>NW_024061878.1:2333333-3759166 GCF_006381635.1 Hibiscus syriacus | reverse complement strand
ATAATATCACATATGATCTTTTCTTCTCTTTTTCATCCCACATTTGTCTCTTCCTCTCCACTTCTTTATTTTCCTTCTTCCCCAGAGAGCATGTAAAAGTTTGAAAGTTTTAAGAATTTCAAGTACTTTCTGAAGTTTCCAAGGTAAGAACCAATCTACTCCCTCCAAGCTTCAATTAAGCACCCATTTGCAAGTTTTTGTTGAGGTAGTCAAACATGGGTTTATTAGGGATTTTAAGGAACCTTAGGATTTTCAGCACTTTTTTAGAGATTTGAGTGTAAAAATTGTTTCTATTATCTTCCTAACTTTCAAAGTGAATAACAACTAATTTTTCTT
This sequence comes from Hibiscus syriacus, assembly GCF_006381635.1. NCBI lineage: Eukaryota > Viridiplantae > Streptophyta > Magnoliopsida > Malvales > Malvaceae > Hibiscus > Hibiscus syriacus. The sequence goes on along the minus strand of NW_024061878.1, from coordinate 3,758,830 downwards.
TATCTTGATTAGTGAAAGAGAAAGGAGAAAACTCTAAGGCAAAGGACAATGAGAAGTTAGTCTTTGGGTGATTTGAGGACATTTTATAGTAGCTTAGCACAAAAGTAACACAGTTTTAACTTGTCCATACCACCTGTAGATCATTAGATGTGCATAAAAGGTTGGTAAAGTTCATGAAGCATGCATGTGTAGCTCATGGTAGATTTCACGTATGATGTTTTTTTATCATGAAAGGTGACTCCTTTTAACCTGTAAAGCCTCAAATATGATTTAATACCGCTTAATGGGCCTTGGTAATACAAATGGGGTAGTTAGGTCCTATTTTTATGCCTAAAACAGGTATGTATGGGCATGAGTATGGTACTAGAAGAACAATTCTGATACTATTCATCAGCCATGTTAAAATGAATGAGTTTTGGGAAGGGAGTATAGATACTCATTCATGGAGTATTAATATTGTTAGTCTGGTCTCGATACTCGCATGGTGGTATCGATTTCGAATGCACTTTGAATATTTCAATATACATATTTGGTATCAGTACTCAGAGGACTATCAATATCGAGGGTAGAGTATTGATACTCTTAGTAAGGGTATCGATATTGAGGTATTTTTCTAAACATCAAATCCATTTTTAGTTTCAGTATTTGAGGTAGTATCGATACCCTCTCTTAGGAATATCGATGCTCATATAAGAGTATCGATACCAAAGGGATCAATATTGATATTGTTGGCACAATATCGGTACCATCATCACGAATTGGGTAATTAACCCAACTAATTCAAGTGTTTGGATTTGAGGGTTTTGGGGTCATGGAAGCCTTGAGTACACTACTGCAAGTGGGAGTAACTAAGTGATTATAAATACAACTGGAAACCGAACAAGTTAGGATGACATAAGACTGACCTTGTGTGAAACACGGGAAACAGTCAGGACACCCTCGACACTACATTAATACGATAATTTTTTCATGATATATTATTCATATTTAGTTTTGTTAGTGCGTTAGGTACTTCAGTTGCAACCTAGGCATGGATGCCTCAAGACTCGACGGAGTAAGTTGGTTGCGCACATTTTCGATGCACGTAAAATTTTGGATAGCGCCCAATGCTCGAGATCCTATATATAAGCTAGGGATATGAGCTTCTGATGCATGTAAAATTTTGGATCTTATCCCAAGACCCTCAAGTATTCTAGGTAGGCTAGTGTGTTGTCCCGAGATATAGAAAATTCGTACGACCAAACCATTAGACCTATTGAAAACATTTTGATATTTTATTCAAATATAAATTGTTATTTAAATTTTAAGATTATATTATATTCAATTATTCGAATATATACAATTATGACTTAAAGTTTAAAACACTAATTTTTACTCCTTACTCTAATTAAAAATTGAGATCTATACTGGAAATATTTTTGAAATAATTTTTACTAAAGGTTTCGAACTTTAATCGAGTCAAAAACTCAATTTTAAGTAAGTAGTGCCTATACTGCTAAAGCAGTACCGATACCATGGTAACAGAACCTCAAAATAGTACTGATACCATTCATGGTATCTATACCATGTAGTATAGTAGTACCGATACTATGAATGAAGTACCAAAATATCGTTGTGTCGATACTCCTTGAGATAGTATCGATATCGTTGTCTTCCAACGGTCAACATATTTGAACTTTATCCAGGAAGTATCGATACCAATGAGTGTGGTATCGATACTACAACGCTTCTAGCAGCAATTTGAGTGGGAAGTAAGACCCCAACTACTCTATTAACTTCCACAACAATTCCAATAGGTAGAATGGATCAAGAGAGCATATAAACAAGATTTCAAGCCACATATGATCAAGAGATACAAGAGAGAAAGCTATAAACATAAAGTTTGAACTAAATCAAGTCAACATTCATCAATATTCATTTTGCTTTCCAAGAACACTTCTTGTGCTTATTTGTATTCATTTCTCAAGTGTTCTTATTTGTTCTTGAATTATGCAAACATTTTCCTTGTGAGGTTTTTGTAAGTTTGCAAATTTGTAATTTTCTCTTTGAGATAGTGTCTCAAGAATTTGGGGTATAATTCTTGAGGGAGTTGTAAGGTTATTCCTTGTCCTCAAATGTAGATACAAATTACTGAATTTGTGAAAGTTCTTAGTGTGGATAGCTAAGGTAGTGACGTAGACTTTGGTTGACAAAATTGAACCACTCTAAATCGCTGTGTAATTTGTTTAAATTTTTTCGTTTAAACTTCCACAAAATTTTAATTGCCAATTAACCCCCTTTTAGCTATTTCATCCTTTCGATTGACTCAACAATTGGTATCAAAGCTAGACTCATTGGAAGGTTACCTCTTGAGAAGATCCTAAAGGAATTCAATCATTATTAAAGTCATTTATGGCCTTTACATCAAATTATAAGATTTTATTGATTCTTAACCCATCAACAAGCCTTCATACATCAATGGAGCCAACTATGCCTATTGGAAAAATTGGATAAAGTTCTTCATTCAAGCAAGTGATTTGGGAGCATGGAGCATAATGATGAAAGGTCACTCTACTCCAACCAGAGACATGGAGATGTGGAGTGAAGAAGAGAAGAGATTGTTCCAACTCAATGCAAAGACAATGCACATTTTATTTTGTGCACTTAGACTCGGTGAATATGGTAGAGTATCATCTTGTTCAAATGTCAAGGAGATATGGGATAAGCTCCAAGAAACACATGAAGGAACCGATGAAGTAAGGGAAACCAAGATGAGTCTTCTCAATCATAGCTATGAGAATTTCAAGATGAAACCTGATGAAGACATCAAAGCTATGACGAATAGATTTTTCGTGATTGTCAACGGTCTCAAGGGATTTGGAGAAATAATCTCCAATGAGAAGCTTATGAGGGAGATAATCTACTCTCTTCCAAAATCTTGGCAATCGAACAAGACGATGATTATAGAGACTAAAGACCTAAAGTCTTTACTCTCGATGAGCTCATTGGTTCTTTTCTTACTCATGAGATGATGGTGAAAGAAGAAGAAGATAAAGAGAAGAAAGATTATGAAAAGATGAAAATTGAGAAGAAGAAAAAGATTAGTGTTTCTCTCAAATCACCAAAGATGGGGGTGACTCTGATGATGAAAATAAGGATGAAGAAATGGAAATGTTTACCAAATGATTAAGAAGATTCATGAAGTCAAGCAAAGGAAGAAGATTCCAAAGAAATGAAGGTTTTAAGAATCAAGCCAGAGAGAAGGACCCCATATTCTGCTATGAATGTAAAAAGGTTGGGCATATTAAATTTGATTGCCTATAATTAAAGAAGAAGGGTCTCTCTAAGAAGAAGCTCAAAGCACATGTAGCTACATGGAGTGATGATGAATCATCTGATGAATAGGACAAAGAAGTAGCTAACTTGTGTCTAATGGCCATTGAGGAGGAATCTAAGGTAATCTCTAACTCGTCTAATTTAAATGATTATTCCTTTGATGAGTTACAAGAGGCTTATGATGAGTTGGCCTCGGAATATTAGATATTGTTTTTAAAATATAAGAAAAATATTTCAAAATTGAAAAAGAAAATGATCTTTTATCCAAGACCAACAATGAGCTTGAAAGTAAGGTAAAAAAAATATGCAAGTCAAACTAGAAGAGTTTGAAAAGAAAAATTATTACTTGCACAACTTATTTTCAAGAGTTCATGATGATCAGCAAAAGAAACTTGATGATCTTAAAGCTTCTTTCAATAAAGTTGGAACAAATCGGTTTGAAAAAGGATAAAATTCAAATTCCAACTATGTTAGAAAGAACTTTAGACCTTACAATCATAGAGGTCCCCAAAGAACCTCAAATGGTAAAGTTATTAGAAGTATATGGGTTCCTAAAGGACTCATTACAACTAAAGACAAGGATATCCTAAATAAATGGATACCTAAGGGGACTAAGATATTAGGAACTAATGCCTATGGATCCAAAAAAATTTGGATACCAAAAATCAAAAAATAATCTATGTTTGTAGGTGGAGGAGCATTGCTACAAGGCACAAAACACAAGCTCAAATTCATGGTACCTTGATAGTGGATGCTCAAGACACATGACTGGTGATAAGAGTCGATTCTCAGAACTTAAAGCCAAAAATGGAGGAATAATAACATTTGCCGACAATTCAAAAGGTCACATAGAAGGAATAGGTTCTATTGGTAATAGCTCCTCCCATACTTATAGAAAATGTTTTATAGTTAATGGGTTAAAGCATAATCTCTGAGTAATTGTCAATTATGTGACAAAGGATACAATGTCTTAATTGAGTCAAATGGTTGCAAAATTGTTTACATGCATCTAATAGGATTATGCTTATTAGTCATAGAATATGAAACATTTACATGGTGCATTTAGATAATATTAACATGACTAATATATGCTTAGTTGCTAAAGATGAGCATGATTGTCGGTTATGGCATAGGAAACTTGGACATGCTACTATGAGTGTTTTACAAAAACTTGTTCAAGGTAATTTAGTAAGAGGCTTGCCAAAATTGAAATTTAATCATGATAAAATTTGTGATGAATGTGCTAAAGGAAAACATAAAAGAACTTCCTTTAAACCTATTAATGATGTATCATCTAGTAGAGTATTACAATTGATCCATATAGATATTTTTGGGCCTATTAGAACTACTAGCTTGGGTGAAAAACAATATGCATTTGTATTGGTTGATGACTACTCTAGGTTTACTTGGGTTCTTTTCTTAAGTACTAAAGATGAATCTTTAGAAAATTTCATCACTTTCTCAAAAATAATCCAAAATGAAAAGGGTTACTATATTTCAAATGTTAGGAGCGATCATGGAACTGAATTTGAAAATCTTGGATTTGGTGATATTTGTAATTCAAATGGAATTATCCATAATTTTTTAGCCCCTAGAACCCCTCAAAAAAATGGAGTTATTGAGAGGAAAAATAGAACTTTAGAGGAAATGGCTAGAACCATGCTTTGTGAAAATAATTTGCCAAAATATTTTTGGACGGAAGGCACAAATACCGCTTGTTATGTGATTAATCAAGTAATGATTAGGCATATTTTAAAGAAAACTCCATATGAGCTTTTCAAAAATAAAAAGACTAACATTAGTTATTTTCATCCTTTTGGATGCAAGTGTTTTGTTTTAAATAATGGAAAAGATAATCTTGGCCAATTTGATACTAAAAGTGATGAAGGAAATTTTATGGGTTATTCTTTAAATTCTAAAGCCTATAGAGTGTTTAATAAAAGAAATTTGGTAGTACAAGAGTCTATACATGTTGTTTTAGATGATAATCCCCTTCAGAGGAAGGATTCTTGTGTTAATGATGATGTAGGTATATTAAATCCAAATGACATGGGAGAATCATCATCTAAAGAAGAAGTGAAGAATGAGGAAACTCAAGATGCTTTCAAGAATCTAACTATAGAGGAAAGGGAAGTCACATACCCAAGGGAGTACAACTATGTCAAGGATAGTGAGATTTTGGGTGATCTATCCAAAAGGGTAACCACTAGATCTTCACTTAAAAATATTTTTAATTATGTTGCATTTATCTCATGCATAGAGCCGAAGAATATCAAAGAAGCATTAAAAGATGAATATTGGATTGTGGCTATGCAAGATGAGTTAAATCAATTTGAGAGAACTCAAGTATGGACATTAGTTTGAATGACTAATAATAAGTCTACTATAGGTGCTAAATGGGTATTTAGGAATAAACTAGATGAAAGTGGTAATATAGTAAGAAACAAGGCTAGACTTGTTGATCAATGGTATACTCAAGAAGAGGGCATAGATTTTGATGAAACATATGCTCCCGTATCTAGGATGGAAGCAATTATAACATTATTGCCATTTGTATGTTTTCATGGATTTAATTTATATCAAATGGATGTTAAAAGTGTATTTTTAAATGGTTTTATAAAACAATAAGTGTATGTGGAACAACCTCCTGGTTTTGAGGATTCAAAATTTCCAAATTATGTTTTCAAATTGACAAAGGCTTTATATGGTTTAAAACAAGCTCCTAAATCTTGGTATGAAAGATTTTCAAATTTTCTTTTTGAATAAGGTTTTTCAAAAGAGAAGGTTGACACTACATTGTTTATAAAATGTAAAGGTAAAGATTTATTAGTAGTTCAAGTTTATGTTGATGATATAATTTTTGGTTATACTAATGATGTTATTTGCCAAGAATTTACTAAGTTAATGCAAGGTGAATTTGAGATGAGCATGATGGGGGAGCTTTCATTTTTCTTGGGTCTCCAAATCAAGCAAAGAAAAGATGTCATCTTCATCAATCAAGCAAAATACATTAAAGATATGCTCAAGAAGTTTGGATTGGAAAATGTTAAACCATAAGCCACTCCTATTAGCCCATCTACTAAGCCTGACAAAGATGAAGAAGGTAAATGTGTAGATGTAAAACTTTATAGGTCTATGATTGGATATTTAGTTTATCTTACTACAAGTAGACCAGAAATTATGTTTAGTGTTTGCTTATGTGCTAGATTTCAATCATATTCTAAGGAATCTCATTTACAAGATGTTAAAAGAATCTTTAGATACCTTAAAGACACTCCTAGCATAGGACTTTGGTATGCTAGAGACTCTAGCTTTATCTTGCATGTCTTCTCGGTTGTGGATTATGGAGGTTGCAAATTAAATAGGAAAGAACCTTCGGTACATGTCAATTCCTAGGAAATATGTTAATTTCTTGGTTTTCAAAGAAACAAAATAGTGTTGCATTATCTACCACTGAAGCATAATATATTTCAATCGGTAGTTGTTGTGCACAAGTTTTATGGATGAAACAAAAACTTTTAGACTATGGAATTGAAGTGGGTACCATTTCTATCAAGTGTGACAATACCAGTTCTATATGTCTCACTAAAAATCCCATCCAACATTCTAGAACTAAGCACATAGAAATTAGACATTATTTCATTAGAGATCATGTCTCAAAAGAAGATGTAGTTCTAGAATATGTAGATACTTTGCACCAATTAGCAGATATTTTTACAAAACCTTTAGATAAAGAAAGATTTTGGACACTTAGGAGAGAATTAGGTCTAACCAACCTACCTTGATTTTGTGTTTAAAATAATTTTGCACTTTTATGAATAAAAAAATGCATGCAAAAATGACAAGTTTAATGTCTTCTATGCTATTAGTTAGGGGAGTTTATGATTTTTCATGAAAATTAACAACATGTTCAAATTATGCTTAAGTGTATGATTATTTGCTTTAACATAATTGATTTTCTCAATTAGAGTTGCTTATACTACTATTCTTGTTAAAAATTGCATCATGTGTATATTTGCAAATTTTGGACAATTTTATGCACTTAGTATCGATACTACTCATCTAGTATTGATACTACTCATGTAGTATTGATACTACTCTTGCTTGGTATCGATACTACTCATATAGTATCAATACTGTTCTTACTTAGTATCGATATTGTTCATCCAATACTGATACTACTAGATAGGGTATCGATACCATGGTATCGATACTACTCAAAATTTGCCTTGAAGTATCGATACTCCTCGAGGAGTACCGATACTACTCGACGTTTTAGGCTATAAACCTTAAAACTATCATATTTTTCTCTAAAACACAAAACAAACATACTCAACCGTTTTTACTCTCTCAAATCCCTATCTAAACTCTACCTCATTTCAACACTTACAAAGTCAGATTTTCGTTGCTCTTCAACTTCTAAACCTGTTATAATCATCAAACTAGTGCATTCAACATCAAATCTCATCTCAATCCCAAGTTTCAAGGTAATTTTTTATCACATTTTATTCTTTTTCGAATCTAATACTAGTTTTAGTTTAAATTAGTGAATGGGCATCTCTTATTTTGTAGTTTTTCACTAGAATCTATAATTTTTATTTAACAAAATCATCAAATTTTTCAATTTTGAAAATTAAATTGTTTCGTTTATTTACACACACACACACACACATATATATATATATATACTATTGTTTTTCATAAAATTATATAAACTATTGTTTTTCAAAAAAACAATTCCCATCATAAAATTAGTTATAGGATACCTTGAATTGAGGACTCATATTGAGTTTTGGGATTAATTATTTGCATACATATATTGTTTATCCTTACAGGTATAATTATATTCCGATTTTTGTAAAATGTCTCATAAACACCCTATATCATCCTCTAGTTGTGCCAATCAACCTCCAAACCCACCTTCAAATCCTCCTCCCAATCCAACTAATATGACTATCTTAAACTCATGTTTTAACGAACCTAGTCGTAGAAACCTCTATTCTAGGTATCTAAATCACTTTAAGTCTTATTCTATTAGGGATGAGTGTCTTCCCTCACTTAAGGCAATGCAACAAATGAACTTTAAATATCTACCAATTCTACAAGCTTGGAAATTCGAAAACACCTTCAAAGTTAAACTCGTTGTCTACCAACAGCTTGTCCACATTTTCTATTCTAATGCGGTTTTCATTCAAAATTAATCACAAACTCAAACTGAAAGTATTCGTTCTTATCTCTTGGGAGAATACATTACTATTGATTAAGATTCTATTCTCTATGCTTTCGATTTAGAAAATATAGGAATTGATAATGAGCATGATTTTGTGCCTCCATCCTATCAAATCGGAAAGAGCTTTAGTGTATTAGACTACCACGAGCGATTTCTACATTTAATGATCTCTTGGTGGTTTTGACCATCCGGCGGAAAATACTCTACTTTCCGTGGTATAGATATTTGGTGGATACATTGTCTTCAAAACAATAAACTCATTAATCTTCATCAAATTATTTTCGGTAAACTATTGGAAACTGTATATAATATTCCCTCTAAAAGAGTCAAATCTTTAGTATATGGTTGTCTACTTAGTAATTTATTCATAAAAGCTGATTTTAGAGTAGGCCTAGATGTTGTCATCACTATGAGTACACAAATTGATTTTACCTCCCTTCGCAAATCCGAATGGACTGGGGACAATACAACTTGGACACGATCAACCAAGAACACACCCGGTGCAAGTTCTTCACAAGAAGCTCCGGTTCCGGCTCCAGTTCCTCATATCGACGATGTTTTACAGGATGTTGATGATCTTATAAATCGTGTTCCCGACGATGAGCCCACTAGCTATATTAGTGTATTAACTTCCTAAAAAGGCTACTTTTAAGGCCTTTTTCACTTAAGTTATTGTTTGTTTAAAAGCTCATTTTAGGCATTTTAGGATCATGTAGTTGCATATAGTGCATTTGTGGTGGTTGTGCTATTTTATTTCTTAATGGTGTTGCTTGAGGGAAAGGTGCAGTTTGTTTGTGGTGTGCATGAAATAGCAAGAAAAAGGATTCTTTGGAAAGTAATGTCGCGGCATCACACGTTGCTAAAGCAGATTGAAATGCCTTGGCATTTCTGGCGCAGAAAAAGACAAAAAAAATATTTCTGCATAAGGACAGCTGGCACTGGACAGCTGTCTCTGCACGTGAAGGACTATTGTAACCGCCTGCCAGAGCTGCCAAAGGACCACTGCCACTTGGAGGATAAGGTTCACACCCAACATGTGATTCTAGGGGTATGAGGGGTATTTTGCACCCAACAACCTCATCATTACCCCTAGATATTTTTTATTATATATGACACCTCATGGGGGAGAGAAAAGAGGAGGACACATACGGTAGCAAAAAAATCACATTTTTATTTTCTCTTTTCCTTTCTTCTTCATTGGGTTATTCCTCCATTGATAAAGCTCCAAGGAGTGGCGAGCTAGGAGCTGAAAGGAGCTAGCGAGCTAGGTGGTTCGTGGTGGCCGAGAGGAGACCTCAGGTGGCGCGTCAAAGGCTTCTTCTCAACTCCCCTTTTTGCTGCTATTTTATATTTATTTGTGGGTTGTTGGAACAAATATTTTCATGACTTTGTGTTTGGATATTTTGAACCCCACCATGAACTAACTTATTTGGTGGTGGTTGATTTAATGGTTGTTTGAACTTTATTTTTAATGGTATATTTAAGTTTATTTTGGTTCTTTATTTGCTTTGCTTATGAATGCTTCACCATCTAGGCTTGTAAGAGGCATGGAAATGTCCATTTCTTAGATAAAGGTTAGGTATTCGGAAGAATCCTAAGATAAAAATACTTGTAAGTATTCGAAAGAAATGCAAGATAAGATCCTCATAAGCAATGGGTTATAGTATTTTCAAGGGGCTTTGAACCGACCTAAGAGTATTATAATCTAATCCCTTAGATCTCAGAAGAGACTAGGATAGCATTTCAATGACTAAAAAGGGTGTCTTTATCAATAGGGTTGGCTGTCCAACATCGTTGAGTGAGAGCAGATGCCTTGGCATCCTATTCTGTTAGGTTCTTTAGAACACTTTAGGAAAGCCCTGTCGAGTAAGTAAAGACCAGTTAGCTTAAATATACTTGAGAAATAAGTTTAGCATCCGTAGATCAATCCCTACCATTCATTCTATTGGAAGCTTGTCACGTGAGGATTATTTTCTTTTCATTTTATTTTTATTTACTGTTTTTACCATTTTTCATTGTCTTGACATTTCACCATACTCAACATTAAACATTCATCATTGCCATTGCATTTCCATTTGCTACACCATCAGACCATCACTCCATATCCACCAGCATACACATTTACATTGCCGTGACATTTGTATATATCAAGACTAACTATACTTAGATAGAATAGTGCATTGTTTTGGTTAGACTTTTTAAATTTCACCCAATCCCTATGGAGACGATACTCACTGATCATTATATTACTTGAGCGATTTTTTATACTTGCACATTATTTGCGTATAATTTATAGTTCTCACAAAACGCGAACAAGTTTTTGCCGCCGTTGCCGGGGATTGGCTATTTAGTATGTTTATGACCATGCCCAAATATTTCTTTGAGCACGTCTTCTTCTTCTAAAGAGTCTTTCAATCTCATGTTCTATTGGTTCCAAAGGCTCTTTCGAATTTCTTCTAGGCATACACTAGATAAACCTGAAAATAAAACAAAAATATTAAGTAAACTATACACAAATAAAAATGAAAAACAAAATAAAATGCTCAAAGAAATATGTATCAGATTGGAAACCAAGGCATTAGTCAGGATGATGGAAATCATAATGTCACGGCATTAGACAATGTTGATCCTGCTATTAGGTCGCGCGTTATTCGCGATCACTTAAATCCGTTGCTGGATGATCTGAATCTTGGGATTGTGGCACCTGAAATTCAAGCTGCACATTTCGAGCTAAAACCAGTCATGTTCAACATGTTGAATTCTATTGGGCAGTTTGGGGGTATGCCAACTGAAGACGCCAGGCAGCACATTCGCAATTTTCTGGAAGTTTGTGATTCTTTTCGCCAAGAAGGAGTGCATGAGGATTTTCTGAAATTAAAGCTTTTTCTGTATTCATTGTGTGACCGAGCAAGGGCTTGGTTGAGTGGTGTACCAGCCGGTTCTATGGAATCATGAGCCGATCTTTGCAAGAGTTTCTTATTGAGGTACAACCCACCAAACATGAATACATAGCTAAGGAATGAAATATCTTCTTTTCGCCAGGGCGACGACGAATCCATGTATGATTGTTGGGATCGTTACAAGAGTTTGCTTCGGAAGTGTTCAAATCATGGTTTTCATGATTGGACTCAAGTAGTCATGTTCTATAATCGAGTCAATGCACCCACGAGGATGTTACTGGATGCCTCGGCAAATGGGACATTGCTAGATAAATCACCTACTGAGGCGTTTGCTATATTGGACAGAATTGCTAATAATGACTATCAGTTTCCTTCCTCAAGGCTTAGGAGTGGAAGGAGAACACCTAGAGCATTTGAGTTAGATACCAAGGATTCGGTGTCCGCTCAAATCTCAGCCATCACTAATATGTTGAAAAACTTACAACGTTCCACTGATGTGAACGAAGTGAAAGCAACTAGCTTGGCATATCTTTTATGCCAAGGCAATCATCACGAGAGCGAATGCCCAACCAACCATGAGTTCATCAACTTTGTAGGTAATTACAATCGAGGCAACAACAATCCTTATTCTAACACTTATAATGTTGGATGGCGTCAGCATCCCAATTTTTCATAGGGAAATCAAGGAGCCCACAATGTTAATCAACCTACTCAGCAGCAGAATCACAATGAGCCTCAAGGTTACCAAAATGCTATGCCATGGCATAATGCTAACAAAGGATCTTCATCTTCAGCAAGCATGAGTTCATTGGAAGCTACAATTCAAGAGTTCATATCCACTACGAAGACAATGCTGCAAGACCATTCTACTTTAATTAAGAATCAAGGAGCTTTACTTCATAGTCAAGGTGCCTTACTTCAAAGCCATAGCTCGTCTCTGAGAGCTTTGGAAGGTCAACTTGGTCAGATTGCTACAGCATTGCAAGAGCGTCAGCAAGGACGTTTTCCAAGTGATACTGAAGTCACTAGAGCACCTGGAAAAGAGCACTACAGTGTGTTAACTCTTAAGAGTGGAACACAAATCAATCGACAAGTCAAGGATAGTGGGCCACAACATGATGATTCTAATCCCACTACTGAAGTTGAATTACATGATGATAGAGTTACTGAGAAGGACAAGGAGGAGGATTCTGCTAAAATATCAGATTCTGATGCCAAGGCAAAAGCAAATTATATTCCTACAGCTAAGGAAGCTAGACCTCCCCCACCCTTCCCGCAACGATTGAAGAAGCATAATGATGAAGTTCAGTTCAAGAAGTTCGTGGACATTCTTGATCAGCTCCATATCAACATACCTCTCTTGGAAGCTGTTGAACAGATGTTGATGTATGCCAAATTTCTGAAGGAAATATGTACCAAGAAGAGGAAAGTAGAGACTGTTGCCACGGTAATAGAATTTTTTTCTTCATTGAGTAAGTTGCCGCTAAAGAGAAATGATCTGGGCAGCTTCATTATTCCTTATTCAATTGGAGCTAATTTTGTTCGAAAGGCTCTGTGTGATCTTGGTTCAAGTGTTAACATAATGCCGAAATCAATATTCTTGAAGCTTGGCATAGGAGATGCAAGACCTACCTCAGTTATTTTACAACTTGCCGACAGATCCAATGTGAAACCTGAAGGGAGAGTCGAGGATGTTATAGTAAGGGTGGATAAGTTAGTGTTTCCAGTCGACTTCTTAATTTTGGACTGCGAAGTTGATGCCAAGCCTTCATTAATGCATGCACCCACTCTAGAGCTTAAGACTTTTCCAGGGCATCTTAAATATGTATACTTAGGTAGCAATGAGACTTTATCGGTAATTATTTCCCCTAACCTTACTGCTAATCAAGAGCAAAGTTTGTTAAGTGTTTTGATGCAGCATAAAAAAACAATTGGTTGGACTATGGCCGATTTGAAAGGCATAAGTCACACGATCTGCATGCACAAGATTTGCTTGAAGATTGCCACGGTAATTCAATAGAACCACAAAGAAGACTCAACCCTGTTATAAAGAAAGTGGTGATGAAAGAAATTCTAAAATGGCTTGATGCTGGAGTGATCTACCCTATCTCAAATATCTCATGGGTGAGCCCTGTCCAATGTGTTCCGAAGAAAGGAGGCACGACGGTGGTTACTAATGAGGATAATGAGCTATTACCCACTCGCACTGTGACCGGATGGATGATATGCATGGACTATAGAAAACTCAACAAAGCTACAAAGAATGACCATTTTCCTCTACTTTTCATCGACCAAATGTTGGATCGATTAGCCGGCAAAGCATTCTATTACTTTTTGGATGGGTACTCGGGGTACAATCAAATTGCCATCGCACCAGAGGACCAGGAGAAGACTACATTTACTTGTCCCTATGGCACTTTTGCCTTTAGGAGGATGCCTTTTAGACTCTGTAATGCCCCGACAACGTTTCACCGATGTATGCAAGCCATATTTTCAGACATGGTTGAGGATTGTCTGGAGATTTTCATGGATGACTTTTCTATTTGTGGGGACGATTTTAAACGATGCCTCGGTAATTTAGCAAAAGTTCTTAAGAGATGCGAGGAGGTTGAGTTGGTCTTAAATTGGGAAAAATGTCACTTCATGGTGACTGAAGGCATTGTATTAGGCCACAAAATTTCTCACAAGGGTATTGAGGTTGATAAGGCGAAGATTGAAGTGATTGAAAAGTTACTACCACTAACTTCCATCAAGGGCATAAGAAGTTTTCTTGGACATGCTGGATTCTATAGAAGGTTTATCAAAGACTTCTCTAGGATTTCTAAGCCCTTGTGCACATTGCTTCAACAAAACCAAACCTTTGTGTTTGACGAATTATGCCTCGGCGCATTTACTGAGCTGAAACGACAACTGATCTCGGTACCCATTGTAGTCCCTCCCGATTGGACATCACCATTTGAGCTGATGTGTGATGCAAGCGATTATGCCGTAGGAGCTGTTTTGGGGCAACGCCGAGGTAAAATGTTTCATGTTATTTATTACTCTAGTCGCACTTTAAATGAAGCACAATTGAACTACACCACCACTGAGAAAGAATTACTTGCCGTGGTATTTTCTTTTGATAAATTTAGACCCTACCTAATAGGCACTAAAGTTATTGTTCACACTGATCATTCGGCTATAAAATACTTACTGAACAAAAAGGATGCCAAGCCTAGACTTATTAGGTGGATCTTACTTTTGCAAGAATTTGACTTAGAGGTGGTAGATAGAAAAAGAACTGAGAATCAAGTTGTTGATCACTTATCTAGGCTAGAGAACAATTATAAATGCCATGACACTATAGATATCCAAGAGGAATTTTGTGATGAGAAAATTTTATATGCCACGGTAATCCCGTGGTACGCTGACATTGTTAATTTTCTTGTTAGTGGAATTGTGCCTTTTGATTTGAATAGTCAGGCTAAAAAGAAGTTCAAGCACGATGCAAGGCACTATTTTTGGGATGAGCCATATTTATTCAAGCATTGTGCCGATCAGCTCATTAGACGATGTGTACCTGAAGAGGAGAAAAGTGATATTTTGCACCATTGTCATTCGGCCCCAAGTGGAGGCCATTTTGGTGGAGCAAGGACTGCTGCTAAGGTCCTGTAATCAGGCTTTTACTGGCCAACTTTGTTTAAAGATGCCCAAGCATTATACAAAGGATGTGATCGATGCCAACGGACTGGAAACATCTCCAAACGACATGAAATGCCCATGCAAAATATTTTGGAGATAGATCAGTTTGAAGTGTGGGGCATCGATTTCATGGGACCATTCCCATCTTCTGAAGGAAAATTATATATATTGCTTGTTGTGGATTATGTGTCTAAATGGGTGGAAGCAACAGCAACATCAAGGAATGACTCCAAGACTGTACTCAAGTTTTTGCACAAGTATATTTTCACTCGGTTTGGAGTACCTCGTGCTATCATTAGTGATGAGGGAACCCACTTTGATAACAAGTTGATTGCCAAGGCATTGAAGAGATATGGAGTTCGACATAAGATTGCCACGGCATATCATCTGCAGACAAATGGCCAAGCAGAGATATCTAATCGAGAGATCAAGCAGATTTTAGAGAAAGTGGTGAACCCAAGGCGTAAGGATTGGTCGCCAAAGTTGGATGAAGCACTTTGGGCGTACAGAACTGCATTCAATACTCCTATGGGGATGTCACCCTTCAAGTTGGTGTATGGTAAAGCTTGTCATCTCCCGGTTGAGCTTGAACACAAAGCTTATTGGGCCATCAAGCGATTGAATTTCGATGCTCAACTAGCTAGGGAGCAGAGATTACTTGAACTTAACGAAATGGAAGAGTTTAGAGCACAAGAATATGAGAATGCTCGAATATACAAGGAGAAAACCAAGAAGTGGCATGACCAGAAACTGATGCCACGACATTTTCATGAGGGGCAACAAGTCTTGCTTTACAACTCCAGACTCAAACTCTTTCCTGGGAAACTCAAATCTCGATGGTCAGGACCATTTGAGGTGCATTATGTCTATCCCCATGGAGCTGTTGACATCAAGAGAATAGACAATGGGACGATCTTCAAGGTCAATGGCCAGCGTCTGAAAGCCTACAATGGAGTTCCACCACCACACAACAAGGACGTGTTATGTCTGCACGATACTAAAGCTTGCCCAGAGGATTACCAAAATTCGATGCCACGGCATGGAATTTGTGTCTGTGCATAAATAAAAATTTAAAATTTAAGTATTTCTTTATTTTTATTTTTATTTCATTTTGTAATTAATTTTTGATATGATTTGTAGGGACCACAGTGCTGCAAACCGTGCAAGGAGCGGTTACCAAAGGGAGGAAAGGACAATGCATTAATTGGAGAGATATTCTTTTGATTTGTTTCTATGATCTGAGTCCTACTCCGCACCGTTCCAAAACTCCTGAGTATCCGGTCACTATCCCTGTCGAAGAAACACCTAGCCCTGTCCCAGTACCCAAACCTTCTCCTGCACCACATCATGGAAAATGCATCAAAACCACGACTAGACTCTCCAATATTGTGCATTATTACTCCACTTCGTCCTAGTCCAACCCAGCACCTATACGCAAGTGCACCCGACGAGGAGCTGCTAGCACCTCCAAGGCAACACCACGCACTCATTGAGGCACCTCTCTTACATCCATTCTCATTTAGTTGCATTTCATTTCATGGCATATAGTTTATATTTAGTATAGTTCTCTTTCAGCATTGAGGACAATGCTTCCCTTAAGTTTGGGGTAGGTATGGTTCTTGGTAGGTCATATGCATGATAGCATTAGCATAGGTTTATGCCATGGCATCAGAAAATGGTAGGACGGTTAGATGAAATGTTTTGAGGATACCCAATGATGATAATGTTAGGCTAGAATCTGAATTTAAATGACTGTTGAGAATGATAGAACTCACTCTAGGGCTTGATTCTTTGTGAAAAACGTTTACACTATTTGTATGTTATCTATACTTAGAAAATTTAGAAAATTTTTATGAAAGAACACTAGTTAGTTTTAGCATTGAAATATAGTTTTATGCTTAAAAGAAAAATCAAAAACAAACTCCCTTAAAAATGAAACTGTGAATAAATGCTTAGGCATAGCTGTAGAGAGACACTCCTCTTTGCCGAGGCATTGCCAGGAACTTTCTTTAATAAATGGCAGCCTTATGCATATGAGTGAATGAAAGTAGTCACGGGATGACTCTACTTAACTAGCTCGGGGGTGGAAGGTATGCTCCCTTCCATCTAGAGTGTGGGAGAGTAGGTGTGATGAGCTGACTCCCTTCGTAACAGCAATAAAAAAAGAAAAGAAAAGGGAGTAAAAATGTGCTTGATGAATAAGTAAATGTCTTGGAAAAAACTAGAGGACTAGATTAGAAATTGTCTAAGTTTGCTAAGTATAGATTGGATACAATCACGCACACACACTACCACAAAGGATCTTGACCTAGGGAAAAGTACTTGAATTCTTGATAAGTCTAGCATGTTGAAGCCTATTTTTTTCTGAGGGTTGAAATTCAATTTTATCCTACTGTCTTACTGTCGAACATTGCCATGACATTTTACTTATATAACTGCTATCCATTGCTTGAGGACAAGCAATAGCTTAAGTTTGGGGGTATGTTAACTTCCTAAAAAGGCTACTTTTAAGGCCTTTTTCACTTAAGTTATTGCTTGTTTAAAAGCTCATTTTAGGATCATGTAGTTGCATATAGTGCATTTGTGGTGGTTGTTCTATTTTATTTCTTAATGGTGTTGCTTGAGGGAAAGGTACAATTTGTTTGTGGTGTGCAAGGAATAGCAAGAAAAAGGATTCTTTGGGAAGTAATGCTGCGGCATCACACGTTGCTAAAGCAGATTGAAATGCCTTGGCATTTCCGGTGCAAAAAAAGACAAAAAAAATATTTCTGCATAAGGACAGCTGGCACTGGACAGTTGTCTCTGCATGTGAAGGACTACTGTAACCGCCTACCAGAGCTGCCAAAGGACCACTGCCACTTGGAGGATAAGGTTCACACCCAACATGTGATTCTAGGGGTATGAGGGATATTTTGCACCCAACAACCTCATCATTACCCCTAGATATTTTTTATTATATATGACACCTCATGGGGGAGAGAAAAGAGGAGGACATATACGGTAGCAAAAAAATCACATTTTTATTTTCTCTTTTCCTTTTTTCTTCCTTGGGATATTCCTCCATTGATAAAGCTCCAAGGAGTGGCGAGCTAGGAGCCGAAAGGAGCTAGTGAGCTAGGTGGTTCGTGGTGACCGAGAGGAGACCTCCGGTGGCGCGTCGAAGGCTTCTTCTCAACTTCCCTTTTTGCTGCTATTTTATATTTATTTGTGGGTTGCTGGAACAAATATTTTCATGACTTTGTGTTTGGATATTTTGAACACCACCATGAACTAACTTATTTGGTGGTGGTTGATTTAATGGTTGTTTGAACTTTATTTTTAATGGTATATTTAAGTTTATTTTGGTTCTTTATTTGTTTTGCTTATGAATGCTTCACCATCTAGGCTTGTAAGAGGCATGGAAATGTCCATTTCTTAGATGAAGGTTAGGTATTTGGAAGAATCCTAAGCTAAAAATACTTGTATGTATTCGGAAGAAACGCAAGATAAGATCCTCATAAGCAATGGGTTATAGTATTTTCAAGGGGCTTTGAACCGGCCTAGGAGTATTATAATCTAATCCCTTAGATCTCGGAATAGACTAGGATAGGATTTCAATGACTAAAAAGGGTGTCTTTATCAATAGGGTAGGCTGTCCAACATCGTTGAGTGAGAGCAGATGCCTTGGCATCCTATTCTGTTAGGTTCTTTAGAACACTTTAGGAAAGCCCTGTCGAGTAAGTAAAGACCAGTTAGCTTAAATATACTTGAGAAATAAGTTTAGCATCCGTAGATCAATCCCTACCATTCATTCTCTTGGAAGCTTGTCACGTGAGGATTATTTTCTTTTCATTTTATTTTTATTTACTGTTTTTACCATTTTTCATTGTCTTGACATTTCACCATACTCAACATTAAACATTCATCATTGCCATTGCATTTTCATTTGCTACACCATCAGACCATCACTCCATATCCACCAGCATACACATTTACATTGCCGTGACATTTGTATATATCAAGACTAACTATACTTAGATAGAATAGTGCATTTTTTTGTTAGACTTTTGTAATTTCACCCAATCCCTGTGGAGACGATACTTACTCATCATTATATTACTTGAGCGATTGTGTATACTTGCACATTATTTGCGTATAATTTATAGTACTCACAAAATGCGAACATAGTGCGATGCCTCCATACTTTCAAATGCTTATGGAGACATTCGACTTAAGGTTCGCATCCATGAAATCTCATTTTACTGCTATGGAACTCAATTGTCCGAGCTACAACGGGATACTCGAGCTCGATTCGACGCAATGGATAATAGATTCAATGTAGTGGAAGATAGGATCGACGCTCTTACTAGAGATATTGCATCCTTCAGAGGACCTCGTTCATATCCCGTTCCACCATCGGATGTTTGAATATACTACTCTTTGCTAGTTGTTATTTGGTTGATTTCTGTGAACCTTGAATGTTATTTGATATTTTGATATTATGGATTTGGTTAAAACTTTGTGTTTGGATGATTAAATTCTTATTTATTAAACTTTTCATTTTTTATTTATCATATTGCATCATAGTATGTTTATGACCATGCCCAAATATATATTGGATATTATTAATGTTAACTAACCTCTTTTTGCTATTTTGATCTTCACAACTTATATCTTGTTTATTATAAATGAGTCTTCTTGATTTAAGATAAAAAGGGAGAAATATTAAAGTAAGGATATTAAAGTAAGGGGAGTAATTTTTCAAAGTAAATTTTCAAAAAGAAAATCTTAAAATTTCTAAAATGTTTTGTTATATCAAAAAGTGGGAGACTGTTGAAAACATTTTGCTATTTTGATATACCAAACAAATTTGTTATTTAAATTTTAAGATTATATTTGATTCAATTATTCGAATATATACAATTAGTACTTAAAGTTTAAAAATTCAATTGTTACTCCTTATTCTAATAAAAAAATTGAGATCTATACTAGAAATATTTTTGAAATAATATTTACTAAAGGTTTCGAACTTTAATTGAGTCAAAAACTCAATTTTAAGTAAGTAGTATCGATACGACTAAGGCAGTATCGATACCATGGCAACATAACCTCAAATTGATATTGATACCATATAGTATAGTAGTACCAATACTATCTCAAGGAGTATCAATACTACTCCTTTGGTTTTGATTTTGAAATTTTCCAGAATTTCAAAATGGTATGGATACCGTTTTCTGGTATCGATACTACTCTATATAGTAGTATCGATACTCCTTGACACAGCATCGATACCCCTTGTCTTCCAACGGTCGAAATATTTGAATTTTATGCAGGAAGTATCGATACCAATGAGTGTGGTACCGATACTACAATGCTCCTAGCAGTAATTTTAGTGGGAAGCAAGACCCCAATGGCTCTATTGACTTCCACAACAATTCCAACGGGTAGAATTGATCAAGGGAGTATATAAACAAGATTTCAAGCCATATATGATCAAGAGATACAAGAGAGAAAGCTATAAACATCAAGTTTGAGCTAAATCAAGTCAAAATTCATCAATATTCATTTTGCTTTCAAAGAACACTTCTTGTGCTTATTTGTATTCATTTCTCAAGTGTTCTTATTTGTTTTTGAATTGTGCAAACACTTTCCTTGTGAGGTTTTTATAAGTTTACAAATTTGTAATTTTCTCTTTGAGATAGTGTCTCAAGAATTTGGGGTATAATTCTTGAGGGAGTTATAAGGTTACGCCTTGTCCTCATAGGTAGATACAAATTAGTGAATTTGTTGAAGTCTTTAGTGTTGATAGCTAAGGTAGTGGACGTAGACTTTGGTTGACAAAATCGAACCACTCTAAATCGCTTTTCATTTTGTTTAAATTTTTTCTTTTAACCTTCCACAAAATTTTAATTGCCAATTCACCCCCTCTTGGATATTTCATCCTTTTGATTGACTCAACAAGACCTATCTCAATTTTGTTGCTATACTTTTGTATACCTATGACTTTATGCACTGATTTGTTTATGTAATGAATGCATGTAATATTGCATAGTTATTATCGTGGCACTGAGTTTGTGAGCTTGGCATTCAGAATTTGTTTTTGTGCATAGGTTTGTAGGGGATTGACGAGGAGCTTATCCCATAGATATATTCCATATCATCTGTCTCTCAGAGTATGTCTTGAGTATTTTAGAGGGTATGTATTTATGTGGACCTTGTAACAATTCAAGTCATAACTCTATTTTGATTTCAAACTTGGTAATTATATTTTGTACGGATTGGGAGCTCCTATATTTTACAAACTCTATTTTATAATGTTTTATTTCATGTTATTATGGATGGTTTAATTCGAAGTCTTCCAAACAATTCGAAAGAAAATTTTAGGTTACCCACATTGGTGGTCCATGTATTGCTTTAACCGTTCGATCTTCGAGTCAGACCGGATTAGGGTGTTAGGCTATCGTTTCATACCTTATGGGTTATACCGTGTTCATCATTGTCGATCTCTTTGCCCAATCTTTTAACATTCCTCTTACAGGTGATGACAATGAAAAAGGCCTTTTTCATCTTGATATGCATCTTTCAAGTAATAGAGCCGATTTTTCTCCTTTCATGACCGCTTGCTTCATCTTACCCATTGCATTCTTTCTTGTGACACAAAATCCTCTATTATCCACGAGAGTGACTATTGGTTGATGCATTGCAGTCAACAAGGTCACAAACTCTACCTAACTAGCAAGGTCTTTAATGACATTGTGAGTGTCATAAAGTCTAAAGCTCAATCAAACCTAGTGTATGGGATGTATCTTGTTCATTTATTTGAGCTTATCGATATCAATACTTTGCACAAGGCCAACACATTCTCTTCCAATGATAGGACCATTGACAGCGAAGCTATGGCAAAGATTGGCTACCTAGAGGTTCCTGAGGGATCCATGTGTTGGATCTGTAGTCGTCACGGAGAGCATGAGGATGATGACCATGATAAAGATGATAAGATGGGTGATGCTCATGATGGTGAGGAGCCTAAGAGAGAGTACTTCAGTCTATCGGTTCTTTTCGAGCTCATTTTGATGCATGTTTTGGTGAGCTTGTGACTCGTCATGATGCTAATGAGGCTTCGTATGATTGAGGAGATCCGAGCAATCCAACGTCAGCTTGATATATTTTCTTATCCTCCTGTTCACCATCTTAGTGAACATGCATATCATATCATATCATATTATATCATTTTCATATCATTAGACTTTGCTACATTTATGTCAGTTGTACCTTTGATGTTTTATTTGGTATTTGGTACTTGAATGTCTTTATTTGGTTATTTGGATATTCGTGACTTTGGTATATTATATTTTGTATGAATTTATCTATTTATGTTCAAATACCTTGATGCTTCATATATTAATTCTCTATATGTTTTTATTTTATTCTAGCTTTATTTTCATTACCTTATCTTCTTTTTTATATGATACTAACATCATTGAATTATTTTTTATATAACAAAAAGGGGGAGAAGATGAAATATAGTAGATCTCAGCTCCTTACATTATTTTCGTTCTAACACCTTCTACATCAGCTGTAAGCAATGGTAATAATTCATGTGGGGATTCTTCAGGATACATCTCTCTTTTTATAAATCTAAAGCCATCCGTACCATGGGGTCGGCACTCTCATTCCCCAATCTCCAAATATGATTGATTTAAAGGGAACCCATTTTTAAAAATAGTTTTACAAAGAGTTTTATTATATCAAAAGAGGGAGATTATTGAATTAAGATTTTTATATAACAATAAATTGTAAAGTTGATTTTGGAGTAAAAAATAATATTAAAGTCCAAATTTAACTTCCAAAATAGATTTTAAATATTTTCCAACTTAGTCAAACCTTTTCAAAAACATACTTAGTCGTTTTTACGCCTTAAAGTCAGGTTTTCAAGCATTTTTATCAATTGTAAAAAAAACAATGTGCTTGGTGCAACAGTTAAGTGTTGTTAATCCTTATTTACAAGTTTAATTCCATGTTTTTTCCTTAATTTTCATTAGTTTAACTATTATATGTATTAGCATATTACTGGATGGTTAAATTTATTGAATTTGTTTTAAATTAAGACTAAATTGATTTAATGTAAAAATATAAAGGACCAAATGTGTTAGTATACAAATTTTAAAACCACCACATTAGCCTATCAATTACTCATTGCATAATAGGTGGCTTGATTTAAATCAAAATAGAAGTTTATCAACTTAATTGATAAATTTTGTGTTTAGTGGTCAGAATAGAATCAACATCATAATTTAGTGACCAATAAAATAGTTTAACAAAATTTAATATGCAGTAAAATCTCACCACACATGCATTTTTTAAATTAATGTATATATTATATAATACAAATAATCTAATTTAAATTAATTTGTTTTAACCTAAATAGTATTGTGGGAGGAAAAATATTTTTTTTTAAAATAAATAGTATATAAATAATTTAATTGAAATTATTTTTTATAAAATTAATTATTAATTATAATAGTTATCTAGTAGTATAAGAAAATTTAACTAGCTTTATAATCAACCAAGTGCTATAAAAATATACTGTAAAAGTAAAAAAGAACTATTTTATGCAAAGCATATTTAAAAAAATGAATTAACAAATAATCATAGATAAATGGTAAAAATAAATAAAT
This sequence comes from Hibiscus syriacus, assembly GCF_006381635.1. NCBI lineage: Eukaryota > Viridiplantae > Streptophyta > Magnoliopsida > Malvales > Malvaceae > Hibiscus > Hibiscus syriacus. The sequence continues at coordinate 3,735,047 of NW_024061878.1, read as the reverse complement.
TTAAATCTATCAATCTTATGCTTATAAATCTCAAGTAATAATTTTTTTTTTTTGAATAAAAGAGAAGCAAGGTTACATTATGCTCTCAAATGAGGAGGGCCATGTAAACTACGATCAAGATGAGGCATGAGTGTTGAGGGGGGATCGGCATAAACGATGGTACCAATTGTAGCTGAAGGATCAGCATTAATGAGAGCATCGGCTACCGATTTTGCTTCGCGGGAGATCAACTTTACTTACGTTGCCCATTGTTGTTGATGAAGAAGACCAATCACACGGATCAGGGGGTGAGTGTAGGAGTCATCTGTGTCACTTGAGTCGATGAGCATGATGGCTTCAATAACTCGAGTATAGTTGCGATTCCCAGCGATTTTTAGACCAGCAAAAATGCCCCATAGTTCGGCCTGGAGTGGCGAGCAATGCCCGGTGAACCGAGTGAAACCCAAATCCATCTTCCATCACTATCACGTATCACACCACCGGCGATGCTGTGTCCACTGGCATCGAAACTGCGCCATCTCTATCAAGAAATAATTTTTAATTATTTTGTTTAAAAATTATGTAAAAGAATAAAAATACAATATGAAAAATAAAATAATATTATTATCCCTTAAATAAAACTAATTTAATATTTTTTAATTGAATTGAATTTTAATTAATCAATAACACTAAACTTAGGAGTTGTTTGATAAAATAAAATGATTAAGCGCTGAATGATTCAATGCTTGAATGATTCAAAGGTCTGTATGAATTGGCTCTGAATGTGACATGTTGTTTGATAAAGGTTCAGAATTTACAATCTGAATTATGAATATTTTCATTTTTATCTTCATAATGATTTATTATATTATAAGATATGATTGTTTAATAAGACAACAAGTGAAAAAATAGGTATTATGGTAAAATATTGTGTGCTTAATGATTCAGAATGTACTTTAATGCTGAATCATTCAGCAGTGTTTTGTTGTTTCATTCAACATAGTCTTCATTCAGATGTGAGAATCAAACACGCTGAATGTTGAACGGTTCAACATTCAACGCTGAATGATTTCATTTAGCAGTAAACAAACGGCCCCTTAATAAGAGAAATAAATATCAATATAAATTATAGATTTTACCGAAGAATAAATATCTAATGCATCAACAGTATATAAATTTGCAACAAAAAAACAGTATATAAATTTTATGAATTAATAATTCATTGATTTATAATTTAATGAATCAAATATTAATTCTATATATAATTGTTATTAAATAATAATTGAAATTAATAATTAAAATATTTTTAAATTCAAATTAAAACAAATAAATATATAAAATGAAACTTAAACTAAAATAAAAAGTTTAAGGATTATATTTTTTTATACAAATAAAAGTCGCTAGTTTTATTATAAAAAAATTAAAATTACAATGACAATTTATAATCATAAGTGTAAACTAAATATATAATTAGAATACTTCCAATAATTATTGCATGAAACTAGCCACTTAAGGAACATACAAGAGAAATGTTAAAAACTCATTAAGAAAAACTCGAATAAAATAAATATGCAAATAGATTTGACTGCGTCGACAACTGAATCACAACAGAGGATCAAGCAACTGAAAGACCACCGACAATCACGAATCAGAGTCGACCGTCATAAGAAAATTATCTTCGAATACAAACCACATATCCAAATACATCAGATGGTCCAAAGCAAGACAAGTCAATAGACTAATAAATAAGTATCATCTTGATCAGTCGATACGATATCAAATTTAATCATGAAAAAAATAACCAAAAAAGATCAATCAAACAATCAATAGAGAAAACCGAAAACGTGTTAAAAGGTAAAGAAAAGTTTGTTATAGAGACAAAAAATCATGCTTTGGCAAATAAAGTTATTAAAAATTTTAAAAATATATATATAATATAAGAAATTAGACAAAAATAAATAATATTAACAGTTGATCACCAACAAAACTAAAGAAAATGGTCAGACCGGACGAGAGAAAAAATTGAAAACCCAAAGGTTTTTTTTCGTGGAAATTTTTGTAAAGCTTAAGCATCAAAGGATGAAATTTGAAATTCATAACTTAAAAAATTTAAGTGAATTAAAGTTAGAATTTCATCAACCATCCTAACTTTAAAAGGCATTAAATTTTGTAGACATCCAGTCCTTGAGCCATCGAATAGGCGGGCATACAACAGTATAGTCAGGCAAATCCATTCCAGTCGCCTTTGCGCGCGTAATACCTAAGCATTGTCAGACAGTCCATATACTGTGGAACTGGAATCTCATGAAATCGGAACAAATTAAGCACGCTCCTCCTCTTTCTATTAGGGATATGAAAAACTGTTCCGGTATATAAAATTGATTGAAATGAAGTCGAGTTAAAATTATTTGTGACTTTAGTGATTGTGATTCGAAACTGACTTTAATTCGAACTGGTGTTGACTTGAACCCGAGTTGGATTGAAAATTGTGGATCTGAACCCGACTTACACTAGATTGAGAATAACATGAACCAGAATTGAACTAATAATATGATAATCGAACCCGACCTGCATCCAACTAATATAGACACTAACCCGAAATTAACCTAATAAATAATTGGTATTACCAGACTTATTATCAACCTGACCTGATATTAACATGACATGTAATTGACTCAACCTGTAAATAATCGACTTGTTATTGATCTGATATGATATTTACCTGACTTTATATTTACATGAGTTATAAGTTATAATTGATGAAATTATTAAATTTTGAATTTATAAGAAATTATGATATTTAATATGATTACTTTTAAAAGTTAAAACAAATTTTTAATTATGATAATTAAATTAATAAATTTATTTTTTATATTAATTATAATCCTTATATTATATTAATTATAATCCTTATATTATAAATCTTAATTATAATCATTCAAATAATTTCATTAAATAATTTATTTATTGAAGATGATTTTATTAGATTATATAAAATTAATTTAAATATTTATAAGTTTAATTTATTTTTCATGTAATAATTAATTAATTATTTAAATATAATTTAACATAAAATTTTAAAATATCATATAAGATGAAATTATTTGATATTATATACAAAGTGAGTGGGGGGGGGAGAAAGCTGTTTAAAAGAAATATTTTTTGTGTGAACTTTTTTATTTTATTTGACAATTTAGAGTGAAATTGAGAAATTTTGAGAATAGATGGAAATTAGAAAATTTAAAGGGAATAGAGAAATTTGAGAAGTTGGCACTAGCGTCCAACAACATATTTTAGATTAATTATGCCCGCACTCCCCTAACAATCATTATTTTTCACTTTGAAAATTGGTTTTTGATTTCTTTCATTTTAATCATGGTTTAATTGTAAACTCTTCTTAAATTTTCAATTTGATGGAATTTAATCATGTATACATTCTAATTACTTTAAAATTTTCCTTCTTTCTTTAATGTGCATAATTATTAAATGTAAATATTAATTTTAGAATCTTTTATTTTAGTTACTCATGTTTAATTATATTCTTTTATATATATATATATATATACACACATACACACACACACACTATTCTTAGGTGATATGGTAGATGCAAACTGTATTGAGTAGACCACCATAAAATCCAAGCAGTGTTAGAGTGAGAACCACTTAGAACGTATCATAGGTACGTAGCTTTTTAGGTTTCATAATGTACTATCATCGCTTCGTCAAAGGTTTTTCAATGATAGTGGCACTGTTAACTAAAATATTGTAGAAGGGAGTTCCTTTCATATGGAATGAGAGGCTCCAAGAGAGTTTCGTTTAGTTAAAAGAAATCCTCACCCAAGCTCATGTTTTTACTCAACCTGAGTCAGGTAAAGAGTTCACTGTATTTAGTAACGCATCACTAAACGGACTAGGATACATTTTGATACAAGAAGGGTAGGTAGTGACTTATGCATCTCAATAGCTCAAACCTCATGAATGTAACTAACCTACACATGTTTTAAAACTTTCAATAGTGGATTTGCGTTGAAGATTTGGAGGCACTATTTTTTGGGGAGAAATGTTACATCTTTACAGACCATAAAAACCTTAAGTATTTACTCACTCATAAAGAATTGAACTTGAGGCATCATAGATGGGTAGAGATGCTGAAGGACTATGATTGTGTGATTGACTATCACCCGAGTAAAGCGAAAGTTAATGCGGGTGCGTTAAGCAGGAAATTAGTACTAGAGTTGCAAGCTTTGCTAGCACACTTGAGCTTGACTAACTCGGGTAGTCTATTAGCCGAGTTATGGGTTGAACCCAAGTTAGTGGGCAAAGTCAAAAGGTTACAGAGTTTGGAAGAAAGTTTAAAGGCTCAAGTGGAACAGGTTTGTCAATGTGAGGTTCTAGGTTATGAATTGTGTTGTGATAACATGTTTTATTCTGAGGAAGATTGTGCATAGATGCAGACAAGAAACTGCATGATTAGATTCTATATAAGACACATTGTAGTCCTCTTACAGTCCATTCAAGTATCAACAAAGTGTACCAAGAGCTCCGACCATTGTATTGGTGGCCAAGAATGAAGAGAGAAGTATATGAGTTTGTGGATAAGTGCTTAGTGTGCCAAAAATTCAAGGCAGAACACCAGATTCCCTCAGGATTACTTTAGCCAATTCAGATATCATAGTGGAAATGAGGGAGAGTGACCACAGCCTTTGTGACCGGCCTACTGATGACCAGATTAAGGCATGATACTGTGTGGGTTGCAGTGGACCGATTGACCAAATCAGCTCATTATCTCCCATTTCGGATGGATTACACATTAGAGACACTGTCGCAACTGTACGTTTTTGTGAGATAAGGAGGTTACATTAAGTTTTTACATCAATCATATATGACAGAGATCCACATTTTACCTCTCGATTCTGGATGGCACTACATGAAGCTACACTTTAGCATCGCCTTTCATCACAGACAACAGACAATTCGAATGCATTATTCATATTTTAGAGGACATCCTTAGGTCCACCGCTAGATACCTTGAAGACAGTTGGGAAGATCACTTACCATTAGTGGAATTCGCATACAACAACACTTCCAGGCTAGCATTCAAATGGATCCTTATGAAGCCTTATATGGGCGTATGTGTATAACTCTATTATGTTGGACAGAGCTTACTGAAGGTAAGATCATAGGTCCCGACTTGATCAGGAAATCCAAGGAGAAGGGTTGGTTGATTTAAGGTCGATTAAAGGAGGCTTATAACAGACAAAAGGCGTATACCGACCTGAAATGCAAGGATATAGAGTTTACAGTAGGGGACAAAGTGTTCCTCACGGTTTCTCAATAAAATAAGGTCTTACGGTTTGGGCGTAAAGGAAAATTGACCCCATGTTTCATAGGACCCTTGAGGTTTTGGAGAGAGTTAGACCAATTACTTATCCGTTGGCATTATCTCGAGAACTAGAACGCATCCAAATCATGTTTCACGTATCCATGCTTAGGAGATATCGATCTAATTCATCCCACATTTTAATCTTGGAGCATATTTGGTGAGTCGGGACATGCCTTATGAAGAAGAATCGATCATGATCTTAGCCAGTGACATTAAGGAATTGAGAAACAAGAGGATTCCATTGGGGAAAGTTCTGTGGAGGAACCATGGTGCAGAGGAAGCGACCTGAGAGGCGGAGGAGGATATACAACTTTAGTATCCTCGTCTCTTCTATTCAGTTAAAACTTTCGAGGATGTAATTTCTTCTTAGGAGATGAGAGTTGTAACGTCCCAAATTTCGGGTTAGGAGTTTCAGGTTTTCTAACGAGCCATAGAACAAAATTTTCTTAACTTGTGAGAGACTTAACCTAAGTGAATTCTAGTTTGGGCTTAGTTGGAGCCCATTGAAGATAAGAATGATGTCTTTAATCATAGACAAAAGGATAAGGACTAAATGAGTAAATCCTATTAATTGGGATAATATCACATCTGAACTTTTCTTCTATTTTTTCATCCCATGTTTGTCTCATCCTCTCCACTTCTTTATTTTCCTTCTTCCCCAAAGGCAAGGAAAAGTTTGAAATTTTTAAGAATTTCCAGCACTTTTTTAAGTTTCCATGGTAAGAACCTTAATCTACTCCCTCCAAGCTTCAATTTAAGCCTCATTTCCAAGTTTTTGTTGATGTAGTCAAACATGGGTTTAGTGGGGGTTTTAAGGAACCTTAGGATTTTCAACTTGTTTTTTAGAGATTTGAGTGTAAAAATTGTTTCTATTATCTTCCTAAGTTCAAAGTGAGTTAACAACTCATTTTTCTTTGTCTTGATTAGTGAAAGAGAAAGGAGAAAGCTCTAAGGCAAAGGACAATGAGAAGTTAGTCTTTGGGTGATTTGAGGATGTTTTTCAGTAGCTTAGCACCAAAGTAACACATTTTTAACTTGTCTATACCACATGTAGATCATTAAATGTGCATAAAAGGTTGGTAAAGTTCATGAAGCATGCATGTGTAGCTCATGGTAGATTTCACGTATGATATTTTTCATCATGAAATGTGACTCCTTTTAACCTCTAAAGCCTCAAATATGATTTTAATACTACTTAATGGCCTTGGTAATACAAATGGGGGTAGTTAAGCTCTACTTTTATGCCTAAAACAAGGTATTTCTCGGCATGAGTATCGGTACTGGAAGAACAAATTTATACTATTCATCAGCCAGTGTAAAATGAATGAGTTTTGGGAAGGGAGTATCGATACTCATTCATGGAGTATCAATATTGTTGGGTTGGTCTCGATACTCGCATGGTGGTATCGATACCGAATGCACTTAGTATATTTCAGTATACATATTTGGTATCGGTATTCAGAAGACTATCAATACGAGAGTATAGTATTGATACTCCTAGTAAGGGTATCAATATTGAGGTATTTTTCTAAACATCAAATCCATTTTTAGTTTCAGTATTTGGGGTAGTATTGATACCCTTTCATAGGAATATCGATACTCCTATAAGAGTATCGATACCAAATGGGTAATATCGATTCTGTTGGCACAATACCGGTACCATCATCCGAATTGAGTAATCAACCCAATTAATTCAAGTTTTGGATTTGAGGGTTTTCGGGTCATGGAAGCCTTGAGTACACTACTGCAAGTGAGAAAAACTAAAGTGATTATAAATACAACTGGAAACTGAACAAGTTAGGATGACATAAGACTGAGCTTGTGTGACACTCAGGAAACAGTCAGGACACCCTAGACACTTCAGTAATACGACAAATATTTTCATGATATAATATTCAGATTTAGTTTTGTTAGTGCATTAGGTACTTCAGTTGCAACCTAGGCGTGTATGCCTCAAGACTTGATGGAGTAAGTTGGTCGGGCACATATCCAATGCACATAAAATTTTATAGCGCCCAATGCTTGAGAGCCTATAAATGAGCTAGGGATGTAAGCTTCTGATGCATGTAAAATTTGGGTTCTTATCCCAAGGCCCTCGAGTATTCTAGTAGCTAGTGTGTTGTCCCGAGATGTAGAAAATTCATCCGACCACACCATTAGACCTATTGAAAACATTTTGATATTTTGATATACCAAACAAATTTGTTATTTAAATTTTAAGATTATATTATTCAATTATTTGAATATATACAATTATTACTTAAAGTCTAAAATGCCAATTTTTACTCCTTACTCTAATGAAAAATTGAGATCTATACTGGAAGTATTTTTGAAATAAATTTTATTAAAGGTTTCGAACTTTATTCGAGTCAAAAACTCAATTTTAAGTAAGTAGTACCTATACTACTAAAGCAGTACCGATACTATGCCAACAGAACCTCAAAATGGCACCGATACCATGCATGGTATCGATACTATGTAGTATAGTAGTATCGATACTATGAATGAAGTACCGATACTACTCCTTTGGTTTTGACTCTGAAATTTTTCAGAATCTCAAAATGGTATCAATACTACTCTATATAGTAGTATCGATACTGTTGTCTTCCAACGGTCGAAATATTTGAATTATATGCATGAAGTATCAATACCAATGAGTGTGGTACCGATACTACAACGCTCCTAGAAGCAATTTGAGTGGAAACAAGGCCCCAACGGCTCTATTGACTTCCACAACAATTCCAACGGTAGAATTGATCAAGGGAGTATATAAACAAGATTTCAAGCCATATATGATCAAGAGATACAAGAGAGAAAGCTATAAACATCAAGTTTGACCTAAATCAAGTCAACATTCATCAATATTCATTTTACTTTCCATGAAAACTTCTTGTGCTTATTTGTATTCATTTCTCAAGTGTTCTTATTTGTTCTTGAATTGTGCAAACACTTTCCTTGTGAGGTTTTTGTAAGTTTGCAAATTTGTAATTTTCTCTTTGAGAGAATCTCAAGAATTTGGGGTATAATTCTTGAGGAGTTGTAAGGTTATGCCTTTTCCTCAAATGTAGATACAAATTAGTGAATTTGTGAAAGTCCTTAGTGCGGATAGCTAAGGTAGTGGACATAGACTTTAGTTGAGAGTCGAACCATATCGCTGTGCAATTTGTTTAAATTTTTTCTTTTAAGCTTCCACAAAATTTTAATTGCCAATTCACCCCTCTTGGCTATTTCATCCTTTCGATTGACTCAACAAGACCTATCTCAGTTTTGTTGCTATACTTTTGCATACCTATGACTTTACGCACTAGCATGTTTATGTAATAAATGCATGTAGTATTGCATAGTTATTATCATGGCACTGAGTTTGAGAGCTCGACTTTCGAATTTGTTTCTGTGCATAGGTTTGTAGGGGATTGATGAGGAGCTTATCGCACAGATATATTCAAAATTAACTGTCTCTCAGAGTTTGTCTTGAGTATTTTAGAGGGCATGTATTTATGTGGACCTTGTAACAATTCAAGTCATAACTCTATTTTGATTTCAAACTTGGTAATTGTATTTTGTACAGATTGGGAGCTCCCATATTTTGCAAATTCTATTTTATGATGTTTTATTTCATGTTATTATGGATGGTTTAATTCGAAGTCTTTCAAACAATTCGAAAGAAAATTTTAGGTTAGCCACCTTGGTGGTCCATGTATTGCTCTAACCGTTCGATCTTTGAGTCAAACCAGATTAGGGTGTTACACTATCGTTTTATACCTTATGGGTCATACCGTCTTCATCACCGTTGATTTCCTTTCCCAATCTTTTAACATTCCTCTTACAAGTGATGACAATGAAAAAGGCCTTTTTCATCTTGATATGCATCTTTCAAGTAATAGAGTCGATTTTTCTCCTTTCACGACCACTTGCTTCATCTTATTGTCACCCATTGCATTCTTGCTCGTGACACAAAAATTCTCTAATGTCCATGATAGTGACTATTGGTGGATGCATTGCAGTCAACAAGGTCACAAACTCTACCTAGCTAGCATGATCTAATGACATTGTGAGTGTCATAAAGTCTAAATCTCGATCAAACCTAGTGTATGGGATATATTTTATTCATTTATTTGAGCTTATCGATATCAACACTTTACACAAGGCCAACACATTATCATCCAATGATAGGAAGCTATGGAAAAGATTGGCTACCTAGAGGCTCCTGAGGGATCCATGCGTTGGATCTATAGTCGTCACGGAGAGCATGAGGATGATGACCACGATGAAGATGATAAGGTGGGTGATGCTCATGATGGTGAGGAGCCTAAGAGAGAGTGCTTCAGTCTATCATTTCTCTTCGAGCTCATTTTGATGCACGTTTTGGTGAGCTTGTGACTCGTCATGATGCTAATAAGGCTTCGTATGATTGAGGAGATCCGAGTGATGCAACGTCAGCTTTATAGATTTTCTTGTCCTCCTCTTCACCATCTTAGTGAACATGCATATCATATCATATCATATTATATCATTTTCATATCATTAGACTTTGCTACATTTATGTCAATTGTACCTTTGATGTTTTATTTGGTATTTGGTACTTGAATGTTTTTATTTGGTTATTTGGATATTCGTGACTTTGGTATTTTATATTTTGTATGAATTTATCTATTTATGTTCAAATACCTTGATGCTTCATATATTAATTCTCTATATGTTTTTATTTGATTCTAGCTTTATTTTCATTACCTTATCTTCTTTTTTATATGATACTAACATCGTTGAATTGTTTTTAATATAATAAAAAGGGGGAGAAGATGAAATATAGTAGAGCCCAGCTCCTTACATTCTTTTCGTTCTGACAACTTCTGCATCTGCTGTAAGCAATGGTAATAATTCTTGTGGGGATTCTTCAGGATACATCTCTCTTCTTATAAATCTAAAGCCATCCGCGCCAAGGGGTCAGCATTCTTTTTCCCCTCTCCAAATATGATTGATTTAAAGGGAGCGCATTTTCAAAAGTAATTTTACAAAGAGTTTTGTTATATCAAAAGAGGGAGAATATTGAATTAAGATTTTGATATAACAATAAATTGCAAAATTGATTTTGGAGTAAAAATAATATTGAAGTCCAAATTAACTTCCAAAATATATTTTAAATATTTTCCAACTTAATCAAACCTTTCCAAAAACTTACTTGGTCGTTTTTACGCCTTAAAGTCAAGTTTTCAAGCATTTTTATCTATTGTATAAAAAACAATGTGCTTGGTGCAACAGTTAAGTGTTGTTAATCCTTATGGACCAAGTTTAATTCCCCAAGCTTATCCATGCTTTTTTTTCTTCTTAATTTTTAGTAGTTTAACGATTATATGTGTTAGCATATTATTGGATGGTTAAATTTATTGAATTATTTTAAATTAAGCTAAATTGATTGAATGTAAAAATATAAAGGACCAAATGTGTTAGTATACAAATTTTAAAACCACCACATTAGCCTATCAGTTACTGATTGCATAATAGGTGGCTTGATTTAAATCAAAATAGAAGTTTATCAACTTAATTTATAAATTTTGTGTTTAGTGGTCAGAATAGAATCAACATCATAATTTAGTGACCAATAAAATAGTTTACCCTAAATTTAAATATGCAGTAAAATCTCACCACACTTACATTTTTTTAAATAATGTATATATTATATAATAAAAATAATCCAATTTAAATTAATTTGTTTTAATCTAAATCGTATTGTGGGAGGAAAATATTTTTTAAAATTAATAAAATTTGATAAAAAAAAATAGTATAAAAATTATTTAATTAAAATTATTTTTTATAAAATTAATTATTAATTATTAATTATTATAATAGTTATCTAGTAGCATAAGAAAATTTAACTAGCTTTATAATCAACCAAGTGCTATAAAAATATACTGTAAAAGTAAAAAAAAAGAATTATTTTATGCAAAGCATATTTAAAAATGAATTAACAAATAATCATAGATAAATGGTAAAAAATAAATTTAAATCTATCAATTTTATGCTTATAAATCTCAAGTAATAATTTGTTTTGAATAGTAGAGAAGCAAGGTTACATTATGCTCTCAAATGAGGAGGGCCATGTAAACTACGATCAAGATGAGGCATGAGTGTTGAGGGGGGATCGGCATAAAGGATGGTACCAATTGTAGCTGAAGGATCAGCATTAATAAGAGCATGCGCTACCGAATTTGCTTCGCGGGAGATCAACTTTACTTGCGTTGCCCATTGTTGTTGATGGAGAAGACCAATCATACGGATCAGGGGGTGAGTGTAGGAGTCATCTGTACTTGAGTCGATAAGCTTGATGGCTTCAATAACTCGAGTATAGTTGCGATTCCAAGCGATTTTTAGACCAGCAAAAATGCCCCATAGTTCGGCCTGGAGTGGCGAGCAATGCCCGTTGAACCGAGTGAAACCCAAACCCATCTTCCATCACTACCACGTATCACACCACCGGCGATGCTGTGTCCACTGGCTATCGAAACTGCGCCATCTCTATCAAGAAATAATTTTTTATTATTTTATTTAAAAATTATGTAAAAGAATAAAAATACAATATGAAAATTAAAGTAATATTATTATCCCTTAAATAAAACTAATTTAATATATTTTAATTGAATTGAATTTTATTAATCAATAACGCTAAACTTAATAAGAGAAATTAATATAAATTATAGATATTACCGAAGAATAAATATCTAATGCATCAACGGTATATAAATTTGCAAAAAAAAAAACAGTATATATATATATATATTGATTAAAAACAGTTTATAAATTTTATGCATTAATAATTCATTGATTTACAATTTAATGAATCAAATATTAATTCTATAGATAACATGTTATTAAAATAATAATTGAAAATTAATAATTAAAATATTTTTAAATTCAAATTAAAACAAATAAATATCAAATGAAACTTAAACTAAAATAAAAAGTTTAAGGATTATATTTTTTTATACAAATAAAAGTCACTAGTTTTATTAAAAATTAAAATTACAATGACAATTTATAATCATAAGTGTAAACTAAATATATAATTAAAATATTTTAATAATATTGACACGAAATTAGCCACTTAAGGAACTTAAACGGGAAGTGTTAAAAACTCATTAAAAAACTCGAATAAAATAAATATGCAAATAGATCTGAGTGTGTCGACAACCGAATCACAACAGAGGATCAAACAATTAAAAGACTACCAACAATCACGAATCAGAGTCAACCGTCATAAGAAAATTATCTCGAATACAAACCACATATCCAAATACATCCGATGGTCCAAAGCAAGACAAATCAATGGACTAATAAATAAGCGTCATATTAATCAGTCGATACGATATCAAATTTAATCATGAAAAAAATAACCCAAAAATATCAATCAAAAGATCAATAAAGAAGACCGAAAACGTGTTAAAAGATAGAGAAAAGTGTATAATAGAGACAAAAAATCATCCCATGACAAATAAAGTTATTAAAATTTTAATAAAATAAAAAATATATAATATAAAAAATAGATAAAAATAAATAATATTAACAGTCGATAACTAACATTAAAATTAATGTTGTTGATCACCAACAAAATTAAAGAAAATGGTCAGACCGGACGAGAGAAAAAAATTGAAAACCCAAAGGTTTTGTTTTTTCGTGGAAAATTTTGTAAAGCTTAAGCATCATATATTTATAAAGGATGAAATTTGAAATTCATAACTTAAAATTTTTAAGTGAATTCAAGTTGGAATTTCATCAACCATCCTAACTTATAAAAGACATTAAATTTTGTAGACATCCAGTCCTTGAGCCATCGTATAGGCAGGCAAATCCATTCCAGTCGCCTTTGCGCGCGTGAGACCTAAGCATTGTCAGACATTCCATATTCTGTGGAACTGGAATCTCATGAAATTGGAACAAATTAAACACGCTCCTCCTCTTTCTATTAGGGATATGAAAAACTGATCTAGCCTGTAAAATTAATTAAAATTGATTTGAATTAAAACTCTTTGATATCTAAGTGGTAGTGATCCAAAATTGACTTAAGTTCGAACTAGTGTTGACTTGAACTCGAGTTAAACTTAAAATTGTGGATCTGAACCCGACTTACACTCGATCTGAGAATAATATGAACCTGAATTGAACTAATAATATGATAACGGAACCCAACCTGCATCCGACTGATATAAACTCGAACCCGAGATTAACCTGGTAAATAACTGGTATTATCCGACTTGCTATAAACCTGACCTGATATTTACCTGACTTGTAATTGACTCAACCTACAAATAATCTAACTTTTTATTGATATGATATGATATGATATTTACCTGACTTTATGTTTAATTGAGTTATAAATTATAATTGATGAAATTATGAGATTTTGAATTTATAAGAAATTATGATAATTAATATGATTACTTTTCAAAGTTAAAACAAATTGTTAGTTATGATAATTAAATTAATAAATTTATTTTTATATTAATCATAATCCTTATATTATAAATCTTAATTATAATCATTCAAATAATTTCTTTAAATAATTTATTTATTCAACATGATTTTATTAGATTATATAAAATTAATTTAAATATTTATAAGTTTAATTTATTTTTCATGTAATAATTAATTAATAATTTAAATATATTTTAACATAAAATTTTAAAATATCATGTAAGATGAAATTATTTGAGATTATATATATATTCAAATTGAGTAGTGGGAGGAAGCTGTTTAAAAGAAATATTTTTTGTGTGAAAAATTTTGATTTTATTTTAGAATTTAGAGGGAAATTGAGAAATTTTGATAATAGAGGGAAATTGAGAATTTAGAGGGTAATTGGAAAATTTAGAGAGAATAGAGAAATTTGAGAAGTTGGCACTAAGTATAGTGTCCAACGAGATATTTTGGATTAATTAGGTCTGCACTCCTCTAACAATAATCATTTTTCTACTTTGTAAATTGGTTTTTTGATTTCTTTTATTTTATTCATGGTTTAATTACAAATATCTTCTTGAATTTTCAATTCGATGTAATTTAATCATGTATACATTCTAATTACTTTTAATTTTTCCTTCTTTCTTTAATGTGCTAATTATTAAATGTAAATATTAATTTTAGAATCTTTTATTTTAGTCACTCATGTTTAATTATATACTTATATGTACTTATATATATATATACTATATAATTTATATATTTTATGTTCTTTATAGTTTATATATATAAACTATATATATACTTATATTTTAACACACACGCACGCACACACACATATACATATGCTCAAGTATATATATAATATTAATAATATATATATATACACATAAATTATTTTTATTTTATTTTTTAATAAATTATGATGGATCACACATACATGCATCATTGATCATACATAATTACATATACATATATATATATATATATATATATATATATATATATATATGTAACAACCGTCTTTCGGTTGGGCCCGAAATTGGGCTTCGACTAAAAAAAATGGGTTAGAGTAGCCACTAATCATTTTAAAAAAATATTTAGGCTGATCGGACACCATCTTACCTGATTTGCATTTTACCATAAATGTGTCGGGTTCGGGAGTTAGTTACATTCAAGGAAGGATTAGTATCAATTAATTTTTCGGTTGTCTTAATTGTGAAGATTAAAATTTAAATTAAAATTAAAAAAACACGATTCAAGTTGCTTACCTTTGATTGGTTGAAATTTCTCTAAAATGTCAAAAATGTTAGATAAAAAATAATAAATAAAATAAAAACATAAAAATAAAAAATAATTCAAAGAAAGAAAAAAATGAAAAAAATACTAAATAAATCAAAGGAAACAAATAAAATAAAAGGAAACAAATAAAGAAAAAAAAGTTAAATTATAAAAGTAATGAAGAAAATAAGAAGTAAAAAACATAAAACAAATAATAATATAATAAAAAATATGCTAAAATTAAAAAAGGAGAAAAATGAATAACTAAAACTTTTAAGGACCAAATTGAAATAAATTGAAATTTATGGACTAAATTGGTACTAAAATGATCTGTAAGAGAAAAATAAAAAATTAGGGGTTAATTTGTAAAATATGAAAAATGTAAACAGGGATCAAATTGAATAAATTGAAAATTCAAAGATAAAATTGAAACAAGTGACCAAAATGAATTATACTTCAAAAGTACATGGACTTCGAAAATAATTTAAAAATATCCTAATTACACAGAGGTCCCTCCCCTATAAATTGGCGAAAAAAACAAAAAAAAAAAACTCATTTGAAGCCATTCACCTAAAAAACCCCATTTCCTTTATAAAAAAGCTCCCAACCAAAACCGTGAACCCAAAATCGACTACCAAATCCCCAAAACAAACCCCAGTAATCATAGATCTAAAAACGAAACCCTCGGTTCTCACATTTTTTGACGACCTTTTAATTTTTCGGTGTTCCTCTTTGTGGTTTCGAATGCTGCTTTGTTGTGCGATGATGTATTTTTGTGTATTAATTGCCCCTTTGTTGTGTACTGTGTTTTGTGGTTCCCTGATGTTATTGTTTTTTTGGTTCGATCTTGTTGTTGGGTCGTGTTTCGTGTTTGGGTCACTCTGTTTCGATGTTGGTTCCGTGGTGTTGTTGTTGGTTGTCCGATCTTTTTGTTGCTTTGATGTTTTTCCTCCATTCGTTCAATCGATTCGTGTCTTCTTTGTTGCTCCCGGCTATGGTCGATCATTTTGAGCCCCGAAATAAGGGGGTCGTGATTATTATGGGTTGATCGAGAACCACGGGACTGTTCAGTCCCTGGGATTTCGGCCGGAAACTTCTGGCCGTTTGGGCGCGTGACTAAATATCAAAACCCTAACCTGCTCCTTTGGGCTGAACCAGGTCTGCTGGGTCAGCTACCCCGTTGGGCCTCATTTTGGACTTTGGACTTGGACCTGGACCAAAATAAAAATTAAAAAAATGAAATTAATAAAATAAAATAAGATAAATAAAAATAAATAATATATATATATATTTTAAGATATTTTAAAACTATATATTATACATATTTTTTTAAAAAGTTTTCAAAACTATATATTATATGATTTTCAAAATGTTTTTATACCATATATTATAAATGTTTTCAAAAATGTTTTAAAACAATATATTATATAAGTTTTCAAAATGATTTCAATATTATATATTATATAAGTTTTTAAAATGTTTTCAAAAACTATATATTATATATTTTTTTCAAAATGATTTTTTTAAAAAAACCATATATTATATATGTTTTCAATTTTTTTTAAAAACCATATTATAAAAATGTTTCAAAAAACCATATTATATATATATATATATGTTTTCAAAATGTTTTTAAAAGCTATATAATATATACATTTTCAAAAATTGTTTTCAAAACTATATATATATATATATATATATATTTCAAAAATCGTTTTCAAAACTATATATTATATATATTTCAAAAATCATTTGCAAACTATATAATATATATATATATATATATATATATAATAAAATAAAATAAAAATAAATATGGACGAAAATGAGTGTACAATATATATATAATTTATATAATTTATAATTTATATGCTTTATAGTTTATATATATATATATATATATATATATATACTATATAATTTATATACTTATACTTTATAGTTTATAAATATTATACTTTATTTATATATATAAATAAGTATATATTATGTACATATATTATAAGTATAATGTATAATTATATTATATACTTATATAAGTATATATTTATATTATATGCACAAGTTTAATGTACATTATATATATATATATATATAATATTATATTATCGTAAAATTTAATCACACATATTATATTATTATAATATATATTATAATTGTTTCAATTTTTCTTCAACCTTTAAAATGATTGTAATTCAATCTATTTTAAAAAAATTCTTCACAATTTAGAATTATTTTGATTCGATCCGTCCGTGTTGTTTAATTATTTAAATTTTATTTTGTAATTTCATATTTATTTAATTTAGTCCTTAAAATTATACTTGTATCTGAAATTGAGCAATACTTATTTATATTTTGTAATTTACTTCATACCCTATAAATTACATAATAAACTTAATTTCAAATTTTATAAATTATATTATAATCTCCAAACTCTATAAATTTTTATTCACCAACTTTTTAAATGGATACAATTTTGTCTAATTTATATTAATTTCAACTTTACGTCTTAAAATTATTTCGATTTGATCCCTCATCAATGTGTGTTGTTTAGTTTATTTTAATTTATGTTTTTGTAATTTCATGTTTGTTCAATTTAGTCCTTCAAATTATTTTTTATCAAACAACAACAACAACAAAACCCTATTCCCATATGCAATGGGGTTAGGGGGAGGTGGAATAGTAGGCTACCCCCAACGCCAGGTTGAGAGCAGCTTCCGTGGGAGACCTCTGGCAGTAAGAAAAGTAAAAATAAAGATAAAATACAATGCATATATAGATAAATCAATAAATACATAGTTGAGGGCAGTTTCCCTTCCAATTAATTCCTGCGTAAAAATCTCTGCTTATAGACAAAAACGTAAGTCCCGGTTAAATTTAAATAGAGGAAACATGAAGAGAAGAAAACACATAAGTCAGCGATACCAATCTACTAGAAGGAATAAAGTCAAATGGGTTAAAACCCAAACTAAGGCAACCCTACTCCGCTACCCTAGGTCTAAGCCTTCATAAATTTCAACGACAGAAACATATAAATAGTATAATTCATGGAATAAAAAGAAGACAGAGATGCTACACCCTATGGCTGTGACCCACAATACTCGGCTACCCTGGTCTTAAGTCTCCATACTTTCATATCAGAGATCATATCGTCGCTAAGGGCTAAATCCTTCAAATCAGATCTCACGCAGTCTACCCACTTCCTCCTTGGTCGTCCTCTCCTTCTTGCACCGTCGACTGTAATCGACTCTACCCTCCTGACCGCATCCGACGGT
This sequence comes from Hibiscus syriacus, assembly GCF_006381635.1. NCBI lineage: Eukaryota > Viridiplantae > Streptophyta > Magnoliopsida > Malvales > Malvaceae > Hibiscus > Hibiscus syriacus. The sequence goes on along the minus strand of NW_024061878.1, from coordinate 3,716,678 downwards.
TGTCGCCTAAGGACGTACCCAAACCACCGTAGTCTTCCCTCCCTCAATTTTTCGGATACATGCACCACCCCAAGGATATCCTAATTGCAGAGTTTGGTGTCATGTCCCACAGTGTCCTACCACATGCCCATCGAAGTATTCTCATTTCTGCAGCCTCCATCATTCTTACGTGATCCTTCTTGATTGCCCAACATTCTGATCCATATAACAGTACTGGTCTTATTACCATTCTATAAAATTTTCCCTTAAGTTTTAGAGGCATCTTCTTGTCACACAAAACTCCAGTTGCAGCCCTCCACTTTAGCCAACCCACCTTTATACGGTGTGTAACATCATCATCTACACCCCCATCTTTATGTATCATAGACCCTAGGTACTTGAAACAATCCTTCGAGGGGAGAACGTGTCATTCGATGCATACTTCTAAATCTTCATCGTTTTGGTTCTCACTGAAGTTTGAACATAAATACTCTGTCTTTTCAATATTGATCCTTAGACCTTTTTCTTCCAGAGCAGTCTTCCAGGTAACGAGTCTACTATTCAGTTCAGTTTTTGTTTCAGCAAGTAGGACAATGTCGTCAGCGAAAAGCATACACCATGGAACACCGTCTGGTGTCGCACAATAGATGTCATCCATAATCAAGGTGAAGATGTAAGGGCTAAGAGTCGACCCCTGGTGGAGTCCGATTTCCACTGGGAATGCCTTGGTGTCGCCAATTGTAGTCCTGACGTATGTAGTGGATCTACAGTACATATCACTAATTGCCCGGATATAAGCATTTGGGATCCGTCTCTTTTCCAAGGTCTTCCAGATCGTATTGCGGGGAATGATATCATATGCTTTCTCAAGGTCAATGAACGCCATGTGAAGATCTCTATTTTTCCCTATATTTCTCCATAAGCCGTCGAAGTAGATGAATCGCCTCCGTAGTAGACCTGCCTGGCATAAAGCCAAATTGGTTTTCCGAAACCCTAGTAATCTATCTCAACCTAGCCTCTATCACCCTTTCCCATAGCTTCTTGGTATGACTGAGTAGTTTAATACCTCTGTACTTACCACAACGTTGGGGATCTCCTTTATTCTTATAGATTGATATCACCGTAGTCTCTCTCCACTCCTCTGGCATCTTGGCAGTCTCTAAAATAATATTAAAGATATTGGTCAACCACTTAACTCTATCTTCTCCTAGGGCCAACTACACAGTGATAGGAATTTGATCTGGACCGACAACTTTGTCCCTCCCATCTTTCTAAGAGCCATTTTGACTTCCTCAATCCCAATACTACTTGTAGGGCAGTCATTGGCCTTAGTATGATGGTCTGCTGACCCATCAACGGTACTATCTCTACAGGGAGAGGCACCATCATTAAATAATCCGAAGAAGTAACTACCCAAAACCCTCTTAATATCATGATCTTTCAATAAGAGAATACCATTGTTGTCCTTAATAAACATGAATTACGACTTTCAATGATGTGATCTGATCTAAACGAGATTCGACTGAAGTCCATCCGAACCTGAATTAACTTAATATTTAACTGCCTCAGACCTAAACCCTTTTTACCTAAACTAAAATTGATTCGAACTGAAATTAACCCGAACTGAACCCGAACTGTACCTGATGTTAAATCAACATGAAAATGATCCAACCTGATTTGATCTAGACCCAACCTGATTCAAATCAAACCATCAAATTAACATGACACAAACTGTATATGATTTTATTTGAGCTGATATGACCTGATTTTACAGTCTCTACCTTCTATATACATGTTTTCTCATGCAACAAACAGAGCCTCAGAAATTGTCATAAAATTGGAAGGTAATCACCCCCTAATCATAACTCTGATTCTCATAACGCATTTATCCTTTGACCTAACCCAATTCATACAATCACCAGGGGTCTCCGTTGCAATTCAAATTTCATCTTCGTCTACCTTCAGCTCTGGGTTTTCAGGTAATTTTTTTGAACTTTTACTTCTGCTATTGGATTTTTCTTTCTTTCTTGGGTGTTTCGGGTTTGGGGTGTTAGTTTCTTTAGTCGACTTCTAATATTTAATGGCCTTCTTCCAAACTGAAACTGGGTTTTTTTGTTTTCTGAAACTAGGAACTGTAAATAATTGAATTAAACAGCGTCGACATACCATTTGTTTTTGTTTTCTTGGAGATGGGGTTGACGAAGTTCTTGAGGACGAGGTTTAGAGACATCCAGTTATTAGACAAGAAAAGTTTTTACCTATGAATTTTTGCTGGCTATTTTTAAAAAAGATGACTGCACAAATAAGGGAAAAATGGTCATCCAAAGTTGTTCCCTAATGTTGAGTTAGTAGAATTTGAAGGAGCAATTTTTAACTATATTTTACATCTCGTTCTCCTGGTAATATATATATATATTTCATTTAGTAGAGATGACAGATGATGTGTATTCGTTCTTTGGAGTTTTGATGCTGCTTGATTCTTGGAGAAATTGTCCATAAAGTGTGTATAAGTTTTCCTTTCTGGATTAATGTTGTCCAGGTAGATGGAAGATGGTGAAGTCTCCATTCAAATATCAAAGGATCAGAAGAAAATCGAGATGCATATTGTCTCTGAAGGAAATAATGTGATTTTGATGCCCCCGGAGTCAAAATTCTGCTCTGTCTGTGTATTTTCCGGGGAAGCGAATACTATTTCGGAATCGATAGAACGACGGAAGTCGGTAACCAAGCTTTCCGGGCTCATTGTTTTCTATGTTGTGGTTATGTTAGTAGAGATTATTGGTGGGGTGAAAGCCAACAGCCTTGCAGTTATGACAGATGCTGCTCACTTGCTCACTGATGTTGCTGGATTCTCCATATCTCTTTTTACAGTATGGGCTTCGGCATGGAAGGCAACGTCGTACCAATCTTTCGGATTCAATCGCCTTGAAGTCCTCGGTGCTCTTTTATCTGTGCAACTCATATGGCTTATATCTGCTCTGCTACTATTTGAAGCAGTCGACAGAATTCTCCATGAACATGACAAGGTGAATGGGGCACTCATGTTTGCAGTTGCTGCTTTCGGATTTTGTGTCAACTTGGTTATGGTTCTTTGGCTGGGTCATGACCACACTCTCCCTGCTTGTGGAGGAACCGATCATCATCAACATCGACGCCATGATCTTGACCACCATCACCACAACCATGAACATGAGAGAGGGCAACCTAGTCATCGAACCGAGGACGAGGAGACTAATCTGGTGCTCGGTAGTACAAAGACGAACAAGATATTGAACATAAATCTCCAAGGGGCTTACTTGCATGTCATGGCAGACCTAATTCAATCAGTCGGGGTGATGATCGCTGGAGCCGTTATTTGGATAAAACCGGAGTGGTTAATCATTGATCTTCTCTGCACACTCATCTTCTCTACGTTTGCTCTAAGTACCACCCTACCCATGCTTAGAGATATTTTCAGCATATTGATGGAAAGGACACCAAGAGATATCGATATCGATATGCTCGAAAGTGGTATCAAGGGCATCAATGGAGTCCATAACATTCATGACCTCCATGTATGGGCGATAACCGTCGGGAAACTCGTATTGTCCTGCCATGTTGAAGCTGAGCCAGGAACTAGTCCTAATGAAATACTCAGAGAGATCAGTGATTACTGTGAAAAAACATACGAAATTCATAACGTAACTATACAAATCGAGTAGTCCTTTGGTATGTTCCTTAACAAATCTTACAATTTAAACACCTTTACATTTTCGTTTCTGTAGTTAGTATGAGAATGCAGATTGAATCATCGAAGAATGCTGACCAACTGTTGCAATTGTTTCGGATTAAATGATATTTATGATATATTAATGAGTTAATGACTTTGTAAGCAGTGGACTTTGTCTTGTCCTCCAATCCGGGATACACCGAAGGTAGGTAGGAGAGTGGGCACAGTCACTTCTAAAAATTTCAAACTATTAAATAATTCTTTTTTGTATTTTTTATTGAAAGTCTTTTTTTATCCTTAAAACTTTAAAAGTTTACCTGTAACATAAAGTCCTACGTCGTTGCGTTTAATGTGCACGATTATCATGCGGCGGCTTTAGTTTTATTCTCTAGTAGCCCGTGAAGGCCAATGGGCAGTGCACTCAATACCATCTGCCCCTTCTTGTATTGGTCAAATAGCCACCAACGTTGGATTGTTTTACATACGGTAAAAGAGAAGCTACCCAGTTCAAACAAATGTACTACTCTTATGCAACGGATCTTATATTAAAATCCATAATTACATATACATATGTATAATGCATAATTTATCATAATTATAGATACACATGTGTTATAGGTATTAAAATGTAGATATTATAAGTTATATTTATAATTTGATAAAAAAATTATAAATACTTAAAATACAAACCTAATATTCAAGTTATATAAATAAGTGGTGGTCTTCAAGAAATATGTTAACTTGTATTATTCTTATCCTGGAAGATCACAAAAAAAGACTCAAATATCTTAATGTATCAATTAATTTAAGTATGTTTTTGCATCTAATATTTTATTCAATAATTTAATATGATTAAATCCTGAATTTTGATTTTATATCAATTATGTTTTGATTCTATCAAAAGACTAATAGTGAGCACCAAAGACATCAAGGAAGGATTACACATGGGATGAGTCAGCATCTAATTTGGTTATATAAACAAAGTCCAATATAAAATCTCGATCGTTGTTTTTCCTCGAAACCTCATAAGCCTCAAACTTATTTTAAAAGATCAAAACGAAATTAGGTATCTACACTATCATCCTAAAACCTAATCTGTTCTCAATATTTTTATTCTCTATATAATGTATCTTCCTATGTAGCTCTTGTGTGTTCAATGGATTTAATGGTCCACTCATATTGTCACGAAGGAGAAATATTAGCAGATCTTTTTATATCAAATAAAGAAATATCAAAATCAGGAGCTAGATGATCGCGAGAAAAAAGATAGAAAAGTAGAAGGAAAAAAAAAGGAATTCAGAATTTCATTCAAAATCATAGATACATAGTACATGAGCATAATTTTCCTTTTATTTTATACATAGTATTGAGGTAGTTACTGCCAGCTTTTGATTCTGACAAAGTATTCGTTGTCTTGTAGGATTGCCTGACCTATCTATGGATCAATTCTCAGTCGTTCCTCCATTATCTTCAAGTATATTCGTTAGCCTGTTGGACCTCATCTTGCCCAGATAGTCTCGCTCCAAATCTGCCTTAATCATCGTTGAAACGCTGCCATTGGACTTAACTTCAATGCTGTTGTTTTGCTCATTCCCCACCTAACTATCAAAATTCCCAATCTGTAACATCCCAAACCGATGAGGGTGACCCGATCCGATCAGAGGTGTCACATCAAGGCCATCGGAGCGATCCACTCCGAAAATTCTAAAACTTTTGTTAAACCATTTAAAACGTAAAACAACTATAATTAAAAATACAAATATAGAAAACCATTAATATATAAAAAATAAAATTAAAAATCATACAAGTTCTATACTCAATATAAAAACAAACACAACTTACATGCCCCTAATTACATTGGTACCGTACTCCGCAACAATACCGAAAGAACTCTCATACTGATGTCGATGATGTGCAAGATCAATTCCTTTAACCTGAAACGGTTACTACAGAGTGAATTTTGGGAAAGCTCAATAATACAATACTACCATATGAATGCTAAAAGTCAAGTAGTTATATGACAAAGCATGAAATTTTCTTGGTTATCCATGCATATACTTGTCCTAGTGATGAGTTGAGATTTCACTATCAAATCTTCAAGTAACCGTCACGAGACTTACAGTTCAGAGAAAACATTCAGAGAGACAGATTCAAGAGATCGAAATAGGACTTCTAGCGTGTTCCCATAAAAACAGAAATAGAATATATATGGTTTAAAAAAATAGTAGTAGTTTATTTCAGTAAACAAATTTTTAAAATTATTATAGTACCCTCCACCCGAACACTCCATATGAAATTTCCCAGAACAGGCATCCATAAGGACTTACTCTAGACCCCTAGGATCTAGGAATCCAATATGAATGATTAGAATAAAAACGAGTTACCAACTAAAATAGAAATAGTGTACATATGGTTTAAAAACAACAATAGTTTATTTCAGTAAAACAAATTTTTAAAATTACTGTAATATCCTCCAACCAAACACTTTATATGCAGCTCTCAGAACTACGTTCATAAGGACTTACCCTAGGCCCAATGGGCATAGGAGCCAACCTAAGGGAACACATTGGGTCCATAAGGACTTAACCTAGCCGAAGCGTAGGAGCTACCTTAGTGGAGTGCCTCCAGGTCCATAAGGACTTACCCTACGCACAAAGCAAAGGAGCCACCTTAAGGATGTACATTAGGGTTTGTAAGGTCTTACCACTAGGCTCATTGGACCCAAGAGCCCACCCAAGGGTTGCTTTCGATCCATAAGGATTTACCATCCTAATCGGGGTTGAACCTATAAAACTCCATAACAGATCCCAGATAATACCCCAATATAAAGCAAGTTAGCCAATAAACAGAAATATCAAAATCAGGAGCCAGATGTACCCAGTATCATAAACTAGAGACTAGAAACCATGTTTTTATTTCAAATATCATAGTCATACTTTTTATAAATAGAGAAAATATCCATGGGTATAAGGAATACACTAGACGTTCTATTTCGATCTCTTGAATCTTTCTCACTGAATGTTTTATCTGAACTGTAAGTCTTCTGATGGTTACTTGAATATTTAATAGTGAAATCTCAACTCATCACTGAGACAAGTATATGCCTGGATAACCAAGAAAATTTCATGTTTTGCCATATATCTACTTGACTTTTAGCATTCATATGGTAATATTATATTACTGAGCTCTCACGAAGCTCACTCTATACTAACCATTTCAGGTTAAAGGAATTGATCATGTGCATCATCGACATCAGTATGAGAGTTCTTTAGGCATTGTTGCAGAGTACGATACCGGTGTAATTAGGGCATGTAGGTTGCATTTGTTTTTATATTGAGTATAGAACTTGTATGATTTTTAATTCTATTTTTGAAGTTAATCGCTCCGGTGACCCTAATGTGACACCTCTAATCAGATCGGGTCACCCGTATTGGTCTCGAGACTGTTACACAATCTGTTTAATCCCTAGATTTTCATCATTTGTTATAAACCCTAATTTCTCAATTGAACTCATAACAATACCCCTCCTTCACACGATCCTTTTCCTCAAGGATCAAAATCAAGAAATTGAGATTTCAAAACAGAGTAATCTTCCCAAGTTATATTCTCCGATTTCAGATTCGACCACTCAATAAGAAACTGTATGATAACACGATTATCACGCTTGATTATTCGTTTATCCAAGACCATCGTTGGGTGTACGCGAAGTTGACCTTCATCTTCAACCTCAAGAGGATCGATAGAGGTAATCCTCTGGTCACCAATTCTCTTCTTCTACAAGCTAACATGAAGAATTGGGTGAATTCATGATGTAGGAGGTAACTGTAATTTGTAAGCAGCTAAGTCAAATTTTCCAATGAATTTTTAAGGACCATAATACTTTGCAGAGAGCTTCAGGTTTTTAAGAATCGCTACTAACATTTGACGATAGGGCTATAACTTCAGGTAAACTTTCTCCCCGATCTGAAATTCTTTTTCGACAAGTTACTTATCTATATTTTATTTCATCTGATGTTGTGCCCTCGTTAAATTCTCTTTAAGAACTCGATTCATCTGTTCACGTTATTGTAGAAGTTCTTGGACAGTTTGAACTGATGTAGTTGAAATAGAGGGTAACATGGGGGCTTTGTAACCATACAAAGCTTCAAACGGTGTAGATGGTTGTACGAAAATTGTTGTTATACCCGTGCCCAATCTTTAGGTTTCAGGAAACATAATGTTCTTAGTTAATGTTCCAAGCATTGCACACCCTTTCGATTTGACCATCTATTTCAAGGTGATAGACCGTACTGAACGAGGGGTTTTCCCTAGTTGCTTTATAAACTCCGTCTAGAACATACTAGTGAATGTTCTTTCCCAGTTAGAAATAGCTATTTCTGGTTTTCCATGTATCTTGTAGACATTTTCAAGGTACTTGTGAGCGACCTCTACCATAGTATAAGGGTATGAAAGACAAAGTTATCAAAGACTCAAGGTGCATCGAGGCACAAAGTGCCCTGGAGCCTTGAGGCGCATGAAAGGCGCGAGGTGCATGAAAGGCGTGGGATTCACGAAGGCGAGGCGCATGATACCCAAAAAAATTGTAATACATGTATATATTAATGCAATCAAACTCAAATATCATAGATACCCAATATTAGGCTTCAATAGAGTTCATTCTCAAACTCAAAATACCAACCTAACGTCATAAAAGCTATCAACAAGCATAATCAAGTACTAAGTTTAACAAAAACATCCAACATGCATAAGCAAAACATCAAATAAAGTCACTGATAATCATCATCAAACATCAAACATCAAATTCATCCTCATCATTATCGTCAAGTGGTATATATCATCATCTTCCTCCTCATCCGTCTCACAATCCCCAATGTCTTCTTTTTAAGTGTCACTCTCCTCTAGCATAACAACTTCATCATCTTCATCTACAAGGTATGGTCTAACTTTTTCCTTTCCTTTCGAGCTTGAACTAGCAACGTTCTTTCTTCTAGTATTATGGTCACGCTCATAATCTTCGAAAGCTATACCAACATCCCTCCATGTCAAATCGTCATCATCAAACACATAATCTTCATTTTCTTTTTCATCCTCATCAATTCTACCAAGCAACCATTCGTTACTTTCATCAATGTCATCCAATAAAGCTATGAATGCAGTCACCAAGGGTTAAATTAACTGCCAACTGCCGATCAATCGCAGTTAACCTTGCTTTTCCCAAGACATTTACATTTTATAAATCCATTTAAAACTTCAAAAAGGGAATTTTTTTTTCTTTTCGAGCTTTTCATCACCTGCACTGCCCCAAAAGCAAAGCAGTGATGAAGAGTTTATCATTTTACTTACGCTTTCCTTATTTTCTTTTTATTTTGTATAAATTCTCCCATTTCTTTCATGTCTTTATCTCCTTTTGCCTCTCTTTGTTTCAATTTTGATTGTTCTTTTCCCTTTCTCACCCTTAGCTGATCTGGGTCTGGGGTTATGATATCACTCTTTCAAGCGTCTTGAGGGGGAAGTTAAGGGTCATAGAGATCTTTGGCATTATGAAAGAAGGTTGGTTTTTTTTTTTATTGTTATCATTTTTTTGATGATGATAATGGTATTAGTGGTGGAGGAGAATGGAGTTTCCCTTTAGACAAGAGAAAGAGATCAGATAAAAGCGAAATAATGGTGAAGAAAAGATGTCCCTTTTGATTGGTATTGTGCCTTCAGTTTTATCAAAAAGAAGGGAGATAAAAACAAAACTCCTTCCTTCTTCGATGGTCTTGCTCTCTTTCCTCTCTTTAATTTTTTTTCCATCTTTTCCGCACGCTTCTCGTTAACTAGGTGTGATACATCTTCTTCAAGGATAGTTTCCCTGTAAAAACCTATTTTGTTAATTTCTTTTCTGTTGTAGTCTAGCATTTATCAAAGGGTATTAAAAAATACCGATGTATCAACCATCTACTCGAAGAGAAGCCGACATGAAGCTTGACAGCCAAGTCCTAGATCTAGAAATGGCTGTGAAAGATGGCATTTTGGGAGGTGGTTGTGGTGCAATACCCAATGGTTTTTCCTCGGAGAAATTGGATATGAAGTTAATGATTGAAGAGCTTGAGTTTGTTGATGTGCCGACGATCTTCATATGTCCAATTTCTTTGGAGCCTGTAGTAATAATTACAAGGTTTTAAGCCCACATCACACCTCAATTGCGCCTCGACTGAGCCTCAGAGCCTCGGTGTGCCTAGGCTACGTGCCTCGCTTCAGTGTTAAAAAAGCCCTGTTCAGTGAGCCTCTGCTCTTTTGCGCCTCAGGCGTTCTTTTTATAACTATGAAAGCCCAATAAAAGGCTATATTTTGTAAATTTCTTAACCACCACCAATATATAACTTAATTTCAAATATGCAGATAGACCTTGAATGAAGTCCATTATTATGATTTCCTAAGCTTTAGAAAGAATTGGGATGGACTACAACAAGCCCAGTTTAGCAGCATGTTCTGATTTGGTTCTCTAACATGTATCACAATATTGCACATATTGTAATACATAACCTTCTACCCTAGCCAAAAAAAAATAGGATTTCAACCTCTAATAAGTGGCTTGGCCACCAGAATGTCCACCCAGGGGAGAGTTTAGTGGTTATAAAGTCTTTTTTCAAATTGCCTTCTGAGCCAATGTAAACTTTCCTTTTAAACCTTAGAACACCTTTAACAAATTTCCAGTCTGTCATTGAATGCCAAAGCAGTAATTAATTTCTATGCAAGGTCATCATTGACATAAGTAGCTTCTACCTCCTGAACCCAAGTAAGGATTAAATAGGTAACAATAATCTAGTTACATTATGAGTCTATGTCATAACTTCTAGATAAAACATCAGTCAAAATGTTTGTTTTGCATTTTCTACACTGAATGATATAGTCTAACCCCAAAAACTTAGGGGCTATTTATTTACTTCAAAATGATTAAGCGCTGAATGATTTAAATGCTGAATGATTCAAAGGCTCTGTATGAATTAGCTCTGAATGTGACATGCTATTTGATAATGGCTCTGAATCATTCAGAATGTACTTCTGTGTCGAATCATTCATCACTGAATCATTCAGAGGTGCGAAACAAACGTGCTGAATGCTGAACTGTTTAGCATTCAGCGCTGAATGGTTCCATTAAGAGGAAAACAAACAGCCCCTTAGTTAGACCTTTTTTTTTTTGAATTGTAGTCACTAACTTCTGTTCCAGAAAATGTTTGAGAGGCTCATGGTCATATTTAGTAATGAATGGCTTGCCGTCAAGGTAATGCCTCATTTGGTCACTATTAGCAATATAGTTGATATTCCTCATAAATGCTTCTATCAATATTCCTTGTCCCCAAAGCCTTACAGAGATAAGTTATAGGTTTGCCCCTTGAGGTAGAACTACCCCAATCCCCTTAGAGCTCGCATCAATTTCGAAATAAAAAGGCTTAGTGAAATCTGAATGTACTAAGACAAAGGCACTGCACATGGTCTCTTTCAAAGCTTCAAAAGTTGCCTTAGCTTGTTCTGGCCATTTGAAGCCATCCTTCATAAGCATATTAGTAAGGGGTCTATTGATTTCTAATTCCCCGTAACTCCCAAAAACCCTGTAAGAGATTTAAGACTCTTAGGTTATTTCTAATTCCTCATAGCTTCAATTTTTGTAGGATTAGTAGCAACTCCCAATGAAAAGATAATATGCCATAGGTATTCCACCTAGATTTGGGCAAAGAAACATTTTTTTTTTGTCGGGCAAATAGTTGGTTAGCTTTCAATACTCCCAACACAGTTCTTAAATGTAGCACAAGATCAACAAGTGTTGGACTATAAACTAATATGTCATCAAAAAAGTTCTAAATAAATTTCTTTAAGTAAGGACCAAACACATCATTCATCAAAGCTTGAAATATGGCTGGTGCATTTGTTAGGCCAAATGACATGACCTTGAACTCATAGTGTCCATGATGGGTTCGAAAAGCTATCTTGGGCACATCATCCTTAATTCAAATTTTCCAATAACCTGAGCGTGGGTCTATCTTAGAAAAATAAGTAGATCCTGTTAATTCATCAAGTAGGTCTTTAACCACATAAATTAGGAATTTATCTTTCACAATCCACTAATTAAGTTGTCTGTAGTCAACATAGAATCTCCATGTACAATAATTTTCTTGACCAGTACACAATGAGAAGAAAAAGGGCTCTTGTTTGTTTGGATCACCGAGGTAGCCAATAGCTCTTTAATCTGTCTTTCAACTTTTGATTTTTGTGGAAATGGAAATCTATAGGCCCCCAGATTAATCGGTGGTGTATCAGCTTTTAAAACAATTGCATGGTCATGAGACCTAACAGGAGGTAGGCTTTGAGGATCTTCAAAAACATGTTTAGACGCTTCCAAAAAGGGGTGAACAACCTCAAAAACATCAGTCAGTAAAGCCTCAACAGTTAACCAATACAACTCTCTATAGTGTCAGGGCATTTTGTTGTGACTTTTTGAATCTTTTCACTGGAAACAACCTTAATTACATGACTTATTTTAACCCTTGAAATGTTATTTCTTTGTCCCCTTTTTTGAAACTCAATGTTATTTTCCTGAAGTCCATGAGAATGGGACTATACATTCTCATCCAATCAACCCCAAGACCATGTCACTCCCTTCCATCTACAACACTCTAAAGTCATGCTTAAAGTAGTGACCCTGCATACACCATCTTACCTAATTACTTCTTGTTGTACTATGTAATCTTTCATCATTAGCTACTGTGATCACCAATGGAATAGTTTGAACTACCTCAATACCCTCCATAGCCTAGGTATGTGTAACAAAACTGTGTACTCCCACTATCAACCAAAATATTCAGTGTTCTGCTACCAATAATGCCCTAAATCTAAATATTGTTATGACCCTAGATTCCTTACAAAGCATTGATAGAAATATCCAATGCTTCCTCGTTCAAATCTAGTTCTTCCAGATTATTATCTAAAACACAACTAACTTCCTTAACTACTTTACTAAAATTCAATTTGTCCTCCTCCATTGAATTCAACTACTTCTGCTTACATTGATGTACAAGCACAAATTTGTCCCCACATTTAAAGCACAAGTTATGTTGTCTCCTATATTCAACTAGATTATGCTTTGGATCATTAGAAGTAATGTTAGATTTTTGTCCATAGGAAATTGAGTATATCTTTGGGCCACCCTAGATGCAGTAAATGTATTTGTCCTAAACTGAACCCTTGTTCTCATGTCATCCACCTCTATAGAAAGCTTATAAAGTTTTATCTTTCTGCAAGCTTCAGACATTGTTCGAGGTTAATAGACATTGACATTGTTCGAGTTCATCTTTCAAACCAATAATAAAATTGGAAACAAAGAACCCCTCACCCAAATCTAAATAAAGTTGCAGCAGGAAAGGTTGAAATTCTTCGAATTTAGCCTGATAATCCTCCATTGAGAACTTTTGAATTAACTTAAAGAATTCTTCAATGACATCTACATGCTCCTTATCACAAAATCTGTGACACAAATCAACCACAAATTCATGTCAAGTGAATCTAATTTTCTGTATAACATAAGCATCAAACCAGGTCTCTGTTTTTCCAAGCAAGTACATAGTGGCAATCTATAACTGTGGAGTTTCTGGAATTGAATAGATAAAAAAGTATCTCTCACATTTTCTTAGCCAACTGCGAGGGATCGTGCCATCACAAAACTGAAGTTCTATTATTGGTTTATGATTATATACCGTAGAGTTACCCCCTGAATAGTTTTTCTCAACTAACCTCGGTTGAGAAACATTAAAATATTCTCCAAGTTTATTCAAAATAGTATCAATAGTAGCTTTTGGAATCTGACCAAATAGAAGAGTATTGTATTATGGTAATGCAAGCTAAGATGCCAACCATGCTTTGTAGGTTTAAATGAATTCTTTTCATGTTCATTGATAATATTCACATGGATAGGGGTTTTACCTTCAGATTTGCTTGTAAAATTATTGTCTACCTTTGGAGTTTCCAAAGGCTTTTTTTTAATTAATATGAGGTAAGTACAAGGTAGTATATGGTTACAGATAACTCTCAAGCTTTCGACATTGAACGCTCATACCCCTGACATATATGCTGCTCGAACTCGAGTCCTCAAAGAATAATGACAATTCCTTTACCACAGAGGCTACTTAGTTCATGCTGCAAATGCGTTTGTTGCTCGACCTTCTCTGTACTTTTGTCCATTAAGTGTAATATCTTCTAAAGATAACCATGAGTTTTAATAGAACTAGCCTCCAAAGAAGCAAATCATTCTTCCCAGCTGGCCCGTTGTACTTCCCACCACTTATGTATGTCCTTTTGTACAACCTCAATGACTGGTTCAGGGGAATAAGTGGGATTGGTTTCCACCATCTTTTGAACTTTCTTAGTTTTTCCCAGTTTGTAAAAAACTAATTTTTGTATAAAAATTGACCTAGCTATGAGTACCAATTTGTTATGATTGGGAGAGAAAAGATAGAGAAATGGAAGAAGAAAGGGAAAAGGAATTCAGAATTTCATTCAAAATCATAGATACCTAGTACGTGAGTATAATTTTCCTTTTATTTTACACATAGTACTGAGGTAGCTACTGTCAGCTATTGATTCTAACAAACTATCTGTTACCATGTAGTATTGCACCATTTGTCAGCCCGTTGGTCCTCATCTTGCTCAGATAGTTTCACTCCAGATCCGCCTTAATTATAATTGAAACGTTGCTGTTGGACTTAGGGTTCGCTTGGTAATGTTTTCTAAAAGCACTTTTAGCTAAAAAAACTCGTTTTTGACCGTAAAATCAATACTAAAGGGGTAAAAAAATTACGGTGAAAACAATGGTTTCAGACCAACTGCAAAAACTAGCATTTTTAGTTTTTTCATTTTTACTTTGTGTTTGAAAGCAAATTATTATTTTACCCTTACTAATGTATGGGTCCCACTCAATTATGTATTAATATTTTATTTTAATAATTTAATAGTAACATCCTTAAAAATAATTTATTTTTTTAATAATTTATTTTAATCATTTAAAATAAATAAAATTTATGATTTATATATTAAAATATTAACAGTGAGTTATATAAAATAATTGTATTTTTTATTTGTATTTTTATATTTTTGTTATAGTTTAAATTGATATAATTCATATATAATAATATATTTTTTAAAAAAATTATTATAGTTTAAATTGATATGATTTATATATAAGTATAAATATAATTCAAATGTTATATTTTCAATTTACAACATATTATCTATAATTGACATTTTATCTTTTCAAACTTATTTTGTAACAATAATCCAAAACAATTAAATTTTAAACTGTACTTTTGTACTTTTAAAAGTTTGTTTCTACAGAGACAATTTTTAAAAACTACTAAACTAGCCATTAACTTCAACGTTGTCGTTTTGCTCGTTCCCCATCTTACCATCAAAATTCCCAATATATTCAATCCCTAGCTTCTCATCGTTCGCTACAAACCCTAGTTTCCCAATTGAACTCATAACATATAATATTTTCAAGGCAAATGTCGAAATTTGAATCCATATAAGATGGATTAATATGAACGTCCTTAATCACTCGACCAACTAATAGATCTCAACCGATTTAACTAACTAATTACCCAACAATCATGCATGATATAATCTCTTGATAAATTGATTTAGAACCTAAAATGCATCAAGGCGAAATATGGTCAAATGGCATGGGAAAATATGGTCACTATTTTGAACGGTCACAATTCATACACCCGTGAAGATTACAATAGAATATTTTGAGAGCTAATCAATTTAGTACTTAAAAATGAACATAAAAAACATTTTAAATGATATTCAACTCAACCTAAATCATTCTCTGGTCATTGTATTGCAGGAAACTCTTAGGTGCCAGTAAAAAAGAAACGAAATCAACGAAAACCATATTTTTGGAAATAAAAAACAATTTTCACGTCAATTTTCTAAGTTAAATATCTTTGAAGTAAAGATAAACTATACGGATAATTTGTTATATTTTTATTAGTTCGATTTTGATCACCGATTCTTGATTTTGGCCCCTTATATTATCGGTCCGTCCAATTTTTAACTCGTTAAACCAATAACAAAAATCTGACTAACATTTATAAAATAGAACAAAAATTACATATGGTAAGCCTTATCCTTTTGGAAACAATAATTCATTCTTATAACATAAGTCTCCTCACGAAAACCTCTCCAATGCTTTATTCTGCTGTAATTTCAGCAATGGAGAGGTTTCGTGTATAGACTTCTGTTATAAGAATGAATTAATGTTTCCAAAAGGATAAGGCTGATGTGTATACCCCATGTGAATTTTATTTTATTTCTTAACATTGAATTAGATTTTAGTTATTGGATTAACGAAAGTTAATGGCTGAAGGATCAAAATCGAACATACCGATAATGTAAAGGATCAAAATCAAATGATTGATAATGTAAAAGATCAAAATCGCTTTTCCTTAAGCCGATGACCAAAAGCGAACATACCCAAAACATAAGAACCACCTATATAATTTACCCTTAAATGAAAAACTAAGTGATTTCAAATGGAACATAAAAATTGAATAGCATGTCTATCTCTTAGTCCAGGAAATTTAAGAAATCATATTATCTTGAACAAATTAAGACAATGTATTAAAATTTGGATTACTTGTAATGTGTCGAAACTTAATGAAACATATTCTATGTACAAAAACTTAATCCGAAACATATTGTAATGACCAATTCAATAAGTACTATGATAAAAATAAGGGTAAACTGCATAAATGGTTACTTTCGCTTGAGTTTTATAAACTTTTCCTCACTGAATTAAAAAAAATAATATTTGGTTACTTTGGCTTCGTTTTAATTAAGATGTTGTCACTAAATGTTAACGACCGTTAAACCTTTAACGGTTTACTGACGGTACACGTTAAATATATAACATTAAAATTACATCATTTTCACATAGATAATATGTGGATTAAGTTTTCGTCACTTTCATTTCATATTTGTACACTTTTGCTCGCTAAATTTTAAAAAAATATAAGTTTTGGTCACTTACGTTATCATTTTATTATGTTTTGGTCACTTACATTATCGTTTTATTAAGTTTTGGTCAATTGGATGTTCAATGTAATTAGTTTGATGACATGACCCATTAGTAAGTTGGTTTAATTTTTACTTTAACCCTTACACTTTAGACAAAATACTGATTAGGGTCTTTTTGTAAATTCAAATTAGTTTAGGACAATATTTAAATTGATCAGTTTTAATAGGTTTTCTTCCCAACCCCCTTGTTGTTCATCTTCTCCTTGATTCTTCTTCAGTCATCTTTGCTCAATTACTCCATTTGCCTTTTCTCAAGAACTCATGCTGCATTTCAAGAATAATGCAAGATTTCCAACTTCCGATAACAAATAATAACACCACAAGTTCAGAGAAAAATGATAAGGAAGGCATCTAGAGATAAAATGAAGCTGTGTAATCTCAATTATACAAACTAAAATTCCAAAGATTAAGGTTTCAGAATGCCAAATCCAAAAAGGAACAAGAAGACAATTCAATGGATCCAAATAACCCAATAACCAGATATTACTCTTCATGGTAATTTTCCTTTGAGAAAGTTCCTCCGGTGAAACATAATCAATGGATCCAAACATAATCCATGATGTTCAACATCAAATCTTTCTTCTTCTTCTCAAGAACAAGAAATTTTTTGATTCTAGATCCCTTTGAACAATGCTCTCCTTAAGAATCACCATTAATCCCTATAGCTTGCGCGATCTATCGCACCACCAACACCACGTCGACCTCTGAGTACTTCGTTTCCGCAATGACCCAATCAAAGGACTCACTGTTGGAGGAGATCTTTATAAGTCAATGCTATTGCGTGGGTGGGTGTACTATAATATGGCACGCAAAGATATGCAAGTATACACAATCGAACAAATAATATCGTAGTGAGTAAAATATCGTCTCCACAGGGATTGAAGGAATTTTTAAGTTAAGTTAATGCACTAAAACTATATACTCTAATGTATAGATATGTGGTGCTATAATTAATTGATGAGAATGCTATGGAAAAATAAAAGGTATGAAGGTAGAATGCTATGGGAAAATAATAGAGTAACAAATCAAGAATGCTAAAGCAAATTAAATTGAGAATCTGGGTATGAATAAGATAGCCTGGCAACCTCTCAGAAGCAAGCTACAATAGAGACAAATGGTAGGATTACTAAGGAATCCTAAGCCTTGTCTTCTAGAATGGTTCAAGCCTTTCATGCATAGACTGCTCGACAATGTTTGCTACAAGTGTTCCAAGGTTATCTCTAGTAAGGAAACTAATAGTCAAAATGCTACAGCAATACCTCTTAGCGTGAACTGCAGCAAAATCCTATCGACTAAGTACTACTTTGTTTAGTCATTGGAATGCTTTTCTTTATCTCTAAGGTGGATTAGGGCTTTGATACCCATCTTGGCCCCATTGCTCACATTGATCTTACCTAACTCTCTCGAATATTAGACATCCAACTTAGGAAATGGCTATTATTGTAAGCTCTTATAATCTTCAGTAAATAAATACAATGAGCAAAGCAAATATGTAACATGAAAATATAAACCATTCATTTCAACAAACAATTAATAATAAAAAATAACCCACACCAAATAAGTTGGTTCATGGTGCGGTACAAATCATCCACAATAACAATTTGTTCCATTATAAACCCACAAATAAAATAAAATAAAAGCACAAAGGTAAGAGGAAACTCGCAAACACGTGAGCTATCATGAGCTTCCTTGAACCACCGTGAACCACCTTAGCAAGATAACTTCTCTCAAAGGCCTAACTTGTTATCCCCTTGAAGCTTGGCTATGGAGGACACCACGAAAGAGGAAGAAAATTAAAGAAAAATGGAACCTTTTATAGTCGTATTCCTCTCTTTCTTTTATCACTCTTCCCAAAAAGACTCTTTAATTGTAGGGCATCCTAATATATTTATACTAAGATAATGTCCTAGGATTTTGTGCCAAGAATTCCTTTGTAACCTAGGTATCATTCCCTTCTCGTGGAGGGTAAGCTAGGTTGGCAGTGGGGCTCACAAGGGCAGCTGGCAGGGTGGATCACGTGCAGGCTGGATAGCTGGCATCCTTCATAAAACTATCTTCAGCTCTTTTTTCATTTTCTACACTAAAAAAATGTCATCTAGAATGTTGCATCATTCTTCCAATGTCTCATCGATCAATATGCTATAGCGAATCTCCTTACTTTTTTTTGGCTCATTCAACTACACATCATCAAAATCACAACCTTCCCCAATAAGCATCACCAATTTTCAAAATAAAATGATGCAGCATAACAATTCCACCACATGAAACTATATGATCCTAAATGTAACTATATGTACCTAAATGTGCTTTAAGAAAATTAATAACCTAAGTAAAAAGGCACATAATATAGTTTTTCACGGGGTTATCAAATATCAATTTGATCTTTGTAAAAGTTGTGGATGTCGATCAAGTTTTGATGCGACAAAATATTCTCGATGTTCTTTCGTATCACCGAGATTTCATTGGTCAAAAATGCGTCAGAGATGGAAACCTAGTACTGTGTTGTCAATAATGCCTTATTGAAGAAGCTCTAGTTTTCTCTGCTCGAGGCAGTGGCGTTGTCGTGGTGGTGAATCTTTTCAGAGTTTCAATGGCGAATTTTCTGTATTTTTCGTGATCTTCTTTACATTTTTTATACGTTTTCTTACAATTGAGAATCCACCTAATTTGTCTTCAAAAAAATTACAACTAATAATTAGAAACAAGAAGGCTATTGTAATGAAGCAAATATGTCTGAAGAAGAAGCGGGGAGAAGATGAGCAATATTGGGTGTTGAGAGAAAAATATTTCAAAATGGGTAAATTGAAATGTTGTACCTGAACTAATTTTAATTTACAAAAAGATCTTTGATAAGTATTTTGTATAAAATTAAAAGGTTAAAATAAAATTAAACCAATTTACTAATGGGTCACATCATTAAACTAACAACATTCAATGTCCAAGTGACCAAAACTTAATAAAATGATAACACAAGTGACCAAAACTTAATAAAACAATAACGTAAGTGACCAAAACTTATGTTTTTTGAATTTAGTGAGCAAAAGTGTACAAATGTGAAAGGAAAGTGACCAAAACTTAATCTCCATATTATCTATGTGGAAATGATGTATTTTAAATTTTTTATATTTACCATGCCACGTCAGTAAACCGTTAAAGTTTTTTTGCTGTTAACCTTCAGTTACCACATCTTTATTAAAACAAAATGAAAGTGACCAAATATTATGTTTTTTTATTTCAGTGAGGAAAAGTTTATAAAACTTAAACGAAGGTTATGTTTTTCCAAAAAAAATATTGGTTTACAAATCAAAAACTAAATTTGTACATAAAATTAAGATTGTGATATGTAAATTCTTATTTTAATGATCAACTTTAAATGTAATCTCACTCAATACTTTTTCCCTTATATTTGATATAGTAAGGATTCCATTTTGAAATTATGTTACAAAAGTTTTTTTTACTTCTTTTTTTAGGTAAATATATTTATTGATGGGAATAATTTTATCTCCCGGAGTGAAGGAGAAGAAAGTGGAGTGAGATCCCCTTTCAGTCGTGATTGAGAGGTATTTATCAGTGGCGGAACACAATAGGGATTAGTGGGGCCATGACCCCTATCAAAATTTTAAAAAATTATAATTTAGAACTTTAAATTTAAAATTTAGATTAAATTTAAATTCTTAATGTTCTTAAGTAAATCCCTCCCATAATTTTTAAAATTTCTCATTAAGCCTTTCAAAATTTCAAAAGTTTTAATAAGACCTTAATTTGTTTTTGGAAAAAAATGTTAACTAAGCCCTTCAAAATTTTTGACATTTTAATTTAAACTTCTAAATCTCTATCACCATGTTCCACCACTGGTATTTATAATAACTTTAGCTGATGATGTAAGATACGTGACAACTATAGTTATTTGTAGGTTAGTATACTAAATAGATTTTGTCTCAAATTTTGTTTTGGTAGATTACATGAACTTATTAGAGGTGTTTTCTATACACTATAGCTGGCTCGGAGGTTTTTATACTCTTGTACTAGGATGACATGAATTCCTTGAAAACTATGATAAGAGAATGAGTCTTTTTGAAGGTGGTCTCTGTTAGTCAATGATAGTGAGTGAGCTGGCGAGGTGGTTGTGCTGGAAAATATTTGTTATGGTTGTTATAACAATATTTCATGGAAGGATCTAGGTCTTTTGTTATCCTTATATACGTGGTTTTGATCAATGAATTAAAAAGCTATTTTCTTTATTTTACAAGTATGGCAAGGTTGGTCACCTGGTTGATTGGTGTTGGCACCGTTTTGACAAGAAATTTCCTCGAACCTCGGCAGTGATCGTCTCCCATCTATTTCTGTTGGTGGTGTAACAACTTAAACCCAATTGGGCCTAAATTACTAAATCGTGTTCATTATCTGGTAACGACACTCTAGTCGCTCTTATCGTATTTCTCTTTAATACCCCTTGAATTAGTGGGATGACTTATACATTCTCGGTTCACTAACATTTTCGCTGGATAAGATTTTGTTATTACGCAATCTGACTTACTTATCGTATTACTTGTCGGTACATCATTTGCTATGATCCTCATTCATAATTATTCGATCCGTGCTCAACTGAATATGCTTGGACATATTACGCTTAGTATTGTTACTTCAGTTGTAATATACTCCTATGAGTCTTTTGCCCTCTTGGTCATTTATGTCCCTCACAGACCAAGTTCCACCAATACAGATCATCTTTAATTCTTATGAGCTTTAACAAGGTCAAATCTATCCATCCAAATAAGGTAGTATTGATACTCTACTTATAGTATCGATATCCCCATGAGTATTGGTACCAAAAATGGCTTTTATTTGCTAAAAATTGGCCCATTATCGATACCAGATACCCTCAATATCGATACTATAGGGGCAATATCAATAATCTCCCCCCAATAGTGATACTCCTTGTTAAAAATGCCCAAATTTTTTCTCAGTTCAACCAATATTGATATTATTCATCTGTATCGATACTCAAACCTAGAAATGCCTTGTTTAAGCTAAATAAATGCCCAAAAATCACCCCAAAGGACTTATTTTGGTTCTTAATCATGTGTTAAAGCTTTAGAAAGTTATTTAAGGCCATAAAGTGTCATAAAACACATGTTTTACATCAAAACATCATTTAATCATAAAATTAAACATAAACCCTAAAATGCTCAAATAATTAAATCTTAACGCTTCAAAAGGTTAGAAATACACTACTTTGATGTTATATTCCCAAAATGAAGCTTCTTAGCTGGCTACCACTCCCCTCCAAGACTTAGATGATAAAACCCTCCACTTTCTTTAGTGAAATAATAACCATAAGCTTGAATATTTAATACAAGGTCCTTGGAGGGATTAAGGACGAATATGAAGCACGAAAGATGCTCAAGAACTTACGTTTGAGCTATGACACTTGGAGAGGAAGAAGAAGGAAATGAGAATGAATAGACATGAAGGGAAGAAGATGAAGAGAGATATGAAAGCTCTTACCTTTTTAAAATGTGATAATTATGATTTTGGTCCATTCTCATGTTTTTACTATGCAAA
Organism: Hibiscus syriacus; assembly: GCF_006381635.1. NCBI lineage: Eukaryota > Viridiplantae > Streptophyta > Magnoliopsida > Malvales > Malvaceae > Hibiscus > Hibiscus syriacus. The sequence continues at coordinate 3,694,312 of NW_024061878.1, read as the reverse complement.
AATCCATTTTTATGGTTAATTAGGCATAATTCCCATCTAATTAAGCCCTCACACTACCTAATGACTTCAATAACAAAATCCTCTGGGCCCATATACCTATCGAGTAAACTCGAAACTACTAGCCCATAATTTGGGGTGTTGCAACTCTCTTCTCCTTAAAAGAAAATTTTTTCTAAAAATTCACTTGGATTGAATAATGACCTATCCTTGGGTCAACACATAGGAGTCTCAAAGTACCTAAACTTTTATCAGGTTTTATTTTAAGGGAAGGAGTTCCCGTATCATGATATGCAACTTGGAATTCAAAAAATCGATCGACGATTTTCTAAAGGGCACTACATGTGTCGAACCTTAAGCATCAACCTTCTAGAGGCACAAGGACAAAGGTTCTCATTCTTTCTATCTAATAGTGAGTGCTTGAAATGTTTTATAAAGATAATGCTACTCCATTATCTGCTATTGTAATCCCCTTTCACTAGATTACTGTACTAAGTCGAGTTAACATAATACATAATCTTATAAATCTTTTTTACGTACTGAACTTAGGTAACTTGACGAACTACATGTTGATATCCTCTGACACTTGCCATACATGCTCTCTATGTCAATTACTGAATATATGATGACAATTCTCGACTTCCCAACATTGATCTCTATGCTTCTTCTGTTCAACTTTGATTAAATACTCATCTACGCTACTTAAGTATTTCTCATTTTCCTTGTGATTTACATTACTTGCATATGAACATCGACCTCTTGCCTAGAGAACTAGAAGCATCTGGCTCTCTTAGAGAGTACGCCTCATAAAACAAAGATCTCTTACAACTGTACTATGACTTAGAGATTCTATGACTCTACGTCTTGTACCCTGTCAGGACCTTCGACGCACCCCATGATATAGCGGAAACAAAACATGATGGTCTCACCAGCTATCCAGGTACATTAAATCCAAAATCGGGAGAAAGGGATGTGATTACATACATTGGGTTCCTTGTAAATCAGCAAAAGAAGTAACAACTATTGATGATCACGAACGATTCGAAAATTGCCTCCACGAAAAATGTCTTGGCCTCTACTCACTTCACTCGGTTGAGAGTAAAAATTAAAATTTTCCCAAAAGCGGGTTTGAGAAAACGACCGAAGATTAAGTGTGGTTGCTAGAGCTTACTTATCTTTAAATATATGAGTTACCCTAACATATTAGGGTTTTTTTTATTTTGAATTAATTAAACTCTTATTTAATTAATTCAAATTAAATATCCATAAATGACTTATAATCCTAATTACACTCTTTAACGATTATTTAAACTCTTGTTTAATTTTTTCGAATTAAATATCCATTAAAAGAGTTGTAATCAAAATTACATTCTTTTAATGTTTACTTACTATATTCAGGATAATTAAAATCATATGTTTATCAAATATACATTTATTAACTCTAGATATATATTTTTGTAGCATACAACAAATTGTACATCTTTGCTCATTTCAACCCTTGGGTGTGACTCTGTAGGTTCTTGTAACGTTACTCGTAATTATTAAAACAATTCTAATATTACAAACAATGAGTGGCATCTAGCAATATATCATTGTCACCTAAGTTAGAAGAAATTATGATTCAACGAATCTTCTTTGTGATTAGCTCTTTTATGTATTACATCATTTTGTCCTTTATATCTAGAACAATCACAAGTCTTGAAATAATCACATTTGTATAGTCCATCTATTGTTTCTTGATATCTAGAGTAGACTATAATTAAAGAATAATTTGTGATATCTCATAACAACTTATTCGAGCATGGCCATGCATTTCTAGTCTCATTTAATCAAGTGGCTTATGATATATCCAATAACAATCTTTATAGTGAAACCAGTTACGAAGCATGTTTAACTGTATTAAAATATACAATAATATATGTTGAGATAGTAATGATCTCAAGTCTGAGGATCATACATATAGTTATCACCATGAGCAATATTGTGACCGTCACATAATAATCCAAGACATATACTCATAGTGGGCTAATGCAATACATTATTCTCTAATAATATAATCATGTATCAATTCTGACATATATATGTCAATGACAACTCATTTTTATCAATCAATAACATGTTAGTCTTAAGCGTATTATTATTGTCCATGCCTATAATAACACTAGACTAATGATCTTTTAGTAATAATAATTACATTATTATAAGGACTTTATTGTCTTTCAGTTTATGTTAAATACAAATATATAACTGAAAATAATAGTTGCAATGCCTTTATTCAATAAAATTGGTAAATAAAATGTATCATTGCAATCATCATATGATTGGTCTTTGGGTATACTATAACATTCTCCCACTAGCACTAGGACCAATCACTCACATATCTAATTCCGAGTGACTCAGTGTGACGATCATGCTTCTGCTGTGTCAGAGGCTTCGTCAAGGGATTAACAATGTTGTCATCCGTTTGTACTCTGCATATTTCCACATCTCCTCTATCTATGGTCTCTCGAATGAGATGGAAGCACCTAAGAATATGTTTGGACCGTTGATGAGTTATGGGTTCCTTTCCTTGTGCAATGGCTCCATTGTTATCACAATGAAGTTCTACAACATCTGATATGCTGGGAACAACCCTTAGTTTGGATATGAAATTCTTGATCCAAATATCCTCTTTTGTTGTTTCACTAGATGCAATATACTCAGCCTCTATTGTAGAATCGACTATTCTATCTTGCTTTAAACTTTTTCAGCTCATAGAACCTCTTTTAAGACAAAACAAAAAACTTTGATTGCGATTGTGAGTCATCTTTGTCAGTTTGAAAGATGGCATCAGTATAACCTTTTACACTAAGCTCTTCTTCGCCTCCATAGACAAGAAAAGTATCATTAGTTATTCTTATGTACTTAAGGATATTTTTAACTGCAACCTAGTGTTTTTCACCAGTATTTGCCTAATAATGACTCGTCATGCTCAAAGAATACGATACATCTGGTCGATTACATATCATGGCATACATGATAAAACCAATAGTCGAAGCATATGGAATCTTACTCATTCGTTCACTTTCTTGTGGTGTTGAAGGAGACATTTCCTTCGAAATAGAAATACCATGTCTAATAAGCAAGAATCCTTTCTTGGATTCTTCCATACTAAACCTTTTCAACACTTTGTCTATATATGTACTTTGACTCTGACCAAGAAGTCGTCTAGATCTATCTCTATAGATCTTAACTCCTAGGATATACGCTGCCTCACCCAAATCTTTCATAGAAAAGCAACTACCCAACCAAGTCTTAACAGATTGTAAAGTAGGTATATAATTTCCTATGATGAGTATGTCGTCTACATACAAGATTAGGAAAAAATAATGCTCCACTAGCCTTACTATAAACACAAGGCTCATCTTCATTTTTGATAAAACCAAATTCTTGATGCATCATTGAAACGAAAATTCCAACTTCGAGAAGCTTGCTTTAGTCTATAAATAGACCTCTGTAGCTTTCAAAACTTTCCAACATTTCTTAAAGCTTTTTGCAAGTATAATCTGGATGGATTTAAACATAACAATAGGGGAAAGGTTCCGTTATAGTCTATACCATGAACTTGTTGAAAACATTTAGCGACTAATCGCCCCTTGTATATTTGTACGTTATCATCCATATTAGTTTTCTTCTTGAAAATCCATTTACACCTTATAGGTTTGACCCCTTCAGGTGGTTCAACCAAAGTCCATACTTGGTTTACTGACATGGAATCCATCTCATATCTCATGGTTTCAAGCCATTTCTTAGAGTCTAGGCTAGACACTTCCTCTTGATAAGTTATAGGCTCATCTCGATCATAAAAATAACGTCTCCATGTGTGGTAACGAGAAATCTATATTTCTCTAGTGCTTGGTGTTCTCTTGTGGATATGCGCAGTAGTTGTGTTTCTAAATCTATTGATTGTTCCTCAACAATTTCTAGAACATGATCAATCTAAGGTTCAGTGAAATGTTGTTCTTGAACTTCCCCAAGTTAATAATTCTACCCTTCTATTTCTTTGAGAGAAACTCTCTTTTGAGAAAAACTCACATTCGAGCAACAAACACTTTGTTATATTTAGGGTTAAAGAAATAATATCCCTTAGTTTTTTTAGGATGTCCAACAAAAATACACTTATGAGATTTGGGTTCGAGCTTTGTATACATATGATGTTTGACATATGCTTCATAACCCTAAATCTTCATAAAAGACATACTAGGATGTTTCACAGTCTACATCTCACATGTTGTCCTCTGAACAGATTTAGATGGAACACGATTTAGTGTGAAAGTAGCTGTTTCAAGTGCATGACCCAGAAAGAAATCGGAAGATCACTATGACTCATCATCGATCGAACTATATCTAATAGCATTCGATTCCTCGTCTTAGAAACTCCATTCCACTGTGGCGTGCCAGGTGGTGTAACCTATAAGATAATCCCACATTCTTTCAGGAGTTCATCAAATTCTATGCTTAAGTATTCTCCACCTGGATCTGATCGAAGCGTCTTAATACTCTTACCTAATTGATTTTGTACTTAATTTTTTTAATTTCTTAAACTTTTCAAGGGCTTCATATTAATGGCATATAAGGTAAATATACCCATGCCGAGTAAAGTCATCAGTGAAAGTAATGAAGTACTGGAATCCACCTCTGGCTTGTGTATTCATTGGGCCACATACATTACTATGTATTAATCCTAATAATTTACTGGCTCGCTCACCTTTACTATTAAAAGGAATCTTAGTCATTTTTCCTAATAAGCAAGATTCACATACATCCAGTTGTTTGAAAACAAATGAATCTAAGAATCCATCTTTATGGAGCTTTGATATGCGTATGAAAGTGCCAAAGATAAATTTTATTTGAGTCATTTATATTTGATCTTTTAGTATTTATGTTATAAATGGTGTTTTCTTGATCTAAAATATAAAGACCATTAACTAATTGTGCCAAACCATAAAAAACATTATCGAGATAAAAATAACAATAAATATTCTTAATAATAATCTCAAACCTAATCTTGTCCCAACAAGAAATATAAATAATGTTTTTAATTAAACTAGGCACAAAATAACATACTCTAAATGTAAATTAAGTCCACTAGGCAAAGATAAAACATAGGTTCCTATAGCTAATGCAATAACTCTTTCTCCATTTCCAACCCATAGGTCCACATATCCTTTAGCCATATTCCTTCTCTTTTGCAGTCCCTGTACAGAAGTAAAAATATGAGAACCACGACCGATATTGAATACCCAAGAATTAAATGTTGCCAAATTAACATTAATAACATAAATACCTAAAATAGACATTCCATTTGCTTTTGCCTTTTTGACCTCTTTAAGGTACAGTGGGCAGTTCCTCATCTAGTGTCCGTTCTTGTCGCATTGGAAACATTTCCTTCTTTGCTAACTCCCCTTTTGGGTTTTAATGCATCATTTCCTTTGGTCTTGGGCACGTAATTTCCCTTAAACTTTGCCGCAATATTTTTCTTTCCCTTTCCTTTGTCCTTGTGGACCATCAGAATGGGCTTAGGTCGAACCTTTTTCATGTTACTTTCAACAGTTCGTAACATGCCAAGTAACTATGGCAAGATCTTGTTAATTTCATTCATGTTGAAATTATGGACAAATTGACTTAAGCTATCTGGAAATGATTGCAGGATAACATCATAGCCAATTCATCTTTGAGAGGAAATCCCAACTTTTCCAACGTTTAGATGTAGACCATCATCTTGATGACATGAAGTCCTACAGAAGACCCTTATGCCATCTTGCGTTGAAATAGAGCTTTAGAGGTATCATACCTCTCTTGACGTACTTGCCCCTCATATAACTCGTTGAGGTGTTGGATCATCTCATATGCAACCATATCCTCACGTTACTTCTGAAGCTCGAGTCATGGTGGCAAGCATTATACATATCATATCTAACATATCATTCAAATGTTTCTTATATTTGTCTTTGTTAGCTCTAGAAGCATCAGTTGTCGGTTCATTAGGAACATATTCTTCAATGACATATTCTTTCCTTTCTTGTCTGAGAACAATTCTCAAGTTGTGGAACCAATCAAGAACGTTTATGCCATTCAGTTTCTCCTTCTCAAGGAGTGACCGCACTGATAAGTTGTTGTTTTCCTTTGAATCTGCAATAATGGAAGTATTAAAATGAGTAATTTACCGAATTTAAAAATTTAAAATAGATCTTTATTTACAAATTACTCCCATTATTTAATTCAAAATTAAAAACCCTATTGTCTTTAATTTCAAAATAATTTAATGAATTTTTTTTATAGTGAGTGAGGATACATAATTCATCATTTTCCTAAATCAACTTTGGCTTTTCTTTTAGGATAGTGATTATTTAGGTAGGTAAACACTTTACTAATTACATCTCATGTAACTCCTCCATTTGGTGAACAACTTTTTCTTGTATCATCTTATGATTTATCCAAATCATTAACGTCTAGGTTTCTAATTTTATTAGAATAACCTTGCTAAGTTATTACCAATATTTGAACCAGTGAATATCACTTGCTTATTCTTTGCGTTTAACCAATATAGATTTATGTGCCAATTCTTTGGAAAAGCCCATAAAATATCAATCGAAGCCTTAACAAGGGTAAATATTATGGTTAAGTTAAATTAGATTATAGAGAGGGATTTGCGTAAATATCTCAACATTATTTTTTTTTAATTTTAGGCCCTTATCGATGTCATCAACATTCATTCTTATTTTATCATGCTAACATATCATTTGTGGTATCACGTACATGATAAATATAAGCAATAAATAAGATGCAATGGTTATAGCCCAAAAACAATATAACTAAGGTGGCCCATCCCAAGCAAATGGGAGAACCAAAAGCCCTAAAATCTAAGACTGCTCTCTAAGTACCTTATCACCTTTAGCTCAATCCGTTCTTCTACACTTTTTGAATCATCATAGGATTAATATTTAAGAAACTCGTTTTACATATGAGGAAATAATATGAGAAGACAAATACAATTGAAATATGGAAAGGCATGGCACAGAGGCCGTATCTTAAAATTACAACCATTGTAAATTGAAAATATGGCTATAACCATGCATGTCAAAAATAGTGCAAATCAAACATATCATATATATATATATATATATATACATACACACGTCCTTATTCATTTGTGAAAATTACAAATACGGGCCTACAACCTATGTTGCTTATGAAGGGGTCAAGGGGAAGAGCCCGCGTAGTCGGTCAGAAATTTTGAAAAAATAGTACTTACTGTTTCTATGGAAAAACTTCATGATTTGATAACATTTATCAACAAAATCGTGTTTTTGGGACTTTCAATCCCTTAGGTTTTCCTGCATCGGAACGACCATTGTTCCTCTACCAGATGCGATCTGCCATCTCATACCCGTCGATCATTATGTTAACGATTAAGATATGAATTTAATAAAATCCTTGCATCAACATACTGATTGTAAAATTCATTAACATATTAAAAGACTAACATATTAATTGTAACTTTAATCGGCTATTGATTTCACACAAATATCATATAATCGTCAAAAATAGTAAAACCCAAACATGCATCTCATACATATCACATCAAGGAAGAATTTAACCTAAACCTGGATCGTACAAGTGGCTCTGATACCTCTGTTTGGATCGTCAGCGCACCCCATGGTGTACCAGAAACAAAATGCGACGTTCTAACCAATGATCCAAGTACATTAAATCTGAAAGCGGGATGAAGGGATGCAATTACTTACATTAGGTTCCTTGTAAATCAGCAAAGATAACAGTGGCTATTGATGATCAATAATGATTCAAATCCTAGCCTACACAAAAATATCTCGTCATCTACTCAGTTTACCCGATTGAGACCAAAAATTTAACTTTTCCCAAAACGATTTTGAGAAATGGCTCAAGATTAAGTGCGACTGCTAGACCTCACTTATCTTTAAATATATGAGTTAACCTAACATATTAGGTTTTTTTAATTTCAAATTAATTAAAATATTATTTAATTAGTTCAAATAAAATATCATTAATCTGAATTACAATATTTAATGTTTATTTAAACTCTTACTTAATTAGTTCAAATTAAATATACATTAAAAGTGTTATAATTAGAATTACATTCATTTAATGTTTACTTACTATATTCAGGATAATTAAAATCATATGTATATTAAATAGACATATATTAACTCTAGATATATATTTTAGTAACGTACAACAAATTATACATCTTTTCTCATTTCAACCTTAGGGTGTGACCCTATAAGTTCTTGTAACATTAGTAGTAATTATTAGAACAATTCTAATATTACAAACAATGAGTGACATCTAGGAATATATCATTGTCACCTAAGTTACAAGAAATTATGATTCGACATATCATCTTCGTGATTAACTCTTTTATGTATTACATCATTTTGTCATTTATATCTTGAATAGGCACAAGTCTTGGATTAGTCACACTTGTATAACCATCTATTTTTTCTTGATATCTAGAGTAGCCTATAATTAATGAATAATTTATGGTATCTCATATCAACTTATTCGAGCATGGCCATACATTTATAGTATCACTCAATCAAGTGGTCTATGATATATTTCCTATTATGTAGGAAAGAAAAATCCTATCTTAATTATACACACCCTACTACATATATCGAGATATATTCAATAACAATATTTATAGTACAACTAATTATGATGCATGTTTAACCGTATCAAAACATAACTATGATAAATATTGTGATTGCCACATAATAATCCAAGACATATGCTCATAGTGGGTCAATCCAATACATTGTTCTTTAACAATATAATCATGTATCAATTCTGATATCTCTATGTCAATGACAACTCATTGTCATCAATCAACAACATGTTAGTTTTTAGCGTATTATTATTGTCCATGCCCATAATAATACTTGACTAAGGATCTTTTAATAATAATAATTACATTGTTATATGGACTTTATTATCTTTCGTTTTATGTTAAACACATTTATATAACTGAAAATAATAGTGGAAATTCCTTAATTTAATAAAATCAGTAAATAAAATGTATCATTACAATCATCATATGATTGGTGTTTGGGTGTACTCTGACACACCCATTATCTCTTACCACCAATATACTATTCGCTGATAGCTAATGTTAGTCAAGTGCTTCTTGTTCTTCTTTAGCCTCAATCACTAAAATCCCTGGTATTAAAAACATTGACTACTGATGTGCATTGCATATAAATCACGCTCATATACCAACATGAAAACATCACAGATAAGTCTTGGCTCACCTAGCTAAATCATTTATTGTTCATACATGAATACATCATGGAGAAATCAGAGGGTTCTCTGCACCTTGAGACTCACAACTAACTATCTTACCTATAGTACCTTTAGTACTTATGATGAGATCCATGATTATTGCATCGGAAACGTACACCTGACTAACTTACTCCTTGTGATTACATGGGGTATCTGCTCCTAGTTAGCAACTAAAGTGCCTTAGAACTAGCTGAGGTATGTACTGATGCTACTAGGTGATCGATGTACTGGCTAGAGTGACTTGGGTATTCTTAACACTCTCATGAAAATTTTTATCTTCAAGACTGAACTTGGGATTATAAATCTCTATTCCATTGGTCATGTGAACCCTCAATTGATGATGCAAAAATGTCTTTATAGTTTCATATCTAACTTGACAACCCACAAGGATGCTCCCTTACAGAATACACAAGGGTAGAGGCTTATGAGGCTAAGAATTTTCTTAGAGTTGACATTCAACTCAACAAGGAACAACAACTTAAACTCATACCTCTAGGCCTACAACTCTACGATCAATGCAAGTCTAGTGCTAACGTCTTCACTTAGGTTAATAATGGATCCTGACCCAACCCTTGAAGAATACATAAGGAAACTCGCCTATTCCGCTAAGGCCCACCAATTAGACACTTGAATCCTCATGTTAGGATTCTCTAAATGAATACTTTTCCTATATAGCTCGCAAGACACCACAAAGGAATGCACAAACTCAATCTATTGATGCAACATAAAAAACTGAGATAGTTGAAGACATACCTGACATTTCATCTACAACATCAATGCTTTGTCCCTTTCTTACTATGATCTAACAAGTGAGATCACACGCAATCGAATCGGGAACAGTCAATCTGCCCCTATTCTTTCATACCCGAGTATAACACCACTTTGGGTATTTTTTTGATCATGCTGAGCTAATAGAATCACCTCCCTAGTTTGAGTTGAATAATCGCCATTCGAACTAAGGAAATTCCTCACCACATGCATTAAAGATCGACATATATAAACTTTCTAGAGAGTTGAAGCACTTTTCTTGATGATTTTTTCTATAATATTTGCACTCTGGATACCTAAATACCCTATCAAAGCCTATTGAGGTCGCCATAAATGGTGGAACTGACGATCTTGTTTGAGACCCTACAGCTGACCTCTAACTTAAGTAGAGTGACAAAAGTGACATCACTCTTATTTGCTTATGCGAACCTCTTACCCTCTCTGCCACTGAATGAGATAAATATATTGATACATAAATCCTCATACTTGGGGTGGCTAACTTATCTAACAAACTCTTCCTCATACTCTATACCCTATCCATAACTTTAGCCTACCATGCCAACTCTGAAAATACCCTAGACTAGGTTTGCCTCCAACTGCCCATAGATATCAATATGAAGTTTCTCAAAGAACCTCTTGTACCTAAAAGAATCGACAGTAACTAACTCTAGAGTAAAACGACTCAACCAAAGAAAATATATTTCGTACTCGTATAATGAGTGATCTCCCTAAACTAGTTGAGAGAAATGCATCCTCAAACCATCCATATATGTCTCATCGATACACTTGCCTCTAAACTGATTTAGGAATTGATCTTATTTAGAAACCTATGGTTGTAGGGCAATCTTTACAGTCTTCCAACAATCAATAGCATCACACTTGAGTAATGCGGTGACACACTCTAACTTACCCTCTATGATAAGCTGTAGTTGTTTGAAATTCTACATGGTATCTCTCAACCACTGATCGATCAATATTGGATTATCATCACTTGAACCGAATTAGTCGACTATCTTATACCCCCTCAGTCTCTCTAATGGGGACATTATCACCACTAAAGCATTCTAAGGGGCTTACTGAACAATATGTGTTTTAAGAATAACATCCACTATCTCCCTGAGGGTAGAAGTTAAACCTTTAAAAAATTTTGCCTCTCCGACTCCTACGCCTAATGGGATGAGAGGAACGAGTCCCTCTGCTATCCCTGAGACCATGTTCAAAACTATGAACCATCGAAAATTCATACAACATAGATAAAAGAAGAAAGCACCATCAGGATTCCAGACTTATACGAGTACTTTCAGTACCTAAGGGCATGTATTTACTGAAACCTTACTATAATTGACCACTAGGTACTAGGTCCGACACAAACTAACACTCTGATACTAGTGAAAATAACATCTTAAACCCGATTGGGCCTAGAATGCCACATAGGGCTATTGAGACAACCCAGATTTTCAAAATTTATTAATTTTGATTTTAAAACATATTGAATGGGACCACAATAGACATAAATAAAAGTTATAAAATAGTTTTATAAATCAAAGCTTCGTGGCCCATTGTTCTAAACACAATTAATACAAACTTTGGTAACACCCTAATCTTGTACTAACCGAAGATCGATAAATTAGAATTTCATAAAGGACCACCAAAGTAGCTAACCCAATTTTGTTTTTAAAAAATATGATTATAAAGCGTTTGATAAAAATCCATTCATAGTAAATAGAATAGAAAATCAAAATAAAGTTTAAAAATATGGGGGAGATCCCAAAATATCCAAATAATACAATATGGAGTTTAAATCAAAATGAGTTACAAATGGATATATAAGGGTCCATAAATAGTACGTGCCCTCTAATACAAATCAAGACGCACTATGAGGATCTCTGCTGAGCTGGAATATCTCGTGACGATAACGCTCATGAGATGGTCACATATGAACATACGCACGGAAACACATTCCATACACTGAGCTTATGAGCTCCGCACCATACTAATAATTCTACTAGACTACATGAATTGACTAGATGAGCATGCAAGTGAAATATGTATATGATCATGGGAACTACTGTATGAATTGTTGAGTTGGGCACCATGGTGTGACTGAGGGTTTTGCATCTCAGAGATCACACATCCCTCTAGCCTTTCTAAGATACCTTCAGGTATATGGGGTGAGATTCGAAACTGCATTAGAAATGTACACCCGATGAACTTACTTTATCGAGTCTCGGGGCATCTGCGCACACTCTACTACTAAATTGCCTTGGCACTGACTGAGATATCTAATTGACTGGCGAATTCTAAAAAAAGAATCAGGTGTCTCCCAAGTGTCAAACATAGCTTGTTTTATGAAATATTAGTTGTTACTGTTTCTAGATGTTCTGAATTAATTACAGTTCTCACTTGTAATTTTATCTGCTAATATAATGATGTTATTGGGCCCTTCAAGTCTAATCCCTTAACCATTGCATTACCCATCCAAAATTATTTGCTGCTACCAATAGTAACCCTGTAATATTAATACTGAACCCTGAGTATCGATACCCTTATCTTGGTATCGATAACTACTGACTATTATATGCTGATAGAGGATGGCAGTATCGATACTCCTAGCTGAGTATCGATACTCTAATGCTAGGGTATGGATACTGTCCTGAGTATCGATACCGAGATTAGGTTTAATGTTTTGAAAAATACCTCAGTATCGGTACCCTACATGAGTACTGATACCTATCGCCTGCGTAGGTGTACTAAATTTGATGCACAAATTATGCAAGTATACATGTCGAACAAGTAATAAAGTGATGAGTGAGTATTATTCTCATAGGGATTGGAAGAAATTGCAAGTTAAGTTATAGAACTAGTATAAATTATCTAAGTATAGTTAGTATGATGGTATGAACAGATGATTATGCTGTAGTAAGAAAAAATGTACGGAGGTGGAATCTCAGTGGTAGTGTGGATGACTAGCAAATGGAAATGTTATGGTAGAATGAATTGTATACAATGTAACCAATTTAAAACACTAAGGTAAATTTAATTGAGAGTCAGGAAATGAGTAAGATAACTTGACAATCCTCACACAAACAACTAGGAATGATTGGTGTGGTTACTTAGGAATCTTAAGCCTTGCCTTTTATTTACTATAGTCTATTTGCTTGATAGATTTTACTAAGAGTTTTCATAGACTATCTCTAGTAAGGGACCTAAAAGATAAGAATACCACGGTAATACCTCTCATTGTGAACAATAGCATAAAACCTATTAAATTAGCACTACTTCTTTTAGACGTTGAAATTGTACACTTATCTCTAAAGTGGATTATGTCTTAGTTAACAGCTAAAACCTATTGCTCAAGTTGATCTTCACCTAGTTTCTCTGGAATACTAAGGATCTTCACTTAATTTCTCTAGAACACTAAGCATTGTACCTAATAAATGGCTACTCTCATAGGTCTTACAATCCTAATAGATAAATACAATGAGGAACACAAATAATAAACATAAAAGCGTAAACCATTTATTATAGAAAACACTTAATCATCCATAATAACCCACACCAAATAAGTTTTATTCATGGTGGGGTTCAAATCTTCCAAGAAAATAATTCATTCCACAACAATCCACACAATAGAAATAAAATAAAACACAAGGGTGGAGGAAAAACTCCCAACGTGCACTGCCGTGAGCTCCCTCAACCACCATGAACCACCTTAGAAACATTAAATCCTCTCAAAAGCTTAGCACGCCACTCTCTCGAGCTTGAAAAATAGAGGAAACCACGAAAAAGATGAAAAGGGAAAGAAAAATGAAAGCTTGCAACTGCCCTTCTTTATGCCTAGAAAGAATCGTCCCAAAAAAGAAAAGCTCCAAAAACTCCAATTGTTGGTGGTTTCATGTTCTATTTATACTAGGGGAGTGTCCTAGGGGGTTTTTCCAAAATTCCTTTGATGCCTTAGGTGACATTCCCCTCACTTGTACAAAGGTGGTAGTGGTAATTCTCCTAGCTCACCCTTGGCTCCATAAATCTGCACATCATCAGCCAACACTACATTCTACTTTAAGTAGAACCATTTTAAAAATAAAATGCCATGACAAATAGAATCCACCAAACGCAATAATATGCTCCTAAATGCATCTATATGAAGCTACATGTGCCTCAAGATTGTCAATAACTTAAGTAAAAAGGATCTAAATAGATCATTTTTATGGAGTTATCACACTCCCAAACTTAAATTATTGCTTGTCCCCAAGCAATGGATAGTAGTCAATTAAAAAAAATGCTATGGTAAAGTTCAGATTCAAGACAATTATATGGGATAGAATTTTAACCCTCAGACTAATTGAATTCAACAAGCTAGACAAATTGAGAAATCAAGTATCGTTCCCTAGGCCAAAATCATTTGCTTTTGTGTGTGCCTGATTGTATCCAGTCTATCCCTAAGGAAGCTTGAAAGTTTCTAAGGAAGCTTGAAAGTTTCTAGGCAAGCTCTCTTGTTTTGCTACAACATTTATTCATCCTTCAAGAACACGTTTACTCCTAATTTTTTATTGCCATGAGGGGAGTCAGCCTATCACAACTACTTTCATATACTTTAGAATAAAGTAGAGCAAGCACCTCATCCCCAATCTAGTAGGTAAAGTCATCTCGTGACTACTTTCATTCGCTCGTATGCTATAGTTTCCATTTATTTAACGTAGTATCCAGGCAATGCTATAGCAAAGAGGAGTGTCATTCTACAGTTATACCGAGGCATTTATTCACAACTAAACATAATTCAAAATATGTAAGGAAATTTAATTTAGCCTTTAAGTAATCATTTATCATTTAAGTTCACTATCAAAATTTTATACTACATGCAAGAGTTATTTCATAAAAAATTTCTAAGTTCTTTAAGCATCGAAAACATACAATCATGTATTAATGAATCACAAAGAATCAAGTCCTAGGGTTGGTTCTATCATTCTAAACAATCATATACATTCTATTCTAGCCATAAGAATTCATCATCATCGGCATCGTCAACTTATTCCAGAAACTAGCTCATATCCTTACTAATGCCTTAGCAAAATAGTTTTGCTTACGATATTAATGAAAATATCTTACTAAGAACACTACTCCCCTAAACTTGAGGGATGAATTATCCTCAATGTATGAAAAAAAACTAATTTAAAAACTAAATTAAATGCTATGTAATACAATACAAGGTACCTTGACTTCCTATAATAGTGGTGCCATGGTGGCTGCGCTGTGGCAGGTGCACTTCTTCAATAGGGGTTGGACTGTGACTCTAATATTGGCTCAGTGGGTTGGGATTGAATGCATTCAGTTTCCTTAGAGGTTAGAATCTCTACAAGCCCTACATATTTATTTAGGCGTCGTCTAGTCCTACGCATGAGAGATAGTTGCGACAATCCTGTTTGCTTTGGCATTTCTCAGTGGGGCTCCTTAGCAGTAGCGGGTGTTTTCATGGGCTGTTTTGGATCAGCTTGGGTTTACGACTGAGGGTATAACTTTTTCTCTTCTTCCTCAAGCATCATGGTAGATTGGTCAACATCTCGTGGCTCGGGCAGTGTGGCATCTAGGAATGCTGAGGCATCTTTAAATACTGGCAAGATGGAATTCGGGAAAGTAGGGATATCATGAGCTAATTGGGGGAGCATCTCTTGAAGTATGATTCTATCACCGTGTCGCGTTGCTTGACAGAGGCAAAGAATGTCCGGAGGTCACTGGACATAGCCTCTACTTGTTTCCTCATGTGATTGGAGTATGCAATGACGATAGTTAATTTTGCTGTTGCATTTGTTCTAACACCTACTTCTAGAGTTTATTTGGGCTTGTCCTCATTGAATCCAAATAATACGAGCATCTTTGCCTTTGTTTTGCCTTTCAACCCTGGTAAAAATTAATTAAATTCATCCTCAATAACTCTCTTCTTTCAGGAAAGTACGATGATGAGGTTTGGAAAGATCAATGCATTCATTGGTCGCTTTAAGCGTTCATGTGGTTGCTCCATAATGGTCTTTCCAACATCTATTGTGCGTCCGATGAGTATTGAATGCAACAACATCATCTGGGGTAGCGACATTGTCATGCTATGGAATGTTGGCATTAATTTGGTTTTCATAAAGTGGTTCTAAAACTTAGCCTTGGGTTGGAGCCTGTCCCAATCCACCGATCGTCGACTCACTTGTTTACCATTCCAATTAGAATTTTGAAAAGACAAATCCTCCAATACACCTTGATATGTAACGAAGTTGGCATCCTTCTCAAACTTTGTATGTTGATCGACAACATCATGAAGCTTAAAATAGAGGTTAATTGTAGAAGGTGTAAAGTGGATATTTTTACCTCTCATGTTGCATCGGGTCGGAGATGGTGATAACTTTATAAAAAAGATATATTTAGAGCCTTTTCACTTAAGTTATTATTGATCTTAAGGCACATATGAATTCATATAAATGTATTTAGGAGCATATTATTGCATTTGATGGATTTTGATTGTTGTGGAATTTTATGTTGAAAGTGTTGCTACTTATCAGGGAAGATATTATTAGCTGATGGTGTGCAGGTTTATGGAGCCAAGGATGAGCTAAGAGAATTACCACAACAAATAGAGATAACGATGTAACTGCAAATGTTGTGACATTTTGGATGGTATTTCTGGGAAAAAAGACAAAAATGATAAAGATATTTTTATAGGAGCTATTAGTTGTCCATGTTTTCAGGTGAATGTCATACACAACTATTATTTTTGGGAACACATGACAGCCTAGCAACCCCTTCATGTGAAGGGCATGAATCATAGGGTATAAAGGGAATTTTGGAACAAAACCCTAGGATATTCTCCTAGTATAAATAGAAAATGATATCATAAAAATGAAAAGGATTCTTTTGGGAAAAAATGAGTTAGGCAAGAGTGAAAGGGGGATGAAAGTTTCCATTTTTCCCTTTCTTCTTTTTGGTGGTAACCTCCATATCCAAGCTCAAGAGAGTGGGGAGCTAAGCATCTGATAGGAGTTAGCATTGCTAAGGTGGTTCATTGTGGCCCAAGGAAAGTCACTATGATGCGCGTGCTGATAGTTTCCTCTATCCTTGTTCTTTCATTTTTTTTATATTCTATGGGTTGTAAGGAACAAATTATTTCTATGGATGATTTGTACCCCACCATGAACTAACCTTATTTGGTGTTGGTTATCTGTGGATGATTAAGTATTTATTTTAATTAATGGTTTAAGTTTTTATGTTTATTATTTGCTTTGATCATTTTGTTTAATTACTTAGGATTGTAGGAGCTATAAGAGTATCCATTTCTTAGGTAAAACGCTTAGTGTTCGAGAGAAACAAGGTAAAAAATCTTTAGTGTTCAAGAAAAACTAATGGAGGATCAACGTGAGTAATGGGTTTTGGCTGCCATCTAGAACCTAAGTTGGCATTAGATAAGGTTAGGATTTCAATAACTAAAAGGAGTAACACTTATTCGATAGGTTTAATGTTACTCTCCACCCTAAGAGGTATTTCCGTGGCATTTTTATATGTCAAGTTGCATGACTAGAGATAACATAAGATCACTTTTAGTAAACTCTGTTGAGAAAATAGGCAATAGAAGCTTAAACTATTTTAATAGACAAGGCTTAGAATTCCTTAGTGACCCCACCAATCATTTTCATCGTAGCTTGTTTGTGTGAGGATTTTCAAGTTATCTTAGTTATCCCTGAATCCTCAATCTATTTTGTTTTAACATTTTTAATTGGTTACACTCTAGACATCTCAATCTGCCATAACATTTCTATTTTCCACCCATCCAAACTACCATTGAAATTACACATGCATACATTTCATTTTGTCAAAACATTTCCATTTGCTACCTTTCCATATTTCCATTGCAACTTCATCTGTGTACAATTCATTTTGCCTCACTATTTTCATCTTACGTGTTTATACCACATTAACTATACTTAGTTATTTTAGAATAGTGCATAAACTTTACTCAAGATCCCTTCAATCCCTTTGGAGATGATACTCACTCACTATCATATTACTTGTTCGATTGTGTATACTTGCACATATTTTTGCTTAATTTATAGCACTCACAATGTGTGAACAAGTTTTTTGCACCGTTGCCAGGGATTGGCAATTGATGATGTTGAGTTTAGTTGTTACACCATTTTATTTCTTCTTTGTGTACATATTAACTTGGTTTTTTAGTTGTCATGTTGTCGCATGACCCATAAAAGACCTAAAGAACCATTATTTCATTTTGAAGCTGAAGTTCCTGTAGTTCAAAATCAAGTTAATGGACTGTGCAGTTCTAAATGTTGCGGTAATTTATGATGATGGGGTTATAGCTCAACCATGAACTATTAGAGATCACTTAGATCCCATCTTGGACAACCTCAAACCTGGTATCGTAGCTCCGAGGATTCATGCATCCGACTTTCAGCTCAAATCGACGATGTTTGACATGTTAAACTTGATAGGACAATTTGGTGGTGTGCCTCATTAGGATGCAAGACAACATATACGAGCCTTTCTAGAGGTCTGTGATTGCTTTCGACATCAAGGTGTGCATGAGGATGTGTTGAAATTGAAGTTGTTTTCGTACTCATTGAGAGATTGAGCAAGGGCGTAGCTTAATGGAGTACCTTCTAGCTCGATAAAATCATGGGCAGACTTGTGTAATTTTTTTGCTACGGTATAATCCACCCAATATGAACAACCATATTAGGAACGCCATATCATCTTTGCGTCATGTTGATGACAAATCTATGTTTTAGTGTTGGGATAGATACAAGGGACTCCTTTGCATGTGCACCAACCATGGATTTCCTGATTGGACGCAAGTTGTTATGTTCTACCGTGATGTGAGTGCTCCCACAAGGATGATGCTACATGTTGCAGCAAATGGCACTTTGCTTGATAAGTCACCTGAAGAGGCCTTTGACATCCTTGATAGGATTGCAAACTGACTATCAATTCTCTTCTTTGAGCTTGGAATAAGGAAGAGAGCTCGAGGAACATTTAAGTTGGATGATAAAGATTTTGTCTCAGCCAATTGTTTACCATTACCAACATATTGAAGATCTCCAACACCCTAGAGAAGTGAAGGAAGTCTAAGTAGCAAGCTCTTCTTGCATACTTTTCCATGGTAATCATCATGTTAGCGAGTGCCTCGAAATCCATAAGTCTAGCGACAATGTGGGGAACTTCAATTGGAGCAACAACAACCCCTACTAGAACACCTATAACCTAGGATATCGTCAGCATCCTAACTTTTCAGTAGTCAAGGGACAAATAACAATGTCAGTAGCTTGAATAGATTGCAGCAAAACCTTACTGAACCTTTAGGCTTTCAGCAACAACAGATGCCATGGAAAAATGCCAACAATGGTTTAACGTCTTCATCAAATGCTAACTCTCTTAAAGCTACTCTTCATGATTTTATGAATACCACGAAGGCTTTGCCGCATGAACACTCATCATCTATTAAACGACAAGGCACACTTTTGTAAAACCAAGCAACATTGATGTAGAACCATAGTTTGTCTTTAAAAGCCTTGGAAACCTACATGGATCAAATTGCTACAACATTACATACACACCCACCAGGCAGTCTACCTAGTGATACTAAAGTCACTAAGTCTCAAGGCAAGAAGCAATTTAGTGCCTTTACCTTATGGAGTGGCACCCTGATATACAAAGAAGCTAAGTTTGCGGGGAGACACTCGGAGAACCTAGCCATGAGATAGTGCACGAAGATTCCGAGTTACAAGAGCACTCAACTTCAATGGAAGACAAGTCCGAGGGCTCGATGAATGAACCTAGTGAAGACATACAAAATATTACCACAACAAAAGATAAACCCCACTAGTAGGAGTATATGACCACATGGTAACTATCAATGTCTTTAACGCACTCAAATATGTTGATGATTCTAGGGAGTGTCAATTACTTCAAGATGTGGAATCTATATTAAAAGAGAAAGTTGTAGAATTTTGTTGCAACAAATTTGTACGCACTGATGATTACTTGAAGCCTGATAAAGAAGATGAAGAAGAGAAAAAAAGAGATCTTAGACCACTGCCATTCAACTTCATGTGGAGAGCACTTTGGAGGAGCAAACTACTGCAAGGGTCCTACAATCTGAGTTCTATTGGTCTAAACTCTTCAAGGATACCAAATATTTTTGTAAATCTTATGATAGATGCCAAGGGACGATGAACATATATGGAAGACACAAATTTCCCAAGCAAAATATACTGAGGTGGAACTTTTATATGTATGGGGCATTTTGGTCTATACTGGTGCTCCAATCAAAAATGAAAAATTGTTATATCAATTCATGATGTTTTGGAGTTTGCATCCCTTTAACCCTTTTTAATTTATGCTATAGAATTTTTTGTAGTGTTTATGTGTTTATTTTCTTTATTTTATTTCTTTATTTTCCAATTTTAATAATAGTTTTTTTTAGTAGAACAGAGTTCTAGGCATGTTTTCCAAGGGTAAATCCTTCATGGATGGAAAACCAACTCGGGAGGAAAACCCATTTGCTGCTAGTACAAAATGATGAAATAAACTATGAGCTCCCTCATACCCCAATGCCACAACAAACTATAAAACCATCGACGAGGCGACACTTGAAGTAAATTGCTGGTCGAGTTTAGACCTCTCCACTGGAGGAGATAGACCACATACTACTTGACAGCATGACCAAGCCAGCCCAATATCAAAGAGAAAACATACCAGACATACGATGAGCAAAACCCCAACATTACCACAATGAGGTACCTCTAGTTGCATTAGCATTTGCATCTCATGTAGTTTAGTTTAATTTAGTTCTCATGCATTAAGGACATTGTATCCCTCAAGTTTGGTGGAGGTAGTATTCTTAGTAGGACATTTGCAATATATTGTTGGCATAATTAATTTTCCATGACATTAGTCAGAATTAAGATACCTTGCTGGAATAAGTCGATGATGCCCAATAATAATACTTCTTTATGGCTATAATTGAATGTATATGATTGTTGAGCATGATAAAACCAACTCTAGGACTTGATTATTTTTAATTTATTGATATATGATAGTATGTTTTATATGCTTAAAGAACTAGATGTTTTTTATGAAAGAACTCTTGCATGTCGTAGCATAAAATTTTGATGGTGAACTTAAATGATAAATGATTGCTTAAAGGCTGAATTAAACTCCCTTATATATTCTGAATTATGTTTAGTTGTGAATAAATGTTGCAACATAACTGTAGAGAGACATTCCTCTATGCTACAACATTTCTTGGATACTATGTTTCAATAAAAGGCAGCTGGATACATATGAGTGAATGAAAGTATTCACAGGATCACTCTATACCTTTGCCTTGTGTTGCAGTGTTTGGATACCACGTTTCAATAAATGGCAGCAACAATAAGAGTAAAGGGTAGTTGTGATAGGTTGACTCCCCTCGTAATAGTAGTATAAAAAAATTAAATTAAGTGTTAAAGATATGGGAATGAACCTTGTGCTTAATGGAATAATAAATGTTGTAGCAAAACAAGAGAGCTTGCCTATAAATTTTCTATCTTCGTTAAGCATAGACTAGATATAATCACACATATACATTTGCAAAGGATTTTGTCGTAGGGAGCAATACTTGATTTCTCAGCCTACTAGCATGTTGAAGCTAATTATTTTGAGGGTTGAGATTCTATCCCATACGACTGTCTTGAATCTAAACTTTTCCATGGCATTTTTCTTTTGTTGACTAATATCCATTGATTGAGGAAAAGCATTAGCTTAAGTTTGAGGTGTGATAACTCCACAAAAAGTCTATATTTAGAGCCTTTTCACTTAAGTTATTGATGATATTAAGGCACATGTAGGTTCATATGGATGAAATTAGGAGCATATTATTTCATTTGGTGGATTACGATTGCCGTGACATTTTATGTTGAAAATGGTTCTACTTAACGGGGAAGGTAGAGTTGCTTGATGGTGTGTAGGTTTATGGAGCCAATAATGAGCTACAAGAATTGCCGCATCAAATTGAGAAGATGAGGCAATTGTAAATGTAATGGCATTTTGGATGGCATTTCTGGACAGAAAAAGACAAAAATGACAAAGATATTTCTATAAGAGCTATAAGCTGTCCATGTTTGTATGTGAATGTCATACCGAGTTGTTATTTTTAGGACCACATGATAACCTATCATCCCCTTCATGTGAAGGGCATGAATCATAGAGTACAAAGGGAATTTTGGCACAAAACCTTAGGATATTCTCCTAGTGTAAATAGAAAATGATACCACAAAAATAAGGAGGATTCTTTTAAGGAAAAAAATGAGGTAGGAAAGAGTAAAATGGGTCCTAAAAGTTTTAATTTTTTCCTTTCATATTCTTGGTGGTAACCTCCATATCCAAGCTCAATGGAGTGGCAATCTAAGTATCTGAGAGGAGTTAGCGTTGCTAAGGTGGTTCTCGGTGGCCTAAGGGAGCCCATGACAGTGTGCGTGGTTGGAGTTTCCTCTATCCTCGTGCTTTCATTTTTATTTATATTTTATAGGTTGTAAGGAACAAATTATTTTTATGGATGATTTGTACCCAACCATGAACTAACCTTATTTTGTATGGGTTATTTATGGATGATTAAGTTTGTTTTTAATGAATGGTTTAAGTTTTATGTTTATTATTTTCTTTGGTCATTGTGTTTAATTACTTAGGATTGTAGGAGCTATGAGAGTAGCCATTTCTTTTGTAAAACACTTAGTGTTCAAGAGAAACTAAGTAAAAGATCTTTAGTGTTCAAGGGAAACTAAGGGAGGATCAATGTGAGGAATGGATTTTGGCTGCCAACTAGAACCTAATCCATCATTAGAGATAAGGTTAGGATTTCGACGATTAAAAGAAGTAGCGCTTATTCGATGAGTTTAATGTTACTGTTCATGTCGAGAGGTATTACCATAGAATTTTTATATTCCATGTTCCATTGACTAGAGATAACATAGGATCACTTTTTGTAAACTTTTTCGGGCAAATAGGTAATAGAAGCTTTAACCCTTTTAATAGACAAGGCTTATGATTCCTTAGTGACCCCACCAATCATTCCCATTATAACTTATTTGTGTGAGGATTATCAAGTTATCTTACTTAACCCCGAATCCTCAATCTATTTTACTTTAATATTTTTAATTGGTTACACTTAAAACATCTCGATCTGCCATAACATTTCTATCTACCATACATCCACACTACCATTGAAATTCCACCTGCATACATTTCATTTTTGTCATATAATTTCCATTTGATACCTTTCCATATTGCCATTGCAACTTTATATGTGTACAATACAATTCATTTTGCCTAAGTATTTCCATCTCACTTGTTCATACCATATTAACTGTACTCATAAACTTTATTCAAGATCCCTCCAATCCCTGTGGAGACGATACTCACTCACTATTATATTACTTGTTTGATTGTGTATAATTACACATATTTTCACATAATTTATGGCACTCACAATACGCAAACAAATGTTCGCATTAAACTCTTTGACAAGAGAAACGTTTACATTGCTCGGGTGCCTTGCAAATTTTTGCCATTTATTCTTAGTGACCACATCTATCATGTTCGGTCCTAGATCACTATCATTTTCAACAGAAAAAAGAATCTTTGCTCGAAGAAAACCCTTCAATCTTTGATGCTTTGGAAGCACTCCTCAGCTGCTCCATATTTAAATTATTGTAGTAAGGGAGGGTTTGTATTTGCTGATCGACTTCTCACCATACTTGCTAGAATGGAAAAAAAATAAAGCAAAAGCTTAAAGCTTTTGGCTAGCAGTACGCAACCTTGAGAAAAAGAAGGAATAACTGAAAAATGATGGGAGGAATGTAAAAAGAAAGAGAGTAAAAAGGGTCTTGAGAAATAATGGGTAGTTTTAATTAGGGGTAACGTGCGGTTGGAGTTTTGTGAAGATAAAAAGGTGAAAAGTAATAAATGAGGGGTGAAAAGTGACAGAGCAAAGAAAATAAAAATAAATATGGGTATTTGAAATTTGAAAAGAAAAATAACTCCATTGTTCCCATTTTTTTCTTTTCGTTCAAAAGTTGAAGAGTAGGATTTTATCCTTATTTTTGTCCATACTCTCCTTATCCGCTCCTAACATAGATGAAACAAAATATTACCCTAAAGAAAAACGTGGAAAATAGTTAAAATAACTGAAACACTAACATAAACAAAATAAAATAAAATTATATGTGTCTTAATATCCTAATATGCTTTGTGCTCCAGCTCAACAGGAAGATGGGCCTTGCCATATACCAACTTGAAAGTTAACATGATGAGTGGTGTCTTAAACATTGTGCGATATGCCCAGAGTGCTTCGTCAAGCTTAGGGGACCAATCATTCTTTTTGGGGTTCACCACCTTCTCAAGGATTTGCTTGATCTCACGATTGTATACTTCAGGTTGTCCATTTGTACGGGGATGATATGTTGTGGCAATTTTGTGTCATACCCCATACCTCTACAATGCCTTGGCAATTAACTTGTTATCAAAGTGGGTTCCTTCATCGCTGATAGATAGCTATAGGTGCTCCAAATCTAGTGAAGATATTTTTGTGAAGGAATTTGAACATGGTCTTAGAGTTATTATTCGGTGTTGCAGTTGTCTCGACCCACTTAGACATGTAGTCCACTGCTAAAAGAATGTAAAGGTCTCCAAACGAAGATGGGAAGAGAACCATAAATTATACGCCACACATCAAAAAGCTTTATCTATAAAATATTTTGCAATGGCATTTCATGTCACCTGGAGATGTTCCCTATGCATTAAAATCTATCATAATCTTTGTAAAATTCATGAGCGTCCTAAAAGAGAGTGGGCCGATAGAAGCCTAATTGAAGGATATTGGCAACAGTCCTTGCACTTCCAGAATGGCTGCCACAAGGAGTTGCGTGATAGTGGTATAAAATGTCCTTTTGCTCATCTTTGGGTACACATCTTCGTATCATATGTTTCGTACATTGCTTAAATACATATGGTTTGTCCAAAAAAAAATCATGCATAATGCTTGAATTTCTTCTTTCCCTGACTGCTCAAATCATAAGGCAAAATTCCACTAACAAGGAAGTTAACAATGTCAGCATATCGTAGAAATGTTACGACAAATAAAATATTTTCGTCAGAGAATTCTTCTTTGATTTCTAAATTGTGATGACATTCTAAATTGTTCTATAGCCTAGAAAGATGATCAACAACTTGGTTCTCAATGCCTTTCCTATTCTTAACCTATAATTTGAATTCTTGGAAGAGAAGTATCCACCTAAGAAGTTTAGGTTTGCCATCCTTTTTATTCACTATGTATTTGGTAGCTAAGTGATCAGTGAGAACTATAACTCTCATATTCCAATTTGACCTTAGCTACGAGGCTAGGTTCATAGAGCGATAACATATTCCAATCTCGTTTATGGAGTTGGGTCTGAATTTATCGGATAAGTAACACTCATATTACTCGTGAGGCACTTTACAAAATTTGGACAAACATTACTGGTATTCCTTTATGCATACGTTGAGCCCTAACAGATAGAAAACTTAGGTTAGCTCATTATAGAAAGAAACTCGACCTTGGAGTTATAGCTTAGAGAAGTACGATTATAGTCTGGGGGCATGTAGTAACAAGACATCCTATGACATTCGACTGGCTGGTCTACCCAGAAAGACTTAACTCAACCTGTGCTCTGATACCACTAAATGTAACACCAACAGATTGATGTGGATGACTCGATCTGATCTGAGGTGTCACATTAAGGCCACCAGAATGACCTATAGTAAAAATTTTGGAAAAATTAAAATTTTTGTTAATGCGTGTAAAATCGTAAGACACTTTATATATTAAAAGTAGAATTTACCAATATCAAGAAATAAAATAGGTTTTAAACTCGGATATAAAAATAGGACACAATCTACATGCCCTCTAATCACATGCACCGTACTCCGCAAGTAACACCGATGGAACTCCTATAATGATGTCGATAGCTGCATTGGTTCAATTCTTTTAACCTGATATGATGAGTAAAATAATGAGATTTCGGAATCTCGATAATACAAAACTACAAAGTGATGCTAAAGAACATGCAGATAAATGGAAAAACATAAATTTTCCTTATTTATTCATACATCTATAGGTTTTCAGGATGAGCTGAGGTTCCACTGATGTTTATTTGAGTAAAAGACGTGAAGATTTTAGTTCAGAGGAAACATTCAGAAGACTAGGTGATAACTCAATAAAAGGACCTAATTTCTAGTCTTTTCACTTAAGTTATTACTCTTCTAAACAAAGTACGCACAATATTTCAGTTGCATTTAGGTTATATTTGTTTGTGGTGGATAAGTTTTGCTTTGGTAAAATTTATTTGGTTTGACTGATGCTGCTGAGGAGAAAGGGTCTTTATGGATTGTGTATGTGCAGGAAATTTACTGAGGAAGAACATTTCAGTCGCGACAACGTAATTTGTAAGGGCCAATGGAATAGAGAAGTTAAGGAACTTGAGGAGTAGATTTATCTCGCTGAGGCAAGGTTTATCTGGAAAGTCTGAAGCGGATATGACGAAATCGCCTATATCACATGCTAGCTGTATAAATTTCTTCATGTGCAAGCAAGACCTCAAGATTATGACAACTATCAGCCGTCTTTCTTTTTTTAGCCTGGACAAGACAATATTGGGTATCTAGGGATTCTTCACTTATGCAAAACCCTAGGAGATTTCCCTCTATAAATACCCAGCCATAACCGCCAAAGAAATAAGACAAGGAAGTTAGAAGATGGCCATGCATTTCTAGTCTCACTCAATCAAGTGGCCTGTGATATATTTCCTATTATGTAGGAAGGACAAATCATATCTTAATCGTACACACCCACTACATATATTGAGATATATTCAATAACAGTCTTTATAGAGCAATCAATTATAGAACATGTTTAACTGTATCAAACATACAACAATATATGTTGGGATAGCATTGATCTCAAGTTAGAGGATCATACATATAGTCATCACCATGAGCAATGTTATGACTGTCACATAATAATCCAAAACATATGCTCATGGTGGATCAATCCAACATATTGTTCTCTAACAATATAATCATGTATCAATTCTGACATCTCTATGTCAATGACAACTCGTTGCCAACAATCAATAACATGTTAGTCTTAAGCATATTATTATTGTCCATGCCCATAATAATACTTGGCTAGGGATCTTTTAATAATAACAATTATATCATTACAATCATCATATGATTGGTCTTTGGGCATACTCTAACAAACACTTCACGCTAGAAATACCCAAATTTCATCCTAGTTCAACATGTATCAATATTGTTCATCCATTATCGATACTTGAACCTAGAGATGCCTTATTTAAGCTCAGAAAACACCCAAAAATCATCTTAAAGGTCTTAGTTTAATTTCTAATCAGGTTCCAAAGCTTTAGGAAGTTTTTAAGGGTTATAAAATGTCATTAAAATACATGTTTTACATAAAAATATCATCTAATCATGAAATCAAGCATAAACCCTAAAATGCTCAAATACTCAAATCTTAACAAATCATCATGCTTATGAAAGTCTTAACACCATTAAGGATTAAAAATACACTATCTTGATGTTAGAATCCCGAAATGAAGCTCCTTATCTAGCTACCA
Source organism: Hibiscus syriacus (assembly GCF_006381635.1). NCBI lineage: Eukaryota > Viridiplantae > Streptophyta > Magnoliopsida > Malvales > Malvaceae > Hibiscus > Hibiscus syriacus. The sequence goes on along the minus strand of NW_024061878.1, from coordinate 3,666,488 downwards.
CTTTCCTCCAAGACTTGGATGATAAAACCCCCTACTTTCTCTAGCAAAATAAGAACCCAAAGCTTGAATCTTTAAAATAAGGTTACTGGATAGATTAAGAACGCATTTGAAGCATGAAAGATGTTGAATAACTTACCTTTGAGTTATGACACTTGGAGAAGAAGAAGGAGGAAATGAGAATGAAGAGAAATGAAGGAAAGAAGACGAAGAAAGAGATATAAAAGCTTTTATCTTTTTAAAATGGAATGATTATGCTTTTGGTCCCTTCTCATATTTCTACTATGCAAAAAATCCCATTTTTATGATTAATTTGACCAATTCTCATCCAATTACGCCATTACTTGGTCTAACGACTTCAATCATGAAATCTTCGGGGCTCACTTTCCTCTCGGGTAAACCCGAAACTATTAGCCCAAAATTTAGAGTGTTCAAGGTGGTCCTTCTACCCTTCTGTGTTCATTTTCTTCTCATTCCTCATGTAGTTTTGGTAATTGTAGGTCGCAAAAAAGTGTTGGGAATCAAGGATTTTCGAAGACTTTCGGGAAATAGTTTGTAGACTCTAGGGCTACACATAATGTGACCTTCGATGCTTCTAATGTAATCAATGGTGATGCTTATACTAGAACGGGTAAGCTTATCGTTAGTGATGGTAATGGGTTGAGTATCAATAAAATCAGATAATCCGGTTTTCTTACTTTTACTTGTACTTTACGCTTAAATAATCTTCTTATTGTTCTTATTATTTCATAAAATTTAGTGTCGAACTATATTCTATTAGGGATAATCGATTATTTATTAAATTTAATGCTCGTAGATATGTGATTCGAGATGAAGAGACGAAGACAATGTTCCCTGAAGAATGTCAGAAATGAATTTGATTCGTCATTATTTCATAGTAATGTTCATATTGAATGTAATGTTACTCGTGGTGTTGTAGATTTTAGTTTTTTTAGTCAAAGATTAGATTATCATAATCATGATTTCTTACTTATCTTGTGTCATGCTTGTAATGTTGATACCTAATTTGATAATGATAACATTGTTTGTGTTGCGTGTCAATATGGGAAAGTCACTCTTTGTCGTTTTCTACCTCTCACGTGATATGTGTTGCATCATTTCTGATGAGTGGTTAGATTTGTTATTATTTTATTGATAATTACTCTTTTGTTCGTCAGTTAATGTTGCTAAGTTGGATGTTTTCTATTATTTTCTATGCAAGATATTGGATTCTAGAAACTATACTAAAATGGACGATTTCTACAAGTTTTTATTTTTTCTGGAATTAAGGTTGGACTAGTGGGCATAAATTGGAGCATGACTTTGCTGATGTGGCGACGAGCCAACATCTTCTAGAAGATCCAGATAATATTTTTGTGAAGACAAAACACTCAGCCGTAAATCCAGACGTGAATTTAGGATTTCTCATTATTTTTGGAATTTATTTCAAATAAATAAATGGATTATATTTTACAATTTATTAGGAAATATCTTTATTCATTTTTAGGCATTATCTTTGAATTTATTAGGTTCTATCTCTTAGAATGTTTAGGGTCTTTTAGGACTATAAATACCATATTGGGGTAAGCCTCAAATAATCATTCACATCTCAAATTTTCCTCTTTTTCTTTACTCTTGTTTTCTATCTTTTATAAAAGTTTCTACTTTTATTTTTATTTTTTTACTTTCAAGTTCTTTTTAGTTTACTTTTCTTTAAAATAATAAGTATGCTTTTTGTCATACTTAGCTAATTTTTTCATAGTTGAAGGCTAAAGCGATGGCTCAATTTCGATCGTGAGAATTGCAAACCACTCAATACCCTTTGGGTTACATTCTTAGTTTTCTGGAATCAAGGATCGGTAATCGACCATCCTTTTATAATCAAAATGCTTTCAAATAAAAAAAGAGCTCATTGGCTTGTTAGTTGTTTCAATTAACAATTGGGAGGAAGGATCGGCTTGTAGCACATTCAACTTCCTGTGAACACGCTTAGTAGCGGTCAATTATTGGGAACTCAGATCAGATTCGATTCTCAGTGAGACACTATCTGAGTCCAGTTTTTCCAAAGATTTAAAATCAAGTGGCGCTAATAATGATTGTCACGATTAGTCTACATAAGGACTTACAATCAAAGATTGTTTTAGATTGCTGGTTCAATTGAGAGATAAACAAGTTATAGGGGTTGGACCCTATAAAATGTAACTAGCATAAGACCGAAGTGAAAAATATATTTCGATGATCGATAAAATCTGAGGCAAAGCAAAAGCCGGAGGCTTATTTTTACAATTAAAATTTTAATCCAATTTTTTTCTTTTATTTTACTTTCTTTATTTTCAATCAAACAAAACCCCCTATTTTATTTTCTTTTGCAATTCACGCCTAGCATAGAAGCAAAGCCAATTCATTGACAACGATATTCCCTACGGATCGCCCTTACTCTCTCTATTCTACTTATTTCTAATTTAATTTTTATTGAGATTAAGGCATATTTTATTTGGCAATTAAAATGATGCGTTTTCAAATTAGTGTCGTTTCCAAGGAATACGAAAAATTTCTGATTAAATTGTTTTTTGTTTTATGACCAGGCAAAACTCGAGCATATTAGAAGAATTTGACCTAGAGATCAAAGAAAAATCTTGAAGAATTCACGAAAAAATGGTTCAAGATAGAAGAAGGAGGTGACAAGAATAATTAAATCCCGACGAATCTGATACGATCTCCCACAAGGAATTAACGCAATTGACTGAGCCCGAATCGTACGACGTTCCCGAAGTATCATATACCGTACCTGACACCCCACTTTAAATCCACCATACTGAACACGCCCTCCTAACGCCAATTGCATAATATCATAATCGATGGACAATCAAACTATTCGAGAATTAGCCTTAGCCCCGCTGTTCAAATGCCCTTTTACATCGTCTTTCCTCAAGGTAAAACTCCATTCTAATTAAAGATGGGGTTGATTCATCTTTTCCCCACTTTAAATGGTCTTCTCAGTGATAGTTTACATAAACATTTGGTAGAAATCCAATTGGCCTGTTCAAGCTTGAAACTACAGGGTGTTTCCAACGATCATATTAAATTAAAAGCTTTCATTTTTCTTTAGGTGACATTGCTAAAGAATGTGTATTTAATTTAGCTTCGAATTATGTTTATACTTAGAATGATCTAACTAGAATCTTTCTTGACAGGTTTTTTCCCAGTAGTGAAGACAAGTGAATTAAGGAGAAGCATTATGGGAATAAACAAAAAGAAGAGGAATAACTCAACTATTATTGGGAGCGATTTAAAAAGCTTTGTTGAAGTTATCCACAACATAAATTAACTGAGCAAACACTTATTCAGTGCTTCTATGAAGGGCTTTATCCTTTTTTGGGAGAGATGAAAATTATAGATGCAGCCATTGGAGGAGCTCTAGTAAATATAATGCTACACACATTAAGGAAGTTGATTTCAACGATGGCAGCAAATTCAAAACAATTTTCAAGTGAAGCCAATCGACGTGTTCACGAGATAAGTTCTATGTCGCTTGAATCTAAAATTGATAAATTAATAGATGCAGTTAATTCCCTTATTGTAGGTAAGAATGGCGCAACAAGACTTTGTGAAATATGCACGATGCTCGATCATCCAACTGATTGCTGGCAGATGGTACAAGAGTGTCGAACACTCACGTCAATGTCGTTGTCAATTTTTTAGGGCCTCCCCAAAGGCCATCTCCTTATGTCGTTCCACCACATTTCCCCTCAAGATTGGTAAAAGAAGATAAGCAAACCAAGGAGAAAGAGATCTTGGATGTATTCCGGATGGTAGAAATCAATATTCCATTACTTGAAGTTATTCGAAAAGATTCGAGGTATACCCAATTCCTTAAGGAATTATGCACAACAAAAAGAAAACTTATCAGGCACGAGAAACTTAAATTGGGCAGAACATTTTAGTTGTTTTTCAACAAAAGCTTTCGCCAAAGTTGAAGGACCAAAGTATGTTGTTGAAAACATTTTTGTTTCAATATAACAAATTAGTTTAAATAAATTTTAAGATTTTATAAATGATTTTCTAAAGTATATTCGATTCAATTAATCGAATATCAAATTATTACTCCAAGTCTTTTAAGATCAATTTCAAACCTTACTAAATGTGTAAAATTGTGTTTTATACTTTTGAAACACTTTTCACAAAGTATTTTGAACCAAAATCAATTTTTCAGAGTGATGCACCGATGCACCAATCCATGCATCAATGCACCATGAATTAAATTAAACATCGAATGCGTTTTATGCACCGATGCACATACCATGCACCGATGCAGTGAGGATTTTATGAAAACATCGAATGCATTTGATGCATCGATGCACCAGCCATGCATCGATGCAATCTGGCTATTTTGAAACATCGAATACACTTGATGTATCGATGTACTCTTAGTGCACCGATGCACTAAGGATCTAACGGTCAAAATATTTGAATTTTACACTCATGCTCCCACCTGCTTTAATTAATTGTTTTCACACTTAAATGGCTTTATTGACTCCACTAATCATCCCCAACGTTCATAAGTGATTCAAGGTGTATTTAAACAAGCTTAGAAGCCACTGATCAAAGATAAGAAACATCAAGCAACTAGAATCAAGAGAGAATCAAAGAGAAAGCATCAAACCTCAAGTTTGAGCATTTCAAGCCTATTTTTCTTTCAATATTCATCTTGCTTTCAAGAACACTTATTGTGCTCAATTGTATTTATTCCTGAGTGTTCTTTCTTTGTTATAGAATTGTGCAAACATATTTGCCTTGTGAGGTTTTTCTTGTAAGATTTCAAATTTGTAATCTTCTCTTTCAAGAAAAGAGTGTTCTCAAGAATTGGGGTATATTCTTTAGGGAGTTGTAAGGTTATCTCTTTGGCCTCAAAAGAAAGAACAAATTAGTGAATTTGTTGGAAAATCCTTATTGTGGATAGCTAAGGTAGTGGACGTAGACTTTGGTTGATAAAGTCGAACCACTCTAAATCGATGTGCAATTACTTTCAATTTTCTGCAAAAGCTTCCACCAAAATTTTTATTGCCAATTCACCCCCTCTTGGCCGATTCCATCGATCGATTAACTCAACAATTGGTATCAGAGCCTCACTCATTTGAAGGTTTAATCACCTCTTGAGTCGATTCGGGAAGAGTTACATCGATTATCAAGTCATCAATGACCTCCACTTCAAATTATGACTCTGGTCTCGATTCGATGCCCGTCAACAAGCCTCATTTCTTAAATGGGGCTAACTATGCCTATTGAAAAAATAGGTTGATGTACATCATTCAAGCAAGTGACATGGGAGCATGGAATGTCGTAGAAGAATGATACATCAAGCCTCTCACTCATCCAAGATTGTGGAGTGAAGGAGAGATAAGAATGTTCCACTCCCAAAGCCTCCATCATATTTAGTGCTCTTGACCAGATGAATACGGAATACTTTCATCTTGTACAACGCCATAGAATATGGGACAAACTTCAAGTCCTCATGAAGGTACCGATGAGGTAAGAAATCTAAAATTAGTATTCTAACGCATAGCTATGAAAATTTCAGGATGAAACCAAATGAAGATATCAAAGCTATGACGGATAGATTTTCAACGATTTTCAATGATCTCAAATCATATGGAGAAATCATTTCAAATGAAAAGCTTGTGAGGAAGTTAGTATACTCCCTTCCAAAATCGTGGCAATCAAAGAAGACGACAATCATCGAGTCTAAGGATCTAACGTCCTTAACTCTTGAAGAACTAATTGGTTCCCTTCTCACTCATAAAATGATGCTTGAAGATAAAGTGGACCTCAATAAGATTGACGAGACACCAAAGGAGAAGGAGAAGAAGAAAAACATTGGAGTTGCTCAAATCCACAAAATATGAGAGTGATTCAAATGACGATGATGATGACGAGGAAATGGTATTATTTTCCAAACGATTCAGAAAGTTGATGATGCCCAACCGAGGAAGAAAATTCAAGCGTCATGAAGGCGTCAAAACTGAATCGAATGAGAAAGACCTGATCATTTGCTATGAATGCAAAAAGCCTGGGCATGTCAAATATGATTGCCCATAATTGAAGAAAAAGGGTCAATCCAAAAAGAAGCACAAGGCTCATGTAGCTACATGCAGCGATGAAGAAGGTTCCGATGAAGAGGAACAAGAAGATGCAAACTTGTGCTTGATGGCTATCGGGGAAGATTCTAAGGTAACCTAACTCATTCGATTTGGATGAATTATCTTATGATGAGTTATTAGAGGATTATAATGGGTTGGCTTCGGATTATAAGACTCTATTTTCAAAATACAAAAATTATATTTCAAAATAGAAAATGAAAATAGTCTTAATCCAAGACCAACAATGAGCTGAAGTAGATCAAAAGAATTGCAAATCAAAATTAATGATTTTGAAAAGAAAATACTGATTTGCATAACTTACTTTCAAAAGTTCATGATAATTATCAAAAGAAGATTGATGATCTTAAAACTTCTTTTAATAAGGCTGGAACAAAAAGTTTATGATTTTGAAAGAAAAATACTGATTTGCATAACTTACTTTCAAAAGTTCATGATAATTATCAAAAGAAGATTGATGATCTTAAAACTTCTTTTAATAAGGCTGGAACAAAAAGTTTTGAAAAAGGTGAGAATTCAAAATCCAACTTTGTTAAGAAAAGTTTTAGAAGCTACAATCATAGAAGTCCTCAACGAACCTTGAATGGTAAAATTATTAGGAGTATATGGGTTCCTAAGAATTCATTACTACTAAAGATACCTTTATAAATGGATACCAAAGGGGACAAGGATTTTAGAAACTAATGAATATGGACCCAAAAGGATTTGGGTACCAAAAATTAAAAATTAATCTATGTTTGTAGGAAAGGAGCATTGCTACAAGGCATGGGAAAAAATCCAAATTCATGGTACCTGATAGTGGATGCTTGAGACACCATGACCGGGGATAAAAACCGGTTTATAGAGCTTAACGCCAAAATGGAGGATAAGTGACTTTTGGTGATGATTCAAAAGGTCACATTGAAGGTATAGGTACATAGGTATACCTCTTCCATACAAATTAAAAATGTGTTATATGTGAATGGATTAAGCAAATCTCTTGAGTATTAGTCAATTATGATAAGGATTCAATGTCATATTTGAAACTAATGGTTGTAAAGTTTTGACATTGCATCTATAGGGTTATGCTTGTTGGTCATAGAATAGGAAACATATACATGGTGCGTTTAGACTCTATAGAATGACTAATTTAGGCCTAGTTGCTAAGATGAGCATGATAGTGGTTATGGCATAAGAGTAGGACATGCTAGCATGAGGTTTTACAACGTTAGTTCAAGGAAATTGGTTCGAGGGCTGCCTAAACTAAATTTGATAATGATAAATCTGTGATGCTTGTGCTAAAGGAAAACAAAAGCGAGTTTCTTTTAAATCCATTAATGATGTGTCAACTAGTAGAGTATTACAATTGATCCATATAGATCTTTTTGGGCCAACTAGGACTACTAGCTTGGGTGGAAAACAATATGCATTTGTCTTGGTAGATGACTATTATATATACTTGGGTTCTATTCTTAAGTACTAAAGATGAAGTATTAGAAAATTGCATCACATTTTCAAAAGTAATCCAAAACGAAAAAGGTTACTCTATCCTAGTGTTAGAAGTGATCATGGCACTGAATTTGAAAATCTTGGATTAATGAGTTTTTGTAATTCTAATGTATTACCATAATTTTCAGTACCTAGAACCCTCAAAAAATAAAGTTGTTGAGAGGAAAAATCGAACTTTAGAAGAAATAGCTAGAACCATGCTTTGTGAAAATAATTTCCCAAATTGTTTTGGGCGGAAGCCACAAAATCTTTGTTATGTTGTAAATCGAGTAATGATTAGGCCAATTTTAAAGAAACTCCATATGAAAATTTCAAAAATAAAAAGCCTAACATTAGCTACTTTCATCCTTTTGGATGTAAATGTTTTGTTTAAACAACAGTAAGAAAACCTTGGCAAATTTGATGCTAAAAGTGATGAAGGAATTTTTTCTGGGTTATTCCTTAAATTAAAGCTTATCGAGTATTTAATAAAGAACTTGGTTGTAGAAGAGTCTACATTTTGTTTTCGATGATATCTCCTTCTGAGTAGATTCTGTTTGAATGATTATGTAGGTATTATAAATACAAATGAAGTTAGACATGACGTTGGAGAATCATCATCAAGGAAGAATGAAATATGAGAAACTCATGATCCTCTTGAGAATCCAACATTGAAGAAGGGAAGTCTTATCTAGAGAGTACAACTATGTCAAGGATGGTGAGATTATAGGTGATCCATCCAAAGGGGCAACAACTCGATCTTCTCTTAGAATATTTGTAATTATGTTGCATTTATTTCATGCATAGAGCCTAAGAATATTAAAGAAGCATTAAATGATGAACATCGGATTATGGCTATGCAAGAAGAGTTAAATCAATTTGAAGAAGTTAAAGTATGGACATTAGTTGAAAGGTCTAGTAATAAATCTACTGTAGGTATCTATGGGTATTAGGATAATCTTGATGAGAGTGATAATAGAGTGAGAAACAAGGCTAGACTTGTTGCTCAAGGGTATACTCAAGAAGAGGGCATAGACTATGATGAACATACGCTCCCGTAGCTAGGATGGAAGCAATTAGAATGTTATTAGCATTTGCATGTTTTCATGAATTTAAACTATATCAATGGATGTTAAAAGTGCATTTTTAAATGGTTTTATAAAAGAAGAAGTGTATGTGAACAACCTCCAGGTTTTGAAGATTCAAAATTTCCGGATCATGTTCTTAAATTGAAAAAAGCACTTTATGGTTTAAAACAAGCTCCTAGACCTTGGAATGAAGATTGTCAAATTTTTTAATTGAAAAATGTTTTCAAAAGGGAAGGTTGACACTACAATGTTTTTTAAAGCATAAAGGTAAGATTTATTAGTATTCAAATTTATGTTGATATAATATTTGGTTCTACTAACGATGTTCTTTGCCAAGAATTTTCTAAGCTAATGCAAAGCGAATTCGAAATGAGCATGATGGGGGACCTCTCATTTTTCTTGAGACTCCAAATCAAGCAAAGAAAAGATGGCATCTTCATCAATCAAGCTATGTACGTCAAAGATATGCTCAAGAAGTTTGGACTGGAAAATGGGAAACCTCATGATACTCCAATGAGCTCTTCTCCAAAGTTTGACTTGGATGAATGAGGTAAATATGTGGATGTTAAATTATATAGGTCAATGATTGGTTCTTTGCTTTATCTAACTGCAAGTAGACCGGACTTATGTTTAGTGTTTGCTTATGCAAGATTTTAATCATGCCTAAGAATCACATTTACTAGCTGTCAAGAGAATCTTTATATACCTTAAGGACACTCCTAGTTTAGGACTTTGGTATCCTAGAGACTCTAGCTTTAGCTTGCATGCTTTTTCTGATGCAGATTATGGAGGATGCAAATTAGATAGGAAAAGCACCTCCGGTGCTTGCCAATTCCCTGGAAATATGCTGATTTCTTGGTTTTCAAAGAAACAAAATTGTGTTGCATTATCTACCACTGAAGCTGAATTTATTTCAGCTGGTAGTTGTTGTGCACAAGTTTTATGGATGAAACAACAACTTTTTGATTATGGAATTGAAGTAGGTACTATTCCTATCAAGTGTGACAATACTAGTGTTATTTGTCTCACTAAAAATCCCATCCAACACTCTAGAACTAAGCACATTGAAATAAGACATCATTTATTAGAGACCATGTCACTAAGGAAGATGTAGTTCTAGAATTTGTTGATACTTTGCATCAATTAGCGGATATCTTTACAAAGCCTTTAGACAAGGAAAGTTTTGGACACTTAGGAGAGAATTAGGTTTAACTGACCTATCTTCACTTAGTGTTTAAAATAATCTTAGCACGTTTAAGAATAAATGAAAATGCTTAAAATAGTAATTTTGATTGCATTCTTGCTATTATTAGGGGAGTTTTATGATTCTTGATGAAATTAATTTTATGTTCAAATAAATATTAATTTGATTGATTGAACATGATTAATTTTTAATATATGAGTTGCCAATACCACTAGAGCTAATTAATTTAGCATTTTAAGTATTTAAAACAAATTTTTGACTTTTTGTGCTTCATGCACCGATGCACTTAACAATGCATCGATGCATCTCTTTGAATGTGCATCGATTCATCATGTTGATGCACCGATGCAAGCCTTGAATGTGCATCGATGCACAGGATCATGCATCGATGCATCTGTTGGGTTTTGGGGTTTTAAAGGCTTATTTTTCTTATTTATCTCAAACCCTAAAAACTATTCTCTCTAGCCGTTCATCCCTCTCACTCTAAAAATCTCCATTCTTGCTCAAAATCAATAATTTTTCGTCGAAATCTTCAAGCTTTTCAACTTTCAAACCTGCTTCAATCATTAAATCGTGCAAAACAACTCCTCATCCCTCTCAATCCGAATTTTCAAGGTATTTTCTAAAACCTCTATTTTACAAATTTTGATTTTAGAACTAGTTTTAATTAGTTCTAGAATGTACATATATCGGGCATATTGATTGTTGATTCTAAACAAGTTTTAACAACCAATTTCATCAAAAACACACAATTTTTCAAAATTGATTTGAATTTCGAAATTTAAAAAAAAATCGAAATTTGAAAATCAGAAATATTTTTTGATTTAATTGTTTTTTGTCATAAAAACTATTGATAATCAATATTGTTTTCAAATAGTTTTTCAAAACATGCCCTTAGGATATGATTTAGAGAACCTTGAATTATTGAGGACTCATTTGAGTTTTGGGATTGATTGTGCATACATGTGTTTTAAATTGCAGGTGATATTCCTTATTCCGATTTCCTTTAAACAATGTCAAATCCTAAATGACCTAGAACTTCATCGAGTCGTCTCGTTCAAACCAACCTCCTAATCATGTCCTCCTCCACCTTATCTCTATTAGGATCTTGTTTTAACATGCGAGAGCGTCGTAGAGACGAATTGTACTCTAGGTACAGAAATTCTTCCAAACTTATAGAATTCGCGAAGAGCGTATCCTTCGCTTCAACCATAGTTGACATTGACTCGAATACCTTCCGACTCTTAAAGCTTAGAAGTTTGATAAATTGTTTCATCTTAAACCTATCGTCTATCACAATTGGTCAGTATTTCTATTCCAATGCGGTGTGTATTCAAATGAAACTCAATATGGAACTATAGCCCTTATCCTATCTTTAAGGAACTATTATATGACCCCGAGCCTATAGCTTTCCGATTTGGGTTTATGATACTGGTGATATAATGAGAATGAAAATCTGGAATATCCCTATGTTCCAAACTCCGTGTTAGTACTCTACGATCATCATGATCGTTTTCTCCATTTGATGATCTTTTGGTGTTTAGACCATATGGAGGTAGGTACTCCACACTTCGTGCTAGGGATTTATGGTGGATGTATGTATTAAAATAAATCAAATAATCTGCCCCACATTATATTCAGTCAACTAGTGGACATCGTAACCATTGTTCCTCAAAACATGTTGAAACATTGATTTATGATGTCTTCTTAGTATCTCTTTATCAAACTTGGTCTAGAAGTATCTCTCGACAATCCTATCCCCTCCAAAATCAAATCAATCTCACATCCTTGAAGAAAGCAGATTGGAAACAAGACGAGGTAACCGGTCAATGGGTTTTTAGACCCGACAAGCAAACTCCGGGAGCTAGTTCCTCACGAACTGCTCCTAGCTCCTCTCATGCTCCTCCTCCTCCAGCTCCGGCTGATGACGATGATCCTGAATTTCAAAAACTTATGCAAGACATCGATGATCACGTACCTAATGATGAGCCTGCACCGAACCAGCCCAAGAAGATCAAATGCCTCCATTTTCGTTTTTTTGGAGACATTTGATTTACGGTATGCGTCCATGGATTCGCGCTTCACATTCATTGAGTCCCAGCTCTCTAACTTGGGAGCTCAATAACAAGATATGAATGATCGTTTGGATGCACTCACACTTGAGATGAGAGCTCGTTACCCTCCTCCTCCTCCCAATCCTTCGATGGATGAATATACTTATTTTGCTTTGATTGTTTTTGCTTGAACTTAAATTTAAATTGTTAAAACATTTTTGGATTGTCTTTCTTTGATTGTTGGATGTCTGTTTGATGGATATGTGAACTTTTATTTTGTTTCCATATATGCATCATTTACTTTTTAGTTGAAATATGACCATTTACCATTTCACATTTTTAATTAATATTGGATTATGAAACTAATGGCTAATCTCTCTTTTGATTGTGATCTTAGCAGCTTAAGCTATATATATTGATTAATTAACACAAATGTTTTGTTATATCAAAAAGGGGGAGATTGTTGAAAACATTTTTGTTTCAATATAACAAATTAGTTTAAATGAATTTTAAGATTTTATAAATGATTTTCTAAAGTATATTCGATTCAATTAATCGAATATCAAATTATTACTCCAAGTCTTTTAAGATCAATTTCAAACCTTACTAAATGTGTAAATTGTTTTATACTTTTGAAATAATTTTCACAAAGTATTTTGAACCAAAATCAAGCCTAAAATCAATTTTTCAGAGTGATGCACCAATGCACCAATCCATGCATCGATGCACCATGAATTAAATTGAACATCGAATGCATTTCATGCATCGATGTACATACCATGCACCAATGCACTGAGGATTTTATGAAAACATCAAATGCATTTGATGCATCGATGCACCAGCCATGCATCGATGCACTCTGGCTATTTTGAAACATCGAATGCACTTGATGCATCGATGCTCTCTTAGTGCACCGATGCAGTAAGGATCCAACGATCAAAATATTTGAATTTTACACTGATGCACCGATGCACCATGGGTATGCATCGATGCACTGACGCTCCCAACTGCTTTAATTAATTGTTTTCACCCTTAAGCAGCTTTATTGACTCCACTAATCATCCCCAACATTCAGAAGTGATTCAAGGTGTATTTAAACAAGCTTAGAAGCCACTGATCATAGATAAGAAACATCAAGCAACTAGAATCAAGAGAGAATCAAAGAGAAAGCATCAAACCTCAAGTTTGAGCATTTCAAGTCTATTTTTCTTTCAATATTCATATTGCTTTCAAGAAAACTTATTGTGCTCAATTGTATTTATTCTTGAGTGTTCTTTCTTTGTTCTAGAATTATGCAAACATATTTGCCTTGTGAGGTTTTTCTTGTAAGTTTGCAAATTTGTAATCTTCTCTTTGAAGAAAAGAGTGTTCTCAAGAATTGGGGTATATTCTTGAGGGAGTTGTAAGGTTTTTCTTGTAAGTTTACAAATTAGTGAATTTGTTGGAAAATACTTAGTGTGGATAGCTAAGGTAGTGGACGTAGACTTTGGTTGATAAAGTCAAACCACTCTAAATCGCTGTGCAATTACTTTCAATTTTCTGCAAAAGCTTCCACCAAAATTTTTATTGCCAATTCACCCCCTCTTGACCGATTCCATCGATCGATTAACTCAATATATGTTCACCATCCCATGAAAAATTGGTAAGGTTTGAATTAAACGGGCAATGTGTAATTTAGGTGCATTTATTAACGTTATGTCGTTATCTGTTTATAATATAATCTCCACTGAGCCTTTGAAGGATACAAGAGGTACAATATAGTTATAGAATCACTTAGTAATTTATCCTGAATGATTATTGGAGAATGTCTTGGTAAAACTAAACGAGCTTATCTTTCTGGCCAATTTCTATGTCATTGACATGGAAAATGACCGAACAAATATTGCTTTTGAAATTCTCCATGGGTGCACATTCCTTAGTAAGGTACATACGAAGATTGACGTAAGGATTTGGGATTCTTATAATAGAATTTTATGGGGAAGTCGTGAAATTCGATGTGTACAAGGCAATGCAACATCCTGACAATATCGCAAGTTTAAATTTTGTTGATATTATTGATCCTACAATTGATGGAATTTAATTATATTGATGATTTGTACAGGAAACTGGAAAAAATCGACGAGAAAATTTAAGAGTTTAGAGAGAATTGTTTTTCTATCATTTCTGATTCACGGTTAATTTTTTATTCAAAATTATTTTCCTTAAATTTTAAATTATTACCTTCTGTTTTGCAGGCTCTTCAAATTGAATTGAAAGAATTATCAGAGCATTTGAAGTATGCATTTTTGGGCGATAACGAAACTTTGCATGTGATAAATTTCGAATATATTATCAAAAGCCAAAGAGGATGACCTTGTTACAGTGTTGCGCACGCACAAGGAGGTTATAGTGTAGACGATCGCCAACATTAAAGGTCTTAGTCCCTCAATGTGTATGCATAAAAAAAGATCGAAGAAGAAGATAAGTCATCGTGAGAAGCACAATAACGATTAAATCCACTGATGATGGACGTAGTGAAAAAAAGATCCAAAAGTTTCTTGATGCCTGATCGCGTGTAAATGTGTGTGTTGTGGCACACAAATCTATGCAAGTATAAACAATCGATGCAAGAAATATATTAGTAAGTTAGTTATCGTCTCCATAGGGATTGGTGGGAATTTTTTTAATGTTTGCTACAGCTAGAACTAAGTGTCACTAATTAGTGCTAAGATTCTTATCTAAAAAGAAAAGTATATGAACATATAGAAAAATATTGTCGAGACGAATAAAATAAGCAAAGGCAAACAAGTAAAAGTGATCAAGGCAATAAAAATAAATACTTGAGTATATTATATTCAGAAAAACCTCACAGAATTAGACTTCTAACGGAGCACTTGAGTTGGGCTTGCTATAGTGACAAATTATTCTACATCTATGATGATTTAGAATGTTATGCTTGTGTTGCCCGATAGGATTTACTAGAAGGTTTTAGGTCTTTTTCTACGTCGATACTACTTGGCGTGAACTACAACCCTTGGTTTGTCAAATTTTGTTGCGGTAATATCCCTCAGTGTATACTATAGCCTTTGGATTATCTTACTCAAGTATTTACCCTTTTTTCGGATGAAACCCACTTATTAATGCTAAAGTGGATTAGAACCTCACCCTCCCGAATTAGTTCCCTCATCCACATAGATCTACCCTAACTCTCTCAATATTAGGCATCTACTCCTAGAAAAATGGTAATCTCCCGAAGGCTCTTACAGAGACTAGGAATGTTTTGTCGTCGCACCAGGTAATCTCTCAAAAGCTCTTACTGCGTTAAGGCAAAATATTGAAACAATGAACAAAACAACACTTAGCATAAAAATCGTATCATTCATTAACAATTGAATATAATATCATTCAATCGTCATCCAAAACCAAATAAAACAATTATTGTGTGGTAAATATCATCCAAAAATCTATCTTTAAGTACAACCCTTTAAACGATATGGAAATAAAAAATAAAGGAAGAAAAACTCCAAAAATCAAAGCTCTGTTGTGATATTCTGACCACCACCATGCCTATTCCGGCAACTAACCTCTCTCGAGGGCTTAGCCGCCACTCTAATAAAGTTTGACTATAGAGGGTACCAAGGACGATCGAGTGGGGAAAGTGTGAAAGTGAAGTGCTATAGCCGCTGACTCCAAGCCTCGGGTATATTCTTCTATCTTCTATTCAATTTCACTCTCTTTCATGAAGAGTTATAATGGGTATTTAAAGTGGGAATTTCTAGCGTTTATTGCCCTTGGAAATTCCCTAAATACCCTTTATGTCATACCTATTTTATGAATGATATAGAAGCTGGCAGTGGTCTCAATTAACTTAATGAGGGCATGATTGCATGTGAGTTTAAAGCTGGGCAAGTGACGTCAGCAATTTCGTTGAGATGCATCGGACTTGCAAAATATCTCTTGCCTAGGTAAGAAAATGTGTTCCTCACTTTCTTCTTCTTATGTTCCACTGGCCCTAGTAAATTGATTTATCCAGCAAACAACCTTCCTTCTTAGCAATATCAGTTAAACCAAATAAAGTTTGCCTTGGCAAAACTTATCCACCACATGCAAATATGTCCTAAATGCAACTATATGCAACTAAAATACTATTACAAATGACTTTTTAACAAACAATAACCTAAGTAAAAAATGCATAACACAGTGTTTTACGGAGTTATCACACCCCCAAACTCAAGCTATTGCTTGTCCTCAAGCAATGGATAATAAGCGGTGGAAAAAATAAGTGTCACGGCAAAGTAAAAATTAGGACAATCATGTGGTTTAAAATTTCAACCCTCAGCAAAAAGTTTGGCCTTAACATGCAAGACTATACAAGAAGTTAAGTACCTTTCCCTACATTAAGACTCTTTATCAGTGTATGTATGTGATTGTATCTAGTATATGCTTTAATGTATTTAGAAAACTCCTAAGTAAGTTCTTCTATTTTGCCAAGGCATCAAATTTTTCATTAAGCACAATTTCACTCCTATTTATTCAACATGTAATTGTTCTTCTTTTTTTTTTAAAAATAAACACTGCTTCAAGGGGAGTCGGCTTATCACACCTATTATCCCACACTCTAGGTGAAAGGGAGCATACCTTCCAACCCCAAGCTAGTCAGGTATAGTCATTCTCTGACTGATTTCATTCACTCGTATGATGAGGCAAATGTTCGCGTGTTGTGACTACTATAAAATATACGCAAATAATGTGCAAGTATACACAATCGCTTAAGTAATATAATGATGAGTGAGTATCGTCTCCACAGGGATTGGGTGAAATTACGAAAGACTAACCAAAGCAACGCACTAAATTATCTAAGTATAGTTAGTCTTGATATATACAAATGTCACGGTAATGGAAATGTGTATGCTGGTGAATGTGGATTGATGGTGTGATGGTGTAGCAAATGGAAATGCAGTGGCAACGATGGATGTTTAATGTTGAGTATGGTGAAATGTTGAGGCAATGAGAAATGGTAAAAACAGTAAATAAAAAGATAAATAAAATAAGAAGAAAATAATCCTCACGTGACAAGCTTCTAATGAAATAAATGGTAAGGATTGGTCTAAGGTTGCTAAACTTATTTCTCAAGTATATTTAAGCTATCTTGTCTTTACTTACTCGACAGGGATTTCCTAAGGTGTTCAAAAGAACCTAACAGAATAGGATGCCAAGGCATCTGCTCTCACTCAACGATGTTCGACAGCCTACCCTATTGATAAAGACACCCTTTTTAGTCGTTGAAATCCTATCCTAGTCTCTTCCGAGATCTAAGGGATTAAGTTATAATATTCCTAGGCCGATTCAAAGCCCCTTGAAAATACCATAACCCATTGCTTATGAGGATCTTATCTTGCGTTTCTTCTGAATAATTACAAGTATTTTTATCTTAGGATTCTTCCGAATACCTAACCTTCATCTAAGAGATGGACATTTCCATGCCTCATACAAGCCTAGATGGTGAAGCATTCATAAGCAAAACAAATAAAAAACCAAAATAAACTTAAATATACTATTGAAAATAAAGTTCAAACAACCATTCAACCAACCACCACCAAATAAGTTAGTTCATGGTGGGGTTCAAAATATCCAAACACAAAGTCATGAAAATATTCGTTCCAACAACCCACAAAATAATATAAAAATAGCAGCAAAAAGGGAAGTGAGAAGAAGCCTTCGACGAGCCACCGGAGGTCTCCTCTCGGCCACCACGAACTACCTAGCTCGCTAGCTCCTTTCGGCGCCTAGCTTGCCACTCCTTGGAGCTTTATCAATGGAGGAATATCCCAAGGAAGAAGAAAGGAAAAGAGAAAATAAAAATGTGATTTTTTCTGCTCTATGCATGTGTTCTCCCTCCGTCCTTCTTTCTTCTCTCTCATGAGGTGTCATATATAATAAAAATATCTAGGGGTAATGATGAGGTCGTTGGGTGCAAAATACCCCTCATACCCCTAGAATCATATGTTGTGCATAAACCTTATCCTCCAAGTGGCAGTGGTCCATTGGCAGCTCTGGCATGCGGTTACAGCAGTCCTTCACGTGCAGAGACAACTGTCCAGTGCCAACTGTCTTTATGCAGAAATATCTTTTTGTCTTTTTCTACGCCAGAAATGCCAAGGCATTTCAATTTGCTTTAGCAACGTGTGATGCCGCGGCATTACTTCCCAAAGAATCCTTTTTCTTGCTATTCCCTGCACACCATAGACAAACTGCACCTTTCCCTCAAACAGCACCATTAAGAAATAAAATAGCACAACCACCACAAATGCAACTATATGCAACTACATGATCCTAAAATGACTAAAATGAGCTTTTAAACAAACAATAACTTAAGTGAAAAAGGCTTTAAAAGTAGCCTTTTTAGGAAGTTAACACACCCCCAAACTTAAGCTATTGATTGTCCTCAAGCAATGGATAACAGTTACATAATCATAATGTCATGGCAAAGTTCGATAGTAAGACAGTAGGACAAAATTGAATTTCAACCCTCAGAACGATAGGCTTCAACATGCTAGACTTATCAAGAATTCAAGTACTTTTCCCTAGGTCAAAATCCTTTGTGGTAGTGTATGTGCGTGATTGTATCCAATCTATACTTAGCAAATTTAGACAATTTCTAATCAAGTTCCCTAGTTTTTGTCAAGGCATTTACTTATCATTAAGCACATTTTTACTCCCTTTTCTTTGATTTTTTTTTAAACTGTTACGAAAGGAGTCAGCTCATCACACCTACTCTCCCACACTCTAGATGAAAGGGAGCATACCTTCCATCCCCGAGCTAGTTAAGTAGAGTCATCCCGTGACTTCTTTCATTCACTCATATGCACAAGGCTTCCATTTATTAAAGAAAGTTCCAGGAAATGCCACGGCAAAGAGGAGTGTCCCTCTACAGCTATGCTTAAGCATTTATTCACAGATTCATTTCTAAGGGAGTTTGTTTTTTATTTTTCTTTTAAACACCATACTATATTTCAATGCTAAGACTAACTAAAGTTCCTTCATAAAAATTTCCTAAATTTTCTAAGTATAGAAAACATACAAATCATGTAAATATTTTTCACAAAGCATCAAGCCCTAGAGTGAGTTCTATCATTCTCAACAGTCATTTACATTTAGATTCTAGCCTAACAAAATTATCATCATCGGGTATCCTCAAAACATTTCATCTAACTGTCCTACCATTTACTGATGCCATGGTATAATACTATGCTAATGCTATCATGCATATGACCTACCAAGAACAATACCTCCCCCAAACTTAAGGGAAGCATTGTCCTCAATGCTTTAAAGAGAACTAAACTAACTATAAACTATATGTTATGAAATGAAATGCAACTAAATGGAAATGGATGCAAGAGAGGTACCTCAATGTTTACGTGGTGGTGGTGTTTTGGAGGTGCTAGCAGCTCCTCGTCGGGTGCGCTTCCGGATAGGTGCTGGGCTGGACTCGGAAGAAGTGGAGTAATAGTGCGCAATGCGTCAACCCGTGGTCTTGGTGCGGTGACCACTACGTTGTGCATGAGAAGGATTGGGTGCTGGGACGGGGCTGGGTGTTTCTTCGACAGGGATAGTAGGCGGATATTCAGGAGTCTCGGACCGGTGTGTATCAGGAGTAGGGTCAGCAGCAGGACGGGTGCATCGTGCTCAGGCTCTGGAGATGCCTCGGCATTGAATGCCGGTATAATTTCGTCTGGGAAACCAGGAAAATTCCGTTGTCCGTGGGGAATGATTTCTTGAAAGAATGATTCCACCACAGCATCTCTATGCTTCACATATCCAAAGAAATTACGGATGTCACCGTGTAAAGCATACAGTTGAGCTTTAATCTGCGTCACAGCTTCCTCGAGAGCAAGTAACCTCGCCTCGGCATTCGATTTTGTAGCACCTGTAGATTGCTTATGAACAGGGTCGTTAGACTTGGGATTTTCAATTCCCAACAACAGTGGAAGTCTAGCCCTAGTGATGCCCGATAATCCAGGTAATATTTCATCAAAAGCATTTTCCTTAACCTTTTTCTTACGACATAAAGCGGTAATTAAATTATGAAACACCAAAGCACTTGCCTTTTTACCCAAACAGTCGTGAACTTGCTGAACAATGATACGACCCACGTCGATCGGACGGGATACCATTATAGAATGTAAAAGCAATAAGCGTGAAAGTGATACCGTAGTGTTGTGGGAGGTGGGCATGAGTTTATGCTTGAGGAAGTGATTCCATAATTTGGCACGCGGCTGAAGACGTTCCTGGTTGACCGAGTATCGGCTTGTCTGGTGACAATTCCACTCAGTGTTTACGAAACAAAGGTCCTCCAAGACCCCATCGTATGTGTTGCTATCGGCTTCCTCTTCGAACGTGGCATGGCCGTCTACTACCTCCTGTAAATGAAAATAATGATTAATAGCAGTGGATGTAAAACAGATTTTCTTACCTTGAACGAAGATGGAGTGTTGATTGGGCTTGGAAATGTTACTCCTTAACTAATGAGGCGTTCACCGAACCAGGTTGACGGGCAAACTTCTGCCACTTGAGCGGCGTCAGGATGTCCATAACATCGGGTCCAAAACCACCATCGGTTTCCTCGGTAAAAATAAATCCTAACTCAAAAAAGAGTTTTCGGTTCTTGAAGTTTTGGAACCGAGCCTTAGCCTCATCGTTCTAAAATTAATGCCAAGCGGTCATGTCGGTTGGAGCCGGTCTTGAGCGCACCATTTTCAGTGTTTTTGATGTAAGAAAAATAAAAAAGGAAGAAGCTTTTGAAAGCTTTAAAAACTTGGATGTATTTCGGCTATGGAGAAATAACAAAGAAAGAAGATGAATGAAAGAAAGAGAAAAGGTAAAAGTTAAAATGAAAGAGAAAAATTAATAATGAAAGATAAAAGAAAAAGTTAAAAAATTAAGAAGGAAAAGGGGTGATAGGACGGTTAAGAGAGAAATTAGTGGGTGGGGGTTGTGCGTGTATGGGGAAGGAAAAAAAACTGCCAAAAGGTAATGATGTGATAGGACAAGTCTGTGGAAAGAGAAAAAGAAATGTCATAAATTAAATTAAATAAAAAGAAACAAATCAAAAGAATATCTCTCCAAGTAATGCTTTGTCATTTCCTCCCTTTGGTAACCGCTCCTTGTACGGTTTGCAGCAATGTGGTCCCTACAAATCAGATCAAAAATTAATTACAAAATAAAATAAAATAAAACTAAAGAAAAAAAACTTGAATGTTAAATTTGATTTATGCACAGACACAAATTCAATGCCGAGGCATCGAATTTTGGTTCTCTTCTGAGCACGCTTCAGTATCGTGCAGCCGTAACACGTCCTTGTTGTGCGGTGGTGGAATTCCATTGTAGGCTTTCAGACGCTGGCCATTGACCTTGAAGATCTTCCCATTGTCTATTCTCTTGATGTCAACAGCTCCATGGGAATAGACATAATGCACCTCAAATGGCCCTGACCATCGAGATTTTAGCTTCCCAGGAAAGAGTTTAAGTCTGGAGTTGTAAAGCAAGACTTGTTGCCCCACATGAAAATGCTGTGGCATCAGTTTTTGGTCATGCCACTTCTTGGTTTTCTCCTTGTATATCCGAGCATTCTCATATGCTTGTTCTCTAAACTCTTCCATTTCATTAAGTTCTAATAATCTCTGCTCCCCAGCTAGTTGAGCATCGAAATTCAATCGCTTGATAGCCCAATAAGCTTTATGTTCAAGCTCAACCGGGAGATGAAAAGCTTTACCATACACTAACTTGAAGGGTGACATCCCCAAAGGAGTTTTGAATGTTGTTATGTACGCCCAAAGTGCTTCATCCAACTTTGGCGACCAATCCTTTCGCTTTGGGTTCACCACTTTCTCTAAAATCTGCTTGATCTCTCAATTAGATATCTCAGCTTTGCCATTTGTCTGCGGATGATATGCCGTGGCAATCTTGTGTCGAACTCCATATCTCAGCAATGCCTTGGCAATCAACTTGTTATCAAAATGGGTTCCTTCATCACTGATGATAGCACGAAGTACTCCAAACCGAGTGAAAATATACTTGTGCAAAAACTTGAGTACGGTCTTGGAGTCATTCCTTGATGTTGCTATTGCTTCCACCCATTTTGACACATAATCCACAGCAAGCAATATATATAATTTTCCTTCAGAAGATGGGAATGGTCCCATGAAGTCGATGCCCCACACATCAAACAGCTCTATCTCCAAAATATTTTGCAGCGGCATCTCATGTCGTCTGGAGATGTTTCCAGTCCGTTGGCATCGATCACATCCTTTGTAAAATACTTGGGCATCTCTAAACAAAGTTGGCCAGTAAAAGCCTGATTGCAGGACCTTAGCAGCAGCCCTTGCTCCACCAAAATGGCCTCCACTTGGGGCCGAATGACATTGGTACAAAATATCACTTTGCTCCTCTTCAGGTACACATCGTCTAATGAGCTGATCGGCACAATGTTTGAACAGATATGGCTCATCCCAAAAATAGTGCATTGCATCGTGCTTGAACTTCTTTTTAGCCTGACTATTTAAATCAAATGGCACAATTCCACTAACAAGAAAATTAACAAGGTCAGCGAACCACGGGATTACCGCGGCATATAATATTTTCTCATCAGGAAATTCCTCTTGGATATCTACAGTGTCATGGCTTTCAGAATTGTTCTCTAGCCTAGATAAGTGATCAACAACTTGATTTTCAGTTCCTTTTCTATTTACCACCTCTAAGTCAAATTCTTGCAAAAGTAAGATCCACCTAATAAGTCTAGGCTTGGCATCCTTTTTGTTCACTAAGTATTTTATAGTCGAATGATCAGTGTGAACAATAACTTTAGTGCCTATTAGGTAAGGTCTAAATTTATCAAAAGCAAATACTACGGCAAGTAATTATTTCTTTTTCAGTGGTGGTGTAGTTCAATTGTGCTTCATTTAAAGTGCGGCTAGAGTAATAAATAACATGAAAGATTTTACCTCGGCGTTGCCCCAAAACAGCTCATACGGCATAATCGCTTGCATCACACATCAGTAAATGCACCGAGGCATAATTCGTCAAACACAAAGGGTTGGTTTTGTTGAAGCAATGTGCACAAGGGTTTAGAAATCTTGGAGAAGTCTTTGATAACCCTTCTATAGAATCCAGCATGTCCAAGAAAACTTCTTATTCCCTTGACCGAAGTTGGTGGTGGCAATTTTTCAATCACTTCAATCTTTGCCTTGTCCACCTCAATACCCTTGTGTGAAATTTTATGGCCTAATACAATACCTTCAGTCACCATGAAGTGACATTTTTCCCAGTTTAAGACCAACTCAGCCTCCTCGCATCTCTTGAGAACTTTTGCTAAATTGTCGAGGCATCGTTCAAAGTCGTCCCCACAAACAGAAAAATCATCCATGAAGATCTCCAGAAAATCCTCAACCATATCTGAAAATATAGCTTGCATACAGCGCTGAAACATTGTCGGGGCATTACAGAGTCCAAAAGGCATCCTCCTAAAGGCAAAAGTGCCATAGAGACAAGTAAATGTAGTCTTCTCCTGGTCCTCTGGTGCGATGGCAATTTGATTGTACCCCGAGTACCCATCCAAAAAGCAATAGAATGTTTTGATGGCCAATCGATCCAACATTTGGTCGATGAAAGGTAGAGGAAAGTGGTCCTTCTTTGTAGCTTTGTTGAATTTTCTATAGTCCATACATATCCTCCATCCGATCACAGTGCGAGTGGGTAATAGCTCATTATCCTCATTCGTAACCACCGTCGTGCCTCCTTTCTTCGGAACACATTGGACAGGGCTCACCCATGAGCTATTGGAGATAGGGTAGATCACTCCAGCATCAAGCCATTTCAGAATTTCTTTCATCACCACTTGCTTCATAATAGGGTTGAGTCTTCTTTGTGGTTCAATTGAATTGCCGTGGCAATCTTCTAGCAGAATCTTATGCATGCAGATCGTGGGACTAATGCCTTTCAAATCGGCCATAGTCCAACCAATTGCTTTCTTATGCTGCATCAAAACACTTAACAAACTTTGCTCTTGGTTAACAGTAAGGTTAGCGGAAATAATCACCGATAAAGTCTCATCACTACCTAAGTAAACATATTTAAGATGCCCTGGCAAAGTCTTAAGCTCTAGATTGGGTGCATGCAATAATGAAGGCTTAGGAGAAATGAATTCATCAAAATTCAGAGGTTCAAAATTCATACCTGATCTAACTTGTACTAAGCTAGATTGCTCCTCCAAAATTGGAAAGTCGTCGGACTCCACTAAGCTTTCATCATCCACCCAATATTCATTTTCTGCTAGCTGAATGAAGTTGTTCTGGCAAAGATGTTCAGTCTCTTCTTCAATCACTGAGTTCAATTCAGAAATGCCTTGGCATTATTCAGTGTCATCAACATATTTGAGCGTTCTAAAAACATTGACAGTCACACACTGATCAGCCACTCTCATGGTGAGTTCACCTTTTTCACAGTCTATCAAGATACGTCCAGTGGCTAGGAAAGGTCTTCCCAGAATGATTGGTGCCTTGGCATCAACTTCGCAGTCCAGAATTAAGAAGTCGACTGGAAACACAAACTTGTCCACCCTTACTATAACATCCCCGACTCTCCCTTCAGGTTTAACATGGGATTTGTTGGCAAGTTGTAAAATAACTGAGGTGGGTCTTGCATCTCCTATCCCAAGCTTCAAGAATATCGATTTCGGCATTAAGTTGACACTTGAACCAAGATCACATAAAGCCTTTCCAATAAAATTAGCTCCAACTGAATAAGGAATAATGAAGCTGCCCGGATCATTTCTCTTTGGCGGCAACTTACTCAATGAAGAATAAAATTCTATTGTCATGGCAACAGTCTCTACTTTCCTCTTCTTGGTACAGATGTCCTTCAGAAATTTGGCATACATCAGCATCTGTTCAATAGCTTCCAAGAGAGGTATATTGATATGGAGCTGATCAAGAATGTCTACGAACTTCTTGAACTGAACTTCATCATTGTGCTTCTTCAATCTTTGCGGGAAGTGTGGGGGAGGTCTAGCTTCCTTAGCTATAGGAATAGAATTTTCTTTTGCCTTGGCATCAGAATCTGGTTCCTTGGCAGAATCCTAATCCTTGTCCTTCTCAGAAACTCTATCATCTTGTAATTCAGCTTCAGTAGTGGGATTAGAATCATCATGCTGTGGCCCACTATCCTTGACTTGTCGATTGATTTATGTTCCACTCCTAAGAGTTAACACATTGCAGTGCTCTTTTCCAGGCCCTTTAGTGACTTCAGTATCACTTGGAAAATGTCCTTGCTGACGCTCTTGCAATGCCGTAGCAATCTGACCAACTTGACCTTCCAAAGCTCTCAGAGACGAGCTATGGCTTTGAAGTAAGGCGCCTTGACTATGATGTAAAACTCCTTGATTTTTAATTAAAGTAGAATGGTCTTGCAGCATTGTCTTCATAGTAGATATGAATTCTTGAATTGTAGCTTCTAAGGAACTTATGCTCGCTGAAGATGAAGCTTCTTTGTTAGCATTATGCCATGGCATAGCATTTTGGTAACTTTGAGGCTCATTGTGATTCTGCTGCCTAGTAGGTTGATTAGCATTGTGGGCTCCTTGATTTCCCCATGAGAAATTGGGATGCTGACGCCATCCAGCATTATAAGTGTTTGAGTGAGGATTGTTGCTGCCTCAATTGTAATTACCAACAAAGTTGATGGACTCATGGTTGGTTGGGCATTCGCTCTCGTGATGATTGCCTTGGCATAACAGACATGCCAGATTAGTTGTTTTCACTTCCTTCATATCAGTGGAACATTGTAAGTTCTTCAACATATTAGTACTAGCGGAGAGTTGAGCGGACACCGAATCTTTGGCTTCTAACTCGAATGCTCCAGGTGCTCTCCTCCCACTTCCAAGTCTTGAGGAAGGAAATTGATAATCATTGTTAGCAATTCTGTCCAAGATAGCAAACGCCTCTGTAGGTGATTTATCCAGCAATGTCCCATTTGCCGAGGCATCCAGTAACATCCTCGTAGGTGCATTGACTCCATTATAGAACATGACTACTTGAGTCCAATCATGAAAACCATGATTTGAACACTTTCGAAGCAAACTCTTGTAACGATCCCAATGCTCATACATGGATTCGTCGTCGCCCTGGTGAAAAGATGATATTTTATTCCTTAGCTGCGTATTCATATTCGGTGGGTTGTACCTCAATAAGAAGCTCTTGCAAAGATCGGCCCATGATTTCATCGAACCGGCTGGTACACCACTCAACCAAGCCCTTGCTCGGTTACGCAATGAATACGGAAAAAGCTTTAATTTCAGAAAATCCTCATGCACTCCTTCTTGGCGGAAAGAATCACAAACTTCCAGAAAATTACGAATGTGATGCCTGGCATCTTCAGTTGGCATACCCCCAAACTGCCCAATGGAATTCAACATGTTGAACATGACTGGTTTCAGCTCGAAATGTGCAGCTTGAATTTTGGGTGCCACAATCCCAGGATTCAGATCATCCAGCATCGGATTTAAATGATCTCGAATAACACGAGGCCTGATAGCAGGTTCAGCATTGTTTAATGCCGCGGCATTCTGATTTCCGTCATCTTGGTTTCCAATCTGATACATATTTCCTTGAGCACGTCCTCTTCTTCTAAAGAGTCTTTCAATCTCAGGTTCTATTGGTTCCAAAGGCTCTTCAGAATTTCTTCTAGGCATACACTAAATAAACCTGAAAAAAATAAAACAAAAATATCAAGTAAACTATACAAAAATAAAAATGCAAAACAAAATAAAATGCTCTGGCAAAACTAAATAACTTCAGGCTTCCAATCCCCGGCAACGGTGCCAAAAACTTGTTCGCGTGTTGTGAGTACTATAAAATATACGCAAATAATGTGCAAGTATACACAATCGCTCAAGTAATATAATGATGAGTGAGTATCGTCTCCACAGGGATTGGGTGAAATTACGAAAGTCTAACCAAAGCAACGCACTAAATTATCTAAGTATAGTTAGTCTTGATATATACAAATGTCACTGTAATGGAAATGTGTATGCTGGTGAATGTGGATTGATGGTGTGATGGTGTAGCAAATGGAAATGCAGTGGCAATGATGGATGTTTAATGTTGAGTATGGTGAAATGTTGAGGCAATGAGAAATGGTAAAAACAGTAAATAAAAAGATAAATAAAATAAGAAGAAAATAATCCTCACGTGACAAGCTTCCAATGAAATGAATGGTAAGGATTGGTCTAAGGTTGCTAAACTTATTTCTCAAGTATATTTAAGCTATCTTGTCTTTACTTACTCGACAGGGCTTTCCTAAGGTGTTCAAAAGAACCTAACAGAATAGGATGCCAAGGCATCTGCTCTCACTCAACGATGTTCGACAGCCTACCCTATTGATAAAGACACCCTTTTTAGTCGTTGAAATCCTATCCTAGTCTCTTCCGAGATCTAAGGGATTAAGTTATAATATTCCTAGGCCGATTCAAAGCCCTTGAAAATACCATAACCCATTGCTTATGAGGATCTTATCTTGCATTTCTTCCGAATACTTACAAGTATATTTAGCTTAGGATTCTTCCGAATACCTAACCTTCATCTAAGAGATGGACATTTTCATGCCTCTTACAAGCCTAGATGGTGAAGCATTCATAAGCAAAGCAAATAAAAAACCAAAATAAACTTAAATATACTATTTAAAATAAAGTTCAAGCAACCATTCAACCAACCACCACCAAATAAGTTAGTTCATGGTGGGGTTCGAAATATCCAAACACAAAGTCATGAAAATATTCGTTCCAACAACCCATAAAATAATATAAAAATAGCAGCAAAAAGAGAAGTGAGAAGAAGCCTTCGACGGTCCACCGGAGGTCTCCTCTCGGCCACCACGAACCACCTAGCTCGCTAGCTCCTTTCGGCGCCTAGCTTGCCACTCCTTGGAGCTTTATCAATGGAGGAATATCCCAAGGAAGAAGAAAGGAAAAGAGAAAATAAAAATGTGATTTTTTCTGCTCTATGCGTGTGCTCTCCCTCCGTCCTTCTTTCTTCTCTCTCATGAGGTGTCATATATAATAAAAATATCTAGGGGTAATGATGAGGTTGTTGGGTGCAAAATACCCCTCATACCCCTAGAATCATATGTTGTGCAAGAACCTTATCCTCCAAGTGGCAGTGGTCCATTGGCAGCTCTGGCAGGCGGTTACAGTAGTCCTTCACGTGCAGAGAAAGTTATCCAGTGCCAGCTGTCCTTATGCAGAAATATCTTTTTGTCTTTTTCTGAGCCATAAATGCCAAGGCATTTCAATCTGCTTTAGCAACGTGTGATGCCGCGGCATTACTTCCCAAAGAATCCTTTTTCTTGCTATTCCCTGCACACCATAGACAAACTGCACCTTTACCTCAAACAGCACCATTAAGAAATAAAATAGCACAACCACCACAAATGCAACTATATGCAACTACATGATCCTAAAATGACTAAAATGAGCTTTTAAACAAACAATAACTTAAGTGAAAAAGGCTTTAAAAGTAGCCTTTTTAGGAAGTTAACAGAAACCATTTATTTAAGGAATTTTCTAGGTCATTCAATCGCATAGAGGATTATCCTATATAGTTATGTCGATGCATTTATTTGTAATTCAACATAATTCAAAACATTAAGGAGTTCAACTTAATCTTTTCAATCATTTAATGCCCCGACGCGCAAAAAATTCTTTTCTAAAAATTTTCTAAGCACCTTAAGCAGATAAAACATACAATCGTGTTAACAAGATCACAAAGTATCAAGTCCTAGGGTCGGCTCTATCCTTCAATAGTCATAAAAAATATTTTGGCCTAGGTAATAAAAAATTGCTTTCATCATCAGGCATCCTTAACTTATTCCAACAACTATCCTAACATACTCGTGCCATGACAAAAAAAATATTTCAACCAATCATTATCAAATGCAACTAAGTTGGAGACACAATCCCTTCCCCAAAATTGAGGTGTGCATTGTCCTCAATGCATAAAATATAATTCAAGGGAAATTATTCTAAAATAATGATGTAAATACAAGTGAAACATGGTACCTTACTGTGGTGGAGAAGTTTGGTTGGACGTTCGGGAGATGCATCACTTAAGATGGGGTTAAAAGATCCTGTGTCTTATGATAGAAGCAATGATGAAGATAAAATAGAAATATGGCCTGCTGAGCACTTGAGGTGCACTGGGTCCTGGGAGGACTATTTAGTAGGGACATCTCCTTGATTAGGGAGATTTCAACAGGTAAGTCTAGGGGATAGCTAGCTTTAAGATTGATAACTCGTTTAGTGTTGAGATACAGTGTATGTTCAGGGGCTGGATAGAGCTAGGTTTCTTTGTAATTGGTTCAACAAAATATGTGGCTGGGGCAAAATCTTTAGCTTCAAAAAATTCGGGTGGGATTTTTTGAATATTCTCGGAAGAGGAAGAGGACGAGTTGATGTACTCATCCTTCTGGCCCAGGACTTCTTCATGGATTAGAGAGAAGTGTATGGAGAAAGTGGTGACATCAACTGAGGAACCGTGTTGGACGTCTGGTGCCGAGGCAAAAAATGTGTTGTCGCCTGTGGGTGTTGATTTTTGCAATAGTTCTTCAGGAAATGGTGATAGGTCTTCAGTGGTAACTGGTAGCAGTTCCATGAAGAATGTGTTCAATTGTGTATCTATGGCCTTGAAATAATTAAAGAAGGTCTGCAAGTGACCCTCTAAGCGTTCTAGCCAATCTTGTGTCTCCCGAGTGTTGCTGACCACAGTCGTCATTCTCGCCGCAGCTACAGATTTGGCACCTCGTTCTAATCCATCAGTCGGAGCATTATCATCAAAACTCATCAACTCGGTCACCTTCTTTTTGGTAATGCCCTCCTTTCATTTGATAAACTCCTCCAAGGGTTCCTTAGGGACTTTTTTCTTCATGAATAAAAAGGTTATTAAATTGGGAAAAGGTAAGTTACCTCTAGCCCGCTTTACACATTCTTGGACCTGCTCGAAGATTTTTCCCACATTGATTGAGCATTTGTAGATAATGGAATATTGCAACATCAATCGTCGTAGCAGCACTATGGTGTTGTGCGAGGTGTGAATCAGCTTACTTTTTAAGAAGTGGTTCTATAGTTTTGTGACTGGTTTAAGAGTGCGATGCACGCTTTCTATTGGGGGAATTCCCTTCAAACTTTTCCCATCCAAAATGCAAGTCCTCCATCACCCCATCATATGTCTCAGAATCTACATTGGTAAAGAATTTCTTATGTTAATTTTCGACTTTGCCGAGCTTAAAATATTTGTTTATGGTGGAGGGAGTTAAACGGATGAACTTCCCTCGTACATAGACAGAGTGATGGGACGGGTCTCTCAGATTTGTATTAAACTCCCATACCAGGTCGGTTTCACCGTCTTTGGATGTCAGGTGAACTTTTCCCAGTTGTGTTTTCGGACAATGTCCATCACCTCTGGCCCAAACTGTTCCTCGTCAGCTACAAGGAAGACAAAATCATCCTCCAGGTAGACTTGGTGTTTTTGCAACGCCTTAAATCTTGTCTCAGCCTCAGTACTTTGGAATCGTTGGAAACGTGTAGTCGCGGCGGACACACTAGGATTTGGCTTAGAGTGAACCATCATTTTTGTGATAACATATTTTATGGATATAGAAAAGATTTTGGGTAGTATCTATAAAGGGTTTTGGTGAAAGGGAGAGAAAACAAAAGATAAAGATAAAAAGTGAGTGAAAGAGGACGGTGAGACAGAGAGTAAAGTAGGCAGTTTTGGAGAAGGTGTGTGGTTTCTTGGGGATAAATAGGTCAAAAGAAAAAGAAAATGAGATATAGTTATTAATGCTAAATATTTTTATAGGATAAAAAGAAATAAAATAATGAAGGAAAAATCTTTCCCTCTCAAAAGTGTCGCTAAATAAATTATTAGGGTTTGTTTTCTTCCATGTATGTGATTCAACCCTAAACTTCCACATATCACAAAATCACTAAGTTAGAGAATAAAATCAAAATGATCAAATCGTGAAAAATAAAATAAGGAAAAAATATTTATTTACAGAGTGAAAATTATGTTGTCTAGGAAACAAAATTTGATTAGAAAATTGGAGCAAACTCTGGGGAGTCGTGGAATAGCAACAACGCTTTATCTCGTAGGATTAGTGCTCTGTTGTACGCCTTCAGCGTTTGACCATTCAGCTTAAAAGTAGTCCCATCATCCAAATTTGAGATTTTAATTGTGTCTTGGTTATGCACTTGATGTACTATAAACGGATAGACTTCAGCTTACCTGGAAACAACTTGAGTCTTAAATTATAGAGCAATACTTGTTGTCCTGGAAAAAATGCCTTGGAAAATTTGTTCTTTCATGCCATCTTTTTGTATTTTCTTCGTAAAGGCGAGCATTTTCATACGCATGAGCTCTAAATTTGTCCATCTCGTTTAATTCCAACAATCTTCTTTCTCCAGCAAGCTGCGCATCTATATTAAGTTTCTTGAAGGCCCATTACACCTTATGTTATAATTCAACGGGAAAATAACATGCCTCACCGTAGACTAACTTGAATGGAGACATCCCAAGCGGTGTTTTAAATGTCGTGTGATATACTCATAGTGCTTCATCCAACTTTAGTGACTAATCTTTCTATTTAGGGTTAATCACCTTCTCAAGGATCTACTTGATCTAACGATTTTAAACCTCAGTTTGTCTATTGGTCTAGGGATGATATGCTATGGCAATTTTATGGTGTACCTTATATCTTTACAGTGCCTTGGCAATTAATTTGTTGTCGAAGTGAGTGCTTTCATCGCTGATAATTACTCGTGGTGCTCCAAAATATGTGAATATATTTTTCTGCAAGAACTTCAGCACGATATTGGAGTCATTGCGAGGTGTTACCACGACTTCCACCCATTTGGAAACATAGTCCACAGCCAAATAAATGTACAAATCACTAAAGGATGTTGAGAAGGGTCCCATAAAACAAATTCCCCATACATCGAAGAGTTTGACCTACAAAATATTTTACCATGACATCTCATTTTTTTTTATATTCCAGTGTGTTGGCAACGATCACATGACTTATAAAAGTAGTGTGCATCTTTGAATAAGGTGGGCTAGAAAAAGTTAGATTGTAGGATATTTCTAGCAGCCCTCATCCTACCAAAATGCCATCCACACGGGGATGCATGGCAATGAAATAGAATCTCCTTATGTTGTTCTTCGAGGGTGCATTTCTTGATTACTTGGTATCCACATTGTTTGAATAGGAACGGTTCATCCCAGTAATAATGGCGTACGCCGTGTCTGAACTTTTTCCTGCCCTGGCTAGATAAATCTGAAGGCATGATACCACTAACAAAAAAGTTAACTATGTCAGCATACCACGGCACTGTCGTGACAAATAATATTTTCTTGTCAAGGAAATCCTCCTGAATATCTTTCACGTCATTACAAATGTTTTTGGTTTCTATCCTAGATAAGTGATTTGCTACTTGGTTTTCAGTACCCTTCCTATCTCTCACCTCTAAATCAAATTCTTAAAGCAAGAGTATACATCTAATAAGCCTAGGCTTGGCATCATTTTTATTAACTAGGTACCTAATGGCAGAGTGATTTGTATGTACAATGACCTTAGTTCCCATAAGGCATGCCCTAAACTTATCAAATATGAATACCACAACAAGCAATTCTTTTTCAGTGGTGGTATAATTAAGTTGTGCATCATTAAGGGTATGGCTAGCATAGTAAATGACATCTAAGATCTTACCTTTTTTTGCCTCAGCACTCCCCCTACTGCGTAGTTACTCGCGTCGTACATCAGCTCGAAAGGGGTGTCCTAGTCAAGTGGAGCAACAACTGGTGTCGAGGTAAGTTTTTTGTTTAGATCAGTGAATGCATTGAGCCATTCATCATTTAACACAAACAGTTGGTTTTGTTGAAGCAACAAACATAAAGCTTTTAAATCTTTGAAAATCCTTTATGAAATGTCTGTAGAATATTGCATGCCCCAAGAAACTTCTTATGTCCTTTACATTTTGTTGGGTCTGTTTCCTACTAAGATCCTCCATCGTATTTGTACTTGGTCTACTCCCACAATCTTCATTGACTTGAAAAACACTCAACCTGTTCAGACTCTATCGTAAAGTCGTGCGTCATTTTTATCATGGAATTTAGAATTGTGCTAGAGCTGTAGAATTGAATTAACACATCCTCTCGTGTTTTCCCCACATGCTTCGTAGCTTCTGGTCATCATTCTACTTGATTAGTGTGAAGTGTAGCCATCTCGTGGTCATGTTTTCTTTCAAGTCTTCATAGATCGCAATTGTTCCCCTTTGTTCTTTAGCCTCTTGCATCACAACCCCTTTGTTCGTTAATGAAAACTATTCGGATTTTGAATAAAACTTTGCAGACCAACACATCTATGTAATGTTGCAGATGAAATAAATAAAAAAACCAAAAAGGGAAATAAAAAGAAACAAGCTTAGTAAGGTAAAAAAATAATAATTACAATCATTCCTACCTACATGATATCTACCCCACATGCTTTTGTTCCTACCCAATCATGATATCTAATCCCACATGTTTTTTTTAAGTAATAAATCCTAACCACATATATCTCTAGTTTGCATGCTTATAACAGTAAAATAAAGGTAGAAAATAAAGCAACAGTATCCTAGGCTTTGCATGAGGTTTAGGGGTAAGCCCTAATTCCCGTAACGACATGGTTTGGATTCTACAAAGGGACCTAACTTCTACTTGCTGGTGGCCCCTTGGGCATTCCATATCATCAATCTTAAACCTATCATAGGCCTATACGGACCGAGTTAAACTTGAGGGGGTACATTCATCTATGTCCATGTGAAGAATAAATTCTTATAAAGACATAGAGTATATGAACCCCAGAGGCTAATTATTACGCCCATGTGAGGAATAAATTCCTACGAACTTTCACCCCCACTTAAAAGGTTAGAGCTTGGGTATAGAGATTGAACAAAATTTTTTGAAAAAAATCTGAGAACACTGAGAGCACACATCAGTACAACTATTTATTTGGAAAAAATAATCAAAGGTAAATAAAAAATAGATCAAAAATAAATTTAAAATTTACATTTACAATCTTTCCTGAAGAAGACAACTTGGTAATCAATTTTGGCCTGACTCTCAAAGTCCCTAGTCAAGTCGCCAAGCTATCGCGACGTTCCTTCGAGTGGTCTCGAGTTTGCGTTCTTACTAAGAATCATGATGGAGTCGCCACATATCATTTCGAACGAGGTATATCAGACACCTACTTACTGTTTATTGAGTCTATGTCTTACTATAGATGTGTCAGATTCAGGAGTCGTTTACAGTCGATGAATGATGAGCACCCTCGAATCGCCCTTTCGGTACCAACCGATTACCGGGTTGTCTTACTTGCGAGAATTGAAATTTTAAAATATTAAATTTAAATTATATCTAAATTAATTACCTTTAATGACCATTTGCGATTTAATTACGTCCCTAAAAAGATATTAAAATAAGAATAAGAATAATAAGAATTGAATAAGAATAATAAGAATTAAACAAATAATAAAAATTTAAAAAGAAAATAAAATGTTGTAACACAAGAAAAAATAAATTAATGTGCCAAATTAAAAGGAAAAAATAATGAAAAGAACAAAATTGAATTTTAAATTTGGAAGCCCAATTTAAAACAGGTGACAAAAATAAATTACGCTTCAAAACTCCAAGGACTGTGGAAATGATTAAAAATCCTCTAATTGCACATTGGTCCTCCCTTACAAGTACCCCAAATCTCTCATTTACCTTCATTTTTAATTATCCCCTTAAAATCAAAGCCTCCAAACTCTCTCAAACCTCTCTCCAACCAGTCATCCCCTCCGGTGATCCCCCCCGTCTGACGTCGCACTGGCCTCCACCCACGGTGACTGGAGACCTAAACTATAGCCCAATCGAAAGCTCTCAACACCTTAAATCTAAATCTACCCACCAATCACCTTGAAAAATCCCCAAACGACCGAGATCTACACATGAAAGCCTCGAGTTTTACCTCTCACAACGATGGCGGTTCGTTTCTCGACGACATTTCATTGGTTCCACGGTGTTCCTCGATGAAGAAGATAAGTTTTCTTCTTCACTATCTCTTCTCGATTTTTTATGGTTTTTGGGTGGATTTCTAATATTGCTTCCCCCTTTTCTCTCATTTTGGTGCAATTTTTAGAGTGCCTTCAAGGGGAGGCAAATCCCCTTTCCCCCGATTATTCTCTGGCTCCGAAATTGAAGGGATTATATCCATTTTTGGTTTGATATGATTCTATTGACTTGCATGTTTCCTTCTTGGTTTAATTTTTCCTTGTTTTAAGTTAATTTTGATTTGGTTTCCTTATTGATTTGGTTGCGTATTCATACATAATTCTATTGTGTAGAAGGTTCAGATAATACACAACCTTCTACTCAATGTCGTCGGGGTCCTTTTTGGACACGGACACAACCTACGAGGGTCTCACAGGTTCGGTCGGTGCTCGTTTCAATGCAAGGACGATGAAGGGATGGCAGATTCACGATCCTGCTCTACGCAACATTCACCGATTTTTGGCATATAACTATTTTGGACGTAATAATACTACATCATGTTTAAGTAAGGTTGAATTATTTTTCTAATGTTGTATGCAAACTGAAAAACGGTAAACTTGAGCTTTTGGTTTGCGTGCATTTTTAGCAAGTAGTATGATCTGATCGTCCATTGATTCTCAGCCCTTATATTACCAGCCTTGCATCTAGATTATTTCCATTGACTTTTTATTCTTCACATTTTACTTATGCTTTTGTGATGGATCCACTAGATGCTCGATGTTTAGACTCGATGGGACTTCTCATTAGCACTCCCGATGCGCCACACATCATTCCTCCTGATACTATTACTGTGCGCAATGTACGCGTATTTCTTTAGAGGGACACACGTAATGAAGAGGTGGAAGAGAATCTGCAATCGAACGTGCACAATGAACTTCATAAAGTGCATGACCGACTTGATTCCATTGAGATAAACTTTACCGAGATTCTCTCATACCTTCTCCTGGGCCCATCTCGACATGGCCGTGGCCACTGACGACATTGATTAGGGGATTATTTTTGTTCTCTCTCTTGTGCATTAATTTACATTTTGGGACAAAATTATTAAAGTGAGGGGTGGAAATTACATCGATTTTGTACCTTGCTTATTCAATTGGTTAAACTTGAATTTTTCTTGAATTAATGTGTTGGAAATCTTGGTTACCTATCTCATATTTTGCTTTATTTCTTTGATTTTTCTGGTGAATTTTTGTCTCACTTTTGTTGGAATTTAGGAAGCATGATAGCAATTGGCATGATTAATTGTTTTTTCTTTAAAAGTTTTGGCATTCCATGTATTTGTTGGCTGAATTGGTAGAATTAATTAGTGCAATTAACCTTTCATGTGAGTTTTGAGCCTAATGAGCATACATTTACTTTCTTGCTCTTTCTTTGATTTGAGTGTGCCGACTAATTCTTTACATTCTAGAACTTGTGATATAATGCTTATTGAGACTACGTTATTGAATGTGTTGCTTTAGTGTGATAGAGGCATTAGAATTTAACCTCTTTCCCTTCCCAAAAAATAGTCTACCTTTTATTTATTTTTCCCCTTAGTTAGCCAATTTTGAGCCTATCCTTTTCTTTGTTCACAACATTTTTAAACTCGAGCCTATTTTATTTTGTTTTCCCTCTTTTTGTCACCCTTTTTTAGGACAAAGTTGAAATTGTTTCGAGACAAAAAAAGGAAATAGAGTCAAAAAAAAGGGCTGAAAAATTGCACTATTCGAGCAATGCAGTCTGGTTCAAACGGTGCAGAAAATTCAAACAGTTAGAATGGTAGAAAAAACAGTGCAGTTTAGTTTCAACAATGAAGAAAAATACATTGCAGTGTAGAAATTCTTTGCAGAAAATTCAAATAGAGCAATGCAGATTCGAATGAAAAAATACATTGCAGAAAAAATAACATTCGAATAGAGCAGAAAAGAAAAGGAGAAAAGAAAATTTGAAGCCTTCATAATCCTATTTCTTGTTTTCCTTTCCTTTATTTTACTTCCTTTTGAATAAATATTTGGAATGGTCTTCTCTTTGTCTTGAAATTTTCACCCGAATTTTAGCCTTTATCCTACCCACCCTTTTTTAAAGACCTCTTGACTATAGCATCATGTTCATACTTAGTGGTGGAGATTAGATTCAATTACAAATAGGGATGGGCATGAGACCCGAACCCGACGGGTTCTGACCCGACACAACCCGATCAGGTTAGATTTTTTAAAAAATAGGGTTAAGGTTGGGTCTAGTTTAATGTGACAAATACCCGACCCAAAAAAATATATAATTTTACCTTATATATTTAGGAATAATTACAATAATACCCCTTTATATATATATATATATATATTTAATTTAGTCATTGTTTTTATTGAATAAAAATAATTTTTTATTATTTCGGGTCATGTCGGGTTTTTAAGTTATATATTGGGTCGGGTGAAACTTATTTTGGTCAGGTCGAGTCTCGGGTGGAGGACTCCTTGTTCTCGGGTCGGGTCGAGTGGACAAAAAACCTGACCCAACCCATGCCCATCCCTAGTTACAAACCTATTGTAATGCTTTGAATAGTTAGGCTTGAACGATTCTTTTACCCGAAACACTTGAGTGGATGGAGCGAACCACATTGAGGTATTATCTTTTGCAATTTATTAGGAATTATATGTTGTGATTTTTAGAAATTACCTTTGCAATTTATTAGGAAATATCTCTAATGAATTTTAGGGTATTCATAGTCATATTCTATATTCATAATAAATACTTTCACATTTCAAAATTTATTTTATGAATCAGAACTTACTTTTAGACTCATTGCTTACTGTCGGATTCATATCTTATTTTCAAATTCATAGCCCAATGCATATTTATGAGAATGCAAGGTACATGAGTAGAACATAAGGTGCACACAGGGCACATCACGGTGCCAATCTTAACTGAAACATATAATGCACTCCAAGTGTAATCATAACATGAGCACCAATGGTGCATATCATAATGTACACGAATGTAGGATAACTTAACTGGAAAGTACTCAACTTAATGGCATGACAAATGTACCTTCGAATCTCAATGAAATATACAATGGGTTTTCCCATTAATTATTATATATTATTCAATTATCAAAGATATCAATATATCAACAAATCTAACTCTTCATATCATAAAAATAATGGGCAGTTCATACCCTAAACATTTCATCTCCACATAAGATTTATATATCATAATCATCGTCAATTATCTTTCTTTATCATATAAAAATCATATTCATCATTTAATAAATATCATAATTATCATACCAATTTTAATAAAGTTGACTTATTTCGAGCATTTATAATAACATATAACATAGGAGTAACATGAAAACATAATTTTTGACAAGTTTTATATGTTGGCAGCTACTCGCAAAGAAATATTATTTTGTATTAATCTACAAACTTAATTTTTTTTGAATTTATACCAATAGAAACTAGACTCGAATATGAATCTAACTATATAATACACTTTTTTCTAGTTCATCTTATACAATTTATAATTAATTTTTGAAGTTAACCTACAATAGTTGTTTTGAGCATAATCAACTGCCATGCTTTTTGACCTATCCTCAATTAAAAATTTATATCTTTTTTGTATACCTGTCGAAATTAGTATCCATTTGTTTTAAAGAAACTATACTGACATACAAATCCAAAGGTGTGAAAATTATCCTCTAATCATTTTTGTATAATTTATGATGATTTTCTAAACTTACTATTCAGAACACAAATCTGGGCAGATTTCACTAACTTATATTTTCAGCTTATTCACTAATTCTATTAGTATATTAACTAAACATATATTTATGAATCACAATTCACATAATAGTTAAAAGTTACTTCATATCATACTAATTTCGTCACTGGCTCATCGCAAGCCAATGTTTGCTCGATAACACAAATATGAACTAAATATGCGCTCACTTGGTGTCTTTAGCTTGTAAACCTTCCTAGCACTTCATATTATGCCCTTAAGCTTCTCCTTAACAATAACATTGCTTTATATTGATTTTAATCACAGTCTAAATGAACACCATTTACATAACATATACTTTTCAAACCATATGTTAGAATCTTACTAACATAGGCACACAATATAAAATAAATTACTAAAATCCTTTCGATGCTCATTTGATATGAATTTCATA
Source organism: Hibiscus syriacus (assembly GCF_006381635.1). Classification (NCBI taxonomy): domain Eukaryota; kingdom Viridiplantae; phylum Streptophyta; class Magnoliopsida; order Malvales; family Malvaceae; genus Hibiscus; species Hibiscus syriacus. The sequence goes on along the minus strand of NW_024061878.1, from coordinate 3,627,220 downwards.
TCACATCATCAATGTTGACCTTAATACTTCAAATTGACAAATCCCTTTTTATCCAAATTCACCCAAACTTTACATAACATTTTTCAACTTTTCATTTTAACTACCATTTATGAATTCTTTTAGAATTCATATCAACTTTCCATTTTATTCCAAATAGTCATTTTTCTTTTAGCAACAAGTTTCAAACAACTTAATTAAATTTACAACATCTAATTTTCAACTCAATACCTCTATAACTCCACTATTACCACTTAAGTCCCTAACTTTCTCAATATTTTCCATTTAGTACTCAAACTTTACCAACTTTCCAAAATAGTCAAATTTCACATTCTATCATCAAATTCAATATTCTAACTTTCAATTCCATCATAGAACATCATCTTTCTAACATTTTCACATAAACCCTATAATTTCATAATTGTTGAATAGGTCCCCCAACTTTCATAAAATTACAAAATGTCCCAAATAACTTTCTAAAGCTTGTAGAACCTTTCAAACATCGTTTATATGCCTAGGGAGATTCTTCATAATTTTCCCCTATTAATTCCTTAGGGCTGAATATCATAGTGGTTAGGGTTCTTGATTTTCACTTGATTCAAGCATGGATATCCTCTAAACAACATATCAAGGCTTCTACAATCAAAGCCCTAACATAATTTAACCAAATCACATATTTCTCAAAACCCTAGGTCATGGACAAATGAAATATCACCCAATTTCAAGTAGTTATAATCATCATACAATCTTTACAATTAATCTCCAACATCAAAAACATAAAAATCTTTCATTAAATCCTCAAAGTCAACAAATCCTACAGAAAAACTAATTTCCAAATTCATCATATAAGCATTATCTTCTGTAATATTTATACCATATGATAGAGAATTTCAAGGGGGATTAATTCTCTATCTAACATCTTAATCCAAAAATTAATCGAATAAGCTTAAAAATAAAAACTAAAATTCTTACCTTGTAGCTATGGTGGTGCACGTTTTGGGACTGGAAGACACTGAATTTTTTTTATTTTTCTTCAATTAAAACATAATACACTTGGCTTAATCTAATATAAATTAATTTAAAATTCATTTAATGTGAAATTATCATTTTACCCTTAATAAAACATGATAATTTCAACTTGCCATTGCATTATCATCTCTTTTAATATTTCAAAGTCAAATATGAACAAATAAAAATTCACTTTCCACTTTTGCCCTTTCAAAATTTCAAAAACTATAATTTAGTCACTAAATTTTTTAATTTCAGGTAAATATGTAAAATCGACTTCAATGCCATTGATCCACATTAAATTTCACTGTTATAAAATTTGGAAATAATATTTCTAACCTTTATCTACCATCATTCAAATTTTTGTAAAATTCTTATTTGATCCGATTATCCGATTTTCTTTCAGATTTTACTACTTTATAACTTTTACACAAATTCTGGATCAAAATTTCGATTCCCACGAAAACATCATTCTTGGGATTTAACTATTCATTTACCGGGTTAAAATATCTAAATTTGAAAAATTACCCTTTTGGTTCCTAAACTTTTTTAACTTTCTACTTTGGCCATTAAACTTTCAAAATTTATGTTTTGGTCACAAAAACCAAAATTTGGGGTATTACAATTCTCCCCCTAAGAAAAATTAATCCTCAAATTTTCAATATGTACTGGATGTAAAAAGATGAAGATATTGCTTTTTGGTATCTTATTCTCTTTTTCAATCAGCTTCCTCAACCTTTGATTTCTCTAACGTACTTTAATAAGTATTATCCTTTTTCCACAAGTTAAATTCTGACTGAATCTTAATATTCTTCAGTGCGATAACATGAGAAATATTTAATCGATACATTAAGAAACACTTATCATCAACTTGATAAAAGATCTCTTTTCTTTTCTAGTATGAATAAGACTTTTGTCGATTGACAACTATCTTGAAATTATCTTAAATAATATTTATCTATTACAAATTCCATTGTAATTCATTCCAATTCCCGCTAAGTGATGGAAATCGGTTACAACAATTTAGAAGGCACTTGATGCTCTATTTTAACTTGTTGACATGACAAACATTTAGAAATATACTCGATGCTAATTCTTTTCATATCTTCCACTAATATCGACTCTTTCCTCGATAATATAAGCATCCATCAGACTGGTATTTGGTTTCATTTTTTCCTACTTGATCTATCTTTTGACAAGCACTTTCCATCATTTCTTTGAACATCCTTTACTCAATCTAACAACATAGACTTTAACTTTAATTCTGCAATCAAAGAAGCATCTTTCTTTAAAAGCAATCACATATTCAAACTCTCAGAACATAAATCTATTTCAGCTTTATCGTATCATTTACCACATTAGCCTTTCCTGGTGGTAGTCGATAAGCACATCATCATTCTTCAAGGAATTCAATCCATTTCCTTTATTTTCACTCCTTCAAGTTAACATATACTTTTTTTTTTGAGATCAATATAAATATAACATCTTACCGGCGATTTATCTATAAAATGAACACAACTCATGCTAACTCAAGATCATGAGTCATATAATTTCTTCTATTAGTATTCTCTTTAATATATTGAAATTTTCTTTTCACCTATCAGTATAAGTGAATAACACATCTTTTCTCAATAGCTTGATCATAGGGGAGACAGTCATCGAAATGTTTTTTTTACGAACCTTCAATAATCACCAGCAAGGCCCAAGAACTTTGAATCTCAGAATCACTCTTTGGAATTTATAATTCGACTATGGTTTGTACTTTCCTAAAGTCTATTCTTATCCCCTCATTTAAAATCGCATGTCTAAGAAATGTAATTTTAGACAACCAAAACTTACATTTTATCAACTTAACATACAATTCTTTCTCTCGAATAGTTGGGAGAATCATGCAAAAATGTGCATCGTATTCTTATTTTTTTCTTAAAATAGACCATATTATCATCGATGACCACTACCATCAATTAGTCCTAGTATAACTAAAATACTCAGTTTGTCAAAACCACAAATATCACAGGAACATTCGTTAAACCAAAAGGCTTTACCATAAACTTGTAGCATTTATATTGATTCTTGAAAGCTTTCTTATGAATATCTTCTTCCTTGATCTTTAGCTAATAATATCCAGATCGAAGATTAAATCTTGGAAGACAATAATGCACCTTTTAATTGATCAAAAGATCATTAATTCTCGGAAAAAAGATACTTATTCTTTGCCTTATTTTGACTGATAATAATTCATTCATAATTGCATAGACTCATCTTTTTTTTCCACAATTAACACTAGTACATCCCAGATGACACGCTTTGTTCTGTAAGTACCTGATCTTAACAATTCTAATAACTACACCTTTAATTTTCTGGGCTCAATCAAAACCATTCAATACAAGGCTATAGAAATAAACGCAGTACCTGGTAAATTCTCTATTTTATATTATATGCCTTAATCTAGAGTTAATCCTCGTAACTCTTCTAGAAACATATCTAAATACTCTCAAACAATTGAAATACCTCCCAAACTAACCTTAAAATTCTACATATCCTTCACATTGATTAAGAAGACTTAACAACCTTGTAACAACAATTTCTTAGCAGTTACTACTAAAATCACATCAGATAACGAATTTACTTACCACTATAATCTCATAACCTTTCGAGTTCTTTTAAATCGACCACTTTAAGAGATAATTCATTATGGCATGGTGGGAGACAACCAATCCATACCAAAAATTAGCATCAAAAGATAATTCTATCAAGTCCGTCAAGACTCACCACTTCGAATTTTTAACAGACAATTATTGCCTGCTAATACGACTCACCCTCGCAGTCTGGCCTAAAGGTTTAGTCATGCACATATCACTTAGAGTCTATTATATCAGAATGTCCCTCTATTTAATTAATGTAGTACTTGTATATAAACAAGGGTTTCTTATCTTACACTGGCACTTCATATGTTGCAGGTGCACCATCTAAATCAGATTAATCACGAATATTATAATTAACTATATTATTATCACTATCTTCCTATTCACTTTCATTAGTAAGGAGTGACATCAATCAAGTTATATACATAACAGATCAGTAACAATTTCATCCTAGTGGTACATATACACTTTTTAGCTCGAAATAAGTTCAGTTTAGGGATAGAATCGGCTAAACATGTTACTCTAATACAAAAAATATATAACACCCACAACCCATATACGTCTAAAAATACGAGCTATAGATGTCACGTCAAATTTACAAACATTCAATGATCATAAATGCTTAAAATGTTGTTCCACTATATAATGTTTCATTATTAACTTTACAATTATTCCATTAATCATGTAAAATCATAAAACAATGATTATCATATAAATCAAGCTTAATTTTAGGCAGAAGTTTAGTAGTTCAATAGTAAATAGTACTGCTTAAAAATTGCATAATTTTAAAATAGTTTTTTATTCTCGTAAAATATAATTTTTATCTAAAATATAAAACTTCGATTCATATTTATAGCCCTAAAAATATATGTTAGACATTTCTTATTCGTATACATGCCATCTACAAAATTTAAAATAGTATGATGCTATTACTGGTACATGTAGTTATTATTTGTTGATTGATGCCAACTCGATTCTTACTTCACTTGCCCTTCTTTACCTACGGATGAAAATCATCACACGTTAAGTATTCACTTAGTGAGGCATTATAAGCAAACTAAGGAGACATAAAATATTAAACAACTTAACAACATCATAACATTATTTTTCTTTATATAAAACTTAACTTAAAATATCATAACAATTCAAAACATTAAACTTAAATTTAATTAAAATCATTAAATATCTAAACCGATTTATTCAAGCCATCTTTCCTCATCGGAGACCTGAAAATCATCATCTCATGATTTTGTCAAAACCATGATAATCAATAATAAACATAACAACTATGTCATACTCTATTTCATTCAAATACTTTTCAAAACTTTCTTATTTTATTCTCATTTTCCACTTCATATTTATTCACATATTCATTTTCATATTCCATGTTCATAATAAATACTTTCACATTTTAAAATTTATTTTCTAAATCAAAACTTATTTCCAGATTCATAACTTATTTTCAGACTCATAGCTTACTGTTAGATTCATAGATTATTTTCAAATTCATAGCCCAATGCATATTTATGATAATGCAAGGTACGTTAGTAGAACATAAGGTGCACACAGGGCACATCACGGTATCAAATGTAACTTAAATATATAATGCACTCCATGTGCAATCATAGAATAAGCACCAACAGTGTAGATCATAATGTACACGAATGTACCATAACTTACGTGGAAAGTACTAAACTTAATGGCATACCAGATATACCTACGACTCTCAATGCAACATACAATGGGTTTTTCCATTATTATTATTATTACATATTATTCAATTATCAAAGATATCAATATATCAACATATCCAACTCTTCATATCATAACATAATGGGCAGTTCATACCCTAAACATTTCATTTTCACATAACATTTATATATCATAATCATGTTCAATTATCTTTCTTTATTATATAAACATCATATTCATCATGTAATAAATATCATAAATATATACAAATTTTAATAAATTTGACTTATTTCGAGCATTTATAATAACCTATAACATAGAAGTAACATGAAAAGATAATTTATGACAAGTTTTTTATGCTGGCATTATGTACTACTTGCAAAAAAAATATTATTTTGTATTAATCTAAACACTTAAAAATTATTTAGTTTATACCAATAAAAACTATAATCGAATATGAATATAACTATACAAGGAACTTTTTCTAGTTCATTTTATAAAATTTATAGTGAATTTTTGAAGTTGACCTACAGAAGTTGTTTTGAGCATAATTTATTTTTATGCTTTCTAACCTATCCTCAATTAAAAATTAATATCTTTTTGTATAAATATCAAAATCAGTATCCGTTAGTTTTAAACAAAAATATACTGACATACGAATCCAACGGTGTAAAAACCATCCTCTAATCATATTTTTATAATTTATGATGATTTTCTAAACTTACTGCTCAGAACACGAATCTGGGCAGATTTCACTAACTTATATTTTCAACTTATTCACTAATTCTATTAGCATATTAACAGAACATATATGTATGAATCACAATTTGCATAATAGTTAGAAGTTACTTCTTACCATAGTAATTCCGTCACTGGCTCATTGCAAGCCATTGTTTGCTCGATAACACAAATATGAATTAAGTATGCACTCACCTGGTGTCCTTAGCTTGTAAACCTTCCTAGCACTTCATATTACGTCCTTAAGCTTCTCTTTAGCTTTAACATTGCTTGGTATTTTGCCTGTAGATATGTCTTCTGATGAACATGGTTTGAGTGTTCCTTCGCCTTACAGTCTTCATTCTCTCCTATCTAATGTTCACTCAAAGCATGGTCGGCATCTTCAAGCCTAAGGTTTTTTCTGTGTAAGGGTTGATTCATGGTGACGAATCTATTACTGTTTATTAGGATTTAGCTTCCCCTTCATATAAGGTATTTGTTCAGATGATTACAATGTGTTGATCTGTAAACATACGTGGCCGTTGGTATCGTTACATCCGGAAAGGAGCACCATCGGTTGTTTCACATTAAGAAAAATATGGATCAGTCAGTGGTCAAGTATAAAGCTTGATTGGTGGCGAAAGGTTTTACCCAAGTCCCTAGACAATACTTTCACGATATGTTCAACCTGGTTATCAAACCATCTGCGGCCGAATTCATTTCGTCACTAGCAGTTATGCATGGGTGTAAGCTACGACAAGTTGATGTTATTAATGCATTCCTTAATATAGATCTTCATGAAGAAGTATTTATGGTGCAACCTCTGGGGTTTGAGCAATTTACGTACGGTGGCTCAAAATTAGTGAGTAAACTTAAGAAAGCTCTATATGGTCTTAACAAAGCTCCTCGCAGGTGGTATGCAAAGTTGTAGACTTTCTTTCTTCAACCTGGCTTTCGAGGAACACAAACATATATCTTCTTATTTATTCGAAAGATGAATGATCGTTTCATCTATGTTCTTGTGTATGTTGATGACATTATCATTACAGGTTATAGTAAGGATGATGTGAAACAAGTTGTCACTCAATAAAGTTGCATTTAGTGTCAATAAAGTTTTACTCAATATATGCATGACCTCGTGAGCAACATTGGGTAGCCATGAAATATATCTTACGATTCTCGACAAACACTCTTGATTTTGGTTTGATTTTTCGCAAGGCTTGTGTAAGATTAGAATTGGAGGCATTTCCTTATGCTGATTGTGAAAGCAATATTGATGATCATTGTTTGATTTTTGGATTTTGTGTTTTCTTTGAGGCAACATAGTCTCGTGAAGCTCAAAATGTCAACATTCAGTGACTCGATCAACCACTGAAGTTGAATATCGTAGCATTGCTAATGTAGTTGCGGACATTACTTGGATTCATGAACTGATGGTCGAGATAGGGATGTCATGCACCACCACACCCATTGTATGGAGTGATAACACGAGCACAGTTGCGATGAGTGTCAATCCAGTTTTTAATTCTCGCTCAAAACATGTTGAGTTGTATCTTCATTTCGTTTGAGAAAAGGATGGTGCTGGTTCGGTTTGTGTTAATTATATTCCTGCTCAATACCAAATGGCGGATGGGCTCGCTAAACCTCTCTCTCATACTTACTTCTCTATGTTTCGACATAAGCTTTATGTCTCGGATGGTGTTTTTGAAGCTATTCCATAGATTGTTGGTTTTGGTGTTTCGCGTACGTCAGGGGAGGAGCACTCATAATAGGGCTAAACTAGGTAAACCTAGGATCCTTTGGAAGAACTTACATGGAGCGACAACTGATGACTTTAGGAGTAAGGTTTTATCTCATACAGGTTTTGGAACTACAGACTCAAATAATACAGATGTGTTATGGAAAAATATGGTAAATTACATCAGAGAGGTGGGCAGAAACACCCTTGGGTTGTTAACAGGGAAGGCCAATGAACATAAAGAATCGTGGTGGTGGAACGACGAAGTCCAAACTAAGGTGAAGACAAAGCAAACTTGCTTCAAGGAGTTGCTATAATGTAATAACGACGAAGAAAAATTGAGAGCTAAACAAAGATACAAGGAGGCAAAGCGGGAAGCCAAGAAAACAATGGCTAAAGCAAAGGATAAGGCATACGAGGAAATGTACAAGAGATTAGACACCAAGGAAGAACAAACCGGCATCTTCAGGCTTACAAAATCCAGGGAGAATAGGAAAAAAGATCTAGATAGAATTAGGCTTATTAAGGACAACAATGATGTTCTTTTAGTGAAAGATCATGATATTAAGAGGGTTTGGGGTAGTTACTTCTTCGGCTTATTTAATAACGGTGCCTCTCCCTGCAGAGATAGTAACGTTGATGGGTTAGCCGACCATCATACTACGACCAATGACTGCCCTACAAGTAGGATTGGGATTGAGGAAGATAAATTACACATAGAAAGATGGGGAGGGACAAAGCTGTCGGTCCATATCAAATTCCTATCACTGTGTGGTTGACCCTAGGAGAAAAGGGAGTTAAGTGGTTGACCAACGTCTTTAATATTATTTTAGAGACTGCCAAAATGCCAAAGGAGTGGAGAGAGTTTACAGTGATACCAATCTATAAGAATAATGGAGATCCCCAACGTCGTGGCAACTATAGAGGTATTAAACTACTCAGTCATACCATAAAGCTATGGGAAAGAGTGATAGAGGCTAGGTTGAGACAGGTTACTAGGGTTTTGGAAAACCAATTTGGCTTTATGCCAGGCAGGTCTACTACGGAGGTGATTCATCTACTTCGACGGCTTATGGAGAAATATAGGGGAAAATAGAGATCTTCACATGGCGTTCATTGACCTTGAGAATGCGTATAATAGCGTACCCCGCAAAACGATCTGGGAGACCTTGGAAACGAGACAGATCCCAACTGCTTATATTCGGGCGATTCGTGATATGTACTATAGATCTACTACATACGTCAGGACTACAGTTGGCGACACCGAGGTATTCCCGGTGAAAATCAGACTCCACCAGGGGTCGACTCTTAGCCCTTACATCTTCTCCTTGATTATGGACGACATCTATTGTGCGACACCAGACGGTGTTCCATGATGTATGCTTTTCGTCGACGACATTGTCCTAGTTGCTGAAACAAAAAATGAGCTAAATAGTAGAATTGCTTCCTGGAAGACTGCTTTGGAAGAAAAAGGTCTAAGGATCAATATTGAAAAGGCAGAGTATTTATGTTCAAACTTCAGTGGGAACTAAAATGATGAAGATGTAGAAGTATGCATCGAAGGACACGTTCTCCCCTCCAAGGATTGTTTCAAGTACCTAGGGTCTATGATACATAAAGATGAGGTGTAGATGATGACGTTACACACCGTATAAAGACGGGATGGCTAAAGTAGAGGGTTGCTAATGGAGTTTTGTGTGACAAGAAGATGCCTCTAAAACTTAAGGGAAAATTTTATAGAATGGCAATAAGACCAGCACTACTGTATGGATCATAATGTTGGGCAATCAAGAAGGATCACGTAAGGAGGATGGAGGCAACAGAAATGAGAATGCTTCGATAGGCATGTGGTAGGACTCTGTGGGACATGACACCAAACTCTACTATTAGGATGTCCTTGGGGGTGGTGCATGTATCCGAAAAATTGAGGGAGGGAAGACTACGGTGGTTTGGGCATGTCCTTAGGTGACAACCGTCGGATGCGATTAGGAGGGTAGAGTCGATTACAGCCGACGGTGCCAGAAGGAGAGGACGACCAAGGAGGAAGTGGGTAGACTGCTTGAGATCTGATTTGAAGGATTTATCCCTTACCGAGGATATGACCTCTGATAGGAAAGTATGGAGACTTAAGATCAGGATAGCCGAGTAGTGTGGGTCACATCTATAGGGTGTAGCATCTCTGTCTTCTTTTTAATTGTCTTTGTAGTAATTTCCATGACCTCTATTTTTTTATACGTTTCTGCCTTAGTTTAGGTTTTAATCCATTTTGACTTTATTCCTTCTCGTAGCTTGCTATCGCTGACTTCTGTGTATCCTTCTATTCATGTTTCCTCTTTTTTAATTTAACCTGGATTTACGTTCTTGTCTATATGCAGAGATTTTTACGCAGGGATTTATTTGCAGGGATTACTTCCCATTATAGACGCGCATATGAATGACAGCATATGAAGACTGTTCAACTATGTATTTATTTATTTATACATGATTTGTATTTTATCTTTATTTTTAATTTTCTGACTGTCGGAGGTCTTCCACGGAAGCTGCTCTCAACCTGGCGTTGGGGGCAACCTACTAACCTACCTCCCCTTACAGCATTGCATATTGGAATAGAGTTTTTTTTGTTGTTGTAACTACATTGTCTTGGATACATAGAACCATATCTCAAGTAATATAGAAACTATGAACTCCGAAACAACTTCATATAGTACAAATAACATGATGAGACCAAGATGGAGCTCTTATCAAAGAAAACCTTAGCAAACTCAACCATTATTTTCCCAACAAGAAGTTCATCAATCTGAAGAAATTTCCCAGAAAAAAAATTAGTCAATTCTCGCAGCTCTATCTAATTGGGTGAGTTGACACATCAACTTTATCTCAATGATTGAGCTATTTTACTTTTTTTGACTAACAACACTATTATATAAGTTTTATGTTAATGGTATGCAATTTGATTATAAATTACAATATATTGAAATTAGAACCCCGTCTCTTTCCTGAAAAAGCAATGGGATCTTTGACAAATTTTTGATGCTGGATAAGAGAGTGCCTATTCTTCATGGAAAAACTTGATCCTTTACTTATTTATCTTCAAATTAAACCCGAAATTTAGATGGACCGATTTTATCTATTAGAGAACAGATGGCAGTAAGCAATTAGCCACTTGGGATGCCAAGGGACCCCTGGTGGCACTTATCTATTATGCTTTCAGATGGAAAAAAAAAGTAGGACTGATATTATGTGCAGAGAAGCATTGTGTGAAAGGGAGAGTAAACTTCATTTCAAATATTTGGCATAAAATATTGTAATACATCATCACTATTGGTTGATGATGATGTGCACATGGGCTGAACTGCAAATGGCTATTTGTTTTATGTAATTCTGTATATTTGCTGATTACTGAGACAGGTTGAGATATATCATTCCCATAAACAGTTTTTTTGCATATGAAGAAGGAAAAGGTAATGGAGAGCAAGAAAGAAGCTGGTTCTTCATCCTCATTAACTGCTGATCATTTTGGTTCCAAACAATCATCATCCAAAGGGATTTTCGGTTCAATTTTTCCACCTCCATCAATGGTATATACTGTTAAAAAATGGTAGCTTTCATTGCAGTTCAACAGGAATCTAAGACACTCCCTTTCTTCTTTTTTGGCATGATTTAGTTCATGTGTCTCGTTTTGATTCATTTTCTTTAATAAGAGTTATAGTCTGATGGGAGTTCTCATTCTTCAAAATTTCAGTTATTAGAATCATGGACGAAACAGCCTTTACAACATGGAATGCAAGGTTAATGAACGATGATATTTTGTTTTTCACATAACTGAGAAGACTGTGGCGAATATACGGTGGAGAGAACCGTAGCAGCAAGGGAAATGTCATGTTGCAGCTGCAATTTAAATGTCCGGTTCTTACTTACAAGATAATGCAAGATAGTATCCTGATTAACATAATCTGATTTTGTAATGTAGCTCCACTTGCTGGGAGTGCAACCTATAGCATAGCCAACAAGGAAAGGAACTCTGTTTTCCAAGAAGAAAGGATGGAACCATGCCATTTAAGTTCATCTATTTACTATGGAGGCCGAGACATATATGGTCACCCCTCGAGTACCAAAACTTCTACATCATATCCCATAGTGAGTTTCGAGATTCATCGAATCCGATGCCGGAAAAAACATGAAACATGCTTTGTCATCCATGCAAGAAAGTAATTGTGCTGTATATTGTGAATGGACAGTTTAAGAAAGATGGAGAAGATCCTAAGGGGAGAAATCCACAGGATGCTTCTAGGGGAAACTGGTGGCTAGGTACACTTCTGTTCTTCTGCAACTATTAATTATACCATTTCGATATCTCGAAACTCGACTTTGATATCTGCAGGTTCGCTCTATTATTAGAGCCTAGCCCTGCGATGCACAGCACTGTCCATCAGTTTCCTAGGGTACTTTCATTTTCAAAACTTGAACTACTTTCCTTACATGACCTTACCCTTTCATTTACTATTTTTAGTCTTGACATTTTGCAGGAACTTTTCATAAAAGCAAGCAAATAATCATGGAGGATGTCAAGTATAAATAAGTTTCTGACATGGACAGTTCTGTAGTATGATATATTTTCGTAATTAAATGCAAGTGAAGTTGAAATAGAATATCAACATATTTCCGGTGGCAATGAGAAAGAAAAAGTTACTATATCTGCAATTTTACATGGTCCCAAGTGCAGATATGAGATGACATTCTTCTTAACACGCTGTCAGTAGGCATTTCTTGCCTAAATTAGCCCCTAAATTCAGGTTGAAAGGAATTATATTTAGGGGACGGACGCAAAATTTTAAGTTAAGAGGGACGAATATGAATTTACAAAATTTTAGGGACGAAAACAGATTTTTCAATAAAAAATAGATAGAAAAAATTTAAAATATCTGTTAATTTTATATTTTTAGGAGAGGCGCCCTGCCTAGGTTGATCCTGATTATATCCCCTAATTTTTTTGAAATGCAGTTATACCACTTTTTAGAAATGACCAAATTTTGGAGACAAAATCCTATAACTACCGGCCAGTGAAAATTCATTCTTCATCTTTCCATTTCCAACCAATTCTCATATTATCTATATCCAAACCACATAGATCTAAATCGAGAACTCAATTTCATAAACGTGATCTTTTCTAATACAAGATTAAAAAAATTAAAAATTTAAATAAATAATTAAAAAAATAATATAAACAATTAAACAGGATTTTTGGGTAGTAGCAAATGACTGCAAATATAAAAATTAAGGGTAAACTACACTAGATACCACCTAACTGTAGGCATTGTTTCTTTTATATCACTGGACTTTCAATTTTATCAATTATAGTAATGAACTTTGATTTTTGTTTTAATTATATTGCTAGGGAGTTAAATCGCTAACATCCATATCGAAACGACATATTTTTGGTGAGTGACTACATTGAAGGTTCTCAGCCATATCAGTAGTCGTCAGTCATGTCGTCATGTCGCTAACGATTTAACGGTTTAGTGGAATAACTGAAACGAAAATCAAAATTTAGTGTTATAATTGACAAAATTAAAAATCCAGTGATATAAACGACACAACGCTTAAAATTCGATGGAATTTGATGTAGTTTACTCAAATATTTATTATATAACGTTTTTTAAATTTAGTTTATTTATTTAGTAATATATTAATAATTAATATACTTACCAATTTACTAATTATCTAATTATACTGTGGATTATATATAAATCTTATTAAAAAATATAATCGCCTTAAATAAACTTTTTTACGATTTAATTTGAATTCGATTGATTGGCAGTACAACGATGCTTTAATAATAATATCAATATTAATATTATTAAAAATAGCAATATTAATATATCTTCTAATAAAAAATAATGATATAAATAATTATGGAATGAAACCCTGAAATATATTCAATAACCACCGCATGAGGTATTTTAGGGGAAAAAATCCGATCCGATCCATTAATTCGTCGATCCGATCCAAAAGTTTGGATATCTTATCCGTTTTTTAATTTTTGAATAATTTGGATCGTATATCCAAAAAAATAATAATTAAATCGGATACGGATTAGTTAAACTTTAATTTTGGATTATTAGAAAATCCGAATAAAATGGGCCATTAAAATATTTTACCCAGGCCCAGCTAAGCTATCCAACCAGCCCGTCTCTAGCCTGAAAATTTAAATGCTTAATACTCCAGCCACTAGTCATCTAACCAGAAAATTAAAATGCCAAAAGCCCAGCCACTGGTCACACAACCTTAATGGCTTCCAGATTGAATCGAATGAGTTCTGGTGTTTATCAATATGAATTATTAATTTTTTTTACTTTTTATCTTATTTTTTTACAAACTAAATGAAATATTAAGAATTTATCATGAAATTGTTAAAAACATATTTTAGTGAATATATAATAGTGGTATAAAATATATTACATAAAGTCACACCACATTAAATTTAAATTAATTTTTTATTTAAAGTGTATATTCGGATCCAGATTCGGATATCCAATACTAATTTTCGGATATCCGATTTTTTTTCAGATTGGTTACGGATTGACATTTTAATGATCTAAATTTTTTGGATATTCGAAACTTCGGATCGAATAATATCCGAATCCAAAAACGAACACCCCTAATACTGAGCAGTGGAAATTTGGGAGAAAGTTTTGGTGAAAGCCCGTGGAGAATGAAGATGTAGACTGGGATATGGGAATGCTTCCAGATAAAGATAGGGATACTGGGCGTAGGGCTAAAGGTCATTTATTTTCATAATATTTGATAATTCAAAATTGATATTTTTTTATTTGTATTTGATCCAATTATCCAATTTTTATTGATATTTGATTGGAATTACATGTAAAAAAATTATATTAGATATCCAAAAATTCAGACGAGTCATCAAATAAACAGATCGAATTATTCAAATCAGATATTTTTGCACATCCCTGCTTCTAGCAGTGAAAAATTGATTTTCCACCCCATAATCAATGTCAAACACTTAAAAATTGGTCTTAGATCATGATTGGAAAAATGATTTTCAACCTAACCTCAAAATTATTTTTTGGAGTGAAACTATATTTTTATTCTCAATTATTTAATTTTAATTAATTTTAAATTAATACACATACATGTATAATTATATATTAATTATTTTTGGAGTGAAACTATATTTTTATCCTCAATTATTTGATTATTTTTGAAAAATTAATTTTTTTGGAGTGAAACTATATTTTTAAATTAATATACATATAAGTTTTTTCAAATTGATTGTTACATATAAGTTGATAGAAATTTAAAGATTTTTTATATGCAATCATCTAAATATTATGATAAAATGTTTCTTTTTTTATAATTATTAATATTATAATTTGTTTCAAACCTAAAAGTAAGGGGCAACATTTTCAAAATTCCTCATAAACCATTTTTCAATTATTCAAAATTCTTTCATAAGACATTTTCAAAACTTCCTCATTAATCATTTTCAACTTTATAAAATAAAGAAAGAAAAACATTTTTCAAACAAGATAATCTCTATAGAGTATATCTTGGAAATTAGCAAGTGTCTCTCAGACATAGAAGCTTAGAATAAGAACTGGTGCAAAAAATTGACATTTTGGGGGCAAAATTTACAGGGGCAAGAAGAAATTGACACAAGTAAAAAATTGCAAGATACACTCTGGTGTGACAAAGAATGAAACCAGGAAGAGAATGAAAATTGTTCTTGCAACTACTCCCATCAAATCAACAAAACATGCATGTTACATGAATTTGCATCTTTGCATCATACATTTATCATTTCATACAAACATGATAATTTTGATTTCCCTCTCATGAGGATGCATGTAAAACTATTTTAAGAAGCCATTTGTCTTTCTTAAGACTGTTTCCTGAGAAACGTCACTTTAATCCTTCTTAGGATCATCTAGAAATTTATTTGAGTCTTTCTTTGGATCGTTTCTATAGAAATTCATTTTAGTCATTCTCAGGATTGTTTCCCTAAAAACATCAACTTGACTTTCTTGCGAAGAGGAGTCAACCTTTCAGTGATGTCATTCTTGAATTTCTCGCGAAGAGAAGTCAACCTTTCAATGATTTTATTCTTGACTTTCTCGCGAAGAGGAGTCAGTCTTCCAATGATGTCATTCTTGACTTTCTCGCGAAGAGGAGTCAACTCTTAGTGATGTCATTCTTGACTTTCTCACGAAGAGGAGTTAACATTTTAGTGATGTTATTCTTGGGTTTCTTGCAAATATGAGTCAACCTTTTAGTGATATCATTTTTTGACTTTCTCGCAAAGAGTTGTCAATCTTTCAGTGTTGTCATTATTGACTTTATCGCGAAGAGTAGTCAACTCTTTAGTGATGTCATTCTTGACTTTCTCATGAAGAGGAGTCAACCTTTAAGTGATGCCATTCTTGAGTTTCTCATGAAAAGGAGACAATCTTTTAGTGATATCCTTCAGGACTTTCTGATAGGGAAGCGGTGACGGGTTAATGAACGTTGCTCTTGTTGAAGAATCAAATCTAGAAAGCTCTAGACTCGATGAAGAACTAAGGGGGATGAATAAATGAAGGTGGTGGCAGTAACTAGGGCCTTTTAGAGTTTCTTTTAAGTTCTGGAAACAAGGTAAGAAACAAGATTAAAACAAGATAAAGAAATTGAAAATAAAGTATTATAACCAAGAAATCAAAAGATCTCCCTTATGAAGGTGAACGGTAAAGATGATCATTGTGATGATGGATTTATCGAAAATAGATGGATAAGTGTCCCATTGAGCCCTCCTAGTCGCAATGAAAAGGAAAACACGATAATATGGCTCTAACCAACCCTCCTTGCCATGATGAAAAGGAAAATTGGAGTGTGAAGATTAATCTCCCTCATAAGAACTTGAAAGAACTCTAGGAGAAGAAGCTTCGAAGGCACAAGGCAGTTAACACTTGCAAAAACGAACTCTCATTGTATTATAATCAAAGAAATCTGATTTACAAAGTTGAATGAAGCCTCCTTTATATAGGGGTTGAGTTCTAAAGGTCCTAAATAACTAAATAATAAAATAATAACAAACTAAACATGTCTTAACTCTAATTCCTAATAAAGTAATAATAACTAAAAATATTGTTTTAACCCAACCTTAGTTCCTAATAAAATAATAACTCTAATCCTAAAAGATAATTCATCATCCTATATTAAATTATATTACAAATAATCAATATAAATATTGAAAATTCGTAATATTTACAAAATCATGTATTAATCCCGTATAGGATTTTCAGCATGCACCGTCTTCAGTAAAATGGCCATATCTTGAGTTCCCGATATCGGATTGATGCAATTAAAGAACTGTTGGAAAGATAAGAGACAGATGGTCTTATATAAAGAGACATGTTGACCAAATAACATCAGTATCCTATTCAAAAAGTCATCTCAAATCCGCTATTGTTCTGGTCTTCATTTCATATGCTTGGACGAGTGGATCATTTGGAAGAGTTATTACTTCTTCCTTTGATGTGAGGATTGTGATGAATGTATCATCCTCTCTTTCTTAAAAAAGATTCGACCTCGAGTCTGAAACATTAAAGGGAGCAACATTAGAATCGTTTAATGATTCATTCACATTATGTTTACCGAATAGATATGCTTTGAATCTTCGAGACTTTGTTCTTCTAATAGGTTCGAGTAGAAACATTAGTCCAAAGAAGCATGTATTATTATTATGGAATGTGGTACATGTATCACTTCCCCACTCCTCAAAAGGATTCTTCCTCGAATCTGAAAATCCAAGAGAAAGAGAATTAGATGTGTTGAAAGGAAAACTTGTGAAACATTTACCATGATCAATGTCATGAATCTTTATGCATTTTAGTTGAGGTTTCTTCTTTGTAGGAACTGATTTCTTGTAGTCTTGAAATCATATTTTGCATGCAAGTCTTGTAATATGATGTTTATGTTGAAATTCAACATGGCGTCGACCACTGTTGGCTTTCTGTATGATTGCTTCAGATAATTTCTCGATGGTTTTATTCGTGTGTAGCGAGAATGAGTGTTTAAAAACCATGTCAACTGGTTTGTTAAAGTAATCCCTTAAGTCTCCTAAGTGTGGTTCATGAATTAAGAATTCTCGGGAGGAGATTTTTGGACTATAAAATCTATTTAGTTGGTAAGGAAACTCATATACAAGATAAAACTCATTAAAAGCACTTTTAAAAGTATGGGTAGAAATATTAGAAATATCTGAGTTATAGTGATATACATCTTTGATATGTTCAATTCTCGGAATAATAGTATGGTTAGGAGTATACCCTTCATGGTAGTGCATCATCTACTATGTTTTTCTTACCTCGGTCTGTTACGCACTTAAAGGAGTTGTGTTTAGTATGGATGACAACTTCAAGAGTCTTACCTTGTAAAAAAGAGAAGAAACACGTTACAATATCACGTTAAAATGAGTAATAAAATACTTACCATCAGGAGGGTCACCTAGCACTATTCGACAACTCTTGGTGATGGAAGATGGTGTGGGCCAGTCTAGTGTTGCTTTTACTTTTTCATCATTTACATGGATTCTCTGTGCATGAACTATAAAGCTTGTAGAGTTGTTCAAATCCTGTTTCGTCATTAAGATGGCGTCACGACTAAGGCTTTCCTGGATGTATCCTTTTCGTAATAAATCTAACTTTTTGGTTTCTTCGAGATTGTATGTTTGATGAGGTATGATAGAACCTTGAATTAGATTGATTTGGTGTTGTTTTCCTCTTTCTAATGGTAATTCGTCAGGTGGGTCACCTAACACTTCTCGAAAATCATGTAACAAAGATGAAAACACACTAGGCAAATCCTTGTTAATGTTAGAAATCGAAACAATTTATTCCCTAAAACGAACAAGGATGAAAGGTTGTTTGTAAAGAAGGCTCTCTCTCAATTATTTTGTACTCACGCATAGATTTTGAGTCACTATTTGCTTCTCACAATTAGGTTCACTCACCTCCCATGGGTAATTATTCTTTTGACTTTTGTAACTAGTGACCTCTTTTTGCTTTTGCCTCTTTGTTATTTTTTTTTGCTTTCCCTACCTCCTCACAAATTATCATTTGATCTATAGGGGCTGGAAGTGTGTCATTCTTTGCTGGTCGTTCTTTTTCCTTGTCAGGTTTGTCATCTCTTAGCTTTTTCAGAGAAGATGGAGTAGAAGATGAGGAAAGATTACCTTGGTAAGAGGATGAAGTACCTTGGTAATGTTATATGAATCAAAATCTCCTTTTGGATTTGTGCTTCGATTGTCATTGCTTTATTTAGTGTATCTTCAAGGTTTTCGTACCCATAAAGGTCAAGAAGATCAGTGATGTTTGAATTTAAGCCAATGACGAATCTTGACATGGTGACCTCTTCTTTTTCAGTTATGTTAACCCTATTAAGTAAGGATTGTATCTCCTTATAGTAGTCTTCAACTGAACTTCTACCTTGTCGAAGTTGGTGTAGTCATAGTTTAACTTCTCATGTATAATGTGTCGGTAGGAATCTCTTCCTCATGGCTTGTTTGAGGTCGGTCCAAGAAGTGATTGTTGGAATCTAGAAGTTCTAGATCTTTTTCCTTGTTTTCATCCACCAAGTTCGAGCATATCCTTCGAATTGCATAGTGATGAGGGAAACTTGTTTAGCTTGGGGGCAGTCATGGTATGAGAACATGAGATCAACGTTTCCTTCCCAATCGATGTACCTGTCCGGATCATTGTGTCCTTCGAAAGACGGGATCGTGAACTTTGGTTTTGCAGAGAGTTTGGGTGCTTGGAAACGTGGTTGTTCTCGCCTGGGTACTAAAAGTTCAACATTGTTTGGTCTTGGATTATGGTTTGATAGACCCAGTTGTGGTTCTTGTCATTCTCTCGCGATATTGGTAAGTTCATCAAATCTTTCAATTTGAGTTGTGAGTCATGCAAGTGCGGATAAGATAGCCGTAAGTGTCTTGTTGTTATTATCACCCATCCTGAAATCATAACACTCGAAATAAAATTTTAAAGTAAAATAAAAATAAAAGAAAGAAAATTCAACAAAGCAAGAAACCTCACAAGTCACTCCAAGAAAGTAACACAGCGAGAGGTAAGTAAGCCGATCTTGTACTCTTTAAAACTCACTTTAGCAAGTATTCTTCCACAGTTCGTATCGGAGTTTGATTACTAGAAAAGGTGATAAGAAAACCTAAAAGCTCTAAGAGGCCAAACAAGGGTTAGACTCAAAGAGAACGAGAATGTAAGGAAGGAAGAAGTATGCAAACTCTTTAGTCCTACTAACACAAGAAAGATAATGTGTTAGATAACACAAGGAATAGGGATGGCAAAAAAAACTGAACCCGACGGGGAAAACCGAAAACCGAATTAAACGGGTCAGGTTCGGGGATGATAAACGGGGACGGGGGAAAACCGATTTTTTTAAATGGGGATGGGGATGGGGACGGGGACGGGTTTGGTAATCCCCGCCCGATACCCGGCCCGATACTCGGCCCGATACCCGGGTATTCAAACTTAATTTGTTTCACTCAAACAGCCCAATAATGTGAAATATTTTGTTATTTATTTTTGAACTTGGGCTGCAAGGTAATTCAAATTTAAAGGGTCAAACTCAAACAGGCCAATAATGTAAAACCCGGGTTAAGGCTCTCAACACCATCAGTCATCACCTTTTCTTCTGTCTTTCACATTTTCTCGAGATCTTTTTAGGGTTTCACTCTGCCGCAACTTTTGTTTATGGTGCGTTTTCTCTTCTCAGATTTTCTTATTCATCACTGTTTTGATATTATTATTGTTATAATTCATGCATTCTTGGTGGATGTTAAATAATGTTCATACTTTTAATCAACTCTTAATTAATGTCTGTTAGGTTGTTAGCTCTTTTTCATTTCAAATCTGGTATAGTAACTCCTCTAATGAAGAGTTGCAGAGGAAACCCCAATGAATGCCAAAATCAGTAACCCAAATGTAAATGCCACCAAACTCTTTATTGAAGCTAAAGTCTTTGTTCTACCCTTGTTCAAGGAAATGGTGTCTCTGTAAATCACACAACATATTAACATTTGATGTGAAATATTTCGCGATAGTAAGCTACATGTTGTTGCATCTTTCTGTTGCAGTTTCTTAGAATATATTGTTGCTGCAGGATTGGTTCTGAAATAGATGGTCGGAAAGCGTGCAACATTCTTCATGCTGCTGGGCCTTCGAAGGTTTTTTTTCTCTCTTTCCCTCTGTGCATTTTGTACCTGTTCAAGGCTTAGAACTTTCTGCATGAAAACCTATTTCCTGTTACATTGTTTGCTCTTGTCATTCTACGCCTAGTGCAAGGCTGAGGATTTTTTTTCTTCTTTTTTCTTTGTTTTAACATTATAAAAAAGAAATGTAATATTTTTTTGATAAGAAGGAAATGTAACATAAATTGGGCAGATTTTCCATGCCTTTCCCTTAATTCAAAATATTCTAGCAACACTAACAGATTAAAAGCTAAAAACAAGTTGGGTTTTGATAGGATGTAACTCTGCTTTAAGCCTCATATCCTTAAGTTTGGAACTTTGAACTCAAAATAAGAAAGGAATTTTGCCTACTCGTATGTGTGTAGACGTAGAGACACAAAAGATGATATTAGTCCATTGTTCTCAAATGGATTCTGTATATTGTATTCTAAGAAGGTATAATGGGTTCTGTGGTTCATGTTATGGTTGTGGAAAATATACCTTTTTGGCCTCTTCCGGTCCAGCGTTTTTTCCTGAGGTTAGAAGAAAACCTTGCATTTATCTTCCAGCATGTGGAAAGCACTATATGGTTCTTGCATCTGTTTAGATCTTGTACTTAGAAATTAGAACTTAGCTCTCATATATCATTTTCAGCATTTCCTGTGAATGTTGATTGTCTCAGGTTGTGATTACTAGCATCAATATAGAAGGCAATCTTCTTCTCATTGGCAGTCATCTGAAAGATAAGGTGGGCCTGCTAAATGTTACACACTTGAATTTATATTTAAGCTGTTGGCCGGTTTAAAATTTGGTGCTTTTCTTTCTAATATAAGGTCCAAAGACATTATCTACATGAAATTTCTGCTACCTGTTCGTGTTATATTTTGTTATAGATGCTTTTTTGCACGAAAATGACTGCATCTTGATCAGTGTTGTAAACTGGACCAGATTGGTGGTTGGAATGGGAACCGTTGGTTTGACCGATTTTATTGGTTACATATAGTCGTAAATAAAGTGAACCGCTAAAAAGCCAGGAATTGAAAAAAAGGGCGGTTCAACCAGTTATGCATTTTTATTTATGATTTTTCTGTTCAACCAGTTGAACTGGGAACTGGTTATCTGACTGTTCCAACACTGGTCCGGTTCTTAAAACATTGATCTTGTTGTTTGAGTGTCCTTCCAATTGCATTGAAGATTCAAAGGAGGGAGTGAATGTCCTGTATTCTGTTGATGTAGGAAGAAAACTCTAAAACTAGAACGGTCTAAGTTTCTTATATTTTATTTTGAGGAAGCATACAATCCATTTAGCGATTAATAAGTATCTACAAAATGTGCAATAAGAAAGAAGTGATTTGTATTTCTATTTAGTACAAATAGATGCTTTATTTTTTAGAATGAGAGAAAATTCGATGCTTTATTTAATATTAAGTTCCCGATTCTATTGCCAGTTTTATAAAAATAAATTATTAAAGCGTAATTTAGTATGAATTATATCATCTTTGTAAATTTGAAAGAAGTGATTTGTATTTCTATTTAGTACAAATTTAGGAGAAAGAAGACACTTTCTTTATGACATTCAAATTCATGAATTTAGATTTGTTACTAAATGTGAAATTAGTGTTACTAAATGGTTAATATCATTTCTGATCATTAATAGCTACTTTTTCTTAATGAAGGTTGTTTCATAGCAATAATGGAAGGTCAACGATCCATAGATGATAATTCTGATGCACGGGCACAAGCACAATCACAAGCTGAAAGCAATAATATGACTCAATCATCTCCGATGCCAAATAACCAAGGCCCATCCATTTCACCCATAGAAGAAGAACAAACACAAATCGATGATAGCAATGTTGGTACAAATAGTAGAAAGCGAAAACTTACTTCAGTTGTATGGAATCACTTTGAGAAGGTGAATGTTAATGGTGAGGATAAGGCAAAGTGTCGTTATTGCAAGAAAAAATTAGGAGCAAATAGTAAGAATGGGACACGACACTGGCATGATCATTTCAAGAGTTGTCCAAAGAGAACTTGTAGAGATATACGTCAACAAGTGATTGGGATGGGGCAAAAAACAACGGATGGACAAACAAATATATCATGCTTAAATTTTGACCCCCGAAAAATCAAGAAAAGATCTTGCAGAGATGGTAATAGTGCATGAATATCCACTTGTAATGGTGGAACATCATGGGTTTCGAAAGTTTGTGGTTGGTCTTCAACCTTTATTTAAGGTTCCATCTAGGAATACCTTAAAAAATGATATTCTAAAGATTTATGACTTCGAGAAAGAAAAAACAATGCGGTATGTTTATTTGTTTAATCGGTTTCTAATTTGTATCTTGTATTTATTTGGTTTCTAATTTGTATGCTGTATTTATTTCAGTCTATTGGAGAAGAATCGAAGCAAGATTGCCATTATGACAGATATGTGGACATCAAGTAATCAAAAAAAAGGTTTCATGTCAATCACATCGCATTTGATCGATGATAACTGGGAGATGCAAAGCCAAATAATGAGGTACTTTAAACTTACCTTTGCTAGCTAGGCACTAAATATAAGAACTAAATTGATTCTAATTACTTATTTACTAGGTTTATATACGTGCCTTGTCCTCATACTGCTGAAGTTCTTGCTGATGTGTTGTATGAATCTCTATGTGATTGGAACATTGATAGAAAAATATCAACAGTTACAGTTGATAATTGTAGCACAAATGATCTGATGATTCATTTATTATTAGACAAGTTGTCTTTGAACTCGTTGATTTTAGGAGGAGAGTTATTTCATATGAGATGTTGTGCACACATCTTGAACTTGATAGTTCAAGATGGTTTATCTGTTATTGGGGATGGAATTGAGAGAATTAGGGATAGTGTTTATTTTTGGAGCGTAACACAAAAAAGAATAGAAAAGTTTGAAGAAGCGGCTCGTCACTTGACAATTGATTGCTCAAAAAAATTGTCTCTTGATCGTAAAACACGTTGGAACTCGACATATTTGATGTTGAGTGTTGCTATAGTGTACAAGGATGTTTTCAAACGTTTAAAGAAACGAGAAGCACAATATAGAAGTTTACCTACAGATAGAGATTGGGAGTTAGCTTCAAGTATTTGTGGAAAATTGCAACTGTTTTATAAGGTGACTTTGATGTTTTCGGGTACCAAGTATCCTACGGCTAATGTATTTTTCCCATCCATATGTGAGATAAGAATTACATTAAGTAAGTGGAGTGAAGATCGAGATGAAGTGATAAAAGCAATGGGGGAGAGGATGCTTGTTAAGTTTGATAAATACTGGTCAGTTATACATGGAGTTATGGGAGTTGCAGTTATATTAGATCCAAGATACAAGTTCAAAATGATGGAGTATGCTTTCCCGAAGATTTATGGTTTTGAAAAGTCTGATGTTGAAATTGTAAAACTAAAGGTGCTTGTGTCTCGTTTGTTTCAAGATTATGAAACTTGTAATTATGAAAGCTCACGGAATCGGGATGTTTGATTCAAGTCGCAACACTAGTGACATGGAGGTTCAGGTGGAGGGGGGGTTTCAACGACTATTTTACATTCGTCGAAGATGATAATCATACAAGTATCACTATATGAGTTTGTTTTATTTATCTTTTGATTGTTTTATTTATGTTTTAAATGTATCAAATTATTATTGTAGGTATCATGTCGGAGCTTGATCATTATCTTCAAGAGAAAGTAAGGACACAAAATTCAGAGCTTGATATTTTGTCTTGGTGGAAAACAAATGGTTTCAAGTATCCAACATTACAAAAAATTGCCCGAGACATATTAGCAATTCCAATATCCACTGTTACGTCTGAGTCTGCCTTTAGTACAAGTGGTAGATTGGTGAGTCCTCATCGGAGTCGTCTTCATCCAAAGACGTTGGAAGCGCTAATGTGTGCCCAAAGTTGGTTAATAAACGAAATAAGAGGTAATCAATCATTTCTTTTACTTATAAGTTTATTTTTTTCAATTGTATTGTTGATATGATATGTTATATAAATTAATAAATACAGCAACTTGTTCACAAGAGTCCGTAGCATATTGCAAAAGCATCGAATATGATCGTGATGATGGTGATGAGGTACTAAATTGATATACAAGTTATACGTGATATCATTAACTTTTTTTATATAAATTTTGGTGACTTATAATTTTTTGTCTAATTGTAGCAATTGGGGGTCATAACTGTTTGATGACGGTGGTGGCGTCAAGCCCTTCATTGAGTGGCTTTAGAATGTCGAGTCTGAGTCGGAGGAGTGATTCACATTTATCATGCTTTATTGTTAATTTTATTTCAATCATTTGGGGTCACAACAACGAAGTGCTCTTTGTTATTTCAATTTGGTTTTCTTCATATTAAGACTACATTTCCCTTTGTTTTTATATTTTGATTTGAGTTTGTTGTTTTCTGCATTTAATTTCCCAACCATTCTTCCATTATTTTACTATAAGATTCCTGAAATCACATAAGAAAATTCTATTAATTAAGAAAAAGGAAACTTAAGACAAACCCGACCTCGTCCCTGCTCCTGAATTGCTTTCTGAAATATTTGTTCACTATCTCCAATATCAATCAATTTTTCAATTGTCTGTACATTGTTGAACAATCAGATATGTGCCAAATATAATGGAGAATTATTCATAATATCAGTTGGCCTTGTACCCGTCACTGGAAATCATGACAACCAGTAAAGAAGATTAGTAGCTCCCTGTAATATACTACTCACCCAATTTTGGTTTGTGTTTTGATTCCGTTTAACTTGTTTTTAATTTACTGAAATATTAAATTATTTTAATTTTATACAATTTTGAAGTATTAAATTACCCGTTTAAATAACCGTTTATGCTAAACGGGGATACCCGTTTCCCCGCGGTTTTACCCGATTACCCGATGGGGATCCCCGTTTAAATCCCCGCGGTTTTTTAAGCGGGGACGGGTATGGGTTTTTTAAACGGGGACGGGGACGGGGGGACCAATACCCGGCCCGAACCCGGCCCGTTGTCATCCCTAACAAGGAAGGAAGAAGTATCCAGTAGACTGTTGAACGGTGAGTCCTCAAACAATCTGTTTTTCGTGATCGCTTTATTCTAAGGTTTTATTGATCTCCAAAATTTCTTATTTTTTTGTGAATGATCTCCAATATATGAAGTTTTATTCTGGAAATTTTCACCACAAAATATTTCCTGTAAAATTTTCAAGAAATTCGACAAGATTCTAGACCGAATGTGTCGATGAAACTTGAATGATGTATTTGAAGACTCTAATAAACTCCGATTGGGGGGTGAATTTTGGACTGAAGATTACTCTTGGGATGAGTATGAGATCTGGAGAAAATAATCCCTAAATTCCTTCATTTGATTTTTTTTTGAAAATTTGACTTTTTTGCCTCTCTTTTTTTTGAAAAAACAGTAAACTAACAAGAAGGATTTGAGTTTAAATTAAAATTAAATAAAAAGAACCTAAAACGATTAACATTTTGTGAACTAGATCCATTGGGGTACCTTGACGGTTATGTATGCAAGAGCAAGAAAGATTGCTTGTTCCTTTCCAAGAATCAGCCCAAATCTAATACCAATTGATAGGGAAGTGGTGGCGGGTTAATGAACGTTGCTCTTGTTAAAGAATCAAACCTAGAAAGCTCTAGACTTGATGAAGAACAAAGGGGGATGAATAGAGGAAGGTGGTGGCAGCAACCAGGGTCTTTTAGAGTTTCTTTTAAGTGTTGGAAACAAGGTAAGAAACAAGATTAGAACAAGATAAACAAAATATAAAGAAATTGAAAATAAAGTATTATAACCAAGAAATCAAAAGATCTCCCTTACGAAGGTGAACGGTAAAGATGATAATGGTGAGGATGGCTTTGTGGAAAATAGATGGATAAGTGTCCTATCGATCCCTCCTAGTTTCAATGAAAAGGAAAACACGATAATATGGCTCTAACAAACCCTCCTAGTCGCGATGAAAAGGCAAATTGGAGTGTGAAGATTAATCTCCCTCACAAGAACTTGAAAGAACTCCAGGAGAAGAAGCTTCGAAGGCACAAGACAATCATCACTTGCAAAAACGAACTCTCGTTGTATTATTAATCAAAGAAATCTGATTTACAAAGTTGAATGAAGCCTCCTTTATATAGGGGGATGAGTTCTAAAGGTCCTAAATAACTAAAGAATAAAATAATAACAAACTAAACATGTCTTAACTCTAATTCCTAATAAAATAATAATAACTAAAAATATTTTTTTAACCCAACCTTAATTCCTACTAAAATAATAAATATAATCCTAAAAGATAATTCATCATCCTATATTAAATTATATTACAAATAATCAATATAAATATTGAAAATTCGTAATATTTACAAAATCACGTATTAATCCCGCATAGGATTTTTTGCATGCACCGTCTTTAGTAAAATGGCCATATCTTGAGTTTTTGATAGTGGATTGATGCAATTCAAGAATAGTTGGAAAGATAAGAGATAGAAGGTCGTATCTCCAGAAGACATGTTGACTAAATAAGATCAAGATACCATTCAAAAAGTCGTCGCAAGTCTACTATTGTTATGGTCTTCTTTTCCAATGCTTGGTCGAGTAGATCATTTGGAAGAATATTACTTCTTCCTTTGATGTGAGCCCTGTGATGCATGTATCACTTTCTCGAGAATAAAATTCAATATTTAAGTATGCCATTCTTGACTTTCTCATAAAGATGAGTCAATCTTTTAGTGATGTCTTTCTTGACTTTCCTACAATGAGGAGTCAACCTTGTAGTGATTTCATTCTTGAATTTCTTGCGTAGATGAGTCAACTTTTCAGTGATGTATTTCTTCAACCTGATTTTTTCACGTAGAAAAGTCAAGCATTCACCAAAAAGTGGCCAGAACTCTTCAATATGGATGAGCAGCGTCGTCTTCAACAAACAATATACTTGAAAACAGGTAGATCACTTCAACATGGATGAGCAGTGTCATCTTTAACACCAAATTATCTCCATATTGACCGACTTCCTTAACGAGAAGGAACAATGTTATCTTCAAAAAACAATTTACCCGAAAGCATTCAAATCTCTTCAATATGGATGAGCAATGTCGTTTCCAACATCAAATTATCTCTAGGAAATCAGATTTTCTTAATAAGAAGGAAAAGTGGTGTCTTCATATACAATCATTCAATTACGATTTAGTGTCCTTTAGAGGAAGGAGTAAGATCATCCCACGACTTAGCATCTTTAATATGAAAGAGTGAGATCGTCATTAGATTTTTCATCCTTCAGTAAAAGAAGTGAACCACCCCAATTACAACTTAACATCCTTCAGAAGAAAAAGTAAGATCATCCCATGACTCAGCGTCTTTTAGAGAAAGGAGTAAGATCGTTCCATAACTCAGGGTCTTTCAGAGGAAAGAGTGAGATCGTCACCAGATTCAGTGATCCCGAATTATGATTTAGCATCCTTTAGAGGAAGGAGTAAGATCGCCCCATAAATTAGCGTCTTTCAGAGGAAAGAGTGAGATCGTCACCAGATTTCTCACCCTTCAACAAAAGGAGTGAATCACCCTAATCACAACTTAATACCTTTCAGAGAAAGGAGTAAGATAGTTCCTCAACTTAGCATCCTTTAAAGGAATGAGTAAGATCATCCCACGACTCATTATCTTTCATAGAAAAGAGTGATATCGTCACTAGATTCAGTGACCCCGAATTACGACTTAACGTCCTTTAGAGGAACGAGTAAAATCATTCCATGACTCAACGTCTTTCAAAGGAAAGAGTAAGATCAACACTAGATTTAAGGTCCTTTAGTTATAGGAATGAGTAAAATCATTCCATGACTCAACGTCTTTCAAAGGAAAGAGTAAGATCATCACCAGATTTAACGTCCTTTATCAAAAGGATTGGATCACCCCAATTACAACTTAGAGTCATTTAGA
The DNA here is from genome assembly GCF_006381635.1 of Hibiscus syriacus. Taxonomy (NCBI): domain Eukaryota; kingdom Viridiplantae; phylum Streptophyta; class Magnoliopsida; order Malvales; family Malvaceae; genus Hibiscus; species Hibiscus syriacus. The sequence goes on along the minus strand of NW_024061878.1, from coordinate 3,598,233 downwards.
GGAAGGGGTAAAATTGTTCAAAGACTCAGCGTTGTTTAGAGGAAAGAGTCAGATCGTCACCAGATTCAACATCCTTCAATAAAAGGAGTAGATCATCCCAAATTACGACTTAGAGTCCTTTAAAGGACAAAGTAAGATGGTCCCACGACTAGATGTCCTCATTGTGAACAAACATTGATTGTATCCTTTGAGATTGCTTCTTTTGAAACAAAATTTCATCCAAGTCATCATGGTTTCCTTTGAAATAAGAACCAAAATTGTCCATTTTGAAACACAAATTTTGTCTCACTTGAAACAATTCTAAAACGTAAAAAAAATATCTCATATGGGAAAACTTTTTATGAAACAATTTTGTCTCGCTGGAGACAATTTCCTTTGAAACTCAATGCATTGACATCATTTCCCTTGAGACAAGTTTTTTCGTGATTAAAATTTCTTTCTACTGAAAGTGCAACTTCTAAAATTTTCAAATTTAACTCTTTTGAGAATGTTTCTCTTGAAAGAGAATTTTGATAACATCTACCTCAAGATAAGAAGATTTTTTCAGTCTCTCATAAGGCAACATCCAATTGCCTAATGAAAGATAAAACCGAACAAAAACTCCTTGTCTTTTTATTTTTTCCCTATTCTTGTTAACACAAGAAAGGGCAAAGAGGCAACTATTGACACCCGTTTTCATCAGGGTTTTATTTTATTTTATAATTTTTAATGTTATTATTATTATTATTTACTATTCTTTTCTATTAGTTTGCAGACCAAATGTTACAACACAACATGTCTAACCTGGCGCAAAACAAATCAACCAATCTTAACCTTAACACTAAAGTCTAACCGTAGCCATTATTTCAACTCTCACCACCACCAGTCTTCACCAGTAACCAAGCCACCGCCGAGAAGCCAAGTCAGAGAAGCCACCTCACCACCACCTTAGCCCGACTGAAACCCCTGTTCCACCATCATCAACAAACAAAAAAACTGGTCAAAATCAAAACCTAAACAAAACCCTAATAAAAAAAGCAAAAGCAAATCCAACCAATCACAAAAGATTTATGATGTCCGGGAGCCAACATCACCTCTATGCCATAACCTCATCATTAGCAACCAAGTAGCAACCATTTTTAAAGGCCTCGGCGAGAAGGTGGCAAAGCTTTCTCTCCTTCTCGTGTTAATCTGGTAAAATATAAAGGGTGGGCTCACTTTTAATTTCTGTTCGAATTTTAAATATGTAGTGCATTTCTTAATGCATGGGTCATTTCTACATGAAGCCATTATAGTTTTGAATGAATTCATTTTGGTCCTATTTTAGGTCAACTTCATGTTATTTGAAACTTGTAATCTTGCAATTAGTTCGATTCATCCTATTTATTTTGCATGTTCAATTACCATGTACACATTGTTGATATTTGAACTTTGTTTTTGTGTTTAATTCACTTTAATGCTTATTAATACAATATTAAATACATGTATAGCTTTGTAATATATTGCACATACCTTTATATACTATAATTTTAAGTATTAGATACATGTATATATATGTATTCTTTATTGATGCACGTTTCACACATACGTATTGAATAATGTGTGTATATATATATATATATATATATATATATATATATATATATATATATTGTGTGTGTGTAATTCTTTATTCTTATTATCTACTTATGTGTGTTTGTGTGTGTGTGTGTATATATATATATTTAATATTGTTCACCCTCATACTTATATATTGCTTTTATTATTGTTATTTGGCTTGAATCAATATTTTTGGAAACTTATAAAACGATTCTTTCATTTGTTAATATATTCAATTAGAAAAGAAGTTTTACTCACATTTTTTAGAATGCTCGATCGTAGAATAGGCGTGAAAAACACCACTCTATAGGAGAAGTGTGATTCAATGGCATTCGAACGAAAAAGCGAACTTGAAATGAATTGAGTCTACTTTTGTACAATTTTGTGATTCAAAATAATTATCCAATGTTCGATTAAAGGGATCATATTTTAATGTTTTACTTGAATTTACAATTTCCATTGCAACGACAACTTATAAGTGACATGTATCGATTTTGAGCATTGTGGGGGTGTTATCTTTCCCCATGTGTAATTAACTCTCGAACCCATTTAAATTGAATCTTTGGTAAACGCATACCAACTTTTTTCTTGAAAACAATTTTTCTTAAAAAAATTTAAATGACGCTTTTAGGTATTCGACCTACCTAACCTAAAGGTTGATGGTGACTCTAAATCTATCCAAATTTCAAATTAAATCAAATTTCATCAAAATCTCAATTTTCCCAAAATAAAGTCATAATTATTTTTAAATTTAATAATTCGCTAAAAAATGGTTATGACAGTTTGGCGACTCTGTTGGGGATATGTTGACAATCAGGTCATTAATCATTTATCCATTTTATTGAATATTGGTTAATTTACTATTCATTCTTTGTGTAAATAGTTGTACTGATGTTTGACTTCATGGTTGCAGATTCATTATTTCTGCTTATAAAAAATGTGTCAATCTATGTTTTACGTCAAAGGTTTGTAAGTTCTACCTCTTACATGTCACGTGCACTGGCATGACATAAGTTTCCGTCGTCAAAGACCCGACGGTAAGCTTATCTCTTTTGTTCTATTTTTATCCTTCTATTTTCTCTGTTTTTTTAGCTTCTCCTCCTTTTGGTTGTTGTTTAGTTCCTTATTGATCTTCTCTCACCAATTTTTCTCCCTCTTCGTTCGACTCTCTTATCTCCTTCCTCTTTTTCAAAAATGGACTCATCCTTTAAAAATTGTTATTGCTTGGTTGTTGATGATGAGGCTATGACATAGAGGTGATGATGGCTCCCGGATATCCCAAATTTTTCGGAATTGGTTGGATTTGCTTTTATTTTTTATCAGGGTTTTGTTTAGGTTGTGATTTTGACCAGATTTTTTTGTTTGTTGATAATGGTGGAACAGGGGTTTCGATTGGGCTGAGGTGGCTCCGGCATAGATCCTCGGTGGCGGCGAGGGTAATACTGAAGACTAGAGGTTACTAGAGTGGAAGCAGTGGCTAGGGTTATGTTGAGTTAATCGATCGATGAATATAGACAAGAGGGGGTGAACTGGCAATTAAAATTTCGGTGGAAGCTTTTGCAGAAAATTGAAAAATATTTGCACAGCGATTTAGAGTGGTTCAACTTTCTCAACCAAAGTCTATGTCCACTACCTTAGCTATCCACACTATGAATTTTCCACAAATTCACTAATTTGTCTTTCTTTTGAGGACAAAGTGTAACCTTACAAATCCTTCAAGAATTATACCCCAAATTCCTGAGAACACTTTCTCCCAAAGAGAACAATACAAATTTTGCAAACTTACAAGAAAATCCTCACAAGGAAAAATGTTTGCACAATTCTAGAACAAAGAAAGATCACTCAAGAATAATACAATTGAGCACAACAAGTGTTCTTGAAAGCAAAAATGAATATTGAATGAAATAGGCTTGAAAATGCTCAAACTTGAGGTTTGATGCTTTCTCTTTGATTCTCTCTTGATTCTTGTTTCTTATTGTTGATCAATGAATTCTAAGCTTATTTAAATACTCCTTCAATTGATTCTGAATGTTGGGGGATCATTAGTGGAGTCAATAGAGCCATTATTATGTGAAAACAATTAATAAAACTGCTTGGAGAGTGGGGGGAATTGGTACCCCCTCATAGGGGATCGGTTCTTGCAGTGTAAAATTCAAATATTTCGACCGTTATGAGATGGGGGGTATCGGTACCTCCTGGGGGGATCGGTACCCTCTGAGTAATCAGTACCCTATGAGTAAACTGTAATTTTTGGCTTGAAAGACTCGAAATACTTTAAAAATTATTTCAAAAATATTTTAAGATTGAAACTTAATTTTTGAGTAAGAATTAAAATTGACATTTTGAAAAGCTTGGAGTAATATTTTGATATTCAAATAGTTGTATCGAATATACTTACAAAATCATTCGTAAAATCTTAAAATTCATTTAACTTAATTTGTTATATTGAAACATCAAAATGTTTTTAACAATCTCCCCCTTTTTGATATAACAAAACATTTTAGTAATTTTAAGATTTTATTAACTGAAAAATCATTTTTGAAATCAAAAATTAAGTTTAAAAAATTACTCCCCCTTACTATAACACTTCTTCCCCTTACTATAACACTTCTCCCCCTTTTTGTTAAATCAAAAAGAGACTCGGAAAACACATTTAAACAAGGTTTTTGAAAATTTTAGCCAGTTGATTTTTCTAAAAATAGCTTAAGCTGCTAAGATCACAATCAAGAGAAGACGTTAGCCATTAGTTTCATAATTCAATATTCAAAAATAATGTGAAATGGCAAAATTGGTCATATATCTAAAATGATGTAAATGATGCACAAAATGAAATTTAAGCCAAACCAAATAAGTTCAAATATCTAAAATAAATTTAAACATCCATAAGCATCAAAATGTTAAAGCAAGAAGTTCGAAGTTGTATCGAATAAACCTAAGCAACAAAACAAGGCCTAATCGTCCATCTGTGGATCAAGAGGAGATAAAAGTGTCCAAATGTTGGCCACATCACGTGAAAGTTCATCGACCCTCTCGTCCAAAGAGTCAAAACGACGATTCATTGTTTCATTGTTAGTAGTCAGATGTGATTCGATGGATGCAAACCTCATATCAATATTCTCTATAAATGTTCGGAAGTATGGATGCACTTGATCTTCTTGTTGTGCTTGGTCCTCGTGCTGCTCCAGCTCATCATCGGGAACATCGTCAATATCTTGCATCAGCTGTTAAAGTTCAGGATCATCGTCCTCAGCCTGTGCCGGTGGAGCTCATGAAGAACTAGCTCCTGGAGTTTGCTCACTTGTACGAACCCATTGACCAGTTTCTTCACTTATTTTCCATCCCGATTTTGTTAATAAAAAGAGATTGATTTGATTTTTGAGAGGAAAAGAGGCATCAAGGCCAACCCTAAGCTCGGCTTTAGAAAATAGATTACTCAGAATACAACCGTAAACTAGAGATGAACAGAGTTTCTTATTAGGAACTAGGTTTACGATTTCAATAATTTCGGAAAAGATAATCTAAGGTAGGTTTATTTTAAGATTATTTTGGATACAATGTATCCACCAAAGATCCAAGACTCGAAAAGTGGAGTATTTGCCTCCGGATGGTCAAAACCACGTAGAGATCATTAGGTGAAGGAAACGATCATGGAGATCTAATACACTCGCATTATCCCTTCTTTTATAATGAGAACCTATCATTTGTTTTTCATTGTCTAAGCCTTCATTATTTAATCCTAATACGTTGGCTATGTATTCTGGGACAATATAAAAGAATTTTCCTAGAACATAGGATCGAATTCCTATGGTTGCGGTTTTAGCCCGGTTTTTAATGCAAACGGCATTAGAATAGAAAATTCGAACGAGTTTATGATAAAAAATTGGTTCGAGTTCAAAGAGTTTATCAAATTTCCACTCTAGTAGGGTAGGAAGATATCTAAAATTTATGTCTAACATAGCTTGAAGAGATAGGATTCGTTCTTCCCTAATTTTGTATGACTCAAAAAATTGAGAAAATCTAAAGTAGAGATTATCTCTACGACTAGGTTGATTGAAGCACAAATTACGGATAGTCATGTTAGGATCATCAGGATTAGGAATTTGTTGGATATGAGGTGGATTTGGAGGTGAGTTTGGTGGTTGGTTTGAACGACTAGTGGATGACCTAGGGCGTTTGTGAGACATGATTAAGGAAATCGAAATTGAATAAGTAACCTGCAAATTTAAAAACATGTATGCAATATAATCAATCCCAAAACTCAAATGAGTCAGCAATATTCAAGGTTCTCTAAACCGAATCCTAATGGGCAAAGTTTTGAAAACTATTGAAAATAATGTTTGAAAGTCTTAATACGTATAATTTTCAAAATTGAATCAAAAACATATATAATTTCCTAAAATAATAATAATATTTTTTTAAAATTTCGAAATTCAAAGAAAATTTTGAAAAATTGTTTGCTTTTGATGAAATTTGTTGTAAAATCTAGTTTAGAATCATCGTATAATCAATGTCCGATGTAATGTTCATCCTACAACTAATTAAAACTAGTCCTAAAATCAAAAATTGATAAAATAGAAGTTTTAGAAAAATACCTTGAATATTTTCGGATTTGAGTGAGATTGGATGAAGTTTACACAAAATTAATGATGCAAGCAGGTTTTGGTATTGAAAATTGAAGTAAATCTGACTCAAAATTGTTGTTTTCAGACAATGTAGAGATAGGGTGAGAGAAGAGAGGTGAATGGCGAGAGAGAGGAGAGAAAAGGGTTTTGAGTGATAGTGTTAATTAGGGCGTTTAAGAAACAGACCCCGTAGAGGGTATCAGTTCCCTCAAGGGGGAATCGGTACCTATTCAAAGGGCGAATCGATACCCATGCAAGGGGGTATCGATTTCTAGCGCTAAAAATAATAAAATATGTATTTTAAACACTCAAAATGCTAAATTAATTTGCTCTAGTGGTATTGGTAACTCATATTAAGAAGATTAACTATGTTCAAACAATCAATTGTATCCTTAAACATAATTTGAACATATAATTAATTTTTCACCAAGAATCATAAACTCCCCCTAACTAATAGCAAAGAATACAATCAAAAGTGTTATAAGCATTTTCCAAAACTAATTAAAAATGCTAAACTTATTTTAAACACTAAGTCAAGGTAGGTTGGTCAAACCTAATTATCTCCTAAGTGTCCAAAATCTTTCTTTTTCTAAAGGTTTTGTAAAGATACCCGCTAATTGGTGCAAAGTATCAACATATTCTAGAACTATATATTCTTTAGTGGCATGTTCTCTAATGAAATGATGTCTAATTTCAATGTGCTTAGTTCTAGAGTGTTGGATGGGATTTTTAGTGAGACAGATATCACTAGTATTGTCACACTTGATAGGTATGGTACCAACTTCAATTCCATAATCAAAAAGTTGTTGTTTCATCCATAAAACTTGTGCACAACAACTACCGGCTGAAATGTATTCCGCTTAACTGGTAGATAATGCAATACAATTTTGTTTCATTGAAAACCATGAAATCAACATATTTCCAAGGAATTGACAAGTACCAGAGGTGCTTTTCCTATATATTTTGCATCCTCCATAATCCACATAAGAGAAAGCATATAAGCTAAAGCTAGAGTCTCTAGGATACCAAAGTCCTAAACTAGGAGTGTCCTTAAGATATTTAAAGATCCTCTTAACAGCTAGTAAATATGATTCCTTATGGCATGATTGAAATCTAGTACATAAGCAAACACTAAACATAATGTTCGATCTACTTGCAGTTAGATAGAGCAAAGAGACAATCATTGATCTATACAATTTAACATCCACACATTTTTCTCCTTCATCTTTGTCAAGCTTTTCATTGGAGTGGCATGAGGTTTCCCGTTTTCCAGTCCAAACTTCTTGAGCATATCCTTGACGTACTTAGCATGATTGATGAAGATGCCATCTTTTCTTTGCTTGATTTGGAGTCCCAAGAAAAAATGAGAGTTCCCCCATCATGCTCATCTCGAATTCACTTTGCATTAGCTTAGAAAATTCTTGGCAAAGAACATCATTAGTAGAACCAAATATTATATCATCAACATAAATTTGTACTACTAACAAATCTTTACCTTTATGTTTTAAAACTAATGTAGTGTTAACCTTCCCTTTTGAAAAACCTTTTTTCAATTAAAAAGTTTGACAATCTTTCATACCAAGCTCTAGGAGCTTGTTTTAAACCATAAAGAGCTTTTGTCAATTTAAAAACATGATCCGAAAATTTTGAATCTTCAAAACCTGGAGGTTGTTCCACATACACTTCTTGTTTTATAAAACCATTTAAAAATGCACTTTTAACATCCATTTGTTACAATTTAAATTCATTGAAACATGCAAATGCTAATAACATTCTAATTGCTTCCATCCTAGCTACGGGAGCGTATGTTTCATCATAGTCTATGCCCTCTTCTGGAGTATACCCTTGAGTAACAAGTCTAGCCTTGTTTCTCACTATATTACCACTTTCATCAAGCTTAATCCTAAATACCCATTTAGTACCTACAGTAGATTTATTACTAGGCCTTTCGACTAATGTTCATACTCTACTTCTCTCAAATTGATTTAACTATTCTTGCATAGCCATAATCCAATGTTCATCATTTAATGATTTTATAATTTTCTTAGGCTCTATGCATGAAAATAAATGCAACATAATTACATATATTTCTAAGAGAAGATCGAGTTGTTACCCCTTTGGATGGATCACCAATTATTTCACCATCCTTGACATAGTTGTATTCCCTTGGGTAAGAGACTTCCCTTTCTTTAATGGTTGGATTCTCGAGGGGATCATGAATTTCCTCATCTTTTTTTTCTTCCTTTGATGATGGTTCTCCAATGTCATGTCTAATGTCATGTGAATTTATAATACCTACATCATCATTCACATAAGAATCCTTCCTCGGAAGGGGATTATCATCGAAAAACAACATGTATAGACTATTCTACAACTAATGTTCTTTTATTAAATACTCAATAAGCTTTAGAATTTAAAGAGTAACCCAGAAAAATTCCTTCATCACTTTTAGCATCAAATTTGCCAAGATTTTCTTTACCGTTGTTTAAAACAAAACATTTACATCCAAAAGGATGAAAATAACTAATTTTAGGCTTTTTATTTTTAAAAAGTTCATATGGAGTTTTCTTAAAAATAGGCCTAATCATTACTCGATTAATAATATAACAAGCGATATTTGTGGCTTCCGCCTAAAAATATTTTGGCAAATTGTTTTCACAAAGCATGGTTCTAGCCATTTCTTCTAAAGTTCGATTTTTCCTCTAAACAACTCCATTTTGTTGAGGAGTTCTAGGTGCTGAAAAATTATGGGAATCTAGTTTAGGTCAGTTGCTTGGAAATTGAACTCTATGGATAAGATTTTTTAACTTTCAACAACACCTGGACTATAACAGGTTCTTCTTGACAAACTTAAGAAATTGAATTTGTATCCCAGAATGTAATTATATACGTATACAATAAAGATTGAGTTATCCTTCTAGAGCAATTGGTTAAATGCCCTGACTTTATGGATAGATTCAGCTAGCCCGATAAGGGCGATAATATATATACAATAAAGCTGAATTCATCTAGCAAAATAATGGCTAATTAGATCAAATTTACTAAATAAGGAGTTTCGGTAAAGATGGACTAAGGGAGTTAAGGAACACATGGTATATTCAATTTCACACAAGCACTCAGAAATTTCATTTTTAGACAGATATTTTTATACTGCCTTTGTTAGAGGAATCTACAAAGCTTGAACAAGTGGAAGATTTCAGAGAACTAAAATAGAAGTTTTCTAAAAGATTTAGCAATTGATTATGCTAGTTGCGACATTTTGTTTGCACCCAATTAAATGACAAACCATAAATAAGGGGCATGTATAACATTCCAAAGAGCATGGACAAGAAGAAGGAATTGATGGCTGAAACCTTAGAAAATAGGAAGTCAACCTGAAACCAACCCATCAATTTTGATTCTTGTCAAATAACTATAACTTTGAAAATATTAAAGAGTTACTGATTCTTTTTATATTCTGTGAACTCATGTTTATGATTCGCTTCAATTGTGAGCCTCAATTAAGAGGCAATACTTTATAAAATTCTTTCATTCTTTGATTTCTAAAATAAAAAATGAGAAAAACATTTTCAAATAAGACAGTCTCAAATGAGAAAGGTCCTTGAAGCAGGTGAGGCTCATTCTGTCTCTATTGGAAAAAAGAATAAGCGATACCAAAATAATGAAGCATTCCACAATCTTGAAAGCAAATGGTCCGAGAGATCAGAAAGACTGGAGGATAGAACTTGTGACACTTCCTTGTGAAGTTGTCAGTAACCCGCCAAAAAGTAGAGGATTGCCCTATTTGAAAGGGGAACATATCCCAGTGCATAGCAAAAGTGCAAGAATGTGACCAATCAAGGATGAATTTTGGCACCCCAAATAGGGAGGAGCCATGAAAATACCCACCTTGGGGCATGAACAAAAACCCAGATCACGTTGAGATAACAAAATTCAGACCGATAAGGCATTGAGAGTGAGTCTCATGACTTGGGGTGTCATGGGGAGGACCATGATTTTGAGCAGAGCTTACCGTGTAAAGCAAACCAGTCGAGCATCAATTAACGACATAGTCCTAGAAAAATAACTCTGACAGCGCAATTGAGTCAAGGAAAGAAAAGGGCATCGGGGTCATATTTCTAACCGTAGCAAGAATTCAAGAAATAAAACATTTCTTCTGAGACTTTAATGCATATGAGAGGCAAAGAAGATGCAAAGACATAAGGGGAACAGATGGATCTCCTAAGTTGCAAGTTACTACACTGATATATGAGTAAACCCTAGAGAAGAGTGATCAAGAGGAAGAAAACTTGGTTCTCCACATTGGAATTAAAGGCAAATTGAATCAACATTTGTGCATGCATGAGAACATCATTGCATAAAAGAAAGTGCATTATATTGCATTCACATTTCACATATAAACATATGGTTTTTATACATCTTCCAATGAAAATAGAATATTCATGATATCAAAACCCTAACAAGTCGAAGCCATAATTCAAACCTTAAATGCAGAGAATCATGTTTAGGGAGGCAGACTCCATATTCGATGGTTGCGAGATGAGTTTCCACAAGAAATCGATTTTCAAAGATTATCTTGAAAACCAAATCTTCAAGCATAATTTTTAAATGTTCAAACATATACTAACAAGTGGTAATGTTTAATTTTCAGCTTTTATATTCTCCAAGACAAGAGAAGCGAATCGAACTCGATTCAATCTTTTCTGAGTGATAGTGGAATGAATCAATGTCCCCATATCTAATTTTTCCTCAAGAAAAAGTGGAACAGATCTCTCTCTTCCAAGATTTGATATTCCCTGAGTAACAGTGGAACAAGTCTTCCTCGATTCAATCTTCCCTGAGTGACGGTGGAATAAATCAACTCCCCTAGATATGATTTTCCCTCAAGAAGAAGCGGAAAATATCCCTCACTTTCAAGATTTAATATTCCCTGAGTAACAGTGGAACAAGTCTGCCTTGATTCAATCTTCCCTGAGTGACAGTGGAATGAATCAACTCCCCTAGATATGATTTTCCCACAAAAAGAAGCGGAATAGATCTCTATATTTCAATATTTGATATTCCCTAAGTAACAGTGGAACAAGTATGTCTCAATCAATCTTCCCTGAGTAACAGTGGAATGGATCAACGTCCCCATATATGATTTTCCCTATGCAAGAAGTGGAACAATTCCCTCTCTTTCAAGATTTGATATGCCCTGAGTAACAGTGGAACAAGTATGCCTTGATTCAATCTTCTCTGAGTAATAATGGAATGAATCATCGTCCCCAAATCTGATTTTCCCTCAAGAAAAAGCGAAACAGATCCCACTATTTCAAGATTTGATATTCTCTGAGTAACAGTGAAACAAGTATGCCTCGTTTTAATATTCCATGAAGAATAGCATAATGAATCAACGTTTATCAATTTGATCTACCCTGAAGAGACAGTGGAGCAGATTCCTTATCAAATTTCAAAGAACAGATTCGGCCAGACGAAAACTCATTGTCTCTTTGTCTTTGCCTTATCTTTGTTAACATAAGAATGGGCAATGGGGATAGTTGTCGACACTCGTTTTTTATCCTTTTTTATATTATTATTATTATTTTTAATTATAATATTTATTATTTGTTTTCCTTTCTTTTCATGCTTTACAAAGCAAATCAAATCCAAATACAACAGGCCTAATCGGACCACCAATCTGACCTGACCCGAAAGCAAACTGGCCCAGTAAAAAACACCCAACTTGAATCCCAAACCCAGGCCCGATTCTACCCAACTAGTGTTTCTAAAACTATAATCTACCACAGTCATCACCAGCCGTCGCTGCCCCTGGAGCCAGCTAGATTCACCTCCACTAGAGCTAACCAAGTCTGTAGCCCATCTCTACCAGTCGACTGCCACCGTTTCTACCACCAATCGATCCCCTGCCATGTAAAAAATCCCAAGTCAGTAAGCAAGCAATACCAAATACAACACTACACGCAAAATCATTTATTTGTAATGATTTCATACAAAAAAACAAAAAATATGTAAATCAGGTTTATATAAACCCTAAATTCCAATGTAAAAGTCTCTCTTCCCTCTCGTTTTTTTTTTCTCAAAAAAACAAATAAAAGAAAACAAAAATAAGAACATTTTTTGAAGGTATTTCTTTAGTTCATATTTTTACAGTTTTGAACCCCTAAAAAAGGATAAAAAGCAAAACATTATTTTGCATGTAACAAAACCATAACAGAAGGATTACATTTGTAGTTACTTGAGTCGTTGGGGTCGGTTCGTCGTCGTCGGAGCTCATGGAAGCCGAAAGGTCGAGGCCTTTTTGGGTTGTTTAGGGAGTTTTTTAGGTAGATTTAGGCTCAAATCTTTGTCCATAAGGGTAGATCGGGGTGAGAGGAGTTTTTTAGGGAAATTATGCTTAGGTCGCTTTTTTTAAAAAAAAGCTGGTAAAAATGAAAAAAAAAACAAATAGGTTGTATATATAGTACATGTTAGGGGAAATTGCGCTTAGGTCCCCCTAACTTACGTGCGTTTTTACAAAAATGTCATGTGTAGGGACTTTTGTCATAATTTACCCATTTATGTTTATGCTTTGTAATTTTTTATTTAATTTCTATTTAGTTCCCCTAGTTTAGTCGTGCTTTTGCATGTTAGTCACCTGTAGGGACTGTTTTTGTGATTTACCCATTTTTATGCATATTTGTTAGGGTTATTTTCTATTTGGTCCCCTTATATTTATGTATGTTTTGCATTTTGATCATGTATAGTGGCTTTTTAATTTTTTTTAAATGCTTAGGGACTGATTTAATAATTTCCCCTTTTTATTTCGAATGTGTATTTTAGGTTAGGAAAAATGGAATATTTATGAAATAGCCTCTATAGTTTCTGCATGTTTATATTTTGAACCCGAATATTTTTATTTATTTTAATTTGGCCAAGCAATTTTAATTTATTTTAATTTAGTCCCCATGTTTTATTTATTTTTATTATTTGTAATTTTAGCACTCAATATTGAAAATGCTCATTTTAGTCACTTGTATACTTTATTTTGTTTTAATTTTGGCATGATGGTTTGATTGTTTATGTTTTAGTCCTATTTTATTTTATTTTATTTTATTTTTTGCATGTTGCTTGCATGTTAGTTCATTTTAGTCCTAATTAATTTCACATGATACGCTCATAAGCATCATTGGCCTCGAATAGAAATAAATTGACTAAGGGTAATATTCAATCATTTTAATATTATCGTAAAGTGACTGTCTTAACGTATAAGAAAGTTACTTTCGATAATTTTAAAATGAAAGTCTATCCTATTTAGTGACACGAATTAAATCGATTTCATTTTTAAAATTCAGGGATTCGGAAATAGACCATGTTCTTTTAATTAAATTCATTGAGAAAAGATTGTTAGATCGAATCTAAGGTCTCGTCTCAAGATATTTAAATAATTTAACATCCTTATTCTTATTAAATATTGGTAAAATAAATAATTAATTATACTTGCTTGTTATATGCTTTCAATTTGCTTTATTTTTGCATGTGTTTTCCCAATAAGTTTTCGAAATAATAACATCCGAATCGATAACATGAATATTAATATTTTTCATTTCGGTCGGAGTAATAAATGGTTGTTTTAAAGCATGAGATGTCATTTATTCTCGATTGGAAATAATTTGATATTGTCGTTTTCTCTCGAATTAATATCAATTTTTAAGATGGAATATTGATATCTCTTCATTTCGATTGGAGAAATGACTACTTTAAGGTATGAGAGTCATTTATTATCGATTAGAAATCATTAGATATTATCGTTTTCACTTGAATCGATGTCGAATTTTAAGACGAAATAGTAATATCTCTTTATTTCAATTGGGGTAATAAATGATTGTTTAATGCACGAAAGGTCATTTATTATCGATTGGAAATAATTAAATATTATCGTCTTCACTCTTAAAATTATTTTGGTTTTTGTTATTTTGAATTAATAGTGATTTTTAGAATGGAATTTTAATATTTCTTTATTTCGATTGGAGTAAGAATTGATTGCTTTAAGGTATGAGAGATTGATTCTTCTCGATATGAAATAATTAAATATTATCATGTTTCGTCCAAAAAAATTCAAAGAATATTATTTTTAGGGGATCTTAAATTAAATTAGACTTGAACTTGTAAATTTCATTGCAAAGACAATTAATTAATCGACTAGGTATCGATTTAGGGTGTTGTGGGGGTGTTAATCATTCCTCACACGTAATCAACTCCCGAACTCGAATTTTTGTAACGCATACCGCAAGTTTGTTGTTTTAATTAAAATTAATATTTTATTAAAATGACAAATACGTTTTGGGTGCCCAATCACACCTTAATCAATGATTGGTGGCGACTCCTCAAACCACGTTTTATCATTAACTGGTCACCAAAGAAATATTTCGAAACGAGACACCTTTTTCCCCTTTGGAAAAAAAAGGTTTCGACATTCATAATTAGAAGGCGGAGACATATATACCTTTTCAGCAAGATACCCATTGAGAAAAGCAATGTTGATGTCTACCTAGCGGAGGCTCTATCGTTTTTCCACAACAATAGACAAGATTGTTCGATCAATGGCCAAATTCACCACAAGACTAAACGTCACATTATAATCATGACCAGCTTGTTGCAGGTAACCTTTGGCCATCAATCGAGCTTTATGGAGAGCCACTATCCCATCAACAGTTCTCTTTATCTTGAAGATCTGCTTGCAACCAACTTCCCTACAATGAGCATGTAAATCAATAAGAATCCAAGTATTATTTCGTAGTAAATCATCATACTCAATTTGAGTTGTCTGCTTCCAGTGAGGATTCTAAATAGCCTCTTCAATGGTTGTAGGCTCATCATCAGAACCAAACTGTTTTTACACAAGAAACATCCTCAGTTTACGAATCTCACTCTTATTCCTTGTAACCATGAGATGATGACTGTTAACAGTCGAGCCTCCTACATCAACACCAACATCATTAAGAACTTCATTAAGAAATTTTAAACCAGAAGCAACATTATAAAAAAAAATGTCATCCACGGATGGAAGACTTTGTGGACTTCCATCAATATCTACAAGACCACCAGGAACATCACCAGTACCATCATCAGTTTCTACAACCTTATTAGAAACATCACATTGACACACAACATTAGAAATATATTCATGCAAAACACCAATACTAGGAAAATTATCAACAAAATGATGTAGAGCCCCTACGAGAAGATCAATAGCCATTTCAGGTAGGTCTTCAAGAAACATGGAAACAGGAACCTTAGAAGCCTGATCAGAATCAACAGTAGTAACATTTGGTCCCTTAACCAGTTTTAGTGTCATTTTACTTGGGTTTTTATTTTGTTGCCTATTATTTTAGAATTGTTTCAATTTTATTCATTTTCATTTTTTATTTCTAATTTAGTTATGAATTTTCAAATTGTTTTTGTTTTAGCTGATTAATTTATTTTTTTCTTCTGACATTTTTGTAACAACCCGAATATTTACAAAATAATATTAATTGAAATTGGAGGTAAATTGTGAAAATGGGTGAAATTAAGTGACTAAATTAAAATTTATGGAAACTTGTATGCCATTTTTGAAGTAAAGGAAATTCAGGGACCAAGCCCTTAATTTCCCCTAAAACTGTCGGTAGGCTTGATGATTTAAGCGTGATTTCTGATTTACAATCAGAAATCACAAATGCTATTCCTTCAATTTTCTTCCTCTCACACCTCCACTTTCAAGTCCGATCCAAACGCCGTCCGAATTCCGATCGTTGTTTTGAAACCACCGTTGTGTTCATCATCGAGCGAGGAACAAACCCTTCAAATTAATTGAAGCGAAACGCGGCCAAACGTCGGGAATTTCCAGTCAAAGTAGCGACGGTTTTGTTAGCTCTATCGCCGAGGAAATCTTAAATTCACCGCTGATCGTTGCTCCGTTTACGACACCTCCCGCACCATCGTGTTCCTTGTGCCGTTCCGAGTTCACCGGTGTCAACCTTGTCCGCCGTAAACGGCGGCGCGTGAGGAGGTGGTGCAGTCAAAGATTCGGCCGATTTGAAATCGAGCTCTCCGCCGTTCAAATATTTGAACCGATCGTTGTAAGTATCTCGAAATCGCTCAAAAATAATTTTTAGAAATTTTTCCGGGATTTTTAGGGCCCCGGAGGACGCCTCACGCGCCACACGCGCCGCCGCAGGGCGAGTGGCTGCTGGAAACCGGTTCTGACCGGTTTGACCGGTCTGAACCGGTTTGACCGGTCTGACCCGACCCGACCGTTGACCGTTGACCGTTGACCGTTGACTTTCTTTTACCAAAACTTAAAATGGCTTTGACCGAGCATTAAACGACCGTTAATCTTTTCCGAGTATACCTATCCTGATAGTTTTCGACGTGCCGAATCCGTTTCCGTGGTCCGTTTTGTCAAATTCGAATCCGAAGGTCTCCAAATCTACTGTCAAAGTGGTTGACTTTGACTTTGACCAAGAATTTGAATTTTTGAAAAGTCATACTTTATGTTTTTCGACGCCCTGATTCCGATTCCGCAATCCGTTTGGCCAAATTCAGACTCGAAATACCTCAAATTGATAGTCAAACCCGAAAAATGCGTATATACTTAAGAAGTTTAGCTGTGAACAATTAAATAGGATTTGAGACTGATAAATATTATTGTTTGAAGGTACAAGAGACTCTCCGGATCGTTCGACAGCTCGACCCAGCTCTTCTAGATCAGTTAAACCACGTGTGCCAGTATTCACCCGTTCGAAAACTGTAGCAGATCGTGGTGAAACCAGCAATCAGTAGATTTGTTATTTGAATCTATTGTCGAGGTGTGTTCCCTACTTATTACTGAACTGTTTTATTGGTTTTAATATATGGTACACCGAATTCATTGGTTATTGTTTTATGGATGCACCAATTTAATGTGACAATTTATGGAATATGGCTGCTATCTAATTTTTGTTTTGAAATGGTATATGATTACCATGTTTTTGGATTTATGGAATTTATGTCACGGTGCAATTGAATTTTGGAATTGAATTACGATGGAATAGCTCTGATCAAGCTAAATGGGCCTAATGTGACTCTTGAGGGCCCAAGATGTTTCATTAGGTCGGCTTTCCTTTGCTGTGTGCTTTGGGTAAGCTATATGGACTTATTGACTTGGGCTTAAGGATACAAGCTTCAGAGCCTATCCTTAAGTCGGCTTTCTTTTTACTATGTGCATAAAGTAAGCTATATGGAAAATAATTTTGAGAACTATTGATGGTGTACCAGAAAAGGGTTTAAACTATGATTTTCAAAAGTTAAACTCTTTTACGAATTTGTGAGATTACTGGACTATGATTTGTACCTATTGACATTTTATGGAAATGTTGGGACACACTGAGCCTAGCTCACCTTTTGAAAATGTTTTCCCCCTTTCAGATACTGTTGGTTAGATACCTCGGTTCGAGCACTTGGAGGATCAACATATCTCTTGAAGTAAATCAGAATGTAATGTTTTTATCTTGCAAGTTGACTTTATTTTGGTGACATGGACCTTATTTTAAATATCGGATTTTATAATGATGACTCTTTTGCTAGTATTGCTCGGTTTATTGGGATTTTGAATTTGAAGACATGTTTTAAATTAAATTATTATTTATTGGTACTATATTTACGAGTTGGATTTTGATAGTATAATTTGTTTATAATTTCATGTTATTTATAATGTGATTTTATATTGATAGAATAACGATTTCGGAAAATGTCTTTAATAATCATAATGTGATCCACTAGACTTAGTCGAAACGCATAGGTCGGGTCTAGGGGGTTACATTTATTGGTATCAGAGCTTTTGGTTTTTAACCCTCGGACTGTGTATGAGTCCACATTGAAAATACGGTTTTGAAATATTTTACAAAACGAGTTACTAAGGCCATGTCACAAAGTTATTAAGATTTTGTTTTCATTTTAGATCTAAGTTTTACCTTTGTTTCCATTTAATCCCTATCTTTTGTATTAGTGTTTTCACATTTACCAAGTATGGTTTCTGTTTGTTTCATTTTCATCCATGAGTGTTTTTCTTAGTTTCATTTTGAGTTGTTATATTGGCATTCATTATATTTAAGTCCATTTTCTCTTATTTTCTCTTCTTTTGAGTCGAGTCGAGCATTGTTATATATATATATATATATATATTATGATTTTGATTTAAATATTACATATATGTATTATATGATTAGGGCTGTAAACGAGCCGAGCTCGAGTATTGTTGAGCTCGACTCGACTCGAAAATTCTAAAATAGAGCTCGACTCGAACTCGAACTCGAAATCGTGAATTAAAGCTCGTAAATGCTCAAAAAGTAAAAAAAAATCTTAAACTTAACTCGATTAAAGCCTCAAACTCAAACTCAAACATAAACCTTAAATACATGAAAACATTATACAGCTTTTTTTTAAATCAACGCATAAATGTTAATATTATTAATAGTTTATTTTTAAAAAATGAAATCTTAATATATTATATTTTTGAGTGGCTCACGAGCTTTTTGAGTTGAGTATTAAGTAGCTTGTTTCGGCTTGTTAAGAACTCGAGTCGAACCCAAGCTTGAGTCGAGTCCATTTGAGTTGAGTATTTATCGAGCTTTGACTGAGTTGATCTTGAGCAACTCACAATCTTTCTCGTCTCATTTACAATCTTATATATGATATTATACTATTTTTATATATTATATATTTATTGGGTAAACTATATCAGTGACCACCTAACTATAGCCCAATTATTTAAATGCATTCAATCAAGTCACTGCTGTTAACATTTAACGGAAGTGATAATGCGGCAATTAATAAAATTGGTATAATTACACATTTGGTCATTATTACTTATATATTCTATCAATTTAGACCTAATTTTAATAAATTAAAATAAATTTAATCTTTGAATTCGATTATGATATGTGTCATTAATGCCAAATATCATGACATGTGTTGCCACCCAATTGGAGGATTTAATTTATTTTAATTTTATATATTTAGTTTTCACCAATCATAAGGTAACACGTGTCACCCTCTTGTAGAAAGAAAATTAAGAATTATAAAGGGGGACACGAGATTCGAATCAGCAACCCTTGGAGGAGAAAGGAGAAGCCTAACCACTAGGCCAAGTTCATATTTTGTTTTGAAATAGACTACATATTGTATATATCTTGTTTCTTAGTATAATCTTAAATTCTTAATCTTAAATTTTTTTAACTTAACTTAAATATTTAGCTTTTATTCTTATAGTATTTTAAATTAAGATAAAAAAATATTTTTATAGTTAAGATAAAAAATAAAATATATTTCTTAAATTAAAATAAGAATAAAATATACATTTTGAAATTAGAATAAAATATATATTTTTAAATTAAGATAAGAATAAATAATATTTAATCATTTAAGGTAAGAATATAATATATATATATATAATTTAAATTAAGAATAAATATATGTAACAAGTTAAAATAAAAACAAAATATATTTTTAAGTTAAGGTAAGAATAAAATATATTTTATGAGTTATGATAAGATCAAAATAAATAATATTAAGAATTTAAGATTATTATAAGAAATAAGATAGATACAATATGTAGTCTATTTTAAACAAGAAAATGAATTTGTCCTATTTTCCCCATGAGGGTTGCTTGTTCGAGTCTCATGTCCCTCCTTTACAATTCTTAGTGACATGATATTGGCATTAGTGACATGTTGTATAATCTGATTCAAAGATTAAATTTATTTTAATTTATAAATTTAGGACCAAATTGATAGAATAAATAAGTAACAATGACCAAATATGTAATTATACTAATTTTATTAATTGTCACGTTAACACTTCCATTAAATGTTAACAATAAGTGGCCTAATTGAATGCATTTATATAGTTAGGTGACCTAATTGATAAAAAATCAAAATTGGATATTAAAATGAAAAGATGCTATAGTTAGGTGGTCACTGATAAAGTTTACCCATATTTTTATACTATTTATATGTTTATAAAGTCCGTATAGTACCTTTTGAATTTTTATAATTCTATATGTATATAAAATATAGTATTATTTTTATTTTCCTTTATAAAGGAGAAACATTACTTTGTAAACACATACATGTTTCATGGTTTCCTATCAAATACCTTAATGTTGTAAGCATTTTGTTTACATAAATACGCGCGCATCATTTCAAATACCTTATCAATCATTGTTCAATTTTATGAAAAATACAAATTTAAGAATTAAATTGAACAAATATGAGATTGCAAATAAAAATTTAAATAAATTAAACAACACACATTGATGATGGATCAAATCGAATAATTTTAAATTGTGATGTTGAAATTAATACAAAAAAGTACTAAATTATACCCATTTAAAAAGTTATGGGCCAATTAAAAAAATAGAATTAAGTAAAAAGTCTGGATCAATTTCATATGCAAATAAAATTTGGAGGACTAAATTGAAAAAATATGAAATTACAAATAAAAATTTAAATTAATTAAACAACACACATTGATGAGGGATCAAATCGAAATAATTTTAAATTGTGATGTTGAAATTAATACAAAAAAGTACTAAATTATACCAATTTAAAAAGTTATGGCCAATTTAAAAATAGAAATAAGTAATAAGTATGTGTCAATTTCAGATGCAAATAAAATTTGGAGGACTAAATTGAACAAATATAAAATTACAAATAAAAATTTAAATAAACTAAACAACACAAAAGGGATCAAATCGAAATAATTTTAAATTTTAAGGTTGAAATTAATACACAAATGTACTAAATTATACTCATTTAAAAAGTTATGGGTCAATTAATAAATATAAATAAGTAATAAGTATGGGTTAATTTCATATGCAAATAAAAAGTGGAGGACTAAATTGAATAAATATGAAATTACAAATAAAAATTAAAATAAATTAAACAACACAAAAGGGATCAAATATGAAAAATATTGTAAAATGGACTAAATTGCATTCATTTTAAAAGTTGAGAAAAAAATTAAAACAACTAATATATATATATATATATATATATATATATATATATATATATATAGTTTATATATAAAGTATATGTATTATATATATAAACTATATAGTTTATATATATATTATGTATAAACTATATATACCATGTATAAACTATAATACTATATAGTTTATATAAGAACTATTGAACTATATAGAACCTACATAGTTTATATATAAATTATATATGAATTATATATAAACTATACAATTTATATTTATATATTATATATAATTATAAATAATATATTGTATAAATTATATAGTTTATTAATATAACTATATAGTTTATATATATATATATAGTATATATGATTTAGGGTTTAGGGTTTAAATATTATGATTTAAGTATTAGGGTTTAGGGTGTATATTTATATAAACTACATACTATAATTTATATTTATATACTATTTATATAAACTATAATTTATATTTATATATTATATATGAACTATAGTTTGCATATGAACTATATATATAAACTATATGAACTATATAGTTTACATATGAACTATATATATACTAAAGTTGATATTTATATATGAACTATATTTTACATATAAACTATATAATTTATATACTAACTATAGTTTACATATGAACTATTGTTTACATATGAACTATATATATAAACTATATAGTTTACATATGACCTATATATATATATACTATAGTTGATATTTATATACTATATAGTTTACATATGACTTATATATATATATTATAGTTTATATTTATATACTATATATTATATATATAAACTATATATACTATATAGAAACTACATAGTTTATATATAAATTATATATGAATTATATATAAACTATACAATTTATATTTATATATTATGTATAATTATAAATAATATATATTGTATAAATTATATAGTTTATATATATATATATATATAGTAATATGGTTTAGGGTTTATATTGATATCGATATCGATATCGATATGATATCGATATCGATATCGATATGGATATTTATATCGATATCGATATTGATATCGATATCGATATCTATATTAATATAAATATCAATATTGATATTGATATTGATATTTGTATTTGTATTTGTATTTGTATTGATATTTTGTATTTGTATTTGTATTCGTATTCGTATTTGTATTCGTATTCATATTCGTATTCATATTCATATTCATATTTATATTCGTATTTGTATTTGTATTCATATTCATATTCATATTTGTATTCGTATTCGTATTCGTATTCGTATTCATATTCGTATTCGTATTCATATTCATATTTATATATAGTATATAGTTTATAAACTATATTATATAATTTATAACATATAGTTTATATTAATATTAATTACAAATTATAAACTATATTATATTAATATAAGTTAATATTAATTATAATATACAATTATTTTAATATTAATTATAAATAATTTATTAATATAAATTTTATAGGATAAGATTGAAAACTGGCGTCAAAAGTAGTCATTTTCTCCCTTTTTCCCGGCCAAACCCTCCCTCCTTTATTTTCAATCTCTCTTCTTCCCCGCTCAGCATCCAAAACCTCTCCCTTTTATCTCGTTTTTCCTCTTTCGTTGTTTCCGTGTGCCTAGTTGTCTAGTTGTTCAATTAATAAACTTGAGTATTAGCAACAATTGATATCAGGAAATTAGTGTTATATATGTCCTTCCGAAGTATAGTTTTCCATGTAGAAAGGAGAAATCCCTCTTTCAGAGCCGAAGAGAAACCCTAACGACACTTTGCTTCCAACTTTGAACTGCGGCTGCTCAAATTTTCGCATTCCCAGGTAAACTTTACATTCCTAGATTTCCTGGACTTTTATTTGCATTTATAGTGTTGTGGGTGTTATTTTTAATCGTTATACGGACTGGCTTTTTTAGTAACAGGCGAAACGATGTCTTCTGTTAGTGAACTGCTTGCTCTTACGCTGCTTTGATTCTCCACGACGATGGCATTCCCATTACCGTATCCTCTATGCATTTTTGTTTTATGATTCCCCGATTTAGAGTTTGAAGTTTATTTTTATTTCTAATGGGATTTTGATTATTGTTATTGGAAGAATTAATTACCCGTAGATTTGGGAAGTTGGTTGTTTTCTTTAACTTTTGCTAATAGACTGAGAAGATTGCAACTTTAGTTAAAGCTGCTAATGTTTCGGTTGAATCTTATTGGCCAGGTTTGTTCGCTAAGCTTTTCGAGAAGTGTGACATTGAGAATCTTATAACCAATGTTGGTGGTGGTGGCACTCCGGTTGCTGCTGCGCCTGTTGCTGCCGCTGGTGGAGGCGGTGCTGCTGCTCCACCTCCTGCTGAGGAAAAGAAGAAGGTTGGACTATAAATCACTAATGAAGAAGCAGATGCATTTCGTTTGTCACCATTTATTCTAATGTGCGATATTTTTTTGGTTATTCTGCAGGAAGAGCCAGAGGAGGAGAGCGATGATGATTTGGGATTTGGTTTGTTTGATTAGAAAGCTCCTTTCAGTTCCTGTTTTGGTCACATTACTGGTTTAATGCTTTAAGCTTTGAGAGTAGTTGTTGTTTTGAGTTTTATCTGTATTAGTATTTGTCTGTTTTGAGTAATCTTCCTTTAAGAATTGTATGTTTGAGTCTCTTTTTTATATATACAAGTCTTCTAAGACCATTTTTTCCATTTTGGAGTGTTGAATTTATGTTGGTTATTTCATTGCAATGCATGATTTGGTGCTTAGTTTGTTGTTTTGATCTGTATCTGTGAGTATCGGATATATGTGTTATCACTTTTTCATACGCATGCCATGAGTATTGGATATATATATCCTCTGGCATTGAGGATCACACGTTTCGTATGCATGCTTAAATCTGATAATATGTATATCCTCTAGTATAATGCCGACTATTTTTTGACATTGTCGTTTGTTCTTAGTATGTTTTGGTAAAATGTTTTGATGGCAACTGTTGTCAATGAAATGATGCTTGGTAGGTGTAGAATCGAAATGGGCATTATTAATTATTAGTATCAGACTATTCCTTGAACGCATTAGATTTGATAATCTGTGTGTTTATGTTGCATTTGTACATTTTCATGTTATAGTCATTTTTGACATTATATATCTAATGTTAAGTTTATTAGGGACAAATGCTTGCACAAATTGTAAGGTTTCATAAAGTCGGAAATGTTTGGCACTGTTGGCCATCGAATTCCCTTTGGCTTTACCACTGATTGTATGTTTCCTTAATGCATGATGCTTGCTGAATTGATGCAATGATGTTTGTTGAATTGGTACATTGATGCTTGCCGATTGCTACTATCTATTACTCACTAATGCCTTGTAAATTATTGTTGTTGGTCTGACTTAAATCAATTTTTGAACCTTATAAATTTTTATCTAAATAGTTATTCATGTGGAATTATGTTGGTGGCATTTTGGCTTTTAAAATTAGAAAGTTGCCCATAATTAAACATATTGACATCATTTAGGTATAAAGGCTCGATAATGATATTTCTGGTAGTATAGTTAGGCTTTTAACCTTGTAAAAACCTTAACTATAAGAATTTTAACTATAAGATCTGAGAGCATTTATTCCAACATAAATTAATTTTTTTAGTTGATTTTATTGTAATTTTAGTGTTTGTAAGTGTAATAAAAATAATTTCATTTATAAATTTTTTGTTTTAGTATTTGTAATGTTATTCAAGTTTCAAATCTTTAATAAGTTCATCATTTCAACTAATATCTTTTTATTTTAAATTTCAAGTTAAGTTATACTTAAATTATTAGTTAATTTTCACATTAAAAATAAATTAGATTTATGAATATTTTAACTAAATTTATATAATTTAATAAAATCATGTTCAATAAGACAATATTTAAATTTAATTTAGTGATTATAAATAAAATTTATAATATAAGAATTATAAAAAATATAAAGAATTGTAATTAATATAAAAACTAAATTTAGTTATCATAAGTTTATTATAAATTTAAAATAACATAATTATATTAATTGTAACTTATTACTTATAAGTCATGATAATATCAAATCACTTTAACGTGTCAGATCATTTAAAGGTTGAGTCAATTACATGTCAGGTTCATAACAGGTCAGATTGAAAACAGGTCGGGTAATACCAGTTATTTATCAGGTCACTCTCGGGTTTGGGTTCATATAAGTCGGATGTAATTCGGGTTCGGGTATCATATTTTCGGTTCAATTCGGGTTCAGGTCGTTCTCAGGTCGGATGCAGGTCGGGTTCAGATCCACAATTTCCAGGTCCAATTCGGGTTCAGGTCAACACCAGTTTCGACTCAAGTCGGTTTCGGATCGTCACAGCGCAGGTCAAAAATAGTTTTAACTCAAGTAAATTTCAGTCAATTTTACAGGTCGGGTCAGTTTTTTACACCCCTAGTACTGGGTGATGTCTATATTCATAGCACTAAAAAAACAAAGATCAAAATAATTATTTATTCGGGTATAATTTTGTTGTTATGCCAAAAAAATTTAACCTCCTTGTTCGACCGGAATCAGATTGAGGTTCAGTAGAGTAGGAAGCTATACTGTCTATACATCCAACCAGAATATTGAATTTTGTAAAGTATTATAACCTGTAAAATGGTGGATCTAGAAGCTAGACAATAATGGAGTTTATTTTCCACTCAGACTGAAGACAACTTGAGCCACCAAATATTGACTATGGAAAAAGTAGATGCTTCCATGTTCCAAGGACATAGCTTTAATTTTGTTAGAAAAGTTGGACAATTTTGAAGTGCAAATTGACATTGAAAAATACGTATAGAAATAAACAACTCTTAATATCCATTCATCTCTTCTAAGTTCATTTTCATTATCCACTCCACTTTACCATTAACTTGCTGCACCAGGAACGAAGAAAAATCAATGGAGAAACAAGGGAAATCGGGTCATTTGGTGCTTGTTATGGTACCCTTTCAAGGCCACATAACACCCATGCTCCAGCTAGCTACTACCTTACACTCAAAGGGCTTCTCAATCACCATAGTTCACCCTGAATTGAACTCTCCTAACCCTTCACAACACCCCGAGTTCACCTTTGTATCGATCCCGGATAAGCTCACAAAATCTCAACTCTCAGATAAAGATGCTGCTGGTCTCATGCAGAGTCTAAACAAGAACTGTAAGGCACCATTGCAACGATGCCTCGAAAAGATACTGCACTCTCAGGGTCATATTGCTGCCATCATCTACGATACGCTCATGTTTTGTGCTCAAGCTATTGCCGACGATCTTCGGCTACCTGCGATGACTCTGCGTACGAGTTCTGCTACAACATTGTTATTGTATTATGTGTTTCCTGAACTTGATGAGAGAGGTATACTTCTTTTAATGTTCGGTTTCAACAAGTTCTACACATGATGATCAGTTGCATGTTAAAATTTATGTACAGATTTTATTTCGAAGATTGAATCACCAGGGCTTCAGGCTCTTCAGCTTCAACACTTCCGCGCATTACTATCACAGAATCCAACCGAAGCGATGGTGGAATTCAGAGCCACATTCATGAAGGCCGTGATGAGCTCATCAGCTATAATTGTGAACTCAGTGTACTTTCTTGAGCAAGAAGCAATTTCAAAGGTGAAAAAGCTCTTCCCAGCTCCAATTTTCACCATAGGACCATTACACAAATTAGCTCCAACGATATGCAGCTCATTGTTAACCGAAGATTATAAATGCATCAGTTGGCTTAACAAACAAGCCCCCGAGTCCGTCATCTACGTGAGCTTCGGTAGCATGGCGAGCATCGATAAGCAAGAACTAACCGAGGCAGCTTGGGGGCTAGCCAATAGTGAACGACCCTTCCTCTGGGTGGTGAGACCTGGTATGGTTCACGGCTCAGAATGGATAGAACTATTTCCAAACGGGTTCCAGGAGAGTGTGGGACAAAGGGCTTGCATTGTACCATGGACGCCTCAAAGGGAAGTGTTGGCTCATGCTGCAGTGGTGGATTTGGAGCCACTGTGGCTGGAATTCAACCGTGGAGAGTATTTGTGAAGGGGTGCCGATGCTATGCAAGCCTTTCTTTGGAGACCAACACTTGAACACAAATTACATTTGTAATGTTTGGAAAATAGGTTTGGAATTGCATGAGCTAGAAAGATGGAACGTAGAAAGAACAATTAAAAGACTGATGGTGGATATGGAACGTAAGGAGATCAGAAGGAGAGCTATGGATTTGATGAAGGAAGCTGCTCTTAGTTTAATGGAGGGAGGTTCTTCAAGCTGTTCTCTCCATGATTTAACAAACCAGATATCATCAGTTTCAGGCACTTGAAACTGATCATCCTTGTACTTTAATTTTATAAAGTATGGCATTTGTGAGTTGTGTTTCTTATTAATAAGCCGGGATGATGAGAAAGAACGAACATTTGCAGCATTAATGTATTGTTTTTTCTAAACATTTCGCATTATTAAAAGAGAGATTTGTGGCGTAGTGGGGGAAGAAGATAAAGGAAAGTCCTTGAAAGAATCCCATAGGTCAAGAGAGAAGGGATCGAAGACGCTGCTCCTCCATTTGTCCAATTTTTTTTTTGGAGAAAACATTAATTCAAAAATTAAAACAGTAATGATAATCGTAATAGATTATAGGGTAAATTATACAAATAGTCAATTTTATTTGAGTTTTCTAAACTTATGATCACTGGATTCAAAAAATAAAATATATGGTCATTGAGAATTTAACTTCCGTTAGTTTGTGATGTGACACATTAGTAAAAAAAAATTATTTTTATTTTAATCCCTGAAATTTAGATAAAATATTAATTAGAGACCTTTTTATAAATTTAAAATAGTTTAGGGACAAAGTTTTAATTTACTCTTTTCATTATACTTTTCTTTTTCCCCTGGCCTCCCCACTTGCACTGCCGTTCATCATCTTCGTACATCACCACTAGTTTTGCTACCAACTAGAGACAGCAATTTGGAATCTGCAATAAGTCGATTCATCCTTTTATTTTTCATCAAACCCCATTAATTGCATTACAATTTAAAGCCCTAAACAATAGACAGGTTTACGTCTACAGATTCAACAAAAGAAGGGGGGGGGGAAAACAACCACACATTGATAAACAATAAGATACACAAAACATATAGGAAAGAAAGAAGAATGAGAATTAACAATACATTAAGAAATCGAAACACAAAAAAGAGGAAGATTAATTGTTGGATGGTTTAAGAATATCGGAAGATTTTAGATGAATTTGGGGGAATTTGATGCGATGGATTCTCTTCATTGCTTGCGCTACGCCCATCCTTGTTTTCTTTTTCTATAGTGCAATGGAATTTCTGGAAGAAGTTTGAGTTTTTTACCAAAAAATCACCCTAAAAAAATTACTCGTCAGTGACCAATTGAAAAATAATGTCTGATCTAACACGAGAGAAAATAAGACACATCCGACGAAACATGCCTTAGGGCTAAGGCGCGGCTCGAATACCAACACCCCTGGAAGACGCATCCCTTAGGGCATGCCTTCCCCTTTTTCCGTCCCGAATTCCCGCCTATATCCCCAACTGGCTGCCTATATAAACCCTTCCCCATTTCACATAAATCACACCAAAATTTATATTATTTCTATCTATTTCTTATATAAACTAAGGTATACAAGTATTTTTATATTTTTTCATTTATCAAAATTTTTATTATTTTAGTGATAATTTATTTTATTCAATAATTTGTATTATTTTATTATATTTTTATTTAACATTTGATTATTTAATTGTAAACTTATTTAGTTAATATTTATTAATTGCAGTTAAAAAACTAGAATGCGCAATGTTGTGATTAGATGTTGATCATATTTCTACTCATTTTGTCGATACGGTAAGAATATGAAACTATATTATTTTTAAATTTACGAATATTATGAAATTGATTATATATTAATTAAATTATTAGAATTTATTTATTAGGAAACTGATCGGATATTAAAAGTTCTTCCGTAAGGAAGCCTAATATACGGTTAAGGAAAGACGTTACTGGAAATATTAATGTTTTTTTTAACATTTCATGTAAAGTGCTACCTAAAACATTATTTGTTTTGTCGGAAATGTTAATTTTGCTACCTAATTTTCGGTAAAAAACCGGTAGAAAAAATAACATTTTAGGTAGCGTCCAATATTAACATTTTCGATAGAAAAAATAATGTTTTAGGCAACGTTTTACCGAAAATATTAAAAAATATTAACATTTCGGTAGTATCTTTCCTTAGCCTTATATTAGTTTTGTCGTACCTTAGACATCCCCATTATGATATGTTGGAAACTTAAAGATTCCAATAGGACATAAGATTTATCACTATTACAATTTTTTTTTTGATGAAATAAAGATATAAGCTAACACTTAATGTTCTACTGCCAAATTGCAAACAACAAAGTCATGTTGTTGTAAACTAGATAATTCAAGAGGTGGAGTGTAGAAAACCGTATGAACATTGCCTCTTGCTGCAGCTATCCTTGCTAATTTATCGGCCACCTTATTCGTATCCTGATTTATATGCCTCAAAATAACCATTTATTCCTGGTTTAATAATACATTAACCCGATCTAGAAGAGTAAATATCGCACCACTATTAGCGTTTCCCTGTAGCATCCGAATAACCTCCAAGCTATCCGCTTCAACCATGATTTGTCTTTCACCAAGAATCCACGCATAAGAGAGACCTTCATGTATTCCCCATAGCTCCACCTCAATGATAGAGCATATTCCTATTAATTTAAAGAATCCAAGAATCCAACCACCATTCGAAGATTGAATAACACCCCACATGTAAAAAAATCATTACCTGTTTTGCGGGAGCGAACAGTATTAACCTTGCACCAATTAGTAGGAGGCGGAGACCAATGAGCAGGCTTAGTAATCATTCGATAAGAACACGGAGTACTTTGCAAAGATGATTCAATTGCTCAGTTAGCTTCGAAACAAGACGCCTACCTTGTACTAATACAGACTCCTGTTCAATGTAATCCGGATAAAAAATTCTCCTATTGCGATTCTTCCAGATCAGCCAAAGTATCGAGCCAAATAATAAGTCCCAATCACATTCATCCCGTGCATAAAACCCCGGAGAAGCGATATTAATATGCATCCAATCTCTTATGTCCTTGGACAAAAAATCATCTATTTTTTCAGTTTTAATTAACATTGTCTAAACAACCATGGCCGAATGACATTTTCGAAAGAGGTGATCTATTGTTTCCCCCCGCTGTCCGCAAACTCCACAGCAGTTACTTGTTGTCAAATACCGTCTGACTCGTTCTGTATTAGTTAATAGCCGCTTATTAGCTACTAACCACAAGAAAATTTTAATCTGTTGTAGCCCTTGATATTTCAAAATCACTTCCCATACTTTGTGTCGATTATCATCTGAGGTTCTCTGCCTTATATTGTACATTGATTTTACCGAAAAACATCGATTAATGTTCCACTTCCAACCTGGCGCATCATTTTTACTACCTTGTCATGGCGGCATCGTTGCTGTCAGCCGATGTGTGATATTACTCGGTACTAAATCAGTTATTTGCTCCTATCGCCATTGTCAATTATTATCAACCATAGAAGCCACCGTCCTCTTTGGTAGCGCATCTCTCTCTAATTGATTAGCTACAAAAGTGTTTAAAGGCCCCACATCGTTGAGCCAAGCATCCCCCAAAAGTCCACACTACAACCATTACCAATGTTCCAAACCAAACTTTATCGCACATCACTCCACACTTGAGAGATTCCTTTCCAAACATTCGAACTTCTCTTGCTTTCAATTGACTCGGGTAAATCATTCATCCACTTATACTTGGAGCGCAACACTTTAATCCACAGCTGGTCAGAATTAATTGCCAATTTATACGCTAGTTTCATAAGAAAAGCATCATTTTGATCGATTAATTTCTTCATGCCAAGACCACCCTTGCTTGTAGGCTTGCAAACATTCTCCCAATGTACAAGAGATATGCCACCTCTAGCCTCAGTACGACCCCAGATAAAACCCAGATTAATCTTTCTATCTCTTCGCAAATCCCTTTCAGAAGCTTTATGGATAACATTGAATAGAAGGGGATAGTCGATAGTACTGCTTTAGCCAATGTAATCCTCTCACCAATGATAAAGATTTTTCCTTCCATCCTGTGAGTTTATCTCGAACTCTCAAAACTATGTAACTAAACTAAGATCTCGTAATCTGAGAATGAAGAAGAGGTACTCCGAGATACTTCCCCAAATTTTGAACTTCCTGGAATCCAAACAAAGAGCTAATTGAATTATTCAAACCCAAATCCACATTCTTAGAATAAAAAATAGTAGTTTTTGTATATTGATTTTCTAACCTGAGAACATGTAGAATAGATCCAATATTCTCCATATTACAGAACATTTCTCAATAGTCACCTCAATAAAAAGTACCAAATCATCCGCGAAAAATAGATGAGAAAGATCAGGTCCACAGTGACACAAACAGATAGGTTTCCATTGCCCATTATTGACAACTATAGAGATTGCATGCGCCAACCTCTCCATGCGCATCACGAACAAATAAGGTGATAAAGGACCGTTGTGGTGTAACCCCCTAGTTGGCTTAAAATATTCAGACATAGCACCATTCCAAAGTACCTGAGTCGAGACTGAAGTTACACATTTCATGATAAGTCTCCTAAGATTCTCTGGAATATGCAACTCTCTTAACGTGTCGTCAATAAATGGACACTCAAGGCGATCATAAGCTTTCTCAAGATCAATTTTCATAGCCATAAAGCCAACCTTAACTTTCTTCAATATCATGGAGTGAATTACCTCTTGCGCTATAATGATATTATCCGTGATCAACCGTTCATGAACAAAACTTGTTTGAGTTTCTAATATCCAGTGCTTCATCAAATATTTCAGCCAGTTTATAATGATCTTTGTAACAAGTTTGTATAACATAGAGCACAAACTAATAGGTCGAAATTGACTGAAAGATTTCGGTACTTTAACTTTAGGAATTAGTACCAAGAGTGTTCGATTTATTTCATTATCAAAGGCTCCTCCTGCAAAAATGTTTTGAATCAATTGACATACATTATACCTCACTGTATCCCAATTCCGTTGATAGAAAAAAAAAGCATGGAGGCCATCCACTCCAGGAGATTTTAATGGACTCATACTAAATAAGACTTCACGGATCTCTTCATTAAGTAGCGGTCGTATGAGTCCATTCAATTCAGAATTAGAGAGAACATGAAAGCAACCCTGAAACAGATACCCATTACCATCTTCATTACTACTAGTGAATAATTCCTTATAAAAATTAACCGCCATCAAACAAAGGGTTTCTTGATCCGACACCCAACTATCATTCAAGGCCTTAAGAGCCCCCCCACATGATTACATTTACGCCTCAACATCGTGAAAGCGAGGAAATATTTAGTATTTTTGTCCCATGGAGAACCCATTGAGTTCTCGAACCAAAAACTTTCCTCTTGTTGAAGAAACTGTTCAAGTTCATATTTTAGCGTGTATTGCAAATCCACCAAGCGTTGAGAATAACGAGTAATAAGTGTTTTATTTATACCCCATAATCGTGCCAATAATTCTCGTTTTTTCCTCCCTATATGCCCAAACACCTTCAAATTCCAATCACAACCTTTAATTTGGAAAGAATTCACGTTGGTTACAGCATCCAAATCATTACTCCAAACTTCCGATAAAAAACTCTTATATTGAGGATGGTCCTGCCATGCCGCAATAAAGCGAAAAGATTTATCCGACTGAAATCTCATGTTACTCTGAGGTTTTAGTAGAAGAAGGCAATGGTCCGAACCCACTATATCAAGATGTAACACCATCGTACCAAGGAAAACAATAGCCCAACAACTATTCATAAGGCAACAATCTAAACGTTTACAAAGATTACCTCTTCTCCACGTAAATTTTGACCCCTGATAATCAACCTCAAATAAACCATCTCAAAGATAAAATCAATGACCAATTGACTTACCCCTGAACCACGGCTTGAACCACGCATGATGGAATTGAAGTCACCCCCAGAATCCACGCTTCATTCTCACCTGGCATAAGGTTCATAATGTGTTTCCAAACTAGCTTCTGTTTCTCCACTTGAGGGCTTGCGTAAATAACAATAAAATACAACCATCAATCTTCATTATCCGACAAGCATATGCCATGAAAAACTGGTTTGAGATGGTTGAAATCACCACATTTAACTCGTCTTTCCAAAGAATCCAAATATCACCAATAAACCCATGCGCTTAAACTCTAAATGAATTTTGAAATCCCAACTTCTAGATGACTTTATCAGCAACAACTCCACTAATCCAAGTTTCCAGCAATGCAACAATCCCAGGTGGACTCTCTCGAAAATGTTACCGTAGATAACATCTAAAGCTAGGGCTCCCGGCGCCCTGACAATTCCAAAATAGAAAATTAACCATTAAAAAATATATGTGAGAAAACCCCATTACTGAGAAAGGTTCGGGTTGGCATTCTCCCTATCGAGAGTAATATCTTCTTCAGGTACCATAATCGATGACTCCACTACATGCGGGAATATTTCCTCCCTTCTGTTCTCACGTGGGACTGAGGGACCCTCTCCATGCAATGTAACCCTATCATGTTGTGCATTATACTTTGCATTCTTTAGCCAATCTGTTAACACTGCCGGAGATAATATAAACTCTTTGTTCTTCCTTACTTTCAGTCCTTTGTTACCTTCCCCCACATCTCTTTGAGTTCCCTTACTACGATTACTCCTGTTTATGATATTATTCCGGCTATCATCCGAGATAGTAACCACCGAATGACTCCCACCAGCTATAACCAGTCAATTTTTCGTGACTTGAGGGATCACCCCTTCCTCTATTGCTATCACATTTATATGTTTTAGCGCCCGACTATCCCCAACATATTCCATTTTACTTGTATTTGTCAGCCTGCCAGAAGCAGCCTTCTTTGGATCATTACCCATTATATCTTTTTCTTTTGCTCGATTCTCCATCCTAGGGGCGTAAACCTGGACATTCCTCTTCTTATTATCTACCACTGGTACCTCTAAAATTGTTGTAGTATCTTCTTCATGACCATTATTCATATCATTTAATATAGCAAAGGGAGATCCTCGAGCTTCATCCCTACTCCTTTAGGATTCTGATCAACAATTTTCTTCGATCTCTTTTTGCGTGTTTCAGCTAACATCTATGGTCCAAAACCAACTTCTTTGCTGTCTAACATTTTGTTTAGCACCGCGCTAGAATCATTTACTAAACCTTCCTGTCTTGTATTCCCTTCAACAGAACCATAATTATCCTTCGAATGCCCATACACTCCACATTGAAAACAAATTTGTTGTAAACCTTCATACTCAATTTTTTACCACAAGCCATCAATCTTAAGACATGGGATTAGTGGCTTATTTAGATTCATTAATACTGTCAAGCGAGCAAATCGACCTCTCTCCCCCGAATTTGTGATATAGTCAATTTTCACAACCTGACCAATAACCATAACAATACAAAGAAATATCGCTTTAGAATAGTATCTATAGGAAAGACCCGGAAATCTCACCCAGACTATAACTTGCCATTGATGCTTTTCTATTGTGGAGAACGTACGACTCCATGGTTAAACCGTAAGATAGCTCCAGAATATTATCCACGGCCCTTCCATCAAAACATGAGTATAATCCTGCTCACTCTCAAATTTCACCAGAAAATAGTCATTCTCTAAATCAATAAGTTGATATTGTCATTGCAGTATCCATAGAATTCCAATATGATTCAGCAAGGTTTTATAACCAATGGCACGTCCGAGAAACCGGACTATCACCGAACGTCGCATACCATAGTTGATTCTATCGTGAACTTGGTCTGCAAATTGGATCACCGTATATGGACCATTGTTGTCCACAATACACTCACTATCTAGGACTACCACCTCATCCATAGCTTTGAGCGAAACCACATCTGTCGTCCTCTTTGATTTGCCCATTACTGCACTGGTATAAGATTGTTTCTCCTATTTCCCAGCATCCTTATCAATGTTGTCCG
Source organism: Hibiscus syriacus (assembly GCF_006381635.1). NCBI lineage: Eukaryota > Viridiplantae > Streptophyta > Magnoliopsida > Malvales > Malvaceae > Hibiscus > Hibiscus syriacus. The sequence continues at coordinate 3,562,936 of NW_024061878.1, read as the reverse complement.
TATTCAACTGAACCTCTATACCAACATGATCTTCCTACATACGATCAACCTCCTCCTTATTACGTACTTTCTTAGTCACACGTTGATCTTTGTCCGGGAAGTGGGAACCTGGTCTTTCCAACTACGGAGATGTCAACACTTCAGGTCCAAGGAAATTTTCATCAGAGTTCCCACCGTTCAGGGGGTGTCGGAGCCACAAATATAGGCAGCGGTTGATTTTCGTTATTCCGTGTGGGAGGGTTAGGGTTTTCCATTTCGTTTACATAAAAAAAATTATCACTATTACAATATTGCTTTTAATTATGTTCTCCCACTCATTTTCCGCACTCTTTTTTTTATAAATTTTAGTGTTCATTGGATTGTTGATTCATATCAATGTCTTAACCTTTAATCTTATAAATATCTAGATTTTTCTATAGAGAATTCTATATATAATATTAATAAACATGTAGATTATTTTATGGATATTTATAGATAAATAATTTTTCTATATCATTTTATAATATTCTTGAGATATATATTTATTAGAAGTTATATTAACTTTCAACATGCTAACAATTATTTTATTTTATAAGATAAATTTTACTTATGACCATTTAACTATCGTTCATTTTCACTTTGATCACCGATATTTTTTTTTTAATTTTATAGATTATATCGCTTAACTATTTAATTGATGTCAATCAAGTCATTTGTCGTTAAATGTTAAAATGGTAGTTAAAAAAATTGATATAATTATATATTTAATCTTTATGACTTATAAAATCTATCAATTTGATTGTATTTTTAAGTTAATTCAATATATTTAATCTTAAAGTCATAATATGTCATGTGTTATCAATGACATGTGTTATCGGTGACATGCGTCATGACATATATCACAATATAATTGAAAATATATTTTTTAATTTAATTTATATTTAATTTAAATAAATATTTCTCGTGTTAGATGATGACACATGACACCATTTCATAAAAAAGAAAATAAACTAAAATTGAAAAAGCCACTAAGAAAACTTAAAGCGTGGTCTCAAATAGGAATAGGCGTGTTCAACAACTATATTTGATTAAAGGCTTGCAACATAAGTTAGTTAACTCACATTATAAATAATGTCGGAAAAAATTGAAAACAAAAGTAACAATAAAGGGATTCAAATCTTGGCGAAGTTCAGATACTAGCATGTAGTTATTTCTATGTTGTCTTTGATTATCTTGACCAAGTGCTGTAAGAATATCAGTAGTGCTTCTTGTCAGAAGATGGAGATGGAGACTCGATCCAATCGAAGTTGTCTTCTGGTTTGAGAAACAACTGTTGAGATTGCCGTTGTCGTTCATAATGGTTTCTGTGGATTTTTCTTCTATCGATTTCTGATAGAAGGCGCTTCACTCCTTTTCCAAAATTATCATCTGTAAAATGCCATCTATCTGCTACTACTTTCTTAAATCCTTTTTGGAGTCGGAGGGTATTTTACCCAAAAGATTATTATGGACCATGGCACTAAAGCTTTGTGTTTACAGCTTATGATATAGAATTTGAATCTTAATTTTATAAATAAATATTTCGTACTTTTTATTATTATTTATTTATATTTCGATAAATCAAGATTTAATTTTAATGAATACTTTTATTTCGGTGTGTGGAAGAAACAGAAGAAAAAAAACTTAGAAAAGAACTTACTTACCTAACCTAATCAGATTTAAAAATATGAAAACTAATGTAATATTAACAAAAAAATTATTTAGCAATTATATATAATTATAAAAATAAATATGAAAATTAAAAAAAACATTAATTTAATGTAAAAATTTTGAATTCATTTTTATTTTAAATCTTATATTAATTAATTTTTAAATATATATAACATATATTCAATTATTAATAAATAATCAGGTTTGTTTTGGCGGGTTAAATATTTTTAGGGTAAAGTATATAAATAGTTCATGAACTTTTAAAGAACTTGCATTTTAGTCAACCAACTTTTGAGACTTGCAATACAGTCATCGAACTTTTAACCCACCCCCTTCTTCTTCTTCAATGGAAGCAAGTTACACTCTCATTATCTTCAACAGAACCATCTCCAATTCCCCCTCGTTGAAATCTTCTTCTTCTTCAATGGCAGCAAGTTACACTCTCACTATCTTCAACAGGAAATATTATGGTCAAATTGTTACTAAACATTTGCAGGAGATTCTCCCACTTTATTTTGTCCTTTTAATGGCAAAAGTTACAAATCTTCCTTGATATATTTCAAGACTCCTCAAAAACCCACTTCACTTTCCCTTGAAACTCATTCAATGATTCTCCATATTCTCACCAAAAACCAGAAATTCAAACCAGCGGAGTCGGTTTTGAGGAGTCTTGTTGTGTCTGGTTCATTGGACTTTCCTGCAAAGTTGTTCGATGAGATAATGTATACTTATCAAATATGTGATTCTTCTCCTCTTGTGTTTGATTTACTGTTTAAGACGTGTGCTAATGCCAAGAAGTTTGGGAATGCAACAGAAGCTTTTTTCAGGATGAAGGATTATGGCATTTGGCCAACAGTTAAATCTTATAATGCATATTTGAGTTCATTGCTCAATTTACACAGAGTGGATATTGCTTTGGGGTTCTACAGAGAAATGGGGCGTTGCAGGCTTTCCCACAATGTGTACAGTTTTAATATAATAATTCAAACTTTTTGCAAGTCGAGAAAACTCGAGAAAGCTATGGAGGTGAATAGAGAAAAGTAAAGCATGGGTTCTAGCCCTGCCATTGCATCTTACAATACATTGATTGCAGGGTATTATGATAAAGGTCTTATGCGTTCGGACGTGAAACTTAAAAACTCAATGCCAAAGTATGGAATGCATCCAAATGTGGTTACATTTAACACGCTTATAAATGGCTTTTGTAAGGAAGGGAAATTACATGAAGCAAACACGGTTTTGAATGAGATGAAAGCCTGAATGTGTCTCCAACTACTGTAATGTACAATGATTTGATAAATGGGTACATTCAAGAAGGCAAGAGCGAGATGAGCAGGCTTTATGAGGACATGTCGAAGAATGGAGTTAAGGTTGATATACTGACATACAATGCATTGATACTGGGATTATGCAACGAGGGTAAGAAGGAGAAAGAGAAGGAGAAGGAGAAGGAGATGGAGGAGGAAGGTTAACGGAAGGTCAGGTGAGAAGAAGAAGAAGAAGACGACGACGGGGGTGGTGTAACACCCAAATCCGATTAAAACAAAACCCGATGGGTTTGTGCATTACATGGGACCACCGAAGTGGCTAACCCAAAATTTTTCTTAAAACATTCCATTTTCAAATCATAAATCATCATATTTAAATGAAAACAAGAATATAATAATTAGGTTTACAAAATTGGGAAGCTTCCAAAATAATTCTCAAATTTAGTATTCCAAGTTATGACTCGAACACAAAAGAGTCTATGAAGTACATGCCCACTAAGATAATCAAGACATAATTTGCAGCTACTGATATCTAGAATCTGACTGACATGAGATAAGCTCCCGAGTCTGGCACCTACTAACCTACGAGCGGAAACAATTCTGAATGGTGAACTACGATTTCAGTGCCACATAAACGACTCCATTATACTACATGCATCAATTAACCATGAACGCTTAGCAAGTTAAGCCATGTTGCAATGAAATGCATTGAGCATAGATCAAAGCAAAAAGATATGTAACAATACATCATATGAATCATTATATGGGCTTGCCATTAAATCACGAAAGTGCTTTAGCACTAATACTAAAGTGCCTCAACAGTGATACAAGAGTACATTTGCACTGATTCAAAAGTGTCATTACAATGGGGAAGAGAATCCATATAATTCTTCATATATATTTGAATAGTACATGCATACGCTCAAGTAACTCAGGTGTTCTAGTTGTTTCTCGAGTGTCAAACAAAGGCTAGTTTTATGCCACATAATTAGTGTCATTGTTCATAATGGTTTCGAATAATATTCTCATTTGTAGTCTTAATAAAGAAGCCTCGATGCCCTCATAACTCCTTTTTCAAGCTTACAAACTTAGCAAAATATTTTTCCCAAAACAGGATGTAAGTACCGATATTGAGCTTGTTAGTATCGATACTAGCCTTATGGTATCTATACTGACTCTAGAATCTATACCAATTTTAGCTTCGATGTTTCAATTTAATTCTCAATATAGATACCCTAATGGAGAGAATCGATAAGGACCTCTGTTCGCGTGTTGTGATTACTATAAATTATACACAAATAATGTGCAAGTATACACAATCGCTCAAGTAATATAATGATGAGTGAGTATCGTCTCCATATGGATTGGGTGAAATTACAAAAGTCTAACCAAAGAAATGCACTATTCTATCTAAGTATAGTTAGTCTTGATATATACAAATGTCACGGCAATGTAAATGTGTATGCTGGTGGATATGTAGTGATGGTCTGATTGTGTAGCAAATGGAAATGCAATGGCAATGATGGATGTTTGATGTTGAGTATGGTGAAATGTCAAGGCAATGAAAAATGGTAAAAACAGTAAATAAAGATAAAATGAAAAGAAAATAATCCTCACGTGACAAGATTCCAAGAGAATGAATGGTAGGGATTGATCTACGGATGCTAAACTTATTTCTCAAGTATATTTAAGCTAACTGGTCTTTACTTACTCGACAGGGCTTTCCTAAAGTGTTCTAAAGAACCTGACAGAATAGGATGCCAAGGCATCTGCTCTCACTCAACGATGTTGGCCAGCCTACCCTATTGATAAATACACCCTTTTTAGTCATTGAAATCCTATCCTAGCCTCTTCCGAGATCTAAGGGATTAAGTTATAATATTCCTAGGCTGGTTCAAAGCCCCTTGAAAATACTATAACTCATTGCTTATGAGGATCTTATCTTACGTTTCTTCCGAATACTTACAAGTATTTTTAGTCTAGGATTCTTCCGAATACCTAACCTTCATCTAAGAAATGGACATTTCCATGCCTCTTACAAGCCTTGATGGTGAAGCATTCATAAGCAAAGCAAATAAAGAACCAAAATAAACTTAAATATACCATTAAAAATAAAGTTCAAACAACCATTAAATCAACCACCACCAAATAAGTTAGTTCATGGTGGGGTTCAAAATATCCAAACACAAAGTCATGAAAATATTTGTTCCAATAACCCACAAATAAATATAAAATAGTAGCAAAAATGGAAGTTGAGAAGAAGCATTCGACGCGCCACCGGAGGTCTCCTCTCGGCCACCGTGAACCACCTAGCTTGCTAGCTCCTTTCGGCTCCTAGCTCTCCACTCCTTGGAGCTTTATCAATTGAGGAATATCCCAAGGAAGAAGAAAGGAAAAGAGAAAATAAAAATGTGATTTTTGCTACCGTATGTGTCATCCTCTCTTTCCCACTTTTTTTCTCCCCCATGAGGTGTCATATATAATAAAAAATATCTAGGGGTAATGATGAGGTTGTTGGGTGCAAAATACCCCTCATACCTCTAGAATCACATGTTGGGTGTGAACCTTATCCTCCAAGTGGCAGTGGTCCTTTGGTAGCTCTGGCAGGCGATTACAACAGTCCTTCACGTGCAGAGACAGCTGTCCAGTGCCAGCTATCCTTATGCAGAATTTTTTTTTCTTTTTTCTGCCCCGGAAATGCCAAGGCATTTCAATATGCTTTAACAACGTGTGATGTCACGGCATTATTTCCCAAAGAATCCTTTTTTCTTGCTATTCCCTGCACACCACAAACAAACTGCACCTTTCCCTCAAACAGCACCATTAAGAAATAAAATAGCACAACCACAACAAATGCACTATATGCAACTACATGATCCTAAAATGCCTAAAATGAGCTTTTAAACAAACAATAACTTAAGTGAAAAAGGCCTTGAAAGTAGCCTTTTTAGGAAGTTAACACACCCCCAAACTTAAGCTATTGCTTGTCCTCAAGCAATAGATTGCAGTTACATAAGCAGAATGTCATGGCAATTTTCTACAGTAGGGGCGTAGGACAAAATTGAATTTCAACCCTCAGAAAAAAAAATAAGCTTCAACATGCTAGACTTATCAAGAATTCAAGTACTTTTCCCTAGGTCAAGATCCCTTGTGGTAGTGTGTGTGCGTGATTGTATCCAATCTATACTTAGCAAACTTAGGTTATTTCTAATCAAGCCCCTTAGTTTTTGCCAAGACATTTACTTATTCATCAATCACATTTTTACTCTCTTTTCTTTGATTTTTTTAATGCTGTTACGAAGGGAGTCAGCTCATCATACATACTCTCCCACACTCTAGATGAAAGGGAGCATACCTTCCACCCCCGAGCTAGTTAAGTAGAGTCATCCCGTGACTACTTTCATTCACTCATATGCACAAGGCTGCCATTTATTAAAGAAAGTTCCAGGCAATGCCACGGCAAAGAGGAGTGTCCCTCTACAGCTATGCCTAAGCATTTATTTATAGTTTCATTTTTAAGGGAGTTTGTTTTTGATTTTTCTTTTAAACAAAACTATATTTCAATGTCAAAACTAACTAGCGTTCTTTCATAAAAATTTTCTAAATTTTCTAAGTATAGATAACATACAAATCGTGTAAAAGTTTTTCACAAAGAATCAAGCCCTAGAGTGAGTTCTATCATTCTCAACAGTCATTTACATTCATATTCTAGCCTAACATTATCATCATCGGGTATCCTCAAAACATTTCATATAACTGTCCTACCATTTTCTGATGCCATGGCATAAACCTATGCTAATGCTATCATGCATATGACCTACCAAGAACCATACCTCCCCCAAACTTAAGAGAAGCATTATCCTCAATGCTGAAAGAGAACTATACTAAATATAAACTATATGCCATGCAATGAAATGCAACTAAATGAGAATGGATGTAAGAGACGTACCTCAATGAGTGCGTGGTGTTGCCTTGGAGGTGCTAGCAGCTCCTCGTCGAGTGCGCTTGCGTATAGGTGCTGGGCTGGACTCGGACGAAGTGGAGTAATAATGCGCAATATTGGAGCGTCCAGCCGTGGTTTTGATGCATTTGCCACGATTTGGTGCAGGAGAAGGTTTGGGTGCTGGGACAGGGCTGGGTGTTTCTTCGACAGGGATAATGACCGGATACTCAGGAGTTTCAGAACGGTGCAGAGTAAGACTCGGATCATCAGCGGGAGGATCGGATGCATCTTGTTCGGGCTCTAGAGATGCCTCAGCATTAAATGCCGACAGAATTTCGTCTGGGAAGCCAGGGAAATTCCGTTGACCGTGGGGAATAATTTCTTGAAACATTGATTCCACCTCAGCATCTCTATGCTTCACGTATCCAAAGAAGTTACGGATGTCACCGTGTAAAGCATGCAGGTTGTGTTTGAGTCTGCATCACAGCTTCCTCGAGAGCAAGTAACCTTGCCTCGGCATTTGATTGTGTAGTACCTGCAGATTGCTCATGAACAAATTCTTTAGATTTAGGATTTTCAAGTCCTAATAGCAGTGGGAGTCTGGCTATAGTGATGCCCGATAAACCAGGTAAAATTTCATCAAAAGCATTTTCCTCAACTTTTTTCTTACGACATAAAGCGGTAATTAAGTTAGGAAACACCAAAGCACTTGCCTTTTTACCCAAACAGTCGTTAACTTGCTGAACAATAATACGACCCACATCGATCGGACGGGATTCCATTATAGAATGTAAAAGCAATAAACGTGAAAGTGATACCGTAGTGTTGTGAGAAGTCGGCATGAGTTTATGCTTAAGGAAGTGATTCCATAACTTGGCGCGCGGCTGAAGACGTTCTCGGTTGACCGAGTATCAACTCGTTTGACGCCCATTCCACTCAGTGTTTTCAAAACAAAGGTCCTCCAAGACCCCATTGTATGTGTTGCTATCAGCCTCCTCTTCAAACTTGGCATGGTTATCCACAACATCCTGCAAATGAAAATAACGATTAATAGCAGAAGGTGTAAAATGGATCTGCTTACCTCAAACAAAGATGGAGTGTTGGTTGGGCTTGGAAATATTCGCGTAGAACTCCTTAACCACCGAGGTATTCACCGAACCAGGATGACGGGTAAATTTCTTCCACTTGAGCGGTGTCACGATGTCCATAACATCGGGTCCAAAAACCACCATAAGTTTCCTCGGTAAAAATAAATCCTAACTCAAAAAAGAGTTTTCGGTTCTTGAAGTTTTGGAACCGAGCCTTGGCCTCGTCATCTTCGAACTGTTGCCAAGCGGTAGTGTCTGTTGGAGCCGGTCTTGAACGCACCATTTTCGTGTGTATATGAAGCAAGAAAAATGATAAAGGAAGAAACTTTTGAAAGCTTTAAAAACTTGGATGTATTTTAGCTATGGAGATAATAACAAAAGAAGAAGAAGATGAATGAAGGAAAGAGAAAAAGTAAAAGTTAAAATGAAAGATAAAAAATTAATAAAGAAAGAGAAGAAAAAGTTAAAAATTTAAGAGGGAAAATGTGTGATAAGATGGTTAAGAGAGGAGTGAGTGGGTGGGGGTTTTTGCGTGCATGGGGAAGGAAAAAAACTGCCAAAAGTTAATGATGGTGATAAGACAAGTCTGTGGAAAGAGGAAAAGAAATGTCATAAATTAAATTAAATAAAAAGAAACAAATCAAAAGAATATCTCTCCAATTAATGCATTGTCCTTTCCTCCCTTTGGTAACCGCTCCTTGCACAGTTTGCAGCATTGTGGTCCCTACAAATCATATCAAAAATTAATTACAAAATGAAATAAAAATAAAAATAAAGAAAAACTTAAATTTTAAATTTTTATTTATGCACAGACACAAATTAATACGTCCTTGTTGTGTGGTGGTGGAACTCCATTGTAGGCTTTCAGACGCTGGCCATTGACCTTGAAGATCATCCCATTGTCTATTCTCTTGATGTCAACAGCTCTATAGGGATAGACATAATGCACCTCAAATGCTCCTGACCATCGAGATTTGAGTTTCCCAGGAAAGAGTTTGAGTCTGGAATTGTAAAGCAAGACTTGTTGCCCCTCATGAAAATGTTGTGTCATCAGTTTCTGGTCATGCCACTTCTTGGTTTTCTCCTTGTATATCTGAGCATTCTCATATGCTTGTGCTCTAAACTCTTCCATTTCATTAAGTTCAAGTAATCTCTGTTCTCCAGCTAATTGAGCATCGAAATTCAATCGCTTGATGGCCCAATAAGCTTTGTGTTCAAGCTCAACCGGGAGATGACAAGCTTTACCATACACCAACTTAAAGGGTGACATCCCCAAAGGAGTCTTGAATGCAGTTCTGTACGCCCAAAGTGCTTCATCCAACTTTGGTGACCAATCCTTATGCCTTGGGTTCACCACTTTCTCTATAATCTGCTTGATCTCTCGATTAGATATCTCTGCTTGGCCATTTGTCTGCGGATGATATGCCGTGGCAATCTTATGTTGAACTCCATATCTCTTCAATGCCTTGGCAATCAACTTGTTATCAAAGTGGGTTCCCTCATCACTAATGATTGCACGAGGTACTCCAAACCGAGTGAAAATATACTTGTGCAAAAACTTGAGTACGGTCTTGGAGTCATTCCTTGATGTTGCTATTGCTTCCACCCATTTTGACACATAATCCACAGCAAACAATATATATAATTTTCCTTCAGAAGATGGGAATGGTCCCATGAAATTGATGCCCCACACATCAAACAGCTTTATCTCCAAAATATTTTACAGCGGCATTTCATGTCGTCTGGAGATGTTTCCAGTCCATTGGCATCGGTTACATCCTTTGTAAAATGCATGGGCATCTTTAAATAGAGTTGGCCAGTAAAAGCTTGATTGCAGGACCTTAGCAGCAGTCCTTTCCCCACCAAAATGGCCTCCACTTGAGGCCGAATGACAATGGTACAAAATATCACTTTGCTCATCTTCAAGTATACATCGTCTAATGAGCTGATCGGCACAATGCTTGAATAAATATGGATCGTCCCAAAAATAGTGCCTTGCATCGTTCTTGAACTTCTTTTTAGCCTGACTATTCAAATCAAAGGGCACAATTCCACTAACAAGAAAATTAACAAGGTCAGCGTACCACGGGATTGTCGTGGCATATAAAATTTTCTCATCAGGAAATTCCTCTTGGATATCAACAGTGTCATGTCATTTAGAATTGTTCTCTAGCCTAGATAAGTGATCAACTTGATTCTCAATTCATTTTCTATCTAACACCTCTAAGTAAAATTCTTGCAAAAGTAAGATCCACCTAATAAGTCTAGGCTTGGCATACTTTTTGTTCACTAAGTATTTTATAGCCGAATGATTAGTGTGAACAATAACTTTAGTGCCTATTAGGTAGGGTCTAAATTTATCAAAAGCAAATACCACAACAAGTAATTCTTTCTCAGTGGTGGTGTAGTTCAATTGTGCTTCATTTAAAGTTCGGCTAGAGTAATAAATAACATGAAACATTTTACCTCGGCGTTGCCCCAAAACAACTCCTACGGCATAATCGCTTACATCATACATCAGCTCAAATGGTGATGTCCAATCGGGAGGGACTACAATGGGTGCCGAGATTAGTTGTCATTTCAGCTCAGTAAATGCGTCGAGGCATAATTCGTCAAACACAAAGGGTTGGTTTTGTTGAAGCAATGTGCACAAGGGCTTAGAAATCCTAGAGAAGTCTTTGATAAACCTTCTATAGAATCCAGTATGTCCAAGAAAACTTCTTATGCCCTTGACCGAAGTTGGTGGTGGCAACTTTTCAATCACTTCAATCTTCGCCTTATCAACCTCAATACCCTTGTGAGAAATTTTATGGCCTAATACAATGCCTTCAGTCACCATTAAGTGACATTTTTCCCATTTTAAGACTAACTCAGCCTCCTCGCATCTCTTGAGAACTTTTGCTAAATTGTCGAGGCATCGTTCAAAATCGTCCCCACAAACAGAAAAGTCGTCCATGAAAATCTCCAGAAAATCCTCAACCATGTCTGAAAATATGGCTTGCATACAGCGCTGAAATGTTGCCGGGGCATTACAGAGTCCAAAAGGCATCCTCCTAAAGGTAAAAGTTCCATAGGGACAAGTAAATATAGTCTTCTCCTGGTCCTCTGGTGCGATTGCAATTTGATTGTACCCCGAGTACCCATCCAAAAAGCAATAGAATGCTTTGCCGGCTAATCGATCCAACATTTGGTCGATGAAAGGTAGAGGAAAATGGTCCTTCTTTGTAGCTTTGTTGAGTTTTCTATAGTCCATGCATATCCTCCATCCGGTCACAGTGCGAGTGGATAATAGCTCATTATCCTCATTAGTAACCACCGTCGTGCCTCTTTTCTTCGGAACACATTAGACAGGGCTCACCCATGAGCTATTTGAGATAGGGTAGATCACTCCAGCATCAAGCCATTTCAGAATTTCTTTCATCACCACTTGCTTCATAACAGGGTTGAGTCTTCTTTTTGGTTCTATTGAATTGCCATGGCAATCTTCAAGAAGAATCTTGTGCATGCAGATTGTGGGACTTATGCCTTTCAAATTGACCATAGTCCAACCAATTGTTTTTTTATACTGCATCAACACACTTAACAAACTTTGCTCTTGATTAGCAGTAAGGTTAGAGAAAATAATCACCGGTAAAGTCTCATTGCTACCTAAGTATACATATTTAAGATGCCCTGGCAAAGTCTTAAGCTCTAGAGTAGGTGCATGCATTAATGAAGGCTTAGGAGGAATAAATTCATTAAAATTTAGAGGTTCAAAATTTATACCTGATCTAACTTGTAGTAAGCTACATTGTTCCTCCAACATTGGAAAGTTGTCAGACTCCACTAAGCTTTCATCATCCACCCAATATTCATTTTCTGCTAGCTGAATAAAATTGTTCTGGCAAAGATGTTCAGTCTCTTCTTCAATCACTGAGTTCAATTCAGAAATGCCTAGGCATTCTTCAGTGTCATCAACATATTTGAGCGTTCGAAAAACATTGACAATCACACACTGATCAACCACTCTCATGGTGAGTTCACCTTTTTCACAGTCTATCAAGATATATCCAGTGGCTAGGAAAGGTCTTCCCATAATGATTGGTGCCTTGGCATCAACTTCGCAGTCCAAAATTAAGAAGTCGACTGGAAACACAAACTTATCCACTCTTACTATGACATACTCGACTCTCCCTTCAGGTTTCACATGGGATCTGTCAGCAAGTTGTAAAATAACTGAGGTGGGTCTTGCATCTCCTATGCCAAGCTTCAAGAATATCGATTTCGGCATTAATTTGACACTTGAACCAAGATCACACAGAGCCTTTCCAATGAAATTAGCTCCAATTGAACAAGGAATAATGAAGCTTCCCGGATCATTTCTCTTTAGCGGCAACTTACTCAATGAAGAACAAAATTCTATTGCCGTGGCAACAGTCTCTACTTTCCTCTTCTTGGTACAGATTTCCTTCAGAAATTTGGCATACATCGGCATCTGTTCAACAGCTTCCAAGAGAGGTATGTTGAAATAGAGCTGATCAAGAATGTCCACGAACTTCTTGAACTGAACTTCATCATTATGCTTCTTCAATCTTTGCAGGAATGGTCGGGGAGGTCTAGCTTCCTTAGCTGCAGGAATAGAATTTGCTTTTGCGTTGGCATCAGAATCTGGTATCTTAGCAGAATCCTCCTCCTTGTCCTTCTCAGTAACTCTATCATCATGTAATTCAACTTCAGTAGTGGGATTAGAATCATCATGTTGTGGCCCACTATCCTTGACTTGTTGATTGATTTGTGTTCCACTCCTAAGAGTTAACACATTGCAGTGCTCTTTTCCAGGTGCTCTAGTGACTTCAGTATCACTTGGCAAACGTCCTTACTGACGCTCTTGCAATGCAGTAGCAATCTAACCAACTTGACCTTCCAAAGCTCTCAGAGATGAGCTATGGCTTTGAAGTAAGGCGCCTTGACTATGAAGTAAAGCTCCTTGATTCTTAATTGAAGTAGAATGGTCTTGCAGCATTGTCTTCGTAGTAGATATGAACTCTTGAATTGTAGCTTCCAATGAACACATGCTTGCTGAAGATGAAGCTCCTTTGTTGAAATTATGCCATGGCATAGCATTTTGGTAACCTTGAGGCTCATTGTGATTCTGCTGCCGAGTAGGTTGATTAACATTGTAGGCTCCTTGATTTCCCCATGAAAAATTGGGATGCTGACGCCATCCAGTATTATAAGTGTTAGAATAAGGATTGTTGTTTCCTCGATTGTAATTACCTACAAAGTTGATGGACTCATGGTTGGTTGGGCATTCACTCTCGTGATGATTGCCTTGGCATAACAGACATGCCAGGCTAGTTGCTTTCACTTCCTTCACATCAGTGGAACGTTGTAAGTTCTTCAACATATTAGTGATGACTGAGAGTTGAGCGGACACCGAATCCTTGGTATCTAACTCAAATGCTCTAGGTGTTCTCCTTCCACTCCCAAGCCTTGAGGAAGGAAACTGATAATCATTATTAGCAATTCTATCCAATATAGCAAACGCCTCAGTAGGTGATTTATCCAGCAATGTCTCATTTGTCGAGGCATCCAGTAACATCCTCGTGGGTGCATTGACTCCATTATAGAACATGACTACTTGAGTCCAATCATGAAAACTATGATTTGAACACTTTCGAAGCAAACTTTTGTAACGATCCCAACACTCATACATGGATTCGTCGTCGCCCTGGCGAAAAGAAGATATTTCATTCCTTAGCTGCGTATTCATGTTTGGTGGGTTATACCTCAATAAGAAACTCTTGCAAAGATTGGCCCATGATTCCATAGAACCGGCTGGTACACCACTCAACCAAGCCCTTGCTCGGTCACGAAATGAATACGGAAAAAACTTTAATTTCAGAAAATCCTCATGCACTCCTTCTTGGCGAAAAGAATCACAAACTTCCAAAAAATTACGAATGTGCTGCCTGGCATCTTCAGTTGGCATACCCCCAAACTACTCAATAGAATTCAACATGTTGAACATGACTGGTTTTAGCTCGAAATGTGTAGCTTGAATTTCAGGTGCCACAATCCCAGGATTCAGATCATCCAGCATCGGATTTAAGTGATCACGAATAACGCGCAACCTAATAGCAGGATCAGCATTGTCTAATGCCACGACATTATGATTTCCATCATCCTGACCAATGCCTTGGTTTCCAATCTGATACATATTTCTTTGAGCACGTCTTCTTCTTCTAAAGAGTCTTTCAATCTGAGGTTCTATTGGTTCCAAAGGCTCTTCAGAATTTCTTCTAGGCATACACTAGATAAACATGAAAATAAAACAAAAATATCAAGTAAACTATACACAAATAAAAATGCAAAACAAAATAAAATGCTTTGGAAAAACTAAATAACTTCAGGCTGCCAGTCCCCGACAACGGCGCCAAATACTTGTTCGCGTGTTGTGATTACTATAAATTATACACAAATAATGTGCAAGTATACACAATCGCTCAAGTAATATAATGATGAGTGAGTATCGTCTCCACATGGATTGGGTGAAATTACAAAAGTCTAACCAAAGCAATGCACTATTCTATCTAAGTATAGTTAGTCTTGATATATACAAATGTCACGGTAATGTAAATGTGTATGCTGGTGGATATGTAGTGATGGTCTGATTGTGTAGCAAATGGAAATGCAATGGCAATGATGGATGTTTGATGTTGAGTATGGTAAAATGTCAAGGCAACGAAAAATGGTAAAAACAGTAAATAAAGATAAAATGAAAAGAAAATAATCCTCACGTGACAAGCTTCCAAGAGAATAAATGGTAGGGATTGATCTACGGATGCTAAACTTATTTCTCAAGTATATTTAAGCTAACTGGTCTTTACTTACTTGACAGGGCTTTCCTAAAGTGTTCTAAAGAACCTAATAGAATAGGATGCCAAGGCATCTGCTCTCACTCAACGATGTTGGCCAGCCTACCCTATTGATAAAGACACCCTTTTTAGTCGTTGAAATCCTATCCTAGCCTCTTCCGAGATCTAAGGGATTAATTTATAATATTCCTAGGCCGGTTTAAAGCCCCTTGAAAATACTATAACTCATTGCTTATGAGGATCTTATCTTGCGTTTCTTCCAAATACTTACAAGTATTTTTAGTCTAGGATTCTTCCGAATACCTAACCTTCATCTAAGAAATGGACATTTCCATGCCTCTTACAAGCCTAGATGGTGAAGCATTCATAAGCAAAGCAAATAAAGAACCAAAATAAACTTAAATATACCATTAAAAATAAAGTTCAAACAACCATTAAATCAACCACCACCAAATAAGTTAGTTCATGGTAGGGTTCAAAATATCCAAACACAAAGTCATGAAAATATTTGTTCCAACAACCCACAAATAAATATAAAATAGCAGCAAAAAAGGGAAGTTGAGAAGAAGCCTTCGACGCGTCACCGGAGGTCTCTTCTCGGCCACCGTGAACCACCTATATCGCTAGCTCTTTTCGGCTCCTAGCTCGCCACTCCTTGGAGCTTTATCAATGGAGGAATATCCCAAGGAAGAAGAAAGGAAAAGAGAAAATAAAAATGTGATTTTTGCTACCGTATGTGTCCTCCTCTTTTTCCCACTTTTTTTCTCCCCCATGAGGTGTCATATATAATAAAAAATATCTAGGGGTAATGATGAGGTTGTTGGGTGAAAAATACCCCTCATACCCCTAGAATCACATGTTGGGTGTGAACCTTATCCTCCAAGTGGCAGTGGTCCTTTGGCAGCTCTGGCAGGCGGTTACAACAGTCCTTCATGTGCAGAGACAGTTGTCCAGTGCCAGCTGTCCTTATGTAGAAATATTTTTTTTTCTTTTTTTCTGCGCCGGAAATGCCAAGGCATTTCAATCTGCTTTAGCAACGTGTGGTGCCGCAACATTACTTCCCAAATAATCATTTTTTCTTGCTATTCCCTGCACACCATAAACAAACTGCACATTTCCCTCAAACAACACCATTAAGAAATAAAATAGCACAACCACCACAAATACACTATATGCAACTACATGATCCTAAAATGCCTAAAATGAGCTTTTAAACAAACAATAACTTAAGTGAAAAAGGCCTTAAAAGTAGCCTTTTTAGGAAGTTAACAACCTCGAGTATTAATATCCCTTGAAGGAGTATCGATACCTCCTTCATTAATCCCTCGTTTTTACTCTATTCAAAAATAAAGTATCAGTATTGTTCTATGAGTATTGATACCCCGCTCGAAGATGTTCTATTTAGGCACAAAATTGACTTCCTAAAGTCCCTTATAAGCCTCTTTAAGGTTTCCCAATGTTTGTTAAGTCTTATGAGGTTTATTAGCATCATGAAGAGTCATTTCAACACAACAACAATAAGGCATGCTACCATTAAAACCCATTTTAAAAACATAAACCCAACAAGTAAGCAAATAAAGATTCATGACCTACATGAGGTAAAGGGAAGTTATTCATGTGTTACCTCACTAATAGCTGATAAGAAAGTCTACAAAGGGTCACCCTAGCACAAGCTTCTCCTTGATCTTGCTCTTGGAGCTCTCCCCCATTTCTCTAACTAAACAAAGCAAGGGAATGGATTAAAACTCGTTCCAGAACTTAGAAGGAGTAAGAAACATTTTCCCAAGTCCTTAAAAATGAATTGGGAACAACCTAGAACCTTAAAACCTTAAACCCCTCTAAAACCACTATCTTGGCTACCATAACCAAAGCTTAAAACGGTGAGCTTGAATTAAAGCTCTAAGGAAGGTGGTTGTTTTTCTTTGCTTCAAAATCCCAAACAAACTTTGTAGAATAATAAAACTTCCACCTATGAAGAGTTGTGAGAGGAGAAAAAGACAATTGGTGAGGAAAATGAGAGAAGAGAGTTTTCAACTTTTTACTTCCGTTTACATCATCAAATTTTAATGATATTCAGCATTTCAAAACTTTTGGGGTAAAATTATTGCCTTAGTCCTTCCCCTTTTTGCCTTAATTCAAAAATACCCTTTTTACTATCTTATGGGCTTTCCTACAAGCCCAATCATCTTCATTTTAGCCCAATGGATTTAAATTAGTCTTATACAAATACTCGAAGCTCAACGACAATATCTGAAAGTACTAACCCAATTTTTGGGGTGTTACAGGTGGTTAACTAGAGTTAGTGTCATGTCAGCAAAAATTAATGGGAAGTAACGACAGGGGTAGAAACGAAAACGAACTAAAAGTTTGATAATTATATTGCAAGTTTTAAAAGTTTGGTGACCAAAATGCAAGCACACTAAAAGCTCATACACTATTTATACATTATACCCATATTTTTATATTTCGTAATAAAATAAGTTTCAGTCCTTTAATTGTTACTTTTGTTTTCATTTTTTCTAAAATCATTTATAATATATGATAAATAATATATATTGTAAGCCTTTAGCCAAATATGGTTGTTGGTGCAGTGGTAGATAGAGATGGGTATGTGACCCAAACTCGATGGGTTTTGATTTGACCTGATCCGATCGGATCGATTTTTTTAAAAATTCAGGTTTGGGTTAGGTTGAGTCGGGGGTTATGTTTGGGTTAAGTTTGAATTTAGGGTAAAAATTACCCAACTCGACCAGGCCAAAATAATTATAAATTTACCTTATATATTTAGAATAATTACAATAATACCCTTTTATATATTATTTTTTTAATTAAATCCCTATTTTTATTGAAGGAAAGTAATATTTTAATAAATATATTATTTCAAATCAGATTTAATTTGAATTTTATCTCAAAAAGGCGAGTTGAGTTCGAGTCGGCTGGAAGGTGTATATTTTTTGAGTCGGATGGAGGATGTATAACTTTCAGGTCCACCCATCCCTAGTTGTAGAAGCATGTCTAACTGTATTGGAGAATTGAGTTGAAGTCCTCCGAGCATCTTCTTCATTTTAGTTTACTTTCTTTCCATCATATGATGTCATGTGCCACTATCTGATTAGAGGAAAAATATTTAAATTAAATGTAAATTAAATCAAGTAAAAGTCATCTATTATTTAAATAGTTAAGAGATCTTATGGATAAAATTATAAATTTTATTAAAGTGAAAAGTGATAATAATTAAGAGGTGATAAATATAGTATATCATTTAAAATATCTTTGCAAGTTTGGAGAAGAGTACCTCAAAAAAAATGTGGGCAGATGCATTGCAGCCTGAACATATTTTTAAGCCGCGTCCTATGGATCAGGGAAAATACATTAAATCCACAGCTTATTGTAAAGGCGATACTGCCAACATCTACAATTGGAGCGTGTAAATGTTTACTATTTTTCATGTTGCCGATTTGTTCCTCGTGCGGTGCTCATGAGGGATGGACTTGGAGTGTTGACATGGCGTATTGTATATCTATTATTTTAGATTGAGTTAATTAGATGATTTGTTCTTAAACTACAACTCTCACATTAAATTAGTCCTTAATTTTTTTAATATTTTAATTTCATCACTAAACTATGACTCTCATTTTAAATTAATCCTAGAACATTTTAATATTCTAATTTCATCCCTAAACTATGACTCTTTTTAAATTTGTCCCAAAAATTTCGAGCCTTCCAATTTCATCCCCAAAATCATCTAAATATGTAAATAGTTTCAACCATAATTTAGCCTAAATTATGTTCTTTTCAAACATATAATAGTATAACTTGGCCTAAAGATTTTATTAACATGGGATGTAATTAGTATATATGTATAGTTTGGGATAAAATTGGAATGTTCAAAAAGTTTGGGGACCAATTTAGGATGAAGGTCATAGTTTGGGGATGAAATTGAAATCTTCAAGAGTTTGAGAATTAATTTAGAATAAAAATCATAGTTTATGGATGAAATTGGAAAATTTAAAAGATTAAAGATTAATTTGAAATGAGAGTTATAGTTTGGGTACATGTGATGCAATAAACTCTTTTGGATAAGTTATTAAATATAATTCAATATATTAGGGGAAGGAAAAAAATAAGAAAATTTGCTTACCCATTTTGTTGAAAAAAAAATATTAAAATTTTTAACTACATTTTTTCATATTTCTAGATCCGTCATTAGTTCAAACTGTTTCTTACGTATAGATTTTCAGCCAGATAACTTTGTTTTCGGACAATCTGGTGGTGCCGGAAACAACTGGGCAAAGGGTCATTATAGTGAGGGAGTTGGGCTTAATGTTTCCGTTATTGGTGTTGTGAGGAAATAGGCTAAGAATTGTGACTGTCTGGAAGGTAAAGAGTGTTTCTTTTGGCTCTTGTTGGTATAAATTGATAATTTCATTTAAAATTATGTACAATTTTGCTATCTTTAATGACACTTGTGGATCTGATATGATAATTTTTGTGATTGTGGACATAGGTGGTGCAGTCAAAAGTTTTAACAAAAAGATCAAAGGAAAAAGACATATCATGGGTAATTTTTTTAAGGATAAATTACACGTTTATATTCTAAAATATAAGTTTTGATCCGTTTTAGTACCTAAACTTTTAATTTTTTCAAAATCATACCTAATGTTTAGTTTTTATTTCATTTTAGTACACTGGTGTTAAGAACTTAACTCATATAGTACCTAAAATATCAATTTTGGTCCTTTTTAATACTTAAACTTTCAATTTTTTTCAAAACTTCACATTAAATTTGAACAGGAGTACTAAAATGAAACAAAAATTATATCTTAGGTATGGTTTTGTAAAAATTGAAAATTTAGATACTAAAACATACCAACACTGATAGTTTAGATACTAAATGGGTAATTTACCCTTTTTAAAAAGGAGTACATCAAAGGATTTTTGAAATTTCAACCCTCTATACGTATGTTGCAGCCAGAATGGATTCCCTCAAAAAAAAAAATGTTTAGGGGGATCATAGGTGAAATTAGAGATTTTACTCATTAAAATAGGATATGAATCATAGTGTAAAAATATTCGAATATATTTTCTATTTTAGATTTATCTTTCATGGGAAAGCCCAAATAGTTCCAGAGTGATCATCATACATAATATAAGCCAACGAGTTTCATTAATATTTTTGGCACGCGAAGGTCTCCAAAAGTCACTATGTATTATGAAAAATGGATGGGAATGTATATATTTATTACTAGGATACATGACAAGTACGTTTGGTAAGTTGAAAATTTTCACATGAAAAGGTATTTGGTTTTTTGTTACTGAATTGGTGAGGGAATTGTTTTGCAATCAAAGTTTGTACGACTTAAGGCAAAATTGTCATAGCATAATTGGATCTCAAACAGTAGAATCAAGAGAAGTAGTAGAAACAAAGTTTATTACACAATTTGGCTGAACTTTTTCATACAGAATAGAGTTCCTTTTGAGCAAGTAAAATTCCACCATAAAGTTCAGCACTACTAATCAGCCTCCCTAAATTCATTCACAAAAGTTGAAATAGAATTTAAACTGATAGATAATTTATGAACAGAAATTATATTGCAAGTCAATATGAGAACATAACGGACAAATGACAGAATAATGTTCTTTGTCAACTGAATCGATTCAATCTCTTTCACTTTAGAGGTTGATTTGTAGGGTGTTCAAATGGTTAAGAGATTAGGATGTAGGTTGTATTTATACAATACAACTTTTGAAAAGTTACGAGGATCAACCTACTACGCTTTTAAAAGCTCTTTTAAATTTTAAACAACAATTTTAAAGGTTATTTTCTACTGTACTTTTAAAAGTCATTTTTTAAAAATTGTATTTTATAAATACAACCTAAATCCTAACTTTACAACAATTTGAACAGCCAACAGATCAAACTCTAAAATCTAAGAGATTGAATCAATTCAATTGACAAAGAATATTATTCTATCATTTGTCCTTTATGTTCTCAAATTGACTTGTAATATGACTTCTGTTCATAAATTATGTATTAGTTTAAAGAATGACCACTTTATATGATGATCTCTTTGACATTGTGAGGCTGATGGATTGGGCCAACATCAGCTTGTTGTCACAGAACCTGTTGTTTACGATAGGAGTGATTGGTTTTTTTTTATGATTTTTCTGATGGTGACAACTTAGCTGTTCCATGTGAATATTCTAAGAAATGAAGGACAATCTAAAAAGAAAGAAAGAGATTTTGAATGAAATGAGAATAGAAATTATAATATATTCTATTAAAAGTGAAAAAACAAAACTGTATATTTTTTTTATAAACCAAGAATTATAAAAGTTTAATTTAACTAGATATCTTTTTCTTGACCTTTATCTCATATAAAGCTTTATCTTTTAAATAGATAAAATCTAATCCTAAATAAATTAGAAATAAAAAATTAGGATGAACTATTAAAATTTAATCTTACGTAAATTGATCTAAAAAATTAGGATGAACATGTAAAATCTAATAAAATTAAATTAGAACTCGGAATTTAGGATGAATAAAAAAAATCTATTAGTTTAACTCACAAAAGCTTTTCAAAAATATCACTTATTAAAAAGCGTAAGCAATATTAACATAAAATATGTCACGAGCAAGAAACAATGTTTAATGTGGTTTGATAATATATACCTCCATGAATAAGAAAAATAATAATCCATTATAAATGTATAGATAGTGAAGAGTAAACATACATAATATTTCATGTATCTCAATACTTAGTAAATATATCAAAATTCAATGTATTATAAATCATTCTCCCAATATCTATCAAGTCTAATCTCTACAACATAAACCTCAAAAGTTACAAAGACTTCAAAAAGATTGTCTCTTTCTAAATTAATTCGCATTCATAATTCTAAAAGTTAAGATATGCTCTCCATTTATAGAGAAAATAAACTTAATCACCATTAATATTTATCTATGATGGACATGTGATTTTATGTTAGGGGAAACTTCTAAAATTTTAAGAAAAGACGAACATATAAATTCCGAGGTGTAAAAATAAATTATCTACATAAAATATAAAAAAGCATATAAAATATATGATAATTTGATATTTTCAGGGAGACGGTTGCCTCCAACCCCCTCGATCCATCTTTAATCATTTACCTATAAGAATTAACACCTAAATAAATTTAATCACAAGTAATCATTCACCACTAAACTTGTAACAAAATTTAATTTAATTACCAATTAAAATTTCAGTCAATACGTAATAGATTTGTAATGGAAGGAAATGATCGAACAACTATTTTATAGGACATGTGAAAGTTTGTTTTGGGATCTACAACATTTACTACAGTGACTTGGAACTCATCACGTCGAGGTGATAAGTTTCAATAAAAATATTTTTTTATTCAAACTTATTATCCCGATGTGATAAAATTTAATAAAATATTATGTTTTATTAGAACTCGTTATATCGACGTGATGAGTTTGAATAAAAATATTTTTTATAGAAACTCATCACGTCGATGTGACGAGTTCCATGAACACTGTAAAAAATGTCGTAAATCCCAAAATAAACTTCTACTTGCCCTATTTTCCCAAATAATTTACCCATTTTCCCTGTTGAGCAAAAAAAAAAAATCTTAATTGTTAGAACCTAGAAAATTTGGAGTAGGGACTTATAGTGTGATTATCCCTTGTAACTAAAAAATATATAGATTAACTTTTTATTTTACAAACCTGCCGTGGAGTAGGGAGGAAATCAACAAGGAAAAGAAGTGATACTTTTTCTCTTATTAAATTCTTAACTATTTCCCCGTCATCTTTTTGTTCACCTCTCAGAACACGTGATTTCTTACATTCTTGGGAATTTCAGGTAAGGTAAACAATTTTTGAAAACTATAGATGTATCCTAACCCTCAATTGACGAGGTTTTCATGCTCTAAGTAAAAAACAAATGTAGTAATATGATGGGAATGAGTGGGGTAGAGATTTGTAGGGGAAAGAGTTACAACTTGATTGTATTTCTCGCCTTTCTTATGTTCTCATTGCTTAATACCTTTCAATTGCAGAAAAAGTAGGATGATCATCTCAAACAAAAGGCAAGGAGAAAGGTTGAAGGTTGAAGAAATAAGCTTCATCTTAGCCATTTTACTAAGGTAATAAACTTTTATTCTTAGTGGATTCATATGCTTAATAAGAGAGTAATGATGAGTTAGAAGAGGTGTGTTGTTATCTTTATAGACGCAATTTATAAGGTCGTAGTTGTTAGATTAATTTAGAGAATGTTTGAAAACTTTCAATGCCTTGAAAGAATAAAATATGGGTTTCAGTACCAATACTGCTAGAATAGTATTAATAGCATTGAGAATTCTAGAATATATGGGTATAAAACATTAGAGTAATATCAATACTATTTTTCACAATATCGATACCTTTTGATAGGTATCCATATCATGAACGAGGATATGGATACTCTATTGTATATCGGAAAATTTCGTAATGCTAATTTGGTATCAGTACTAATTTCAATACAGATATTTTGATAGGTATAATAGCGATACTCTCTCGCTAGCACTGATAATACTCGACCTGAATCACTTATAAAAAAATCTAAAATTTACAATTTGGTAGGTAAAACAATGACCAATACCGGTAAGGTATCAAAAAGAATATAGATAAGGGGAAAAGAATGAACAGAAGTTGATTTTTTCAGTGATTCTGGTTGATTCGCACAGGAACCCCAAAGGATTAGAGTGGCTTGCACGAGAGAACCTATTCATAATTATTTCGGGTTACTCGCACGGGAGTCCTGAAGGTTTAAATTAACTCTCACGGAAGGGTAACTCGCACGGGAATGCAGATAAAACCCTATTAACCTGACCTAGAAGAAATAGGTTGAATCCAGAGAACCCAATTGAAATCCTATTTCCCTCGAGGAAATCATGTTTGATTCAAACTCAAAAACTAATATTTGTATTAAAAAAAACCATTCGCGACTTTAAAGTTCATAATTTTACTAGCAGAAAATATCAGAGGAAAATCAAATATAAATAGTAAATATTTCTAAAGCCATGCAAAAATAGTCCAAAATAATTGTAATGTACAAAGTCTCAAATTACAAAACTATAATGATAATCCCAAAATAAAATTATGAATATAAATCAAATAAGAAATCCAAAAAAAGTTTTATATTGTAAATAATAATCTCTGAAAAATAAATGATGTAACTCTCTAAGTATCGGATTGCCTAAATGTAACACCATAATCTAGTCCGACCCGAAGATCATACAGTTAATGCATTACACAGACCACTGAAGTGGCTAACCCAAAATTTTCTTTCAAAATATTTGTGAGACATCGATAAACCATTCACCACAACATGAATAAATGATCATAAAACAAGGTTTACAAAATACGGGAGTCTCCCAATAAGTACAAATACAACAACTGAGTTTTAAATCAAAACAAAGTTATGACTCGAATAAAGACAAGGTCCACATAAATATATGCTCTCTAATATACTCAAGACATACTCTAAGAATAGTTGATCTAGAATGTATCTGCACGATAGGCTCCTCATTAATCCTCTACTTACATGCGCATAGAAACAAATTTTAAACACTAAGCTCACAAGTTCAGTGCCACAATAATAACTATGCAATACTACATGCATTCATTACATGAACATGTCGGTGCGTACAGCCATGGGTATACAAAAGTATAACAACAAAAATGTGGTGGGTTTAGTACTGTGGTTGGAGGAATTTTCTGTATCTTAAGACAACACACTAGCCTACCTTGAATACTTGAGAGTCTCAGTGTAAGAACCCAAATTTTACGTTCATCAAAAGCTTACATCCCTAGCCTACCTGTAGGCTTTTGAGCCTCGAGGTAGGAACTGAAATTTTACGTGCATCAGAAGCTTACATCCCTATGCCACATATATGTTCTCGAGCATTAGATGCAGTCCAAAATTTTATGTGCGTCGAATATATACCTGACCAACTTACTTCGTCGTATCTTAAGGCATTCACGCATAGGTGGCATCTGAACTACCTAACTTACTAGCATAATATATATGGATATTATATCATGAAAGAATTATCATATTGCTAAAGTAACTCAGGTGTTATGACTATTCCATGAGCGTCATGCAATTGCTAGTTTTATGTCATCTTAACTTGCTTGGTTTCTAGTTTTATTTGCATTTATTTTAGTTATTTTCACTTGTCATGTACTTAGGATTTATGTGGCCTTAAAACCCCAAATCCAAACACCTAAATCATTTGGGTTAATTACCCAATTTATGACGATGGTATTAGTATTGTGCCAACAATATCAATACTGACTATTGGGTATTGATGCTCTTGTGGGAGTATCAATACTCCTATGAGAGGGTATCCATACTACCTCGAGTACCGATACCAAAAATGACTTTGATGTTTTGAGAAATACCTTAGTATCGATACCCTCTATGGGGATTAACGATACTCCCACGAGTATCGATACAAAAAATGACTACTACAATCCTTTAAGTGCCCCCGGTATCGATACCACCCTGTGAGTATCGAAACTAGATCAACAATATTGACACTCCTTGGAAAATTATCCATACTCTTTTACCAAAACCTCCTCATTTTGCACTGATCGGAGAACATTGTCGGTACTTTTTGTCCAACACCGATACTTGTGCCCATAAATGCCATATTTTAGGCATGAAAATGTGTCCTAATTTTTCATATTCGTCCTACTAAGGCTAATAAACTCTATTAGAGTATTATTTGAGGTTTTAGGGGTCAAAAGGAGTCACCTTTCATGCTTACAAACATCAAACGTGAAATTTACCATTAACTACTCTAGCATGCATCATTAATTTAACTAACCATTTATGCACATCTAATGATCTACATGTGATATGTACAAGTTAGAAATGTATTACCTTGATGCTAAGATGCTGGAAAACATCCTTAAATCACCCAATGACTAGCTTTTCCTTGCCCATTGCTTTGGAATTTTCTCGCTTTCTCTTTCACTAATCAAGATAGGGAAATGAGTTATTAAATCATTGCAATACTTGGAATGAGGATAAAAATATTTCTATGAACTTGAATCTTCCTAAAATGAGATGGAAACCTAATGTTCCATAAACCCCGTTAAAACCCACTTTTAGCTAACTCAACCAAAACTTGCAAACGAGTGGTTGAATTGAAGCTTCTAAGGAGTAGATTATGGTTCTTACCTTGAGAGTTTCAGAAGATGCTTGAAATCCTTGAAGTTCTAAACTCTGTTTATGCTTGGAGTGAAAGAAGGAAGATGACGAAGTGAAAGATGAGACAAAGATATGGTGAAAAAGAGGAGAGAAAAAATCAGACGTGATATTATCCCAAATATATGGAATACAACTTTGCTTTGAATAAATGAGTTATTTAATCATTTAGTCATTTCTCTTTTTTTCACGATTAAAGATATCATTTTTATCTCCTATTGGGCTCATTCAAGCCTAAATTGAAACCCACTTGGGTCAAACCTTTCATAAGCTAAGGGAATTTATTCTAAGTCCTGTTGAGCTAAATCCAAAACTCCTAATATGGAATTTGGGGCCTTAAAACTCTCCCATCCTAAGAAGAAATTTCATTCTTGAAATTTACCTGAATAGAAAAGATGAGGATGCTAAAGTTGAATATCCTCCTCGAACTTCCATGTCGACTCCTTTGCACCATGGTTTCTCCATAAAACTTTCACCAGTGGTATCCTTTTGTTTCTCAATTCATTAACTTATTTGGCTAAGATCCTGATCGATTCTTCCTCGTATGACTTCCCTTTACTCACCTCAATCCGCCAATAGTGGCCTTTGGATACCAAACTTCATCAGAACACTCGTTTTGCTATGAGGAGTTTGGATTTGTGGTCTGTTTCTACAAAGGGTGTCCCATTTGCCAGAAAAATAATAATCATCGTTTGGCTCCTATCGTCCCCGATGTCCTCGATCCACCGTTAGATGGCTTCGATTTTGAGATATATTGCTTATCGGTGTCTCCTATTTCGTCCCAACGTTCAGATTTACGAACGAACCCTCCGATCGTCGGAAAAAGGCTCCGACCAAAGATTAGTACCCCTCTCTTTTATTTCACTTTCTTATTTTTTTCTCTTCTCACTTGATCTCTTTTTTGCAGATTGTTCTCTAAAAACAACAAACACGATCGATGCAAATGGAGTTAAAAAAAAGAAGTTTTTTTTATTTCATTGTTTCGACCAATACAAGGAATGTGTTTTTTTTGTTACCCTCGTACATTGTTTTTTTTTTTTTTTGCCTAGATTTATACCCGAGAGCCTTCTATTTTTACAATCAATCAATGAGATTCGAATATCCTGTTTAATCCCGTATATCTTGTAATTCTTGGATTTGTACGTTGCGCACTTTCTTTGTTTAGCAGGAGAAGATTTCCTTACCAAGAAAAAACATTGGAGTGAATCTGATGAAGGAATTGTTGTCAACTGCAAGCGCGTGTAGAGAATTTCAACAGTCGTCTGACTCGCACGCGACCAACTGGCACCCATCTTGGTGGCACCCGACTGTAACTTGGTCTCTAGGGTTTGAGTTGTGTTAAGTTTGTGGGCTGTCCAGTCCTTGTAATTGTTGGGATGTTTGTATCGAATCTGTAAAAGTAAATGAAACACTTATCAATATTCTAATGCATATGAAACTAATAAATAATAATAGTAATTAATAATAGTGCTAACTAGTAAAAATATAATAATAATAATAATAATAATAATAATAATAATAATAATAATAATAATGAAATGATAAGTAGTAATAATGAATAGTGTAAATAAAAATAAAAAAATGTATACGCATAATATGTAGTAATAATAGTAAATAAAATTAATAGTAAAAATAATAGATAATAATACTAAAGTTAATAATGAGTAATGTGATAAAATGAAAATGAAATTTAAATCCAATCCCGGACAAAAATGAGAATACAACCTTCTCCTCAGTTTCCCAGATCAAGTCGGGTCCTATGACCTTACTCTCACTGAGCTCCGTCCAACACAATTGAGTTCTACACTTATGCCTATACAAGCCTTCATAAGGAGCCATTTGGATGCTAGTCTAATAATTGTTATTGTATGTGAACTCCACCAATGACAAGTGATCTTTCCAATTGCCCTTGAGGACTAAGACTGTGCACCTAAGTATGTCATCCATGATCTGAATAACGCATTCGGATTGTCTGTCTATATGAGGGTGGAAGGTAGTGCTGAAATGTAGCTTGGTACTCAAAGCTTCATACAACACTTTTCAGAATGGAGAGGTGAAACGTGGATCTTTGTCGGATATGATCGAAGTAGGAACTCCATATAATCTCGCTATCTCGTGAATGTACAACTACGCCAACTGCTCTAATGTATAATCCATTTGAACTGGGAAAAAATAGTCTGATTTGGTCAATCAATCCACCACAACCCACACAATATCATGCCTCAATCTTGTCATTGGTAGACCAGCCACAAAGTCCATAGTCACTCTCTCCCATTTCTACTGTGGTATTTGAATCTGCTGAAGTAGTCCCACGGGAATCTAGTATTATGCCTTGACTTGCTGGCACACTAAACATTTGGCAACAACAGATAATTCCATCTTCATGCCTAGCCACCAATAAAAGGGTCGAAGCTCTTGATACATCTTGTTGCTAACTGGATGGACTGCAAGAGGACTACAATGTGCTTCATGAAGAATCTTATCAGGCAATTGCTTGTCTACAGGAACGCACAATCGACCACTAAAGTAAATTATGCTCTCACCACACAATTCATAACCTAAATCCTATCATAGGAGGAATTTTTCCACTCGAGTCTTAAAAGCAATCATCTAAAATTTGTAACCTTTTGACCTCGTCCACTAACTCGGGTTCAACCCGCTATTCGGCTAACAAACTACTCGGATTGGCAAACTCAAGCACGCTAGCAAAACTCACAATTTCAATACTGACTTTCAGATCAACGCATCCGTAACAATGTTAACTTTACCCGGGTGGTAGTCGATCACACAATCATAGTCCTTTAGCAGCTCTATCCATCTACGCTGCCTCAAGTTCAATTCTTTCTGAGTGAATAGGTAGTTAAGGCTCTTGTGGTCTATAAAGATGTGACACTTATCTCCAAAAAAGTAGTGCCACTAAAACTTCAATGCAAAAACCACCATTGCAAGTTCCAAATCATGAGTAGGATAGTTCCATTTGTGAAGCTTAAACTGACAAGATACATAGGCAACTACTTTTCCTTCTTGCATCAAAACGTATCCTAGGTCGTTTAGTGATGCATCACTAAACACGGTAAACTCTTTACCTGATTCAGATTGAGTCAAAATGAGAGTTTAAGTGAAGATTTCTTTCAACATATTAAAACTCTCTTGGCGCTTCTCGTTCCATATGAAAAAAACTCCATTCTGCAGTAACTTAGTAAAACGGTGTCGTTAACATGGAGAAACCATTGACGAAGAAATGATAGCACCAGGTGAGACCCAAGAAGCTACGCACCTCGAATACATTCATAGGCAGTTCCCACTTCAACACTTTATGAAGTCTCTAATGGTTACTCGAATACCATCTGTCACTACTACCTGACCTAAAATTAAGACTTATGATAACCATAATTTTCACTTCCCAAACTTGACGTATAGATGGCACTCTCAAAGTGTCTATAGAATAATGAGGAGGTACCGATCATTTTCTTCCTCGAACCGAGAGTACACAAGTATGTCATCTATGAAAACTACCACAAACTGATATAGATAGCGATGAAAAACCCAATTCATCAAATCTATAAATGCTGTTGGGGGTATTGGTGAGTCCAACTGGTATCACGAGGAACTCATAATGGTCATACCTCATCTTGAATCCTGACTTGGCTTTGTCAGTATCCTTGACCTTCAACTGGTAATACCTTGATCTCAAGTCTGTTTTGGAAAACACACATGCTCGTTTAAGCTTGCCAAAGAGATCATCATCTATTCGCTACTTGGGGTAGTAGTTCTTGATAGTCAACTTATTTAACTGTCGATAGTTGATGCATAACCTCATTGATCTATCATTCTTCTTAATGAAAAGAACTGGCGCTCCTTAAAGTAAAATGATCGGTCAAGTGAAACCCCTCTCTAACAACTCCTTGATCTGATTCTTTAATTCTTTTAGCTCTTTCGGTTGTACGTGATAAGGGGCAAGGGACACCAGAACTGAATCTGGCAACACCTCAATAATAGACTCGACTTTCCGTTCAAGAGGTAATCGTGGTAATTTTTCTAGGACCACATAGGAGAAATCTTGCGCTATACGAATTTCCTCAAGTGACAAAACAGAAGCTCACTTGTCCATCACATAAGCCAAGAAAAATTCACACCCTTGACTCAAAATTCTTTGAGCTACAATAACATATACGAACTTGGTTGTATAGCCTGACCTCTTGCTAGTCATCTCTACCTTGGTCTCATAATCCTTACGAATTTTAAGTAGGCTCACCTTGCACTTCTAACTAGCATCGTGCTCTGAAATCCAATTTATGCCTACTAGCACATCCAACTCCCGAAATAATAACTCTATTAAATCGGCTAAGAATATCTGGCCTTGAATCTCTACGAGCATCAATAGTGAACCATGTTAACCAACACATCTAACCTTAGAGAAATAGACATTATAACTCCTATCTCTAAATCTTTGGATGAGATATTTCTCTTTCAGATTAGATCATAACAAATGTAGGAGTAGGTGGAACCCAAATATACTAATACAATGACAGGAATAGACAACATGATAAATATACCTGAGATCACATCTGCATTATCGCACTCCTCCTGAGCTCATACGATATATTGGCTTGAGGCCACTCTAGGCTTCAGGAATGTCTTTGACTAGCGATACTCCTACTGAACTGCCCTGAAATAGCTATACCACTCCTTGATAACCCACAACCTTGTTGAACATATGACACTCTAGGCTTCAGGGATAGTCTCTAACAAAATGATCCAATTACCTACAGCTGAAGCAACCTTCAAGCACACGGTAACACTCTTCTGGGTGCCTTCTACCATAAGTCAGGCATACTAGGTGAAATGGAATCCACTTTGTCTTAATAGTGTTTGACCAGAAAACTGCTGATAAGGGTCTCCCACGAGGGCCAGACCTACCCTACAGTTTGAACTCTAAACTGCTCCAATTGACGACACTGATGATGGTCTCCCTGAACCTTGGGGGCCCTGGCCTGCTTTGTTGACGATTGAGAGGGTCTACTGTCTCTTGAGCTCTCTGACTTTGACCCATTGAATCGCTCATCACCTGAGCCTTCTTGCACATAATCTTTTCTACTGCTTTCGCTAATCAGGTCAACTCCACAAAGATACATGGAAGATTAATTACTAGATGAGTAAGGATGTCAAAGTAGAGGCCCTCTCTAAACCTTCTAAAATAGTGAGCCTCTATCTCCACTAGCTCTGACACATAATGAATCAATTTGAGGAACTCCCTCTCATACTCCAGTACGGTCATGTCGCCCTAAGTTAGATGTAAAAATTGATCTTCAACTCATATGTATGGGTCTCTCTAATGTACATTTCTC
Source organism: Hibiscus syriacus (assembly GCF_006381635.1). Lineage (NCBI taxonomy): Eukaryota > Viridiplantae > Streptophyta > Magnoliopsida > Malvales > Malvaceae > Hibiscus > Hibiscus syriacus. The sequence goes on along the minus strand of NW_024061878.1, from coordinate 3,531,482 downwards.
GAAACTCTAATAGAAAGTACTCCCATGTGGGGCTCCTTGGCTCTAATGCCATCTCCACGGTCTATCATTAGTTGATTGTGTCAGCTTTCAAGAGAGCGGTGATGCACTCTAACTTGCTCTCAAGGTTGAGGTACAGTTGGCGTAATGTACGGAGTATCGTTCTAAGCCACTGATTTACTGAGATGAGGTCGTCAACCCCATATCCATAAAAATCAAAAGTCTTCTACCTACATAGGATCTCGACCGAGGACTCCTAAGGGGCTACCACAGGTTGAACTGGAGGTATAGATAGGGGAGGTGGCATGACAAATATATTAGGAATGGCACAGACTATCTACCTAAGGGTTAACGTAAAGTCTCAAAAGAAGATCACCTCATCGTATCTGGCATCTGTGTGTATCTTGTACTGAGAATTCAAGATGAACTCATCACCGGTATTGCCAGTGAGGGAGGCACAACTCTCTTTTCGACCCTTGAGACTAGGAGCGGTACTATCGGCCATGGTCTAAGTCTACAATTAGAAAGGAATTAGAGGTCATTATCGTTATTCAAAAACTTAAGTATTTTTTTACACTCGAGGGGCATGTACTCACACATACGCTTACTAATTGTGACTGGAAAGTCCTATGAACGACTAAACCTGAACGCTCTAATACCACTAAATGTAACACCCTAATCTAATCTGACCCAAAGATCGCATAGTTAAAGAATTATACATACAATAGTTTCCCAATAAGTACAAATACAACCACTAAGTTTTAAATCAAAACAGAGTTACAAATCAAATAAATATAAGGTCCAAAAAAATACATGCCCTCTAATGGACTGGAAACATACTCTAAAAACGACTGATCTAGAATATATCTACACAATAGGCTTCTCGTTAATCCTCTACAAACTTACGCTTGGAAATAAATTTCGAACGCTAAGCTTACAAGCTCAGTGCCATGATAATAACTATGTAATACTACATGTATGCATTATATAAGCATGTCGGTGCATAAAGTCATGGGCATACAAAAGTATAACAACAAACATGAGGTAGGTCTATGATTGTGGTCAGAGAAATTTTCTGCATCTCAGGACAACACACTAGACTACCTTGAATACTTGAGAGTCTTAAGGTAAGAACCATAATTTTACATTCATCAGAAGATTACATCCCTAGCCTACCTATAAGCTTTTAAGCCTAGGGGTAAGAATCAAAATTTTACGTTCATCAGAAGTTTACATTCCTAGCCCACATGTAGGTTCTCGAACATTGGGCACGATCTAAAATTTTATGTGCGTTGGATACGTACCCGACCAACTTACTTCATCGAGTCATGAGGCGTTACGCCTTGATAACAGTTGAACTGCCTAACACAGTAGCACAATATATATGGATATTACATCATAAAAGAATTGTCACACTGCTAAAGTAACTCGAGTGTCCTGACAAGTATCTAAGCATCGCATAATGGCTAGTTTTATGTCATCTTAATTTGATTGGTTTTTAACTATATTTGTAGTTATTTAATTTTTTTACTTGTAGTCGTATACCTAGGACTTTCGTGACCTCAAAACCCCCAAATTCTAACACCTGAATCACTTGGGTTAGTTTCCCAATTTATTACAATGGTATCAGTAATGTGTCAACAATAGCGATACTGAGCCTTAGTTATTGATACTCACCGTGAGTATTGATACCGAAAATAGTTTCAATGTTTTGGAAAAACCTAGAGTATCGATACTCTCCTATGGGAGGGTATCGATACTACCCTGAGTACCGATACTAAAAATGACTTCGATGTTTTGAAAAATACCTTAGTATCGATACCCCTATGAGGAGTATCAATACTCTACCCTTAGTATCGACACTCTCATGAGTATCGATACTAAAAATGGCTACTAGAATCCTTTAAGTTCCTCGATATCAATATCACCCTATGAGTATCAAAATCGAACCAATAGTATTGACACTCCTTGGATGAGTATCAATAATCTCTTCCTAAAACCTCATCATTTTACACTGATCAAAGAATAGTATCGATATTGTTCGTCTTGTACCGATACTCGCGCCCAGAAATGTCATATTTTAGGTAAAAAAAAATGTGTCTTAACTTCACCCATTCATCCTACTAAAGCTAGAAAACGTTATTAAAGTCTTATTTGAGGTTTTAGGGGTCAAAAGGAGTCACATTTCATGCTTACAAACATCAAACTAGGAATTTACCATGAATTACTCTAACATTCTTCATGAACTTAACTAACCATTTTTATGTGCATCTAATGATCTACATGTGGTATGGGGAAAGTTAGAAACCTATTATCTTGATGCTAAGCTGCTAAAAAAAGTCCTTAAATCTCCCAAGGACTAGCTTCCTTTTTCCTCTTACTTTAAATTTTTCTCTCTTCTCTTTCACTAATCAAGACAAGGAAAATGAGTTATTAACTCATTGGAATACATTGAATAAGGCTAAAAATGTTTCTATGAACATGAATCTTCCTAAAATGTGCTGGAACCATAAGGTTCCATAAAGCCCACTAAAATCCCACTTTTGGCTAACTTAACTAAAACTTGCAAACGATGGCTTGAATTGAAGTTTAAAGGGAGTATATTATGGTTCTTACCTTGAGAGTTTTAGAAGATGCTTTAAATCCTTCAATTTCGAATTTTGTTTTTGTTTGGAGATGAAGAAGAAAGAATAAGAAGTGAAAGATAAGACAAAGGTGAGGCTTAAAATGAGGAGAAGAAATCAGACGTGACATCATCCCAAATAAATAGGATTCAGTATTATTTTGAATAAATGAGTTATTTACTCATTTATCTTCTAATAGGATTACTCAAGCCCAAAATGAAACCGACTTGGGTTAAACTTTTCATAACCTAAGAGAATTTATTTTAAGGCCCGTTTAGCTAAACCAAAACTCCTAAGCCAGAATATGGGGCATTACACTAAATCTGAGAATTTGAAAGAGAAGTAAAGGAGTATAAGATATTAAGCTTAGTATGTCTCTAAAGTGTAAACAACACATGCTCAGATCATAAGTCATATTCACAATTTGAATCAATAATATTTCAAGGAATGAATGATATGCAAATGTAATTGTACCCGATCACCTTACAGTGTCCGAAGAATAAATCCGAAGAGAGGATCCATTGATAATCTGAAGTGAAATTCATCCCGAATGATGAATCCTCTAATATTTCGAAGAGAAATTCATATCAAAAGGTGAATTTATTGATATTGTGAAGTGAAATTCATCTCGAAGGGTGAAATCCACTGATAATCTGAAGTGAAATTCATCTTGAAGGGTGAAATACCCAACCCAATGTGATTTGTGTCATAACGATCATTTTACGGGTCGATTAAGGGTTTTGAAAAAAGTTTGTAAAAATGGGAGTCGTCACCAATCATTTTTAAAGTGGGATTGAGCCACAAAATCAGGTAATTTAAATAAAATATTTTATTTTATAAAAAAACCAAGTTTTGGTCTGCAAAATCATAAAATGAGTTCGGGAGTCGATTACATGCAGGGAAAGATTAGCACTCTCACAACGCCAAAAATTGGTACCTAGTTGATTACCATGGTTCTAAAATTGAAAATTACGAGTTCGAGATTTTATTTAGTTTTTGATCCATTATATATGCAGATTTCAAAAGGGTATTTATGAAATTAGAAATTAATAATAATTACCTCGAGCACGAGCTGAGGTTTAATATTAATCCCAGTACATAAATATTGGATTAATTTTAAAATCATGATGAAAGAGTTTGAAAAGGATGTCAATTTATTATGGTAGATAATAACGGTCACCCTAGAGCACGAGCAGAGGATACATTATTAAAACCCAAATAAATCAACATTGCCTTTATTTTTTGAAAACTAATTTTGCAAGCAAACAACCAATTTTTAAAACCTAATTTTGCTAATGAGTTAATTAAGGCTTCATCTAACTAAAGTATCAAATTATGGATTTTAAAGTTACTAATAAGACTAATCCTAAAATTGAGACTTGAATATTAAACCTAAAGATTTCAATATCCTCTTGGCCAAGCTAATTTAAAAAAATACAAAAAGATTAAACCCTAAAATTAAGGCTTCATCTAAATCGAGAATAAATTATTTAATTAAAGAACCTGAATCTAAAATTAATGCTCTAAATATTAATCTTAAGTAAATTTTAATACTTTAAACGATCAATAAGGACAAAACCCTGAATATAAACAGAAACTATTTAAAAGGTTCTCCTAATTAATCTAAATAAAAATCTAATTAAAGAAAATATAAAAGGGTCTACTCTAACTCAGGTCCTTAAACCTATGAATCAATTAAACAAACATGGTAACATAGATCAAATTTAAAACTAGAAGATAAGTCAACAGATTATGATAATTATAAAATATTTGAAATACAGAAACCAATTATTACGAATGTCAAAATATGAATCAAATAAAGGAAATATTGCTAGAAAATAAGAAAGCAAACAAAACAAAATAGGGAAAACAAAAACATGGGTCACGTAAGCTTAAAGGGGAAAAAACTAAATTAAGAGCATTAAACCCAAATTGAAACAAACAAAACAAAATCAAGTAATTAGGAGAACCTTTTAAATCGAGTAAGGAAAATAATTAAAGTTAACTTTAAACAAAATCGGGCCAATTTTGGAAAAGGAAAATAAATTGCTAAAATTAAGCCAGATCACAAAAGGGGGGAAGTCATACCTTTATTATAAAATATCTGAAAATAAACAAAAAAATAAAGAATAATTAGAACAAAATATAAATAAAAAATCAAAATAATGATAAGAAAAAATGATAAATTAAAATAAGGAATGTAATAAATAAATAACCAAATAAATTAAAATGTTTAAAAGGACTAAAATTAAATTTAGTGAAAATATAAACCAGAATCAAAATAAAATAAATATTCAATGTGACCAAAATGAAATGATCTCAAAGGAAGAAGGACTAAGGAAAAGGTTATACCGAAAACCAAAACGTCAGCGTATTGAAGACGGTATATAAAACTTTTTTGTGTTATTTTTTATATTTCTTATTTCTCTCTATTGCGTATTTTTTATAAAATATATAACCAAATCGCCGATCGCCGTCGTATATGGTGGCCGTTCGTCCCTAAATTTCATCGGGAGACTCGTCTCGACATATAGAGTTCAGATCTGCAGTCGGTTTCTCAAAAAGGTGTTTCTTTAGTAAAGAAACAGCCGAAAACCTTTCGACTTTCTTCATCGCCGATCTCCTCGCTCCGCCTTTGGATCGTCGCGAGTTTCTAGTATGTTATTCGTCGTTGTCTGCTCGGCCTTCTCACTGTTCGGCTTTGTGGAAGAAGGCCCTGAACGTCGATTTCGAGCTCCTGCCGAATTGTTAGCCTCCTTACTTTCTCTTTATTTTATGTTTTGTTTCTCTCTCTCTTTTCTTTTTTTCTTTTTTCTTTTTTTTTCTGATGAATCTTTTGAAATAAAACAAAGAAGTAAAATACACAATAGATTGAAGAAATTCTCTTTAATTCTTGATTTTCGAGATTACAAATGGTTTGTTCCTCCCTATATCTCACTATCGTAAATATTCAATAATTAAAATCCAAATACACCAATTTTCGATTAAAGACACAATTTAATCAATATTTAAATTAATTCCCAGTTCGATAAGTGAGAACCGGGCAGCAAAGGTGTTGACTCGATCATGGAAGTGATCAGGCATCAGAGGGACGACAGAGGGCCCCAACGACGGTAAAGAGAACACTAGTGTGCTGTCCAACCCACACCATGCCACCCAGGGTGTGGCCAGGGTGTTGTTGGATGCCATCAACGATGTCGGGGGTGCAAACCGGTCGATTATCCACTCCCAAATGGTACCCTAACTAAGAGAACAAATGAATCAAGCCACAACGGTAGTGAATCTCAATTTCGTACTTAACTGATGTTCGAATGATGACCGCACGATAAGATGATGATACAAGTAGAGAACTTTGATCGAACGGTGATCATTTGTGACCTCGCTCGACAGAATTGGTGGTTTGACGAGAAGTATAGAACGACGTGCGTCAAATGGAAAGAAAGAAGAATGAAGAAAATGGGAGGGGGGCGGCCGTTTGTGAGATACAAGAAGAATAAGTTCCTGTATTTCTTATGGTTTCCAAAAATGTCCAAAAGTTTTGCTTCCTTTACAAACTAGTCATAAAAATTTCTGAAAATTTCAATCTAATCCTTAAATCTGATTAGGGATTTGAAGGAAAATACTCAAATTTTAGGGTTTCCATTTTGGGGCTAATTTGGGGTGTTACTCCAGAAATGTTCTAAGTGTCTCGCATTAGAGCACTTAATATGTTTTCAGCTATGCTCAAATAAAAATTCTAAATCATTTTATGGGTTAAATGATATAAATGGGTCAGAATATTACAATGCTTGCACTTTTTATTTGCGTTATTTAACTTATAATATATGAGTCTCTAAAAAATAATTGTTCATTACTAGGCTCTACCGGCTCAATGTTTAAATTTGTCTACCATCTCAGGTTCACAGGGATAGTTCGTTTATCAGAGGAGATGCACCATCATCGTGGAATCCCAATCTTGTCTATCGGAATACAACACTGAATTCTCGTGTTGAGTTAATATATCCATGCATGCCTTACAATATTGGTTTTTTTACTTCATTTTTGTCGTAAAATGTTTTGAAATTGTTGTTTTTACTCTTGTTGGAAATGCAAAATTTAATATAAATAGAGCTCCAGTTTTGAATATTAAAGTCTTTTGTTGAAGAAGTTAGTTAGCTATTTCTATTTAGTTAGGAATTAGTTAGAGGTTGGTTAGAAGCAGTTTCTTTGTAATTAACACAATATATATATATATATATACATTTTGTATACCTTAAATTTAATATACAAATCAGAGGTATTTCAGTATTCTTGTTTTAACATTGTATCAGCCTTAACCTCGATCGTTTTTCCCAATTCATTAAGTTTTTGGCTCCTACATTGTAGAAGCAGTTTCTTTGTAATTAACACAATATATATATATATATATATGTTGTTTCTGTCAACAATGCCTTATGGGCCGAGGAGATGCTTGACTTCACTCATCTACTATACTTGCATCTGTCAGATATACTTGGGTTAATGCTCGTTTCTCAGTCGTTGGTTGACTTGGACAATTACAGTGTATGGAGCCGCTCGATGAGGATAGCATTGCTTGCTAATAATAAACTAGGGTTTATCGATGGTTCTTGACAGCGAAGCACATATAGTGAAACTTTGTAGGTACAGTGGGATTGATGTAATGTTGTTGTTCTATCTTGGCTTCTTAATGTTGTTAGCAATGATTTATTAGTTGGGTTGGTGTTTACCTCGAGTCTTGCTTCTGTTTGGAACGACCTGAAAGAATGATTTGACAAAGTCGATGGTTCACGAATCTTTTTTTTTTCATCGTGAAATTTCTATGCTTTGCCAAGGGGATTATATTGTTTATGGTTTTTTATTCGTTTAAACATGCTTTGGGATGAAGACGAGTCTTTAATTTCTTTCACTACTTGTGATTGTGATGTCTCCCAATAAAAGATGAAACATTTGGTTCAACAGAAGTTGTTTCAATTTTTGATGGGTTTGAATGACTCTTATTCAGCAATTCGGAGTCAAATCTTGCTCATGCATCCCCTGCCAACGGTTAATCAAGCTTACTCGATGTTGATCCAAGAAGAAACACAATGATCTCATATTTCTGTGATTGTTGCACCTAGTACAATGGCTTTGTTATGCTAATCTGGTAGTTCTTCTGATTGTAAACGATTTTATGGTACTTGTGATTGCTGCAAAATTAAGGGCCATAAAAAACATCAATGTTATCGATTAATTGGATTCCGTCCGAGTTAGAAATTCAATGAGAAGAAAGGAGTTTCTGGTGTTGTGGCTAATTCAAGTGTCTCTACCGAATCTAAAGTTGCTTATACTCATCACGTTTCTGCTCCAGTATTCACTCAAGAGTAGTATAACCAAATATTACAGCTATTGAGCAAGCCACCATCTGCAGATTCTGCTGTCAATCTTGCATGTAGTTTGGATAACAATTCATTTCATTCTAATGTATCACTTAAATGGATTATTGACACAAGAGCTACATACCACATTTTATCCAATTTTAAGAACTTGGATTGTCCTATTTCTTGTGATTCCTTTAACACTTAATTTATCTTCCTGATGGTAAAACAATTCCTGTTACTCACCTTGGATCTTATTTCCTTACCCCATAATGTAAACTTGAAAATGTTCTTTTTGTTCCACAATTAAAACATAACTTGCTCTCAGTCTCTAGGCTTACTAGTAACCTTGGTTGTTTTCTTACCTTTTACCTTGATTTTTCTCTCCTACAGGATCTCTCCACTTGAAAGATGATGGAGATTGGTAGGGAATCCAAAAGCTTATATTTTTTAGATTCATCTTTCTTAGATGCTGGTTTGTCTGCTTTAGATCATTCTTTGTTACCTATTAATGCTTCTTGCATTATTTTCCAATTCTGCTACGTGTATTTGGCATGCTAGATTAGGTCATGCTGCTTTTTCCGAGATGAATAATTTTTTGCATTCTATCAAGTTTCAACAAGATATTGTTCATAAATGTTCTGTTTGTCCTTTAGCTAAACAAAAGAGATTACCTTTTCCTGTTAGTACTTCTCGATCGCATGTGCCATTTTAGCTCATTCATATTGATTTATAGGGTGCATATAGTGTCTCTACACATGGTGGTCATCATTTCTTTTAACTATTGTTGATGATCATACTAGGATGGCTTGGTTATATCTATTGAAGTATAAGAATTATGATATTTCTTCTCTCAAACATTTTTTGTATGTCTAAAGCCTATTTTCTACTTTAGTTAAAATCATTCGGAGTTACAATGGATCTTAATTTTTTTTAATTATGAGTGCACTCCTTTCTTTTCTTTCCTTGGCCTCATTCATCAAAGTTCTTGTGTTGGTACCCCTCAACAGAATGGGGTTGCTGAAAGAAAGCATAGACATGTTTTAGAAGTTGCACGTGCCTTACGATTTCAATCTAATGATCCTCTTAAATTTTAGGGTGAGTGTGTGCTCACTGCTTGTTACCTCATTAATAGACTACCATTATCTTTTCTTCAAGGGAAAACACCATTTGAGATGCTCTATCATAAGCCACCAAATCTGTCTCATCTAAAAGTGTTTGGTTGTTTGTGTTATTCAACCAAACCAAAATATATTGATAAATTCTCTTCAAAAGCTACCCCTTCTATGTTTTTTGGTTACTCTTCTACTCAAAAGGATATAATCTATTCAATCTTAAATCTAAAACTTTTTTTATTAACTGAGATGTTGTCTTCCATGAAGATGTATTTCCTTTTAAGTTAGCTTCACCAAATTCTTTTTCTTTTTCCCTATAATCATGATATTTATGACTCAATTTTTTTGAATTTTTCCTTTCCATCCATGACTTCACCTGATCATTCTTCACCTTATATTTCAGACTCTATTTTTCCAAAAAATTCTTCAGATTTTGTTTCCATTGATCCTACAGGTGATCTTTCTCATGCTTCAGCAAATGTTGTTCCTACTGCTTCTGTTCCTAGGTATGTGTCCACTAGGACTTCTTCTAGAGTTTCTAAACCTCCATCTTGGTTGAGTGATTACATTTATACTTGCCAATCCAGTTCTCTTCCAGGTCAGTATCCCATATCTAACCACATTTCTTATTCTCATTTACCACATCATACACAGTCTTTTATTATTTCTGTTTCTGATTCCCTTGAACCCAAAACTTTTCAAGAAGCTCAATATGATCCTCGATGGGTTAAGGCAATGCATAAAGAAATTCAAGCTATTGAGTTGAATAAAACTTGGTCTCTTGTTAATTTGCCTCCAGGTAAAGTGTGCATTACGTGTAAATGAGTTTTTAGAGTTAAATTCAAAGCCTCAGGCGAGGTTGAGTGGTTTAAGGCAAGACTTGTGGCCAAAGGTTATAATCAGAGAGAAGGAGTTGACTTTGTGGACACCTTTTCTCCTGTTGCCAAGCTCACTACTGTTCAATTTGTATTTTCTCTTGCTGCCATATTTTATTCGCCCCTTTGGTAGATGGATGTTCACAATGCTTTCTTGCAAGGTGATTTACATGAAGAGGTCTACATGGAGTTACCTAAAGGCTTTTGTAGTCAGGGGGATAATGTTGTATGTAGACTACAAAAGTCCCTTTATGGCCTAAAAAAAGCCTCGAGACAGTGGAATGCTAAGCTTACAGAAGCTTTACTTTTAGCAGGCTATGATTAAAGTAAACATGATTATTATATGTTTACTAAAATACATGGGTCTAATATTGTTGTACTTTTGGTTTATGTTGATAATGTATTGATTACTGGAAATGATGTGAAAATGATTACAGAATTGAAATAAGTTTTGCATATGAGTTTTAAAATGAAGACTTGGGTGAGTTAAAGTATTTTCTTGGTTTAGAAGTTTTGAGAAAAAAGAAAGGAATACTTCTAAATCAAAGGAAGTATGTATTGGATCTTGTTCAATGTACATGAGTAGGTGGTGCAAAACTTGCTGCAACACCTTTGGAGCAAAATACTAAATTCACTATAGTGGATTATGACAACTCACTTCAACAACAGAACCGAAAGGAAGATAACTTGGTTGACAAATCATAATTTCAGAGGCTGATTGGAAGGCTGTTGTATTTGACACACACAAGGCCTAATATAGCTTTTTCAGTTCAACAATTTAGTCATTTTATTCACCAACTAAAGAAAGAACACATGGAAGCAACTCTTAGGATGGTAAGATACATCAAGAAGAATTCTGGTTTGGGAATTATGTTGAAGGCTTCAAGCAGTTGTCAGCTTGTAGCAAGTTGAGATTTAGACTGGGCAACCTATCTAATAACAAGGAAATCAATAACAAGTTTTTGTATTAAATTAGAAGACTCATTTGTTTCATGGAAATCTAAAAAATAGTACCATATCAAGGTCTTCAGTAGAAGCTGAGTACATGAGTATGGCCATAACAACTTTAGAGCTAATTTGGCTAAAAGGGCTGCTATAAGAGGTTGGAATCAAGAATAACCAACCAACAAAGATCTATAGTGACAACAAGGCTACTTTACAGATTACAACTAATCTAATATTTCATGAAAGATCAAAACACATAGAGATAGATTGTCACTTCTTAAGGGGAAAAATTCAGAAGGGTTTGATCCAAATAGAATTTTTTCCAACTTCATAGCAGCAAGCATATATTTTAACAAAGGCACTTGGTGTTTCACAACATGAATATTTGTTATCCAAGTTAGAAGTCAAAGACATGTTTTACCTCCCAACTTGAGGGGGAGTGTTGAAGAAGTTAGTTATTTCTATTTAGTTAGGAATTAGTTAGAGGTTGGTTAGAAGTAGTTTCTTTGTAATAAGCACAATATATATATCTTATATTTAATATATGAATTATAGGTATTACAATATTCTTGTTTTAACAGTTTTAACGAAACGATCTCTTTACGAAATTGTAAGCATCTGTCGAAGCCTTAGAATGTGACACTTTAGCCTCGAAGGGATTTAGGGCGTTATATGTTTTGTTTAAACTTGTCTTGACCAAATGTTGGTTCACATTTCCCATATAAGTTTCGTCGAATGGCTCCACAAAATTTCTAATAAAGAAAATTATATTTAAGTAGTCTTATATCTCTTCTAGATCTTTAAGTCTCCGAAGAAATTTCTTTGTTGATCATAACTTTTGAAGATTCATAACCTTGAACCACCAAGAATCTTTCAACATGATCTCTGACAAACTCACGTTATTTTCCACATCCAAATTTATCATCAAATGGTCATATATACTTTTAATGTTAATCTAAGAGTAGTCATCATGATTCTATGTTTGATAATAACATTAACAATTAGTATATAAACTCTCATGTAAGATTGAAGAAGTGGTCTCTCTCTCTCTCTAAACTTCATATCACTCATGATCTTGAGCCCATCACTCTCTCAAAAACTATTGTTATGACTTTTCATCTAAATCAAAAGGAGTAAATCATCTATTGTCTCATCTAAATCAAAAGGAGTAAATCATCTATTGTCGTCGCAGCTCAAATGTTTCTATCAACTTAGTAGTGTTATCATAAGTATTAATCACCTAAAATAAATATATGTATTATATCCCTTGTATGACAATTTTATTTAACAAAAGAAAATTTCATACATTGAAATAAAACAAAAAATAATGACACATTCTATGAAAATGGGTCAAAATTACATTAAACATACGTACACAGACCCAACTATAAAATGCGTACAAAACCCAATAATATAATCATGTCTATCATGCTAGTGGTGTGTTTGGACATTAGTGGACAACATATCACCACCAAACTAATGCTAAAAGTGTTGGAAAACTCAAATAGAAAAAATAAAGAAAAGGTAAGAAAGAAAATCTAGATACTTGCTTTGCTTTAAGAACATGAATGGATTTGTTTGCCTTACTATTATTTGTCAATCAAATATTGGGAGAGGGGAATTATTTAAATTTAAAATAATAGAGATTAATTAAAGATTTAATTTTCCAAATTAAAATAAAAGTTTAATCTGATTAAGGTTTAAAATCATAGAGATCTAGAATTCATTAAATGACCTTAATGGTTAAAGAAAGTATTATTTTTCTTTGAGATTTTAGATTAACCAAGTTTGCCATATGTATACATTATCAATAACAAAAATTAGGGTTAACTACACAAATGATCACTTATTTTTGTGTTTTGTCCACTTTTAGCCATTGATTTAAAAAACATAATGTATTGTCACTTTCGTTTTTATTTAATTAAGATATGGCCACTTTCGTTTTTATTTAGTTAAGATATGGTCATCCGGAGTTAACTGTCGTTAACAAAAGTTAAATATTTTGATTTAATCACACATTTGGTTCCTGTTATTCACATATTCTCTCAATTTAGTCATACTTTTAATAAATTAAAATAAATTTAATCATCTAATAGAATGATGTCACATTTCATGCCATGTGTCCCCATTTGATTGAAGGACTAACTTTATTTTAATTTAATATATTTATTTCCACCAATCAAAGAGTGACATGTGTCACCATCTGGTTAAAAGAAACAAAGGAAAACAAATTGGGGAAAAAAGATTCAAACATTGGTAATCTAGGAAACTAAACATGTATCCAATCATTAAGTCAAGACCATTGCTTGGGCTAAAGTAGACAACATGGATCGTTCGTGATCTGTGCAGATGTGCTACTATAGTTGAACATTAGTTGTTGTATTATGGGAGACAAACGACCAACGAACTCGAGCACTAAAGGTGTGACCGAAAACATGTCTTAAGGAAATTGTGTAGCGACAGACCTCAACTAATTCCGATCAATATGTCAAAATAAAAATGAGTATTTTATTTCCATTTATTTTTATCTTATCTACTAAGAAGTTTAACCTTTTTGGTTTATTTTCTCAGGATTGATTTTGTCTCAAATTGTTATCTCGGATAACAATCTCAAGGTAAGAGTAAACTCATTCTATCTCGTATCCCTTCAATCGCTTTAATTTTATATTGATATTTATTTTATTACCATTATTATTTTTCTATAACATTCTCAAATTAATGTGAGCGCTTTTTCTATCAATCTTATGACAAATTTTATTTTATTTTTTGAGATGATATAAAATCCGTGAGTTTAATCATTGTTGTGTATAAGGGAAGTGCCAGAAATTCAGCAAAACATATATTGGGCAAAATTCAAGAGGATTTTATGGCAAAGGGATTCAAAGAATTGGATTCCAAAATCTTTGCAAGATCTTAGTGGTTGCGCACTTTGGGGACCTTGAATCTTGATTTTTTAGGTTTTGATTAGCAAATGTGGAGTTAATAGTGATGATCAAGAATTCAAGTTTTGGTTGACAACAATGAAATCAATCTGGTAGGTGAAATCTGAATATCTCCCTTTAATACGAAATGATGTATAACTCTTTCTTATACCTTTTTTAATATAAAACAGTTCAGATATCGTGGGAAAATGAGATATAAAATAAATTTGTTTCGGGATTTATCATGTCGTTTTAACGGGTTTGCTAAAATCTCAAAGTGGACAAATCTGTATAATAGAAATTACCGTAAAAATAACTTTGGTTACTGATTTTGTTTCAAAATATTTGATTATGTTTGATAACAAAATCGGAAATAAACAAGACTTAATTTTCTATTTATTGGAATCTTTGATATTGTGTTTGAAATTAATTGGGATTTTAATTCTGTCGTGTAATAGAATTATTTGATTTTTATAAAAATTGTTGAAAAGTAACAATTGTGTTACTAATTTGGTTTAGAATTTTAGTTCATGACTAAATTCAATTGATAGAATAAATCAAAATTTAATTTTGGTTTATTGTCTGAATTATCATTAATTCTAGTTTCGTGTGTTAAACGAAATCGTGATTGTCAGTGGTCTTGAGCCACGATGAGAAACTTGTAAAATTCTATGAAAATTTTTTCAAGATCTGACAACATAAGATGTTATTTTATTTGGTCATGGTGAACTTGACCAAATGTGAGATGATCCTTCTATTATTAGAGAGGATGAGGTAAAAGTTGTTACTAGATCTTGGAAGTATTATGACTTCCTATGTTGAAAATACATATTGAATGTATTATCAAATACAAAATATAATGTGTAAAATTAAACAATAGATACGAAACGGAAGATGTTTATACTAATAAATTATTAGTGATGAAGTTATTAAACTTCATAATAATGACATAGACAAGGGAGAATAAATGCTTTATTATATCCATTGATGATAGCAAAAGTATTGCTATATGTATTTGCTAAAAGAGCAAAAACGAAGTTATAGAAAAAATTATTTTCTACATACATGAAGTTGAAAACCAACTTAATAATTAAATTAAGATGATAAGAAGTGTGCACAACATGATATTACTCATGAAGTGACATCACTATATTCTCCTAAAATAAATGGAGTAGCAAAGCAGAAGAATTGAACAATGAAAGCAATACTAAGAAGTTCTGAGTTGTCACAGAACATGTGGGGGGAGAAGTTGTGCTGTCAACTAATTACCTTTTAAATAAGGTCCCAGGAAAATTACAAGACAGCATAATAGTTATGAAAATGTTGAAAAACTTGTGTCATACAAACACTTAAAATATGGGGGTGTCTTGAGAAGGTAATTGTCATATTACCAAAATAAATCAAAATAAATCCTAAATGATGTATTGTATTTCTTTTGACTATCCTATTCTTAGAAGGATAGACCGATACTAGTTGAAATTTGATATTTAAGATATGAACAACACAAGTGAATATATTTCACACTGCAAGGAAAAATCGTGTTATGGAAATCCTTAAGAAAATGGTTATAACCATATTCATAATAAAATCTGAGTTTGTAGCTCTAGATAAGTCTAGAGAATAAGCCAAAGGCTTTGGAATTTTTTTGGAGGATATTCTTAAATGGCTTAAATATGTGCCCACAATATGCTTTTATTGTGACTAGCAAGTATAATGGTAAGTCGAGACATATGCATCATCGACATAATACTATAGACAACTTATCTCAAATTGAGTTATCTATGTCGATTTTGTAAGATCAAATGATAACATTATGGATCCGCTAACCTAAGCGTTAAATCGAGATTAAGTTGAGAAAACATATAAAGGAACATGACTAAAGCCCATGAAATTTAAAGGTGTTATGTGACGGAAAACCCTACCTTGTTCACTAGAGATCCCAAGATCTAGGTTCTTATCCCAAGTTCGTTCCTATGATGTAAATAGTGATCAAAGTGGTATATGCTAAGCTAGGCTTTTAATGACCATTGAATGTTACGGTGAGTCGAGCAACATAAGTCACCTATGTGAGAGTGAAGTGGGGCCGCTTAAAGAGACTATTGGGCATAGTTCTTTCAAACTCTTGCAGAACCAGACAAATGTCCATGGCTTTAAGGACCCATAAGAACTAAAATTTTGTCAGATGAGTAGTTGTGTGAAGTATGTCATTGCTTACACAAACGATAGAACATTTCAAGGACATCGCGTCTACTGTTTAACCAGTAAAGTAAATATACTTTCACAAGGGAATGTTAAAAGGAGGACACCTACTTATCATATGCAACTATCAATTGTAGAGGCTATCACCACATCGTGCCAAAATATTTTTGATTAAATCATCAATTTCATTCATGTCGAGATTGTTGGAAAAAAGGTGAATTTAATTGATAAATTTAATATTTATATTAAATTCATTGTCCTTTTGACTATTACAAATTAAAAGATAACTTTTAATTTAAATATTTGTAGGATAATTACTCTTTTAATAAGTCAATTTTAAAATGTATTTGATATCTTTTTAATTTTGAATATTGAAAGATAATTATATATTTTTGTATATTTCAAATTAAAATAATATATATTTAAGTTTGAATAGTAAAAGGAGTTTACCTTTTGACCATTGCAAATTAAATTTATTATTTAATTTGAATATTAGTAGGATAATTACTCTTTGAATATGTCAACTTAAAAAGATATTTGTTACCTTTTTAACTTTGAATATTAAAGATAATTATATACTTTTGTATATTTCAAATTAAAATAATATCTATTTAAGTTTGAAAGGTAAAAGAAGTTTTATCTTTTGAATATTTCAAATTAAAAGATATTATTATCTGTTTAAAGTTGAATATTAAAAGATATTTGGGTGGATTAAATCTCTCTTGAAAATCCCCTATAAATAGTGAATAAACCTATTAGTTTTTTCACATCTTAACAGATCTCTCAACTCAATTTTTCAAGAACTTCTCTTATCTTGAAAAAGTTTTCTATTCCTTAGTTTTTTTCTGGTGATAGTCGAAGGTCAGGATCGTTCGTTATCTTTGCAGATGTGCTACTGTAGTTGATCGTTAGTTGTTGTATCCTGGAAGACAGACGACCAACGAACTCGAGCACCAAAGGAGTGGCCGAAAATATGTCTTAAGGAAACTGTATAGCGACAAGTCTCAACTGATTCCGATTAATAGATCAAAATAAAAAGGAGTGTTTTATTTCCATTTATTTTTATCTTATCTTCTAAGAAGGTTAACCTTTTTGGTTTATTTTCTCAGGATTGATTTTGTCTCAAATTGTTATTTCGGATAACAATCTCAAGATAAGAGTAAATTCGTTTTATCTCGTGTCCATTCATTTCCTTTAATTTTATAATGATATTTATTTTATTATCATTATTATTTTTCTATAATATTCTTGGATTAATGTGCGCGCGTTTTTTCTAACACATAACACCCATGCTCCAGCTAGCTACTATCTTACACTCAAAAGGCTTCTGGATCATCATAGTTCACGCTGAATTGAACTCTCTTAATCCTTCATACCACCCCTAAATCGCCTTTGTTTCGATACCGGATAAGCTCACGAGATCTCAACTATCGGATACAGATGTTGCAAGTCTCACGCTGATTCTGAACAGAAACTATGCAGTGCCATTACATCGATGCATAAAAAAAGATGTTGCATTCTTATCGTATAGCCGCGGTCGTCTACGATACCCTCATGTTTTGTGCTCAAACTATCACCGACGATCTGAGGCTACCGGGGATAACTCTGCGTACATGCTCTGCTACAACGTTGTTGCTCTTTCCTGCCATTCCTCAACGTGATGAGAAAGGTATATTTCTTTAGTGTCTGGTTGCACCAACTAATGCTGTTTTCAATATCCTAAACTCTTTAAATTTGTCATACAGATTTTATTTCTGAAATCCAATGGCTAGAGCTTCGAGCTCTTCAGCTTCAACGCTGTCGTGCATTATTATCACAGAATCCAACCGAAGCAGTGACGGAGAATCGAGTCGCATTCTGTTAGGTATGGCTCATAAATATACTAGTAAAGAGGACAGGAGATGGAGCGGAGTGAGCGAAGCAAACATCAACTGTCCTTACAAAGAAAGTCTCGTTGTGGGGTTACGAATTATGTGGGTTGGGGGTGCGGGGGCTATGCCCCAACGGTACGGTACAAGGTTGATTTTGTAATTATGTACCAGGGTTTTCTATTATAAATAGAGATGTAACATAGACCTAAAATATCATTGAATAAAACTTCTAACGCCGCCTAGGCACCGAGGACGTAAGCACATTGCCGAACCTCGTAAAATTCTCGTGTTCTTTTGTTTTCTTTACCCGTTTTCGTCAACAATTAGTATCAGATGCCAGGAGCAAAATTCGAAGTCGCAAAATTCGATGGTCAGGGTAACTTCGGATTATGGCAAATGAGGGTGAAGGATCTATTGGCGCAGTAAGGGATCTTGAAGGCTTTGCGACCTACAAAGCCGGCGTCGATGGATGAGGAAGATTGGGAAGAATTGCAGCAGCGAGCGGCAGGAACCATACGATTATGCTTGGTGGACGAGGTCATGTATCACGTCATGCATCTATCGTCTCCAGAAAAAATTTGGAGGAAGTTAGAAAGTCAGTTTATGTCCAAATCCTTAACGACAAAACTGTATCTGAAGCAGCGGCTGTATGGGCTGAAGATGCAGGACGATCACGATTTTACGCAACACGTGAATGTCTTCAATCAAATCATTTCTGATCTGGCTCGGCTTGATGTGAAAATTGAGGATGAAGACAGAGCGATGATTCTGTTGTGTTCGTTGCCTCCCTCTTACGAACACATGGTGACTACTCTTACATATGGGAAAGAGACTATCAACGTTGAGGAGATTACTGCAACCTTGTTGGCTCACAACCAGCGGAAGCAGAATGCAGGGGAAAGATCTCAAGCCGATAGCTTATATGTCAAGGGTAATCGAGATCGTGGACGGAAGCCAGAGAAGGCAGGGTCCGGGAAGCGGAATTCCAGATCCAAATCCAGGGATAAGAAGACGATTCACTATTACAAGTGCAAAGAGGCGGGACATATGAAGCGAGACTGTCCGAAGTTGAAAATACAGACTGATGATAAGCGTGATGGCTCATCCAAGTCTGGGAACGTGGTCGAGGATGATAATTCTGATTGCAGTGAGGGTGATATGCTTTCTATTTCAACGACACAATTGACAGATGCTTGGATTCTTGATTCTGGATGTTCTTATCACATCACGCCAAATAGGGAATGGTTTTCGACACACAGACCGGTTAATTCTGGTTTGGTTTATTTGGGTATGATCGATGTTGCAATATTGTTGGTATTGGTGATGTCATAATTAAGATGCACGATGGCTCCGTTCGGACGTTGAGTGGTGTTCGACATATCCCAGACTTGAAGAAGAATTTGATTTCCTTGGGCACTTTGCACAAGAATGGTTTTATCCCTAACGCTGACGAGGATAGGGAAACCATTCGGATTGTTAAAGGATCATTGACTGTGATGAAAGGCAAGATGACTGCAGGGAATATCTACAGATTGTTAGGGAGTATCGTTGCAGGTGGAGTTCACTCTGTTGAGTCCTGTGATGATACGACAAAATTGTGGTATATGCGCCTTGCTCATCTTAGTGAACGTGGTATGGAAGAATTACACAAGAGAAACTTGTTGCATGGTGTCAAAAGCTGTAAGCTCGATTTTTGCAAGTATTGTGTTCTTGGTAAATAGACTAAAGTCCGTTTTAAGACTACGAAGCACACAACTCAAGGGATTCTTGATTATGTGCATTCTGATGTATGGGGGCCTTCCACGACATCGTCTTTGGGTGGATCAAGGTACTAAGTTACTTTTATTGATGATTTTTCACGGAAAGTTTGGGTGTATTTTTTGAAACAGAAATCTGAAGTTTTTGAGAAGTTCAAGCTGTGGAAAGCTGAGGTAGAAAACCAAACAGGACGAAAAATCAAGTGTTTGCGGTCTGATAATGGTACGGAGTACACAGATTCACAGTTCCTACAATTCTGTAAGGAGCATGGGATTCAGAGGCATTTTACAGTGCGCAAGACACCACAACAGAATGGTGTTGCGGAACGAATGAACAGGTCATTGAATGAAAGAGCCAGATGTTTGCGGTTGAATACGGGGCTTCCCAAACACTTCTGGGCTGAGGCTGTTAACATGGCGTGTTACCTTATCAACAGATCGCCAAGGGCATCGCTGGCTGGGAAAGTTGCAGAAGAGGTATGGACTGGTCATGATGTTAGTTTTGATAACTTAAAGATTTTTGGTTGTCCTGCTTATGTGCATGTACCTGCTGATGAGAGATCCAAACTTGATACAAAATCGAAGGAGTGCATTTTTCTGGGTTACAAGAAAGATGTCAAAGGATTCAAGTTCTGGGATCCAGTTGCGAAGAAAGTTGTGATTAATAGAGATGTCATTTTTGATGAACAGTTCATGTTGCAGTAGAAGCAAGACACGACAGTGGTGGATTTCGAGCAGTTTCCAGTTGAGAAACCAGAAACTTCTCAACCGACTTCTGGTGGTTCCACTACGGATGATTTACAGGATTATAGTCTCGCTAGAGACAGGGTGAGACGGACGAATATAAAGCCTCCGAACAGATTGGGTTTTGAAGACTTGGTATCTTTTACACTTATTGTTAGCAGTGATGATCCGGTTACTTTTCATGATGCCGTTACTAGTCAGGAAAATGACAAGTGGATGGCAACCATGGTTGAGGAGATGGAGTCTTTGAATCACAATCGCACATGGGTGTTAGTTCCCCTTCCTGAGGGTAAGAAGCCGATTGGTTGCAAATGGGTGTATAAGAAGAAACCAGCAGTAATAGAAAAAGAGGGGGAGAAGTTCAAGGCTCGTATGGTAGCGAAGGGTTTTTCACAGCAGAAAGGAGTTGATTATGATGAAATCTTTTCTCCTGTGTTCAGGCACACTTCAATCCGAGCAGTACTTGCATTGGTGGCTAGTTGGGATTTGCATTTAGAGCAGATAGATGTTAAAACTACTTTTTTGCATGGTGATTTTGAGGAGCAGATCTACATGCGGCAACCTGAAGGTTTCAGTCAACCTGGAAGCGAGCATTTAGTTTATAGATTGAAGAAATCTTTGTACGGGTTGAAACAGTCTCTGAGACAGTGGTATAAACGGTTTGACTCCTATATGATCAAGATTGGCTACAACCAATGTGAGTATGATTGTTGTGTCTATGTTAAGAGCCTTGATGATGGTTCTTTTATTTTTCTATTACTGTATGTTGATGATATGTTGATTGCTGCGAAGAACATGGATGATGTTATCGTTTTGAAAACTTTATTGAGTCAGGAATTTGATATGAAAGATTTAGGTGCTGCAAAGAAAATTCTTGGAATGGAAATTTGCAGGGACAGAGACTCAAGGAAACTGCGGCTATCTCAATGAGGTTATGTTGAGAAAATGCTAGAAAGGTTTGCGATGAGCAGCGCGAAACCAGTTAGCACTCCATTGGCGAATCACTTTAAGCTCTCATCAGAACAGTGCCCTAAGACGGATAAGGAAGCTGAAGATATGGCAAAGGTTCCATATTCTAATGCTGTTGGCTGCTTGATGTATGCGATGGTATGTACTCGTCCTGATTTAGCTCATGCTGTTAGTCAAGTTTGTAAGTACATGTCTAAACCTGGTAAGCAACATTGGGAAGCAGTCAAGTGGATCTTTCGGTACTTAAAGGGTACTGTGGGACATGGAATTGTTTTTGGGAGTCAGCGGGATAATCCTTTGGTTGTAGGATATGTGATTCAGACTATGCGGGTGACTTGGATAATAGAAGATCTACGACAGGGTATGTCTTTATTCTTGGTGGAGGGCCTATTTGTTGGAAGTCTACTATTCAATATGTTGTGGCTCTATCTACAACTGAAGTTGAGTACATGGCAGCGGCTGAAGCTGCAAAAGAAGCTTTATGGCTTACTGGTTTAGTGAAGGAGTTGGGTGTTCAACAAGGTGGAGTTCAGTTGCTTTGTGATAATCAAAGTGCTATTCACTTGGCTAAGAATCAGGTGTATCGTGCTAGAACTAAACATATTGATGTTAGGTTCCACAAGATCAGAGAGTTGGTTGCATCTGGAGAGGTTTTGTTTTAGAATGTACATACTGATGAGAATGCCGCTGATATGTTCACCAAGCCAGTTACGACAGACAAGTTCAAGCATTGCTTGGACTTGTTGAATGTTTCGAGTTGTTAAAGAAGCAAGGTAACCCAACCCACATTGAAGTTTCCAAGGGGCAGGATATTCGCCATGGTGGAGATTTGTTAGGTATGGCTCATAAATATACCAGTAAAGAGGACAGAAGATGGAACGGAGTGAGCGAAGTGGACATCAACTGTCCTTACAAAGAAAGTCTCATTGTGGGGCTACGAATTATGTGGGTTGGGGGTGCGGGGGCTACGACCCCGCGGTACGGTACAAGGTTGATTTTGTAATTATGTACCAGGGTTTTCTATTATAAATAGAGATGTAACCTAGACCTAAAATATCATTGAATAAAACTTCTATCGCCGCCTAGGCACCGAGGACGTAAGCACATTGCCGAACCTCGTAAAATTCTCGTGTTCTTTTGTTTTCTTTACCCGTTTTCGTCAACACATTCACAAATGCGGTTAAGAGCTTATCAGCTATAATTGTGAACATAATGGAGTTTCTTGAATAAGAAGCGATGTTAAAGATCAAACAATGCTTCCTGCTCCAATTTTCACCATAGGACCAATACATAAACTAACCCCTACGGTTTACACCTCATTGTATACTGAAGATGATAAATGCATAACTTGGCTCGACAAATAAAACCCCAATCCGTCATTTAAACAAGCTTCAGTAGCATAGCCAGCATTGATAGACATGAACTGATCGAGATGGCCTGGGGGCTAGCCAACAATAAACAACCCTTTTTGTGGGTGGTTAGGCCTGATTTGGTTCATGGCTCGGACTCGAATGAACCATTGCAGAACGGATTCCAGGATATTGTGGGAGAAAGAGGCTGTATTGTGACACAGACGCCTCAAATGGAAGTGTTGGCCCATATATCAGTAGGTGGGTTTTGGAGCCACGGTGGCTGGAAGTCAACCATTGAGAGTATCTGTGAAGGGGTGCTAATGATATGCAAACCATTCTTCAGAGACCAACACTTGAACTCAAGTTACATATGTAAGGTTTGGAAAACAGGGTTGAAATTGCATGAACTAGAAAGACGGAACA
Organism: Hibiscus syriacus; assembly: GCF_006381635.1. NCBI lineage: Eukaryota > Viridiplantae > Streptophyta > Magnoliopsida > Malvales > Malvaceae > Hibiscus > Hibiscus syriacus. The sequence goes on along the minus strand of NW_024061878.1, from coordinate 3,508,336 downwards.
TAGAAAGAACAATAAAAAGACTAATGGTGGATATGGAAGGTAATGAGATCAGAAAGAGAGCCATGGATTTGAAGGAGAAATTGGTTCTTTCTCTTATGGAGGGCGATTCTTCAAGCTGTTATTCCATGATTTAACATACCAGATTTCATCACTTTAAGAGACGTGAAACTGAATATCATCATTGTACTTTTAGTTTGTGTCATCGTATGTAATCTAGAGAATATTGAGAAATATCAAACATTTGCAGCATAAATGTAGTCTTTTGTCGAATATTTTTGCATTGTTAGAAGATGAATCCTTTAAAAACCTTCAGCTATATCGGTTCCACTAACAAACAGACATCATTTTCTCCATTGGTTGCCAAAGAAACTCGGAATCGTAGCCATTTCTGGTAGTTACTTTTCGAAATTAAGTATTATTGTAAAAGAGGATAATAACAAGAACTTTGAACTGGTGACAAGATCCCTCGAACTCTGTTGCTGTTTTGTCGATGTCTCACTGTCCTAAATCAGGGAGAGGAGGAATCTTATATTTTACAGTTTGATTTGATAAAATATTAAAATCAAATTATTGTGTGATAACTCTGTAAAAAGACTACTTTTAAGGCCTTTTTGACTTAAGTTATTGTTTGTTTAAGGGTACATATAAGTCATTTTAGATGTATGTAGCTACAGGTAATTGCATTTGTGGTGGTTGTTTTATTTTATTTTATTAAGGTGTTATATGAGGGGGAAGGTGTGGTTTTTAGTGATGTGCAGGAAACAACAAGCAAAATAGGTGAGCTGGGAAGTAATGTCGCGGCATCACACGCTGAAGCAGATTGAAATGCCTCGGCAATTCTGGCGTAGAAAACGACAAAAATATACAGCTGTACGTGCACAGTTGGCTCTGCACGTGAAATGATGGTTGTAACAACCTGCTAGGGGACCACTGACACCTGGAGGATAAGGTTCATGCACAACATGTGATTCTAGGGGTATGAGGGGTATTTTACACCCAACAATATCCCAACAACATCATCATTACCCCTAGATATTTTTATTATATATTACACCTCACAAGAGAGAGAGTGTGTGGAAGAAAGGAGACGCATATTGTAGCAGAAAAATCACATTTTTATTTTCCCTTTTCCTTTCTTCTTCCTTGGGTTTTCCTCCATTGATAAAGCTTCAAGGAGTGGCGAGCTAGGCGCCGAGAGGAGCTAGCGAGCTAAAGCGGTTCGTGGTGGTCGAGGAGACCTCCGGTGGCGCGCGTCGAAGGCTCTTTCTCACTTTCTTTTGCTGTTATTTTTATTTATTTTATTTGTGGGTTGTTGGAACGAACATTTTATGGATTTTTCTATGAATATTTCGAACCCTACCATGAACTAACTTATTTGGTGGTGGTTGGTTTAATGGATGTTTAAACTTTATTTTTAATGGTATATTTAAGTTTATTTTGGTTCTTTATTTGCTTTGCTTGTGAATGCTTCACCATCTAGGCTTATAAGAGGCATGGAAATGTCCATTTCTTAGATGAAGGTTAGGTGTTCGGAAGAATCCTAAGCTAAAAATACTTGTAAGTATTTCGAAGAAACGCAAGACAAGATCCTCATAAGCAATGGGTTATAGTATTTTCAAGGGGCTTTGAACCGGCCTAGGAGTATTATAACCTAATCCCTTAGATCTCGGAAGAGACTAGGATAGGATTTCAACGACTAAAAAGGGTGTCTTTATCAATAGGGTAGGCTGTCCAACATCGTTGAGTGAGAGCAGATGCCTTGGCATCTTATTCTGTTAGGTTCCTGTGAGAACATTTTAGGAAAGCCCTGTCGAGTAAGTAACGACCAGGTAGCTTAAATCTGCCTGAGAGATAAGTTTAACATCCTTAGATCAATCCCTACCATTCATTCCATTGAAAGCTTGTCACGTGAGGATTATCTTCTTTTTATTTATTTACTGTTTTTTTTTACCATTTTCCTTTGCCATGTCATTTCTTTTTGTTACTCATACACATTTCATTTGCCTCGGCATAATCATTTGTGAATACCATTAGCTATACTTAATTAATTTAGAATAGTGCATAAATTTTACTCAATATCCTTCCAATCCCTGTGGAGACGATACTCACTCATCACTGTATTACTTTTGCGATTGTGTATACGTGCACATTATTTGCGTATAATTTTATAGTACTCGCAATACGCGAACAAGTTTTTGGCGCCACTGCCGGGGATTGGCAATTAATGATGTTGAGTTTAGTTGTTGCACCGTTTTATTTATTTTCTTTGTACATAGTTACTTGTTTTTGTGTTTACCTTTTTCAGGTGTTACGTTGTCGCATGACATGTAAAAGACCCAAAGAACCATTATTTCATATAGAACCTGAGGCTCATGTTGTTCAAAATCAAGTGAAGGATCCTACAGTTCTAAATGCCACGACAATTCCAAATGCTAGGAATGCTGCTCGACCACAAACTATTAGAGATTACTTAGCTCCCACCTTAGATGACCTACAACCTGCTATTATACCTCCCAAGATTCAGGCAACCCAATTCGAGCTCAAACCAGTTATGTTCGACATGTTGGACTTGATTGGAAAGTTTGGTGGTGCTCCTCATGAGGATGCAAGGCAACATGTTCGAGAATTTTTGGAGGTCTGTGACTCCTTTCGACAAGAAGGTGTGCATGAAGATGTGCTGAAATTGAAGTTATTTCCATATTCTTTGAAAGATGATGCCAGGGCATGGTTCAATGGATTACCTTCCGGCTCTATAAGGTCTTGGGATGAATTGTGCAAAATTTTTTTGCTACGGCATAATCCACCGAATATGAACAACCATCTTAGGAATGCCATAGCATCTTTTCACCAAGCTGATGACGAGTCAATGTATGAGTGTTGGGATCGATACAAAGAATTGCTTCACAAATGTACCAACCATGGATTCCACGACTGGACTCAAGTCGTGATGTTCTACAATGGAGCCAATGCACCCACGAGGATGATGCTAGATGCCTGGACAAATGACACTTTGCTTGACAAATCACCTGAAGAGGCTTTTGGCATTCTTGATCGAATTGCTAACCATGATTACCAATTTCCCTCTTCAAGGTTTGAAACTATAAGGAAGGCATCTGGGACATTCAAGTTGGAAGTTGAAGATTCAGTGTCGGCCCAACTCTCTACCATCACCATTATGTTGAAGAATTTGCAAAATTCTAAGGAGGTGAAAGAAGTGAAGGTTGATAGCTTGGCATGTCTGTTATGCCAAGGCAATCACCATGAATGTGAATGCCCGAGCAATCAAAAGTCCATCAACTATGTGGGAAGCTTCAATGGATGGAGTCAGCATCCCAATTTCTCATGGGAAAATCAAGGAGCTTGTAATGTCAGTCATCTCGCTCAGCAGCAGTATATAGATGAGCCCCCAGCCTTTCAAACGAATATGCCATGGCATAATCAAGGGACAACATCTTCACTTAATACAAGTTCTCTAGAGGCCACTATGCAAGACTTTATGGCAACTACAAAGGCTTTATTACAAGATCACGATGCATCTATTAAGAGTCAAGAAGAATTATTACAAAGTCAAGGGGCATGGTTGCAAAGTCATAGTTTTTCTTTGAGAGCTTTGGAAATGCAAGTGGATCAAATTGCCACGACATTACAAGAATACCAACCAGACAGATTGCCTAGTGATACTGAAATCACTAAGGCTAAAGGCAGTGAGAAATTTAGTACATTCACCTCAGGGAGTGGCACCTATATCTATAAAGATGCTAAGTTTGGGGGGGGGGAAACACTAGAAGAACCTAGCTATGAGATTGTGCATGAAGAGTTTCAATTGCAAGAGGACTTACATTCGCTGGAGAACAAAGCTGGAGGTTCAATAAGTAAACCCAATGATGATAGGAAAAATAATGCCATGGCAAAAGAAAAACCCCCACTAGCAGGAGTTGATGACCAAAGGGAAGCTGCAGAATTTTGCCAAGGCAATTTTTCAGGCACTGATGATTACTTGAAGCTCGATGAAGAAGACAAAGATGAGCTTAAGGATATTTCAAAAGAGACGGGTCAGTCTAGCTTACTCATAGCTAGACCAGGTACGAAAATTGAACCTTTGGATTTCATTGAATTTCCTCATCCTAAACTCCAAGTAGCTTTCCATTTTTCTAGTCTAGAAAGTGTGAAAGAACTAAGGAATGAAATGGAGATTAAATTCCCTGATGAGAAATTATTATTTGCCACAGCATTGTCGTGGTATGCTGACATTATCAATTTTCTCGTTAGTGGTATTTTGCTTCCGTACTTGAATAGCCAGGGCAAGAACAAGTGGATGCAGGATGATGACCCCTACTTCTTCAAAGACTTTGCTGCCCAAGCAATTAAAATATGCCACGGCAACGGGGAGCGAAAAGAGATCCTATTTCACCACAAATTAGCTTTATGTGGAGAACACTCAAGAGGAGAAATGACTACTGCAAAGGTCCTACAGATCGGGTTCTATCGACTTACACTGAAGGTGGCGCTGTTATATATATGGAGCATTTTAGTCTATACTGGTGCTCCAATCGAATGCGACAAAAATGCCATAGCAATTCATGATGTTTTGGAGTTTGCATCCCTTTAACTCTCTTTAATTTATGTTTTAGAAGTTTTGTTTTTTTTTCATGAGTGTTTGTTTGTTTTTCTTTGTTTTATTTCTTTATTTTTATTTTTAATATTAGTTCTTTTTAGGACGAAGGGTGTTTTGGAGGAGGAATATGATGAAATCTCACGAGGGAACTTCACAAACCAATATGCCACGGTAAATCTAGATGTAATTGAGGCTCTAACAAGACGCAGTCGTGGCACCTGTTCACAAGGAGATGCTCCCACGTTTGGCTTATAATCTTCTCGTCATCCTGGACGTGATCTTGCCATCATTTGAGGATGCCACGACATTTGTAAATGTCACTCAGCAAGACAATACACCCAAGCCAGAGGATGCTAACCCAGTTAGCATGGACTAGATGACGTCTGAAGTCATCTGTTGGGCGTATGGAGACCTCAACATCTAAGAACACTGAAGGCCCTAGCACACCAACTGCTAAACCCAGTTCTGATCCTGACAAAAGCCCCACATCACTGAGGAAGTGCACCAGACGCAATACTACTAGCACTGCCAGCGCGACTCCACCAGCATCTTAGGAAGACAAGGTACCTTGCATTGAATTGCATCGCATCACATAGCATGTAGTCTAGTTTAACTTAGTTTTTATTCAGCATTGAGGATAATGCTTCTCTCAAGTTTGGGGGAGGTAGTGTTCTTTGTAGAACATGTGCATGATAATATTAGCATAATGTTATGCCATGGCATCAGTAAATGGTAGGACAGTTAGATGGAAATGTTTTGATGATACCTGATGAAGATGAACTTTTTAGGCTAGAAATTGAATGCAAATGACTGTTGAAAATGATAGAACTGACTCTAGGGCTTGATGCTTTGTGAATTATTCTTACACGATTTGTATGTTTTCTATACTTAAAGAACTTAGGAAGTTTTTATGAAAGAACTCTAGTTAGCCTTGGCATTAAAATATGGTATTATGCTTAAATGATAAATCATTGTTTAATAACTCCCTTATGTCTAAATTTTGTTTAATCATGAATAAATCTTCGGCATAGCTGTAGAGGGACACTCCTCTTTGCCGTGGAATTGCCTGGAACTCTCTTTAATAAATGGCAGCCACACGCATACGAGTGAATGAAAGTAGTCACGGGATGACTCTGTCTGACTAGCTTGGGGGTGGAAGGTATGCTCCCTTTCACCTAAAGTGTAGGATGGTAGGTGTGATGAGCTGACTCCCTTCGTAGCAGTGTAAAAAAAAAGTGAAAAAAATAAGAAAAAAAATGTGTAGTAAGTGAAAAGGGAGTATAAATGTGCTTAATGAATGAGTTAATGCCGTGGCAAAACTAGGGAACTCAATTAGAAATTACCTAAATTCGTTAAGTGTAGATTAGATACAATAAATCACACACACAACACCATAAAGAATCTTGACCTAGGGAAAAGTACTTGAATTCTTGATATGTCTAGCATGTAGAAGCCGATTTTTATGAGGTTGAAATTCAATTTTTGTCTTGTTGTCCTACTGTTGAAATTGCCATGACATTTTGATTGTGTTAATTGTTATCCATCGCTTGAGGACAAGCAATAGCTCAAGTTTGGGGGTGTGATAACTCTGTAAAAAGACTACTTTTAAGGCCTTTTTGACTTAAGTTATTGTTTGTTTAAGGGTACATATAAGTCATTTTAGATGTATGTAGCTACATGTAATTGCATTTGTGGTGGTTGTTTTATTTTATTTTATTAATGTGCTATATGAGGAAGAAGGTGTGGTTTTTAGTGATATGCAGGAAACAACAAGCAAAATAGGCGAGCTGGGAAGTAATGTCGCGGCATCACACGCTGAAGCAGATTGAAATGCCTCGGCATTTCTGGCGCAAAAAATGACAAAAATATACAGCTGGCTCTGTACGTGAAATGATGGTTGTAACAACCTGCTAGGGGACCACTGACACCTGGAGGATAAGGTTCATGCACAACATGTGATTCTAGGGGTATGAGGGGTATTTTGCACCCAACAATATCCCAACAACATCATCATTACCCCTAGATATTTTTATTATATATTACACCTCACAAGAGAGAGAGTGTGTGGAAGAAAGGAGACGCATATTGTAGCAGAAAAATCACATTTTTATTTTCCCTTTTCCTTTCTTCTTCCTTGGGTTTTCCTCCATTGATAAAGCTTCAAGGAGTGGCGAGCTAGGCGCCGAGAGGAGCTAGCGAGCTAAGGCGGTTCGTGGTGGCCGAGGAGACCTCCGGTGGCGCACGTCGAAGGCTCTTTCTCACTTTCCTTTGCTGTTATTTTTATTTATTTTATTTGTGGGTTGTTGGAACGAATATTTTATGGATTTTTCTATGAATATTTTAACCCTACCATGAACTAACTTATTTGGTGGTGGTTGGTTTAATGGATATTTAAACTTTATTTTTAATGGTATATTTAAGTTTATTTGGTTCTTTATTTGCTTTGCTTGTGAATGCTTCACCATCTAGGCTTATAAGAGGCATGAAAATGTCCATTTCTTAGATGAAGGTTAGGTGTTCGGAAGAATCCTAAGCTAAAAATACTTGTAAGTATTCCGAAGAAACGCAAGACAAGATCCTCATAAGCAATGGATTATAGTATTTTCAAGGGGCTTTGAACCGGCCTAGGAGTATTATAACCTAATCCCTTAGATCTCGGAAGAGACTAGGATAGGATTTCAATGACTAAAAAGGGTGTCTTTATCAATAGGATAGGCTGTCCAACATCGTTGAGTGAGAGCAGATGCCTTGGCATCCTATTCTGTTAGGTTCCTGTGAGAACATTTTAGGAAAGCCCTGTCGAGTAAGTAACGACCAGGTAGCTTAAATCTGCCTGAGAGATAAGTTTAACATCCTTAGATCAATCCCTACCATTCATTCCATTGAAAGCTTGTCACGTGAGGATTATCTTCTTTTTATTTATTTACTATTTTTTTTACCATTTTCCTTTGCCATGACATTTCTTTTTGTTACTCATACACATTTCATTTGCCTCGGCATAATCATTTGTGAATACCATTAGCTATACTTAATTAATTTAGAATAGTGCATAAATTTTACTCAATATCCTTCCAATCCCTGTGGAGACGATACTCACTCATCACTGTATTACTTTTGCGAGTGTGTATACTTGCATTGTGCACTCTGATTTTTATTGTACAGTTTGATGAAATAATGAAAATAAGATAGATCGTGGGCCAGATTTTTTATTGAGCCTCTTGAAACAATGAAAAATTGAGTGGAGAATAGGAAATTGGAACAAATACAACAGGAGGAAAGAGAGGTAGCACTCTCAAAGCTTTATTGATATTGTTATATCCTTAATTGAGGACCGGCATATAAATACAAGAGAGGAGTTGAAGAACAGAAGAGACTAGTCTAACAACCCTAACCACATCTTCATCATATTTCAACAACCTGACAATGGTGCAACACACAACTAACTATCTACAATTTCAGCAGTGGCATATGAAATACTTCGATACTCAACTTCAGCAGTTGAGCGAACAATTTGTTTCTTACAACCCCATGATATCATATTTCCGCCAAAATAAAGCTTGTTATAAACATTCGAGAACCAACAACAAAACATAAACCATAATCAATAATTCCTTTCAAATATCATAAAATTCATTTCTCTAGAAGTGACTATCCAAAGGAGTTTGCATGAATTGACATACACGATTCACAGTAAAAATATTCACGAGTCTAGTGATTACAATATATTGTAAGGTATCGAAAATTCCTATATTCCGTAGTGTTGTGAATAAGACTCCCATCTTTACTAGAAAGTTTGATGTTGGTTATCATAGGAGTGGGAAGATCTGTGATTTTATCAAAATTAAATTTATTTAGCAAACCAAGTATGTACTGTTGTCGACTAAGAAAAATGTCATTAGAGTCGCACATACCTGAATTCCCAAAAAATAATTCAAAGCTCCTAGATCTTTGAGAGGGAAGACCATATTCAAGTTGCTTATGACCTCTTGAATTATTGTCTCCCATAATGATAATGTTATCAACAGACACTAACAAATAAACAATAGCAGTAGAAGTTCTTTTAACAAACAATGAGGAATCAGCCACCGTAAATCATTTAAGAACTAGATATGTTTTAAGCTTTTCAAACCATGCTTGTGGAGCTAGTTTCAATCCGTAAATTGCTTTATTAAGTTCACACACCATAGGTTGACTACAGTTACCTTGTTCATAGTCAGGATACTGAGTCATGTACACATCTTCAGAAAGTTCGCCGTTCAAAAAGGCATTGTTAACATCTATCTACTTGTCTCAAACATCAACCTTTCGTCACAACAAGAGATAATATTGTGCGAACAGTAACATGTTTATTTACCATACTGAATGTCTCATGAAAATCAATTCCTGATTCCTGCAACAACAAAAAAAACTTATTGTTTTAGTTGAGGATTCACCCTTTAGATAGATAGTTCACTTTAAAAATAAATAATGTGGTTAGATGTCTAGGTTTTCTCCTAATTATTAAAGAGTAATTTGATTCGAATTTTCGCTTCAATGCCCAATTATTCGAGTCATTTGTTTAAATCAAATAATTGGTTAATTATTGATTAATTTTAAATCCCACTTAGGATTAGTTCTTTTATTTTTTTATTAATTAAATAGGTTATTAGAGCCTTACTTTGTTAAGAAAAAAAACCTTATATAACAAGCTGAACCTTGAAACTATCAATAGAACCATTACTAGGGATGGCAATGGGTCGGGTCGGGTCGGGTTTTTGGGCCACCCGACCCGACCCGAGAAGAAAGGGTTTTTCACCCGTGACCCGACCCGACCCGACGAAATTAAGGTTTCACCCGACCCGACCCGACCCGAATATATGACTTAGAAACCCGACCCGACCCGACCCGAAATAATAATAAAAAAAATTTTATTCAATGAAAACAGTGACTTAATTGAAAAAAATTATATATGGAGGGACATTATTGTAATTATCCCTAAATATATAGGATAAAATTATATATATTTTTCGGGTCGGGTCGGGTCGGATTTTTTTCACCCTAAACCCGACCCGACCCGAACCTGAAATTTTTTAAAAAAAATCCGACCCGATCGGGTCGAGTCGGGTCGGAACCCGTCGGATTCGGGTTGAGTTGCCATCCCTAACCATTACCATTATATTTAATTCTAAAAATCCACTTACAATTAATAGCTCTTTAGTTCGATGGTAGACGAACAAGTGACCAAGTTTTATTGCGAACAAGGACATCGTATTCAACTTGAACAGCTTCTCGCTATCTGCCATGAGTCATTGCTTCTTGAATATTTCGTGGTTATTTATTGTCAGGATGAGTATTAACATCTGTTAGTAAATGATACCTTTTAGCTTACTCAATAAATTACATTCATGAATATGTCAAGTTTAATCAAGAGAAGATGAAGTGTCTAGAGTTAATAGGAGTAGTTGAAATGCCAAAAAGTTGTGACTATTCATTGTATCACGATTGCTATAAGGCATCCCTCACCCCTATATAATGAACTTTTGTACTCATCAAATACATATACAAACACATCAATAAAAGTCATAATTCTCTCTATTTCTACTTCTTTTCATCTATTTTTTTCCATTATTTCCCTACTTTGCTCCAACAATTGGTATCAAGAGCCATATGGTCTTAAGGGCCTAGAAATCACAAATAAACTAAAAAGAAATAGAGTAAGGAAAAAGAAGAATTTGAGTAGTTGAAGTATGACTTCAACGTCAACCTCTTCCATATCAACTTCTATGTCATCACCTCATATCTTCACGGAGGATAACAATGATTATTGGTGCATTAAAATGAATATTTTTCTTAAAGTAAGTGCATTATGGGAGATCGTGGAGACTGGTTATGAAGAGAAAAAAAGATGTGCAGTACACTGATGCAAAATTAAAAAAGTTCAACGATGATGAGATGAAGGATGCAAGAGCCTTTATTTTATACCATTAATTGTGTCTCATATGCAATTTTTTCCGAAATCATGAGAGCCTCATCCGCAAAAGAAGCACAAAAACTTCTTCAGGAATAGTTCCATGGTGATGAAAAAATTAGAAATATTCGACTAAACACTTTGAGAAGTTAATATGATAACATGGAGATGAAGGAAAATGAGGATATCAAAGGTTACACTTCTAGATTCATGGAAGTTGTAAACCAAATGAAGATATATGGAGAGAATATCTCAGATGCAAAAATAGTGCAAAATATCTTTAGATCTCTGGACAGAAAGCTCAACACGATGTCCACTATCATCATTGAATCAAAAGATATAACAAAGTTGAGTGTGGTAGAGTTAATGGATTATTTGCTTGCCAATGAGCATAGATTCAGCAAGAATGAAGAAAACACATCCTCTGAAATTGCTTTTCTACCAAATCAATAGAAAAAATCCTCAAACAATAAGGGGGACAATCGAAAGAATCATAGTGGTTCAAGAATAGGGAAGGAGCAGTCATAATCAAAAGGCAAGTATCATGCTTGTGGCATATGTAATAAAATGAATCACCTTAAAATAATTGTTATCGTAAGGGGAATTCAAAATGCAATTATTGCAAGAAATTTGGCCATTTGGAGAAATATTGTTGGCACAAACAAAAGGAACAACAATCACATGCTCGTATTTCCAATGAAGCAGAAGACTTATTGTTTTATGCACGACAAGCTTTCACCTCTAGTGGAAGCAAAGATAAATGGTTGATTAACAATGGGTGCACTTCTCACATGACAAATGATTCAAGCATATTCAGCAAACTTGACTCTTTAATCAAATTTCTAGTTCGCATGGGGGAATGAAGTTGTGGTAAATGTTGTGGAATTCGGGTTAATTTCCACCAATAACATATTCACCTTTAAACTATTATCTAGGTGACTAGTGTGAAAACGATTGTACTAAAAATCACCCCAAGTTAGATTCCTAGGAAAGAGGAGGGGTCACAATGGTCCCTCTTAAAACCCACTTTCCTTAGACAGAACTACCAAGACAAGTAATTTTAATAGGACAATAATTAACAACAACTATACCCGACAATAGCTATTAAATAGACATAAAGAGAACACCAAAATTTAACGAGGTTAGGCCAAAATTATGCCTACCTCCTCGAACACTACTAAAATAATATTTCACTAATAGAGGAAATATTACAAAGAGAAAGAAAGAATACAAATAGCCTTTAATATAGAAGAATGCTTATATTTGAGGGATGATTAACTAAGGAGGATGATGACTTTATTTATAACAAAAGAATTTTCCCTTCTCCTTATACACAACCAATGTGGGACTTTGCCAAAAACCAACAAATCTCCACCTTGGCAAATTCCACACACATCTCTAAAAAAACAATCTTTTAATTTGTAACAATATTGACCAAGTCTAAACAATGTTTAAACTTGACCGCAATTACCACTTTTGTCAACATATCAGCAGGATTCTCAGTGGTCCAAATCTTCTGGATTATGACTCCACCTTCTTCTAGAATCTCTCGTACAAAGTGATATCGAACATCGATGTGCTTCGTCCTTGCATGGTAAACCTGGTTCTTTGCTAAATGAATAGCACTCTGACTGTCACAGTGCACTTTGATGTGCTTTTGTTCCATTCCCAATTCACCAAGCAACCCTTGAAGCCAAATTGCCTCCTTCACAGCCTCTGTAACTGCCATATACTCTGCCTCTGTAGTAGAAAAAGCCACTGTTGACTGTAAGGTGGACTTTCAACTGACTGGTGCCTTTGCAAATGTAAACACATAATCAGTAGTTGATCGACGCTTGTCCAAATCACCTGCATAGTCTGAATCACAATACCCAACTACACACTGACCGTCTTGTTTGTCCTGCTGAAAGACCAAACCAACATCTACGGTGTTCAGAATATACCGCAGAATCCATTTCACAGCTTGCCAATGATCCTTTCCAGGATCATGCATATACTTGCTCACAACCCCAACTGCCTGTGAAATATCGGGTCTCGTACACACCATTGCATACATCAAGCTACCAACAACACTTGCATACGGAACCTTTGACATGTATTCTCGTTCTGCATCATCCTTAGGTGACATTGATGCACCGAGCTTGAAATGAGGAGCAAGAGGTGTACTAACTGGTTTTGACATCTCATTTATGCCAAAATGTTTTAGTACCTTCCTCAGATATTCTTTCTGAGATAAACAAAGCCTCCCCAATTTCTTATCCCTTGATATCTCCATGCCTAGAATCTTCTTCGCTTCACCAAGATCATTCATCTCAAACTCCCTGTTCAATTGAGTCTTTAGTTTCGCAATTTCTATCTGACTCCTGGAAGCTATCAACATATCATCAACATAAAGAATAAGATATATATAGGATCCGTCTTCTAGCTCGCGTAAATACACACAATGATCATATTTGCTTCTTGTGTACTTCTGCCCTATCATAAACTTGTCAAATCGCTTGTACCACTGCCTTGGAGATTGTTTCAATCCGTATAACGATTTTTCTAATTTGCACACCATCTCTTTTTTTTCCAGCAACTTTTAATCCATCTGGCTGAGTCATGTAGATTTCCTCATCCAAGTCTCCATGAAAAAATGCAGTTTTTACATCCATCTGAACTAGTTCCAAATCCAACTGCGCTACCAAAGCCAACAAAATTCTGATGGAGGAATGTTTTACAACTGGAGAAAATACTTCATTATAATCAACTCCCTGCATTTGAGCGTAGCCTTTAGCCACCAATCTTGCTTTGTAGCGGATGTTATTCTTGTTAGGAAATCCATCTTTCTTTGCATATACCCACTTGCACCCAATTGCCTTCTTTCCCTTCGGAAGACTAGCTAGTTTCCACGTCTGATTCTTTTGAAGGGATTGCATTTCTTCATTCATGGTGATCCTCCACTTTTTATGTTTTGAACTTTGAACTGCTTCATTAAAAGTGGCAGGAACATCATCAATTGCAATTGGTGATGCAAAAGAGACCATATCAGCATAACAAGCAGGTTGTCTAATGGTCCTCTTTCCCTTTCTGAGTGCAATTGATTCATGTTGCTGTGGAGGTTCTTGGGTCTGAACCTCTTCTTCATCTGACTCTTCTTCTACCATAGGAGAGTCAACATCAATTTCTTTACTGGTTGGGACAATCTTGCTTCCTTCAAATTCCACCTGTTTGGGAGTTCCATCTGTCTGGTCCAATTTTTCTGAAGTCACCTTTCTCAACATGGTAGATTCATCGAAGGTAACATCCCTGCTGAAGATTATTTTCTTTGTTTCTGGACACCAAAGACGATAGCCTTTCATACCAGAGGTGATCCCCATAAAGATCGCCTTCTTTGCTCTTGGATCCAGCTTTGACTCCTTAACATGGTAGTATGCAGTGGAACCAAACACATGTAAGGAATCATAATCTGTAGCAGGTACTTCAAACCATTTCTCTAATGGTGTTTTACCACCAATAGCAGTCGATGCTAAGCGGTTGACAAGGTGACAAGCATAGACCAAAGCCTCAGCCCAAAATTCTTTGCCTAACCCAATATTAGACAACATACACCGAACCTTCTCCACTAATGTTCGGTTCATATGCTCTGCCACCCCATTCTGTTGTGGTGTACCTCTGACAGTGAAGTGCCTGACAATACCTTCTTCTTCACAGACTTTCAGAAATGGATCATTTTTGTACTCTCCACCATTGTCTGTACGGAGACGTTTGATTTTTCTGCCTGTTTGAGTCTCCATCATCTTTTTTCATTTAAGGAAAAATCCTAGAACCTCATCATTTGTCTTCATTGGATACACCCAAACTCTCCGGGAAAAATCATCAACAAAGGTGACATAATAGTGTGTTCCTCCCAATGAAGTTGTCTTGGAAGGCCCCCATACATCTGAATGAACATAATCCAAAATACCTTTAGTATCATGGATTGTTGTTCCAAATTTCACCCTCGTCTTCTTCCCTTTGATGCAATGCTCACAAAAAGCTAATTGGCAAGTCCGAGCACCCTTCAATAATCCTTGATCTATGAGTAATTTCGAGGATTTTTCACCAACATGCCCCAAGCGCATATGCCATAACCTGGTTGTTTCTGACTCATGTTCATCAGTAGAAGCTGCCACTGCTGCTGTCCTAACAATTGTACTACCCAGAAAGTAATACACATTGTTTCTTTTTCGGATTCCCTTCATTATCAATAGTGCACCAGAGATAATCCTCATAATCCCATCTTTTGCCCTCACTTCTAAACCTTTTGACTCTAAGGTTCCCACAGAGATGAGATTTCTCATTAAATCTGGTACATAATGGACACCTGTTAAGGTTCTGATTGATCTATCCTGATTCCTCAAGCGAATTGAACCAATCCCAAGTGTGTCAAGAGGGGAATTATTTGTTGTGTAGACAATTCCACCTTTTAGTTATTTAAAATCAAAGAACCATTCTCTATTGGGGGTCATATGGTGACTACAAGCTGAATCTAACAGCCATGAACTGGAACAGCTGGTTGATGGCATAGCAGCGAATGCGAAATATGAATCTGCATCATCATACTCAACCACATTTGATTCTGAGACAGCCTTCCCCCTTTCAGGTTTGCCTTTATTCTTTAGCCTGGGACATTCTTTCTTCCAGTGCTCTTTTTCTCGACAAAAGGCACATTCATCTTTTCTCAATCTGGACTTTGACTTCGATCTCCCTCTGCTTCCTTTATTCTGACTCTTCGAACAGCCTCTAACAACAAGAGCTTCTGCTTCGACACTTATGTTTTCTTGTTTGTCTTTCTTTCTCAATTCATAACTATACAAGGCAGCAGTTACTTCACTGAGAGACATATCAACCTTCCCATGAAGTAGAGTAGTTTCAAGATACTCAAACTCATCAGGAAGTGATCCCATCAACATCAGAGCCAAATCTTCGTCTTCAAAAGTCACGTCCATATTCATCAGATCAATCACCAGCTGATTAAAGCTAGTAATGTGATCATTCATAGTGGTACCTGGTACATAGTTGAAGCGGAACAATCTCTTTTTCATGTAGAGTTCGTTCTGACCGCTTTTCTTCAAAAATTTATCCTCCAGTGCCTTCCACAATTTACTTGTAGAAGTTTCCTTAGAAAATGCATACTTCTGCTCTCTAGAAAGATATGATCGAACAGTACCACATGCCATTCTATTCATCCTCTTCCATTCTTTCTCCTCAACATCATCTGGTTTCTCTCATTCAATAGCAATGTCTAGACCCTGCTGAAATAGGGCATCTAGAACCTCACTTTGCCACATGTCGAAATGATCGGTGCCATCAAAAATCTCCACTGCAAATCTAACATTTGTCACAGCATTTCTCGCCAAAATTGAAGATGAAGAAGCGTCTGCCATTTCTGCTACAAATTCTATTTAATAGCTGCCAATGTGGAATGTCAATTATCCCAAGGAAAATTTTTCTGATGTGGAAGATCAGCCTAAGCCGCAACCACAGAGCATACTAAAATAATCCAAGAGCGCTGATACCAATTGTTGTGGAATTCTGGTTAATTTCCACCAATAACAGATTCACCTTTAAACTATTATCTAGGTGACTAGTGTGAAAACGATTGTACTAAAAATCACCCCAAGGTAGATTCCCAGGAAAGAGGAGGGGTCACAATGGTCCCTCTTAAAACCCACTTTCCTTAGACAGAACTACCAAGACAAGTAATTTTAATAGGACAATAATTAACAACAACTATACCCGACAATAGCTATTAAATAGACATAAAGAGAACACCAAAATTTAACGAGGTTAGGCCAAAATTATGCCTACCTCCTCGAACACTACTAAAATAATATTTCACTAATAGAGGAAATATTACAAAGAGAAAGAAAGAATACAAATAGCCTTTAATATAGAAGAAGGCTTATATTTGAGGGATGATTAACTAAGGAGGAGGATGACTTTATTTATAACAAAAGAATTTCCCCTTCTCCTTATACACAACCAATGTGGGACTTTGCCAAAAACCAACAGTAAAGTCCACTGGAAAAGGCACAATTGATGTACAAACAAATAAAGGTACAAAATATATTAACGGTGCTCTCCTTGTTCCAGATTTGAATGAGACTTTAGTTTTTCTCAAAAGGTCAAAAATGGTAATTCATTTGTCTTTGAAAATAACCATTGTACTATCATGGAATCGGAGAAAAAGAAAATTGCAAATGTCCCTATGGAAAACAAAAGCTTTTCTTTGAAATGGGATTATGCAGCAGAATGAGCACATACAACTCACTCGAACGATACATGGCTATGTCATAAGAGGTATGGACATTTCAATATGATGCTCTTTGTGAACTTTACAGGAAAAATATGGTGAGAGACTTTCCTTCAATTTCTTTAAGAAATGATATATTTGAGCCTTGTAAACTTGGCAAGCAACATAGGCTACCTTTCCCGAAAGAGAAAGACTAGAGAGCGTTAGAAAAAATGCAACTAGTTCATACAAATGTTTGTGGACCTTATAGAACTTTATCTCTTGGTGGAAACAAGTATTTCATCCTCTTCATCGATGATTTCACTTGTATGACATGGGTGTATTTCATGAAAGAAAATTCAGAAGTTTTCGTTATCTTCAAAAAATTCAAAGAACTCGCAGAAACTCAAAGTGGGTGTAAATTGCAGAAACACATATCAGATCGAGGAAAAGAGTATACTTCTACAAAATTTGATGTTTTATGTGAAAATGAAGGAATTGAACATAAGCTTATAGTGGGTTATACACCTCATCAAAATGGTGTTTCTAAACATAAAATCAGAACCATTATAGAGATAGCTCGAAGCATGCTAATGGAGAAGAATTTACCAAAGAGATTCTAGGCAGAAGTTGTGAGAAAAATAGTATATCTGCTGAATAGATTCCTCACAATAGATGTTCAAGATAAAACTATAATTAAAGCATGGTTTGGAAGAAAACAATCAGTGAAACACTTGAGAGTATTTCGCTCAATTTGCTATGCTCATGTTTCAGCTCAAAAGATAAGCAAACTAGATGCAAAGGCTGAAAGAGGAATCTTCCATGGTTATGATTCTCAAGCTAAAGGTGTAAGTGCCCATTTTTGTCCGGGTCTCGAAAATTATTTATTATTATTATTTTATATTATTATTATTAATTATTATTATTATTAATTATTTTATTTACATTATGCAGCCCAATTCAACCCGAAGCCCAATATAATTTAGAACCCAATAACACATTACAAAGCAGCACCAAGGCCCAGCACAAGTGACCCAATACAGATACAGAACCCAGAAGTTTGACCCAATTAAAACCCGACTCGAACCGACCCAATAGGAGAACCCGACCCATTAGGGTTATCACTTCAGCAGCCAATCAACCCAATCCAGCAGGCCAATTGGAGCCCCAAGATTTGACTCGAATTTGATCTGAGGCCTAGCAACCCGGCCCGACTCACCTAGGGTTTCATCATAACCCTAGGAAATTGTTGCTGCCTTCGCTGCCACCAGAGCCAGGTTTGCCACTACCACAACAGGATAAGCTGCATGTCAGGAAATCATCAAGCACCGCAACCTAGCAAATAGGTTAGTTTTTTACTTATTATTTTAAGTTAAATCTATGTAAAGAAAGGGCTATAAAAACCCGAATGAAATGTAAGAAGAAGGAGTGTTTTTCCTCTCGGTTTTTCCAGAAAAAATAGAAGAAAAATCAAGGGTTATTTTTTTGTGTTCGAAATACACGCAAACAAGTTTTTTATGTTCAAAATACATGCAAGTTATGTATATGAAAATAACATTTTTAGCAAGTAAAAACTCATGCATGTTACCTAATCTAAAAGAGAAAAGAGTAAGGGTTTTACCGGGGGTGTCGGTTTATCTCCTCAGTGGCCGGAGTGAAAGGAAGCCCAAGCGTTCAAGTGGTTTTTAGGAGTTATTTAGGGTCGTTTTAGGGGTTCTAGCCTAGGATTTGGATTTAGGGAAGTAAATATAAGTATTTGGGGTGTTTTGGGAGGATTAAGGGATTTCGGCCACCGTGTGCAATGGCCGGATGGTGTGTAGGGCGGTCGGCAATGGGTCGGTCGAGGGAATCTTGAGAGAGCTCTCTCCCTTTACAAATGAAAGAGAAAAAAAATGTTGACTTGAATAGAAAAAATTAATGGATTAATTACGATTTAAATACCATAATGTTTGCCTTGTTTTTGTATTTTGGTCCCTAAAGGGACCAAAATTGCTATTTAACCTTTTTGTCGTGAATGTTATATTTTTTGGTTTATTCATATTTTAATCCCCTACTTTTTAGCATTTTTTACATTTTGGTCATGTGTAGTGACCTTTTATTTTTTTTAAAAAACTTTTGTGGACTAATTTTGTAATATTTCCTTTTTATTTTTGACAGTTTATTTTAGGCTTAGATAAATGTCATAATTTCCTTTAGGTCCCCATAGTTTAAGTCATGTTTTTGTATTTTAGTTCATATCTATTTTTTTATTTTATTTCGATTTAGACTTTATCTTTTAATTTAGCCCCTTTTATGTTTAATTTATCCTCTTTTAGCTTGTTAATTTGACATTTGTGCAATCTGGTACTAATGCATGTTTATTTTATTTTATATTTTATTTTTTATGTTGTGTCGTAACCGGTTTTCGCCCGGGCACGAAATTTTTGCTTCGGCGGGAAAATAATATGAATAAATGGTTTAAAATAATTTGGGAGTTGCCATCGACCTTTTGGTTCAGGTAGGTCGAATACCTAAAAATTATCTTTTAAAAGAGTTTTTAAGAAAACATCAGTTAAAAGATGAACTGATCTACTTTTATAACCAAAAATTCGTTCTTTTTAATAATAAAAAGGGATTTGTGGTCGGTTACGTTTAGGTAAGGATTAGCACCCCTACAACGCCCAAAATTGGTACTTTTTAATTATAAATTGTCTCTATTATTAGAAATTTAAATTTTCAAAAATATATTTAATTTATAATCCTATTATTTCAAAATTATAATTATGAAAAAATATTAATTTATATATTTATAAATAAAATATTTATTTATTTAGAAATATCAGAAAAGGACTTCTAGGTGTCTTAAGACAACTCTTTTCTTCGACATTAAAAAATAAATAAATAATTAAAACAATTAATATATAATTTATAAAATAGGATATTTATTTATTAAAAATATCAGAAAATGGACATCCAGTTGTTTTAAGACTGCCCTTTCTTAATATTGAAAAATAAATAAATATTAAAACAGGATTAAAATAAGTTAAAAGTAATTAAATAAGATTTTAATAAATAAAATAAATATTATTTATTATATAAATATATATATTTATGGCTAAATAATAATAATAGTAATAATAATTAAAAGTAAACATATAAAATTAACATATAACTAAACAATGAATAAAATTAAAACTATATATTTAAAATAAATAAAACTTGTAAAAAATAAATAAAAATTGAAATTAGTGACTAAATTATAACCTAATAGAATTAAATACCTAATTCATAATTAATTATTTAAAATTACAGGGATTAAACATGTTATTTTACTAATTTATTAATTTACGGACTAAAATAAAACTATATTAAATTCGAATATCATATTAAAATAAATTAAAAATATGCATTCGGGATTAAAATATTAATTATTAAAATTAAAGGATTAAATCAGTAATTTACCTAATATATATTATTTTATGTAAAGGACTAAAATGAATATATGTAAAATTCGAATACCGAATTAAAAGGATCTAAAATTTGCTTTAGTGACTAAAATGTAAGGATTACAAACTAGGATGACTGCGGAAAGGGTTTGGCCATGCACGAAATTACAGATATACCCCTCCCAAAACGGCGTCGTTTGGGAATGGGTATTTATACCCGAAACGGCTGGCCCAAAGGGCCAGCTCTCTCATTTCTCTCATTTCTCTTCTCTCTCTAGAGAAGAGAAATATCATTTCTCTCACTTCTCTCTAAAAGTCATCGACCGACCACCATCAACGGCACCGATCACCACTGTCGGCCACCACTAACGGTGGCCGGAATTCCCAAATTACCCTAGAGTGTAGATCTCGACCTCCAAAGGCCGAATATAGCCTTCGCTTGTCTTAAAACGCTTTAGATCGTTCTAGATCTAAAATAAATCGAAGGTTTTACCTTCAGTTTTACAATGATTCCGGTGGTTCCAGACGGTTTAGAGACATCTACGATGGTAAGATGCTCCTTTTCCTCTTCTTTCTGGTTATTGGGTGTTGATTTGTTCTCGTATTCTGCTCTCTGCTTGGTTGCTCTGTGGCTGTTGGTTGCCTCTGTTTTGTTATCTCCGGTTCTTCGTCTCCTCTTTTTTTATTTTGCAGGTGAGTCGAGGCTTTTATAGCCTCGACGAAACACTCCTCGGACCGGTCACAGAAGGGTTTCTCGATGAGTCACCATAGCTATGGTGGTGACTCACCATAGAGCTCGACGTGGGGTGATGACGAGGTGTTTCTGGAGGGTTCTTTGAGGCGGTGGTGTCGTGGCTACAGCGGGGTGGAACACCTGGTAGAGGCGTCGGCTGCTGCTGGAGACTATTTGAATCATCAGAGGTGGCTGGAAGCTGAACCGTTGGCTGGGGCAGCTATAATTTTCATAAAACCCTAAAAGGGTTAGGGTTTCTCGGGCCTTAGGGTTTGAATGTAATTGGGCTATGTAATTTTTTATTTAATAATAATAATAATAATAATATAATATAATAATAATAATAATGAAAAAAATGATGTCTACAGCTGCCCCTCTTTGCTCATTCTTGTGTTAACAAGAATAGAGCAAAGACGAAAAAGACGATAATTTTTTCATTTGGCCTCTTTTGAGTAGGATGTAAATGTTTGTAAACATCATGCACTGAAGGGCTTATAGATGACCCGAAGGTTTTGAAAATATCATGCATTGAAGGGCTTATAGACGACCTGAAGGTTTTGAAAACATCAAAAAGCTCCCTAAGGATTTTTGGAAACATCATGCACTGTAGGACTTACAGATGACCCTAAGGCTTTGAAAACATCAAAAAGCTCCCGAAGGCTTTTTGGAAACATCATGCACTGCAGGACTTACAGATGTCCCTAAGACTTTAAAAACATCAAAAAGCTCCCGAAGGCCTTTTGGAAACATCATCCACTGCAGGACTTACAGATGACCCTAAGACTTTGAAAACATCAAAAAAGCTCCCGAAGGCTTTTTGGAAACATCATGCACTGCAGGACTTACAGATGGCCCTAAGGCTTTGAAAACATCAAAAAGCTCCCAAAGGCTTTTTGGAAACATCATGCATTGCAGGACTTATAGATGACCCTATGGCTTTGAAAACATCAAAAAGCTCCCGAAGGCTTTTTGGAAACATCATGCACGGTAGGACTTACAGATGACCCTAAGGCTTTGAAAACATCAAAAAGCTCCCAAAGGGTTTTTGGAAACATCATGCACTGTAGGACTTACAGATGACCCTAAGGCTTTGAAAACATCAAAAAGCTCCCGAAGGTTTTTTTGAAACATCATGCACTGTAGGACTTACAGATGACCCTAAGGCTTTGAAAACATCAAAAAGCTCCCGAAGGCTTTTTGGAAACATCATGCACTGTAGGACTTACAGATGACCCTAAGGCTTTGAAGACATCAAAAAGCTCCCGAAGGATTTTTGGAAACATCATGCACTGTAGGACTTACAGATGTGGGAAATAGTTTACTAAGTAAGAAACTATGAAAATCGTTTTCTTACTTTTCAACAATTTCATTTTTAGAAAAGATTGAATGAGAAACTATGGAAATCGTTTTCTCATTATTTTTCAAAATAACATGTTAATTGGGTAACATGACCCAATCTCAAGATAATGTTCATTCTTGTGGATTGCGTCCATCTATTCTTCAGATGTTTGCGTGATTCCTGATTTGCGGTTTTGAATTCTACCTTCTTCTTGTAAGGTATTGTTCATCATGAATCTTCTTTTTTATATGAAGATCTGTAAAACCTTATGTTTGAATGCAATCATATGTATCAAAGTAATGCATTGTCTATTGTGTAAATGATATTCTTATGAATGCATGAATGTTGATGCAATCTTCATTTGACTTCAAAGTGGTGAACTTGGTCTTCCTTCACTTCATCATTTATTGCCAGGGTTACCTCTGGATATCAGTGTAGAAAATTATGCTCTCAAGCTTGCATTTCTGCATAATCATTTGATTAACTTGTATCTTTGTGTCTTCTTTGCTTCATGAAAGTCTCAGAAAAAATGTTTCATTTGTGGAACTCTTGCTGTAGTCAAAATTATGACCCTGATGCCCTATTTTGTCTTTGGTAACACCGGCTTTCTTTGTCTGGACTTGTGTAGAAATCCAATAAAGCTTTCATCTTTGAAAAGAGAATCTATCATCTTTAAAAAGAGAATCTATCATCTTTGAAAAGAGAATCTATCATCTTTGAAGAGTGTAAATGTAGATATGCCTGACTCAGCAGGGATTAATTAGGGGAGTAGAGTCTGTTCTGATTTGACTCTTGAAACACATCATAAGGAGAATTTATCTCAATTCCTTTCATGTCCCCACATTTAAATGGTTCTTGAACAAGGAAACTTGGACCATATCATGCCGAGATGCTTAACAACAACCTGTCGTTCAACCTTAGTTGGCTCCACTAGTTTCTTGTTGTTAAAATTTCAGCTCTCCTTCTGCGGAAAGAAATCTTCATCATATCTCAACTTATAATCTTGAAGTTGAAGAAGACAAACGTCATCTTGGATCAAAAATGGAAACCATATGATCACAACATTGGTTCAGCATCAGAATAACTGGTTCGTAAAACATTTGATAACACATGCATCATCTCATGTGGTTTCTGCTCAGATGTAAAACACTTGACAACACATTCATCCTTTTCTGTGGTTTCTGCTCAAATGTTCGTAAAGCATTTGACAACACATTCATCCTTTTCTGTGGCTTCTGCTCAAATTTCTCAATCATTGAAGCTCTTTGCCTAGTGTTCAAAGTTTTTGTATGATGTCACACGATCACTTGAGAACAAAACTCAATGGGAATACAAGTGAAATACTGGTATGACCAAAAAAGTTGGTCAAATTCACAAAATGTGCTGGTGTCGAATTGAATAGGAGACTCTAATTACTCTTGATATCATCTCGGGCAAGGGCAAGTGTGATATTGATCACGTTTTTCTTCTGTAATGAGCATTGTAGAAAGTAGAAACACTTCAGCTATAGGATCCATGTACAAAAAGATATCCTTGGAAATCTTACTGCTGGGGATGAAACGTACATGATAAACCCAAAATAGATAAAAATTCAGTTCATCCTGGCAGGCAATGATAACCCCAATAACAACGGGAATAACAGTAATGTAAGTGAGTCAAAAACTATTGTGAAAAACAGCTTCGTAATCCCAACAGTATGGTTGAAACTAACTGCCAGGAATCTCAAAGAAATATTTTCAATTATCACTGACACAGAGAATGTAAAATTCAAAGCCGATATCTTGAAAAATTGAACCCTAGATCGAATGGTATGCCTGGGGACCATCTTTATTCATGCAATCATGATTTAGTTATCAAAGAACACACTGTCATGTGACACATGGTTTAAGAAGATTGGGTATTTGAAACCATACTTGCTGAGTAAATATTTGTTCAACAACAAGATTCTAATGCAACTGCCTGATGAACGAAGCAATTATGTATAGTCAGCTCGACTGTCACTGTTTTATCATTTTTATTCTTCATATCTTTCTGTCTCATTGGAAATATTTGTTCAAGTCAATGATCTTGACACATGATGATGTGGGCCTTCAGCATGCCCCAATAATTGCTGATACGAACGTTCAAAATACATCAACCTTCTTCATTTTGATTGAAAAAGGCTTTCAGCATGCCCCAGCATTTTGCTGATATAAACATTCAGGATACATCAACATTCCTGATTCTGATTGAAAAAAGGTTTTCAGCATACCCCAATATTTGCTGATACAGATGCTAAAAGTATGTTCAACATTACTTCTTGTTGAGATGAGCTTTCAAAATGCCCAAATATTCATATTGCTGTGAGCCTTCAAAATGCCCCAATATTCTATTTCTGGTTGAAATGGGCCCTCAAGATGTCCCTCTAGATATATCTGAATTGGGCTTTTGAGATGCCTCAATATTCTGCTTCTGATTCACTCTCAATGTATGTTTGACTGGAATATCATGATCCTCATGAGGTCCAATTTTGACAATGCACTGTTATGGGTATTTGTGGCTTTATTCGTGCCCCAAATTTGTTTATTTTGAATACTCTCATTCTGGTGTCACTAAACAGTAGTATTGTCAAGTAATTAGAGAAATTCTCTTCATGTTGTCACAAACTTAAGAAGTACTCAATCATTATGACAGAAATGTCTGAGATATGTGTATTCTGAATGAGGTGACCATTTTCTGTATCTGGCGGGATTTAGTCAAACAGAGTAGTATAAATTGCTTGGTAATCCGTTCCAGGCTGACACAGTGGTTTATCATCTTTTAGTGAAGGCCATCTCTGAAATATACTTTTCTGTGGGAGAGAAACCAATTTACACGAACAGTAATCTAATGCAATAGCAAGACTTCATATACAATGGTACAGGCTCATCAAAAATCCACACCCATGCAACATGTTGATTCTGATAACTACTCATCTGATTATGAAGTGATCTTTCAGGATGATTTCACAGATATTTGATAGTTCTTCTGATACCGAGGAAATCCTGAATTCTGATTCTGATGAGGAGAATAAACTGTTATACTTGACGAAAATGGGATACTCAGATGCTGAGGCTTCAATAGCCATGGAGAGATGTGGTCCGGATTCATCAATTGTAGATTTGACAGATTTTATATGTGCTGCTCAAATGGCTAAGGCTGCTAACGCACTTCTTTCAGTAGAATATAGGAATTCATTATGCAATGACCCCAATTACAAACAAAAGTGAAACTTGGGCTATAATTTTTGAAAAGGAAGAAGCAGGGGAAGCTTGAAAAGAAGCTTCTTAATGAAGACGATCATGCAGTTCATCTTTCAATTCCATTGATTGGTTCTGGGGTTCCTACCGAACCAGATCAGATAACTCAAAGAACACTTCCAGAAGATGCTATTGGGCCTCTTTATTTCTACTATGAGCAAATTCATCTTTTAAATCTAATGATTGGTTTTGGGGTTCATACCAAACCATATCAGATAACTCAAAGAACACTTCCAGAAGATGCTATTGGGTCTTCTTATTTCTACTACGAGAATGTGGCATTTGCTCCAGTTAATGTTTGGACTGGAATATCACAGTACTTATTCGATGTAGAGCCAGAATTTGTAGATTAGAAGCATTTTCATGCTGCTACACTGAAAAGGGGCTATATTCATAATCTGCCAATTGAGAACAGATTTTCTCTTATCTTGTTTTCTCCACGCACTATACATGATGCTTTTCCATTGACAACAAACTGGTGACCTTCCTGGGATCCAAGAACAAAGTTGAACTGTTTACAAACATGTATAGGAAGTGCCAAATTGACAGAAATGATCTGTAAGGCTCTTGAAGCTTATGACGATGAGCCACCTTTGAGTGTCCAAAAGTATGTTCTTGATGAGTGCTGAAAATGGAAACTGGTATGGGTTGAAAGGAATAAAATTGTTCCACTTGAACCTGATGAGGTGGAAATGCTTCTAGGTTTCCCTAAAAACCATACACGAGGAGTAGAATCTGCTAGAGACATGTTATTTGGTAGTATCTATGTCTTGTCTCTTTTCTTCTAGGATCAGTGATGCATAGGTTGCCTTCTACTGTCTTGGCATACCTTTGAAAACAGATGTGCAAGAACTGAATGGTGATCAGTTGGAGCAATTGATGAGTAGATTTGGCGAATTCGACCTTGTCGTCGATGGCATCCAGTGTAACAACCTTACTGGAAATCAGGATGAACTAGAAGATTTTTGTTGGTGCATTTTTCTTGCAATGACTGCTACAGTGACTGTCTCTTTTGCTACTCCAAAATACACATTGACATATTCTACTTTTTCGAATCATGGAACAGTTTAGTTGACAGTAAAACTGGTCATCTTCAACTTTTAAAATCCTGTAACCAATGTTACCCAATATGAAAGGCATACAAATGTAGAATTTGTTCCAATGTCTTATTTTGTGCCATATGTTCTTAAATTCGAATTCAGCAATCTTTTGAAGGATATAATGGATATCATCTTGAAAAAAAAATGATGATCGGCCTAGAAGAAGTAGCAATGATGTATCAAGACTTGAGCCAGCATCACGGTATAACCAGAGTGCAGGTAGTGACTTGTTCATGGCTCTATGATGTAATCTTCTAGAAAACATGAATTGATGGCTGGGGAAAATAATCTGTCTGGTGATGCTTATCGCCCTCAGCATGAGATAAAGGATAATCTTTCTTGATGAGCTGCTAATAATGTCATAGGAGAGTGTCACAAGTTTAATTCTCCAGATTTTCTGGCTTTTTGGACCACTTGCCTTCAAAAATGTGAAGTGTTTCATCATTCTGGCGTCATTTTTTCTACAATAGAGGTAGATTAGGCAACAACTTGCTTCAAGGACCTTCTCCATTTGAGACTGTCCTGTTTGAAAATGTTTTTCTTCCTTTCTTTATTGAAGAATGAAAGAATTTTGTAGAATGTTGCCTATCATAGGTTCACAATAAAATCAAATCATAAGCATGAATTCAAAGAATATCAAAATAATCAACAACTCTGTAATGTTTGAGAATTATAATTCTTTGACAAGTATCAAGATTTGGTTTGGTTTCAGAATGGCCTTCCTATTTTCTATGGTTACATCTATTTAAGATGTCACTCATCTCTCGCTCTTTGTGAACTTTGTCACATGTCTCACTTTGAGGACTTGGTATTTTAACCGGATGCGTACAAAATGACACAACTAGGATTGTCAATCACTAGACCTTCTAGAGTCCTTCCATTTCAATTCTCTGGAATCTTTCATTTAGACTCATCTAATCAAAGTAGTGCAAAAATATCGGTCTAAAAATGAAATTTCTGAGTGCTTGTGTGAAGTTGACTATAACAGGTGTTTCGTAACTCCCTTAGTCCATTTGTTAACACATTTGCCATTTTGGCTAGCTGAATTCAGCTTTATTGTATATAATAATATAATCACTTTTATCAGGTTAACTGAAACTTATCCATAAAGCCAGGGCTATTAACCAATTGCTCTAGAGGGACAGCTTTATTATATAATAATATAATGGGTTGGCTGAATATTATCCATAAAGCCGGGGCGATTAACCATTTGCTCTAGTGGGACAACTCAAGCTTTATTGTATATAATAATATAACATGGCTATTCAAATCCAATTTCTTAAGCTTGTTAAGAAGAACCTGTTATAGTCTAGGTGTTTTGGTGGAATTCAGAAAATCTCTTTGTTAGAGTTCAATTCTCAAGCAACTGATTTAAACTATATTTACCTATTTGTAAAAATTATGTTCATCATCGAATGTCATCAATAGAAAAACACTCTAGTCAATTTTGTAATGTAATATACCAATGATTCCCCATGTTGTACGCTCCTATATATAAATACCAAGCCTTTTTGTAATTCCTTCAATAGGAGTAGGCTATCTTATATTTGTAATAGGATAGTGTTTGGGTGTATTTCTTCTGAGGTAAGGTCAATGGTCCTTGTTTTTCTGGTTTTCAATCCTGATATTATGTCAAAGATTATAACTCTAATCATGAAGAACTTTTTAATCCAGTTGATATTCAAAGAACTGCAAGATTGCAAAATTGACTCAATGCTCATAACCTTAATAATCAACACAAATTTATTTATTGCACAAAAGGCGGAGAAAGGAACAAAAAACAAGTTCAAACAAGATGCTGAAAATAGAAAAGTACTACAGTGGTAGATAACACTTCCACTTGTTTATGCATCATGCCTCATTATTCCTATAATGTTGGGTATGTAATAGGATCAGGGTTCTTTTCTTCATTCGCCCCCCATTTCTTGATCATTTCTTGTGTCAAAACCCCTTTGTAAATAAGCATCTCAATTTCTTTTAACAGTGGCCTACAATTGCCTGTAGAATGCCCCTTTACCCCCAGGTGGAAATTACAAACACTATCTTGATCATAACTATGAGCAGAAGGGTTTGATGTCACTTTAGTTGGTCTTGGTGTGATGTATTGACCTTTAACCAAATGAGGATACAAGTCTGAAATGGAAGTTTGGAACACTTCCAAAGTTTTTCTTGATCGCATGACTTTCTTTGGTCGATCCGAACAGTTACTCGCTCTTTTTCTTTTGTAATTGCGAGGACTCTGGATGTGACACTCATTCACATGATCAGCTTTTACTTTTTGATCCATTGGGCTCCTGGATGTGACTTTTGAGTTTTCTTCATTGATTACATTCTCAATTAAATCTCCACTTGTCACAAAATTCTCGAATTCCTTTGTCAGATTTGCATGCATTAACTCGAAGAAAGGCGATGGAAGGGAATCACGAAACATACGTGATATTTCTTCTTCTAATATGGGAGGTTGAACTTGTGCTGCCAATCCTCTCCATCTTAAGGCATATTCTTGAAATCTTTCATTAGTTTCCTTCTTTACTCTTCGAAGATCCATACGTGTTAGAGCTAAGCCTTTAACATACCAATATTGTCCCAAAAATGCATCAGCTAGATCAACCCATCTCTTGATATGTTCTTGTGTCAACTGATTATACCATACTACTGCTGGGCCAACAAGGCTATCACGGAAAGAGTGAATTAACAGATCATCAGAAATTAAATATCCTTCCATTTTTCTGCAAAACATTCTCAAATGGATTAAGGGACAACTGGTGCCATCATATTTCTCAAAATCATGCATTTTGAAATCATGGGGAATAACCAAATTTGGAACCAAGCTGAGCTCTCGTGCTTCTAACTCTTTGTGGTGGGCACTAATATCTTTCATGTTTCTGATTGCTTTCTCCATCTTCTTGAATCTCTCCTCATATTGTGAATAATTAATGAGGCTATTCTTTGGGTCCAATTGGGATGCCCCAGGATATGTTATCTTTCTTGACTCTTCATTCTAATAGCATGGTTGCTCTTTAGCAATTATCTCTTCTTTATCATATGTCATTCCCTGAATAATTTGATTTGATCCATCTGGTACTGAATCTGATGCTTCTTTCCTTGTATCCTGAGATAACCCTGTCAATTATTCTAGCCACTGATCTTGTAGTCCCTCATAAGATTGCTCCATTGTTTTCATGATGATGGTAAAATAATATGAATGAATGATCTTGGTTTTACTGTTACATAACCTTTCATGAATTATTTATATGTTTTTATAATTAATGTATTTAACAATACTTAAAATAACAAATGTAATGTAAATGTGAAAATGCAATAAATGCATAAATGCAAAAATAAGAATGTAAATTGTGTAATACAAAGATGTAAAAAGTAAAAATACAAAATGGAAATGCACAGATACAAAAATGTAAATGCATGTATGAAAAGGTGTTACTCAAGAGTGATCATCTTAGAATAGATTTCATTGAACACAAAAGTTTCGGTACATCAAACAAAACTTTACATGTAGGGGATAGCTTTCACTCCTAACTTCTCTATTTCCCTTAAAAGCCAAACTAACTTCCACTCATGCTCTGGTGTGGAGTTCTCAATCTGCTTTAATTCTCTTGCGAAGCCAGCTATGTCCACCAGCTTATGAGCCATATTGTTTGCTTGAACAACAACATCCTTCATGACAGTGTCTTTTTCCTTCATCTTTTGTGTCAATTCCCAGAGTTGTAGGCAATGTTGCTCATTTTCCCTTGTAATGGAATCTTTATGGTTATAGAGTTCTCGTACAAGATCTCCATAATCATCTAAACATTTTTTTAATGTCTTGTTCTTGTCTATATTGGGTTTTAATTCAGTATCAATCTCATGCTGATGGATTTGATATGATGTTTCCCTATTGGTCATAGCACTATTCAACCTTTGATTGTTGACTTGATATTTTCTCAATTCCATGACAGTTGTATTGAGTATTTCTTCTACAACTTGTAAATCATGAGAAAACTTCTTGGCTCGTCCTTCATTTATATTGCAATTATTTTTCAGTTTGGTGATCCCTATTATCCACTCTTCTGGGGTATTTCCTATGCCAGCATTTTGAAAGGCTTGACTGACCTTCTGGAAATCTTCATGTATGGTTTCCATTTTGGTGCTCAATTTATCATTTTTAATCTTCAAATTACGTATTTGAGCTTCAAACCTCAGCAAATCCTCTTCTCTCTGGGCGTCCCTACTGATACTCTTACCTTTGAAGACTTTTGGTATTAATCTAGCAGGACCTTCGGTTACCAAACTAGGTCGATCATTTACCATAAATTGTAAGGTTCCATGATCCAAAAGACTTTGGACTCGACGTTTAAAGGAAAGACAATTCTCAACGGTATGTCCTTGAGCTCTGGCATGATATTCACAATGAACGTTGATGTCATACCAATTTGGATACGGAGGTTGGAATGGTTTTATGTAATATGGAGCCACTTCTCGTACTTCAAGTAACTTTTCATACAACTCTTTATATGATATAGGTATAGCATCAACATGAGAACCGCCTTTTGTCTTGGATTGAACCTGAGTTTTAGATGCTGGGAGCAGACTAAACTTCGATGATTTCAAGTTACATGATTTCTTCTCTTCTCTGGGAGCTTTTACAGTTGTCATCATTTCTTTGGTATCTCCAGATGACTTGTGAATACGAATGATGACTGTCTGTAATTTCTCAAGTTGGTTAAGATCTGAAGTCCCTTGCGTATCTGACATTGCAGGGTTAAGTTCATTGAGCTCTCTCTCTTTTTGTGCAAGAATCTCTTCTCTTTTGGCCAAAATAGATATTCTATCCATCATCTTGGACATTTGCTCTCTTATTTCTCGTATCTCCTCTTGCTCCTTAATGGACACATGATCTCTAGGCTTATAGCTCTCTTCTATCCTCGGGGTTCCCTTGGGATGCGATTCCTTGGCCGCGTCATATTTTGTTTGATCATAAAACTTTTTGTCCATTTACGATTTCTTTCCAATTTGATGAACAGTCTTTCAAGTCAACACCTTTTGATTATGCCATGATCGTGCAATGCAAAACAAAAGAAATCAATATAAACAAGTTTAAAGCAATTTAACATGCATGAAAAAATAAGAAAAAATAGAATAGTTAGTACAAACTAATGGAAAAAAAATATCTATCAAGGTATAAATATTAACCTCATGCTTTCTAGTTCCATGCTTTGTTTGGAAAATTTAACCTAACCGCATGATTTCTAGTTCACCTGTATTTATTCAGAGAGGAAAATAATAAATTAAAAGCTAAAGCTTATTTCTCCTTTGTGTACACTTACAGACAGAGGTTCAGTACTGTCTTAGATCAGGAGAATTTCTAGGATTCATTATATGCAGGGTTTTGATTCTAAGAGTAAAGGTACTCGAACTGTCCTTAATCCTAGTCCATTACAGACTTAAGTGGATCGAGTTCAATTCGAGGGGATACATTTCCCTATGCCTGACACGGAGAATAAATTCTCACGAAGACATAGAGCATATAAACCCCAAAAGTTACTTGCTAGGTCTGACACGGAGAATAAATTCTCACGAAGACATCGCTTTCACTCCCACTTAAAAGGGACAAGCTTGATTAGAAAGCTTATGTTATGCAATGCAAATGTTGTGTGTGAGGAGAAATGTTCAAACCTCTAACAGAAAAACAAACAATGAAATAAAATACTTGCAATTAAAATGAAATATTAATAATATATATAAATACTATGAAAATAATATGTATATATATAAAAAAGAATTATAAATTAAATATAAGAATTTTTAATTTATGATTAATAGAGACAATTTATAATTGATTTTAAAAGCTTGAAGGTCCCCAGCGGAGTCGCCAAACTATCGTAACCGGTTTTCGCTCGGGCACGAAATTTTTACTTCGGTAGGAAAATAATGTGAATAAATGGTTTAAAATAATTTGGGAGTCGTCATCGGCCTTTTGGTTCAGGTAGCTCGAATACCTAAAAATTATCTTTTAAAAGAGTTTTTAAGAAAACATCAGTTAAAAGATGAACTGATTTGCGTTTATAACCAAAAATTCGTTCTTTTTAATAATAAAAAGGGATTCGTGGTCGGTTACGTTTAGGGAATGATTAGCACCCCTACAACGCCCAAAATTGGTACTTTTTAATTATAAATTGTCTCTATTATTAGAAATTTAAATTTTCAAAAATATATTTAATTTATAATCCTATTATTTCAAAATTATAATTATGAAAAAAATATTAATTTATATATTTATAAATAAAATATTTATTTATTTAGAAATACCAGAAAAGGACTTCTAGGTGCCTTAAGACAGCTCTTTTCTTCGATATTAAAAACTAAATAAATAATTAAAACAATTAATATATAATTTATAAAATAGGATATTTATTTATTAAAAATATCAGAAAATGGACATTCAGTTGTTTTAAGTCTGCCCTTTCTTAATATTGAAAAATAAATAAATATTAAAACATCATTAAAATAAGTTAAAAGTAATTAAATAAGATTTTAATAAATAAAATAAATATTATTTATTATATAAATATATATATTTATGGCCAAATAATAATAATAGTAATAATAATTAAAAGTAAACATATAAAATTAACATATAACTAAACAATGAATAAAATTAAAACTATATATTTAAAATAAATAAAACTTGTGAAAAATAAATAAAAATTTAAATTAGTGACTAAATTATAACCTAATAGAATTAAATACCTAATTCATAATTAATTATTTAAAATTATAGGGATTAAACATGTTATTTTACTCATTTATTAATTTACGGACTAAAATAAAACTATATTAAATTCGAATATCATATTAAAATAAATTAAAAACATGCATTCGAGATTAAAATATTAATTATTAAAATTAAAGGATTAAATCAGTAATTTACCTAATATATATTGTTTTATGTAAAGGACTAAAATGAATATATGTAAAATT
Organism: Hibiscus syriacus; assembly: GCF_006381635.1. Classification (NCBI taxonomy): domain Eukaryota; kingdom Viridiplantae; phylum Streptophyta; class Magnoliopsida; order Malvales; family Malvaceae; genus Hibiscus; species Hibiscus syriacus. Next base: position 3,474,665 of record NW_024061878.1, on the reverse strand, counting down.
CGAATACCAAATTAAAAGGATCTAAAATTTGCTTTAGTGACTAAAATGTAAGGATTACAAACTAGGATGGATGCAGAAAGGGTTTGTCCATGCACGAAATTACAGATATACCCCTCCCAAAATGGCATCGTTTGGGAAGGGGTATTTATACCCCAAACGGCTGGCCCGAAGGGCCAGCTCTCTCATTTCTCTTCTCTCTCTAGAGAAGAGAAATATCATTTCTCTCGCTTCTCTCTAAAAGTCACCGACCGGCCACCATCTACGGCGCCGATCACCACTACCGGCCACCACTAACGGTGGCCGAAATTCCCAAATTACCCTAGAGTGTAGATCTCGACCTCCTAAGGCCGAATATGGCCTTCGCTTGTATTAAAACGCTTTAGATCATTCTAGATCTAAAATAAATCGAAGGTTTTACCTTCGGTTTTACAATGATTCCGGTGGTTCCAGACGGTTTGGAGGCTTCTACGATGGTAAGATGCTCTTTTTCCTCTTCTTTCTAGTTATTGGGTGTTGATTTGTTCTCGTATTCTGCTCTCTGCTTGGTTGCTCTGTGGCTGTTGGTTGCCTCCGTTTTTGTTATCTCCGGTTCTTCCTCTCCTCTTTTTTTATTTTGTAGGTGAGTCGAGGCTTTTATAGCCTCGACGAAACACTCATCAGACCGGTCACAGAAGGGTTTCTCGGTGAGTCACCATAGCTATGGTGGTGACTCACCATAGAGCTCGACGTGGGGTGATGACTAGGCGTTTCTGGAGGCTTCTTTAAGGTGGCGGTGTCGTGGTTACAGCGGGGTGGAACACCTGGTAGAGGCGTCGGCTGCAGCTGGAGACTATTGGAATCATCAGAGGTGGCTAGAAGCTGAATCGTTGGCTGGGCCGGCTGGAATTTTCAGAAAACCCTAAAAGGGTTAAGGTTTCTTAGGCCTTAGGGTTTGAATGTAATTGGGCTATGTAATTTTTTATTTAATAATAATAATAATAATATAATATAATAATAATAATAATAATGAAAAAAATTGATGTCTACATGTTGTATTTTTTATTTTATTGTTATTTTATTAGCTTAATTATGTTTATTAGTTATTAATTGTTTCATTGTTTTAATTCTTAGACTTGATTTTAAATTAGATTAATATTCGAATCAGCTTAGAAATTAGGATGACATTCTAGTTTAATTAGGGAGCAATTCGAGTTGAGTTTTCTCATTATACGTCTGATTACTCGAATCGATTGTTCAATTCTAAAATTAATTAATAATTAATATTTTCTAATAATTTTAGTGTAATAATTAGATTTTAATTAGCCCCTTAACTTTAGAAATTATTAATTTAGGTCTCAAACTTCGAAATCTTTTACAACTCGGTACTTTAGACCTTGACCTTTTTAGTCCCTAAACTTAGATTAGACTCTTAATATTGACATAATTAAATAGGTTAAATAGAGCCTCCAATTTACCTAAGATTTCAAATTAGTCTATTAATTTAGGGGATAATTTGAAGTGGTTATTGCTTAAAAGCTCGAGGGACGATTTCGGTTATTCGATTCAATAATCGATTAAAATCAAATAGGATTAATATTAGAGCCTATGTTTTTAGATTTAAGCCCCTAGGTTCTTTAATTTTCATAATTTGTCACCGTAAGTTAGAAAATACCTTAATTTATTTTTAATATAATTAGGATAAATAAAATTTTGCTTGATCGCATAGTTTTTATAAATCAAAGGCAATGTTCACTTATTAAGGAATTAATAGTATATCTCTCGCAATCATGCTTAGGGGGTGACTACTGGTAATTCCCTAAATAAGTCGACATCATTTTCAAAACCACATCATGCTTTCTAAATATGAGGCAATATTCGATTATTAGACACAATAGTTGATCTCCCGCATTTATGCTCGGGAGTGAATACTATCGGTCTCGATAAACGAATACCCTTTTCAACTCTGTATCCCTAATGACTTTGGAATTAAATAAAGATCGAACTCAAAATTTCTAATTTTAAATATAAGGTAACCAACTAGGTACCAATTTTTGGACGCTTGTGGGTGGGCTAATCCTTCCCCACGCGTAACTGACTTCCGAACATGATTTCTGGATTTTCGCAGACCTTAAACATGGTATTTTGATAAAAATAAAATGTTTTATTAAAATTGCCCGGTTTTTTTGGTGTTCCAATCGCACCTTAACTGATTGGTGGCAACTCCTAACATTTTGAAACCCATTTCAAAGAGAAAACCCCCAAGTCGGTATCAGTCTTTCCCCGACCGAACGAAAAACCCTATCGACAGCTTGGCGACTCCGCTGGGATTTTTTGTTTTTTAAAACAAGTTGAGAGTCGAGCCACGAGTTGGTTACCCTATATTTATAATTATGGAAATTGCAATTTCGAATTTATTTTAATTTACGGTTCATTATGATTTTTCAAAAGAAAAAGAAATTTTTTCTCTGGTTAATGCTTACACTTCCGTGAAATTATTTAAGATTGCTGCATATCATAGCTCTAAACCCGAGCTCCAACCTAGTTTACCTAAGATGGGAGAAACATCACACCTCACGAGGAGCATTGTGCTTCCTTGTGTGGGTCTGATAAAGTATCTTTGGAAAACATCCTAAGTCGCCTATCTGGATATTAGATCCGAGGTACGCTTTTAGTGGTGTGATCTCCTGAGCTTAACCCGATTCGTAAGTCTGTAATGGGCCAGAATCAGGGTCAACCTTAGCATGTTGTAAAAATTGCTTGGAAACCTTTACTAGAACCCTAACCTCATATAGAGAATTTAGTAAGCCTGTCCCGCTAGAGCCATATGGACAACCTAGGAGAACTAGAACACATGCGATTATGACAATTAATTTCTTTTATATGATTTATTTTTCATTCTCAACTTTGAGTCGAATTTAATTATTTCTGCTAAGATTACATTTTTTACTAATCATTTCAACTAACTCGATTCTTTTTGTCTTGTTTATACTAACATTGGTTTCCTTTTATCTGATCTTGTTGTATTTTTTCTTGAACATGACATATAATTCAAAGGTATTGATCCCTAAATAACTAATCATTTAAAAGGTTCTTGAAAACAATGCCCGTAATAATGCCTTTCGCTGGGATCGATAGGATTTCGAAGATGCTCTACGTAGATCGAGTGGCATCAAGAGGGAGTCTACCTACCAAGGAGACAAGCCATACATTTGCATGATAAGGTAACAAGTTAGACTCAAGATAATTCAACACTGAATCCAACAATTGAAGATCACGAACCAACTCAAAAGACTTCTGAAAGTAGGAGACGAGGTAGAAACTTTGAAGATGATACAATATCAGATGCTCGCAGGAGCTAGACAACTTACAGATGGACCAGATCTTCATTTCCCCAGTATACCGAGACATTTTCAGTTTTTCGAGAATTGTTCTAGGAACAGTTATTTTGGGATCAATTCCTTGTTGCATTTGTATTTCGCATTTTGCACTCCCATTTTGCATCTTTACATTTGCATGTGCATATTTCCATCTTTGCATAAGTATATACACATGGTGCATATGTGGTATATATATATTGCATCTCAACATGTGCACTAATCATGGATTCTTAAAGTAACTCACGGAGAGTTTTGTGATAAGATGAAGTCACACCTTTCGTACCAAAAACGAATTGAAAGTTATGGACGTGATGTTAGTGTCATCTGAAGATCAAGGAACCTTATTGAGAATTGTGGGGCACTGAAGTGCAAGATTCAAAACCTGATGGATTCAGGGGCATAGACAATCGAAGAAAGATGGGGGAATTACATCTACCACTTACACTGAGAGCATTATTTTGTTTGAAATCGTTTTTGTTCTATCTTTCATATTTGCTTAATCTTTTAATGATTGAACTTATGCTCCCTTCTAAGGTTGAATAATTGAATGAGTTTTAATCTTTAGTTCTTTGAAAATCAAATGAATTATGGATTCTCTTAATTCTTCAAGAATTATGGATTTTTGACATATGACAAGATTATACCTTTCTTATCCTGTCTAAACCCCTAAAAATAAAATCTATTGTTTCTTTACCCAAAATAATTCATGGTCACTACCAAAGAACCAAATTTTGACATTCATTATCTTTGAGACTTTGAAACATTGCTTTTATCTTTTTTGAGACAGAAAAATTCATACTTTTACATTTCTTTGAGCCAATAAAGTCACACCATCGTCTCTTAGACGTAAAACCAATATTTTACCAATAAAACCTAAAGACATTGAATACAAGATATTCACTTGGACGTAAACCTTCCTACAAGATAGCGCATCTCAACTCAACTTCCTAAAGATGAGCCTCAACACTTGAGACACGCTAGAAGCAAGACGTAGGAAGAAAGGAATAAATTAATTCAAAATAATTCCATAATGCATTAATTACATTGTTTTCTAGTGAATAAAATTAATCCTGAAAATCTATCCCCATGGGGATACCTCTTTTGCAAGGATTTCTGTGTATGAAATGATAAATGGCTTTTTGTCTTTATCCCTTCACAAAAGGAGAAAATATATCCCTTGTGTCGCTTTGAGCCTAAATTTTGTTTTCTTCTGACTCAACCCTAACCAAGGATCACCCTCCATATTTGGGGGCAAGGTGGAGGAAATCTGCTCGCATGAGTGAAGACCATCAATCCAAATGAGATAACGAAAGGTGAACCAAATGAAAACTGCAAAGATCAAATCAAAGCAAAAAAATCAAAGAGAAAAAAGCAAAGAAAGAAAAAAACATAGAAAAAAGCAACAAGAAAAAGAAAAAGAAAAGAAAAAATGATAAGAAACACATGCAAAGAGTCCCTCGACTCAAATGATTCATCGAGCTTCAAACCATGAGATTGATCAAGCACAATCATTTCAGAATCAATTCACCAGAAGGTCATGGAGCATCCAGAGAAAATAAAAGACTCATACGAGCAGATTCAAATCGATCAAGACAAGATTGTAGACAGCGGGATGAATTGATCATTGGTTCGTTAACCCTTAAACACTAGTTTGGGCCTATTTATCCCTTTCTTTCATAACCATGAGCCCCGACCTACATTACGTGCCTGAAAAATCCCTTCTAATAATACATGGATTTCTAAACAGAAGAGACTATCTTCAGATCTCATCTTTCCCATCAAGATTAATTTTTTATTTACAAAAAAGTTTTCTAAATTCTTTAATGCATGATAGAGAAAAATAACAAAAGGGGGTTTAAGACATAAACTCCAAATAACATTTTGAAACCAAAGGAGGACTCGAGTTGAAAACCTCAAAAGGCGGCTCGAATATAAAGATGGTGCAATTGTTACATAGGAGGCATTCACAAATCCCTTGATAAAGCATCGCACAACCCGAGTGTGCTCATGAGAGCTGGAAGTCAGAGAACACTTCCAGTAGACTAGCATCGAAGCTACTCTATCAAATCTGTGAACATCAAAGAAATGAGAGCACCATACCTTAAACCAAAGACAATAACCTGAAACATTTTATTTTTTCCTTACTTAACCATACCTCAAAGATAGCATTGATCTTGACACTTGTCAAATAGCTATAATTTATTAAAGGATTAAAAGTGTTATTAATTCTTTTGATATCCAATGAACTCTTATTTTATGATTTATTCCAATGGTGAAACTTAGAATGGGGCAATATTTTTTCAAAATTCTTTTTGAAATTTTTCAAAATTTTGAAAATTCAAAGAAAAACGTTTTCTAAACATGACAATCTCTCTGGAGTGGATATTGGTAGTTGATATGCGACTCTTAAACACAAAGCCCGTGCTTAGAATCAGTGTTGAAGAAAGAAACGATGAGTGATAAGGCATCTTTATAGATTCAACATCGAATGTTGGGGCATCTTTGGGGATTCAACATCCTAATATGAACAATCAAATCTTCTGAAGACATTTCCTCAACATGCAGGAGTGGACAATCTATAATCCTTTGAGATTGCCTCTCTCAAAAACAGACTTCGTCTCTCTTGAGACAATTTTACTTGAAAGAATATATTTTATTTTACTCAAGATTGTTTTTCTTAAAACAGATTTTATCTTGCTTGAGATAGTTTCCCTCAAAATAGAAGATTTATCTTGCTTGAGATAGTTTCACTCGAAATAAAATATTTTAAGAAACTAAGCCTGGTTTTCAGGGGTTTCTTGATGAAGATTTTCAATGAAATTTTAAAAGAAAGTTGAGCCTAATTTTTAGGGGTTCCTTGACAAGTAAGAAACTAAGCCAGATTTTCAGGGGTTTCTTGATGAAGATTTTCAATAATTTTTTAAAGGAAGTTAAGCCTAATTTTTAGGGGTTCTTTGACAACTAAGAAACTAAGCTTGATTTTCAGGGGTTTCTTGAGAGTTTTTAAAAGGAAACTAAGCCTAATTTTTAAGGTTCTTTAACAACTAAGAAGCTAAGCCTGATTTTCAGGTATTTCTTGATGAAGAGTTTCAATGAGTTTTAAAAAAATGAAGCTAAGCCTAATTTTTAGGGGTTCATTGACAATTAATAAGCTAAGCCTGATTTTCAGGGGTTTCTTGATAATGATTTTGAGTGAATTTTTTAAAGGAAGCTAAGCCTAATTTTTATGGGTTCCTTGACAATTAAGAAACTAAGCCTGATGTTCAAGGGTTTCTCGATGATGATTTTCAATGAATTTTTTAAAGGAAGCTAAGCCTAATTTTTAGGGATTCCTTGACATTTAAAAAACTAAGCCTAATTTTCTAGGTTCTTGATGATGATTTTCAATGAGTTTTTAAAAGGATGCTAAGCCTAATTTTTAGGGGTTCTTTGACAACAAAGAAACAAAGCTTGATTTTCAAGGGTTTATTGATGAGTAAGTCCTTCGGGCCATTAGTAAGTCTCTCGAGCATGACGCGTAAGTCCTTTGGGCCATCTATAAGTCTTTCAAACAAGATGATAAGTCCTTCCAGCCATCCATAAGACCCTCGAGCAGGATGTTTTCAAATGAGTTTTTATAAACTAAGCCTGATTTTCAAGGGGTTTTTTGAAGATTATCTCCAAAGAATTTTTTAAAAGATGGAAGATAAGCCTAATTTTTAAGGGTTCCTTGGCAACCAAGAAACTAAGCTTGCTTTTCAATGGTTTCTTGATAAGTAAGTCCTTCGGGCCATCAGTAAGTCTTTCGAGCGTGATGTGTAAGTCCTTCGGGCCATCTACAAGTCTTTCGAAGTCCTTCGGGCCATCTATAAGACCCTAGGGCAGGATGTTTTCAAATGAGTTTTTAGAAACTAAGCCTGGTTTTCAGGGGTTTACGATTATCTCCAAATAATTTTTATAAAAAATAAAGCTAAGCCTAATTGTTAAGGGTTCCTTGACAACCAAGAAACTAAGCTTGATTTTCAAGGGTTTCTTGATAAGTAAGTTCTTCGGGCCATTAGTAAGTCTTTTAAGCGTGATGCGTAAGTCTTTCGGGCCATCTATAAGTCTTTCGAGCAAGATGATAAGTCCTTTGGTCATCCATAAGACCTTCGGGTAGGGTTTTTTCAATATTTCCTTTACGCGATGCATGACATTTTGAATCAAATGCCTCACTCGAGGGACGAGCATTTCTAGTAGACATATCATGAGATAGTTTTCCTGAGAACAAATTTTGTCTCGCTGGAGACAATTTTCCTTAAAACAAATTTAATCTCACTTGAGATTAATTTCTCCAAAAAAATGAATTTTGTCTCACTTGAGACAATTTTTACTCAAAACAAGTTTGTCTCTCTTGAGACAGCTTCTCTTGAAACAAAGTTTTGTCTCTCTTGAGACAGTTTCCTGTTAAACTATGTTTCGATATAACAATTTAAGGCAAAATGGTTTTTGGACTTGAATTGAATTTACAAAATGTTTTTGGACGTAATTGAATTTATTCAAAGTTTTTAAAAGGTTTCAAAAATAATTCAAAATCAATTAAAATTCGGATTTGAGCAAAAAATATTTTAAGGGGTTTCAAGATTGCCCAGGGGGTATAGATTCCCCCCCAGGGGGTACAGATACCCCGGGTACAGATACCCCCCCAGCGGGTACAGATACCCCCTGCAGGTTTTTGCCTCCGAGAAAAACAGAATGTCCAGGGGGTACCGATTCCCCCCCCAGGGGGTACCGATTCCCCCCTGTTCAACAGCCCAACGGTCATAATATTTGAATATTATGAAGGGGTATCGATTCCCTATGAAGGGGTACCGATTCCCTCTATTCTGGGCAACCTTTTTGAGTATAAAAATCATCCCCAAACGGCTCCAAAACATCCCCAACGGCTATATACGACTTCAAACTCATTCCAAGCTATAAATACAAGCTGAGGACACTTGAAGAAGCAAGAGAACAACTATCCAAGCAATCAAACACAAGAGAAGAGTTTTTCATTCTTATTTCATCTTTCTCTTGTAAATATTTTGTTCTTGTGAGCTCAATCTTGTAAACACCTACCTTAGAGAGGTTTTCTTGTTTACATCTTTTATCCTATTATAAAGGGGAAAGGTTCTAGCTTAGTCCGTGTAAAAGCTAGGGAAAGGTTCTAGTTTAGCCCGGAAAAACTAGGGAGTTGTAAGGTTATCTCTTTGTCCTCAAAAGAAAGAACAAATTAATGAATTTGTTGGAAAATCCTTGGTGAGGAGCTAAGGTAGTGGATGTAGACTTTGGTTGATAAAGTCGAACCACTCTAAATCGCTGTGCAATTTTCTATCTTTCAATCTCCTTACTCCCTAAACACAAAACCATTCCGACCCCTCTTTGCAAACCATTTCGGTTGTCGATTCGAGCTTTCGAAAATCCTAACAATTGGCATCAGAGCCTAACTTGTTAAGAAGGTTTAACCACCTTGAGACGATCCTAGAAGAAGCTCTACCAATTCCCGACACAACCGAGAAGATGGCTTCCACCTCCGGCTCGTTCCACATGGAAGACTCCCTACCAACGGACAAGCCTCCATACTTCAATGGAGACAACTATCATCATTGGAAGAAATTAATGAAGGTATTCATCCAATCCAATGATCTTGATGTATGGGAGATAATCGAGAATGGCTACTCTTCTCCAAAGAAGAAGGAGAAGAAGCGGAGTGACAAAGAACGGAAGAAAGCTCAACTTAATGCCAAGGCCATGCACATGTTGTTTTGTGCATTTGGTCCTGAAATCTATGAAGGAGTTTCTTCATGTTCAAGTGCCAAGGAGCTTTGGAATAAGCTCGAGGAAATCTATGGAAACAAGAAAGAAGAACCAACAAAGGTGGTGTCTCTAATGGCTTATGAAGAGCCCGAGGTATCTCCTAACTCAAATGAATTTAATTCATATACGTTTGATGAGTTACAAGATGCTTTTAATAGATTATATTCGGAGTTTGAGACCATGAACTCCAAATATAAGAAAATGATTTCAAAATTTAAAATTGAAAACGATTTTCTTTTGAAAACAAAAATAGATTTTGAAAGCCAAAATGAAATTTTGAAAAAGGATTTAAAGCTTTCAAAAATAAAAATTGATAGTTTTGAAAAACAAAATTTTGATTTAAAAGTTAAGCTTGAATGCTTAACAAAAGAAAAAGAAATCATTTTAAATAATTCATTTAGTTCAATAATGACAATATGCTCGCATTGTCATTATCATGGTCATAAGGAACATACTTGTCCTTTAAAGAAAGGAAAACATTTTAAAATTAGACAAGTATGGGTTCCAAAAGGAACAAGGGGCATTGAAACTAATGTTCAAGGATCCAAAGCAATTTGGATACCAAAATCTACTTAAATGTCTCTTGTAGGTGTGTGGAAGCAATTGTGATGAAAATGATGATATTCAAGATGCTCTAGCCCACATGAAAAAGGAATGGGTAACCTCTAAGCTTAATGCTTTTAATTTTGGTTATTTGGTTGCTCATTTGATTTTAAGCATGCATGAGTTTTGGTTTTAAATGATTATGCATCATTGTTTTAATCTCATGTATGTTGAAAAGATGATTATGATGAACAATTGATATCAATTTTTCAAATACTTTGATTTTACAAATTTTAAAATTTTTGACCTAAATTTGAATGTTTATGCATATGGTTTAAATGAAAATGATATCTCTCTAATAATTGATATCAAAATTTTCAAATGCATAACATTTTTGGAAAACTTTATGCATATGCACTTAATTTTAACAATTGATATTGATATCAAATTTCAACAATTGGTATTGCATAAAGTATTTTAGACATGGATATATTGAATTTAATGTGCTACAAACATGTTTGTTATTCTTTTTAGAAATTCAATATTTTGTTTAAGTGTCAAGATCTTAAAAGATTAATTTTGTTTGGAATACATTTATTGAGGGGGAGCTTTGATTTTTCAAATGATTTTTAAATGTAAAATTTACTACTTACTCTCCAAAGTTATTTTAAACTTCAAAGATCGAATTATTTTTAATATAACAAAAAAGGGGAGAAGTTATGGTTTGAAAAATTCAATTTCTTAATGAAAAAGGGGGAGCTTAACATTTTCATATGTTTTCCAACAACTAGTATCTTTTTCATTAAACATTTTACTAAGGGGGAGTTTTGCCAAAAACAATTTTTCAAATGTTTTGTTATATCAAAAAGGGGGAGATTGTTAAACTATGTTTCGATATAACAATTTAAGGCAAAATGGTTTTTGGACTTGAATTGAATTTACAAAATGTTTTGGACGTAATTGAATTATTCAAAGTTTTTAAAAGGTGTCAAAAATAATTCAAATCAATTAAAATTTGGATTTGAGCAAAAAATATTTTAAGGGGTTTCAAGATTGCCCAGGGGGTATAGATTCCCCCCAGGGGGTACAGATACCCCGGGTACAGATACCCCGGGTACAGATACCCCCCCCAGGGGGTACAGATACCCCCTGCAGGTTTTTGCCTCCGAGAAAAACAGAATGTCCAGGGGGTACCGATTCCCCCCAGGGGGTACCGATTCCCCCCTGTTCAACAGCCCAACAGTCATAATATTTGAATATTATGAAGGGGTATCGATTCCCTATGAAGGGGTACCGATTCCCTCTATTCTGGGCAACCTTTTTTAGTATAAAAATCATCCCCAAACGGCTCCAAAACATCCCCAACGGCTATATACGACTTCAAACTCATTCCAAGCTATAAATACAAGCTGAGGACACTTGAAGAAGCAAGAGAACAACTATCCAAGCAATCAAACACAAGAGAAGAGTTTTTCATTCTTATTTCATCTTTCTCTTGTAAATATTTTGTTCTTGTGAGCTCAATCTTGTAAACACCTACCTTAGAGAGGTTTTCTTGTTTACATCTTTTATCCTATTATAAAGGGGAAAGGTTCTAGCTTAGCCCGTGTAAAAGCTAGGGAAAGGTTCTAGTTTAGCCCGAAAAAACTAGGGAGTTGTAAGGTTATCTCTTTGTCCTCAAAAGAAAGAACAAATTAGTGAATTTGTTGGAAAATCCTTGGTGATGAGCTAAGGTAGTGGATGTAGACTTTGGTTGATAAAGTCGAACCACTCTAAATCGCTGTGCAATTTTCTATCTTTCAATCTCCTTACTCCCTAAACACAAAACCATTCCGACCCCTCTTTGCAAACCGTTTCGGTTATCGATTCGAGCTTCCAAAAATCCTAACATTTCCCTTGAAACAAAATCTTTGAATCTATTTCTCTTGAAACAAATTCCGTCATCCTTGAGACAGTTTCTCTTAAAACAAAATTTGTCTCCCTTGAGACAGTTTCTCCTGAAACAAAGTTTTGTCTCTCTTGGGATAGTTTCCCTTGAAACAAAATCGTTGAATATGTTTCCCTTTAAACAAAATTTGTCTCCCTTGAGACAAAGTTTGTTTCTCTTGAGACAATTTCTCTTGAAACAAAGTTTTGTCTCTCTTGAGACAGTTTCTCTTGAAACAATGTTTTGTCTCTCTTGAGACAGTTTCCCTTGAAACAAAATTGTTGAATTTGTTTCCCTTGAAACAAAATTTGTCTTCCTTGAGACATTTTCCCTTGAAACAAAGTTTGTCTCTCTTGAGACAATTTCTCTTAAAACAAAGTTTTGTCTCTCTTGAGACAATTTCTCTTGAAACAAAGTTTTGTCTCTCTTGAGACAGTTTCCCTTGAAACAAAATATTTGAATATGTTTCCCTTGAAACATGTTTTGTCTCTCTTGAGACGGTTTCCCTTGAAATACCAACCTTTGAGATTGTTTCCCTTGAAACATGTTTTGTCTCTCTTGAGATGGTTTCTCTTGAAACCATCACCCTTAGAGGACCAAAACTCTTCATCCTGAATGAGTAATATCATCACCAACAAACAACCATATCAAGTTTCCAAAACCAAAAAAGATAACCGAACAAAAATTGGTTGCCTTTTTTGTCTTTGCCCTATTCTTGTTAGCACAATAATGTGCAAAGAGGGGCAACTATAAGCACCTATTTTTTTGTATGGGTCTCGAAAATTATTTATTATTATTATTAATAATTATTTTATTTACATTGTGCTGCCCAATTCAACCTGAATCCCAATACAATTTGGAACCCAATAACATATTACAAAGCAACACCAAGGCCCAGTACAAGTGACCCAATACAGATGCATAACCCAGAAGCTGGATCCAATTGGATCCCGACTCGAACCGACCCAATAGGAGAACCCGACCCGTTAGGGTTATCACTTTAGAAGCTAGTCGACCTAATCCAATAGCCCGATTGGAGCCCTAAGATTTAACCCAACTCACTTAGGGTTTCATCATAACCCTAGGCAACTTGCTGCTGCCGTCGCCACCACCAGAGCTAGTTCTGCCACTGCCACTGCCATAACAGGGTAATATCTTGGTTTTTCCAGAAAAAATAGAAGCAAAATCAAGGGTAATATCTTGTGTTATTTTTTTGTGTTCGAAAAACATGCAAACAAGTTTTTTAATGTTCGAAATACATGCAAGTTATGTATATGAAAATAGTGTTTTAGCAAGTAAAAACTCATGCATGTTACCTAATCTAAAAGAGAAAAGAGTGAGGGTTTTACCAGGGGTGTCGGTTCATCTCCTCGGTGGCCAGAGTGAAAGGAAGCCCAAGCGTTTTAGTGGTTTTTAGGAGTTATTTAGGGTCGTTTTAGGGGGTTCTAGCCTAGGTTTTGGGTTTAGGGAAGTAGATCTAAGTATCTGGGGTATTTTGGGAGGATTCAGGTATTTCGTCAACCGTGTGCGGCGGCCAGACGGTGTGCAGGGCGGCCGGTAGTGGGCTGGCCAAGGGAAGCTTGAGAGAGCTTTCTCCCATTACAAATGGAAGAAAAAAAAGAAATGTTGACTTATATAGAAAAAGCTAATGGATTAATTACGTTTTAAATACCTCAATGTTTGTCGTGTTTTTGTATTTTGGTCCCTAAAGGGACCAAAATTGTTATTTGACCTTTCTGTTCTGCATATTATATTTTTTTAGTTTATTCATATTTTAATCCCCCTGCTTTTTAGCTTGTTTTACACTTTGGTCATGTGTAGTGACCTTTTATTTTTTTTTTTAAACTTTTGTTGACTGATTTTGTAATTTTTCCTTTTCATTTTTGAAAATTTATGTTAGGCTTAGATAAATGGCATATTTTCCTTTAGGTCACTATAGTTTAAGCGTGTTTTTGAATTTTAGTCCATATATGTTTTGTTTTATTTAATTTCGATTTAAACTTTAAATTTTAATTTGTTTTAATTTAACCCCTTTTTATGTTTAATTTATCCTCTTTTAGCTTGATAATTTGACATTTGTACAATCTAGTCCTAATGCATGTTTATTTTATTTTATATTTTACTGTTTATTTTTTATTTTTTATTTTATTATTATTTTATTAGCTTAATTATGTTTATGAATTATTAATTGTTTCATTGTTTTTATTCTTAGATTTGATTTTAAATTAGATTAATATTCGAATAAGAATAGAAATTAGGATGCCACTCTAGTTTAATTAGGGAGCAATTCGAGTCGTGTTTTCGCATTATACGCCCGATTACTCGAATTCATTGTTCAATTCTAAAATTAATTAATAATTAATATTTTTAAAAAAATTTAGTGTAATAATTTAGGTAATAATTATATTTTAATTAGTCCCCAAACTTTAGAAATTATTAATTTAGGTCCCAAACTTCTAAATCTTTTAGAACTAAATACTTTAGACCTTGACCTTTTTAGTCTCTGAACTTAGATTAGACTCTTAATATTGACATAATTAAATCGGTTAAATAGAGCCTCCATTTTAAGTTAGATTTCAAGTTAGTCTCTTAATTTAGGGGATAATTCAAAGTGGCTCTCGCTTAAAAGCTCGAGGGACCATTTTAGTTATTCGACTCAATAAATGATTAAAATAAAATAGGATTAATATTAGAGCCTATGTTTTTAGATTTAAGCTCCTAGGTTCTTTAATTTTCATAATTTGTCAACGTAAGTTAGAAAAAACCTTAATTTATTTTTAGTATAATTAGGATAAATAAATTTTTGCTTGATCGCATAGTTTTAATAAATCTAAGGCATTGTTCACTTTTTAAGGAATTAATAGTATATCTTTCGCAATCAGGCTCAGGAGGTGAGTACTGGTAAATCCCTAAATAAGTCGACATCATTTTCAAAAACGCATAATGTTTTCTAAAAATGAGACAATATTCGGTAATTAGACACAATAGTTGATCTCCCGCATTTACGCTCAGGAGTGAATAATGTCGGTCTCGATAAACGAATACCCTTTTCAACTCTGCATCCCTAATGATTTTTGAATTAAATAAAGATCGAACTCAAAATTTCTAATTTTAAATATAAGGTAACCAACTAGGTACCAATTTTTGGGCGCTTGTGGGAGTGTTAATCCTTCCCCAAGTGTAACTGACTCCCGAACCTGATTTCTAGATTTTTGCAGACCTTAAACTTGGTATTTTGATTAAAAAAATAAAATATTTTATTAAAATCACTCGATTTTTATGTTGTTTCAATCGCCCCTTAAATGATTGATGGTAACTCCTCACATTTCAAAACCCTTTTCAAAGAGAAAACCCCTTAGTCGGTATCGATCTTTCCCCACCCGGGCAAAAAATGGTGTCGACAAAAGGCTACCGAATTTCAATCTTGACACTGATAAGATCATGAACAGTAGAGATGTGGAGTTTAATAAAGATGCAAGATAAAATTGATTTGAAAAGAATGTTGAAAAAAGGAACCATGTGCTAGTTTTTAATCCCCACGATGTAGTGAGTGATGAACCTAGCAATAAGAATGATGAAGAAGATAACAATGATGATCACACACAACCTTCCTCTCATATACAACCTAACGATGATTGTGATGAGTCCAACGATAGTAAGAATTGTACATGTCCTCGAGGTAAAAAAATCACTCTCAGACTTGTATAAAGAATGTCTTGTCTTTCACTTAGAACTGGAGGAATGTGAAAGATGCTACCTTGGAGTTGAAGAGCCCCAAACATATGAGTAGACATCTAAAGAAAAAAAGTGGCAGCAAGCGATGGAAAATGAAATGATCATGACCAAGAAAAATCAAACTTGGGAGTTGGTTGATAGACCAAACAATCGGAAAGTGATAGGCGTGATATGGGTATACAAGATCAAATTGAATCTTAATGGATCTATAAGCAAGTACAAGGCTAGACTAGTCGTCAAAGGATACTCCCAGCAGGCAGGAATTGACTGTAAAGATTCATTCGCTTCTATTACAAGACTTGACACAATGAAAACTTTGATTACTTTAGCAACACAAGAGCAATAGAAGATTTATCAACTTGATGTTAAGTCTGTCTTCCTCACTGGTGAACTCGAGGAGGAAATTTTCATTGAGCAACCTCTCGGATTTGTTCTGAAAGGAAAAGAAGAAAAAGTGTGCAAGCTGAAAAAGGCTCTTTACGACCTAAAACAAGCACCATGAGTGTGGTATAGGAAAAGTAACTTTTATCTTATTGAAAAGGTATTTGAGAGAAATAAAAATGAGAACACTCTTTATGTGAAAAATCAAGGTATTTTCCCTACTTTGCTCCAACAACATCATTATGAGGCTGGTTAGTTTTGGAACTTTGATAAGATGTCCATGGATCATATTTAGTATGAGGTACCTTAACAAAATAGTCAAGTAAAAAATCTGATACAAAATGCAACTCATGATGTTGCTCTAATATACTTTGTTTTGGTATTGCAAAGTCATTAGAGTTTAAAACGTGTAAAACAAATTTTTCAGATGTTGGACCAGAAGAAGATTTAGTATTGAGACAATCATCAGTATGAAATGAAGCAACTTCAACATGGCTATTAGGCAAATGTTTAGTCAAAGTTTTAATATCATAATAGACTTCTTTATTTGTGCAGCCACCAAAACATTATTCTACTGCAGCAATAGGTATTTGCATTGATACAATAGGCACAATAGAAGAACCATTCCAAAAGAATTTTGGGGGCTGTAACACGTGGAAAACAATTTAAAACAATTTGAGCATGATGTTTGGAGTATGAAGCAACAATTAATTGATCTAGAAAAGGAAAACATGTTTCATCGAACATAACATGATGATAAATGAAGATCTTACCATCACTACGCATGCACTAAAAGCCTTTGTGAGATGAACTGTACAAAAAAAACACTTTGATATCAAAAATCTAAATTGTGGTAATTAAATATCATAAGTAGGGGTAACAGGCACACCAAAAACCTTCATAGAACAATAATACGGGTTTTATTGAAAAAGAACCACATATAGATACTTTCCTTCTAGAACTGCAGTGGATAACCTATTTATCATAAAAGTATTACAATTAAAGCATGATTAAAAAATCAATAGGTAAACATGTTTGTGAAAAAAGAGTAAGACCCATTTTAACTATATGACGATGCTTACACTCTACTATGTCATTTTACTATGATGTGTGCGGACATGAGAGTATATGTTGAATCCCATTTGAATTTAACCAGGATGACAAAGGTTGATATTCAATGCCTCCATCATTTTGCAAGGACTTGATCTTACATTCAAACTAAATTTCTACCATTTTAGGGCACCCATATTTGTCTACTCTAAAAAAAACTCTTTATTATTGTAGTACAAGTGTTGGTAGAAATAATGGGTTAGGCGTAAGTCCTCCCTGTCTTCAAGGGAAAGCACATAAGCTACGATTTGCAAAGTCTTTGACTCAATATGATTCTTCTTTTCAACTTGTTTATTTCATATGTATAGGGTTCAGCTCTTGTGTTGTCTAATGGTTTTGCATATTGTATTTTTTTCTTAATGTTTTTAGTAGACATACATGGTTATATTTTTTAGATAAAAATTTTAATTTGAGAAATAAAATAATAATAATAATAAGAAAATATTATTTTGTATTCGAGCGAAGTAAAATAAATTAAAAAATTAAAAAATGAAAGAGATGGGTTACTGTTACGTAGACATGAAATTGGATGACCATAGTCGGATAAACAAAAGAAGAATTTTTTTGAGACAAGTATGAACAATTTTTTAAGACATATTGTTCCTCTCCTTGATGTGTTGCATAACATTGGACATCGATAGCCCAAGATACAACAACAAATGATCACAATAATAAGCACAACTATAGTGATCATTCGAACACAATCTTGCATTTCTTTATCACCAGAAAGAATAAATTTGGAAGGAATTTTCCAAGTGATTTCATATTCCAAAGTTCTAAGATATCCCTCAAAGTTACGTATAAGATCTATGCCTCAATTAGCCTATAAATAGGGGAGAATAAGTGAATCAAAAGGTTAAGACCTTTCGATGAAGAGTTAAAACCATTTATTAAAAGAATTATTGAAAAGCTAATAATTATAATTGAATATATAAATTTATACAAAAAAAAATAAGTCTATTCACCAAGTATGATATGACTTATTATTAAAAATTCTATTCCTACATGAATGAAATTGATAGTTCAAAAGATTAACTCAATGTAGCGATAGATTCTACATTCAATATTTACATAGGATAGGTATCTTTCCCTTTGAACATTCCCTTATAAAAATATGTTTACCTTACTAATTGTCCATTAGATGTGATGTCCTTTAACTGTCCTGCCGTTTGTGTAAGTGATGACATACCTCACAAAAATATCTAACTAAGAAGAATTTGGTTCCCATGGTTATGTCCATATAGTCATGGACATATCATAGTTCTTCAAGAGCTTAGAGAACTATGCCCCAATAGTTCCCTTGAAGCAACTCCACTTCACTCTCACATAGGTGACTTATGTCGTTCGGTTCACCAAAACACACAATGGTCATTAAAATTATTTGTTAATCTTTTCTATATTTTAGTCACAATTTTTATCTTAGAAATGGACCTGAGGATAAGAACCCCTCACAGTGACCTCACTTGGTATATGCAAGTAGGTTGTCTGATTGAACCTAAATCTTAGTATCTCCAGTTAACTAGGTTGGATTTTCCTTCACATAGAGCCTCAACAATTCATGGGCTTTAGTCATATTCCTTTCGATGTTTTATCAACTTGACTTCGATTCAACCCTTTGGTTAACGGGTCTACAATGTTATCTTTTGATCTTACAAAATCAATAAAGATAACTCTAATTTGATATAAATTTTCTAATGGTATTGTGTCGACGACGCATAACCATTATACATTACATTATTTTATCGATCAATTATTTCTTGGTTATCACAATATATGTATATCATGGGCACATACTTTAGCTATTTAGGAATATACATCAAAATTATTTGTAGCCATTACTTTTGCAAGAAACTCGTACACTTTCAAGTAGTTGTAGAAAGGTTTTTTTACCTTTCCTTAATTCATATGATATCTTGTCTATTTTCTTGTGGAGAACCCTATTTAAAATGTAATTAAATGATAAAACAACTCCCTCATATGTCCTATGACAAGCCATAACATCTTAGCATAACGTTTATCATTTTCTTTAATGTAATTATCTTGCTTTGTATTCATGGTCTAATACCATCCATAATTTTCTAGTCATCTTATGTATAATTATTTTTTGCTCAACAAAAATTTTATTAAAGGTTTTAAACCTAAACTATGTGCCTCATTAAAACCTCCCTAGGATTAATTGGAGGAAAATAGTACACATATATAGGGAGACAAAGCACAACAATGTTCTTTATAACATTATGTTGAGACAATCAAGAGGATGAAATAGCCAAGAGGGAGGTGAATTGGAAATTAAAATTTTTGGTGGAAGCTTAAAAGAAAAATAGGAAATTGAACACAAGAATTTTAGAGTGGTTATACTTTCTAAACCAAAGTCCACATCCACTACCTTAGCTATCCACACTAAGGATTTTCACAATTTCACTACCTTGTATCAACCTTTGAGGACAAGGTGTAACCTTACAACTCCCTCAAGAATTATACCTCAAATTCTTGAGAATACTCTCTCAAAGAGAAAATTACAAATTTGCAAACTTAGAAAAAAAAAACTCACAAGGAAATTGTTTGCACAATTCAAGAAAAAATAAGAACACTAAACAAGTAAAATAAATGAGTACAATAGTGTTATTTGAAAGCAAAAAGAACATTGAAGAATGTTGACTTCGATTTTTGGCTCAATGTGATTGTTTTGGCTTTCTTTTTGATTTCTTCACTTTACATATGACTTAAAATCTTGTTTTTTATACCTCCTTATTCAATTCTGGATGTTTGGGTTATTGTGGGAGTTAATAGATTCGTTGGGAAGGAGTTTCTCACAATAAATGCTGCCCAAACGCCTTGAGTATCGATACTCGGACTTGGAGTATTGATACTGACTGCATTAATTACAAAACTTTTTATCGTTGGAAGAGGGGAGTATCGGTACTCTAGTAAGAGTATCGATACTTGTATCAATACGAAAATGGTATACTGGAATCGCTACGAAAAAGGTATACTGGAATCAATTTTTATCAAAACCACAAAGGGAGTATCGTTACTCCCATCCAAAGTATAGGTATTGTAGGGTTTAAAATCAATTTTTGACTCGATTAAGGTTCAAAACTCTTTGTACAATTGTTTGAAAATCATTTCCAATATATGACTTTAGTTTTTCTAAAGAATAAGGAGTGGGAATTGAGTTTTTGACCTTGAAAAGAATTTCAATATTTTAATGATTTAATAAAATTTAACTTGAAAATCAAATCGAAAGTAATCTTAAAATTTCTTTAAATATATTCATTTTTTGTATATCAAAATACATGGTTCAACAATCTCAAACATTTTGATATAACAGAACCTTTTAAAAATTTTAAGATTTTCTTGAAAATAATTACTCCCCCTTACTTTAACATCTTCTCCTTTTTTGTTAAATCAAAAAGATAAACAAGATAGAAATAAGATATATATAACTTGTAAAGATCAAACTTGCCAAATAGATTAGTCAACACAAATGACATTCTTAATAAATAAATATGGTCATAACAAAAAGATAGACATGTCTCAAATATAATAATTATCCAAATATCATAAAGTTCCATAATAGCATCCAAATAAGAAAATATCCATAGAAGTCAAATATCCAAATCCATAACCAAAATATCTAAAATCACCCAAAATAAAGTCATCCAAACATCCGAATATCCGACAATATAAAAAGAAATACCAAACACAAGAAACATAACAATCAATGCATATGAAGAACGATCATGCGTCCGACAGAGGAGGATCATGATTCGAAGACGGAGAGCGGAAAGAAGCAAAGTCACGAGAAAGTGCGTCAAGCCTATCTGCCATGGTATCGAATCAAGTATGGAAGTCACATCGGGAGTCCATGTGCATCATCTCCAAAGACAAGTGGCGTGCAACAATCTCAGAAACCTGAGACCCCAAAGCTATGAAATAAGACTCCATGGTAGCAAAACACATATATATCATCTCTATGAATCTCTGGAAGTAGGGAGGAATCGCATCCTCACCATCGACTCTAGGGGATCGTCGGTGATGCGATTCACAAGATCATCTACATCGCACAAGACATCATCATCCTGAGGCTACGGAGCACTAGAGGAGGAGCTAACTACTTGCTTCCCCTTTTTTATCCAAGTCGAGCCAACCTTTTCCCATCATGCTTTACGAAGAGACACAAGAACAATGGGAGAGGTTGAAGGAATAGAGGGATCTTGGTCAACGTTTATACTAGCTTTGACAGAGTTGGCTAAGGAAACAACCATAAACTAAGGTGCCAAAC
Source organism: Hibiscus syriacus (assembly GCF_006381635.1). Taxonomy (NCBI): domain Eukaryota; kingdom Viridiplantae; phylum Streptophyta; class Magnoliopsida; order Malvales; family Malvaceae; genus Hibiscus; species Hibiscus syriacus. Next base: position 3,453,514 of record NW_024061878.1, on the reverse strand, counting down.
TTTTTGGATTGAAGTTTGTTTATAGCGTCAACAAGCTCACCAAAGATAATTTGATGAAAATTGATCTACTTATTTTTTTGGAAACAATAAATCCATCAAATGTCGACGGCACGAAGGGTAGAGAACTTACCACCAGATGGTCAAAACCACCAAGTGATCATAAGATGCAAGAGACGGTCATGAATGTCGAGAGAATTGACACTATGGCTAACCGAATAGGGAGACTCAACTTTATCTTTGTTCGTATCGGGATCTTCCCATATTGTTTCAAGTCATAGCTCTATTTTGATTTAAAATTTAGTGTCTTTATTTGTATGTATTGGGAGCTTCTTGTATTTTGTAAACCTCTTATACTGATTTTTTTGTTTATATTATGGTGAATGATTTATTGATTTCTTACAAATGATTTTAAAGAAAATTTTTAGGTAAGCCACTTCAGTGGTCCGTGTAACGCTTTAACCGTATGATCTTGGGGTCGAACCAGATTAGGGTGTTACATTATACAAAATTCTTTTTTAATGATTTAGGGTGATTATAAGAAATATTTATTTAGAATATCTTTTGAATTAATCACTGGTATTCGATTTATTGACCGACTAGTCCAGATCGAGTATTCAGAGGCGAGGGTGCCCTCCGAGCCCAGTTTGTTCCATTAGCAAACGCCAGAGTTCGAACCTTTGGCCTTACTTAAGGAATATAGTAGTTCATCACACTAGACCAGCTGATTGTTGGAATTTAGAAATTTTTTAGTCATTGCTAACGTACATATACATACATAACTACTTAAATTCAGAATCTTTAAAGAAAATATTATTCTCTAGAATTATTGATATCATTTGATAAATTTAAATTTGTTTTTCAAAAACATAATTGATATAATATATCTTTATTATATATGGTAAAATATATCTTATTTTGATAATATTTTTAATAGGAATATATAATTTTAAGAATGTGTTGCATTGATAAATAACTGAAGAGAAAATATGAGTAGTAAAGTCAAACTAAATAGTTTAATATGCTTATAAAAAATTGAAAAAAAGAAGGAATATAATACATTATACATATATGACAGCTCTAGAAAAAGGGAAACAAAAAGAAGAAATAATTGAACAAGAATATTATATTCCTTCTTTTTTAAATGCAATACTTTTTTTTGAATTGTGAAACTGCGTCGTTAGGTTGAATACCAACTCTCAAATCAACAAGCTAACCGATTGTCCTTGCTATGAAATGCAATACTTTTTTTTGAATTGTGATATCCAATATTTTATACATAAGATATTGTAACGAATGTAAAAATATGTACTAATTTTAACATTCTCATTAATAATTTCATTTATATATTTTAACTCATTTTATTTCTTTATATATATAATATTTTATAAAATTAAGTTATTTAATAAAGTTAACAATAATTTATATACACAAATATGGAACTAAATCTTTTTAACTTAAGTAATAATTTTAATTTTTTATTAATAATTTCATATATATATATATATGTGTGTGTGTGTGTGAGACTCAATTTTTTTTAAAGCTTTTAAAGTTTTTGATAAATTTAATAAATATATATATATATATATATATACACACACAAATATAATCATTACATTAGTTTTTTTAACTTAGATAATAATTTTAAATTTTTTATTAATGGTTTTATATATTTTGAAATTAATTTTATTAAAATATATAAAATTACTTTATAAAAAATTAAACTGGGTTATATATTTATAATTATTTTGAAAACAAATCTAAAATCATTACTTAAATTAAAACTAAAATTATTTTTTTACTCTTTTTTGTCATTCCTTACTATACGTTATATATTAAATGTTGTATATTCAAACCAGACAGTGGAACTAGCTTAATGGTTTATAAGTTGAATTCTAATCAAGAGGACACAAGTTTGAATCCCATCTGATTGGGTGGAAAATAAAAAAATTCCTTTAGATATGTTGTGGCATGTGTCACAATCTGGTTAGATTATCAAATTTAATAAATTAAATTAAAGTTAAAATCAAATTGATAGAATATATTACTATTGAGAATTAAATAATAAAATTATATAATTTTATTAACTGTTACGTCAACTGTTAACGACATATCTTTTCAAAGTTATGCAATATACTTATAGACTAAACATCAACATAATTTATTTTTAAATGCATATTTTATTTAAACTTCTTTTAAATTCCTAAACGATAAGATGTGACGTACTAAGCATAATTTTTAGGTAAATCAAGTAATTTTATGTGAAATTCTTTTTTAATGATTTACGATGATAATAAGATAATATTTATTTAAATTTTTTAGTCATTATTAATTTAAAAGATAAATATATAATTTTTTAAACTCAGAATCTTTAGAGAAAATAATATTCTCTTTAATTATTGATATAATTTGATAAATTTAAAATTAAATTCGTTTTTTAAAAACATAATTGATATAATATATCTTTATTATATATGATAAAATATATCTTATTTTGATAAATATTTTTTTGAATAGGAATATATAATTTTCAGAATGTGTTACATTGATAAATAACTAAAAATAAAATATATATATGAGTAGTAAAGTCAAGTTAAATAGTTTAATATGCTTATCAAAAATTGAAAAAAGAAGGAATATAATTCTGAAGACACTTAATTTTGTCTTTTATTTATTAATATTATTATATTAGTAATTTTATTCTTTACATTTGTGCAGGCCTGTTACATCAAATAAAATTAGTCCACGTATGGCCCAGCCAAGATCCAAGACGCGTTCCATCCGCATCAGCTAGGGTTTTCAGAACCCTAGCGTCGCATGTCATGTTCTCGATCGAGGTTCCCTCCCTTGGCACGTCGTTTCTCACGCAACGACCCCCACTCTTCTCGGCCTCCAACCGACGTGAATATGTGAGACACCAACTGCTCAACAAAGCCCGGTTCTCTCGGCCATGAGCAACAACCGTGGATATCAAACAAATAGGGGTAGTAGAGTTTGATTAGAACTGAAATTGGACTAAAAACAAGCATGCATTTTTTTTTGTATAAATAGGCTTGTAATCAAACTCATAAAGGGGGGATTTTTGGAGAGAAATTACATGCAAAAACACAAGAAACACGAAGGGGAACTCACATTCGACTCTGAAAAAAAGGGGATTACTAGAGAAATCCAGTCATTGTAACTCAATCATCAAAGTCAATAAAAGAGTTTCTTTTAGTTAAAAGCTTCCCTTTTGTTTCATGCTTTTTTTACATACATTGTGATTGCTCGAATAAAATCCGATGGAAGCATTAACCACCAAAGAGACATGCAAAACAAAATAAGAAGGTAGAGGAGAGACTAGAAAACGACATACCCGGAAATTTTGACAATCCAGCGGCGGAAGGTGGTAAATCGGAGTGGAGAAAGTTAAACAGTTGACGACCTTTTTGTCAAGTTAGAGACTGTTCCTCGCAAAACGGAGGTCGGATCCGTGTTCCTCGCATCGAGACGAGACCTCCTGTAAAATTTGGGGTCGAACGGTGTCCAGCGACGAGCACCACGGTGGTTCCATTGCCGACCTCTGAACATTGAAGCCAAGACGAGATGACCTCTCTGTTTTTATGTCGTGTAGACTGTAAAGAGGAAGAATGAACCAAATTTAAATTTGGTTTCACAATTATTGGAGAAAGGTTCACGGCATTCACGTGGGAGCCATTGCTTTTGGAATTTTCAAGGGTAAATTATCATCTTGGCCCTTCAAGAGTTACTCCATTGTGACCTCTTATTTATTTATTTATTTTGCAGGAAAAAATATTTTAATAATTATGATTTGGCCCACTAATTTTTTATTTTTACTTTTGCAGTTCATTTTTAATATCAATTTAACCCATTAATTTTAATTTGTTTCAATTTGATGTTCTAAGTTTTTTACTTTATTTATTATTTTCTTTAATTATTTTTTTTCTTCTTTCTTCATATTTTTTTATTCTATTGCTTTTAAAATTTAACTTTTTAAACATTTTTAAATTATTATTATTATTTTTCCTTTTCATTTATTATTTATTTTATTTATTTAACATTTATTTATTTATTTATTTATTGTCTAACATTTTTTTCCAATCAATCAAAGGTAAGTAATATGAATCGGTTTTTAAATTTTAATTTAAATTTCTAATTCTTCGCAATTAAAGACAACCGACAAATTAATTGGTACCGAAAGGGCGGTTCAAGGGTGCTAATCCTTCCTTGACCGTAACCGACTCCCGAACCCGATACGTTTCTGGTACAACGCAGATCAGGTAAGATGGTGTCCGACCCACCTAAATTCGTTTTAAAGTGGTCGGTGGCGACTCCAATCCACATTTTCAAGTCGAAGCCCAATTCCGGGACCCAACCGAAAGACGGTTGCGACAGCTTGGAGACTCCGCTGGGGACACAGGTAAGTGAGTCAGGCTAAGGTAATTTTCAGTTGTCTTTTTAACGAAAAGGGTAAGTTTAAATTTTAAGGTAATATTTCGATCCTTATTACTTACTTTTGGCTATATTTTTTTTCGAGTAAATAGTTGGACTGACCGTTTTCTAATGATTTCAGCTTTCCAAACTTTTTCATCCAAAGGCTCTATACCCGAGCTCCGAACCCTTTTAAGTGGGGTGAAAGCGACGCCTTCGTGTGAATTTATTCACCGTGTGGGCCTAGCAAGTAGCCTTCGGGATACATATACCTTATGCCTTCGTGTGAATTTATTCTCCGTGTGGGCATAAGGGAATGTTTCCTCTCGAGTTTAACTTAGTCCATACAAGCCTGTGATGGGTTTAGGACTAAGGGTCTGGTAAGCCCAAGGGGGCACCAACAAGGAGAACTCGGGTACCGTTTTTTTTAGAACCTAAACCGGGAGATGATGGAGAATTAGAGCCCACCCCAAAACCTCATTTCAAACCCTAGGATGCCGGAATTATTTCCTTCTTTACTTTCTGTTCAAAGCATGCGAACTAGACAAATGCGGTTAGGATTTGTGAAATTAGCATGCGGGATAGAGATCATGTCCGGGTAGGAATTAAAGCATGCGGGTAGATATCATGTGGGGTAGGATTTTTCATTTTTATTATTGTTTTGATTTATCTCACTAACTCTTTTTTACTTTTGTTCTCTTTTATTTTGTTTTCATTATTTGCATCATTTAAAAGAGGTGTTGATCCACCAAAAACTTGTTTGTTAAAACATGAATAATCTGCATTAATGGACAAAGGGGTTGTAATACAAGAGATAAGAACGCAGGGGTCCGGCTATGGTCCGAAAAGGTCTCAGAAAGAAAATGAGGACAATTTGCAAGACAACTATGTGTCACATTCATGGTGCCCACAATCAAGTACATCAAAAGTTAACTTTTCAAAAAATGGGTTGACAAAGGTGGCAGGGGCAAGATGAGAAAAAGGTTACTGACCTCTAGAGTCCATTCAAAGACAACAAGAACAAGATGGCAAAACGATAGCTGAATTGAAAGTCATTGTCGACAAATTCAAGAAACAAGCAAAGGAACTTCGGATAATCCATTTGATGGAGGATTTCAATGGAGTTTCTGATTCAGCAAAGGATGAAAGCTAGAGATGCAGTCATTCGATACTTTTGGAACAAGTACAAAAAACAGTTCGTCACTTGCACGGTTTAGCCAGAAAAGCCGGAGCGGTTCGGCAGGGTATTCGACCGGTGTGACAAACGAAGACAGAAGACTAGTCAACTTGTTTTGGGGTCTAGAGGATTTAGTCCGGATGTACCTTTAAATATGTTTATTGTCTCTTAAAAGATAAAACACTTTTGTCCAAATAAAGATTATTTATAATAACAGACACGTTTTCGGATCAATGCCTCGAACATTTCATGCATTTTTGCATTTTGCATCTACATTTCATTTTAAAGTATTTTCATAAACATTAAATTTCTTCATGGAGGATTCAATGAAGTGGTTTTAACCACATGACACCACATGGAAGCAAGATTGTAACATCAAAAGAAAAAAACTGAAATCAGTACAGTGTGAGTCCGATCAGTTGGTTGTATGACTAAGCCTGCCAGGATGATCTGAGAAAAGAGTCCACATATCCTGAGGGCTACGATGTTGAAGTTGTTTGCAGTTGCCACATAGGATGCTCCAAACATTCCTCTGAGAACTATAAGGCGCTGAAGCGCAAGATCCAAAACCTAATGGATTTAGGGGCACAGACAACCGAAGAAGGGGGGCATTGCATATACCATTTGCACCTAGAGGATTGTTTTGTTTGAACACGTCTTTGATTTTTCGCTTAATCTTTTAAAGGATTGAATTTATGCTACTTTCTAAGGTGGAGCAATTGAACAAATTTTAATCTTTAGTTCTTCGAATATTAAATGAATTAAGGATTCTTTTAATTCTTCAAGGATTATAGATTTTTGACATATGGCAAGATTAGACCTTTCTTATCCTGTCTCAAACCCCAAAACAAAATACCTTGATTCTTTACCCAAAACAACTCATGTCATTACCAAAAAGACCAAATTTTGACATTACCTCATTTTGAAATTCTTGAACGTTACCTTTATCTTTTTGATACACCCACACCTTTCTTTGAGTCAATAAGATTACACCATTGTCTTTTTAGACTCAAAATTGACATTTTTACACCATTAAACCCAAGGCATTGAGTTGTTCATTCGAACATGAGCATTCTTCTAACTTGGGGCATTTCACAGATAGCCGAAACGTTGAGACATCTGGGGAGGAAAAAAACAATTCATTCGAAATAATTCTATCATGCATTAAGTACACTGTTTTCATGTGAATGAAGTTAATCCTGAAAAACTATCCCCCTGGGGATACCTCTTCTGTGAAGATTTACATGTAAGAAATGATGAACGGCTTTCTTTCTTTATCCCTTCACAACAGGAGAAAAAAATATATCCCTTGTGTCCCCTTTTGAGCCTATAGTATTTTTCTTCTGATTCAACCCTAACCAAGGATCACCCACCACACTGGGGGGCAATGTGGAAGAAATCTGCTCACATGAGTGAAGACATCAATCCAAAGGAGATACTACGAGGTGGACCAAATGGCAAGTGCAATGATCCAATCAAGAACAGAAAAAGAAAAGAAGCAAAAAAGCAAAAAAAAACAAAGAAAAAGAGAAACAAGAACAAAAGGAAAAAAGAGCAAAAATCAAAAAGAAAAAGGGACAAAAAGCACATGCAAAGATTCCCTAAAGACAAATGGCACATCAAGTTTCAAACTATGAGATTGATCAAGCACAATCATTCTCGAATCTCTGAATCACTTCACTCGAAGATCATGGAACATCCAGAGAAAATCCAGAGAAACACATATGAGCAGATCCAAATTGAGCAAGACAGGATTGAAGGCATCAGAATGAATTGATCCTTGGTTCAATACCCTGAAACACTTGTTTGGGCCTATTTATCATTTTCTTTCATAACCACGAACCTTGGCCTACATTACGTGCCTTAAAAGTCCCTTCTAATCATACATGGATTTCTAAACAGAAGAGACTATCTTCAGATTTCATCCCGCCCATCAGGATTAATCTTTGTTTGCAAAAAAAAAACAATGTAATTAATGCATGGTAGAAAAAAATAACAAAGGGGGGTTCAAGACGTAAATCCTGAATAACGTCTTGAAACCAAAGGAGGGTTCGAGTTGAAAACCTGAAAAGGCGGCTCGAATATAAAAATTGTGCAACTGAGGCGATCACGTAAATTCCTTGATAAGGCATCGCACAATCCGAGTGTGACAACAAAGGTTGGGAGTCAGGGAACACTTCCAGCAGAGGAGCATGCAAGCTACCCCATCAATCTTTTGAGCATCCAATGTCAAACCTTTGAGCATCAAATGCCAAACCTTTGACCAAACACAATAACCTGAGATTTTTTATCCTTTCTTTGCTTGACCATTTCCCAAAAATAGCTTTGATCTTGGCAGTTGTCAAATAGCTATAATTTATTGAAGGATTAACATTGTAATTAATTCTTTGATATCCGATGAACTCTAGTTTTATGATTCGTCTCAATTGTAAAACCGTGATAGGGGCAATATTTTTAAAACTTGAGATTAAACATTTTTTGAAACTCTTTTAATTGATATTTTCATGACTTTGAAAATAAAAGAGAAAGAAAAACATTTTTTTCAAACAAGACAGTCTCTCTAGAGTGGATCTTGGTAAATGACATGTGACTCTTAGACACAAAACTCATGCTCAGAATCAATGCTGAAACAAGAAATGAGGAACATTTGGGGCATCTTTGGAGATTCAACATCCTAATGCAAATTATCAGATAAAATATAACCAATTCATGTTACACGCATCTTATGCATACATTTGAGAGTATCATATTCATCATTCTTTTCCATATACATAATTTTTGCAGCTTTTAGAATCAAGTTTCGACTTCAAGACGAAGGATACTCGATTCAAAAGCACCTTTAAAGATTCATGTTGGTTGCTTAACTCAGCAGCAAGAAGCTACATTTCCACCAACTTGACAGATTGAAAATGTTGACATTCATCTTCAGATTCGACATTTTCAATATAAATTTTGTCTCGCTTGAGACAGTCTCATTTAATGCAGATGATTATCTCACTTGAGATTATTTTTCTTAAAACAAGATTTGTCTCGCTTGAGACCGTTTTCACTAGAAGATTTTATCTCACTTGAGATAGTTTCTCTTGAAACAAACTTTGTCTCCCTTGAGACAGTCTCTCTTAAAACATCGACTTTGAAAACAGTTTCCCTTGAACAAAATATTTGAATATGTTTTCCTTAAAACAAATTTCGTCTCCCTTGAGACAGTTTCTTTTGAAACAAATTTTATCTCCCATGAGGCAGTTTCGCTCGAAACAACACAATGTGCTCGAGAGTAGATTTCAACTTCACGACGGATGATATCTAACTCGAAGCCAAACTTCACAACAAAGGGGTCTCCACGGTTTCAACTTCACGGCGAAGGGAATCGTGTCCCCCAACATACAATACTTGGATTTCAACTTCACGACGAAGGATATTCAAGTCAAGGCTCAACTTCACGACGAAGGGGCCATCCGCGATTTCAACTCCACGACGGAGGATATCATGCCACTCGAGACAGCTCAAGTTCAACTTCACAACGAAGGGGCCGCTGACTGTCAACAAACAATTTCGCAATCCAATTTCAACTTCACAGCGAAGGATATTGGAACTCAAGACAACACAAGTTCAACTTCACAACGAAGGGGCCGCTGGTTGTTAACAAAAATTTCCCAGTATCAGACAACACAAGTTCAACTTCACAACGAAGGGGCCGCTGGTTGTCAACAAAATTTCCCAGTTTAAGACAGCACAAGTTCAACTTCACAACGAAGGGGCCGCTGGCTGTCAATAAACAACTTCCCAATTTCAGAGCCAATTTCAACTTCACAGCGAAGGATATTGGACTCAAGACAACACAAGTTCAACTTCACAACGAAGGGGCCGCTGATTGTCAACAAAAATTCCCCAGTTTAAGACAGCACAAGTTCAACTTCACAACGAAGGGGCCGCTGGCTGTCAACAAACAACTTCCCAGTTTCATAGTCAATTTCAACTTCACAGCGAAGGATATTGGCCTCGAAACAACGCAACTTGCATTGGATTTCAACCTCACGGGGGATATCCCAATTCTCAGGCTCAACTTCACGACGAAGGAGCCATATACAATTCCAACTTCACAAACAGATTGACCCAACTTCGCGACGAAGGAGTCATCTGTAACACCACAACACCACAGTCTTCAGATCAAGGGCCACCCACGGTTTCAACTTCACAACGAAAGGGAATCGTGCTCACAAGCAGTATCCATCTCTAGATTGGATTTCAACTTCACAACGAAGGATATCCAACTCAAGGAAGGAGTGGCTGTCAATTGACAAACCAGTTTCAATATCGGATTTCAACTCTACGACGGAGGATATTCTATATGGACAAAATCTGTGTCTTTTAATCTTTGCTCTATTGTCGTTGCACGATAATGAGCAAAGAGGGGCACTGAAGACACTTAATTTGTCTTTTATTTATTAATATTATTATATTAGTAATTTTATTCTTTACATTTGTGCAGCCTGTTACATCAAATAAATTAGTCCACGTATGGCCCAGCCAAGATCCAAGACGCGTTCCATCCGCATCAGCTAGGGTTTCAGAACCCTAGCGTCGCATGTCATGTCTCGATCGAGGTCCCTCCTTGCATGTCGTTTCTCACGCAACGACCCCCACTCTTCTCGACCTCCAACCGACGTGAAATGTGAGACACCAACTGCTCAACAAAGCCCGGTTCTCTCGGCCATGAGCAACAACCGTGGATATCAAACAATAGGGGTAGTAGAGTTTGATTAGAACTGAAATTGGACTAAAAACAAGCATGCATTTTTTTTGTATAATAGGCTTGTAATCAAACTCATAAAGGGGGATTTTTGGAGAGAAATTACATGCAAAAACACAAGAAACACGAAGGGGAACTCACATTCGACTCTGAAAAAAGGGGATTACTAGAGAAATCCAGTCATTGTAACTCAATCATCAAAGTCAATAAAAGAGTTTCTTTTAGTTAAAAGCTTCCCTTTTGTTTCATGCTTTTTTTACATACATTGTGATTGCTCGAATAAAATCCGATGGAAGCATTAACCACCAACGAGACATGCAAAACAAAATAAGAAGGTAGAGGAGAGACTAGAAAACGACATACCCGGAAATTTTGACAATCCAGCGGCGGAAGGTGGTAAATCGGAGTGGAGAAAGTTAAACAGTTGACGACCTTTTTGTCAAGTTAGAGACTGTTCCTCGCAAAACGGAGGTCGGATCCGTGTTCCGCATCGAGACGAGACCTCCCGTGAAATTTGGGGTCGAACGGTGTCCAGCGACGAGCACCACGGTGGTTCCATTGCCGACCTCTGAACATTGAAGCTAAGACGAGATGACCTCTCTGTTTTTATGTCGTGTAGACTGTAAAGAGGAAGAATGAACCAAATTTAAATTTGGTTTCACAATTATTGGAGAAAGGTTCACGGCATTCACGTGGGAGCCATTGCTTTTGGAATTTTCAAGGGTAAATTATCATCTTGGCCCTTCAAGAGTTACTCCATTGTGACCTCTTATTTATTTATTTATTTTGCATGAAAAAATATTTTAATAATTATGATTTGGCCCACTAATTTTTTATTTTTACTTTTGCAGTTCATTTTTAATATCAATTTAACCCATTAATTTTAATTGTTTCAATTTGATGTTCTAAGTTTTTTACTTTATTTTATTATTTTCTTTAATTTTTTTTTTCTTCTTTCTTCATATTTTTCTTTATTCTATTGCTTTTAAAATTTAACTTTTTTAAACATTTTTAAATTATTATTATTATTTTTCCTTTTCATTTATTATTTATTTTATTTATTTAACATTTATTTATTTATTTATTTATTGTCTAACATTTTTTCCAATCAATCAAAGGTAAGTAATATAAATCGGTTTTTAAATTTTAATTTAAATTTCTAATTCTTCGCAATTAAAGACAACCGATAAATTAATTGGTACCGAAAGGGCGGTTCAAGGGTGCTAATCCTTCCTTGACCGTAACCGACTCCCGAACCCGATACGTTTCTGGTACAACGCAGATCAGGTAAGATGGTGTCCGACCCACCTAAATTCGTTTTAAAGTGGTCGGTGGCGACTCCAATCCATATTTTCAAGTCGAAGTCCAATTCCGAGACTCAACCGAAAGACGGTTGCGACAAATACATTATACATATATGTCAGCTCTAGATAAAGGGAAACAAAAACAATGATAATCAGATATGATACGATACAGACAAAACCAACAACCTTCTACAAGTGAAATAAAACGATAATTTAATGTTTTATCGCAAAAATTAATGTAAATAAAAGAAAGAAGATGGAAGCGAGTGAAAAACCCAGTTACACAACCTTCCAGTTACACAACCTTCAATGGTTGCGAATGAAGGCATTTTTTTAACTACCCAGTTTCTTATTTATCTTGCTTTCACTCTTCTTTCGTTGTTTCACCGTCACTCAACTAATTTCTTTCCTTTTATTGGCCCAGATCTCGGCTACCCATTTCTCATTCTCAGTCCCTAATGGAAGATCTCAGGTTTTCCTTCGCTGAAACTTTTATTTGCAGTGCTTTTGCTGCTTGTTTTGCTGAGGTATTCACGATCTATGGTATAAAATTTACATATGCTCTTTTCTTTTCTGTTTATTTTGTTTTGTCATTCGTGATTATTTTGGGTCTTGGTTGCTATTTTAGTGGGGAAAAGGATGACATTTTTTTTAGTTAAGTTGGTAGTTATATGCATAATTCTTCTTTTTAATGTTTTCATCTGCAGCTCATTGCTTACTATTACGCCTGCCTTTTATAGTTGCTTAATTCGCTTGTTGATGATTCAGTTTCTTTTTTCCTCTAGCTCCTTGTTTCTGGGTATTTTATTGAATGTTAAAATGTTTTGTGCTGTAAAAAAGCATCAATCTTTGTGGGAATTAGGCCATGTGGTACTAGCCCAGCGCGATTTTAGATGCTTGGCCATTTTGTAAGGAATGTATGTTCAATTGCAGCTATTTCAATTATAAATTTCCATAAGTCGAGGATACTCTTGGCAGAATTTTTTTTGTGCTGATATGGAATACTTGTTTTAGATGGTAGTATTAAAACATTGATACGGGATACTTGTTTTCATAAAATTGATGTAACGTGGTATTATAGATACTTCAAGTATTAATTGAACCATTCTTGTTCAATGCTTAAAATTGTTCACTCAACATTCAGAGAGGTGTTTCCCATACTTGCTTTTATTTCCTTTTATGCTTAGCTTTCTTGTTTTACATAACCATTTGTGTTCATGGTTTTGTAGTTCTGACACCATATGATGTGGTTTAAGGGGAAAACAGTATTTAATGAATAGAATTAGGGCTGAACAGATGAGCAAGAAAGAAGTTGGAACTTTAGAAAGCATAGGCTTATAAATTGAAACCCTAAAGATGTCTAAACTTAGTCATCTGTAATATCTTATAGTTAATAAATATTACTGAAGTAAAAGAAAAATATAAATGACTAAAAGGTTCTGCATTACCATTCATGAAACTAAATTTTATTATAATCTTGCTTTTCTGTTTCTGATTCAAAGTTTTGCCTCTTTTAAACCAGCTTTTTCTGAATGGTACTATTTTATGAAACTGTTCTGATTGGTTACCCTTAGAGAAAAGATGAGAACCACTGGATATTACTGAGCCATTGTGCCATTACGTGAAAAAGTGCACCGGTGTTCTTGGTTGATGCTGTTAAAGAAGATGATGTGCCATGGTCACGTATAACACGGTTTAAATTGCGTCTCTTTTTCCATGTTGATACTTCAGGTTTAGTCTATTTTGTCTTCTAAGCATCACAGGAACACACAAGGCTTTGCTTATAGAAGATTTTGGAGCTCGATATCACATAAACGAATGTAATGAAACTTATGTGGGATGTATGGATCTGCTTGTTATGTTCCAGGTAAAATCGAGAATGATGGGGGATGGTGCCTACAAAAACACCCTTGATTGTTTCATTAGAACTTCGAAGAATGAGTTATGTTGATTTTCTGGTTGTTTTATCTAGATTCCTTCATCTCTCTTTTTCCTCTTGCTCGATTTTCTTGATAGTTAAAAGTATTGTGAGTGCCAAAATTTGTGTCTGAACTATAACTGTTTGCATGTTTCTGGGCTGAAACATTTTACCTTTAGCATTATTACTATCCCTCTGTTTAGTTAACTTCAAGCTTTGTAAAATATCTGGATTTTTCGGTTCATTACATGTTTATCGCTAACCTTTTCTCAAAGAGTCATCTTGTGACAATTTGATAGAAACAAACTTTTTCCTAGAAAAGCTTTATTATATCGAGTAGTAACTTTGGTAATTGATGCATCACAGGGATTCCTTGCCTTTTACAAGGGTTTTGTTCCTAATTTTAGCCGGCTAGCATCTTGGAATGTGGTTATGTTTTTGACTCTTGAGCAAGTAAGATATGCGTTCTAGATTCAATCTTTAGTCCCCTTTTTTGTCCTTAAAATAAATGTATCCATGCGCATAGTTATCTCCTTTGTCCATTTTACAACTGGATTTTCAGTGTCATCTCCATTCTGCACATCTATACATACTATAAAAGTAGTCTCCAATTGAATGATATTGTTGAACTTAAGATTGACGTTTCTTTGATGAGGATACATGGATAATGCCATGAAAAATAATTAGAAATAAAGCCCCCCCCCCCCAAACACACAAAAAAGAAGGCACTTCTAAAGGAGTTTGGAGGATATGTAATATTATGTTACCTTCAAGAAAATTTATATTTATAACTTTACTTTGATTTCCCGAAACTTAGCGAGGGTATATTCTAGTTTAGTTTAAAAACACTAACATCTAGATTTGGAAATGTTCCATTTATATTGGCTCAGTCTTAGTTGTGTGGTGTTATGTCTGGCACCTTGGTGATTTTGTTTTTTCAAAAAAGAAAAAAGGCAAGAACTTCATTGATCAAGAATTCAAGATGATTTTTTCCAAAATTTCATCTATAAGCAATATAGACTTCATTTATACTAGGTACTCGGACTGAAGTACGAGTGTTTGATACCAAAGGCCGATAAATTTATTTATTTTTATTTATTGATTTTCATGATATTAGAGCATATTTCCAACCCCAGGTCCATGTATGCATTGCGTTTTGATGTTGGCCACGGATTTTTAAAGAAAAAGTACTAATCATAGCAGCATAATATACCTTAAGAAAGAACTTAAACTGACGAATATGTTAAGCATCTTCATTACATTGATGACAGGCCAAGAAAGCTTTCTGGGGGGAAATATATTACGATTGATTTTAGTTTGTAACCAGGAAGACACACTGCCTGCTTATTGTCCCTTGAATTCTCAAGGAGTAATTTTTTTTAACAAAGAACAAGGTATGCATTGCATTGCCCTCTTCATTTTCCTTAGATAAAAGTAGTGTTATTGTAATTTGTAACTATTTATGTTATCCAGACTTGGGGGAATTCTTTCAAATTTTCCCCCTTTTTGTATATTTGGAGGATCATACTCTTATATCAATGTCCGAACAAATTTCGAACACAAAAAGTTAACAAAATGAAGTGTTCGGGCAACATAGCCAACTATTAGTGTACTGAAATTTGGCAAATATTTGCCGCATTGTATTTGGAATCATGCACTATCTTAACAGTTGAATGGACTTACTTGCTTTGCAATGCAATGCCTGTTTCTCTTTGCTGAAACAGTATGAATTCACTTTGGCAGGTAGCTTTGGATGCCAACAGTAAAGGGTTTATCAATTGTTATTTGGCAATTCGTACTATATTGGTATTATTTTGTGCTATGTATTTATATATGATGTACAGTGCCGTGTTAAAATTGCGAGATACATTTAGTCCAACATTTACGTTTTACACTAATTTTTACCATTTCAAACTACTATTGTCCTACAACAATCCATTGTTTCATTTCTTTTATTCGTAATAAAGTGATGAAACTCTTGAGTATTTTAATTATAGAGAAATATTATAATTATACATGAATTTTGGTCTGTGCAGTATGATATATAAATTTTGTTTGGTAGAATTTTACATATATAAGTTTAATTATGATTAAATTGTATAATATAAATTTTGATTTTAATTTAATTCTACACATTTTATAAAAATTGAAATAGTCGCTTAACTTTTATGGTTCTTGCATTTTGGTCATTAAATTTTGGGTAAATTATACGAATGACCACTTAACTATTTAGTTATTTTACTTTTACCGTTGATCATTCAATTTTATCAAGCAGACCCCTTAATTATTTAATTTTATTAAATCAAGCTATTTCCATTAATATTTGACATAAGTGGTGACATGACTGTAAATAAAATTGGTATAATTATATATTTAGTCATTAATATTTATATATTAGATCAATTTAATTCTAATTTTAAATTAATTTAATAAATTTAATCACCCAATTAGATGATGGCCCTTTTCACCACTTAATTAGGTTTTATTTTAATTTATTTTATTTAATGTTTAAACTTCAATCCGAGGGTGACAAATGTCCCATTTAATCGGTGTCAAAATAAGTTGAATATTTTTATTGTTGTTGCTAGGAATCAAATCCATACCTAAAGGAGGGGGTTTCAAGTAGCTTTCCCATCACGCCAAAACCCAAAATTGATAAGGCTTTACAACATATTTTAATAAAGTTTATGACAGAAAAATAAAATAAAATTTTATAAAATGCAAAATATATTATATTTTATCTTAATTTAAAATATTATATGAAAAAAAATATAATATTTAAGTTAAAGAAAGAATAAAATATATATTTTTGGATACATTTAGATTAGGATAAAAATATAATATTTTTAAAAAATTAAGATAAGAATAATAAGATAAAAATAAAATATATTTAATAATCTAAGATAAAAATAAAATATATTTTTAAATTTGAGCTCCATTAAGATAAAAAATATTTATAAAAGTTAAGATAAAAATAAATATATTGTTTAAGTTAAGATAATATAAAATTGTTTTTACATTAAAATAAGAATAATATATATTTTTAAGTTAAAGATAAAAATAAAATATATTTTTAAGTGAAGATGAAAATAAAATATATTTTTAAATAAAAAATATATTTTTTAAGTTAATATGTAAATTTAATTTAATATTTGAATTTAAATTAAAAATATATATAAATAATTTACAAATTTAAAGTACAATTCATATACCCTAAGTTGGAAACTATACAACAAGTTACCAATCTGGTTCAATGGTTTAGTAATTGTTTCCTCGACTATGTGCCCTAGCTTTGAACCCTCTCTTTCCCCATTTATTTTATTTTTCTGTCATAAACTTTATTAAAATATATTTAAAGTCTAATTAATTGTCGGTTTTGATGTGACAATAATATTGTGTGAAACCCTCCTTTAGGCTCGGGTTTGATTCCTACAGAAGCATTAAAACTATTCAACTCATTTTGACACTAATTAAAGGCACATACGTCACCCTTTAATTGGATTTTAAAATTAAAATAAAACCTAATTAAGTGGTGACAAGTATGATCATCTGATTAGGAAATTTGTTGAATTAATTTAAATTAGGGTTGAATTAATAGAATATATAAATATTGAAGACTAAATGTATAATTATGTCAATTTTATTAACAATCATATCACCACTTCTGTCAAATATTAACGACAAATAAATTGATTGGATACAATTAAATAATTAAGTGGTTTGATTGACAAAATGAAAAGATCGATAATAAAAGTAAAATTGTTAAATAATTAAGTGCTCATTAGTGTAGTTTACCTTCAAATTCTTAGAACTTGTAATACAATCATTAAACTTTTAATTAACTTTTATTTAACTTTTATTAGGTCATTGTTCTTAAGAAAAGTTGATTTTATACATTAAAGTTTTCTTCTCTATCGGAAAATCGTAAGCTCTTCCTCCAAACCAATTGTTTCCTTCTTTCATCGGTTTATTCGGTCCAAAGGATCACCAAACCACTTCTTTTCTATTTCTTTCATTTTGATTAGAATTTAGTTTAAGAAGCTGAGGAAAATGCTCTCGATGTTGTTGTTGAAGAAGGTTCTTTCATGTTCTTTTTACAATGTTTCTAAACGATGTGGGATTCTTAGAGGAAAGTGGTAATGAAGAGAAGATTCATAAGGGGATGAAAGCTATTTGGGTGGATGAAGTGTTGGTACTGTCATCGTAGCCCATGATGTAGCGAAAACAAAAAGCGACAGTCTCACCAACGATCCAAGTGCGTAAAATCCTAAATCGGGAGGAAGGGATGCGATTACTTTCATTGGGTTCCTTGTAAATCAGCAATGACAACAGCGGCTATTGATGATCACGAACGGTTCGAATCCTAACTTTCACGAAAAACGTCTCGGCCTCTACTCAGTTCACCCGATTGAGAGCAAAATTTAACTTTTCCCAAAAAACGATTTTGATAAAACAACTAAAGATTAAGTGCGGCTGCTAGACCTCACTTATCTTTAAATATTAGAGTTACACTAACATATTAGGGTTTTGTTATTTCGAATTAATTAAATTCTTATTTAATGAATTCAAATTAAATATTCATTAAAGACTTATAATCCAAATTACACTCTTTAACATTTATTTAAATTGTTATTTAATTATTCCGAGTTAAATATCCATTAAAAGAGTCATAATCAGAATTACATTCTTATAATGTTTACTTACTATATTTAGGATAATTAAATCACATGTATACCATATATATAAACTCTAGATATATATTTTAGTAACATACAACAAATTGTACATCTTAGCTCATTTCAGCCCTAGGGTGTAACCCTGTAGGTTCTTGCAACGTTCTTAGTAATTATTAGAATAATTCTAATATTACAAACAATGAGTGACATCTAGCAATATATAATTGTCACCTAAGTTACAAGAAATTATGATTCGGTGTATCATCTTCGTGATTAACTCTTGTATGTATTATATCCTTTTGTCATTTATATCTAGAATAGGCACAAGTCTTGGAATAGGCACACTTGTATTGTCCATCTATTGTATCTTGATATCTAGAGTAGACTATAATTTACGAATAATTTGTGATATCTCATATCAACTTATTCGAGCATGGCCATGCATTTCTAGTCTCACTCAATTAAATGACCTCTGATATATTTCTTATTATGTAGGAAGGACAAATCCTATCTTAATCATACACACCCAACTATATATATATCGAGATATATTCAATAACAGTCTTTATAGTGCAACCATTTACGAAGCATGTTTAACTGTATAAAAAATACAACAATATATGTTGAGATAGTAATGATCTCAAGTTCGAGGATCATACATATAGTCATTACCATGAGCAATGTTGTGACCTTCACATAATAATCTAAGACATACTCATAGTGGGTCAATCCAATATATTGTTCTCTAACAATATAATCATGTATCAATTTGACATATCTATGTCAATGAAAACTCATTGTCATCAATCAATAACATGTTAGTCTTAAGTGTATTATTATTGTCCATGCCAATAATAATACTTAACTAAGAATCTTTTAATAATAATAATCACATAATTATATGGACTTTACTATCTTTCAGTTTATGTTAAACACATATATATAACTGAAAATAATAGTGACAATATTTTTATTCAATAAAATCAGTAAATAAAATGTATCATTACAATCATCATATGATTGGTCTTTGGGCATACTCTAGCATAAAGAGGACCGTGATAAACAATGCTAAGTTAATGGGCTGCGGAAGTTTAGCAAGGAAGACAAGTAGAGTGTGATTTCTGGTTTCGAGTATGTTTCAAGACTGAGTTGATTCGAGGATGAGGAATGATCATAGTTATGACGGCGAATCATCTGATGAACAAAAGTGTGAAGTTGCATCTCCTTGTTATGGAAATGATGAAGTTTTTGATGATATTCTTGACCAAGTTAATGTGTAAGAATGCTCCTTTAAACTGAACTGATGCCTTTCACAATAGTCTTGTTTTTGTGTTGATACAAGATAGTCAATTGATGGCTTTGATAACAAGACGATTAAAATCATATAAGTTCATAATTATTCTATTCATGATTTGGAAATAGTCGACATCGTCTTTACAATAAAATCCTGGAGAGATTATCTATTCAGTGAGAAATGTTATATTTACGTGTATTATAAAAGTCTCGAGTATTTTCTCTTTAAAAATTGAACTTGAGATGACGAAAATGGATTGATTTATTGAAATACTACGATTGTGTTCATCTAGAAAAATTTAATGTAATAACAGATGCACTAAACAGGATATCAACGTCTGATTTATGAGAAATATTTGTTAGGCTAGACTTGGTTGAAGATGGTAATGTATTGAAAGGTTATAAGTGAGACTTAATTTGAACAATGATGTAATGCCTTAATCTAGTACTACCCGAAGACCAGTGGATTAAAATGTCAAACGGGACCACCGGAGTGGCTTAATCTAAAATTTTCTTCAAAAAATGACTGTAAAACATTTGATAAAAATCCATCCATAGTAAAATAAATAAAACATAGTAAATAAGTTTACAAATACATGGAGCTCCCAAAATACCAAATTCAAATTCAATATCGAGTTTAGAACAAAATATAGAGTTACGTCTGAACATAAATGGGTCTACAATAGTACATGTCTTATAAAATAATTCAAGACGTACTTTGATGGCTCAAATGGACTGGAATAGCTATCGACGATAATACTCCACTACTGGTTACCTAAGAACATACGCATGAAAACACATTCTGAACGTTGAGATTAGAAGCTTAGCGCCACACTAATAATTGTACTACACTACATGCATTAATTAGATGAGCTGGCAAGTGGCATAAGTACGAATATATGAAAAAATACTGATATGAACTACTGAGTAGGCATCATGGTGCGGCTGAGGATTCTAATCTCGGAGCTCACACACCCCTCTAGCCTTTATGGAACACCATTGAGTATCCGTGGTGAGATCCGAAACAGCATCGGAAATGTACACCCGACCAACTTACTATGTCAAGTCTTGGGGCATCTGTGCCCTGTTGGCTACTAAAGTGCCTTGGCACCGACTTTTGTGTTCTGCTAAATAACTTATGTAATACCCCAAACATCAGGTCAGAGACTTTATTGAAAAGATTTGAAATTTTAAGATTTATTTGAATAAATGGTAAAAGATGAGAAAATGATTTGGAATAATGTTAGACTAAATTGTATTAATAGATGAATAAAGAGGGCATTTTGGTCCTTTAAAGAAAATGATAATTTACAAACTTATTATAATTTACATGGGCTGGATACTCATTACCAATACGGAAATTCATATATAATTTCTTAGTTTTTGCACATAAATTGTCCATACGGAAATTCATACGGAAATTCATAACTTATTATGAATTTCTTAGTTTTTTGCAAACAAAGTCCCCATATGGAAATTCACAAACTAATTATGAATTTCTTAGCTTTTTACACACTTAGTGTTATTGGGCAATCATCATACATATATCAATAAATCATAAATCATAAATCTATAATTATTGTAACATCTACGTACATAATAAATGCACTCACCTCGATTGCCTCGCTATTATATCAAAAATGCAAAATTTAATTACTAAGGTACTTTGCCTTTGCCTTTTTTTTTGCTTGACTCGGGAGCTTGTCTTAACAATTATACTTAAACGTTACTCAAAAGTACATATTATTATATTTTCTATAACAATCTTAGCTTATCTTAACCTTTCTGACTCAATAGTATAGATACCCTACCATGGTATCGATACTACTATACTATAGTATTGATACCCTATTATGATACCGATACCATTTATGCATTTTGTTAACAATGGAATCGATACCATCCTCATAGTATCGATACTCCCCTCTTGGTATCGATACCACTTGAATCGGTATCAATACTACTCAGCGAATTCTACTGATTTTAATCCTATAGTATCAGTACTATTCAATCACTATTGATACCCTTACCCAGATTTTACATTTTTAAGCCCAAAACTTACCCAAATTTAGTCAAATTTCTTTATGTTTACCCCCAACAATACTATTAAACTCTTCTCTACTTATCCCTATTAATTTTTCTTCATTTAGTTTCTTAAAACATCTAAAATCTCTCAAGCTCACTTGAATCTAATAATCACACAATATTTTCTAACTTGTTTTTAAACTCATCCAATGCTTCTAATCTCTTATTTACTTCATTGACAAGTCAAATCTACTAGTAAACATCAATAAATACTCATATCATTACAAAACTCAGTTCCTTAAATCTCCCATATTTCCTCCATCTTTTAGGTTTACTCTTATTTAATCATTCCTTAAACTTATATAATATTCAATGCTTCAAAAACCAACCAAAAAATGAAAGAAGAAACTATCCACACAAAACCTCACTTAATGTGTGTTGATTTCACGTGTAAGGAACAATCAAGGTTTTCCTAAGTAAGGAGTGCAGCAATCACAACTTTTATCAATTAAAGGTTGACTCGTCAGTAATATAGGGACAATCTTATTCAATTTGAAAACTTATTTGGCATGTAATTGAACTATAGTAAATATTTTATAATGTATTTAAAGTGATTATTTAAGTATTTTGCTTCTATGAATACTTTGTTGTGGTTTGAAACAAAATTTTACAAGTTTTTAAATTACAAAATGTTTTAAAAAGTGATGTGATCTATGTATCTTGTGTACGGAAAGGTATACGAGATATGGGTGTTACAACTCAGGTGTTTTGGTTTTTTTTACGTGTTAAAAAGGCTAGTTTTATGTAGTCATAGCTGTTACTGTTTCTAGTTGTTCTAAATAAATTAATATCCTACTTGTTGTTTTATTAGTTGATATTTTAGTGTTATTGGGCCCCTCAAGTCTAATCCCTTAATCATTTGATTATTTATCCAAAATTGTATGTTGGTACCGATACTGACCCTTTAGTATCAATACCCACCTTTTGGTATCAATACCTACTAACTATTATATGCAAATAAGAGAGGGTAGTGTCGATACTCTAGTGTTGGGATATCGATACAATCCTAAGTATCGATACCAAATAGGCTCGATGTTTTGAAAAATACCTCAGTATCAATACCCCTACTAGGAGTATCTATACCCCTAGACTTGGTATTTATACTCCCTTGAGTACCAATACCAAAAATGCATTCTAGAATCTATTTAGTACCCCAGTATCGATACCACCCTGTTTAGGTTATGAAAAATGCTAACTTCCTACCCCAAAGGCCCTACTGAGGCTCCCAATTGTTATTATAGTTTTATATGTGATTAAATAGATCGTAAAAGGGCTTTTTTACAAGCTAAAAACATACAAAAGATGCAAGCTACCATGAACATACTTCACAACTCATGCAACCTATCAAAACTTATCTCATGATCTAAATAAGGAAGATTTGAGTTAGAAGTGTGTAACCATGGATTTTAAGATGTTGGAAGCACATCAAGGTCACCTTAGCACAAGCATCTCCTTGTTCTTTCTTTTGGAGCTTTCTCACACTTCTCTCACTAAACAAGGATCAAAAAGAAATTATTAACTTGCTTAAGAGGCTAAGAAGAGTTTAAGAACAATTTCTAAGGTTTGAACTTCTTGAAAATGGATCAAACACTTAAGTTCCTTAAACCCCATCAAAAATAATATTTGGTTACCATGGTGAAATGAAGAGATGGAGGGTTCGATTTGAAGGTCTAGATATGGAGGTTATGAATCTTACCTTTAGGATTCCAAACTAAGGCTGCAAGGCTACCAAGTTATCTTTTCTTTTCTTAAGTTGAGAGAAAAATGAGAGGTAAAGAGGAAGAAGAATACAAAGTGAATGAGGAGAAAAAGATGAGGTAGACGTGAGATCATCAAGCCATTAAATGATTTCAACTTTTGAAATCTAAAATGGTATAATTATCTCTTGGTCATTCTAATTTTAGCCACAATATAAAAACACTATTTTTTCCACTATTGCGCTCAAGCCAAGCTCAATTCCATCAAACTTGGGTCAAGGCTTCCTACAACCCATGAGGTTATCCAAAGCCCAATTCAGATAAACCAGAAACTCCTAACCTAGGATTTGGTGCATTACAACTCTCCCCTCTTAGAAAGAAATTTCGTTCCCAAAATTTACATGGGTAAAAAAGGTGAGGATATTGAAGCTGCATATCCTCCTCGGTTTCCCAAGTCGCTTCCTCAATGCCATGGTTCCTCCACAAAACCTTCACTAAAGAAATCCTCTTGTTTCTTAACTCCTTCACATCCCTTACTAAAATTCTGATTGGTTCTTCTTTATAGGCCATGTCTGGGCTAACTTCGATTTTCTCTAATAGTATGGCATGGTAAAGATAGGAACGATATCTTCTGAGCATAGATACGTGGAACACATTATGGATGCACGCAACTCTGGAGGTAAGGATAACATGTAAGCCATTGGTCTAACCCTCTCTAGTACCCCTAAGGTCATATGAAACGTGGAGACAACTTTCTTTTGCGCCCGAAGAAAATTTCTTTCTACCAAGGGGAAATATTGAGGAATACCTTATCCCTTTTGGCGAACTCTATATTTTTACATTTCAGTTCTGCGTAAGAACTTTGTCGTTCTAAAGCCTCCTTTAGCCGATTATGAATCAATCAAACTTTCTTTTTTGTTTCTCTAATCAAGTCTGGACCTACTATCTTACCATCACTGAGTTCTTTCCAACATAGTGGAGTCCTACATTTGAACCTATATAAAGCCTCATACAGAGCCATTTGAATGCTCGATTAAAAACTGTTATTGTAGGCAAACTCCACTAAAGGAAAATGGTCCTCCCAACAACCCTCAAGATATATAATGGTGCATCTGAGCATGTCTGTAACACCCATAACCCGTGTACTTGAACCAATACGAGTTACATATGTCACATCAGAAATTCAAAACAATTGTTTAATTGAACTGAGTAAAAATTTGGTTTCATTCAAACATAACTTGAATAATTATTATAAAATAATTATTCAGAGAAAAATCATAATATGATATTGTTGGTTACCAATTCAAAACCAGTTTCAAGCAGTGATATATAATTTTGTTCTATTTTCATAAAATAAATAAGATTGTCTAACACGTTTGATTTAAAACCCAAATTAATTTTTTAAGCTTAGCTTAAAATCATAATATCTCTATTCATACTATTAATTATATTTAATACTAACTATACTAGGAAATTGCAGACATTTCATTCTCAAATACATGCCAATTAGAACTTTTAGAACAAAATAGGATGTCATTATTGTTACCCGTAAATATTTCCTTGGTGATTGATGCCAAGCTCAGCTCCTTGCTCATTTTCTTCCTTGTTTCCTATGCAGGAAAATCATCACACGCTAAGTATACACTTAGTGAGACAACCATAGAAACATTCATGGAAACGCAACACATAAATATCAACAATAATAATATTCAATGCATTGTGATCACTTTACCTTTATTTCCAATCATGCTACTAATATGAACATGATGTGAATCACATATAAATTTATTACCAATATACTTTCTATTTGTTCCATAAGGTCAACATCTTATTCACATGTTTATCGTTTGTTAATCAATAAACCATAGCCCAAAGTATAACTGTATGAGAACCCCAGTGTAAGAGTCAAATATTGCATCGTAGTACTGAGGTCGAGCCTTGCTCACCTAATAATGCACCGTAGTGCTGAGGTCGGGCCTTGCCCACCTTATACACCATAGTGTTTTGTACCGTGTGTCTTCGCTAAACACTTTGAGGCCTGTAATATTTTCCTTCACTAGACACTCTAGTGCTACCTAATATGCAACTGCCAGACTCTATGGAGTTCCATTAATACCACTGACCATCAATAACATTCTTGGGTATATAGTCTATTTTTATTTGATCCATCCATGGAAAAGTGTATCAATACAATTTAACCTTTGGGATGTTCATACCTCAAATATCATTCATGATAAATATCATATATGTTCATGATAAACATCATATGTAACGATCAGTGATCAATGCATTTTATATTCAACCTTTGGCATATTTAGAATTTGTCAAATATATGATGAATGACATAAATATCTTGCCAACATAATCAAGCTAGACTTATAGCAAGTCCTACCCAATGATGTATAAAACATCCATGTATAAGGTTATGCATGCATTGCACTCATTTTGACATTATATGCAAGTCAAAATATAAGCCTCACTAGGCTTTAACTTGATTCTTTGCTTCTACTTTGGTTAAATACCAAAATTTTTCATAATTTCATATCTGGCAGTTTGCGCTATCTTTAAAGAAATATTATTTTGTATTAATGTACACCTTTAAAAATTATTCCGTTTATACCAATGGAAACTAGACTCAAATACAAATCTACCCATATAAGGAACTCTTTCTAGTTCAATGTGTACAATTTATGGAGAATTTTCAAAATTGACTGGCATACTGTTTTGAGCAGAATCTATTGCCCCGTTTTCTGACTTATTCTCGGTTAAAAATTCATATCTTTTTGTATATACCTCAAAATTAGTTTCTATTTGTTATAAAATAAACTAGACTGGTATAATAATCTAAAGGTGTAAAATCATCCTCTAGTCATTTTTTTAGAATTTATGGAAATTTTCTAAACTTACCGTCCATAACATAAATTCTAAGCAGATTTCACCAATTTGCATTTTTCAACTTGTTCACTAATTCTTTTAGCTCACCAAATGCACATATATGAATACATCACAAATCACATAACATTTTAGGAGTTACTTCTTACCATAGTAACCCCGTCACTGGCTAATTACAATCCAATGTTTGTTCGATAACATAAGTACAAATTAAATTTGTACTCACCTAGTGTCCTTAGCTTGCAACCTTCCTTGGAATTTCCCATTTCATCCTTAAGCTTCTCCTTAGTTTTAATAATATTTGATCTTGATTTCAAGCACTCAATCTAAAAGAACATCATTATCAAACATATACAAATTCAAACCAAATGTTAAAAACTTACTAACATAGGCATACTTTGGAAAATAAATCCCTAACAAATTTTTTGATTCTTATTCGATATAATTTCCATGTCATAACATGAATTTTGACCTTAATACTTCATATTGACCATTCAAATTCCTTTTTTATCCTAACTTCACATAACTTTTTCACTTAAGCTCTCAACCTTTCCATATTTGTGATTTAAAGCTCAACTTTTACAAGCATTCCAAAATAATCTAATTTCACATCCAAACTTCAATTTCAATACTCAAACCTTAATTTCCATAATAGTACATAAAATATTAAACAATTACACAACAATCTACAACTTTTCCAAAATTACCAATTTTGTCCCCTAACTTTTCAAAAATTATAGAATGGTCCCTAAATTTTTCTAAGGCTTGTAGAATACTTCCTACATCATTTCCATTCCTTAAATAATTTTTCCAAAATTTTTATCATCCATTTAAGCCAAGGCTGAATACTTCAAAGTTTCAAGACTAGGGTTTTCATGATTTTACTCGGTTTTGATTTGATTCAAACAAGAAATCAACTTTGATTCAACCTTATACAATCTCTACAATAAAATATCTAACTTAATTTCATCAAAACACATCTTTCCCCTAAAGTTATAGTTTGGTCAAAACTTTATATGTTTATATTATCATGTACAAGTGATTTAATCATCAATCAAGATTGGAAATGATTCTACAACCTCAATAACTTCAAAATCATTCATCAATTCCATAAACCCTAATGTGAAATAAACACTATAATTTGTGATCTTTGAACACATAACCACATTAGCAATCAATAATGGTACTAATGATAGCGTTTTTCAAATACAACAATTTTCTATTTCACAGCATGATCCAAAATCCAAAGGAAATTTCTCAAAAATGAAAAATAAAAATTTTCTTACTTTGTTCATGGGGAGCATGGAATGTTGGATGAAAATGACTAAGTTTTCATGAAATTTCTAATGAATTTCATGTTAATTTAACCTTTATTTTAGCTTAAATAAATAAAATATTTATTTAATGAGAAATGTCCATTTTGCCATTAATGAAACTTGAAATTTACAATAATACCAAGCCACATAACCTTATCATCTTTCCAAAGTCAAAGATGAACTAAATATTTTACCCTTTTCCAATTTTACCAAACAACTTTCCAAAAATTGCAATTTTGCCACTTTGATCCAACGGTCCAAATTAAACATGGAACTAAATATTCAAATCTAATGATCTATATTATTTTCCATCATTTTAAAATGTGGAAATACTATTTCTAATATTAATTTAGCATCCTTCAAAATTTTCCCAAAATTTCTATTCGTCTAATTGCCGAATTTTTACCAGACTTTAACACTTTCTAGTTTTTAATAATTCCCATATCAAGAATCCGATTTCAATAAAACCCCACTCTCAAGAGTAAACTATCTATTTATGGAATAAAAATTCTTTTTGGGAAAATTTATGTTCGATAAAATTACCACTTTTCCTAATTTTCTACTTTGGCAACCAAACTTTCAAAATTTACATTTTGGCCACTAACCAAAATTTTGCGGTATTACAATTCTCCCCCTTAAGAAAATTCATCCTCGAATTTTCAATATGTACTTAATGTAAATAGATAAGGATATTGCTTTTTCTTATCCTTTTCTTTTTTTTTATTTCGATTAGCTTTTCCAACCTTTGATTTCTCTATCGAATCATAATAAGTACTGGTTATTTTTCATATGTTAAATCTGGTAGAATCTCTATTTCCTTTGGGGTGATAATATGCCAATGATCTAATTGATACTTCCTGAGCATAGACACGTGAAAAACATTATGGATCTTGTACATTATTGGAGGCAATTTTAGCTAATAAGTCATTGATCCAACATTTTTTTCCTTTTTTTTAATAATACTATAAGATTCAATAAATCTCGGACTCGACTTCCTTTTATGTCTGAACTACAATACTTTTTTTCCAAGGTGATAATTTAATAAATATTTCTTTATCACCTTCCTGGTATTCAATCTTTTTTCTTTTCAAGTTTGCGCAAGACTTTTGTCAATCAGTAACTATCTTGAGATTATATTAAATGATCTTTTCCCATTACAAGGTCCATTATAACTCGTTCCTATTCCCACTAAGGGATAGAAATCAGTTATAATAATTCAGAAGGCACTTGATGCTTTACTTTAACTCACTTACATATCAACCATTTATAAACAAACTCGATGATAATTGTTTCCATATATATTTCTAAACTCTTTCCTCGATAATATAAACATTCATCAAACTTAACCTTAAAGTCTTTAGTTTCACCTTTTTCTAATTGTTCTATCTTTGACACGCACGTCAATTTTCATCTTTTCTCTGATGATACTTTATTCAATCTAGCAACATAGGCTTTAAATTTAATTCTACAATCAAAACACCATCTTTCTTAAAAGGCAATCACACATTTAAAACTCTTAGAATAGAAATGTATTTCAGCTTTATCATATCAACCACCAAATTAGCCTTTCCTATTTGCAGTTGATAAGCACGTCATCATTCTTTAAAGAATTCAATCCATTTCCTTTCTTCTCACTACTTCGAGCCAACACATACATTTGACTTTTGAGATCCATATATATAGCATCACTTACCATGTATATAGTGGTGTTATATCAACAAAGTAAACACAACTATTACCAACTTGAGATCGTGAGTCAGGTAATTTCTTTTATGATTCTATAGTTGCTTTGAAGAATAAACCAAAACTTTTCCTCTTGTACGAACACGAATCCCAAACCATTATGAGATGCATCACTATAATTAACATAATCTTTTCCTGATTATGATTACACTGAAATAGGAGCTTATGTCAGTTTTCTTTTAACATCTTGAAGTTTTTTTGGAACTTAATAGTCCAAATGAATAACACATCTTTCCTCAATAGCTTAGTCAGAGGGAATATAATCATCGAAAAGTTCTTTATGAACATTCGATAGTAACCAACAAATCCCAAGAAACTTTAAAATTCGAAAACATTCTTTGGAATTTATAATTCGACTATATCTCGTGCTTCCTTGATATATATATATTATCCCTTCAGCAGAGTCCACATGGCCAAGGAATACAACCTTAGACAACCCACATTTACACTTGGTCAAATAGCATGCATTTTTCCCCCGAATAGTTGGAAGAGCTATACAAAAACAAACATTGTGTTCTTCCCTGGTCTTACAATAGATCACAATAACATCAATGTACACTATAACCAATTAATCCAAGTATAACTAAAATAATCGGTTTATCCAATCCATAAGTGTAGCATGAATATTTGTTAAACCAAAAGACATTATCGCAAACTCGTAGTGTTCATATTGAATTCTGAAAACTATCTTAGGAAGATCTTCTTCCTCGTTTTTAACTAATAATATCTCAATAGGAGATCTGACTTGGGAGACACCAATGCAACTTTTTAACTGATCAAAAGATTATCAATACTCGGAAGAGGATACTTGTTCTTCTTTGTTAACTTATTTAACATACAATAATCCATGCATAATTGCATTGACTCGTCGTTCTTTTTAACTATAACACTGGTGCATCCCATATGACACGCTTAGTCTTGTAAATCCCCAGTCTTAACAATTCTACTACCTATGCCTTTAATTTTCTGAGCTCAGTCGGAGCCATTCGATACGACTATAAAAATAAATGCAATACCTGATAAAATCTCTATTTCAATTTCTACATCTCAATTTAGAGGTAATCCAGGTAACTTCTGCAGCCAAAAAGATTAATCACACACATATCACATAGGATCAATTGTAGTATAATGTTTCATTCTTTCACCAATACTCTACTTATGTATAAACGATGGTTTTCCTTAATCCAACATCGGCACTTCCTATTGTGGCAATACATTATCTTATTAGACTAAACAATAGAATGATGGTTAATATCATTACTATCACTATTAGTTTATTTTTTAACCTTCTTCTCGATCAAGTTCTTCAAACCCTCGAATACACACATTTTTTTCTTACACTATATTTATTTACCTTTATAAGTAAGGAGTAGTATCAATCGAAACATATAATCATCAAATCAGTAACAATGACATCCTAGTGGCATGTATACACTTTTAACACAAAAAAAGCTCGATTTAGTCCTAGAATCGGCTAAACATGTAGCTCTGATACCAATAAATGTAACATCCATAACCTTTATACGCAAACCAATACGAGTTTCAGATGTCCCATAAAAAATTCAAAACATTCCCTTAATTAAAGTGAGTAAAAATTTTGTTTCATTCAAACATATCAAGTTTCATAACTTGAAAAATTATTACAAAATAATTATTCAGAAAAAAATCATAAGAAGATATTGTTGGTTACCAATTCAAAACTACTTTCAAGTAGTGATAGACAATTATGTTCTATTTTCATAAAATAAATTAGACTATCTAACACGTTTGATTTAAAATCTAAATTATTTTTCTAAGCTTTGTTTAATACCATAATAATTATTCATACTATTAATTATATTTAAAAATAAATATATTAAGAAATTGCAGACATTTCATTCGTGTATGCATGCCAGCTGGAACATTTAGAACACAGTAGGATGTCATCATTGTTACCCGTAAATATTTCCTTAGTGGTTGATGCCAAGCTAAGCTCCTTACTCATTTTCTTATTTTTTTTACACGTAAAAATCATCAAACGCTAAGTATACACTTAGTGAGGCAACCATAGAAACATTCATGGCAATGCAACACATAATTTTCAACAATAATAATATTCAATGCATTATGATCACTTGACCTCTATTACCAATGATGCTTGTCACACCCCAATTCAGGGGGAAACTTAAATAATTTTAAGTATCGAATTGAATTCGTATAAAGGGAGAAATTGAGGATCGAATTGTACATTTTTCAAAGTTACAGTTCACTTTTGGAACCTGTTGGAAGTTCAGAGACTTATTATTGAATTTTCCCAATTTCATTTGGTAAATTAAAACCCGATTAACTCCCAAATATACCAAAATTCAAACACATGAAATCCCTAAAACTCCCCTCGATCAAAACCTCGTTGGCCTCCACAAACCCTCGTCGTCCGGCCCGTCGCTACCTTATTTCAACTCCCCATCAGTCGGAGATCAAAACCCAATCCTCCCCGCACCGAATAATACTATGAAATGTCGTGAATCTCTGTTTGAAGCACCACCAAGAACCCTACCTCACCGTTCGGTTTTTCGCGAATTTCGGCCACCTTGGTTGTCCCCTTGCCTCACCGCCATCACCAATGCGTTGTCTAGCCTGTTCCGTTCAAAACCCGACTAATGGTCACATCAATGTCATCAGTTTCATTCGATCACCGATGTGGGTAAACTCTCTGAACTTATTCTTGTTATTTTATGTTGTTTTGGCTAAAATTTGATATGTTTTGGGTTTAATTTGACAGGTGATTGAATAGGGAATAATCGGCCAACCGCCCCGACCTGTCGTCGTCGCACGCACCGTCACGCTCTAGCAGTGCATGTAGGGCTTGTTCCCCACTCTGGTTTCTTCTAGAACCAATCCAGCCGGTCTGGATCGGTCTGAACCGGTCCAAGCTTATCTGAAACGTCCAACCTAACCCGCTTGACCTGACCCGAATCATTAACTAGTTTAACCGTTGACCTTTGAACGGTCAGACCGTTGACTTTGACTTTAACCGAAAAAGTTAAAATTTGCTTAAAGCCCTATGTTATGTTTTTCGACATCCTGAGTTCAAATATGAAGTCTAGTTTGCCAAATTCACACCCGGTAAGTCATGTTTTTAGTGATTTACCTTCGTATTCAATATGATTTCTCAATTAAGTTCAATTTATGGCGTAAATTCGATTGCTATATATCTGAGGAATTATTAGACGTTGAATTAAAGTTTGAGAGTGATCGAATGTATCTTAAATGGTCGATCTGTATGGCACGAAAACTGAGGTAATATTTAACTACCTTTTGTATGTTTTTCGGGACTCACTGATAAATGGTAAATACATGAATCAAAATGAATAGTTCATTAGGGTAGGTAATTATCTTTGGACTCATACGGAAATTGAATTAAAGATTGAACATTGTATAAGACTCTAACGACTCGAAAAAGGAATTGGTAAACTGATCGGAAACAAATTTGAGTTCAGTGATTTAATCAGTAAATCAATCAATCATAGGACGCATAACTTCTGATTAATCTCGTTAAAGATTAAATATTGGAAATATTTGGTTAAGAAATTACCAAAAATAGTACTATAGGGTAAAATTACGAAAATGCCCTTGTACTATAAAATGACCAAGACTTCTCCTAGTGGTGAAAATAACCTCCAGTGATCAAATGAACAAAATACTCTGAATTCTAAAGGAACTAGAATACTCTCAAGCCCAAGTTATCAGAAGTATTGCCACTAATAGAATTGAATGAAATGACGATAATACCCTTAAAGTATAAAAAAGAATATGGATGATTGTGATAATGGAGACGACCTAAGAACTTATATCATGATCTATTGGAATCTTGGAATCATGGATTAAACTCCTGATTTGTTTGGAATTACCCTGAAATATAGTATGATTTGAAGCACGTCCAAGCCCTAAAATAACTAATACCCTTAGCTTTGAAATGAACCAATCAACCTTGTATAAAATGACTATATATTTATGACCAAGTTGAACTGAATGAAAGTAGTGTATGTGTTCGAATTTTGGAAACGACTAAATTAGTCAGGAAACTCCTAAGCGACCAGAATAAACTTGAATACTAATTGAATTAAGTACCCTGATGACTTTGAATTAAGTGAATAACTAGGATAAATCTAGAAACACTGATGATCTTATATGTTGTACCATGGGTTTTGAACCATGAATCAAGCACGTCGACATTTCCTAATAACATTGCAATACCAAATTGGAATAAAGACCATATGATACATGTTCGTCTCCATCAAATCCATTCTGTGATTATTCTAAATATGATTAATTCAACAAGAATTATCTGTATTAAAAAGTGAATACACTGGAAGTGCAACAATTTGACCGGTTGACAGGTATCACTGATGGGACTTGTACAATTCGAGTTAACTTGATATTCCATTAGATCGACACAAATCGTAAATGCCCTGAATCTTCGTTTCTCCATTATCAACTCAGATCACTAAGAATTCTCCAAGAATTTAATGCCCAAAATGTCTCTGATTTCCGGAATAATGGAATCACTTATGTCAAATCTGAAAACACAAGTAACTCAAATACAAGGATTCTGAATACCTTTATAATTACATAGTGCCTCCGAAAAATGTCCGAATATTATATGATCCTGATAAATCATGTTTTGAAAAATTGATGTTTCCGTCAGCTAAAGAACTCTTTCGATAGTAATTCTAATTTCTGGCATTCTATTGGTATATTGAAGATCTGTGTTTCCCTTCCTGATAAGATTATCAAGTACCTCTGAATAATGTATGAAACCTCTAGTGTGTTCCCTGATCATCATGGATGTATTTTCTGATTTTAAAAGTATGACTATGTTATTTGGAATACAGTCTGATCTCTGATTTCTACTCTGAACTTTGATATATGTTCTGATCTCTTCTCAGATTATTGATATCTCTATTTACTGACTGAAATTATTTTATATGGGGTACTCTGGACTCTGGTATGAATGAAGACACTGGTAGGTTCAGTCGATGTTGGTAATTCCTTATATAGGTTCATCACTGACTAGTAATTCCTTATGGACCTAAGGTGACTCTTGGGTGGGCTCCTGGGCTAATGGGTCTAGTAGTAAGACCTTATGGACCCTAAGGCACTCCCTTAGGGATGACATCACTGCTATGTGCTTTTGGATAAGACCTTATGGACCCAAGGGCACTCCCATCAGGTGGGCAAGTACGCTTCGGCTAGGGTAAGACCTTACGGACCCAAGGTGCTCCCTTAGGTTGGCACCTACGCCCTTTGGGCTTAGGGCAAGTCCTTATGGATGCAGTTCTAGGGAACTGCATATTGGCATTCGGATGGTATGTTTTACTATGGTTTTTTTAAAAATACGTTTAAAACTGCTATTGTTTTAAAAAGATTTGTATTTTTTCACTGGTTTTGTGGGAACATACTAGACACCCTATTATGATCTTCTGGATCTAGATCTCTGAACTTTTACTCTAAACTGGAAGCTTCCTATCTTTTAATACCTGAGAGATCAGTAGGACCTCTGTTTAGCATAAAAATCTGTAGATGTCTAAACCAATAAGAAAATTATGCTTACCTATTATATGCATGTCCTTCAGCATCATTTGGCAGTATAGTATTACTAAGCTTTCCAAAGCTCACTCTATTACTCACCTTTTCAGGTTAAAAGGATTGAACCTGTGCAACTATCGACGTCAGTAAAGAAGTCTCACCAGTGTTGTTTGCGGAGTACAGTGCATGTGATTAGCGGCATGTAGATTGTATTTTTGTTTTTATATCCAAGTCTGGAATCTATTTTATTTCTGAATATTGTTAAATTTTACTGTTGTGTTTATAAATTGTTTTATTATTTCACATGTTTTAACAAAAAATTTAAATTTTTTGGGATTTTTACGGTTGGTCGCTCCAGTGGCCCTAATGTGACACCTCAGATCGGGTCACCCTTATCGGTATGTGGGTCTTACAATGCTACTAATATTAACATGATGTCAATCACATATAAATTTCTTACCAATATACTTTCTATTTATTCCATAAGCTCAACATCTTATTCACCTGTTATAATTTGTTAATCAATAAACCATAGCCCAAAGTATAAATGTATGAGGACCCCGGTATAGGAGTCAAATATTACACCGTAGTATTGAGGTCAAGCCTTGCTCACCTAACAATGCTTCATAGTGCTGAGGTCGAGCCTTACCCACCTTATACACCGTAGTGTTTTGAACCATGTGTCTTCGCTAGACACTCTGAGGCCTGCACTATGTGCCTTCGCTAGACACTCTAGTGCTACCTAATATGCAACTACTAGACTCTATGGCAAGCCATTAATACCATTGACCCTCAATGACATACTTGGGCATATAGTCTATTTTTATTTGATCCATCCATGGAAAAGTGTATCAATACCATTTAGCCTTTGGGTAGTTCATACCCGAAATATCATTCATGATAAATTTCATATATGTTCATGATAAGCATCATATATAACGATCATTGATCAGTGCATTTTATATTCAACCTTTGTCATATTTAGAATATGTCAAATATATGATAAATGACATAAATATCTTGCAAACATAATCAAGGTATACTTATTGCAAGTCCTACCAAATGATGTACACAACATCAATGTATACAGTTATACATGCATTTCACACATTTTTACATTATATGCAAGTCAAGATATAAGCCTAACTAAGCTTTAACTTGATCATTTGCTTCTACTTTGGTTAAATCCCAAAATTTGTCATAATTTCATATCATGGCAGTTTGCACTATCTTAAAAGAAATATTATTTTGTACTAATGTACACCTTTAAAAATTATTTCGTTTAAATCACTAACAACTAGACTCAAATATGAATCTACCCATATAAGGAACTCTTTCTAGTTCAATTTGTACAATTTATGGTGAATTTTCATAGTTGACTGGAAGAATATGTTTTGAGCAGAATCTGTTGCCCCATTTTCTGACCTATCCTCAGTTAAAAATTCATATCTTTTTGTATATACCTCGAAATCAGTTTCCTTTTTTTCTAAAAAACTAGACTGATATAAGAATCTAACGGTATAAAAATCATCCTCTAATCATTTTTTAGAATTCATGGCGATTTTCTAAACTTATTGTCCATAACATAAATTCCAAGAAGATTTCACCAATTTGCATTTTTAACTTGTTCACTAATTCTTTTAGCTCACCAAATGCACATATATGCATACATCACAAATCACATAACATTTTAGGCGTCACTTCTTACCATAGTAACTTTGTCATTGTCTTGTCGCAAGCCAATGTTTGTTCAATAACATAAGTACAAATTAAATTTACACTCACCAGGTGTCCTTAACTTGCAACCATCCTTGGAATTTCCCATTTCATCCTTAAGCTTCTCCTTAGCTTTAAATATATTTGATCTTGATTTCAAGCACTCAATCTAAATGAACATCATTATCAAAGATATACAAATTCAAACCAAATGTTAGAATCTTACTAACATAGACATACTTTGGAAAATAAATTCTTAACAAATATTTCGATACAATTTCCATGTAAAAACATAAATATTGACCTTAATACTTCTGATTGACAATTCAAGTTCCATTCTATCCCAACTTCACATAACATTTTCACTTAAGCTCCCAACATTTCCATATTTGTGATTTAAACCTCAACTTTTACAAGCTTTCCAAAATAATCTAATTTCACATCCTAACTTCAATTTCAACACTCAAACATTAATTTCCAGCATATTATATCAAATATTGAACAATTACACAACAATACACAACTTTTCCAAAATTGCTAGTTTGGTCCCCTAACTTTTTAAAAATTACATAATAGTCCCCAAATTTTTCTAAGGCTTGTACAGTACTTCCTACATCATTTATAATCCTTAAATAATTTTTCCAAAATTTTTCTCATCCATTTAAGCTAATGTCAAATACTTCAAAGTTCCAAGACTAGGGTTTTCATGATTTTGATCTGTTTTGAATCGATTCAAGCATGAAATCAACTTTGATTCAACCTTATAAAATCTCTACAACCAAAGACCTAACTTATTTTCATCAAAAAACATCTTTCCCCTAAAGCCAGGGTTTAGCTGAAACTTTATATGTTTATATGATCATGTACAAGTGATATTAATCATCAATCAAGCTTGAAAATGATTCTACGACCTCAATAAAATCAAAATCTTTCATCAATTTCATAAACCCTAATGTGAACATAAACCCTAGAGTTTGGGATCTTTGAGCACAAACCAAATTAGCAAACAATAATTGTACCAAATGATAGTATTTTTTCGAATAGAACAATTTTCTATTTCACGACATGATCCAAAATCCAAATGAAATTTCGCAAAAATGAAAAATAAAAATTATCTTACCTTTTTCATGGGTAAGACGAAATGTTGGATGAAAATGGCTAAGTTTTCATGAAATTTCTAATGAATTTCATGTTAATTTAACCTTTATTTAAGCTTA
This sequence comes from Hibiscus syriacus, assembly GCF_006381635.1. Classification (NCBI taxonomy): domain Eukaryota; kingdom Viridiplantae; phylum Streptophyta; class Magnoliopsida; order Malvales; family Malvaceae; genus Hibiscus; species Hibiscus syriacus. The sequence goes on along the minus strand of NW_024061878.1, from coordinate 3,415,734 downwards.
AATGAATGAAATATTCATTTAATGAGAAATGTCCATTTTCCCATTAATCAAACATGATATTTACATTAATACTAAGCCACTTAACCTTATCATATTTCAAAAGTCAAAGATGAACAAAATATTTTACCCTTTTCCAATTTTACCATGCAACTTTCCAAATTTTGCAATCTTGCCACTTTGATCCAACGGTCCAAATTAAATATGGAAATAAATCTTCAAATCCAATGATCCATATTATTTTCCATCATTTTAAAATGTGGAAATAATATTTCTAAGATTAATTTAGCATCCTTCAAAATTTTCTCGAAATTTCTATTCGATTCGATTTACCGAATTTTTACCAGACTTTAACACTTTCTAGTTTTTAACACAATTTTCAAATCAAGAATCTGAGTTGAATAAAACTCCACTCTTAAGAGTAAACTATCCATTTGAGGAATAAAAATTCTTTTTAGAAAATTACCACTTAGGTCCCTAAACTTTTCTTAATTTTCTACTTTGGTAAATAATATTTCAAAATTTATATTTTTGTAACTAACCAAAATTTATGGGTATTACAATGTCCTCTAGGATCCAAATGACACGTTCTGACTGACCGTCTATCTGAGGATGGAAGACTGTGCTAAACTGTAGTTTGGTGCCTAAGTATTAGGTAGGGCTTTCCAAAAGCGAGAAATGATCGAGGATCTCATCTGATATGATTGAAATCAATACCCCTTTAAACCTCATAGTCTCAAGGATGTACAACTGAGCTAACCTCTCTAAGGTATAATCCATCTTGACTGAAAGAAAAATGGACTAATTTGGTCAAACGGTCTGCTATAACCCAAATTGTATTGTCTCTCTGTTTGGTCATCAATAACTCGGTTACAAAGTGTTAGAGTATGCCCAAAGACCAATCATATGATACAACAACAACAAAACCCTATTCCCATATATAATGGGGTAAAGGGGAGGTAGGGTAGTAGGTTGTCCCCCAACGCCAGGTTGAGAGCAGCTTCCGTGGAGGACCTCCGGCAGTCAAAAAATTAAAAATAAAGATAAAATACAATGCATACTTAAATAAATAAATAAAATACGTAGTTGAACAATCTCCATATGCAGTCCTCATATGCACGTCTGTAATGGTAAGTAATCCCTGCAAATAAATCCCTGCATAAAAATATCTGCATATAGACAGAAACGTAAGACCCGGCCAAAATTATAAAGAGGAAACATGTTGAGCAGTATACACAAAATTCAACGATAGCAGGCTTCGAGAAGGGATAAAGTCAAATGGGTTAGAACCTAAACTAAGGCAACACTACTCCGCTACCTTAGTTCTAGGCCTTCATAAATTCCAATGACAGAAACGTATAAAAAGTATAAGTAATGAAATTACTACAAAGGCATTAAAAGAAGACAAAGATGATACACGGATGTGACTCGCCCTACTCGGCTACCCTGGTCTTAAGTCGCCATAATTTCCTATCAGAGGTCATGTCCTCGGTAAGGGCTAAATCCTTCAAATCAGATCTCAAGCAGTCTTCCCATTTCCGCCTTGGTCTACCTCTCCTTCTGGTACCGTCGACTGTAATCGACTCTACCCTCCTAACCGCATCCGATAGTTGTCGTCTTTGGACATGCCCAAACCACCGTAGTCTTTCCTCCCTCAATTTTTCGGATACAGGCACCACCCCCAAGGACATCCTAATAGCAGAGTTTGGTGTCATGTCCCACAGCGTCCTACCACATACCCATCGAAGCATTCTCATTTCTGCGGCCTCCATCTTCCTTACGTGATCCTTCTTGATAACCCAACATTCTGATCCATACAGCAGCGCTGGTCTTATTTCCATTCTATAAAATTTTCCCTTGAGTTTTAGAGGTACCTTTTTGTCACACAAAACTCCAGTAGCATCCCTCCACTTTAGCCATTCCGCCTTTACACGTGTTTAATATAAACTGAAAGATAATAAAGTCTATATAATAACATAATTATTATTATTAAAAGATCCCTAGTCAAGTATTATTATGGGCATGGACAATTATAATATGCTTAAGACTAACATGTTGTTGATTGATGACAACAAGTTGTCATTGACATAGAGATGTCAGAATTGATATATGATTATATTGTTAGAAAACAATGTATTGGATTGACCCACCATGAGCATATGTCTTGGATTATCATGTGACAGTCATAACATTGCTCATTGTGATGACTATATGTATGATCCTCAGACATGAGATCAATTTTATCCTAATATATTGTTGTATATTTTGATGCAGTTAAACAAGCTCTGTAACTGGTTGCTCTATAAAGATTGTTATTGAATATATCTCAATATATGTAGTGGGTGTGTATGATTAAGATATGATTTTTCCATTCATTAACACAAAATAAAATCAACCACAACATATCCAACGCCAAATAAATTAGTTTATGGTGTGGCTAAGTTTATCCAAGATCATTTGAGTTAAGTAAAAACCCATAACAAGATAAAAAATAAAAGCACTATGAGAAAAACACCCCAAATGAGTTGATTTCGTGACACTTAGCTCCACCGCCATGCACCGCCTTAGCAAGCTAGTATCTATCAAGGTCATAGTTGCTACCAGTTTGATGCTCAACTATGGAGGACACAACGAAAAAGTGATGAAAAGGAAAGAAAATGTAGGTTGGTTGCAGCCACCTTTCTTTCTTAGGACACCTCCTAAAGATACTTTAAAATGTATGGTACCTTTGGTATTTATAGAGGGGAATTTATAGGGTTTTGGTCCATAAATTCCCTTTGTACCCTAAGTGTCATAATATTCATGTTAATGCGAAGTTAGGGTGAAAAATGGTCCCAAAAATTACAACAAGGGCAGTGAGTCACGTGTGGAATGACAACTTGGCATTGATATTTTTACTATTTTGTCTTTTCTACTCTAGATTATACTGTCCATCTTTCTCTATGACAAGTTTTTCTCCTGAATGCTACGAAAACATCCAATAATTGATGCATAATTACTTTCAGCTTTCCATCTCCAGAATGCTACAACAGCCACATCTTCTCCTTACGCTTTCATTACCTGTACAACACTAAAAGAGTAAAACATTTCCCTTAGCAGTATCTGTTTTCAACAGATAAATGTTGCACCAATACTTTACCACCAAATGTAACTACATAGCCTAAATGCAATCTAAATGTTATGACATGTGATTTTAAAAAAACAATAACCTAAGTAAAAAAAGGCACAAAATACAACCTTTTTATGGGATTATTGATGCTATGTAAGATATTATAGCATTTAACGCATGTATATGTATCACCCAAGTAATAAAGTGGTAGCAATTGATAATATAAATATCAAACCCATAGGGAGCAGAGTCTTATCATTAGAGTTTACAGAGATATGATTTATCAAATATATGAGATGCTAAAAATAAGATGTTAAAACCAATAAAAGAAAATATCAGTTCATGCTACAACATTCCAAGAAGCACGTGGTCAGCTATCAAATCAATGGATACAATATTAAGAACTTCAAATCTAATGCAAACATCCAATACTCAATCTATGCGTTCAACTTTGATTTAAACCTCTTGAACTACTTTAACAACTTTTGTATCTTAAAGGCTCAAGATATTAACAACAATAATCAATTGGATGCACGCATCTCAACATACACTATGTTACTTAGCAACACCAACGCTAACAAAGGCATATAGTAAATTGAATGAAATTATTTCTAGATTTATTCAAAAATACTATATATTTAATTATAAGTGGTTCTACTCATAATCATAAAGAACTAATCTCATAAATAAGTATCAAAGTTAACACAAAATATAAAATTTGAAATATCTTCCAACAAAGGTTTAAGCATTCAAATCACTCACTCTCTTAATAGAAGGCCTTGAATAGATATCCGTTGACCGTTGAAGCTATCCAACAATCTTCCCTTATGCTGCAGTAATCCCTGGCAGAGGACTTAGTCTTCCATGTGCTTGGATATTTAACTTCGGGAATTGGGCACTTGGAAAATCTCTTCAACGTCACACTTTTTGTTCTCAAGTACTCTCTTTTATATCTTGGATGGGAATTTATCTCATAATATAGATTGTCCACGTTTCAGGTGATATACAACCAAATGATAGTTGCCCGAGCCATCTTTCCTGATCCATAAGTTTCCCTTAACCATCTGGAGAGAACGACCACTGCAGCATCCGATCGATATTTCCTACAATGCAACAACATCTGTGTGTAACAATTTTCAACAACAAAACTGATTTTAGCCCTTAGCAACCAACAATGCTCCTATAATGCAAAATATGCATAACCAAGTAATTTTAATCCTAAAATGCTCATAAACATGCTCAAGTTCAAACTAAACCTATGTGAAAAAAGATATTAACGATAACTCTTTTGTAGAGTTATCACACCCCAAACCTAAGTGTTTGCTTGCTCTCAAGCAAAACATGCATGAAATATCTAAACAACAATGCCACAAAATAACTTTAAGAAATTAACCATCAAATAAGATCATTCTTCAGCCCTTAGTTGATGCTCTGAAGCACATATGTAATCTCAAATAAGGAAACACAATTTCATCTCATTAAAATTAGAATCCTAAGAGTACAGTGTGTGTAATATAGATGCATCCAATCAATACTTAGCTAAATTGGAAAAGTTCGCACCAACTCTGTTAAAGATATTCAATGCTACAACAATATCCTCACCAATAATAGAATTCCAACTTATTTCTTTCACTATGTCGGAGCTATTATCGGCATTACCCAACTTATTCCCTAACACTATGTTGGAGCTATTACCCGCATTTCCCAACTTATTCCCTAAGACTTCTCTCTCTCTTTTTAAATTGAAATAATTAATATATCATAAAATAATGATAAGCGGTTTACAGCTTGAAAATTTCTATATTATCTAAGCATTAAGAACATATACCTAAGTGTTAAAAGAAAATTCTAAGGATCCTAGTTTCAAAAATAATCACATCATTTCCTATAGCTTTTCATCTCAAATAATAATCATCATTCAGCATCATTAAAGTTCCCTTTACAACTTCATTAATTTCTTCAAAATTATCATATGGCATTACTAATGCAATTCTACATGCGAAATTATAGCCCTAAATACAACAACACACCCCCAAACCTAAAGGATGTGTTATCCCTAATGCATGCAATACTAAAAAAGATAAAACAAAAACAAAAAAATAAACTAAAATAGGAGGAAGGGAAGTAAGACTCCCCTAATCGGGCTTCCTTAAAATTTTGCGCGGGCTAAGAACATTCGGCAGAGACACTTTAGTGTTGTTTTTACCTTCACCGAGCTCTTCCTCTTTTGACTGGCCGACGCTGTTGAGGCTTTTTCCAAAGTGGCCTTAGAGACTAAAGTTGTGGATGTTGTAGCATCCAGTGGTTTCTATGCTTCTGGTCCTAATATCTTAGCACCTACAACTTGCGAGATGTGAGTGCTCTCTGGCTGACTTACAACCATTGATTGTTCAACCGCAGTGATGACATTATGAATTACCGTCACATCATTTTTGGTTCATCAATAGCAATATGTTCTCCTGAAACTATGGTGGGCATTTAAATTTAAAAATTGAGTCCTACTTGCTATGCTGTAGCATCCGCTTTATCTGTAGCCTCTTTTTGCAGCCAATCGCTGCTCGCATGCTCTTTTTCACCTGGGATTTCCTCATCTTAGAGCAAGACTTCAGTAGATTTCACGGACTCCTCTACCTTTTCACTATCTCTCCTTATTCTTCTTCACATTCTACCTCCTCTTCACTATCCATTGACTTGGTATCAGGCATTGCTAGCTATATCAAATCTTCTAATATATTCGTTGGGAATTTTGGAAACAACGCTCAGCCTCTGTAAATAGCTTCGTAAACATCGTCTTGGTCATTGAATCTTTTTTTGTGCATACTCCTAATACTGAACTTGAACTTTGTGAATCTAGGACTAATTCTATGGTGAATAGCTCAACAATGCCATATTTTGATCTAACTTAGCATTTACAGATGCTATAGATGTTTTGAGGCCCTTTAAAGTTTGATAATCCATTGGCAGAAGTTATGTTGTGGCAATGGGAATAGATTGTTTGTCATGAACTTCATTAGGATCCAGCCCTTCCTTCAATAATGTTCACCTCATAGCAACAGGGTGATTAGACTCCGATTCTCTATAATGCTATCAGAAGATAGAGCAACCATTTTTGCTTGATAGCACAATGCAAATATTTCAACAGCAATGATTTTACCAACGTCGATTTTTCTCCCCATCAAAAATAGAATGAAAACTAAAATATAATCCTTAATAACTGTGAAAAAATGCATGGTTGGAATTAAACGGTTTCTAAGAAAAATGAACCATACCCTTGCATTTCGATGGAAATCTAATAATTTTATAGTGCGAACGCCCTTATTGATCTCGTCTAGGAATGACCTAGTAAACTCACATTTCATCCAACATGCTCCAATCCTTCCTCGAGTAAGTTTTCCACAAAAGCTGAATGTTTACATGTCTCCTTAGCAATACCCAACAAGTTGTTAATTGGTTTCTCCCACCAATGGACCATCTTCTCACGAACAAAGACCAATTGCTTGGCCTGGTCGGTGAGATTGTTGTAAAATTCCCAAACTACTTGTTGATTGATGTCACCAGGATGTACACAGAACGTCCCCCGTCTCATAATGTAGCCATATGAGAAATATAATCAAAGATTTGAGGCTCCTAGTCCGCAGTTTAATCAAATCCTTGTTGATAAAAAAAGTCTCGACCATTGAAGTGCTCTTCATAACTTTTTTGCTATTCATCATCCAAGAATCTTGTGACTTCCTCTAACGAAGAGTGTGTTTATGGCATAAATATAACAAGAGGCGAAGTAGGTGTATGGCCTGATTGCTTTGAACTTGTCTTCTTTTTAAGGGCCATGGTAGTTTGTAGATTGATGAGCAAAATGAAGGAGATGGTAATAAGGGTTTTAGAATTGGGGTGAAGAAGAAGGTAAAGTAAATTAGAGTTAAGAGGTTACGTGAAAAAGGGGATAATATTTGTTTTGAATTTTAAAATGCTTATGATGGAGGGATAAGGGTGAATTGTAAATGGACGGTAAGGATTGGGTAAGGTGTACGGTGAAAAGTAAAGAAGGGTAAATGGTAAACAACTCATATTGAGTTTTATCGACAGAACTTAGAGGATTGTCCTTGTAATGATGTGGCCTCAATACCGCAATGAAGTTCATCAGAATCTAAAGAGCCATGTAGCATGGAAGAGTTTACTAGGAATGATCGAAAGGAAAATAATACATGTATAAAAAGAGAAAAAAGACTTAAAAATAAATGTCAAAAGCATTGACTTATTCAAAAAAGTAAAAATATCATAAGAATGAGGGTCACTTAGAGTGATTGACGCGATACCAGTGCTTTGTTTCTGGAAATAATGCTTTAAACGTTGCCCATTAACTTTAAATGTGCTTTCATCCACTAAATTCTTTAGTAATACTACACCATGAGGAAAAACTTCAAGAACTTCAAACGGGTTCAACCAACGAGAACGCAATTTCCTAGGGAATAACTTTAGTCTCGAATTAAATAACAAAACTTGATGTCCATCAATGAACTCTCTTGGCAAAATATTTTGATCATGCACTTCTTGCATTTTTTTTTTGTAAATGAATGAACTCTCATAGGCATTATTTCAGATTTCTTCCAACTCATTAAGCTCCAGCATTTTTTTTTCACTTGTCACATCTAGATCAATGTTCAACCTTTTTAATTCCCACATAGCATTATGCTCAAGTTCCATAGGTAATTGGCAAGTTTTTCCATAAATGAGACAATAAGGGGACATCCCTAACGAAGTTTTGTAGGTGGTCTTATAAGCCCATAATGCTTCTTAAAGGCGTTGCGATCAATCTTTTCTTGAAAGGTTCACCACCTTCTCAAGAATTTGCTTGATTTCTCAATTTGAAACCTTGGCTTGATCGTTGGATTGTGGATGATATGTTGTAGAAATCTTATGCTTCACACCAAATCTATTCAATGCTCAAGAAATTTAATGTCCAATAAATTGAGATCCTTCATCACTGATAAAAGTATGAGGGTTCCAAAACGAGTGAAAATATTTTTGTGTAAGAATCGCAACATTGCTTTAGCATTGTTGTTCGACAAAGCTACAACTTCAACCAATTTCGAAACGTAATAAATATAAAAGAAATAAAAGGGTTGCCACATGAAGAAGGGTATGTATGGACCCATAAAATATTATCCCCATACATCAAATAGCTTGATCTCCAAAATAGTTTACATTGTCATTTTATTTCGCCGAGAAATATTTTCTGTTTGTTGGAAGCGATCACAATGCTTTCCAAACTCATTGTCATCCTTAAAAAGTGATGGCTAATAATATCCACATTGAAGCACTTTCGCTGCTGTGCGTATACCACTAAAATGTCCTCTATATGGGGCACTAAAACAATACTATAGAATGTTTTGTTGTTCAAATTGAGGGATACACTACCGCATAAGTTGATCATTGCATTGCTTAAATAAATATGGATCTTCTTATTTGTATTGCTTCACATCCCTCATGAATTTCCTTCAACCCTGATAATTAAGACATGGTGGCATCATCCTACCAACTAGATAGTTAGCAAAATCATCTGGAATTACTTGAATATATCTTTGCTTCCAGATTCCAATCTAGATAAATAATCAACCACTTGATTCTCAGAACCCTACCTATCTTGAATCTCAATATCAGAATCTTGAAGTAAAAGCACGCATCGAATCAAATGAGGTTTTCTATCCTTCTTGGTAAATAAATGCTTCAGTGTTGAGTGGTTAATATAGACAATCACTTTCGTACCCACCAAATATTAATGAAATTTATCGAAAGTAAACACAACATCAAGCAACTCCTTTTCAGTTGTGTGTAGTTTACCTGAGCTTCATTTAATGTCTTACTTGCATAATGTATGACGTGAAACATTTTATCCTTTCGTTGGCCAAACACTACTCCTACAGCGAAATCACTAGCATCACACATTAATTCAAAGGGAATATTCCAATGAGATGCCATAATAACAGGTGCATTCACTAGCTTTTTCTTGCTTTTCTCAAAGGAATGAAGCATTTCATCATCAATAACAAACTTTATATTTTGCTCAGCAATGAACACAATGGCTTAGCTATTCGAGAGAAATCTTTAATAAACCTTCTATAGAAACCAACATGACTAAGAAATCTTCAAATTGTCTTCACATTGGTAGTGGTGGCAATTTTTCAATAGCCTCCACTCTTTCTTTATCAAATTCAATGCCACTGCTTGAAATTTGGTACCCTAGGACTATACCTTTAGTAATCATAAAATAACACTTTTTCCAATTAAAAACTAGGTTGGTCTCCTCACATCGTTTCAAAACTGCAGCCAAATTGCTCAAACATTTTTTGAAGTCCTACCCAAAGACTGAAAATCATCCATAAAAACCTCAAGATAATCTTCAATCATATTATATAATGGCCATCATACAACGTTGAAATGTCGCTAGAGCATTACATAGCCCGAATGACATTCTACGAATAGCAAAGGTACCATACAGACATGTGAACATTATTTTCTCCTGGTCTTCTAGAGCTATATCAATTTGATTTTAACCATTATTTCCATCCAAAAAACAATAAAAAGCATTACTAGCAAGTCAATCTACCATTTTGTCTATAAAAAACAATGGGAAGTAGTCTTTCCTTATTGCTTTTTTTAGCTTCCTATAGTACGTACATATTCTCCAACCAGTAGTAGTTCTTGTTGGCACTAATTCATTTTTATCATTTTTCACCAAAGTAATGGCGCCTTTCTTTGGAACACATTGTACATGACTAGCCCATTTGATATCCGAAATCGGGTATATAATCCCAACATCCAACCATTTGATAGTTTTCTTTCTAACCAATTCTTTCATGATCAAATTTAATCATCACTGGATTTCAATTAAACTACTATTAGGATCTTCCAAAAGAATTTTATGCATTCAAAATGATGGACTAATGCCTTTTATATCAGCAATGTCCACTCAATGGTTTCCTTATGCTGGTTCAGCACATCAATCAGTCAAGTTCTTGTGATGATGTAAGATTTGTGACCACAATAACTGACAGTGTCTCATTCTCTCTAAGATAAGCATATTTTAAATGCTCCAACAAAGGTTTCAATTTGAGATTTGTTGTTTCTTAAATGGATGGATTTGATGCTTGAAGAATATGATCATTCATTTGCAAGGATATGATGCTCTGGAGATACTTGCTGCAACATTCATCTTTTTCATCGGTCAAGAATTCTTCGAATGCTATTAAATCATGTAGGGTTGTATCAACATTGTTGCATTCTTCCAAATGCTATGTACAAAAATATCAATCACATCAAGTGAAGAATAATCAGTATTTTCATTTATATAAGAAACATTATTCAAAACATTACAAGTAATATGTTCATCGTTCAAATGTATAGTTAATTCTTCCTTTTTCAAAATCAATAAAAGCTCGACTTGTAGCAAGAAATGGGCGAACGAGAATAAATGGAACATATTTTTCTACTTCACAATCTAAAATGATGAAGTCCGTAGGAAAAATAAACTTGTCTACTCGCACAAGCATGTTCTCCATAATACCACTATGATACACCGTAGATCGATTAGCAAGTTGCAAAGTAATCATAGTAGGCCTTGCTTGGCCACTTCCAAATTTCCTATAGATTCAAAATGGCATTAGATTTATGCTATTAACAAAATCACATAAAGCTTTACCTACAAATGTGTCACCAATGTTACAAGGAATAGTGAAACTCCCTAGATCTTTAAGTTCCGATGGCAATTGTCTTGTAGCCATAGAACTACAGCCTTCGATAAGAGCAATTGTCATAAACTCACCAAGTCCTCGTTTCTTCGAAATAACTTCCTTCATGAATTTGATATAGTTTTTCTTTTTCTCTAAAGCATCAATCAATATAATGTCATTTGTGAGTTGGCGAAAATCATTAGTAAAAGCTTTGATTTATCGATCTTCCTTTGTCTTCTTGAAGCACTGTGGAAGTGATGAAGGCACTTTTTGATTTTTTGTTGAGGAATTGAAGTTGCCAAAGTGTCAGATGTAACATGGGATATTGTCGGTAACGATTCTAAATTACTACTCTACCCTACGTCTGGTGCTATGAATTGACTCTCATGGGAGTCAAACTCAACTTTTTTGCTCTTCTCTTTACCATGCTTATGGGCTACGTCATTATTTCCCTCTAGCTCCTCAATTGGTTCCGTAATATGAATTTTGTGTCTTGTGGTAATGGCAATCGACTATTTAGAGCATTTTCCTTTTTTCCTATCTGATTCTCTATAGCCCTTAATGAGGCAGATTGGCTAGCCATATATTCTTTCATCATGTCTTCAAAAGGTGTTAGAGGTGAAGTTTGGTTTGAAGATTGACCTTGGTAATTTTGCCTTTGTTATGGTTGAGCAACAGATTATTGTGCATGTGGTTGACCAACATATTGATAATATTATTGCTGATACTATTGGTGTTGTGGATTGGCAACATTTTAATTTCTCCAAGAAAGATTAGGTTGATTTTTGAAATTTGCATTATATGCATTGCTAAACGTATTATCATTCCTTTGATAATTTCACACATAATAGATAGACTTCGAATTCTGGGAGCGTTATTCAAAATTATGGTATTCGCCACAATATATGCAAGTAATAAGGGATGTGACTTTGAGTTCATACATTCCTTCTGGTTTGTGTAATTTCTAAACCATTTCATTCAATGTTGAAATCTGAGATGCCATAGAGTTAAAAGCTTCCAAGTCTACTGCTACAACACCAAGCCTACCAAATGTGTTGCGCATATTAGGATATCAACAATCATTTATGGAGATTCTTTCTAAGATATCATATGCTTCATTGTATGTCTTATCCAACAAAGCTCCATTTGATGAAGCATCAACTACCATACGAGTGTATATTCAAACCATTATAAAACATCTCCATTTGAGTCCAATGTGGGAATCCATATATAGGAAACTTCCACAACAATTCTTTAAATCTTTTTCATGTTTTATACAAGCTTCCATCTTCCAACTGCTAGAATGAAGCTAAATCATTTCAGAGCCTAGCATTCATATTCGATAGGTTGAACCTTAACAAAAAATTTTGCGTTAATTCGTTACATGATGCTATAGAACCTAGTGGCGATGAACTCAACTAAACTTGTGCCTTATCACGCAATGAATACAGGTATAGCTTCAGCTTTATCATCACCTCTGAAACACCTTGTTGAATAAAAGAATCATAAACCTCCATAAATGCTCTCAAATAAGTCCTAGGATCTTCAACAATGGATCCTCTATATTTTCCCATAGACTGTAGTATTTGGAACATAACCGGCTTTAATTCAAAATTCACAACATTAATAACTGGCCTCACAATGCCTGTATGTAGGTCATCTAATGTCGGCACCACATGCTCACGAATGGGGAGATTTCGATCATCCAAATTCTGATATGATTTCCCAGCTCCAATGCAACTAGGAAACTCATTGTTCTCTCCATTATACAACAGGGTAAAATACCATTCCCTCGTTCAGCCATAGTAGCTTTACGACGACGTCTACGAAATGTTCTTTCAATCTGTAGATCAAACAGCTCTAAGTCATCGATTCGGGGCATACACTAGGAAAAACATAAACTAAGAATACCCATAAAAGAAAACAAGCAAGTAAACAAAATTAAAAGAACCTTAAATCAAACTGATATTCCCTGGAAACGGCGCCAAAAACTTGATGATATGTAAGATGATATAGCATTTAATGCAAGTATATGTATCCCTCAAGTAATAAAGTGGTAGTAATTTATGTTACATATGTCAAACCCACAAGGAGAAACATGTTATCATTACAGTTTTCAAATATATGATTCATCAAATATAAGAGATGTTAAAAAGAAAATGCTAAAATCAATAAAGGATAATACTAGTTCATGCTATAGCATTCCAGGAAGCATGTGGTCAGCTATCAAATCGATGGGTACAATATTAAGAATTTCAAATCTCATGTAAACATCCAATACTCAATCTATGCGATAATCATACACAATTACTCTCAATTCCATAAGTTAACATATATTATTATTGTTGTTGTTGTTGTTGTTATTGTTACTACTACTACTACTAAACACTGCTCGAGGGGTGTTAGCCTATCACAACTACCATCCTACACTCTAGATGAATTGGCGCAAATATTCCATCCCAGGCCATGTCATCACGTAACTACTTTCATTCACTTATATTCCACGACTGTCATTTATTAAAGGGGTTTGAAGGCACTGCAATAGCAAAGAGGAGTGTCCCTCTACAGCTATGCCAAAGTATTTATTCGTAATTCAATCAATATTCACAAACATAAGGGGGTTTAATCATGCATTTATTAATTAAGCCGATTATTCATAAAATTATACTGCAACAGGCAAGAGTTCTTTCATAAAAAGTTTCTAAGTTCCTTAAGCATAGAAAGTATACAATCGTGTATCAAAAGATCACAAATAATCAAGCTTTAAAGTTGCTCCTATCAATCCTAACAATCATGTACATTTAATCACATCCATAGAAAAAATTTATCATCATCGGGCATCCTTAATTTATTCGAAAGAAAACTAACTAAACCTAACTATTGCCAGAATAAAATTCTATTAACACGATCAATACAAATGCTTAACTATGGATAATACCTCCCCCAAACTTGAAGGAAACATGAATACTAAATTAACTAAGAAAAACTACAAGAATGCAAATGAAAAGAGAGGTACCTCATTGTGCTGGTGGTGATATCTTGCTCCCCAAATCCTGGTGCGTCTCTTCTTCGGGGTGGGTTCTTCTAGTTTGGTTTGTTAGGAGGTCTTTGATGGTGTTGTGGCTTCAGATGCGACAACAGACGAATACATACACGCTTAGTCGACCTCTTCAAGTAATTTCTAGTCATGGTTGGGTCTTCAAACTACGACAGAAAATGTGAGGATTCCTTTGCTTAATTAGCAGAGTCAGACAATGCTTCCTCATTAGTCTGATTGGCGTCATCTTGAAGATTTGGGCTCTGCTGCTCTGGCAAAATATTTTCTTCATCCTCAGCATCGTATGAAGGTAGGATATCGATCAGCTCAACATCGAAGGACTACATGGTCTCTTTGACAGTGGATTAGTTATCCTCATCAAGTTGTTCTTCTTAACAGTGGGGCATTTGTCTGTCTAGTTGGATGGGCTATGGCACGCGAATCTCGTTCAGTAATACTGAGACATAGTTTTCTCCTTTAGAATTTCATCAGGAAAAAGAGGGAAGCTGACGGTGTTTACGGGTAGTATCTTCATGAAAAGAGAGGACATGACCTCGTCTCTTTGCTTTACATAGTCAAAGAAAGTATGTATATTTCCTTCAAGCCTCTCCACTCGCTCCTTCATCTCTCGGGAAAAGGCCACTACAGCTAACATTCTTACCATGGTAATATTTTATGCACCTCTTTCGAGGGTGTCTTTGGGGTCATCCTCATCGAAGCCCATGAGATGAGAAATATTCTACTTGATTATGCCATTTTTAGCAGGGATAATTTCTTCGACCCTCTTCTTTTGGCATAAGGTTGTGATCAAGTTTGGGAAGATCAGAGTGTCTTTCTTCCTCTTAACATAATCATACACTTGTTTGATGATGACCTCACCAATGATGATCGGGTGCTCGAAGATGATAGAATGCAAAAGAAGCATTCATTTCAATGAAACATTGGTGTGGTGTGAGGTAGGAATTAATCTAGTTTTGAGGAAATGATTCCATACCTTTTCTTTAAGACAATGCCTTTCCACAATCCATTTGCTCGAGGTTTCACCCTTCCATTGTATTCTTTGGAAGAAAATATCTTCCAAGACTCCATTATAGTTTTCAGAGTCTTCTTCAACAATAAATTTAGTGTGGTGGTTAGGAACGTTCTCCAGCTCGAACAATCAATTATTGGTTGTCGAGTGAAATGAATTTTCTTTCCCCTAACCCAGATTGCATACTTGGAACGAATGGTGAGGTGAGCATAGAATTCTCTAACCATTGTCGGGGCAAAATCACCTAGATGCTTATCAAACATTTTCTACTTATGTTTTGCTATAACATTCATCACCTCAGGGACCAGAGCCTCTTCACCTTCCTCTGATAAAACAAAACCCTGCTTCAAGTAAATCGTCCAACCCTTGATATATTGAAATATTTCTCTCATTGCATCATCCTTTAACATTTTGATTGGGGTTTACGACGGTGATTGAGAGAAATATGAAATGTTGGAAACATTCTTGCACTCTGCATCACTTCTGCAACAATAGAAAGTAAAGAAACAAGGAAATAAAGCTTGGATGCGGCAGCAATGGAGGTTTCACGGTGGAGATAAAAAAAGAAAGGGAAAAGTAAGAGTGAAAAAGAGAAGTAAAGAAGAAAGAGAGAAGAAAGAGAGAAGAAAGTGGGTGGCTTCAAATAAATAAAGTGGGTGGTTTTTTTATAAGGGAAAACAAAAGTTAAAAAGTAGGAAAGAGAAAAAGAAGTAATAATGATGGAGAATGTGATTGGTTAGTTTGAAAAGATAAACAGAAAAATAATAAATAAATGGATTTGCCCCCCCTTTTGTTACTGAAACATAAAAAGCATTAAGGTTTCTTTGTCTCATCTTTCAAGCCTTCTCCCCCAGCTGCCACGTGTCCAAGGATAAACTAGAAAAAAAACTAAGTTAAAATCAAACTAAAAAAAGAAATAAAGAAAAGGGTTTAGTTAAAACAAATTATTTATATATAAACTACAAAAATAAAATGTTGTAGCAAAAATTTTGAAAGGGTAGATAATGCAAACTTTAAAACATCATGGAGGAGAAGTGTTTAATTATCTCAAGGATTGGGGATCCAGTATACACTATGAGGTGATGTCCATTCACCTTAAATATTTAGTCATTGTCTAGGTTCTTAATGTCCACGGCTCCATTCAGGTACACATGATGAACTTTGAAGTGTCCAGACCATCGGGACTTAAGCTATCCTAGGAAGAACTTCAGCCTAGATTTTTTTAGGAAGACTTATTGGCCCTTATGAAAATGTTGAAGCTGAAGTTTTTATCATGCCAATGTTTGGTCTTCTCTTTTTATAGGCACGCATTTTTATAAGCTTGGGCACAAAATTTCTCCATTTTATGTAGCTCTATCAATCTTTTTTACCAGTCATTTGGGCATCCATATTGAGCTTCTTGAACGCCCAATATGCCTTGTACTCTATCTCGATGAGAAGATTGTATGCCTTTCTATAAACAAGTTTAAAGAGTGACATTCCCAGCAGAGTCTTGAACGTTGTGTGATAAGCCCAGATTGCCTTATCGAGCTTCCGACACCATTTTTTCCTCTTCGAATTCACTACCTTCTTCAGGATCTGCTTGATTTCTCGGTTGGATACTTCAGCTTGTCCATTGGTTTATGGGTGATATGTTGTAGCAATTTTATGTTGCATCTCATACCTCTGTAATGCCTTAGTAACCAAATTATTGTCAAAATGGGTACCTTCGTCGCTTATAATGGCTATAGGTGCTCCAAATTGTGTGAAGATATTCTTGTGAATGAATTTAAGAATGATCTTAGATTCATTTCTTGGTATTTCCATGGCTTCAACCAACTTGGACATATAATCCACTGCTAGAAGTATGTGAAGATCACCAAAGAAAGATGGGAAGGGTCTCATAAAATCTATTCCCCACACGTCGAAGAGCTTTACCTCTATAATGTTTTGCAACGTCATCTCATGTCTCTTCAAAATATTACCATTGTGTTAGCATCTATCATACGCCATGTGGAACTCATGTGCATCTTTAAACAGCGTGGGCCAATAAAATCCAGATTATAGGACTTTTGCAGCAATCCTAACACCTCCAAAGTGGCCTCACATCATGTTTGAACTTCCTTACGCCCTGGCTATTTAAATCAGGAGACAAAACACCACTAACAAGAAAGTTAACTATGACCTCTAAGCCAAATTCTTACAATAGCAAAATCCATCTAATAAATCTAGGTTTGGTATCTTTATTGTTCACCAAATATTTAATGGTCGAGTGATTGGCGTGTACAATAACCTTAGTGCCTATTAAATATGCCCTAAACTTATCAAATGCAAATACCGTGACAAATAATTGTTTCTCAATGGTTGTGTAATTTATCTATGCTTCATTCAAGGTACTGCTAGCATAATAGATGACATGAAAAATTTTGCCTCGCCTTTTCCCTACACTGCTCTCACTGTGTAGTTACTCGCATCGCACATTAGTTCAAATAGAGCAGTCCAATCTGGTGGGATAACTATAGGCGCTGTAACAAGTCTTTCCTTCAATTCTTTGAATTGGTTGTAGCAATCTTTATCGAACACAAAGGATTGCTTTTGTTGTAGCAAAAGATAAGGAGGCTTTGAAATTTTTAAGAAATCTTTAATGAACCTCTTATAAAACCTTGCGTGTCCCAATAAACTCCTTATACCATTCATAGTGGTGGGTGGAGGCAGTTTCTCAATCACTTTAACTTTGGCCTTGTCACCTCTATTCCCTTGTATGAAATCTTATGCCTTAGCACAATGCCTTCAGTCACCATAAAGTGGCACTTCTCTCAGTTCAGCACTAGGTTAGCCTTTTTTCATCTCTTTAGCACCTTTTCTTAATTTCCAAGGCATTTATCGATATCATCTCCAGAGAAGAAGAAGTCATCCATAAATATTTCCATGAAGTTTTCTACCATGTCTAAAAATATGGCTAGCATACACCTTTGAAAAGTTGTTGGAGCACTACAAAGTCTGAATGGCATCCTCCTAAAGGCATATTTTCCATATGGGCAAGTAAAGGTTGTCTTTCTCGGTCTTCTAGTGCTATGGCAATCTGTTTATACCCTGACTATCCATCGAGGAAGCAATAAAATGATTTGTCTGCCAATTGATCTAACATTTGATCAATTAATGGGAGGGGAAATTGTCTTTATTAGTTTCCTTGTTAAGCTTTCAGTAGTCCATGTAAATCCTCTAACCCGTAACAATCCTCGCAGGTAAAAGTTTATTTTCCTCATTGCTCACTTGATCACGCCTCTTTTCTTGGGTACACATTGCACTGGGCTGACCTATGAACCATTAGAGATATGGTAAATTACTTCAGCATCCAACCATCTAATTATTTCCTTCATCACCACTTTGTTTATAACAAGGTTAAGTATTCTTTGGGGTTCAACAGAATTGTTATGGCAATCATCGAGTTGGATCTTGTGAATACATATGGTAAGGGTTATTCCCTTGAATTCAACCATAGTCCAACATAGAGCTTTCTTATGTTGTGCTAAGACATTTATCAAAATGTGTTCTTGCTTAAGGTTAAGGATAGAATATATTATAACAAGTAAAGTATCATCACTACTTACTTAGGCATATTTTAAATGCGATGGCAAAGGTTTGAGTTTTAAGATAGGTGCATGTTGTAAAGAAGGTTTTGGGGGAACAAATTCATCAAAGTCAAGAGGTTAAAATCATGTACCTGATCTAGCTACAAGAAAACTAGACTGTTGCACCTTTGATGAAAAATCCACAGGCTCATCAATATATTTATCTTCATTGAGCCTTTCATAGTCTTCAAGTTGTAAAAATTTGCTGCAGCAAAATTGTGTAGCTTTATTATCTACCATTCAATCCACGTCTAACAAACATTGGCATTCCTCCGAATCATCAACTTATTTAAGTGTGGTAAAGTCTCCCTTCTCGCAATCAATGAGATTGCTACTGGTGGCTAGAAAGGGTCACCTCAGAATGATGGGCGTCTTGTCCTCGGCCTCACAATCAAGGATGAGAAAGTCAATTGGGAACACAAACTTGTCCACATTTACTATGACATCTTCAGTTCTACCCTTAGAACGTACCTGGGATCGATTGGCTAATTGTAGGATCATAGTGATCGATCGAGCATTGCCAATTCCAAACTTCAAGAACATGGACTTGGGCATCAAATTTACATTTGACCCAAGATCACATAGGGATCTTCTCATATAGTTATCTCCGATAAAACAAGGAATAACAAAGCTACCAGGATCTTTTCACTTCGATGAAAGTTTACTCAACGCAAAACAGTATTCTTTTGTTGTGCCAACAATTTCAAACTTCTCCATCTTCCTCTTCTTTGTGACAATTTCCTTAAAGAATTTGGCATATATAAGCATCTTATCAATGGCCTACAGGAGTGAGACATTGATATATAGCTGGTCAAGGATATCGATAAACTTCATGAATTGGATGTCATTATTATGCTTCTTCAGTCTTTGAGGGAATGGTGGTCGAGGTCTGACTTCTTTCACTGCATGTGGAGGAACACTTTTACTGTGATATTTGTTTATTCTCTCTCAGCATGTTTACTTGTAGAACCCTCATTTTTATCCTTCTCCACATATATTTCTTCTTACATTTCATGTTCTTGTTGCACAATGCTGGCAGCGAGGATCATCTACCTTTTTCCCCAAAACTTATCTCCTTGATTAAGTTAGGTACCAATCCTCAGTGCGAGTGCATTGAATTCTTCTTTTTAAGAGACGTTGTGACTTCAGTGTCACTTGGGAGACTGCCTTGTGGGCCAACATATAATGTTGTAGCAATTTGGACAACTTGCTTCTCCAATGCTCTCAAAGATGAAATGTGACTTTGCATCACTACTGCATGATTTTGCAACAGTGTTCCTTGGGTTTTAATTGTTGATGAGTATTCATGCAGTATATCCTTTGTAAAGCCCATAAAATTATGAAGGATGGCTTTAAGAGAGTTAGATTTTGAAGTAGATGTTGAACCCATATTGACATTTTACCACGACATATGTTGTTGTTGAAAGCCTGAAGGTTCAATAATATTTTTCCATGGCCTATTTGAGTTACTTGCATTGTTTTTGTTGGCCCCTTAATTACCCCATGAAAAGTTAAGATGCTAAGGCCATCCTGGGTTGTAGGTGTTAGAGTAGGGGTTGTTGTTATCTCAATTAAAATTTCCCACATAATTGATACAATATTGATTGTCAAGCCATTCACTCCCATGGTGATTGTTGTGGCATAAGAAGTATGTTGAAATGGCCATCATTGCTTCATTCACCTCGCCAGAACGTTGCAAGTTCTTCAACATATTTGTTATAGAATAAAGTTAGGAGGATACTAAATCCTTAGCATCTAACTCGAATGTCCCAGGTGTCTTCCTTCCAGTTCCTAGCCTTGAAGAGGGAAATTAATAATCATTGTTCATTATCATGTCAATGATATCAAAGGCCTCTTTGACTGACTTGTCAAGCAAAGTATTGTTTGTTGAAGCATCTAACATCATACATGTAGTTGCATTTACTCCATTATAGAACATTAGAACTTGAGTATAATCATGAAATCCGTGGTTGGTGCACTTATGAATCAATCATTTATATCGGTCCCAACACTCATACATTAATTTGTCATCAGCTTGACGAAAACTTGCTATGTCATTTCTTGATTGAGTGTTCATTTTGGATGGATTATACCGCAGCAAAAGGCTTTTACACAAATAAGTCTAAGTTTTTATCGAGCTGAATGGAACTCTATTATGCCAAGCTCTTGCTCAGTTACGCAATGAATAGGGTAACAACTTTAGCTTTAGCACATCCTCGTGTACTCCTTTATACCTGAATGAGTCGTAAACCTCCAAGAAAGAACTGATGTATTATCTTGCATCTTCATTAGGCATGCCACCAAATTGTCCAATTGAGTTCAACATGTTGAACATGACAAGTTTTAGTTAAAAGTGGGCTTCCTGAATCTCGGAAGCTACAATCCTAGGGTTAAGATCATCCTGAATAGGAGCTAAATGATCTCTAATAGTTCTCAATTGAAGTACAAGTTCATCATTTTGATTTGATGGAGCATTTGGATCTGCATGATCTTCAACTTGCTAAACACCTTGATTTTAAACGTCATAAATGGCTCTATTACCACGTTGAGCATATTGTCTCTAACGAAATAAATGTTCGATATTCGAAACTAAAGGATAAAGTGGTTCCTCGATAGTCCTTCAGGTCATGCAACAATAAAACCTGAAAAAGAGATAAACAAAACTAACAAGTAAAACTAAAAACAAAAACAAACAAAACTTGTGATATATATATATACTTAAAATAACCAATTGCAAATCCCCGGTAACGATGCCAAAACTTGATCACATGTGTGATGTATGTTTTATGGCATGTAATTATATGTAAGTAAACACAATCGATGCAAGCAATACAATAGTGAGTGAATATCATCTCCACAAGGATTTGAGGGAATTTTTAAGTAGGTTATAGCAAAAAAGTGTCATGAACTAAATCTAAGTATTTATGTATAATGGTATAAACATGTGAATGAAATGTTGTGGCATATGGTATATATAATGTGTATAGAATTGATGTGGCAAGTAGTGGAGAGAAGTGGAGTGAAATTACTGTGACGAAAGTTTAATGCAATTGTAAAACTATATTAAAGCAAAAGTTAAAGTAAATTTCAAAAGTATGCTAAAATGAAAGTAAATTGAACTTTGGAAAAGTAGATAAGATTGACAACCTCACACAATCAAGCTTCTCTAGGTTAATTAGCTGGATTTTCTATGGCAAATTATATTCTATGCCCAGAATGATCTCTTCTCCTATAAATATGTTACCCGATAGGGTTTGCTAAAAATGCTCCTAAACTATCTCTAGCAAGGAACCTGATAAAACTAATGCAACAACTATACCTCTAAGCATGAACTGCAACACTAGCATGTCGACTAAGTACTATCCCTTTTAGTCATTTGAAACTCTTTCCTTATCTCTAAGGTAGGTTAGAACCTCACCATCCCAATTTGGATCCATTACTCATGTAGATCTAACCTAGCTCTATCAATACTAGGTATCTATACTATACCAAATGGAAATCTCTCAAAATCTCTTACAGTGTTATGCGTATAACTTAAAAACAATGAACAAAACAATATTTAAACATAAAAGACATCTACCATTCATTAACATAAAATAAAATCAAACACAACAAATCCAACGCCAAATAAAATAGTTCATGGCATGACTAAGTTCATCCGAGATCATTGGAGTTAAGTACAAGCACATAACAAGATAAAAAAATAAAAGCAGAAGAAGAATAACACTCCCAATGAGATATTGTTGTGACACTTAGCTCCACCGCCATACAACGCCTTAGCAAGTAAGACCTTGAGATACCCCCTTTGAAGCTCCGCTATGGAGGACACCATGAAAGAGGGATAAAAGGAAAGAAAATGGAGGTTGGTTTTAGCCTCCTTTCTCTCTTAGGAATCCTCCCTAATATGCTTTAAAATGTAGGGTAACTTCTATATTTATAAAGGGATTTTTTCTAGGTTTTGGTCCCTAAATTCCCTTTGTACCCTAGGTGTCATCATACACATGTGAATGGGTGGTTAGGGTGGCAAGTAGTCCTAAATATTACAGCAAGTGCAGTGAGTCACGTGTGGAATAACAACTTGGTAATGATATTTTTGCTAATTTGTCTTTTTTGCTCTAGATTATGTTGTCCATCTTTCGCTGCGGCAAGTCATTCTCCTGAATGCTACATTAACCATCCAACAATTATTACAACATTACTTTCATCTTTCCTTCTTCAAAATGTTACAGCAACTACGTCTTCTCCTTATGCTTTGCTTACCTATACAACACCAAAAGAGCAAAACCTTTCCCTCGGCAACATCGATTTTAAACAAATAAATGTTGCAGTAAGACTTTACCACCAAATACAACTACATGGCCTTAAATGCTATGACATGGAATTTTAAACGAACAATAACCTAAGTAAAAAGGCACAAAATACAACCTTTTTGCGTAGTTATCAACACTCTAGTCACTCTTATCACACTTACATTCAATACCCCTTAAAATGGAGGGACGACTTATATGTTATTGTTCACCAACATTCTCAAAGTTCATGCTTTCAGCCGTTACTAAATCTAACTTATTGAATTTAACTTACTTTTAGTACCACTTGATAGTACAGCCTCTTCAATCATTCTCGTTCTCAATTATTAGATACGTGCTCGACTAAAGATACATGAGCATATTACGCTTAATATGGTTGCTTCCATTGTAACCCACCTTTAAACACCTTCCTTAACATTTATTCTAGTGTTTTACACATAATTCGATCTCATTTATGATCATATTATGGGTATAGGGCCTCCCGAGTAATATTTTAGGCCTTTTTAGACCTTTTTCCCATAGTGGTTTTGAAACCACGGTGTAATTTCTGAATTCAGGACAAGGGGTTTCGAAACTAGATTGGGGGTTTTGAAACCTTTACTGTATATTGTCATGTTTCTTACGAAAAAGCTCCCTAAATCACTCTCAAAACCTTCCCAAGGTCCCCAAATGTTTAAAAATATCAATGGATAAGATTTATGAAGACTTCAAATCTAAAATATTGTATTTATAACACAATCAACATAAAATATTCGTATTATATAAAAATTTAATTTGACATACTTATACAAATAAAACATTGTACTTTATATTAAAATGATTGCAAAATAAAAAATTTATGCCAATAAAATTAAAAGATACAAAATCAAGAACATTCATGAAATATGTATTTTTATTTCACTAAAAATATATTCTGGAATTGTTTTCAAAAAAAATTAATCAAACAATGTAAAACATTTTACACTACAACACCCAAACAATGAAAAATACTTCCTGGAAAAATGTTTTCAGTAAATGTAATTCATTTTTTAAAACTCATTTTCTGGAAACTATTTTCAGTGGAACAAACACACATTAAGTTAATAAAGCTCCACATTATTTAAGGTGATGCTAAGATTCAAATCTTGTTTTCTCTTTCTTTTTCCTTATGAATGTTTACTGTTGTGACTGATGAAATATTGTGGGACTTAATTGCTTTGGTTGTTCTTCTAGGAACTTTGTTATAGGTGAAGTTTCATTGTGGAGTAGGAAAGTCAATGAGAGAGACAAAAATGATACCCAAATTGTAACTTGGAAGGGTCATTAAGAGATTGGGTTGTAGTACTCTTCGCTTGTGAATATCATAATTGTTCTTCAAGCTATTGAAACGATTCATCTAAGCTCTTTTAATGTCTTCATCACCACTGATATTCTTCGTTAATGACATTAGTTTGATTTCAAATTGTTCTTATTTTGGTGATTATAACATTTTTTACTATACATCGATGGTCGAAAGTGCATAGTTGAGTTGAATCTAGTTCATTAAAACCAATATCTTAGTGGTTGATAAGAACATAATAGTGGATGCCAACTTCAAACCCAAAAAAGAAAATCTAGCGTTGCCACTGTCGTTAGTTGTAGCAGTAGCATCGACCATGGTTGTTGTAGTGACAGACGACACCATGTTGATGTACTCAAGGAGAAGAGTGTTTCGATTATCCCATTATTCTTCGACATTTTAATCTTCTTCAATCTATCGACTAGTGCCTCTAAGAAAACATAAAGTTATTGTAAGGAAGCCATTGAATCAGATTAGTTTGCTTGAAATAATGATCTCTCGTTAACCTTTTTTTTGTTGGAATCGTGTTAATGAATCCAACTTTTAATCTTCGATTCTTGAGACAATATCTTGGGTTGCAATTTTGTAGGTGAAACCTTGATCGATGAAATCTTTGGGATGAACATGGCTGCATGGGTTTGCTTTAAAGAAGAAGATACAAAAGTTAGTGGCTTGTGAACAAGCCATATACGTTTAGTGATGATTTTGAAAGGAAAGAAAAAGTTAGGTAACCAAAATGAAACTATAATAATAGTTAAATGACTACATATGTAATTGACCCTTTGTATTTTTAATGGAGTCAAATGAGATAAAGTTTTGAACTTTAGGGGACAAAAACTCTCCAAAAATACTTTAAGGGACAACTTGATACAAATGACGTACTTTAAGCGGCAATGATGCAATTAAGTCTTTACCTTATTCCATGATTGTATGTGAGTCGAAACTTACAAATGATTAGGTGAATATAAGTTTTTCACTTAAAGATTATTCAGATTTTAAAGTACAACATGTAGATGCATGTAAATATCCGTTATTGTGAAATATATCAATTTTTACTATACAAGTCTCTTTTGTTTTCTAACGCTATAAATAGAGAGTATGAAATATGGTTTTGTATTAAAGAAAATAGATGTAATAAATCTTGTACTTTTCGACATAGTAAAACTTCTTATCTTCTCGTAGCTTTTTCCTGTTAGATTTCTCACTTAAATCTTAATGTTCTTTATTTTTTTTCTTTTCGATCATTTTCATTTTCAATTATTTTTCCGATAACTACATCAATATCCATGAATGTTTATTAAGATTATAGTTAGACTTGGATTGCCGTGTGATGGCACATGTGATTATAATACGATTGTCAGTCAATTTTTTAATATTATGGTCAGATTTTAAAGTACACTATTTTATAACTCATAACTCACTAAGAAGCTTCTAAACCCAATTTCACTACCCCGATCTTAAGAATCTCCACTTTTGGGCATTACAGACTTAATCCACTAGAGACGCCTTACACTAACAACGTGCTAATACTAATCACTGAAGAAAATACGACTTCAACCCGTGATGGACCTAAGCAGGTCGCTCCCCTAAAATTTTAAAATATCATAAATTTTAGATTTTTTTATATATTCTATATTAAAAATCTATTTTCGTCTCCCTAGAATTTTATAAGTTCAAGTTTAACCCTTAAAATTTTATAAGTTCAAATTCGTCCCTTAACATTAAATCTTACATCCGTACCTTACTTCAACCATTTTCAAGAATAATTGTTCGGTTTATATATATATATATATATAATTCTACAACAATCCATCTTTTTCTTGATGAAATTTTCAAAATAAGTTCAACTTTCTACTTCAATATAGCTACTACAAGCCATTGTATATAAGCATTTGTACCTGGACAAATTTCATTATCGTATGTGTCAATCTCTAGTAAAAGTCGAGTTCATATAATAATACAATCTCAGGCTTGGATCATCTTTCAAGCCCAGAAACCAATGTTAACTAACACACTCTGTAAGGAATTCAACTCCTAGTCGAGTTCGTTCTTGAAAGAAATAAAACCTATTTCCAGAAATAATACTCTCTATATTTTACTAAAATTATCATTTATTATTATTTTGTTAATTTTTTAGTTTTAACTCTTTATTATTTAAAATTTGTTCTTAATAAAAACATAAAAATATAATTTTAAAAATTTTAATCCTATATTTTATGAAATTTGACCATTTAAAATAATTATGACCAAATTTTAAAAGAATTATTTCTCAATAAATCAATAAAAGACAATCTTCATGGGACGGAGGACGTATTATTTTAGAAATATATTTAAAAATAATATCCCAGTGATTTTCTAGGGGTTAATCAAATATCATCATAATAATTGTTTAATAAATGAATATTTTAGTATTTTCTTAACTGAGATGATGTCATGTTGACTCGTGATATTAACTTAATAATACTTTATATATAACATAAATATTAATTTCCCAAAAAAGAAGCATAAATATTAATTATATACAAAATTATAAAAATGAATAAAAAAATATTATACTTTATAGTAATGTCTTATTGCTTGTTGTTTTTGAGGTCAAAAACAGTTCTGAAGCTATAAAAATTGCTGATATTTTGGTAAAAAAAGTGCGTTTAAAAAGTGTTTTTAGTTCAAACATAAAAAAATTAAAATGTTTATAACTTTTGTGTTTGGAAAAATACTGTTGGAATCACATTATAATTTAAATATTTTCTTGTTATCTAATGATATATTTATTTTATAATTTATATTTTTATTCCAGTAAATAGTTACTGGATTTAAAAAATTATATCTTTTTTATACCAATTTTCTTAAATAAAAATTATTTTAAATTTTATATATATTTCTCATAGAACACATATAATGATATAATTATTAAAAAAAATACGTACATTTTAATAAAGTATTTTTGATGTATTATAACATTACGAAATTTTAAAATTATTTAAATATTTTTTAAACTTTGCAACATAGTATTTAAAATAAATATTTATTTTTTATCTCATTTTTTAATTAATAAAAAATTTAAACTATGTTTTTAGAAAAATAACGAAAATGCTAACCGCGTGGTTTGTTCAAGAAGATTACTAGCTTTGGCCTTTTCGAATAACTTCGATTTTTAACCATAAAATTAAATAATAAATAAATAAATAAAGCCTTTCAGAAAATTTTGAAATCCAAAATCCTATTTTTCTCTCAATTGCCGACTCTTCGATTATCAATTCGAAGGTGTGTGGTAAGAATCCCAATTCCTATTTTTATTTTATTTCTTTCTAATTTCAATACATAACCCTAACTTGTTTGTGTGTTCTGCTTCGCAAATTGAAGTTCGATTTCCCTGACAACATCAGAAGAAACCCTTGATTCGACGAATTAAGGTATTTCAATCTCTTTAAGATGCCGGCCACCGCAGGGAGGGTTCGCATGCCCGCGAACAACCGGGTTCATAGTAGCGCCGCCTTACAGACCCACGGGATTTGGCAAAGTGCAATCGGGTATGACCCTTATGCGCCTAATAAAGATGATTCCAAACATCCATCGGGTCAGATGACTGCCGCTGCTGAACCCGATGGTGAAAACGCATACACTAACTTTCAAGGGCTTTTAGCACTTGCCCGAATCACTGGCTCGAACGCCGATGAGGCTCGTGGAGCTTGTAGAAAATGTGGGCGTGTTGGGCATCTTACTTTTCAGTGTAAGAATTTGGTGAGTTTGAAGGAGAGTAAGGAGAAACACCCCGAAGCGATCCAGGCTGCGGTTCTGAATGGACTGGATAAGTTGAAAAGAGGGAAAGTGAGTGGGAAGGAGGAGGTGGAGAGCGAGGACGAGGAGAGTGAGAGTGAGAGCTCGGATTCTGATGTCGATTCGGAGATTGAGAGGATTATTGCTGAAAGATCTGGGAAGAAGGTTATAAGCAAAGGGAGGAAGTCATCAAAGAAGAAGAAGAGTGGTGAGGATGATAGTTCGGATTCGGATCTTGGGGAGAAAAAGAAGAGAGGGAGGTCAAAGAAAAGGAGCAGTAGGAAAAGAGCAATTATTGATTCTGATGATGAGAAGGAAAGTAGGAGGAAAAGGAGGAAAGAAAAGAGAAAGAAGAGGGATGAATCTTCAGATGAGGATGAGGGTGATGATCGTCGGGGTCTTAGGAAAAGAAAGAGTAGGAAGGAGAAGAGGAGAAGAAGAAGTCATAGGTATTCCAATGATTCTGAATCATCGGATGGGTCTGACTATTCTGGTAAACGGCATAGGAGGAAGAGCCATAGGCACGAATCCCCCTCTGATTCTGATGTTAGTGGTTCGGATGATTCACGGGTTGGAAGAGGTGCAAAGAGGTCTGAGAAGAGCAGCAGGAAACGCTATCATGAAGACGATGAGTAGAGGCTTGTTAGCAAAGGTAATACTTGTTCATCAATCCTCCAAGCTGTTGATGGTTTTGTCAGTATCATCCATGCACTATGTTTACATATAAGATTCTATATAGTTAACAATTTAACATATTTTAAGGTGCATTTGGAACCTACTTTTATCAATTTTTGCCTGCGGATTTTCCTCTTATTCCAAGTGATTGTTTGCTTCTAAAAGTTATTGATATTGGCTATGGTTTAAGAATTTGACAATGGTATTTTCAGTGGTATAGGTTCAATGGTGAGGTATTCTGCATGAATGATCTCACAGTTGCTCATCAGTTTTGGTATGATATATATTTTTTATGTTGGAACACTAAACGTGTATGTCAACAAATTAGTAAATAAAATATACGAAGGAAATGGAGTGTTTGATTGAGGCTTTCCTACCTTTACTGATATCAAATGATATTTGTGGAAAGTTTTAGTAAGGAAGGTCTCAAGTGAGGAGGTATGAGCTTTGCCTTGCAAGATGTTGAAAGGGATTAAATTACCTCCAAATTTATCTTTGTATTGCCTTTCTAAACATCAATAACTCACTCCCACCTCTCCTTCCTCACATCTTTGTTCTTAAATTGCCTGCTATCCTTTGCTTGGAAACCTCTCTTGCTTCAAGTAATGTTTGAATACATCACTTCTTCCTTTCCTTAAATGGAATTCTCTGGGAAAATTTATAAATCAACGTATGATGTCATATATTACTCTTCATATTGCTTGTTATATACCTATTAAGCATCTTTCTTGCCAGTTAAGTTCAATGGCTGAAGAATATTTAACCATATTGTTTATTACTAGATTTATTTTGCAATGGGTTGCGAATCATTCCTTTAAAACCGAAATATGAGCCACTGTTGAAAGGGATTCAACGTCTTGTATTCTGCATTTTGTCTAATTTGCAGGGATTCGATAGAGTGGATATAATGTTCGTGCTAGAAGTTGTTGATGTTTCGGTGGACAAGGTTATATAAGGTAGTTGTTATCGTGCGTAATATCTGAAGCATGTAGGTACTCTTGCTTGAGTAGGAAAAAAAAAGAAAAGATGTAAAAGTGTTTGCAGTATGTCTTGTGTTGCTCGGGAGGTGTTCAATCTCCTGTATCGAGCATCGGATACTAATATAAGATTGTTATGGACAATTGCTTGTTCTTTGAAGTTGTTGCTATTAAATTTGGTTATCTTTTTGCCGTCTTTATGTAGCAATTACTGAAAATAACATACCTACATTTTATTTTATTTTATTTTATTTTATTGAGTAATTATGTTTTATGTTGTTGAATATGAAATAATTGAAAATATTGAACAATTAACATACCTACATTTTATCTTCTTAAATATAAAATAAGAGTATTAAGTAAACTACACAAATGGCTACTAATTTTTAAGCTATTAATATTTGAGTAAATTTTTATTTTTCTCACTGAAGTTTTAAAAATAATAAATTGATCACTAAAGTTATTGTTTTGTAATAAATTGATCATTAATGTTATCGATTTATAATAGATTGGTCACTCGTCGTTAATATATGTTACGATCAGTGTTTTGAAAATTGGACCGGACCGGCTAGTTCAATCGGTTCAACCGGGAACCTTTGTCTAGTCCGATTCAATCTACACTGGTTGAATCACTACTAGTGAACCGGTCGGAACCGTTGAACCGTTCAAACCGGACCGACTGAAAACCGAAAAAAAGGGAAAAATTGCCAATTTTGTTTTTTTTTTTAATTAAATCAAACGACGTTGTTTGTTAAATGAGTCAAGTTGAACTCGAGCATTGTTAAGCTCGACTCGAACTTGAAAACTTTAAAAGTAAGTTCAACTCGACTCAAACTCACGAGCTAAAAATTATCAAGTTCAACTCGAACTCGAAATATAATATTGAAACTTAAACTCGAAAAGGCTTGAACTAAAAAAAAAATTAGAAGCTCGATTGAAGCCTAAAATTTGAGTTTAATTAAAGTGAAAGAATAGTTCACTCAATGCTCACCAAAAGGCTCCATGATTTTGAATGTCAAATTACCTCTATTATTTATAGAAGTTAGTTGGGATGCTCTTCTATGTTTCTTAGCCATGTGGTATTGTTTTGTTCTCATATTTTTACTCTTTAGACTTTTGGGATGATCTTCTATGTTTCTTAACAATGTGAGATTGTTTTTTTAAAAAAAAATTAAACCAAACAATATCATTTTGTTATGATTTTTTTAGCCCCAAATTTATTTTTTAATTATAGTTATATAATTATATTTAATATTTAATACGTTTTACCTTAAATATTATGTTGTAGTTAATTTGAATCATTTTGTTTCACTTGATTTTATGGTTTTTAACTTATATATGTTATGACTTGCTTTGAATATG
Source organism: Hibiscus syriacus (assembly GCF_006381635.1). Lineage (NCBI taxonomy): Eukaryota > Viridiplantae > Streptophyta > Magnoliopsida > Malvales > Malvaceae > Hibiscus > Hibiscus syriacus. The sequence continues at coordinate 3,384,807 of NW_024061878.1, read as the reverse complement.
ACTTGTGATATAAAAAATTATTTTTTATTAAATATTTTTTATATTTGTATTTAATTTTTTAAATAATTATGACGTTGTTCGGTTCTTCTGACCGATCGGACCGGTAATATGACCGGTTCGCTAACCGGTCCGATTTTAAAAACTATGGTTACAATAGTAATGGAGTATTGATGTGGCGTGTTGAGTTAGTGATCTGACACTATTTTTTTTTGAGAGAATCGCCTCAGTGACCAAAAAAAAGTTATAATATACGATTTTAACCAATTTTTTTTGGATTTGCCAAAATGACCAACAAAATCGCAACGCGAAATAAAAATCGCAACGCGATCCCCAGAATCGCAAATCAGTTTCCAAAATCGCAACGCGATTCTTGAAAATCGCGATGCGATAGTACAAATTCGCATTGCGATTTTACATAATCGCAACGCGAATATGAAAATCGCAACGCGAACACATAAATCGCAACGCGTATCCGTAAATCGCAACGTGTATCCGTAAATCGCAACGCGTATGGGTAAATCGCAATGCGTATCCGTATATCGCAACGCGTATCCGTAAATCGCAACGCGTATCCGTAAACTGCAACGTGTATCCGTAAATCGCAACGCGTATCCGTAAATCGCAATGCGTATCCGTAAATCGCAACGCGTATCCGTAAATTGCAACGATAATCCGTAAATCGCAACGCGTATCCGTAAATCGCAACGATAATCCGTAAATCGCAACGAGAATCTGTAAATCGCAACGATAATCCGTAAATCGCAACGAGAATCTGTAAATCACAACACTTAAATTTTGGGTATATAACACTGAAATCATAAACTAAATCCCTAAATCGCAACTCATTCCATCTCCATCTATCACTCTCTCCGGCGACATCCGTTCCTATATCCAACGACATCCTTCCCAATCCGGCAATAGGTTTTAGTTTCGCAGCTCGTCTGTTTAGTAAATTAATTTACAACCATGAAATCATCTAATGTTGATCATGTTTGGATAGATTTGTGTTTTGGAGGGTCATGGGATAATGTTCATGGTGTTTTACAATATATGCCTTTACCCATGAATCTTCAACTAAAATTGTCTTTACAAAAGTTAACTTATGAAACTCTAATGCTACGTGTTTCAAATAAATTGAATTTAGAGCCCCTAAGTGGATTTAGGCTATCTTATCAGAGAAATGGTAAAGTTTATTTGTTAACCGACAATGAAGATGTTGAACGATTCATTGCTTACATTAGTGTTTCACAAGATGATGTTACATTGTATGTTGTTGAACCTAGAAGTAGTATTGTTGGGTCAGTAGCGGGTAGTAATCAACTAAGTTTTTCTCAAAACCCACAACCTTTCTCTAATCCAAATCCCAATCAACTTTCAGCACCAAATTCCGGTTTTCGTATTGACCAGTTAGACGATGATGAGCCAACAGAAAAAATTGTGAGTACTAGTCAGTATTCGAAATTTGGTCTTGGTCAATATCCGGACTTTGATATTGGTCAATACACGGATTTTGATGATGTTTCAGAAGAAGAAACAGACCATGCGTGTAATGATATTGATATTGGTCAATACCCGAATTTTGATGATGAAACAGCCGTTGCCGAAGAATGTAATGTTGATGATAATGAGGAGGAAGTTACGACTGTGAATGAACATGTTGAACATCCATTCTGTAATTCATATAATCCTGAAGAAGAAAAAGAAGAAGAAAAAGTCCCCGAAGAAAAGAAAATGCCACGGGCGTATAACTGGAATATGCCAGAATTACTTCAGATACCGGAAGAAGAGTTGATAAAGAAAGCAGTTGATTGTTACACAAAAGTTATTCGTATCAAGAAAGATGATTGTTTTGATACAAAGGAAGACTTGAAGATAGCTTTATATACGAAATGTGTGGAAGATGGCTATCAACTAAAAGTTAACAAATCAAGCAAAGATCGTTTCGAAACAAGGTGTATGATTGACAAAAACTGTACGTGGCGTATGATTGCAAAGAGAATAAAAGATTGCAAAATGTTTCAAGTTAGGACTTTTATTGATAAACATACATGTTCAAGAACCCAAGTTTTTCCTCACCATAGACAGGCAAACAAAAAGGTGTTGGGTGGTTTTCTGGCTGAGTTAATGTTTTTGAATGGCAGGGTATATCGGGGACATGAAATTATGACTGACATGAATGCTCAGTTCAAGATTAGTATATCATATTCTCAAGCTTGGAGAGCCAAATGTTATGCCTTGGAATTGTTGAGGGGGTCGCCAGAAGCATCGTTTGCCCAACTGCCGGCTTATTGTCACAATTTAAAGCTGAAAAATCCTGGGTCGGTAACTCATATCAAAACAGATAGAGATGGACGCTTTGAGTTGCTGTTTATCGCCATTGGTGCTACGGTTAGTAAATCAATATAATTTTGTTGACTCATTTTTGTTAGTTACATGCATTTCACATTTAAATGATTATATTTCTTGTGTATATTATTTTGTAGATTCGTTCGTTTATTACTTGCATGCGCCCAGTTATTATAGTTGACGGAGCACATTTGAAAGGTCGATACCTTGGAGTAAACTTATTAGCAGTAGCCATGGATGCTAACAATGGGATATTGCCAATAGCTTACGGGGTTGGCAAATCTGAAACCTCTGATTCATGGACATGGTTTATGGGGCATCTTAGGGATTGCATAGGTCCTATTAGCAATCTGACAATCATATCCGATAGGGCAAACTCAATTGACAACGCTGTTAGAAGGTGTTTCCCAGATGCTTTTCATGGACTTTGTGGTGTTCATTTGTATAGAAATCTAAAATCAAGGTCTGCTGGTATAAAAAAGCACAAATGGACATACTGGAAGGCTGTAAAAGCTTATCGGGAAGTGGATTTCAATAAGCATATAAATTGTTTAAGACGTGTTTTGCCTCAGTGTGCTCAAACACTAGAAGATGTCGGGTTTGAAAGATGGTCAAGAGTACATCAACTTGGAGCAAGATATGGTTTCATGACGTCTAATAGTGCAGAATCAATCAACGCTCTAAGTCGTCATTCCCGGAAATTACCCATTACTATGTTAATGGAGTTTTTTCGAGCCTCTATTCAACAGTGGTACTACAAGAAAAGAAACCATGCAGGTATTATTTCTTTGAATTCGTAACTTATCATATTTATATATTTTACTAAGTATTGTTTATTTAAATTTACAGGAACATTGGAACATCGTGTTACACCATGGACTGAAAAAAAGATAACGAAACGTGTTGTGAAGTCAACGTCATGGAGAGTTGAACCATGTTCAAACACTTTGTTTCAAGTACTGGATAATAACTTAAATGGGCTAGTCGATCTAAATGCAAAGACGTGTAGTTGTATGAAATGGCAAACATCTGGTTATCCGTGTGGCCATGTTATAAAAGTTGCTCTTCATTTAAACCAAGATGATTCAAGCGCATACGCTATGGATTGCTACACTACAGAAGTTTATCGACAGACTTATGCCGAGATTGTCTACCCTATTCCACATCCTTCTGAGTGGGACATACCAGATGACTTACAAACAGTTTTGCCACCAGCCATGGACAGAAGGCTACCTGGCCGACCAAAAAGTCACGATCGTATACCGTCTAAGGGTGAAGAGAAGAAGAGATCGACATGTAGTCGGTGCAAGGAAAGTGGTCATACAAGGTTGACATGTGGATCACCAGTGCCATCAAATCATCTTTTCCTCTACCAAAATATGGATCCTCATCAAAATCCAAAGCTCATATGGTGTCAAGCAAAAGGCAATCATCTTTAAAATCCCAATCACGATTGGCTTCACCTTTTGAGACTGTTAACTTAGGTGATTTTTAAATGCAAACGTTGTATTATGTGGATTTTATGTGTGAACTTTTAACATTTTCAGTTGAATTAATGACTCAGGCCAACCATTTTGACTTAACCAACTCTTGTTATTCAGTTGTTATCACTATTAGGCATGCATTTGACTATCGCAACACGGAAAATACAATCGCAACGCGAAATGAAAATCCCAACATGAAAATCGCAATGCGGAAATGAAAATTGCAACGAGAGAATCGCAATGCGAAATGAAAATCGCAATGCGAAATGAAAATCGCAACGACAGAATCGCAATGCGAAATTAAAATCGCAATGCGAAATGAAAATCGCAATGCGAAATGAAAATCGCAATGCGAAATGAAAATCGCAATGCGAAATGAAAATCGCAATGCGAAATGAAAATCGCAACGAAAGAATCGCAATGCGAAATGAAAATCGCAATGCGAAATGAAAATCGCAACGAGATAATCGCAATGCGAAATTATAAACGCATTGCGATTTTCATTTCCGCATTGCGATTTTCATTTCGCATTGCGATTCTCTCGTTGCGATTTTCATTTCGCATTGCGATTTTCATTTCGCATTGCGATAGTCATTTTTGCCTTCAACATAATGCAGATTGAAATCAACAAAATCAACCATTACATTTCAATCAATTAAACAAGCACAAATAAGAATTATGTTCGCATCAATTACACAAATCAACTTTTACAAATCATCTTTTACAAATCAATTAAACAATCAAAAAATAAGCAATAATTCTTATTTCCGATCATCTACTATTGAATCAACTTTTACAAATCAATTAAACAATCAAAAAACAATCAATTAAACTATTGAATCAACTTTTGCAGCTCGACATCATTTTCACGCAGTTCACTTCTTAGATTAACCTGCAGAAACCAAACATTTGTTCAAACAACACTTTCTACGCAAATTATTGAATTCTAGTTAATTAACCAAACATTTTCATTTATAAGTATATAAACTTACCAATTGTTTATGGACATTTTATAACGCGGATGCAGGTAGGCAGCGTCTCGTATATATCGATTTAGCCATATAATGCCGAAACCACAAGCCTACTGCAGCTTTATCTCTATCGGTGGGAGGTAGATACTTGATGCTTCCCGTCGTCAAACGCTCCAACGCCAAGCATACGAGAGGACCACAATCTCCTCTGGCTCCGCTCGTTTGTTGTGGCGCGGTCTCGTCTCTAATAACTGTAATATTGAGCTTCTTTGGCTTCTTGTTTCCAGAACGAGTCCAATAATTGATCGCATCCAAGAATTTAGCCAAATGAGAGCTCCATCCCTTAATAACATCTCTTAAATCAGCCAATGATATGTAATTTATCATGCTGTCATACACTATTGTCTTAAGGGATGGGAGCTGAAGCTCGACGAGAATCCAATGTTTACGTTCCAAAACAGGGATAAACACCTGCAATCATAAGTAATAATTCATTCATTTGCGCACTTATTTCATAAAACCTTTAAACTCAATCTAAAATAAATACTAACCTTATCGACCTCCCACCATGCAGGATAAAGTTTAGCTTGTCCATTGCCCAAATCAAATGATTCATCTCGTGCATTCTTCAAGTGAACGGCGTGAAAAGACGTCGGCATTATTGTATATCGTATATTTTATTTTTCTTAAGTTTTCTTATTATTAGAAGACGTGTCACCCACGCATCGATATGCTGTTTTACAAAAAAAGACATATATTAGTGACTTACATAAATTAAAAAAAAAATTAATCAAATTGAAATATAAGAAAAATATAAGACTTATCCCCCCATCGAAATAGCCATTGTCTTCGACCCCTAATAATACGCCCCACCAAGGCCGTTCAAGCAACAAAAAGATATCATCGGTGAGCTTGCATATGTCAGTGAAACACCCCTTGCTCCGCTCATGTAGATAAAAATCAACTGCGGTCTTAGCCCAAAGGGTGTTATCCAAAATTGTGTCCGGTAGTTGTTCCCTCTCCTCTTCAGATACCGGTATGGTACTGGCCGGTAACTCATACGAGAGCCAACTTGAATCCATCATGTCCGGCACGACAGAGGGTTTCTCAAGAAGCCTACATATGACGCCATGTGAATCGGGCTCTTGAATGGTGGGAGGGACCTCTTCAATGATGACAGTGGCCTCTTGAACGGTGGGAGGGGACTCTCGAGGAATGATATGGGGGGCCTCTTCAACGATAGGAGTGGACTCTTGAGGGATGACAGGCGAGTCGGGCTTCTTCTTGCGGTGCTTTCGCACTATTGGGGTGTACGGAGACTTAATAGCACGTGCACGCTGTCTGATGCGTGAACTCCGTCGTGCAAGCATAACCCGACGTAAAGCATCCACTCTATCGGGCCGCTAAATAATTAAATACAAAAATCAGTAAATAAACAGACATGATATTTAAACAGTGAAAACAAAGACAAATATGTTTCAAACTTGCATTGTATTCACCCAAGTCATTATTCTATCATAGTTCACAAAATGCATCAGATAACAAAGAAAAATATGTTTCAAACTAATACCCTGAAGTTAGTATTTGTCTTTGTTTTGTCTATTGGTTGAAGTAATGCAATCCATTCAAGTTTCAATTTGCAGAAGAAGAAATAGTTTACTTTCGCAACACGAAACTTAAAATCGCAACGCGAAACCAAAATCGCAACGCGAAATGAAAATCGCAACGACAGAATCGCAATGCGAAATGAAAATCGCAACGAAAGAATCGCAACGCGAAATGAAAATCGCAATGCGATTTTGGTTTCGCGTTGCGATCTTGTCGTTGCGATTTTCATTTCGCGTTGCGATTTTGGTTTCGCGTTGCGATTTTAAGTTTCGTGTTGCGAAAGTAAACTATTTCTTCTTCTGCAAATTGAAACTTGAATGGATAAATTTACTTTCAACCAAAAGACAAAACAAAGACAAATACTATTTCACAGTGTTAAAGAATACACAGTTTAGCAGAATTGGCAGCAACCGAACAAATTTACTTTCAACCAAAAGACAAAACAAAGACAAATATATTCACAGTGTTAAAGAATACACAGTTTAGCAGAATTGGCAGCAACCGAACAAATTTACTTTCAACCAAAAGACAAAACAAAGACAAATACTATTTCACAGTGTTAAAGAATACACAGTTTAGCAGAATTGGCAGCAACCGAACAAATTTACTTTCAACCAAAAGACAAAACAAAGACAAATATATTTCACAGTGTTAAAGAATATACAGTTTAGCAGAATTGGCAGCAACGAACAAATTTACTTTCAACCAAAAGACAAAACAAAGACAAATATATTTCACAGTGTTAAAGAATATACAGTTTAGCAGAATTGGCAGCAACCGAACAAATTTACTTTCAACCAAAAGACAAAACAAAGACAAATACTATTTCACAGTGTTAAAGAATACACAGTTTAGCAGAATTGGCAGCAACCGAATAAATTTACTAAGCAATCTAAGTGAAATGGCTAATCTAAGTGAAATTACGAGTAAATTATCATTAAGTTAAATATGGAAAATCTTAAACTTACCTCGTTGCGTAGAGTATGAACCTCATTCTGCAACGATACTATCATCTCACGTAGAGCGGCAACCTCACCACGTAAAGTTGACACCTCCACACGCCATGCACCATCGTTATCGCGTAGAGTACCGATCTCCTCACGCAAGGCATTGACCTCATCACGTAACTCCCTTGACTCATCCCGTTGAGGTGGAGGTGGAGAACAGGGAGATAGGAGTCGTGGCATCTTTGCCGGTCGCCTATCATGAGGTGATGGTGGAGAAGAGGCTCGATGATGTGACGGGATAGGTGATGGCTCTCGTTCTAGAGATGTATAGTCGGGTCGATCGGGTGATGGCTCTAGGTGAGGTGATGGCTCTCGAATTGGAGGAAGTGGATGCTGCTCATCATCCGTGCCATCAAAAAAATTCTGACTAGCTTGCCACCAATCAGTGGCAAGCTCTTCCTCCGTGGGTGTCAGTCTTTGTAATGGAATGTTGGCCTCCTAAAATATAAAAACTCAAACAAAGTTAAACGTCTACTATTAATAACTTGTTTATATATTATATGAAAGTATTTGTGTTAACTTACATTATTTATTGTGGCATATGGTATTAAGTCTTCCCAATCTAACAGAGTTTTCCTCTTCCAGGAAATAGCCCTGGGAATATCATTTGACGTTTTATTGCATATGTACGCATGCTGGGGAAAGCCTCGAATATCCAAATCTACAAACAATATAATAACAAAATTAGTAATTGTTAAATAATTAATTATAATTTTAGAAACATTATATAGAAATTCTTACCTTAAAGGCCCAAACAAAGCCTGACAAAGTGTATTTGGACCCATCGCCCCGCAAACTTTTGCGGTCATCAAAGGCAGACGACAACTTAGTCCAGGTAGCTTTCCATATATACGAACCCCACGGAAACAGATTCCATGCATTCAGGTCCTCTACCAATATTATTAGCTCCCGATGAATAGGTTGTCTGGCCTCTCTGCCTAAAAAGCCGGCATACACAAGTAGTAGAAGGCATACTCGGACAACATCGACGTCTTCCATCCGAGTGAAACCAGCTTTCTTATTAAATAATTTCTTCAGGTCGTCGACATGTAGGTTCGGCTTCTCCATTGACTCATCCGGAAAAACCCGGGATAACCATGATGGGCAGGCGATATGACGAGTGTACCGGCCTACATCATCGTGTCCGAATCGTAGACCAGTGATTAAGCAGAACTCCTTCCGCCCAAAGCAAGTATACGCTGGTGGAAAATGAAACCATATCTCTTCCTCACCACGTTGTATACTGTCGGGTAGATTTGATGTCATGGTCTGAAGCCACAAATGGGTCAAATTGTAGGTTTCCTCTCAGCCATGGCCCGAAGCAGGTTTCCTCAAACAATTGTCTTTGAGCAGGTGAAAGCTTCTTTGCAATTGTAGTGGCCAGGCTGACTTTATTTCTCAAGGTCAATTGAGCCGAAAAAAATTTCTACAAAAACAATAAACATACCAAGTTAGATATACCAAAAACTACACTGTGAAGATATACCAAAAACAATAAACATAAAAAGTAGTAGTTTATTCTTGAAACTAAAATTTGCAACACTGTTTTGTCTTTTGGTTGAAATGAAAATCGCAACGAGAGAATCGCAACGCGAGATGACAATCGCAACGAGAGAATCGCAACGCGAAATGAAAATCGCAACGAGAGAATCGCAACGCGAAATGAAAATCGCAATGCGATTTTGGTTTCGCGTTGCGATTCTCTCGTTGCGATTTTCATTTCGCGTTGCGATTCTCTCGTTGCGACAGTCATTCTCTCGTTGCGATTTTCATTTATCTCGTTGCGACTCTTCTGCAAATTGAAACTTGAATGGATTGCATTACTTCAACCAAAAGACAGAACAAAGACAAAGACAAATACTAACTTGAAAATCGCAACGAGAGAATAGCAACGCGAAATGAAAATCGCAACGACAGAATCGTAACGCGAAATGAAATCTAAGTGAAATGGTTAATCTATTATTGAAATGACCAGTAAACTTATCATCAGTTTCAATATGAAAAACCTACAATAATGCAAACATTTCAAAATAAAAATAATTAAAAAAACTAACCCTCGGAGGTTGATTTTCCATTTCTGAATATTGTGAGGGATTCTGACCGTGAATGGTTGTGAGGGATTTCGCCGGAGATGGGGACGGAAATCTTCGGAGATGGGGACGGATTTCTTCGCCGTAGAGAGTGAGAGATGGAGATGGGACTGAGTTGTGATTTTAGGTTTTAGGTTATGAGTTGCGATTACGGGATTTTGTCTTAATATTTTTTGTAATTTGAAAATAAAATACGCGTAGCGATTATAATGGCGCTTTAAATATCGCGTTGCGATTTACGGATACGCGTTGCGATTTTATGTATTATCGTTGCGATTTACGGATACGCGTTGCGATATACGGATACGCATTGCGATTTACCCATACGCGTTGCGATTTACGGATACACGTTGCGATTTACGGATACGCGTTGCGATTTATGTGTTCGCGTTGCGATTTTCATATTCGCGTTGCGATTATGGAAAATCGCAATGCGAATTTGTACTATCGCATCGCGATTTTCAAGAATCGCGTTGCGATTTTGGAAACTGATTTGCGATTCTGGAAACTGATTTGCGATTCTGGGGATCGCGTTGCGATTTTTATTTCGCGTTGCGATTTTGTTGGTCATTTTGGCAAATCCAAAAAAAGTTGGTTAAAATCGTATATTATAACTTTTTTTTGGTCACTGAGGCGATTTTCTCTATTTTTTTTACCGAATTTGACTGTTCAAAGCTTTTCACCATATCACTTCTTCAAAGACGGACTCGTCGCAAGGAATTGACGAGATAAGGAACACTTTGAAGACGGGATGGTTCAAGTACATCAACCGCACCAAGAATCTTCTGCATCTCGTCTCCATATGAACAACAGACATTTTCCCGGAAAATTAAGAAAAAATTAGAGATTTTTTTTAAAGGGAGATTCTTGTATTCAAGAGGAAACTTTTATAAACAGGAGAATAAGCCATCTGTATGAAAAACTGGTGTCAAGGGTAAGCCATATATATCTTAATCGACGAAAACGAAGCATAAAACCTTAAAAACATGCTTTAAAACCATCTTTTTGTTCAGTTTATAGCACAAAAGATATGATTGGAACGTTAAACTTATTTCTTTTTTGTAGACACGTGTAATCTAATATATGTTTACCAATTACATCATAGTATTATATGTTTAATCTCTATGAGATTAAGATAGAATAATCGCCATGGTTTTTAAGTAGAGAAGAAAAGAAGAAGTATTTCGTGCCAGGTTTGAATTAACTTTTTTGCCGATTCATAAAACGGGGAAGAAAAAGAAGCATTTCGTGAAGTCATCATCCTTGAGCTCCCTTAAGAAAGTGCGGAGACCTCTCTTATGGATCGCCTGCAAAGCGCTTTTTACCATCGTCGTTGCCATCTTCACACCCTTAACGTTCACAAGGTTTTGAGAAAGCAAAGAGAGTTTAAAGGCGGGTGCTGCACATTCAAAATGTTGCATTTTTAGCTATCAGAGTACAGAGAAGACTCTTAGCCAATTATGCTAAACTGTTGAGCTATCACCATTTCGCTTTGCACGCCATGGTTTGTGAGTATAGAGGTAAGTGAGAAGAAGGACCGATCAAAAGTTTTGGAAAGTTAAACGAGTGGTAAAACGGTGCCAGATCACAGGTTTAACGTGCCACAACAGCATGTTGTTACTTTTAGTAACGACGGTTAACGATGATACAAATCGATAACCCTAAGACTAATTTATTACAAATCGACAACGTTAATGATCAAATTATTACTTTTGAAACTTTAATAAAAAAATTAAAAACTTACTCAAACATTAGGACCATTTAGCGGTGAGTATTAGATCGAGTCTAGTTAAAAAACTTAGAGTTATTCGAGTTGACGAGTCATATTTTACAACTTAAACTTAACTTGAAAACTTCTCGATCCGAGTCGAGTTATTTGAGTTTTTACACTATTTTTTATTATAATTATTTATAGTATTATGCCAATGATTTATTTCAATTTTTCGAGTTATTATAATTATTTATATTATTTTATTATACTATATATATATATATATTATTTTAACATTATAATGTTATTCAATATATAAATACAATCTAAAATTATAAAATATATTCATAATATTATATTTCAAAATAAGTATTTTGAGGGTAAAATATTAATGAAAGTTTAAAGGAGTCAAGGAATTGATCAGAAGAAAGAATTTGCAAACAATTGTAATCAAAAGATTAAATTGAGTAAAATGCAAAGTTAAGGGACTAAATAAAAGAGATAGAGAGAGATAGTGCATTTTTAGTTAAAAAAGTAGAAAGTTGTTGGGATTTACGGAAGCACGAATTGCTCAACCGAAAGGGTTGCAAAGGGGGAATTGATAGAAATTTGTTTAGGGAGTAAGGAGAATAAAATATAAGACAATTGACACAATTATTTATAGTGGTTCGACTTCTCAACCAAGTCTACCTCCACTACCTTAGCTCCTCACTAAGGATTTTCTAACAAATTCACTAATTTGTTCTTTCTTTTTACAGGATCAAGATATAACCTTTACAACTCCCTATCTTTTTCACTTGGCTAAGATAGAACCAACCCCCTTTACAATAGGAAAGAAAATGTAAACAAGAAAAAACTTTACATGGTAGGTGTTTACAGAGAATTAAGCTTACTCAAACACAAAATTTACAAGAGAAATGGAAATAAGATTGGAAAATTATTCTCTTGTGTTTGATTGCTTCTATAGGTGTTCTAACCCTTCTTCAGGTGTCCTCAACTTGTATTTACATGTTGGAATGTTGTTGTGGCCGTTTCTAGCCGTTGGAGGTGTTTTGGAGCCGTTGGGGATCAATTTTCGTGCAAAATAAAACTGCTCAGAACAAGGGGTATCGGTACTACCTTTGTTTATAGTTAAATCAACTAGCCATTACTAGCTGTTGGGGCCTGATGGTATCGATACTATGCCTATGGTATTGATACTATTATACAAAGTAGTATTGGTACCCCTTTGGGTATCGGTACCATTTTTGCATACTGGAATCTGAGCAATACTGGTAGTATTAATACTATCCAGTGAGTATCGATACTTCCCTTACCTTTGGTATTTGTACCATATGAACAGTATCTGTACTATTCATGAGGTATCGATGCTGTAAGAACAGTATCGGTACTATTCATGAGGTATCGATATTGTAAGAACAATATTGGTATTGCTTGTCCAAAAAAAAAACGTTTTGTGCTCAATTCCAAGCTTTAAGGACTTTGAATTATTTTGTAAAACTTTGAAAAACTTTGAATAAATTCAATTCAAGTCCAAAAGCATTTTTTCCTAAAATTGTTATATCAAAATATAGTTCAACAATCTCTCCCTTGTTGATATAACAAAACATTTGAAAAATTATTTTTGGAAAAACTCCCCCTTACTAAAATATTTAATGAAAAAGATATCAATTGTTGAAAAATATATGAAAATGTTCAGCTCCTCCTTTCTCATTAAGAAAATGGTTTTTTTTCAAACCATACTTCTCTCCCTTTTTGTTATATCAAAAATAATTCAACTTTATGGTTCAAAAATAACATTGGAGAGTAAGTGATAAACTTGACATTAAAAATATTTGAAAAATCAAAGATCCCCCTCAAAAAGTGCATTACAAACAAAAATTGACTTTAAAAACTTGACACTTAAACAAAATTGAATTTCAACATAGAATAACAAACATGTTAGTAACACATGAAATTCAATATATCCAAGTCTAAAATATTTTATGCAATATCAATTATTGAAATTAAGTACATGTGCATAAAGCTTTCAAAAATGTTATGCATTTTGAAGAATTTGATATTAATTGTTAGAGAGATATCTTTTGCATTTAAAAACACATGCATAAACATTTAAATTTAGGTCAAAAATTTAAAATTTGTAAAATCAAAGCATTTGAAAAGTTGATATCAATTTTTAGAGAGATATCATTTGTAGTGAAAATTAATTTTGACCAAAATTCATTATGATGACCTAAAAATTATGAAAAATCATTAAAACTTTAAAATGTTCATCATAAAGTATTTTTCAACATACATGAGATTAAAAACAATGCATAATCATTTAAAATCAAAACTCATGCATGCTTAAGCAAAATGAGCAACCAAATAATATAAAAAAAGCATTAAGCTTAGAGGTTATTCATTCCTTTTTCAAGTGTGACTAGAGCATTTGAATATCTTCACTTTGATCACCATTGCTCCCACACGCCTACAAGAGACATTTAAGTAGATTTTGGTATCCAAATTGCTTTGGATCCTTAAACGTTAGTTTCAATGCCCCTTGTTCCTTTGGGAACCCATACTTGTCTAATTTTAAAATGTTTTCCTTTCTTCAAATGACAAGTATGTTCATTGTGACCATGATAATGACAATGTGAGCATTTTGTCATTACGGAACTAGATGAATTATTTAAAATGATTTATTTTTCTTTTGTTAAGCATTCAAGCTTAACTTTTAAATCAAAACATTCTTTTTCAATACTTTCAATTTTCATTTTTTGAAAGCTCTAAATCCTTTTTCAAAATTTCATTTTGGTTTTCAAAATCCATTTTAGCTTTCAAAAGAAAATCATTTTCAACTTTAAATTTAGAAATTAATTTCTTGTATTTGGAGTTCATGGTCTCAAACTCTGAAAATAATTCATCGTATGCATCTTTTAACTCATTAAAAGAATATGAATTTAATCCATTTGAGTTAGAAGATACCTCGGGCTCTTCACGAGCCATTAAGGACATCACCGTTGTAGGTTCTTCTTTCTTGTTTCCATGAAGCTTTTCGAGCTTATTCCAAAGCTCATTGGCACTTGAACAAGAAGAAACTCCTTCATTTACTTCGGGACCAAATGCACAAAACAACATGTGCATGGCCTTGGCATTAAGTTAAGCTTTATTCCGTTCTTGGACACTCCACTACTTCTTCTTTGGAGAATAGTAATTGTTCTCGATCATCTCCCATGCATCAATATCATTTAATTATATGAATAGCTTAATTAGTTTCTTCCAATGACGTTGGTTGGCTCCATTGAAGTATGGATGCTTGTTGATCGATTGGGAGTCTTCCATGTTGAACGAGATGGAGGTGGAAGCCATTTTCTCGATTGCTTTGGGAATCGGTAGAGTTTCTTCAAGGATCATGTCAAGGTTGTTAAACCTTCTAATGAGTCAAGCTCTGATATCAATTGTTGGGATTTTCAGAAGCGTGAATTGCTTAACCGAAAGGGTTGTAAAGGGGGGAATTGATAGAAATTTGTTTAGGGAGTAAGGAGAATAAAAGATAAGACAATTGATATAAGGATTTATAGTGGTTTGACTTCTCAACCAAGTCTACCTCCACTACCTTAGCTCCTCCACTAAGGATTTCTAACAAATTCACTAATTTGTTCTTTCTTTTTACAGCATCAAGAGAAAAACTTTACAACTCTCTATCATTTTCACTTGGCTAAGATAGAACCAACCCCTTTACAAAAGGAAAGAAAATGTAAACAAGAAAAACCCTTACAAGGTAGGTGTTTACAGAGAATTAAGCTCACACAAACACAATATTTACAAGAGAAATGAAAATAAGATTGGAAAACTATTCTCTTGTGTTTGATTGCTTGGATATGTGTTCTAACCCTTCTTCAAGTGTCCTCAACTTGTATTTATATGTTGGAATGTTGTTGGGTCGTTTCTAGCAGTTGGAGGTGTTTTGGAGCCGTTGGGGATCAATATTCGTGCAAAATAAAGCTGCCCAGAACAAGGGGTATCGGTACTCCTAAAGGGAGTATCGGTACTACCTTTGTTTATATTTAAATCAACTAGCCATTGGGACCTGATAATATCGATACTACTATACAAAGTATTATCGGTACCCTTTGGGTATCGATACCATTTTTGCATACTATAATCTAAGCAATGCTGGTAGTATCGATACTACCCAGTGAGTATCGATACTTCCCTTACCTTTGGTATCGGTACCATATGAACAGTATCAGTATTGTTCATGAGGTATCGATACTGTAAGAACAATATTGGTACTGCTTGTCCAGAAAAATGTTTTGTGCTCAATTCCAAGCTTTAAGGACTTTGAATTATTTTTGAAAACTTTGAATAAATTCAATTCAAGTCCAAAAACATTTTTCCTTAAATTGTTATATCAAAATATAGTTCAACAAAATTGAAGTTACATAGGTATTCTATTGTGGTATATGAACATCTGGTTCAATTTTGGTAAAAAACAGACTTGAAATGAAGGATAAATTAAAGAAATAAGAAAATTATAAAAATTGAGGGATTAAATTGAAAAATATTAAATTCATTATTAAAAAGTGAAATTGAAAGTACATATGTATTCTACGAATGTTTTAGGAGAATGTGATTCAAATTGGTCAAAAATTGACTTAAAATGAATGAGGAATTGAAAGAATAATGAAATCAATTACTAAATTATAAATTTGACAAAATACTTAATCATATTTTTGGTTTTTTGAGTAACTCGAAATTTCAAAAGTTCAACTTGACTCTAACTCAAAAAATGAATTAATAATTTGAGTTGACTCGAATGACTTAACTCGAATAACTCAAAATAAAAAAAATAATTTTTCAAGTCAAATCGAGTTTTACCTACCCTATAACCATTTATTTAGTTTAGTAGCAATGTAGCATCTCTCTCCAATCCATCTTAATACGTGTCATTACAATGATATCACTTGATCACATCTCGTCTATTTATTTCAATATAATTAGTTTTTTAGAAAATATTTTCTCATTTTTCAATATTTAGTTTGGAGAAAATAGATTGTCAATTAATTCATTTTCCTAGTTAATAGAATTTCTTTTTCATTTTTTAAAAAATGACTTATTTGATTTTTTCATAAGTTATTTTTTTAATTTTTCACTTCAAAGTATACATACTCAAAATAATATTATTTTATGTATTTAATATTATTTTATTATTTTAATACGATTTTAATAAAATATTAATTATTAAAATATATTTAATAATATAATATTATTTTTTCAGTGTTATAATAACATATATAATTATTTTATAATAATATATGATATTATATTTTTATTTTAATAATATGAGAACCGCAAATCAGAGCTGAGCGTCGTGAAAAACTATCCATTAACTCAAAATCACTCATCCAAATTCAATCCAAATGTCCATAGCAGGGAAGATCAATAAGATTTCAAATAAGCATCATCTTGATCAGTTATTTTTTTATTCTAAAATAAGCTAGACATTAATATTGATTGAGATATGATAAAATCATTAGTTACAAACAATTAACGCTTTAAAATATGGATATTTTTTACTCTAAAATGAAATATTGCGAGGCTAAAATATTCAAAAATAAAAGAGTAGAAGTCAAAGTAACTATTTAGTCAAATGTTAGGGTTTTTTTTTGTCCTAAGATGAGATGGGTCCAAAATATTCTAAAAAAGAATAAGAGTCAAAATGAATACTCAAACCTTACGGGTTAATTCCCGCATTATGCCTATATTGTAAGAAGGATACCACTCCAATTGTGTTGCAGCAAGCTCGCTCAGAATGTGTCAAATGGAAATAGAATATCAGAGGCGGATGTTCCGATTTCGGGAATTGCATTCAAGCAAACTATTTTCACTTTCCAACAACTAGAACATAAATGCACTCATCTTTAATAAAACAGAGTTTCTTAAATCGAGTAAAGAAGAAGAAGAAGAAATGCCATCAGGCAGGTTTTTTGGTTCATTGTCAACACCAAGGGTCGATGTCACAATTGACACCGGCAATCATATTTTGATTCACACTTTAGATGGTTTCTTGAAGATTGGAACTGTAATTTATACTCCATTTCCCTTTTGTTTTAGATAACTTTTCTTGTGCATTTCCATCATGTATGTACCCCATCGCCATGGCTTCATTTTCAGGTGGCAGCAACAAGGTCGATTGCAGATGATTCATTTAAAGCTATCAGTAGAGGTTTTATCGACTTCTTTTTCCCAAATTGTTTTTTAAGTGTTGTATTTGTTGTCATATTATCAACTTCTCATGGGGTAGGAACGATCCGTGGCACAACAGACTGGGCATGTTCACTATTTTTCGCAGCAAAGGGGAAAATGGTACTGCCATTAAAAGGATTAAAGATGCATTTTGATCATAATCTCGATATATAGTGATTTAAAGTTCGATTCTTTTTCAGATGTGGCATTGTGTTACAGAAGAATGCCATGATCGGAGGAGCCCTAACAGGGGCCGTTGTCTCTGCGGCCACCAGCAACGACAAAGAACGAATTGTATCGGATGCACTCACAGGAGGTGCCATTGCAACTGCCTCAGTGTTCTTAAACAACATGTGAAAACAACAGCAAACTGATTGTGCTTTATTTTCTTGCATATCAAGTATCTCTGAGTTGTGTGATCCCATTTTCCCCCTCAGTTTCCTTGGTGAATTTATCTGGTTGCAAGAAAACATGGTTGCAATGATTAAAATAACAGGATTATGCCATTGATCTCCTTCAACCACAGCTTCTTATCCATCTTACCTGTGTAGAGATTTTGAGCAGTGAAGCAAAGGAAGAGGTTGAATGCAGCTCATTTAATTTGCATGTTCGTAAATAATTTAAGTTCTGTAAGATCAATGGTTTTCCTAATAAACTGCACAATTTGTCCAGAATATACTTTCAACAATAATATAATTTCCACAATGACATACCAATTTGACCAAATGTACAAGACATTCATTCTCTTGAGAAGGATCAATGGGAAAGAATAAATACAATTAATAAGCCAAAAGGATACATGCTTTATATTTTATCTTCGAAACTGGTCAATAAGTTTCAGTAAGCTATAGGTTTCAGCATCTGGCCTCGCCCCTCCAAGAATAATCTTTTTCAAAAGATTAGGATCATAGATTTTAGCCTTCGCATAAGCTTTGATCAAAGTATTGTACACAAAAGTATACCGGGAATAGTTTGCTTTTCTAAGCTCTTCAAATAACTTCTCAGCATTCTTCACATCACCATTTTCAGCAAAAATTTCTACCATTGAAAGGTATTCTCCAGCCATGGTGTCGAACATTGGACTTTGTTGCATGTTGTCAAATCCATCCCCTTTTCTAGAGTCTTCAAGCATTCCTCCACCAGTCCCGCTTTTAAGCACCCAAGGGCAAGTTGTCGAAAGGTAATGGAATTTGGTTTGCATCCATTCATCCTCATTTCTCTGAAAACCTTGGTTGCCTTGCTTAGAAGAACATTTTTGCAGTATAAAGATATCATTGAATTGAACTGCTCAGTTGATTTCAAACCCTTTTACTGCTTTCATTTGTGTCCAAAGTTCTTCAGCTCGACTTGGCTTTCCTATCCTACCATATGCTTCAATTGCCAGAATATAACTCTTCAATCGAACATGGGGGAACTCTTGCACAGTGCCCCAAGTTCTCTCTATTTCCTTCCCTTTCCCCAAATACCCATACAATATCATTAGGACGTCTAGCGTTGACCAGTTATTTCCAGTCATAGCCTCCTCAACAGCCTCAACATAAGCTTCAGCTGCAATGTATAGCCTTGCCACTGCTTGTGCAGTAGCTAGTATGCAGTAAGATACCTCATTCGGATCAACTTCTACTTGCTTCATATCATTGAAAACCTTTACCAACCCTTCAATGTTGTGCTCGTTTGCCTCCATTTTCATGAGAATATTGTAAGTGGAGACGTGTCGAGCCACCTTATCTGCATTTGACTTAGAATTTTCAGAATAGTTTTCCTACGTCCCGAAGATGAATGGCGTGTCTTAATTCCCTCATTTTCTTCATGTACTCGAGTGAAAGCCTTATCAGGCCTTTATCCAAGCATGCAATCACAAGATTACAACTCATTCTGAAACTCCTGAGGGACACAACTAAATAGCTTTTCGCCTTGTGATATGCCATGAAGTTTAGTTGTAAATTCCAAATGGTAAGAGTAGTCTAATTCTTTCAGCCGATACGGTCTCTCTCTAATCACCCATTCTATCACCTAGTAAAAGTAATTAAAATTTGAGAGTTAGATCCACCTATTCCCCAACATCATAAGTACAAAAGTGCACACAATTCTAAAGGGTCACACAGATTGCCATCTTGGTTCCAAAGCTAACAAATTTATAAACACACACGTACATTTATTTGTTTGTTTACAGGGATGGACTCAGGACTTTATGTTAGAGGTGAACTTATAAAATTCTAGGGGGCGAAATCAGATTATCAGTAGAAAATACAAATAAACTATGGGACGACCACCCCCGGTCCATCCCGGTTTGTATGTAGGGAAATGCTTAACGGATGAAGATGAAATGTCTTCTTTGTTCTAACATAGTAATCAAGCATGGGCAAGCTAACAATTCAACGTTGTAAATTAAGTTCTTCAGCATATGGGTTTTCGAAAGGAAGCAGGAAATCAAATATTTACATGAAAACCAGCTTATTCATTTGAAATATTTGAGATTAAGCCTCTTCAGTTTTCGGACTATCATTTCTTTCTTCTTAACTTCTTAGCAATCAATAAATAAATAAAAATAGACTAATTTCAGAGAGAGAAATTTACCTCAAGAGCTTGTTTATTCAATTTAAGTTTCCTCAAGCGATTAATGGCGCGAAAAATATCACCCCTGTGAACGGGAAATCCATCAGCCATCCAGCTTTTAAACGCTAACCCACAGTTTCTCCTTTAGGGAGTCTCTCGATTCTCAATGATAAACATTTGGGGTTTTCTTGTTCGGAATCCGAAGCTTGTGTTTGAATTTGATCAGCTGTTGTGGAACACATAAACTTGAGAGAATAGGTGTACCTACCAAGTGTTCGATGTATTGCTTGAAAGAACCTACGGTTTCGCAGCAAAATCAGTGTTTACATGCTTCGGCTCTGGAGTTTCTAGCCAAAGAATAAAATTTTATTTTGTAGCTTTTTTTGGTAAATATTGGGCTGCCCCTTTCAAGACCGAAACATGATTGTTTTCTCTCAAGCTTGAGTTTCTAACTCGAACACCGTTTGTAAGTGTGTATGAATATTAATTGTTATATAGTTAAAAGTCTCTTTAAATATATATTATTTTATAATCCATCGTTAAATCTTATTTTAATTAATTGATTTTGATCGTTGAAGAATAATCAACCAAATGAAATAAATACATATAAATATATTATGAAAATGTCACCTTATAGAGTTACAAAAGTCATTAAAATTATAAAAAATTATAAAAATACAAATTTGTAAAAATTCTAAAAAATCCTTAAAGTTTATGAAAGAATATAAAAGTATTTTTTAATAAATACAAAGGTTATTTGTAGAAAATTGCAGTCACTGGATTCAAGTAATTGACTATAATACTAAATTATTATTATCATATTGGTTTTATCCCATAAACAACGTAGAAGAGTTTGTTATAGAACCATTGATGAAAAACTAATTACATATATTTGAGACTATGATATATTTATGATGGGATATATTAGAAATTATGATACATTTTTTATTTAAGTTTATTAAAAATATTGTTTTAAGTATACATTGTCATAACCATTTTTTAGGTAAAACAATTATGTATTATTTTAAAAAACGATTATGATTTTTATTTGGAAAATTTGAGTATTTTGGATTAATTGGAATTAAATCGAATAGGAGTCGCCATCGACCTTTGAGTTAGGTAGGTCGAATACCTAAAAACGTCTTTTAAAAACATTTTAAGAAAAATCGTTTTTAAAATAAAAACCCGGTCTGCGTTTACAAAGATTCGATTAAAATGAGTTTGGGAGTCGATTACGCGCGGGGAAGGATTAGCACCCCACAACGCCCAAAAACCGGTACTTGATCGCTTACGCGTTGTCGTAAATGGTGGAAATGATGAATCGAATATAAAGTTAAATTGTGATCTATTTATCGAACATTGATTAATTTGCTTCGAATTAAATAAATAGAGGAAATTCTTTAAATCGAAAAGAAATCTCAAAATTAGCAATCCTCCGTCGGGAAAGCTAACTCGAATATTTCTTATCAGTATTAAATATTCCCTCGTCATTGATTTTAAAAATACGAGTCGAATATAAATTTAATATTGACATTTGCTTAAAATAACATAAAGTGCTATTTAGAAACATTCATTGTATCATTTGAATTAAAACCGATTAATTAGCACGAAAAATAACTTCAATTTATTTCAAGCTCCCATTTCGTTCGAACGTCGTATCGGATTGCAACACTTCGATTAAGTGATACTTTCCACGCCCGTTCTACAAATGTAGTTCTCGAAGATATTCATACAATATTTAAATAAAGAAATACATTGGAAACAAATATAAATAAAATATATGAAACAAAATATTTATAACATATAATGTTAAACATATTTATTCACATATGATATAAATAAATACATAACGTAAAAATATGTACATACAAAAAGGATTGACATAGACCCAAATCAATATTATAATTACCAAATAAATGATCAAAAAGTAAATATTTATAATTACAAGGATTAACATGGTAATAATAACAACTTAAAGAGCTAAAACAGCAAAAATAGAAAATTAGAGGACTAGAAAGTAATTACAAATAAAACAAAGCTCAAATTACAAATATTAAATAATACAAGTATTAAAAATAAAAATAACCCATAAGTAATAATTAGGACTAAATTGAAATTTCACAGAAAAATGGAGGGTTAAAAAGTAATTAAACCAAAAATGCTAAAACAGTGACTGAAATAAAATATTTACAAATGTGGTGGCCAAATTCGAATAACACAAAGATTATAAAATACATGGAATCAGTGATCAAATTAAAATAGTCGAAAATATTAAATCCAGAATCAAATATAGAAAAAAATGATATAAACATGGATAATGACTAAAATAATAAATTTACAAATACCATGGCTAAATTCAAATGTTAACAAAATATGATAACACATTAAATTAGTGACTAGAATTAAGTAATCACAAATAATATGAACAATATCACATATAAACAAACATGGTAAAATAAACAATATAGTGGCTTAAATATAAATGTTGAAATGTAAGTGCTCGAAATCAAAGAAAATGAGACTTCATTTAATGGTTTAATAATAATATTACAAGATCAAAGGGACTAAAAGTGTAGTTAGCCCACACACAGAAAACAGATAACCCTTTCCCCTAAATGCTGTCGTTTCGCAGGGGATATTAAAGTCCTAAAATCGGGCTTGCTTACCCTCATTCTCAGCTATTTAAGAAACCAGAAGGGGGAGAGTTCATTCAAACTCTCCCCAGCCGTAACCCATGTACGCCCCAGCCACCATACGTGGCAAAACAAAGCCCCGGCCACCGTGAATCGGTGGCCACGGGGATCCAAATGCCCCTGCATTTTCTCTTTTATATTCTAAAACAACCCCTCCATTACCCTAAAATCAAATAAAACCCCTATTCAAACCCTAAATCTAAGAAATAACAAGGGTTTACCTTCGGTGGGACTAGGATAACTCTGATGAGGCCACCACGATCGGGTTTTGGATCCAAGGTAAGATTTCTCCATCCTTTCTACATTTTAATTTTTCTATTTTTTTTCTTTGGGTTCGAATTTCTTTGATTTTTCTCTGGTTTTATTCATTTTTCACTGAACCCCTCCCCCAAATCTCTCTCTTTTTTCTCTATTCTCTGTTTTCTTCAAAACCAACCGAATGCCTCATTTTCTTTACTGCATGTGCTTTAATCTTTTCTTTGGTTGAGATGATGAGGTCTAGGAATAGGGGAATGAGATTTCCAGATTTTAGGTGAAAAATCTCATATTTTTGGGATTTATTGGGTATTTTAATTTGGGGTTTCAATTTAGGCCACTATTATTTGATTTGGTTACTGTTTTTACAGGAACCGGT
This sequence comes from Hibiscus syriacus, assembly GCF_006381635.1. NCBI lineage: Eukaryota > Viridiplantae > Streptophyta > Magnoliopsida > Malvales > Malvaceae > Hibiscus > Hibiscus syriacus. The sequence continues at coordinate 3,361,476 of NW_024061878.1, read as the reverse complement.
CACTGTTTGATGGATGGACTCCCTTCAGCTCTGATGACGGCGGCGGCGAGGGAAGCAGTCGGCTTGAGCGGCTGAGAAATTGAAGGCCAAACGGTGGCGGTGGCTGGCTGTTGGATGATGGGTGTTAGGTTTAACTAGTTGGGCTCTGGGATTGGGCCTCTTGGTGGGCTTCGGGAATTGACTAGGGTTGGGTACTTGTAAACTGGTTGGGCTTCAGGTTTGGGCCTCGGGATTGGCCTGCAAGATGTAAATTGTAATTAGTAATAATAATAATATAAATAATAATATAAATAATATAAATAAATGAAAAAAGACCCAGAAAAAAAATGGGTGTCTACAGCTGCCCCTCTTTGCACTTTCTTGTGTTAACAATAATATGGCAAAGACAACAAGACATCACGTTTTTGTATGGTTCTCTCCCTTTTATGCTTAGAAATTATATCATGTTTGTTGGTGGGGGAAGACACTGCTCATACTTGATGAAGAGTTCGAGTCGTCTAAGGGTGACACGGTTCCTACGTGATGAGGAAATATAGTCGAGGGATGACACTGCTCATACGTGATGAAGAGTTCTGGCCATCTTTAGGAAGGGTGATAACTCGGTTCCTACGCGATGAGGACGACTGGTTATCTAGGGGTGACACGGCTCATACGTGATGAAGAGATCTGGTCAGGGGATGACACGGATCATACGTGATGAAGAGTTCTTGGCCATCTTTAGGAAGGGTGATAACTCGGTTCCTACGCGATGAGGACGACTGGTTATCTAGGGGTGACACAGCTCCTACTTGATGAGGAGGACTGGTCGTTTAAAGGAAATGTGATAACTCGATTCCTACATGATGAGGACGTCTGGTTATCAAGGTTGACACGGCTCCTACGTGATGAGGAGGTCTGGTCAGGGGATGACACGGTTCCTATGTGATGAGGACTGCTGGCCATATTTAAGGATTATGGTTTCAAGATAAACTAACTCAAAGATTTGTTTCAAAAGAAACAGACTCAAAGATAATGTGTTTCAAAAGCAACTGTCTCGAAAAAGACAAAATTCATTTCAAGGGAAACGACTCAAAGATGACGTTTAAAGGAAACTGTCCCAAGCGAGACAAAATTTTTGTTTAAGGGAAACATTCTCAAAGATCGATGTTTCGAGAGAAACAAACTCAAAGATGTCTTTGTTTCAAGAAAAACATACTCAAATATTTTGTTTGTTTTGTTTCAATGGAAACAAACTCAAAGATTTTCCTTAAAAGAAACTGTCTCAAAAGAGACAAAATTTTGTTTCCAAAGAAACATATTCAATGATTTTTCAAAAGAAATTGTCTCAAGAGAGACAAAATTTTGTTTTTTAGAAAATTGTATCTAAGTGAGAAAAAATTTTGTTTTCAAAGAAACAAATTCAAATATTTTTCTTCAAAAGAAACTATCTCAAGGGATAAAACCTTGTTTCCAGAGAAACAAACTCAAAGATGATCTTGTTTTAAGAGAAAATGTCTCAAGAGTCAAATTTTGTTTCAAGGGAAACGAATCAAAGATGGTTTTATTTCAAGAGAAACAAATTCAAATATTTTATATTTTTAGAGAAACTGCCTCAAGGGAAACAAAATTGTTTTAATAGAAACGATCTCAAAGGTGGGTGTTTCAAGAGAAACTAACTCAAAGATAGGTGTTTCAAAAGAAATTATCTCGAGACAAAATTTTGTTTCAAAAGAAACAAACTCAAAGATTTTTTTTCCACAGAAATTGTCTCAAGAGACAAAAAATTTGTTTTCAGAGAAACAGAGTCAAAGATTTTTGTTCTTATAGAAATGAATCAAAGATTGTTTTTACGAAAAAATGTCTCGAGAGAGACAAAACTTTGTTTCAAAAGAAAAACACTCAAAGATGGGCTTTGTTTCAAGGGAAACAGACTCATAGATGGTAAATGTTGTTTCCAAAGAAACAGACTCAAAGGCTTTTCAAAAGAAACTTTCTCAAAAGAGAAAAAAATTTGTTTCCAAAGAAACATACTTAAAGATGGGTTACTTCTTAAGTGAGAAGAAATTTGTTTCAAGGAAACAATCTTCAAGGTTGGTTTTTCATTAGAAATTGTCTCAAGAGAGACAAAATTTATTTTTAAAGAAATAGACTCAAAGATGATTTTGTTAGTAGAAACAAACTCAAAAAATTGTTTAAAAAGGAACAAACTTAAAGATTTGTTTACGAAAAACTGTCTCAAGAGAGACTAGACTTTGTTTCAAAAGAAAAATAATCAAAGATGGGTTTTATTTTAAGGGAAACAATTTCAAAGGTGTTTAAAGGGGAAATTGTCTCACATGAGATGAAATTTGTTTTAAAAGAAATTGTCTCAAGCGAGACAAATTTTTTTTTTAAAATTCTCAAAATTTATGGGAAAATGTCTCAAGTGAGAAAGAATGTGTTTCTAGAGAAGTTGTCTCAAGCAAGATAAATTTTGTTTTTTAGAAAATGATCTCAAGTGAGATCAACTTTGTTTAGTGTGAAACAAATTCAAAAATTTGTATCTCAAGGAAAAATGTCTCTAGCTAGACAAAATTTGTTTTTCAAGAAATTGTCTCAAACGAGACAAAATTTGTTTTTAGAAAATTGTCTCAAGCGAGACAAAATTTGTTTTTCAAAAGAAATTGTCTCTAGCGAAACGACATTTTGTTTCAAGAGAAACAACATCAAAGGATACTGATAATTTGCGTGTTCCAGCTAGTGGATGAAATGCCTTCAGAATATCTGATTGTTAACTTCAGGAAGTCAAATCATTGTTTCTTCAACTTAGAGATATCCAGTTATTTCCGAGCTTTAATTTCCTGAGAGATCAAAATGATGTATTTATGAATGCCTAATCTTTGATGTTATGATGGATGTCAAGATAAAATTTGTTTGATGTTTTATTGAATTCATCCCTAGGAGAGGAGAAAAATGTATTGAATACACATGATAATAAATGTTTGATTCGAATTTTATGTGTCATGTATGTACGTACGTACGTACGTACGTACGTATGTATGTATGTATGTATGTATGTATGTATGTATGTATGTATGTATGTATGTATGTATGTATGTATGTATGTATGTATGTATGTATGTATGTATGTATGTATGTATGTATGTATGTATGTATGTATGTATGTATGTATGTATGTATGTATGTATGTATGTATGTATGTATGTATGTATGTATGTATGTATGTATGTATGTATGTATGTATGTATGTATGTATGTATGTATGTATGTATGTATGTATGTATGTATGTATGTATGTATGTATGTATGTGTATGTATGTATGTATGTATGTATGTATGTATGTATGTATGTATGTATGTATGTATGTATGTATGTATGTATGTATGTATGTATGTATGTATGTATGTATGTATGTATGTATGTATGTATGTATGTATGTATGTATGTATGTATGTATGTATGTATGTATGTATGTATGTATGTATGTATGTATGTATGTATGTATGTATGTATGTATGTATGTATGTATGTATGTATGTATGTATGTATGTATGTATGTATGTATGTATGTATGTATGTATGTATGTATGTATGTATGTATGTATGTATGTATGCATGTATGCATGCATGCATGTATGCATGTATGCATGTATGCATGTATGCATGTATGTATGTATGTATGTATGTATGTATGTATGTATGTATGTATGTATGTATGTATGTATGTATGTATGTATGTATGTATGTATGTATGTATGTATGTATGTATGTATGTATGTATGTATGTATGTATGTATGTATGTATGTATGTATGTATGTATGTATGTATGTATGTATGTATGTATGTATGTATGTATGTATGTATGTATGTATGTATGTATGTATGTATGTATGTATGTATGTATGTATGTATGTATGTATGTATGTATGTATGTATGTATGTATGTATGTATGTATGTATGTATGTATGTATGTATGTATGTATGTATGTATGTATGTATGTATGTATGTATGTATGTATGTATGTATGTATGTATGTATGTATGTATGTATGTATGTATGTATGTATGTATGTATGTATGTATGTATGTTTTTCTCAATCTGTAAGGAGAATGGTTGCGAGAGCAGTCTTCACTCTATCATTGATTTAGTTTGTCTGCATTTCCACCAGGATATACTCTTGCAAACCTCGACCTGAGACAATTTGTTTTCTTGCCCCAAAAATTTAGCTTCTCTTGCCCCAACTTCGATTCTGAGCTTCGGAGATATATTTGTTGAATTCTAAGATATGCCTCCAAAGAGATTATCTTGTTTGAAAATGTTTTTCTTCTTCTTGTATATTCAAAAGTATGAAAATATCAATTAAAAGAGTTTGTCTTCATATTCGAGCCACCTTTTCAAATTTTCAACTCGAATCCTCCTTTAGTTTCAAGACATTATTCAGAATTTACGTCTTGCACCCCCCTTTTGTTATTTTTTCTCTATCATGCATTAAAGATTTTAGAAAACTTTTTTTAAAAAAATAAAAGATTAATCCTGATGGGTGGAATGAAATCTGAAGAGTCTCTTCCGCTTAGAAATCCATATATGATTAGAAAGGACTTTTTAGGCACGTAACATAGGCCATGGTTCAGGGTTATGAAAGAAAGGGATAAAAGGCCCAAACAAGTGTTTAAGGGTAATTGAACCAAGGATCAATTTACTCGGATGCCTTCAATCTTGTCTTGCTCAATTTGAATCTGCTTGTATGAGTTCTTTATTTTCTCTTGATGTTCCATGATCTTCAAGTGAAGTGATTCTGGAGTGATTGTTCTTGATCAATCTCACGATTTGAAGCTCGATGCGTCATTTGAGTCAAGGGACTCATTGTCTGTGCTCTTTGTCATCTTTTTGTTCTTTGCTCTTTTCTTTTCTTTTTTATTGTTTTTGTTTTTCATTTATTTTTTCTTTGTTTTTCTTTGTTTCTTTTCTCTTTGATATGATCTTTGCACTCTGTATTTGGTTCACTTTTTGGTATCTAATCTGAATCAATGTCTTCACTCATACGAGCAAATTTCCTCTAACTTGCCCCCAGTGTGGAGGGTGATCCTTGGTTAAGGTTGAATCAGAAGAAAACATGATTTAGGCTCAAAGGGGACACAAGGGATATATTTTCTCCTGTTGTGAAGGGATAAATAAAGAAAGCCGTTCATCATCTCATACATAGAAGTCTTCGCATAAGAGGTATCCCTAGGGGGATAAATATTCTAGATTAAAAATTTTATTCACATGAAAATAATGTAATTAATGCATGATAAAATAATTTTGAATTAATTTCCTTATTCTGCTTCTTGATCTCAGCATGTCTCAATTGCTCATGCTCGTCCTCAGAATATTTCTTCAAGATGCCCCACATTGTTTCTTCTTGTAGGTAATTTCATGTTCAAGTGAACAGTGTACTCAATGCCTTTAGGTTTTATTGGTAGAAAAAGTTAGTTTGGCATCTAAGAAGACGATGGTGCGAATTTATTGGCTCAATGAAAGATAAGGGTATGAATTTTTGCGTATCAAAAGGATAAATGCAATGTTTCAAGGTCTCAAAGAAAGGAAATGTCAAAATTTTGTCTTCTGTAGTAACCATGAATTATTTTGGGTAAAAATCGAGAGATTTTATTTTGGTTTATACGGGATAAGAAAGGTCTAATCTTGTCATATGTCAAAAATCTATAATTCTTGAAACATTAAGAGAATCCGTAATTCATTTGATATTCGAAGAACTAAAGATTAAAACTTGCTCAATTATTTAGATTTAGAAGAAAGCATAAATTAAATCATTAAGATTAAAAATATTTAAGCACATATTGAAGAAAGAACAAAAACGAGTTCAAACAAAACAATATCTATGGATGCAAATGGTAAATGCAATGCCCCCATCCTTATTCGATTGTCCATGCCCCTGAATCCTTCAGGTTCTGGATATTACGCTTCAGTGCCTTATATTTTCAGCAGAATGTCTGGAGCTTCTTATATGGTAACTGCACACGGCTTCAACATAATAAACCTCAGGATATGGGGAATTGTTTTAGATCATTTTGGCATGCTCAGTCCTACAACCAGCTGAACAGGCTTCCACCGTACTGATTTCAACTTCTTATTTTACTTGTTCGAATCTTTCTTCTATTCTCAACGTGATTAGGACCACTTCATTGAATCCTCCACTGATTAATCTCATTTTTTTATGAATGATGAAATGCAGATACGAAATGCAAAGATGCAAATGCAGATGCAAAAATGTTGATCCCAACGATGAATATCATATAATAATTTTCACTAGAGATAAGAGCTTTCACATTACAAGACAGTAAACTTTACAGACATGCATTCGCTTAGATGGTTGAGTCTGAATAAATCGCTTCTTCGTCTCAGATATTCATCATCGAAAATGATGCCCCTCAATGTTCTGTAATCTGACACCATTAATGCCCCAACAGTGCTGAAGTTAGTGCGTCACTCCTTGATGGTTAGTGATGGACTGATTGTAGATGAGAATCTACTATTGGGTTACTCTTTGGTTCAATGGATCACCATTTCATTCTCGAATGTTGCACGATCTTCGAGCTCACTACTTTGTCTCGAATCTTTGTATTTGGAACTGATGCCTCTCAATGCTCTGTAAACTAACTTCGTTAATGCCTCTACGGTGCTGAAGCCATTGCATCGCTCCTTGATGACTAGCAATAACATGATTGTAGATAAAACTCCACTGCTGGATTACTTCTCGGATCAATAGATCAACATATCAGACTTGAATGTTGCACGATCTTTAAGCAAACCTCATTCTTGTACTCTGTGAATTTTTTTTAGCCTTCGGTGCATATCCGTGTATGTGACTGTTTGATTGAAAACTTTTATCTCTTATTGTGAAAATTTTCTCTCGAATATTCCCTTGCAGATCAACACTCTTGCATCACGATGATGCAATACAATGCAAATAAGGATGAAAAATGACACAAACAAAATAAATAAGTTAGTGTACATAAACAAAAGAAAAGAATTTAGTTAGCACATGTAAGACAATCAATGCATATAAAAATGTTATTCAAAGATAAATATAACACCTACCCCGTCATGATATCTACCCGAACATGCTTTGATTAAATAACATTCCTACCCGGACACGCTATCTACCCATAATGATATATTTTTAAGAAATTGGTCCTAACCTCATGGTATCTAGTTCACATGCTTTTATTCAAAATAAATAAATATATTCTACGAATTTAAAGCAAAAGGTAAGGGTTTAGAAACACTCATCCTTGGTGTACACTTATTTTGGGTACCTATTGACGGACAGAGGTTCGGTATGTCTATACCTAGGGTGAATGTTCTACGGTTCACTATATGAATGGTTTCGACTCTAACAGGAAAATGGGACTCGAATTGTCCTTGATGTCGGTACCCCCTTTGGCTGCCAAACCCTCGATCCTCACCCATTACAGGTTTCGAACGAAGCGAGTTCAATTCGAGGGGACTCACTGCCTTATACCCATATGAGGAATAAATCCCTACGAAGGTATAAGGTATGTATCCCATAGGTTAATTGTTAAAACTCATACGAAGAATAAATTCTTACGAGAGTAAAGTAATCAGCCTGACTAATTTGGATCGAAGCTCGTATCTAGAGCTTATGTCATGCAAATGCTCGTGATGTGTGTGAGGAGGAACGTACCTACCTTTGACTCAAAACCAAAAAAAACACTAGACAAAGACTTGGTCAAATCTGAAAAGAAAAAATTAAAATGTTAGTATGGCAATTAAAAATGAAGCAATTAAAACTTCAATAAACAGATCATAAATCAACTAAAGACTCGAATTCATAGTTTCCACCATAACGGCAATGTGTAAGCAACCTACAACCTGACTCTCTTAAAGATGTCCCCAACAGAGTCGCCAAGCTGTCATAACCATTTTTTTAGGTAAAACAATTATGTATTATTTTAAAAACGATTATGATTTTTATTTGGAAAATTTGAGGATTTTGGATTAATTGGAATTAAATCGAATAGGAGTCACCATCGACCTTTGAGTTAGGTAGGTCGAATACCTAAAAATGTCTTTTAAAAACATTTTAAGAAAAATCGTTTTTAAAATAAAAACCCAGTATGCGTTTACAAATATTCGATTAAAATGGGTTCGAGAGTCGGTTACGCGCGGAGAAGGATTAACACCCTACAACGCCCAAAAACCAGTACTTGATCGCTTACGCGTTGTCGTAAATGGTGGAAATGATGAATCGGATATAAAGTTAAATTGTGATCTATTTATCGAACATTGATTAATTTACTTCAAATTAAATAAATAGAGGAAATTCTTTAAATTGAAAAGAAATCTTAAAATTAGCAATCCTCCGTCGGTAAAGCTAACTCGAATATTTCTTATCAGTATTAAATATTCCCTCTTCATTGATTTTAAAAATACGAGTCGAATATAAATTTAATATTGACATTTGCTTAAAATAACATAAAGTGCTATTTAGAAACATGCATTGTATCATTTGAATTAAAACCGATTAATTAGCACGAAAAATAACTTCAATTTATTTCAAGCTCCCATTTCGTTCGAACGTCGTATCGGATTGCAACACTTCGATTAAGTGATACTTTCCACGCCCGTTCTACAAATGTTGTTCTCAAAGATATTCATACAATATTTAAATAAAGAAATACAATGGAAACAAATATAAATAAAATATACGAAACAAAATATTTATAACATATAAAGTTAAACATATTTATTCACATATGATATAAATAAATACATAACGTAAAAATATGTAAATACAAAAAGGATTGACATAAACCCAAATCAATATTATAATTACCAAATAAATGATCAAAAAGTAAATATTTATTATTACAAGGATTAACATGGTAATAATAACAACTTAAAGAGCTAAAACAGCAAAAATAGAAAAATAGAGGAATAAAAAGTAATTACAAATAAAACAAAGCTCAAATTACAAATATTAAATAATACAAGTATTAAAAATAAAAATAACCCATAAGTAATACTTAGGACTAAATTGAAATTTCACAGAAAAATGGAGGATTAAAAATTAATTAAACCAAAAATGCTAAAACAGTGACTAAAATAAAATATTTACAAATGTGGTGGCCAAATTTGAATAACACAAAGATTATAAAATACATGGAATCAGTGATCAAATTAAAATATTCGAAAATATTAAATCCAGAATCAAATATAGACAAAAATGATATAAACATGGATAGTGACTAAAATAATAAATTTACAAATACCATGGCTAAATTCAAATGTTAACAAAATATGATAAAACATTAAATTAGTGACTAGAATGAAGTAATCACAAATAATATGAACAATATCACATATAAACAAACATGGTAAAACAAACAATCTAGTGGCTTAAATATAAATGTTGAAATGTAAGTGCTTGAAATAAAAGAAAACGAGACTTCATTTAATGGTTTAATAATAATATTACAAGATCAAAGGGACTAAAAGTGTAGTTAGCCCACACGCAGAAAACACATAACCCTTTCCCCTAAATGCTGTCATTTCGCAAGGGATATTAAAGTCCTAAAATTGGGCTTGTTTACCCTCATTCTCAACCGTTTAAGAAACCAGAAAGGGGAGAGTTTGCCGTAACCCATGAACGCCCCAGCCACCATACGTGGCAAAACAAAGCCCCGGCCACCGTGAATCAGTGGCCACGGGGATCCAAACGCCACAAACGCCCCTACATTTTCTCTTTTATATTCTAAAACAACCCCTCCATTACCCTAAAATCAAACAAAACCCCTATTCAAAGGACCTTCGGTGGGACTAGGATAACTCCGGTGAGGCCACCACGACCGGGTTTTGGATCCAAGGTAAGATTTCTCCATCCTTTCTACATTTTAATTTTTCTATTTTTTTCTTTGGGTTCGAATTTCTTTGATTTTTCTCTGGTTTTATTCGTTTTTCACTGAACCCCCTCCCCCAAATCTCTCTCTTTTCTCTGTTTTCTTCAAAACCAACCGAATGCCTCCTTTTCTTTACTGCATGTGCTTTAATCTTGCCTTTGGTTGAGATGATGAGGTCTAGGAATAGGGGAATGAGATTTCCAGATTTTAGGTGAAAAATCTCAGATTTTTGAGATTTATTGGGTATTTTAATTTGGGGTTTCAATTTAGGCCACTATTCTTTGATTTGGTTACTGTTTTTACAGGAACCAGTCACTGTTCGATGGATGGACTCCCATCGGCTCCGATGACAGCGGCGGCGATGGAAGCAGTCGGCTTGAGCGGCTGGGAAATGGAAGGCCAAACGGTGGCGGTGACTAGCTGTTGGATGATAACTTTTAGGGTTTTAAAACCCTAGGATGAATTGAGTTCAGGGTTTGGCTGATGGGTGCTAGGTTTAACTAGTTGGGCTCCGGGATTGGGCCTCTTGGTGGGCTTCGAGAATTGACTGGGGCTGGGTACTTGTAAACTGGTTGGGCTTCAGGTTTGGGCCTCGGGATTGGCCTGCAAAACGTAAATTGTAATTAGTAATAATAATAATAATAATAATATAAATAATATAAATAATAATATAAATAAATGAAAAAAAGACCCGAACAAAAATGAGTGTCTATATATATTAAGGGTTGGACACTTTTGGGTTTAGAGATGGCAATCAAATTATACGGATTAGATTTAGGTCATGTAATTTTAGGTCTGGACTATATTTGGTTTAGGTTTTATTTGGTTATTTAAGATTTAGTTAGAGTTTATGGTAAGTCTAATATCGAATCATATCAATATCAGATCGGTCAATTTTTTATTCAGTTTAATATTGAATTGATTGATTTTCAATTTTTTTTTCAATAATCTTTTTTTTTTATTTTACTCACCTTAAAAATGTATTTATTAAACACGTCATGAAATTTTATTAATACTTACTCAATACAAAAATTTTATATTATTAATTTATGTCTATTTATCCACCAAAAAATTTCTCGGTCCCCATTTACTGTTGTATAAATACCAAAGGTCAATTCTCTTTATTTTCATGGAAAGCACACTTTGGAGTCGCAGGTTGTTCCTATACGATACTTTGCACTTATTGGTATAGAAAAAATATTTCTTTTTTTTTTTGTACTATCATCATAATTTTAGGTTATTTTCCTTTATACAAAAAATATTGATTTTTGATCGGGTACAGATAATTATATTCAAGTTAAACTTTTTATTTTTATTTAATATTTTAAAAAATTCAATCCAAACTAGATCTTAAACTCAAAAACAAATAGCCAAGCATGGGAATTGAACTCATAATTCAGTGTTCGGTTGAGTCAAGTTAAAAATTTTTGAGTGATTAAAGTTGACGAGTCGAGTTAAAAATTTTCGAGTTATTAGAGTTGACGAGTCTTATTTTACAACTCGGAGTTGACTTGAAATTTTTTCGAGTCAAGTCAATTTTTTTATTTTTTGTTTAAATTTAATTGTAAATATTTATAATATTATAGTATTTTTTATTCTAGTTTAAATGACTTTCTATAACCATATATAAAATAGGGGTGTTAAAAAACCCCCCGAAAACGTTAACTGTAACCGTTAATCGGTATAACCGTTACATTTAACATGTTAATTAATCGAACAGTTAATATTAAACGGTTTCGGTTAACCAAACAACTAAAACTGATGATTAACGGTTAAGATTACGTCTACAAGTTTTGATAAACGATTAACCAACGTTTAACCGTTAAGAAAATAAATTTATCATTATATTTCTAATTTATTATATTTTTACACAAATAACTTAATATAGTTTTTATCATTTATAATTTATATATATATTTAATAAAATTTGTATACAAAAATTTAATATATATATATATATATATATTATTTTTAATTTTTATTTCTTTGAAAATATAGAAATATTCTTACATCAATATAATTATGTGTTTATTGTTAGGTACTAAGATATTTGGAGATTTACATAATTATACCGATGTAAGTATGCGTTAAGTGTTACACTTTTATTTTATTTTATTTGCTTACATCAGTTTAAGTATGTGTTAAGTTATATATTTTTTGTAGTATGAATTGTGAAAAAAATTGATAAATAATTGTAATAGGTTAATCTATAATCGAACCGTTAATAATGGTTAACCGTTAGCGGTTAACTATTTCTTAAATGTTAGGTTAATGATAGGAAAATCTCATAACTGTTATAACGGTTAACCGACCGTTTAGCCTAAACGGTACGATTAACCGTCCATGAACAACCCAAATATACAATACAAATATATTATTTCATATTTTTTATATGTGATATACATATATCATTCAAAATTGAATGATTCTATTTAAACTTGAAAATCAATACATTAATTACTAAAAATTTTAAGTTATTCGAGTTGTATTTTACAACTCGATTTGAACTTGAAATCTTTTCGAGTCAAGTTAAGTTTATGAAATTACAACTCGAAGTTAATTCGAGTGAAACAAATTGGTTTTTCGAGTCTAATCGAATTTTGCTCACCCTATGTAAATGGACTTCAACAAAGCATGTTTGAATGCTTGATTTTTATTTGAATTATACTTGACTTTTAAATGTGAAATTCGATCAGGCTTAAATCAAATTTCAAGACAAGCTTAAGCTCGACTGAATTATACCCCTAAGTCCCTTTACTGGGCAGTGGAGGTATTAACCAAGATTGTTCATATATAAAGTAACAAGATAAAGGCAAATGGAAAAAGAAATTGAGAATTGACAAAAAGCATAAATACATTGACAGGCCATTGAATGATAAATAAGTGCTTAGGGGGAAAATAAAATTAACCAATTTGAACTCTATCATTATATCCGCCGCCTCACATTGTTTCAACAATGAACGTTAAGAAAATGAGGAGAAAAAAATAGGATACGGATGATAAAAGAGAAACACCAATAGAACAAAATCTTGAGAGCTAAAATCATTTCGCTGAGAAACAGGCCATTGTTTTTCTTGCATTCTGAAGATTCAGAAGCACTTCCTGTGCACAATAGACGGGCCGGATTCATCGTACTCTGCCTTAGCAATCCACATCTGCATTCGAACGACAATACATAAATGTTCGTCTTTAGTATGCGTATTAAGCATGCTAGAATGATAAGAACCGAGAATGAAAATGTCCAAATCTCGCAAATGTGCAATTAACCAAACCATGTTGGGTGAGAACATAGATTCTGTTATGTGAATGTATGAATGGTAAGAACATAGATTCTGTTATGTGAATTGAAAAGTCGATTAGTCAGTAACAGCGACTACATGCAGTCAGTCAGCATTTTCAGTTAGAAAATACCTGCTGGAAAGTACTGAGAGATGCTAAGATGGAGCCTCCAATCCAGACACTGTATTTCCTTTCAGGTGGAGCCACCACCTTAATTTTCATGCTGCTTGGGGCTAAGGCAGTGATTTCTTTGCTCATTCTGTCCGCAATTCCTGGGAACATGGTAGTTCCACCGCTGAGAACAATGTTTCCATACAAATCCTTCCTGATATCCACATCGCACTTCATGATAGAATTGTATGTGGTTTCGTGAATGCCAGCAGCTTCCATCCCTATTATGGAAGGCTGGAAAAGGACTTCTGGGCATCGGAAACGCTCAGCACCAATGGTGATCACCTGGCCATCAGGCAACTCGTAGTTCTTCTCAATGCTAGAACTAGTCTTGGAAGTTTCGAGCTCTTGCTCAAAGTCAAGTGCAATATAGGCCAGCTTCTCTTTTATGTCCCTCACAATTTCACGCTCCGCCGTGGTTGTGAATGAATAACCACGCTCAGTCAAGATTTTCATCAGGGCATCAGTAAGGTCACGACCTGCTAGGTCGAGACGAAGGATGGCATGTGGGAGGGCATATCCTTCATAAATAGGGACAGTATGGCTCACACCATCTCCAGAGTCCAGAACAATACCTACATAAAATATCGTAGAGAACAGTTAGCACATGAAAAATAAGCAGAGCCCTAAACTTTATAATCATTATGAAAATCATCGAATCTAAACATGGATAGGACGAGACAAGGGGGAGAAATAGCAACCAATTTGAGCTCACTTAAATTTTCACTAATTATTCTAAAAACAAACCGAAGTGTGAATTTCAATACGAGGTATCTTAGCTCAAATTTTGTCCATGAGATCATGAGTAGTCATTCGCTTACCAGTTGTACGACCACTGGCATAGAGTGACAGAACAGCCTGGATAGCGACATACATTGCCGGAGCATTGAAGGTCTCAAACATGATTTGGGTCATTTTCTCACGATTGGCTTTTGGGTTGAGAGGTGCCTCAGTGAGAAGAATTGGATGTTCTTCAGGAGCCACACGAAGTTCATTGTAGAAGGTATGATGCCAAATCTTTTCCATATCATCCCAGTTGTTAACTATGCCGTGTTCAATAGGGTATTTAAGAGTAAGTATACCTCGCTTGGACTGAGCCTCATCCCCAACATATGCATCTTTCTGCCCCATTCCAACCATCACACCAGTGTGTCGTGGACGACCCACAATGCTAGGGAAGACAGCCCTTGGAGCATCATCACCTGCAAATCCAGCCTACAAAGTGTAAAATAAATCATTAGGGGGAAATCATATATAAATCTAAAGAAAAAAAAACCTTAGAAAAAAGATGAAAGTACACTGATACCTTGACCATTCCAGTTCCGTTATCACAGACAAGTGGTTGGATATCCTCGCCATCTGCCATATTGTATGATGTATCACCTGTTAAAATAACATCAGAACTAGATCAGCATCACAACAATAAAGGAAGCAGTTCACAATTCAACAAGCATGATCTGGATCAGTTATGATCAATGATATAAGTATAAAGCCAATGACATTCACCGGAATATTGCAATACAAAATAAAATTTATGACTGTTTTAGTCCATAATCGAGTAATCAATCACAAAGAAATTATTCAAAAAAGAAAACTACTATGATTAAATTAGAGAAGAGAATCCCTTCACATAATCCTAAATTCACATTTTAATCTTTTTCATTGCTAAATAAATTAGAAATACGAAAAGAAAAAAGTTTATTGAACATTAATGTAGATGAAAACATATATCATGCTAGTCCAAGTCACAAGAAGCTAAAGAATCACAAATTATCCAAAGATTCCAAACAAGAAACACTAAACTAATTAAAATGAAATTGATTATATACAATTCCTGCCAAATTATCACAATGAGAATCAAAATTAGATTAAAAACCAACAAGTATATTTTTTATAAAATGGGAACCTGAACCATTAGTATCATTTGCTAGTCAATATTAAAGCCTTCTTTTTGCGGTAGTCTTTTTATTTAACAAATTCTTCCCATGTACTTTCTCGATAACCAACAGAAGGAAAGAGAACTCACCTGAAGCAAAAGGAAAAGTGGAAAAACCAGAGAAGACGATCTGAGATGCCCGCGCTTTGGATTCCAAAAGAGAAGGAAAAAATAAAATAAAATGGCAGGTGAAAATTGATTTCAGTTTTGAAATTTAAAACGCAGATAAACTTGCTCTATTTACTTGTTTTAACCCTTTTACCGGGTCCTTCGGTTGTGTACCCATATAGAGGGTAAGGAATGCTTCAACAGCTCTCTTTACCGGTAAAACCGGTTTCCCATCCATCTTGATTTTACCCAATTAAGATTATAGTTAAGTGAATCACACGTCTTCAATTATAACTCTAATTTTAAATTGATTTCTAAAATTTTAAATATTTTAATTTTATCCTTAAATTATGACTATTATTTCAAATTATTCCTTAATTTTTTAAATATTTCAATTTCATCCCTAAACTATAACCTTCATTCTAAATTAGTCCCCAAACTTTTTGAACATTCCAATTTTCTCTCAAACTATATGTATATGCTAATCACATCCCTTATTAATAAAATCGTTAGACCAAGTTATATTATTATATGTTTGAGAAAAATAAAATTTAGGTTATGGTTAAACTAATTACAAATTTGGATGAAATTGGAAGATTCAAAAGTTTGGTGTCTAATTTAGAAAGAGGGTTATAGTTTGGGAATAAAATTAGAATGCTTACAAGTTTAAGGACTAATTTAGAATGAGAGTCGTAGCTTGTTGATGAAATTAAAATGTTAAAAGATTTAAGGATCAATTTAAAATGAGAAGTATAGTTTGTGAACATATGATGCAATAAAAGTATCAAATAAAAATTTACATATTGATTGAAAAGCTAGATGCAATGATTTAAATAGTGGTTCGCGCCTGCGATAGCACCCACGATAGCGGTGGAGGTGTAACACCCATATCCCGTATACCTTTCCTTATACGAAATACAGATGTCGCATCACTTTAAAAACGTTTACGCATTTGAAAACTCTTTAAAATTCTGTTTCAATCTTAAATCCACCTCAGTTAATACCATAAGTAAATATTCATTGAAAACACATTACAAAATATTTTGTTAAGTTTAATTACATGCCAAATAGGTTTCCAAAATGATCACTATTGTACTAATGTTATTGATGAGTCAACCTTGATTGATGATATCTGCTGCTACGACTGCACTCCTTACTTGATTAGTCTCCGCTTTTACCTACGTGTGAAAGCAACACATGTTAAGTATTTTCTTAGTGAGACAAAATATTGTAAAGTAACCTTTAAGTATACATAGGTATGTCATATTATTTAGTTCACACCAACTTGTATATTCTTTAAGGATTCTATAATCCTCCTCTGTTAAGCTGTATTCCATTCTCAATTATCATAATTATTTTTAGTATGCCTAACATACCTGTCTTTCTTTATATTTTTCTTTTTCCCTTTAACTCTTTGGTCATTATTCTTTATTTTCATTAATAACATCCATTAATGCTTATAATGCACCATTATGCATTTCAATTATGGCATCCTTTCATGCTGATAACGCACCCATATGTAAGGGGTGTAAAATCAAGTAATCGGACAGGTTTCAGTCGGATATTGGCAGGTCGGGTAAAATCGGGTACATGTCAACTTAGGTTAATTTGATGGTTTGACTCGGATCAGGTCGGGTATAGGTCAAATCAGTTCGGGTTATTTTCAGGTTGATTTGAAACCAGATCCATATCGGGTTCAAGTCAGGTCATTTTCAGGTCAGATCGATGTCAGTTCTGGTCAAAACAGTTTAGGTCCGAAGTAGATAAAGACCACATTAATTCAGGTTCAGGTAGACTTCAGTCGGATCTCGTTCAGATCGGGTCACATCATTAACAGATAAAATTCAGGTCGGATGTTTACCGGATACATACTAAGTTCAGGTGGGGTTGTTTTTATTTTTGGATTAATTATTTTGTCATCTTTCGTGATTGTTGAATTGCAAGTTGTAATTGTATATGATTTCGAGTAAATTACGAGAAAAATAAGTATTCATGGATCAATTTTGTAAAAAAATATAAATTTAAGGACAAAATTGAAGAAATGTAAAATTACAAATAAAATGTTAAAATATAAATTAAACAACACACATAGGTAAGGGACTAAATCAAAATAAATTTAAAATGTGAATTTTAAATTAATATAAAAAGGACTAAATTAAACACATTAAAAACGTTATGGGCCAATTACAAAAATATAAATAACAACTAACAATGGGCCAAATGAAGATGCAAATATAAATTTAAGGACTAAATTGAATACATATAAAAGTGAAAGACTTAAAATTGAAATAAATTAAAAAACAAAGGATGAAATCGAAATAAATGCAAAATGTGAAGAAATAATAAAAATATAGTAAATTGCATTCATTTAAAAAATGAAAAAAACATACTATATAATATAAGTTTATATATAAACTATATTATATTATAAACTATATAATTATTATAAGCTATATATAAAATTATGTTTATATGAACTATATATAAACTATGTAAACTATATAGGTATAAACTATAAAAAATATAGTTTATAAACTATATATTATATATATATATATATATATATTTGGTACACAAAAGTTTAGGTCAGGTGTGCATCCCCCAATCCAGGGCCAGGGCATACCTAAGACTCAATTGAGATTTACATAGGACTTTATATATTGCCCACCAAGAGTGACGGTGGTGGGATTCGAACTTGGCCTTACAAGCTCAAATTCTTGAATCCTAACCACTTGTGCCAACAATCGTTGGCTAATATATATATATATATATATATATATATTCACATGAGTTTAATCAAAAAAATTATTCACATGAGTGGTAGGAATTTAAAGGTGGGAGTTGACAAATTTTGATCTTATAATTCGCAAATTTAGAGGTGGGAAAATTTTTGAGGGAATTTTGGCAAATTGATTTTATAATTTGAAAATTTTTTAGGGAAATTTTCGGGCATGGCAGGAAGGTTTAGTGCCCAATGAAATGGACTGTGTTAATTAGGCCCTCAATCCTCCATCAATCAGAACTTTTTTTTTCATTTCATTTATAGTTTAATTGTAAATCATTTATTGAATTTTTAATTCAATGTGATTTAGTCATGTATATAATTCTAATTATTTTTAATTTTACCTTCTTTCTTTAATGTGCATACTTATTAAATGTTAATGTTAATTTTAGAATCTTTTATTTTAGTCACTTATGTTTAATTATATATATATAATTTTATGTATATATTTATATATATATTCTTCAAAGTGAGTGGTGGGAGAAAACTTTTTAAAAAATATTTTTATGTGTGAAAATTTTTAATTTTATTTGGGAATTTAGAGGGAAATTGAGAAATTTTGAGAATATAGGGAAATTGGAAATTTAGAGAGAATAGAAAAATTTGGGAAGTTGGCGCCAAATATAGTGTCCAACAAGATATTTTGGGTTAATTAGGCTCATGCTCCAACAACAATCATCATTTTCCACTTGTATTTGATTTTTAATTTCTTTCATTTTAGTCATGGTTTAATTGTAAATATCTTCTTAAATTTTCAATTCGATGCAATTTAATCCTGTATACATTCTAATTACTTTTAATTATATATATATATATATGTATATATATAAATATATGTATAAACTATATAAAATATTAGTTTAATATATATATTAGTATATAATATAGTATATATATATATATATATATAATATAAGATATATATATATATATATATATATATATATATAGTTTATAGAAACACTATGCACAAAACTATATAAAGTAATAAAGTATATAGTTTATAGAAACCCTAAATCGGGAACCCTAAGCCTTTAACCCTTAACCCTAACCCCTGAATTATATATGTAACTTATAGTACATGTATATATAAATATATATATATATATATATACACCTATATATATATAAACTATATAAAGTAAATTACTTATATAGTTTATAGAAACCCTAAATCATAAACCCTAAACCCTAAACTTTAAAATCATAATCACTAAGCCCTAAATCATAAACCCTAATATAAATAGTCTAGCACTAATGCATATATATTTGTAATGAAAGAGTGGGCTTATGTATTGGGCTTATGTAAACTAATGTAAATAGACTAGCATTAATGCAAATGGACTTATTTTTTGGGTTTTATTATTACTTATTCATAACAACAAAATAAATGGGCTATTAATAACCTAACATGCAACTAAAATACTAATTATACAAATGAAATTAATATTAAATGTACTACTATTTATAAACCATATAATATGCAATGTGGCATACTAATTATTTAACACCTAATTAATCATGTTTTACATAATTTACATTTAAATTATTTTTTAAAATTTATTAAATAAGTTTATATAATATGTATGTATAAACCATGTATAGTATATATAAACTATATATATATATATATAACCTAATATATATATGAACTATATATGGTAAACTACTTATATAGTTTATAGAAACACTATGCATAAACTATATAAAGTAATAAATTATATAGTTTATATAAACCCTAAACCCTAATCCATAAACCCTAAACTATAACCCTAAACCATAAACCCTAATGTAAATTGACTAGTACTAATGCATATATATATTTGTAATAAAAGAGTGGGCTTATGTATTGGGCCTATGTAAACTAATGTAAATGGACTAGCACTAATGCAAATGGACTTATTTTTGGGTTTTTTATTACTTATTCATAACAAAAAAATAAATGGGCTATTAATGTGATTTAACCTAACATGCAACTAAAATACTAATTATGCAAATGAAATTAATATGACATGTACTACTATTTATGAACCATATAATATGCAATGTGGCATACTAATTATTTAACACCTAATTTATATAATTTACATTTAAATTATTTTTTTAAATTTATTAAATAATTGTATATAATATGTATGTATAAACCATGTATAATATATATAACCTATATATATATATATACTATAAAAGGTAAATTACTTATATAGTTTATAGAAACACTATGCATAAACTATATAAAGTAATAAAATATATAGTTCATAGAAACCCTAAACCCTAAACCACAAACCACAAACCTTAATATAAATGAACTAGCACTAATGCATATATATTTGTAATAAAAGAGTTGGCTTATGTATTGGGCCTATGTAAACTAATGTAAATGGACTAGAACTAATGCAAATTGACTTATTTTTGGGTTTTATTATTACTTATTCATAACAACAAAATAAATGGGCTATTAATGTGAATTAACCTAACATGCAACTAAAATACTAATTATACAAATGAAATTAATATGACATGTACTACTATTTATGAACCATATAATATGCAATGTGACATACTAATTATTTAACACCTAATTAATCATGTTTTATCTAATTTACTTTTAAATATTTTATTAATTTTATTAAATAATTTTATATAATAGGTCTATTTATTAATTTAATTATCATAATAAATATTTTATTATAACATTTAAAAAGTAATCATATTAATTTTTTAATTACATCATAAACTAAAAAACTCATAATTTTATTAAAATCTTATAATTTCATCCATGGTAATATATAAGTCAGGTAAATATCAAGTCAGATAAATATTAGATCAAGTCATTAACTAGTCAGATAATTTACAGGTTCGGTTAAAAACAGGTCAGGTTCATTACAGGTTAGGTTGAAAACAGGTCGGGTAATACCAGTTATTTACCAAGTCAATCTCGGGTTCGGGTTCATATCAGTCGGATGCAGGTCGGTTTCAGGTATTATTTTTCGGTTCAATTCGGGTTCAGGTCGTTCTCAGGTCGGATGCAGGTCGGGTTCAGATCCACAATTTCCAGGTCCAACTCGGATTCAGGTAAATACCAGTTCTGACTCAAGTCGGTTTCGAATCGCTACAATGCAGGTTAAAAACAGTTTTGACTCGAGTCGGTTTCAGTCAGTCTTCCAGGTCGGGCCAGCTTTTTACAACCCTACCCATATGCATTTCAATTATGGCATCCTTTCATGCCGATAATGCACCCATATGCATTTCAGTTATGGCATCATTTCATACCGATAATGCACTCATATGCATTTTTTTTTCATTCGTTTGAGAGTAGTTCATACTCTAAAACTCATTCATAATGTCCTTTCCATACATGAAATGAAAACATATTAACTACTGTAAAACATACAATAAATTAAAACATTCTAACTTGACTCATTGCGAATCATCTTCATCTCAATTACATACAATAAATGTACTCACCTAGTATCCCCACTAATAAGATGTAGAGATATATGGCTAATCAACAACTTTATCTTTCCCCCTTTTCTTGCTAGATTCAGGAGTTTGGTTACGATCTACAAAAGTATCCATTAAGTACACATAGCATACCAATGTTAGTAAACTCCTTAACATTATACTTTAATAATAGAGAAAATAACCTCAGTGACCGAAAATTCCTTATAATATACGATTTTGACCAACTTTTTTCGATTTGCCAAAATGACCAACAAAATCGCAATGCGATCTCTAGTATCGCAAATCAGTTTCCAGATTCGCAACGCAATTTTGATTATCGCAATGCGAATATGTAAATCCCAACGCGATTCTGACTATCGCAACGCGATAATACATAATCGCAACGCGATTCTGACTATCGTAACGTGATTCTGACTATCGCGTTGCGATAATACAAAATCGCAATGCAATTTTCAAAGCACCATTAGTATCGCAACGCGTATTTTATTTTCAAATTCCAAACACGAATATTAATATATCCCGTAATCGTAACTCTTAACCTAAAACCCTAAATCACAACTCAGTCCCATCTCCATATCTCACTCTCTACGACGACATCCGTCCCCATCTCCGACGAAATCCGTCCCCATCTCCGGCAAAATCCGTCTATCTCCATCTCTCAGAGCCACCCTCATAATCATTCACGATCAGAAATGGAAAATCAACCAAATCAACCACCGAGGGTTATTTTTTTTTAATTATTTTTATTTGAAATTTTTGCATTATTATTAGGTTTTTCATATTGAAATTGATGATAAGTTTACTGGTAATTTCAATAATAAATTAACCATTTCACTTAGATTGCTTATTAAATTCATTCGATTGCTGCCAATACTGCTAAACTGTTTAGTCTTTAACCCTGTAAAGTTAGTATTTGTCTTTGTTTTGTATTTTGGTTGAATTAATGCAATTCATTCAAGTTTCAATTTTAGACAATGACTATTTGAAACCGAGGATCGCAACACGAAATGAAATCGCAATGACAAAATCGAACGCAATTTTAGTTTCGTGTTGTGATTTTCTCGTTGCAATTTTCATTTCGAGTTGCGATAGTCAAATTTGCGTTGCGATAGTCATTTCCGTGTTGTGATTTTCATTTTCGTGTTGTGATTTTAAGTTTCAGAAACTATTCTTCTTCTGCAAATTGAAACTTGAATGAATTGCATTACTTCAACCAAAAAATAAAGACAAATACGAAATTCACAGTGTTGCAAATTTAAGTTTGAAGAATAAACTACTACTACTCTTTATGTTTATTATCGTTTTGGTATATCTTCACAGTGTAGTTTTTGGTATATCTAACTTGATATATTTATTGTTTTTGTAGAGCTTTTTTTCGTCTCAATTGACCTTAAGAAATAAATAAGCTTAGTCACTACAATTGCGTCGAAGCTTTCACCTGTACAAAGAAAATTGTTTGAGGATACTTGCTTCGGGCCATGGCTGAAAGTACAACATCCGGGTGGAGATGCTATGTTGACCCATTTGTGGCTTCAGACCATGACTAGCGATCTACCCGAGAGTATAAAACGTGGTAATGAAGAGATATGGTTTTATTTTCCACCGGCGTATACGTGTTTTGGGCGGGAGGAGTTTTGTTTAATCACTGGTCTACGCTTCGAACACGATGATGTAGGTCGATACACTAGTCATATTACCCGCCCATCATGGTTATCCTGAGTTATTCATGAGCTGTCAATGGAGAAGCCGAATTTACACGTCGACGACTTGACGAGATTATTGAATAAGAAAGATGGTTTTACTCGGATGGATGACGTTGATGTTGTCCGAGTATGCCTTTTAGTACTTTTGCATGCCGACTTTTTAGGCAGAGAGGCCAGACAACCTATTCCTAAGGACCTAATATTATTGGTAGAGGACCTAAATGCATGGAACCTGTTTCCGTGGGGTTCGTATCTATGGAAAGCTAACTGGAATAAGTTGTCGTTTGCCTTTGATGACCGCAAAAGTTTGCGTGGCGATGGTTCCAAATACACTTTGTCAGGCTTTATTTGGGCCTTTAAGGTAAGAATTTCTATATAATGTTTCCAAAATTATAATTAATTAATTAACAATTACTAATGTTTGTGTATTATATTGTTTGTAGATTTGGATATTTGAGGCTTTTCCCGACATGCAGACATATACATTAAAAACTTCAAATGATATTCCTAAAGCTATTTCCTTGAACAGGAAACGACGGCTGTTGATTTGGGAAGAGTTACTACGGTATACGACAATAAATGATGTAAGTTAAAACAAATACTACCATATATAAACAAGTTATTACTAGTACACGTTTAACTTTGTTTGAGCTTTTATATTGTTAGGAGGCCAACACTCCATTACAGAGGCTGAGCTTGCCACTGATTGGTGGCAAGCTAGTAAGCATTTTTTTGATGGCACGGATGATGAGCAGCCTCCACTTCGAGAGCCATCACCTCAGCCAGAGCCATCACCTAATCGACCACACTATATACCTCTACAACGAGAGCTATCACCTATTCCGTCACATTATCGAGCCTCTTCTCCACTATCACCTCATGATAGGCGACCGACAAAGATACCACGACATTTATCTCCCTATTCTCCACCTCCACCTCCACGGGATGAGTTAGGGGAGTTATGTGATGAGGTCAATGCCTTGCGTGAGGAGGTCGATACTTTACGCGATGACAATGGTGCATGACGTGATGAGGTATCTACTTTACGTGGTGAGGTAGCAGCTCTACATGAGATGGTAGCATCGTTTCATAATGAGGTTCATACTCTAAGCAACGAGGTAAGTTTAAGATTTTTCATATTTAACTTGATTTACTCGTAATTTCACTTAGATTAACCATTTCACTTAGATTGCTTAGTAAATTCATTCCGTTGCTGCCAATACTGCTAAACAGTTCTAAAATAACCATTTGAAGTTAGTATTTGTCTTTGTTTTATCTTTTGGTTGAAGTAATGCAATCCATTCAAGTTTCAATTTGCAGAAGAAGAATAGTCGCAACACGAAACTTAAAATCACAACGCGAAAATGACTATCGCAACGCGAATTTGACTATCGCAACGGGATAATCGCAATGCGAAATAAAAATTGCAACGTGAAATAAAAATCGCAACGTGAAAATCGCAATGTGAAAATGAAAATCGCAACGCGAATTTAGTTTCACGTTGCGATTTTGGTTTCGCGTTGCGATTTTTATTTCGAATTGCGATTATCTTGTTACGATAGTCAAATTCGCGTTGTGATAGTCTTTTCCGCATTGCGATAGTCATTTTCGCGTTGCAATTTTAAGTTTCGTGTTGCGATTTTAAGTTTCAGAAACTATTATTCTTCTGCAAATTAAAACTTGAATGGATTGCATTACTTCAACCAAAAGACAAAGACAAATACTAACTTCACAGTGTTGCAAATTTAAGTTTCAAGAATAAACTACTACTCTTTATGTTGTCATTAAACATGCACTAAACCTATATGCTGTCCTTTTAAATATTTATATAAGTGCTTACTTCTGGAATGTTATCTGATGCATTTTGTGAACTATGATAGAATGACTTGGGTGAATACCGTGAAAGTTTGAAACATACTTGTCTTTGTTTTCACTGTTTAATATCATGTTTGTTTATTTACTGATTTATGTATTAATTTTTTTAGCGGCCCGATAAGGTGGATGCTTTACGTCGGGTTTTTCTTGCACGACGGGGTTCACGTATCAGACGGCGTGTACATGCCATTACGTCTCTGTTCACCCCAATAGTGCGAAGACTCCGTAAGAAGAAGCCCGACTCACCTGTCATCGTTCAAGCGGCCTCTCATATCATTCAAGAGGCCCCTATCATCCCTCAAGAGTCCCCTCCCATCGTTCATGAGGCCCCTGTCATCGTTGAAGAGGTCACTCCCACCATTCAAGAGCCCGATTCACACGGCGTAATATGTCGAATTATTAAGAAACCCTCTAACGTGCCAGACATGATGAATGACTATTGGCTTTCGTATGAGTTACCGGCCAGTACCATTTCGGCAGATGAAGTGGAGAGGAGAAAACTACCAGAAATAATTCTGGATAATACCCTTTGGGCTAAGACGCATTTGATTTTTATCTACATGAGCGGAGCCAGGGGTGTTACGCTGAGATATACAAACTCAACGATGATATACATTTGTTGATTGATCGGTCTTGGTGGGGTGTGTTATTAGGGGTTGAAGACAAAGGTTATTTCGATGGGGGGTAAGTCTTATAATTTTCTTATATTTCATTTTGATTAATTTTTTTTAAATTTATGTAATTCACTAATATATTTCTTTTTTTTGTAAAACAACATATTGATGCATGGGTGTCACGTCTTCTAATGATAAGGAAAATGAGGAAAAATAAAAAAAATACGAGATATACAATTATGTCGACGTCTTTTCACGTAGTTCACTTGATGAATCAACGACATGAATCATATGTGTTGGCTAATGGACAAGCTAAACTTTATCTTGCATGGTGGTGTTAGGACCGTCGGCGTACCCCATGGCGCAGCGGAAACAAAACTCGATGGTCTCACCAGCGATCCAAGTACGAAAAACTGAAATCGGGAGGAAGAGATGCGAATACTTACAGCGGGTTCCTTGAAAAACAGCAAGGAAAGAAGTGAATTCTGGTGGTGTAGATCGGTTCGAATTGTAAGCCTCCACGAAATCACGTCTCGGCCTCTACTCAGTTCACCAGATTGAGAGCAATTTTGTTTTCCTCCAAAATAGTTTTGAGAGAAAGTGGCTGAAGGTTTTGTGTGTGTTCTCCCCAAAATGGCTGCTAGACCTAACACACCCTTTTATAGCCAAGTTACCCTAGTCATAATAGGGTTTTTTATTATTTCAAATTAATTAAATCTATATTTAATTAATTAGAATTTAATAATCCTTTTATATCCAAGTTACCCTAATCATATCAGGGATTTTATTATTTCAAATTAATTAAATCTATATTTAATTAATTAAAATTAAATATTCGGGATTATTAAAATATATATACTTAATTAACTCTAGATATATTCTAGTAACGTACAACAAATTGTACTTTTTTGCTCGTTTCAATCTTAGGGTGTGACCCTGTAAGTTATTGTAACATTAGAAGTAATTATTAGAACAATTCTAATATTACATACAATGAGTGACATCTAGCAATATATCATTGTCACCTAAGTTACAAGAAAATATGATTCGATATATCATCTTGGTGATTAACTCTTTTATGTATTATATCCTTATGTCCTTTATATCTAGAATAGGCACAAGTCTTGGAATAGTCACACTTGTATAGCCCATCTATTGTTTCTTGATTTCTAGAGTAGACTTTAATTAACGAATAGTTTATGATATCTCATATCAACTTATTCGAGCATGGCCATGCGTTTCTAGTCTTACTCAATCAAGTGGCCTATGATATATTTCCT
This sequence comes from Hibiscus syriacus, assembly GCF_006381635.1. NCBI lineage: Eukaryota > Viridiplantae > Streptophyta > Magnoliopsida > Malvales > Malvaceae > Hibiscus > Hibiscus syriacus. The sequence continues at coordinate 3,334,360 of NW_024061878.1, read as the reverse complement.
ATTATGTAGGAAGGACATATCCTATCTTAATCATACACACCCACTACATATATTGAGACATATTCAATAACAGTCTTTATAGAGCAACCAATTACGGAGCTTGTTTAGCTGCATCAAAACATACAACAATATATGTTGGGATAATATTGATCTCAAGTCTGAGAATCATACATATAGTCATCACCATGAGCAATGTTATGACTGTCACATAATAATCCAAGACATATGCTCATGGTGGGTCAATCGAATACATTGTTCTCTAACAATATAATCATGTATTAATTTTGACATCTCTATGTCAATGACAACTCGTTGTCATCAATCAATAACATGTTAGTCTTGAGCGTATTATTATTGTCCATGCCCATAATAATACTTGACTAGGGATCTTTTAATAATAACAATTATGTTATTATATGGACTTTATTATCTTCCAGTTTATGTTAAACACATATATATAACTGAAAATAATAGCGGCAATGCCTTTATTCAATAAAATCGGTAAATAAAAGTATTATTACAATCATCATATGATTGGTCTTTGGGCATACTCTAACAATCTCCCACTAGCACTAAGACCAATCACTCACATATCTAATACCGAGTGACTCAGTGTGACGATCATGTCTCTGCTGTGTAAGAGGCTTCGTCAAGGGATCAACAATGTTGTAATCCATGTGTACTCTACATATTTCCACATCTCCTCGATCAATGATCTCTCGAATGAGATGAAAGCGCCTAAGAATATGTTTGGATTGTTGATGAGATCTGGGTTCTTTTGCTTGTGCAATGGCTCCATTATTGTCACAACGGAGTTCTACAGCATCTGATATGCTGGGAACAACCCCTAATTCCATTATAAATTTCTTGATCCAAACAACCTCTTTTGCTGATTCACTAGCTGCAATGTATTCAGCCTCTGTTGTAGAATCAGCTACTGTGTCTTGCTTCGAACCTTTCCAGCTCACAACACCTCCATTAAGACAAAACACAAAACCTGATTGCGATCGTGAGTCATCCTTTTCAGTTTGGAAGCTGGCATCAGTATAACCTTTTATACAAAGCTCTTCCTCTCCTCCATAGACAATAAATTTATCCTTAGTTCTTCTTAAGTACTTAAGGATATTTTTAACCGCAACCCAATGATTTTCACCAGGGTTCACTTGATACCGACTTATCATACTTAAAGCATACGATACATCTGATCGAGTACATATCATGGCATACATGATAGAACCAATAGTCGAAGCATATGGAATCTTATTCATCCATTCTCTTTCTTGTGGAGTTGAAGGACACATTTCCTTCGAAAGAGAAATGCCATGTCTCATAGGCAAAAATCCTTTCTTGGATTCTTCCATACTGAACCTTTTCAGCACTTTGTCTATATATGTACTTTGACTTAGACCTAGAAGTCGTCTTGATCTATCTCTATAGATCTTAACTCCTAAGATATATGATGCCTCACCCAAATCTTTCATAGAAAAACAACAACTTAACCAAGTCTTAACAGACTATAAAGTAGGTATATCATTTCCTATGATGAGTATGTCGTCTACATACAAGATTAGGAAATAAACAATGCTCCCACTAGCCTTCTTATAAACACAAGGCTCATCTTCATTTCTGATAAAACCAAACTCTTTGATTGCATCATTGAAACGAAGATTCCAGCTTCGAGAAGCTTGCTTTAGTCCATAAATAGACCTATGTAGCTTACAAACCTTTTCAGTATTTCCTGGAAAGACAAAACCTTCTGGTTGTGTCATATACACATCCTCTTCAAGTTTTCCATTAAGGAAGGTGGTTTTGACGTCCATTTGCCAGATTTCATAATCATGGAATGCATCTATTGCGAGCAAGATCTGGATGGACTTAAACATAGCTACAGGGGAGAATGTTTCATCTTAGTCTACACCATGAACTTGTCGAAAACCTTTAGCGACTAATCGACCCTTGTATGTTTGTACATTACCATCTATGTCGGTGGTTCTTCTTGAAAACCCATTTACACCCAATAGGTTTGACCCCTTCAAGTGGTTCAACCAACGTCCATACTTGGTTTACTGACATATAATCCATCTCAGATCTCATGGCTTCAAGCCATTTCTCAGAGTCTGGGCTAGACACTACCTCTTGATAAGTCCTGGGCTCATCTTGATCCATAAGAAGAACATCTCCATGTGTCGTAAGGAGAAATCCAAATCTCTCAGGTGCACGATGTTCTCTTGTGGATCTACGCAGTGATTGTATTTATAAATCTGTTGAATGCTCCTCAACAACTTGTGAAACATGCTCAACTTCAGGTTCATTTATTTGTTGTTCTTGAACTTCTCCAAGTTCAATATTTCTATCATTCCCTTTCTTTGAGAGAAATTCTCTTTCGAGAAAAACTCCTGTTCGAGCAACAAACACTTTGTTCTCGTTAGGGTTGAAGAAATAGTATCCCTTAGTTTCTTTAGGATATCCAACAAATATACACTTATGAGATTTAGGTTCGAGCTTTGTAGACATCTGATGTTTTACATAAGCTTCACAACCCTAAATCTTCATAAAAGACATACTGGGACGTTTCCCAGTCCATATCTCGTATGGTGTCTTTTGAACCGATTTAGATGGAACACGATTTAGTGTGAAAGCGACTGTTTCAAGTGCGTGTCCCCAAAACGAAGTCGGAAGATCACTATGACTCATCATCGATCGAACCATGTCTAACAATGTTTGATTTCTTCTTTCAGAAACTCCATAGGAGTTCATCAAACTCTATGCTTAAGTATTCTCCACCTCGATTTGATCAGAGTGCCTTAATACTCTTTCCTAGTTGATTTTTGTACTTCATTTTTAAGTTCCTTAAACTTTTCAAGGGCTTCAGATTTATGGCGCATAAGATAAATATACCCATACCGACTGAAGTCATCGGTAAAAGTAATGAAGTAATGGAATCCACATCTGGCTTGTGTATTCATTGGTCCACATACATCACTATGTATTAACCCCAATAAATCACTTGCTCGCTCACCTTTACTATTAAAAGGAGCTTTAGTCATTTTTCCCAACAGGCAAGATTTGCATACATCATATTGTTCGAAAACAAATGAATCTAAGAATCCATCTTTATGGAGTTTTGATATGCGTCTCTCACTTATATGGCCTAAACGACAATGCTAAAGATAAGTTTGATTCGAGTCATTTGTTTTTGATCTCTTAGTATTTATGTATAAATGGTGTTATCTTGATCCAAAATATAGAGACCATTAACCAATTGTGCCGAACCATAAAAAACACTATCGAGATAAAAAGAACAACAATTATTCTTAATAATAATCTCAAAGCCAATCTTGTCCAAACAAGAAATAGAAATAATGTTCTTAGTCAAACTAGGCATATAATAACAATCATCTAAATTTAAATCAAGTCCACTAGGCAAAGATAAAACATATGTCCCTATAGATAATACAACAACTCTTGCTCCATTTCCTACTCGTAATTCCATGTCTCCTTTAGCCAGATTTCTTCTATTTTGCAGTCCCTGTACAGAAGTACAAATATGAGAACCACAACCTGTATCTAATACCCAAGAAGTAGATATTGACAAATTAACATCAATAACATAAATACCTGAAACAAACATTCCGTTTGCTTTTGCCTTCTTGACTTCTTCAAGGTAAACATGGCAGTTTCTCTTCCAGTGTCCGGTCTTATCGCAATGGAAACATTTTACTTCTTTGCTAACTCCCCCTTTGGGTTTCAATGCATTTTTACATTTTGGTTTGGTCTTACCATTTCCCTTAGACTTTGCCACTACCTTTTTCTTTCCCTTTTCTTTGTCCTTGTGGACCATTAGAATGGGCTTAGGTCCAACCTTTTTCATGTTACTTTTAGCAGTTCGTAACATGCCAAGTAACTATGGCAAAGTTTTGTTAATTTCATTCATGTTGAAATTAAGGACAAATTGGCTAAAGCTATCTGGCAACGATTGCAGGATAACATCGGTAGCCAATTCATCTTTGAGAGGAAATCCTAACTTTTCCAACGTTTGGATGTAACCCATCATCTTGATGACATGAGCTCCTACAGGAGTTCCCTCTGCCATTTTGCATTGGAATAGAGATTTAGGGGTCTCATATCTCTCTTGACGTGCTTTTCCTTCATATATTTCTTTGAGATTTTGAATCATCTCATATGCAACCATGTCCTCATGTTGCTTTTGAAGCTTAGGAGTCATGGTAGCAAGCATTAGACATCCAACATCTAACATATCATCCATATGTTTCTTGAGTTTGTCTTTGTCAGCTTTTGAAGCATCAGCTGCCGGTTCATCAGGAACAGGTTCCTCAATGACATATTCCTTCCTTTCCTGTTTGAGAATAATTCTCAAATTACGAAACCAGTCAAGGAAGTTTATGCCATTAAGTTTATCCTTCTCAAGGAGTGATCGCAGTGATAAAGTGTTGTTTACCATTAAATCTACAACAATGGAAATATTAAAGTAAGTAAATTTACCAAATTAAAATTTATAAATAGGACTTTATTTACAAATTACTCCCACTATTTTATTCAAAATTAAAAACCCTCTTTGTTTTAATTTAGAAAAAAATCAACGAAAATTTTTCTAGTGGGTGAGGATCCATAATACATCAATTTCCTAAATCAGCTTTGCCTTTTCTTTTAGGATAGTGATTATTTAGGTAAGTAACACTTGACTAGTTACATCTCATGTAGCTCCTCATTTTTGGTGAACAACTTTTGTTCAAGTCATCTAATAACTTATCCAAATATTTAACCTCTAGGTTTCTAATCCTATTAGAATAACCTAGCTAAGTTATTACCAATATTTTAACCGGTGAATATCACTTGCTTATTCTTCGCGTTTAACCAAGATAGATTTATGTGCCAATGCTTTGGCAAAGACCACACAATATCGATCAAAGCCTTAACGAGGGTAAATATTGGACGGTTAAGTTAACTTAGATTATAAAGAGGGATTTGCATAATTATCTCATCATTGTTCGTTTTAATATTAGGCCCTTATTGATCTCATCATATTTATTCTTATTATATCATTTGATGCATTGCATACATAAAAAATATAACAATAAATAAGATGCAATGGTTATAGCCCAAAACAATGACTAAGGTGGCCCATCCCAAGACAATAGGAGAACCAAGAACCCTAAAGCCTAAGACTACTCTCTAGGCATCTTCTCGCCATTCTTCTACTCCTTGTGAATCTTCATAGATTTACAATTTTAAAAGAAACTCGTTTTACATACGAGGGAGTAAGATGAGAAGAGAAATACAACAAAGATATAAAAAGGCACAGCTCGCAGACCATATTTCAAAATAAACCATTGTGAATTGAACAAGGGCTATAACCATCCATATCAAACACCGTGCAAAACAAACATATCATATATATATACACATTGTTATGCCTTTGTTAAAAACAATGCTTCTGTTTCCATGGAAAAACTTCACGATTTGATAACAATTATCAACAGAATCATTCTTTTGGGATTTTCAATCCCGAAGCTTTTCTGCATAGGAACAACCATTGTTCCACTGCTAAACACAATCTGCTATCGCACTCCCATAGATCATCCAGTAACAAATCGATTGATAAACATATTAACAAATTAATCGTTATGGGTATCGATTTGAATAATGATATCAACATATTTACCGAAATCGATAAAACTAGAACATACATCTCATACATATCGCATCAACCAAAAATTTAACCCAAAATCAGATCGTACAAGTGGCTCTGATACCACTGTTAGGACCTCCGGTGCACCCCATGGCACAGCGGAAATAAAACTCGACAGTCTCACCAGCGATCCAAGTACGAAAATTTGAAATCGGGAGGAAGAGATGCGAAAAGTTACAGCGGGTTCCTTGAAAAACAACAAGGAAAGTAGTGAATTCTGGTGGTGTAGATCGGTTCGAATCGTAAGCCTCCACAAAATCACGTCTCGGTCTCTACTCAGTTCACCCGATTGAGAGCAATTTTGTTTAACCCCAAAACAGTTTTGAGAGAAAGTGGCTGAAGGTTTTGTGTGTGTTCTCCCCAAAACGGCTGCTAGACCTAACACACCCTTTTATAGCCAAGTTACCCTAGTCATATTAGGGTTTTTTATTATTTCAAATTAATTAAATCTATATTTAATTAATTAGAATTTAATAATCCTTTTATATCCAAGTTACCCTAATCATATCAGGGATTTTATTATTTCAAATTAATTAAATCTATATTTAATTAATTGAAATTAAATATTCGAGATTATTAAAATATATATACTTAATTAAGTCTAGATATATTTTAGTAACGTACAACAAATTGTACATTTTTGCTCGTTTCAATCTTAGGGTGTGACCCTGTAGGTTCTTGTAACATTAGAAGTAATTATTAGAATAATTCTAATATTACATACAATGAGTTACATCTAGCAATATATCATTATCACCTAACTTACAAGAAAATATGATTCGATATATCATCTTGGTGATTAACTCTTTTATGTATTATATCCTTATGTCCTTTATATCTAGAATAGGCACAAGTCTTGGAATATTCACACTTGTATAGCCCATCTATTGTTTCTTGATTTCTAGAGTAGACTTTAATTAACAAATAGTTTATGATATCTCATATCAACTTATTCGAGCATGGCCATGCGTTTCTAGTCTTACTCAATCAAGTGGCCTATGATATATTTCCTATTATGTAGGAAGGACATATCCTATCTTAATAATACACACCCACTACATATATTGAGATATATTCAATAACAGTCTTTATAGAACAACCAGTTACGGAGCTTGTTTAGCTGCATCAAAGCATGCAACAATATATGTTGGGATAGTATTGATCTCAAGTCTGAGGATCATACATATAGTCATCACCATGAGCAATGTCATGACTGTCACATAATAATCCAAGACATATGCTCATGGTGGGTCAATCCAATACATTGTTCTCTAACAATATAATCATGTATTAATTCTAACATCTCTATGTCAATGACAACTCGTTGTCAGCAATCAATAACATGTTAGTCTTGAGCGTATTATTATTGTCCATGCCCATAATAATACTTGACTAGGGATCTTTTAATAATAACAATTATGTCATTATATGGACTTTATTATCTTACGGTTTATGTTAAACTCATATATATAACTGAAAATAATAGCGGCAATGCCTTTATTCAATAAAATCGGTAAATAAAAGTATTATTACAATAATCATATGATTGGTCTTTGGGTATACTCTAACAGGTGGGAGGTCGATAAGGTTAGTATTTATTTTTTAAATATTTTAAAGGTGTTCATAAATAAGTGCGCAATTGAATTATTACTTATGATTGCAGGTGTTTGTCCCTGTTTTGGAACGTACTCATTGGCTTCTCGTCGAGCTTCAGCTCCCATCCCTGAAGATAATAGTATATGAAAGCATGATATATTACATATCATTGTCTGTTTTGAGAGATATTATTAAGGGATGGAGCTCTCATTTGGCTAACTTCTTGGATGTGATTAATTATTGGACTTATTCTGGAAACAAGAAGCCAAAGAAGTTCAATGTTACAGTTATCAGAGACGAGACCGTGCCACAAAAAACGCAGGAAGCCAGAGGGGATTGTGGTCCTCTCGTATGCATGTGCTTGGAGCGTTTGACGATAGGAAGTACACAGTTTCTACCTCCCACCGATAGAGATAGAGGTGCATTAGGCTTGTGGTTTTGGCATTTTATGGCTAGAGCGATATATGCGAGACGCTGGCTACCTGCATCCACGTTATGAAAGTGTCCATAAATAATTTGTAAGTCAAATGCAAGTGTTGTTAAGTACCTAGAATTCAATAATAATTTGCTGTTTGCTGGTTTTAGATGTGTAGAAAGTGTTGTTTGAGCAAATGTTTGGTTTCTGCAGGTTAATCCTGAAGTGAGCTGCGTGAAATTGATGTATGAGTGCATAAACAACTGTTTGGGGTACACTTTTTTTGATTGTTTAATTGATTCTTAAAAGTCTGATTTGTTTAATTGATGAGGAAAATAAGAATTATTAGCATTTTTTGCTTGTTTAATTGATTTGTAAAAGTTGATTTATAAAAGTTGATTTGTTTAATTGATGTGTAAATAATTCTTATTTGTGCTTATTTAATTGATTGAAATGTAAAAGTTGATTTGTTAATTTCAATCAACATCATATTGAAGGCAAAAGACCTGTTGAAAGTACACTTTCGCAACGCTAAACTCAAAATTGCAATGCGAAAGTCAAAATTGCAATGCGAAAGCCAAAATCGCAACTCGAAAGTCATTTCGCGTTGTGATAGTCTAATACGATTTGCGATTTTCTCGTTGCGATAGTCAAATTCCCGTTGCGATAATCAAATTCACGTTGCGATAGTCAAATTCACGTTGCGATAGTCAAATTCGCGTTGCGCTTTTTGCGTTGCGGTAGTCATATTCGCATTGCGATAGTCAAATTCGCGTTGTGATATTCAAATGAATATGTAATAAGTGATAAAAACTGAACAGATCATAGCAATGTTCAAACTCAAGTTACTAATACATGCCTAACTGAAAATGTTAAAAGTTTACACATAAAATACACATAATAGTCAAATTCGCGTTGCGATATTCAAATGAATGTGTAATAAGTGATAACAACTGAACAGATCATAGCAATGTTCAAACTCAAGTTACTAATACATGCCTAACTGAAAATGTTAAAAGTTTACACATAAAATATACATAATAGTCAAATTCGCGTTGCGATATTCAAATGAATGTGTAATAAGTGATAACAACTGAACAAACCATAGCAATGTTCAAACTCAAGTTACTAATGCATGCCTAACTGAAAATGTTAAAAGTTTACACATAAAATACACATAATACAATGTTTGCATTTAAAAATCACCTAAGTTAATAGTCCCAAAAGGTGAAGCTGGGTGTGATTGGGATTTTGATTGCCTTTTTCTTGACACCATATGAGCTTTGGATTTTGATGAGGATCCATATTTTGGTAGAGGAAAAGATGATTGTGATGGCACTGGTGATCAACATGTCAACCTTGTATGACCACTTTCCTTCCACCGACTACATGTCGATCTCTTATTCTCTTCACCCTTAAACGGTATACGATCGTGACTTTTTGGTCGGCCAGGTAGCCTTCTGTCCATGGCTGGTGGCAAAACCGTTTGTAAGTCATCTGGTATATCTCACTCAGAAGGATGTGGAATAGGGTAGATAATCTCGGCATAAGTCTGTCGATATACTTCTGTAGTGTAGCAATCCATAGCGTATGCGCTTGAATCATCTTGGTTTAGATGAAGAGCAACTTTTATAACATGGCCACACGGATAACCAGATGTTTGACATTTCATACAACTACACGTCTTTGCATTTAGATCGACAAGCCCATTTAAGTTATTATCCACTACTTCAAACAAAGTGTTTGAACATGGTTCAACTGTCCATGACATTGACTTCACAACACGTTTCGTTATCTTTTTTTCAGTCCATGGTGTAACACGATGTTCCTGTAAATTTAAATAAATAATACTTAGTAAAATATATGATAAGTTACAAATTTAAAGAAATTATACCTGCATGGTTTCTTTTCTTGTAGTACCACTGTTGAATAGAGGCTCGAAAAAACTCCATTAACATAGTAATGAGTAATTTTCGGGAATGACGACTTAGAGCGTTGATTGATTCTGCACTATTAGACGTCATTAAACCATATCTTGCTCCAAGTTTATGTACTCTTGACCATCTTTCAAACCCGACATCTTCTAGTGTTTGAGCACACTGAGGCAAAACACGTCTTAAACAATTTATATGCTTATTAAAATCCACTTCCCGATAAGCTTTTACAGCCTTCCAGTATGTCCATTTGTGATATTTTATACCAGCAGACCTTGATTTTAGATTTCTATACAAATGAACACCACAAAGTCCATGAAAAGCATATGGGAAACACCTTCTAACAGCGTTGTCAATTGAGTTTGCCCTATCGGATATGATTGTCAGATTGCTAATAGGACCTATGTAATCCCTAAGATGCCCCATAAACCATGTCCATGAATCAGAGGTTTCAGATTTGCCAACCCCGTAAGCTATTGGCAGTATCCCATTGTTAGCATCCATGGCTACTGCTAATAAGTTTACTCCAAGGTATCGACCTTTTAAATGTGCTCTGTCAACTATAATAACTGGGCGCATACAAGTAATAAACGAACGAATCTACAAAATCATATACACAAGAAATATAATCATTTAAATGTGAAATGCATGTAACTAACAAAAATAAGTCAACAAAATTATATTGATTTACTAACCGCAGCACCAATGGCGATAAACAACCACTCAAAGCGTCCATCTCTATCTGTTTTGATATGAGTTACCGACCTAGGATTTTTCAGCTTTAAATTGTGACAATAAGTTGACAGTTGGGCAAACGATGCTTCTGGGGACCCCCTCAACAATTCCAAGGCATAACATTTGGCTCTCCAAGCTTGAGAATATGAGATACTAATCTTGAACCGAGCATTCATGTCAGTCATAATTTCATGTCCCCGATATACCCTGCCATTCAAAAACATTAACTCAGCTAGAAAACCACCCAACACCTTTTTGTTTTCCTGTCTATGGTGAGGAAAAACTTGGGTTCTTGAACATGTATGTTTTATCAATAAAAGTCCTAACTTGAAAGATTTCGCAATCTTTTATCCTCTTCGCAATCTTTTATCCTCTTTGCAATCATACGCCACGTACAGTTTTTGTCAATCATACACCTTGTTTCGAAACGATCTTTTCTTGATTTGTTAACTTTTAGTTGATAGCCATCTTCCACACATTTCGTATACAAAGCTATCTTCAAGTCTTCATTTGTATCAAAACAATCATCTTTCTTGATACGAATAATTTTTGTGTAACAATCAACTGCTATCTTTACCAACTTTTCTTTCGGTATCTGAAGTAATTCTGGCATATTCCAGTTATACTCCCGTGGCATTTTCTTCGGGGATTTCTTCTTCTTCTTCTTTAGGGTTATATGAATTACAGAATAGATGTTCAACATGTTCATTCACAGTCGTAACTTCCTTCTCATTATCATCAACAACATCTTCCTCGGCAGCGGCTGTTTCATCATCAAAATTCAGGTATTGACCAATATCAAAATCATTACACGCAGGATCTGTTTCTTCTTCTGAAACATCATCAAAATCCTAGTATTGACCAAGATCAAAGTCCGGGTATTGACCAAGACCAAATTTCGAATACTGACTAGTACTCACAATTTTTTCTGTTGGCTCATCATCGTCTAACTGGTCAATACGAAAACCGGAATTTGGTGCTGAAAGTTGATTGAGATTTGGATTAGGGAAAGGTTGTGGGTTTTGAGATTGTGTTTGGTATTGGAAATGTGGTGAAACAAAATTTGCTTGGTGATGAAATTATGGTGGAACCATTAAATTTTTGAGCACCATAAACTGGGGTTGAAAAACTTAGTTGATTACTACCCGCTACTGACCCAACTTCACTACTTCTAGGTTCAACAACATACAATGTAACATCATCTTGCGAAGTACTAATGTAAGCAATGAATCGTTTAACATCTTCATTGTTGGTTAACAAATAAACTTTACCTTTTCTCTGATAAGATAGCCTAAATCCACTTAAGGGCTCTAAATTCAATTTATTTGCAACACATAACATTAGAGTTTCATAAGTAAACTTTTTTAATGACAGTTTTAGTTGAAGATTCATGGGTAAAGGCATATATTGTAAAACACCATGAACATTCTCCCATGACCCTCCAAAACACAAATATATCCAAACATGATCAACATTAGATGATTTCATTATTGTAAATTAATTTACTAAACAAACGAGCTGCGAAACTAAAACCTGTTACCGGATGGGGAAGGATGTCGTTGGATATAGGAACGGATGTCGCCGGAGAGAGTGATAGATGGAGATGGAATGAGTTGTGATTTAGGGATTTAGGTTATGAGTTGCTGTTGCTGCGTAGTTATATACCCAAAACATTCGCAATGCGAATTTGGAAAATCGCAATGCGATAGTTAAAATCGCGTTGTGAATCTTGAAACTGATTTGCGATACTGGAGATTGCGTTGCGATTTAGAGATAGCATTGCGATTTTGTTGGTCATTTTGGAAAATCGAAAAAAAGTTGGTCAAAATCGTATATTATAAGGAATTTTCGGTCACTGAGGTTATTTTCTCTTAATAATATTCAAAGTATCATTATTTCAATTTCTATAACAATTCCAACCTATCTTACCTTTCCAAGCTCAATAGTATCGATACTACTACCCTGATATTGATACTTCTATACTATGGTACTGATACCCCTTTCAGTATCGAAACCATTTCTATATTCTGTGTTGCCTGGTATCGATACCCTTCTCTCAGTATCGATACTACTATACTATGATACTGATACTCCGTTTCAGTATCGATACCATTTTGACATTCTGGATCCATGGTATCGATACTTCCCCTTGTTAGTATCGATACCCCATTAGTATTGATACCACTTGTATCGGTACCGATACTGTTCATCCAATTTCTACCTATTTACACCTATAGTATCGGTACTATTCTATCAGTACCGATACCATTACCCAGATTTACCATTTTCAGCTCGATTTTCACTTAATTTTCCCTCTATTCTTATACATTTACCTCCACAATACTATTTAACTCATCTTTACTTAACCCAACTAACTTTACTTCATTTTTCCACCTTTAACATCTAACATCTTCATGGAACATCTCAACTCAAGAATCATACCATTTTTCTAAACATGTTTTTAATCTACCTCATGCATCTAATATCTTGTTCAATCCTTTGACAAGTCAATTTTACTAATAAACCTCAATAAAAACACATATATCAACATATCATTCAAAAACCCATTTCTTTAAATCTCCTATAAAACATCCACCACTTAGTTTTAACTTTCTTTAATCATTCCTTAAGCTTACACATCACTTAAAGTTATCAAAGCAACCCATAATTTAAAGGAATAACTAACTAATGAAAGTTTACCTTATGCGAGAGAGGAAAGCACTATCCACGTGAATGAAGAAGAAGAAGAGAAATAGATAACTTTCCTCTTTTCCCCTTCTTAAAATCCCTAATAAGGGAATATGTTAAAAATTCATTTTCCTTCTTAAAAGACCAAAGTTCCCTATTAATTTATCTATTGTTATAATTTAGTCTAAACACTATTCCAAATCATTTCCTCATCTTTTACCACTTATTAAAAAAATCTTAAATTTTTAATTCTTTTCAATTAAGTCCCTGACCTGATATTTGAGGTATTACAGGCGGTGCCTTCCGTGATCATTATTATATGATCGCGATACCAGCAATCCCCACAATAGCGTCCGCTATGTCCCTAATTATGGTAAACGCAATGCGACCGCAACCACTATTTGAATCCCTGACTAGATTGTATTACTAATATGCGGTGACAATATTAACAGAGGTTGATTATGAAAAATTGATTTAAAGTTGTTTGAAGTTTTTTAATTAGGTATTTGACATAACATTAAAACTTAAGAAGAATAGGGGCCTAAATATATGGCGCTTTATGTTTAGTAAGGTGCAATGACGCGCTGTTTTAATCATTGGAGGTGTATCACTTCATTCGACTATATAAGAAGGATTTGGGTGTAGAGGTCGTGAGTTTTTTCATTTGTTGTTTTTTTGTCAGTGAAATTATTTCTAATTTTTCGTTCGAGTATATTGTTATAGTGATTGAAAAGAGTATAAGGAAGGATGTGAAGAGGAGGAGAGGATAGAGGCAAATCTATGAATATCGACAAATGAAGGTATTTTCGGATGCACGACTCGTCAACTGAAAACTAAAATTAATATGCTACCAACGAGGTTGGTTGAAGTGGTAAGCAATTTGATATCGTTTAAGTAATGTCTCAGTTTCGAGTCCTTTTGTGTATGCAGAAAATCTCCGTACTCACCCACCAAAACCAGCTGTACGATCCGGGTCGGTCCAAATTAGTCAGGACAAAACCTTAGAACTGGAGGGCAACAAAAAAAATATTGGATCACTATGGCATAGCATCAAGTTAGTTGGCTAGAGCTTCCTGATAGATCCTAATTGGTTATTTCTGCTTTTGTCGGAAAAAGAAATGGGTGTTGGCGGTGAACATGTTGTGCAGTCCTGTTTCTCTTAATGTTGTGGCTCAACAGGGTTGCATGAGGCTCTTTTGTCATACGCAGAGGCGTGAGAAGGCGTTCAAGACTAGGGGGCCAATCAGTTCGCCGGGGGTTGAAGTTGGATCCTTCGCTGGTTGAACCAGTGGACAATAACTCTTCAACAATTATTTAATGACTAATGATATAATTTTCCCTTAAAAAATACATCTCGTGTTCAACAATTAAAAAAGTATTTCTTGGAACTGCAACATGCCTATATTTTTCATATTATTAAAGGGCAGCATATCTACTTGCATGATAATTTTTATTACATATAAATGATTCATTATCGGTATATATTTTATTCGACATTCATCTTTATATGTGTGTAAAATGAATTGATTTTTTAAGCTCATATATTGTATTCATACGTGCAAAAGAGAGTTATGTGTTTTGTTCAACTTTCAAGAACGAATCAGTTCTACATGCTTTAGGGAAAGTTAAGAATGAAGAATTCTAATTCAGTGAAATTTGGTGCAACCAAAGCCAGCAAGGTATTGTTAATTTAGTAGCATTCTTAGAAAACATACAACGCTGTGAATATTCCCAGCTAAAATATTATGTAAATGAAAAAAAAAGTGAAAAATAGCCAGCCATGCTCATCATCTTCCTAGAAAGAACCTTATATTAATGATTAAAAGGATTAGTATATTACAGCGTACCACAGCTAGCTTTTGTCCTAGGGGCGTTAATAAAATGTGCAGCATGCAATTCCTGACATATAATCGGTCAGAATGTCCTCTTTCTCTGTAAATGAATCACAAAAATCATCCCTTAAAAGTTTAGATAAGGGTGGCTCCCCCAGTCCAAGATAAGGGCAAACCTAAGACCCAATTGGAATTTACATAAGAATTTACAGGTTGCCCACCAAGAGTAATGGTGATAGGATTTGAACTTGGCCTTTCAAACTCAAAATCTTTAATCTCAACCACTTATGCCAACACTTGTTGGCATTACTGCACTATTTAAATTCGTGCACTATTTAAATTCGTCCAAAAATGGTATAAACAAAGGTGCAACGTTGAAATTAGACATTGAAAAGGCTAGAGCTTCTTGAGGAGTGCCATGCTTAAGCTCGGTTTTAATGGTGCCTTTGTACACACGATTATGCGATGCATAACTTCTGTCAAGTTTTCGGTCCGAGTGAATAGTTCCCTTAATTTGGAGTTTTCACCGTTGCGAGAACTTCGTAAGGGAGACCCGCTTTCACCATTCCTTTTCCTGTTTGTTCACGCAAGGTTTATCAGCTTTACTTCATAAGGAACAAAGGGATGGTACGGTCCGAGGTATTCGAGCCTATCAGGCAAAGCCACATGTCACACATGCTTTTTGCATATGATAGTTTGGTCTTTATTCGTAATTCCTCTGCCGAAGTGAGACAACTTAAGGATATGCTACAGGTTTTTGCCGATGCTTCGAGACAACATCTAAATTTAGACAAATTATCTATATATTTTAGCCCTAACACTGTTTTGGCACACCAACAACAGTTAACATATATACTTGGAATACAACAGGTGGACTCGTTGGTCCATTGTCTTGGACTACCAATTGTTATTGGAAAAAAGAAGACGATGGTGTTTGGCTTTTTTAAAGGAGAAATTGGTAGCTCGGGTTATGGGATGGACGAGACGTCTCCTATTGATGCAGGGGGATCCGAGACAGATGATGCTAAGCTGTCAGATTGCACGTTGATGGCGCTGAGATACCATGAGTTGGCAGATCAGCGCAAAGGCGGAAAATTGATTATGACATGTTCCTCATTGGGGTCGTTTTGAGTATGTTTCAGTCTTTTGGCCATAACTTTGGCTACAGGTGTCAGAATCGCGCATAAGACCCCAATCCGGAAAGCTCTTTTCGACGCGCACGCTCTCCACATCGAGCTACGCTCCATGTGGCCTTTTTTTCAACCTCAAATTCTGCCGTTTTCCCCTCCGAATCACTAGATTTAGTTATTTTTTACTATTTATGGTAATATTTCGATTGTTAATTAGGAAGTCAATTTAAATCCGATTTAGGCCGGATTTTTGGGAGATTGCTTATTTTATTTCGAATTTCAATTTAGAGTGATTTTTGGGATTTTGCTATTTTTGGCAAAATTCGAATAAAGACGATTTTTTTGCTATAACAATCTGGCTTGTGGACTGCTTTTTGGAGGGTTTTTGATTTTATAATATTTTATTAAACCCTAGAGACTTTTTTTCTCTGGTTTTTGGGTGAATTTTCTCTTGTGAATCGTCTGTCGGAGCTAGCCTACAGGATAATCACTATTCTGTCTGGCGTCAGTTGGTGTCAGAGCTTCAACATCTTCTTGGGAAATTTCACCAGTTTCAATGGCTGGAGGTCGTGGTCGTGGTCGTCGTGAGCAGGTTCCGAATGAGGAAGCCCAACGCCGTGATCGCAGCGTTCAGGATGTGATGATTGCGGATTTGCAGAGGCAAGTCGCAGAATTAACCCAGCGCCTGGCGGCAAAGGATTTCGAGGATCGTGAGGCCTCTGATCACGATACCAATTCCACTTTCGAAAACCCATATCACAATCGCGCAGGATTCCGGGGCACAGGATTCCGGGAGCACCGTGGTCGGGAAGAGCGTCATGGAGACCTCGGTTTTCGGGTCGATCTCCCTGAGTTTTCTGGTACGTTACAGGCCGAGGGATTCGTGGATTGGATTAATGAAGTGGAGCGTATTTTTGAATATAAGGAAGTCCCTGATCGTGTGAAAGTGAAACTGATCGCCATCAAACTCAAGGGCAGAGCATCTGCGTGGTGGGAACAGTTACGACGTTCACGAGAAAGACAGGGCAAAGCCAAGATCACTGATTGGGAGAAGATGAAAAAGAAGATGAAGGGCCACTTCCTTCCCTTCGGCTACACGCAAACCTTATTTCAGCGACTTCATGCGTTGAGGCAGGGCGCGCGATCAGTCGATGATTACACGGAGGAGTTTTACCAATTGGTCGCCCGAAACGATTTATCTGAGACAGAGGAGCAGATGGTGGCGCGATATTTGGGGGGTTTACGCCAGCCCTTGCAAGATGTCCTCAGCCTTCATTCATTGTGGAGTGTTTCGGAAGCATACCAACGTGCACTTGCTGTTGAAAAACAACAAAACAGGAGACCAGTGATCAGGAGCGATCACAACAGTCGACCAGTTCGCCCTCAAGAGTCCCGTCCTGCTCAGCAGCCACCGCAGGGTAATTCTAACCCTACTATTAGATGTTTTCGTTGTGGTGAACAAGGGCATAGGGCGACTGATTGCAGGAAGCCTGCTAGTCAAAAGGGCAAAAATTTGTTGATTGAGGAAAACGTGGAAAACGAGACTGAGGAGATTGGCGAACCCGTGTATGACGATGATGAGACTGATGATGTGCTGTATGGAGATGGTCATGAGACTCTGGTCGTTCGCAAGAGTCTACTTACCCCCAAGGGCGATTCAGGGGACGATTGGTTGAGAACCAATATTTTCCACACGACTTGCACAGTTGCAGATAAAGTCTGCAAAATGATCATTGACAGCGGCAGTTGTGAGAATGTAGTGTCCGAGGAGGTTGTCTAGAAATTGTAGTTGAAGACGGACCGTCATCCTAAGCCATACAAGTTGTCATGGCTAAATAAAGACAGTGAGGTAACAGTTGATAGGCGATGCCTCGTGTCTTTTTCAATTGGTAGAAAATATTTTGATAATGCCTAGTGTGATGTTGTGTTTATGGATGCGTGTCATATATTGTTGGGTCGACCTTGGCAGTATGATCGCAGTGTCATTCATGATGGACGGAAGAATACATATTCCCTTAGCATCAAGGGAAAAAAGATTGTGTTGGCACCCCGGCGGGAAGGACTTACTCCTACCCCAGTAACCCATAATACTAATCTGCTTTCTATGTCCAGGTTTTTAGATGAGATTGAGCATGGCGGCGTGGTCTATGCCTTGCTACCTTGTGAGAACAATGCAGTAGACGTGGATACAGATTTACCAGTAGAGGTGCAGCGGCTGCTAGCAGAATTCTCTAACTTGATGCCAGAGGATCTTCCTCCTGGACTACCACCTATGAGGGATATTCAGCATCAAATTGACCTTGTTCCTGGGTTAAGTTTGCCAAATCGACCAGCATATCGCCTCAGTCCCAAGGAGGCCGAAGAGTTGCAGCGACAGGTGGAAGAGTTATTGGAGAGGGGCTATATCCGAGAGAGTATGAGCCCATGTGCAGTCCCTGCTCTGTTAGTGCCAAAGAAAGATGGTTCTTGGCGTATGTGTGTTGACAGCCGAGCGATCAACAGAATTACAGTGAAGTACCGGTTTCCAATTCCCCGTCTAGATGATATGTTGGATCAGCTATCTGGTTCTAAGATCTTCTCAAAAATTGACCTTAAGAGCGGTTACCACCAAATCAGAATAAGGCCTGGAGATGAGTGGAAGACGGCGTTTAAAACGCCACAAGGGTTGTATGAGTGGATGGTCATACCTTTTGGGTTATCCAATGCGCCAAGTACATTCATGAGATTTATGCATCAGGTCTTGCGGCCTTTTATGGGGAAATTTGTTGTAGTTTACTTCGATGATATCCTCGTTTATAGTCCGACATGGACTTCACACTTCGATCACCTCCGTGCTGTTTTTGAGATGCTGAAAACGGAGTGCTTGTTTGTCAATCAAAAGAAGTGTTCTTTCTTTACTACTTCTGTGACTTTTCTTGGTTTTGTTGTGTCTACTGATGGTGTTCATGCAGATCAGTCAAAGATAGATGCAGTCTTGGAGTGGCCCAGACCAAGAACCTTACATGACATCCGAAGTTTCCATGGCTTGGTGTCTTTTTACCGTCGATTCATTAGAAATTTCAGTACTCTGATCGCCCCTATCACAGAGTGCCTCAAGGGGCGTGATTTCCAGTGGTCTGAGGAGGCAGAGGCCAGTTTTCAACTGGTCAAGCAGAAGATGACCGAGGCTCCAGTTTTGGCACTTCCAGATTTTGACAAAGTGTTCGAGGTAAATTGTGATGCATCTGGCATTGGCATTGGTGGTGTTCTGAGTCAGGAAGGTCGTCCGGTTGCTTTTTTCAGTGAGAAGCTATCGGGATCAAAGAAAAATTATTCCACTTATGATCTGGAGTTCTATGCCATAGTTCAGTCCCTGAAGCATTGGCGTCACTACCTAGTACAGAAGGAGTTATTCTGTTTACCGATCATGAGGCCTTGAAGTACATCAATGGCCAACACAAGCTGAGTAGACGTCATGCCAAGTGGGTAGCATACTTGCAAGAATTCACTTTTACGCTGAGGCACCAAGCAGGGAGTTTGAACCGCGTCGCAGATGCCCTGAGCCGTCGTACCTTACTTCTCACCACCATGAGTACTAAAGTTGCAGGATTTGAGACGTTCACGGATATGTATGCAGCTGATCCTTCCTTTGGAAGGATATTTCAGGAGGTAACTGAGGGTCACCGTCATGATTTTGTTTTGCATAATGGGTATCTGTTTCATGGATTACAATTGTGCATTCCAGATTGTTCATTGAGGCAGCAAATTATAAGTGAACTCCATAATGAGGGACACTTTGGCCGAGATAAGACATTGGCCCTTATCTCTTCTGAATTTATTGGCCCAAGTTGACTAGTGATGTGGCCCATTATGTGGACCGTTGTTATGTGTGCCAGCGGTCTAAGGGAGTTCTCACCAATGCGGGATTGTACACTCCCTTACCTGTTCCTGAAGCTCCTTGGTTCGATGTCAGCATGGATTTTGTACTAGGCTTACCCCGCACCCAAAGGGCCTCTAATTCTATCTTTGTTGTGGTTGACAGGTTTTCCAAGATGGCTCATTTTGTAGCTTGCAGAAAGACTATGGATGCTGACCGGATTGCCCATCTCTATTTCAAGGAGATTGTGCGTTTACATGGTGTTCCTCGATCCATCACTTCAGATCGTGATACTAAGTTCATCAGTCATTTCTGGAAGAGCCTGTGGGGGAAACTGGGAACGCAGTTGAATTTCAGTAGCGCCTACCACCCCCAGACGGATGGCCAGACTGAGGTGGTGAACCGAAGTTTGGAAAACCTTTTAAGGTGTTTGGCAGGAACGAAGCCGAAGCAGTGGGATTTGGCATTGCCTTAGGCGGAATTTGCCTACAACAGATCAAAAAACAGAACCACAGGTTTAAGCCCATTTGAGATTGTCTATGGTCAGAACCCATCCGGGGTGTTGGACTTAGCCCCTATTCCAAGTATAGGACGTTTCAGTCCTAAAGCAGATGAGATGGCAAAGTATCTTCGGGGTATCCATGAGCAGGTGAAACAAACCATTCATGAGAGCAATACCAAGTACAAGACTCGGGTCGATAATCATCGTCGTCAGGTACTTTTTGATGTTAGTGATTTTGTTTGGGCTGTATTAACTCGTGATCGTTTTCCTATTGGTGAGTATAATAAGCTTAAGGATCGGAAGATTGGACCTTGTGAGGTCGTGCAGAAGATCAATGATAATGCTTACAGGTTGCGACTTCCCAGTCACTTGAAGACTTCTGACGTCTTTAATGTGAAGCACCTAAGTCATTGTTTTGTGGATCCTGATGACACTAATCTGAACTCGAGGACGAGTTCTTTCCAACCCGGGGTGACTGATGCAGGGGGATCCGAGACAGATGATGCTGAGCTGTCAGATTGCACGTTGATGGCGCTGAGATACCATGAGTTGGCAGATCAGCGCAAAGGCGGGAATTGATTGTGACATGCTCCTCATTGGGGTCGTTTTGAGTATGTTTCAGTCTTTTGGCCATAACTTTGGCTACAGGTGTCAGAATCGCGCATAAGATCCCAATCCGGAAAGCTCTTTTCGACGCGCACGCTCTCAACATCGAGCTATGCTCCATGTGGCCTTTTTTCAACCTCAAATTCTGCCGTTTTCCCCTCCGAATCACTAGATTTAGTTATTTTTTACTATTTATGGTAATATTTCGATTATTAATTAGGAAGTTAATTTAAATCCGATTTAGGCCGGATTTTTGGGAGATTTCTTATTTTATTTCGAATTTCAATTTAGAGTGATTTTCGGGATTTTTCTATTTTTGGCAAAATTCGAATAAAGACGATTTTTTTGCTATAACAGTCCGTCTTGTGGACTGCTTTTTGGAGGGTTTTTGATTTTATAATATTTTATTAAACCCTAGAGACTTTTTTTCTCTGGTTTTTGGGTGAATTTTCTCTTGTGAATCGTCTGTCGGAGCTAGCCTACAGGATAATCACTATTTTGTCTGGCGTCACCTATCCTATTGAGGGCGTGAGATTTTCCTAAAATCGATCACCCAAGCACTACCACAGTATGCGATATTCTCTTATCTTTTGTCGTAATCTTTACTTAATGACACGACTTCTGTAACACGATGGTATTGGTGGACTGGGAATACCTCAGACCATGGCTGACCATTGATCGCTTGGTCGAAGATTTGTCAACCAAAAAGACAAGGGGGATTGGGTTTACGCGATCTACGTTCTTTTAATCTTGTATTATTAGGAAAATAGGTCTGGAGGTTAATCTGGTTCCCTAATAGTTTATTATCCCAAGTCTTGTGGGCTAAATATTTCTGACATTGTGATATTATGAATACGATACAAGAAGGCAAAAGTTCTTATGCATGGAAAGACATTTTTAGGGCACTTCAGTCGATGGAAGGAGCCATTTATAGGAACATTGGTATTAATAGTCAACTGAACCTAGTTACGGATAAATAGGGTGGTTCTACAAAGGTGATCCTCACAGGGGATTACTCTTCCACCCTGTCAGTAAGATTTTGGGCTTCATTATTTATGATGTCGGATTGTCTGACTTGGATTGAATCGTGCATTCAAGAAGTGTTAATGATTGCAGATGCCGATACAATCTTAGCTACCACTATTTCCCCGTGTTCTAAGGAGGTTATTATTTTGGGCTATCATGATTCTGGTGTGGACTCGGTTCGGCCAGGGTATTGGAGGCTACAATGTCAGCAACACTCATCGAGCCACACATCTCTTTTTGGCAGGTCATTGCTAAATTACCAGTTATTCTAAAAGTATGTATATTTATGTGGAGCTTGGCTCATGATGGATTGCCTGTTGGTAAACGTCTTCGGGAAACAGGTTTAGGTTCTGGACTATGTCCTATGTGCCAAGCTGATGAGGAAACAGCTGCTCATGCTTTGCATGGCTGTCGGTATGCCCAGGCGGCCATGCAAGAGGCTGGTTTTTCTAGGGTACCTTATTTCACACCTGGAGAATCTAGTTTAAGTTGGGTAGAAGCGTTATCACATTTGTTCACCATGAAACATTTTGCTGACTTTGCCATTTTACTTTGGAATTATGGAATGGAAGAAATACACTAGTCCATGAGGATAAACTTCAACCTCTGTGTCTTATAGCTTTAAATGCACATGTGTTCCATAATGCATTTAAATAGGCCAGGAATTCCACTGTTCACAAAGCAGTATGCACAACTGTCAGAGTTCTACCACGACAGGTGTCGACCAATGTTACCCAACAAAAGTGGCATCCGCCCAACCTTGGAGTTGTTAAAGTTAATGTTAACAGGGCTTTTGATCCGCAACGAAGAATGGTGACATTGGTATAATAACTTGTGATGCTGTTGGATTACCCCTGAGGGTATGACAGTCTCATCGCCATCTTGTGGGGAAGCTGGGATTGTCGAAGTATATGCAATTGTGGCTGGATTAAATTTTGCTATCGAGAACCAATGGACGAATGTGGTATTTGAGTTCGATTCTGTTATGATGGTGAACAATATATGGAATAGACCACCTGATGTTTCCAGTATAGGATTTCAGTTACAAGAAGCCTGAAATTTGTTTGACTATAATACATTGTTTGTAATTCAGTTCGTATGATGCGAGTGCAACAAGGTATCACGTACTTTGGCTACATGGGCACTACAATCGAGTAGTTCTTTGTTCTTTGAATTGGTTTGTCCTGAGATTATTGCATCTGATGTATCTTGTGACATGGTTTCCCGGTAATATAATTTGGGCACTCTTTTCCCCTTCTTAGGATTAGAAGGGGCTTTTAATGAGGCCCATCGTTTCTATAAAAAATGAATCACAAAAATCAATAGACCTTAGAATATTGTCTAATTAGCCCATAACATACATTTGCAAATGATAGTAACCTCTCTTCAATTGATACTACATAGCTATCCCATGAACATTGCTCATAATGGTTAGCCGAGTTATGAGTTTTGTAACACCCTAAACACGAAAAGGCCTAAAGTGCCACATTAGGTTACCGAGATAATCCCTAATTTTTCAAAGCCTGTTAATTCACCTTTTAAAACATTCTCAATGGTATCATACAAACTTAAATAATAGTTATAAAAACATTTTATAAATCGAAGCTCCGTGACACATAATTTAAAACCAAAATAAGACATCTCAATGTCTGACAAAACAAATACATAAGTAAGGTTCTTTGAATACACAAGCCCACTAATACTACAATATAATACTCTGAAGGAAATGTTGGAAATCCTTCTACGATGGTGCTCCATAAATTGCTCCAGCTGCTAACCTGCCAACGAAAAACATCTGAATGCTGAACTTATAAAGCCCATCAGTATAATCGCTAATTTAGAGCAACATTAAGAGTTTTAGAAACTTAAGCATGCTAAATATATGACACTGTGAAGCATGTACATGTATGATCTAGATCAAGTGCTACCTACTTAATGTTTAACTGTTCTATCTCTTAGTGTAATTCTCATGCTTCCCTTAGTATCTAGCAAGAGCCTCACCATGAGTAAACTTATACTAGGTATCTAGCCCTGATATCATCCTATAATGCATCACCATGCAACACACAATGATAGTACCCAATATCATAAAGATGCTTGGTAGAATCACACAAACAAGGTAGGCATCATGGTGTAGTCAGAGGGTCACTTAGCATCTCGGACTCACACCCCTATATCCTACCAAAGGTACCCTAGATGAAACACGAGTCACTTAGCATCAGATTCTTCATTTAGAAAGGACCCTATTGCCTAGTACCTAGGACACCCCCTGGTCACATAGCATTAGAGCCTACGTCCTGTTAGTCTACTCCTCAGAGTACTTGGGATGCCTCTGGGTCACATATCATCAGAGCCTACGTCCAACTAGCGACTAAAGTTCTCTCTTATTGACTTGGATATATTTAGATATTTATCTGACAACTGGATGATTGTCAGTCACACACACAAGTAACGCGGGTGTCCTTATCGTTTCTCGAGTGGCAAACAAAGGTATAAGTCTTATGGAATTTTACCTCACAAGATTATTATGATTAGTACACAATTAACATTATTATTATCTTGTTATTATTTTAAGGCTCTTCTCTAGGGCTAATGTCTCAACACACTTTAACTAATGCCACACTAAGGTAATTGAAGTAGCTCGGCTACTCACGATCGAACTTATTAAAGTCAGGTAAGGTCATCCTATCACTAGCTGCTATCACGCTCGTTCTCTCATATGAAATGTTTTACGAAGGCTTATTAGTATGTTACTGCTGTTATTTATTAAGCTACTCTATTCTGGTTTTTTGTTACTTAAGGGCGTTATAGGCGTTCTTTACCTTTAGCGAAGTCTCTACGTATTTCAAGGTTTTATGATGATTTATGTGGTTGTTATTCACTATCTATACAATTTTCTAGCCCAATACCTGACTCAGGTTCAACTTTGAGTAGCCACACTCTAGTCATTCTTATCGTGCTTCCCTTCAATACCCTTGAATTGAAAGGACGACTTACACTTCCTGGGTTTACTGATGTTCTTGAAGCCCACACTTTTCGTTGTTACTGAATCTAACTTGCTTATTATACCTCTTGTTGGTACATAACCTTCAACAATCCTCGTTCTCAACTATCCGCATATGAGTTCGACTGAAGATATTTTGTCATATTACACTTAGTACGATTACATCTGTTGTAACCCACTCCTACGAGTGTTTCCATGTATGTTTAGTCATTTATATCCCTCACGAACTAAGTATTACTATTATGGATCATCCTTAGATCTTATGGGCCTTAAATAGTTCAATTCTAACCATCCAAAGTGAGTAGTATCGATACTCTACTTGGAGCATCGATATCCTAGGGTCAAGTATCGATACCCCTATGAGCATCAGTACAAAAAATGTATCATGTTTCTAAAAAATAGGCCTAGTATCGATACTGTCACCATGAGTATCGATACTATAGGGGCAATATTGATACTCTCCCTAGCAGTATAGATAACTCCTTTTTATAAACCCTAATTTTTACCCCAATTCAACTAATATCGATTCTATTCATCCAATATTGATACTCGAACCCAAAAATGACTTGTTTAGACTCAAAAAATACCCAAAAACCATCCTAAATTACTTGGTTTGGTTTTTTAATCTTGTTTTAAAGATTTAGAAAGTTATTTGGGGTCTTAAGGTGTTATAAAAAGCACATTCTTTATACCTAAAACATGGTTTGATCATGAATTCAAAGATAAACCCTAAAATACTCCAAAGGATTAAAAATACACTACTTTGATGTTTGAAACCCAAAATAGATCTCCTTGCTTAGCCACATACCCTTCCTCTATGATTTGGTTGATTTCCCACAACGTTTCTCTAGCCAACAAATATGCAAGGATTTTCTTAACAAAAGAATATTATAGGGAGAAATAGGTACAAATTTGAAACTTATTAAAGTAGAGAAATGAGTTCTTACCACCCACTTGAAGTTGTGGAGACTAGGAGAATAAGAAAATAAGAGAAGGGAAGAAAATCAAGAGAATAAAGAGACTGAAGAGATAAAAAGCCTAGGGTGAAATTGCACATTTAATCATTCCTCATCTTTCTACCATTGAAAAATCTTCTTTTTATGGCTAATTGGGACCAATTCCAACCCAATTAATCCCAACAACTTAAAATATAAATTTCACGAGGTAAACTTACCTATCGGGTAAACCCAAAATTACTAACTCAGAATTTTGGGTGTTACAACTCTCCCTTCCTTAAAAGAAATTTCGTCCTCAAAATTTACTTGGTCCCAACAACGACCTATATTTAGGTCAAACACTTAGAAACCTTGAAGTACCTAAACTCATAACAACATTCCCTCCACGAAAGAAGTCCCTACCACAATACTTACAACTCAAAACTCATAAACTAATCTATAACCCCCTTTCTATAAGGTGCTATATGTGATGATCCTTAAGAAACAACCTTAGAGAAGTGTAAAATCGTCGAGTCTTACTCTGGTTGTCCCAAAACTGAGTCCTTAGAATATTTCTGAAGGATAACGCTACTCCATAAATCAACTACTTTTACCAAACTCGTTATTGGCTAACCTTACTGAATCGAGTTAACTTACTATATAACCTAATAACCTCTTTACTCACTGAACATGGGCAACTCGTCATGCTACATGTCCAAATCTTACGGCGCTTGCTAAAATGGTCTCGATACTGACTACTAAAGATATGATGATAAATCTCGACTAACGTCGATCTCTATGCTTCTGCTGCGCAACTCTGGTTCAATATTCATATATTCTATAAGATTGTTTCTCATTTGCCTTGTAGTTTATATACGCGCACATCACCTGATTGTGTATCTAAGGTACTCTCAATTGGAATTCGACCACTTGCCTTGTTAGAGTATGCACAAAGACCAATCATATGATGATTGTAATGATACATTTTATTTATCGATTTTATTGAATAAAGGCATTGTCGCTATTACTTTTAGTTATATATATGTGTTTAACATAAACTGGAAGATAATAAAGTCCATATAATAACATAATTGTTATTATTAAAAGATCCCTAGTCAAGTATTATTATGGGCATGGACAATAATAATACACTTAAGACTAACATGTTATTGATTGATGACAACGAGTTGTCGTTGACATAGAGATGTTATAATTTATACATGTTTATATTGTTAGAGAACAATGTATTGGATTGACCCATCATGAGCATATGTCTTGGATTATTATGTGACAGTCATAACATTGCTCAGGGTGATGACTATATGTATGATCCTCAGACTTGAGATCAATACTATCCCAACATATATTGTTGTATGTTTTGATGTAGTTAAATAAGCTCCATAACTGGTTTCTCTAAAAAGACTGTTATTAAATATATCTCGATATATGTAGTGGGTGTGTATGATTAAGATATGATTTGTTCTTCCTACATAATAGGAAATATATCACAGGTCACTTGATTGAGTGAGACTAGAAATACATGGCCATGCTTGAATAAGTTGATATGATATGTCACAAATTATTTTTTAATTAAAGTCTACTCTAGATATCAAGAAACAATAGATGTGTTATACAAGTGTGACTATTCCAAGACGTGTGCATATTCTAAATATAAATGACAAAAGGATGTAATACATAAAAGATTTTCACGAAGATGATATGTCGAATCATATTTTCTTATAACTTAGGTGACAATGATATATTGTTAGATGTCACTTATTGTATGTAATATTAAAATTGGTTTAATAATTACTGCTAACGTTACAAGAACCTACAGGGTCACAACCTAGGATTGAAATGAGCAAAGATGTATAATTTGTTGTACGTTACTAAAATATATCTAGAGTTAATGTATGTTTGATATACATATGTTTTAATAATCCCGAATATTTAATTTAAATTAATTTAATAAAGATTTAATTAATTTGAAATAATAAAATCCCTAATATATTAGGGTAACTTGGATATAAAAGGAGGTGTAAGGTCTAGCAAGCCACTTTTTTACACATTATATTCAACCGTTTTTTTCAAAATAGTTTCGAGAAAAACAAATATTGCTCTCAATCGGGTGAACTGAGTAAAGGTTGTTGTTGTTGTTTTTCAAGGAACCCACTATAAGTATTCGTATCCTTTCCTCCTGATTTCAGTTTATCATACTTGGATCGCTGGTGAGTCCATCGAATTTTTGTTTCCGC
The DNA here is from genome assembly GCF_006381635.1 of Hibiscus syriacus. Classification (NCBI taxonomy): domain Eukaryota; kingdom Viridiplantae; phylum Streptophyta; class Magnoliopsida; order Malvales; family Malvaceae; genus Hibiscus; species Hibiscus syriacus. The sequence continues at coordinate 3,306,136 of NW_024061878.1, read as the reverse complement.
TGTGCCAAGGGGCGAGCTGACGGTCCTAACAATGGCATCAGAACCACTTGTACAATCTAAATTTTGGGTAAATTCTTGTTCGATGCGATATGTATGAGATGCATGTCTAATTTTATGGCTTTCTACGAATATGTATGATTTTATTATTCGATTCGATAACCGGAACGATTAATATGTTATTTTGTTAATATGTTCTTTATAATCTGTGTGTTACTGCAAGGATTTTACTAAATCCATATGTTAATTGTTGACATGATGATCCGTGGGTGTGCGATAGCAGATCGTGTTAGGCAATGTAACAATGGTTGTTCCGATGCAGAAAACCTTCGGGATTGAAAATTCCAAAAACACGATTATGTTGATAAGTATTATCAAATCGTGAGGTTTTTCTATAGAAACGGAAGTATTGTTTTTCAAAAAAATCCCACTGGCCGTAACACAAGGGGCTTCGCCCCTTGATCCTTCATCAGCAGTACAAATAGTAGGCCCATATTAATATTTTTTAACAAAGGCGTAACAATCTGGATATATATGATATGTTTGTTTTGCATGGTGTTTGACATGCATGGTTATAGCCCTTGTTCAATTTACAATGGTTGAATTTGAAATACGACATGTGAGTCATGCCTTTCTATATTTCAGTTGTATTTCTCTTCTCATCTTACTCCCTCGTATGTAAAATGAGTTTCCTTTTAAAATTGTAATCCTATGAAGATTCAGAAGGAGCAGAAGAACGGATTTTAACTAAAGGCGAGAAGATACCTAGAGAGTAGTCTTAGGTTTTAGGGTTTTTAGTTCTCCCATTGGCTTTGGATGGGCCACCTTAGTTATTATTTTTAGGCTATAACCATTGCATCTTATTTATTGATATATTTGTTACGTATGTAATGCATCAAATGATAAAATAAGAATGAAGATTGATGAGATCAATAAGTGTCTAATATTAAAACGAACAATGATGAGATAATTACGCAAATCCCTCTTTATAATCTAAGTTAACTTAACCATCCAATATTTAGCCCCGTTAAGGCTTCGATCGAAATTGTGTGGGCTTCGATCGATATTGTGTGGGCTTTGCCAAAACATTGACACATAAATCTATCTTGGTTAAATGCGAAGAATAAGCAAGTGATATTCACCGGTTGAGATATTAGTAATAACTTAGCTAGGTTATTCTAATAGGATTAGAAACCTAGAGGTTAAGTATTTGGATAAGTCATGAGATGACTTGAACAAGAGTTGTTCACCAAAAAAGAGGAGCTACATGAGATGTAACTAGTAAAGTGTTACTTACCTAAATTATCACCATCCTAAAATAAAAGCCAAAGCTGATTTAGGAAATTGACGAATTATGGATCCTCACCCACTAGAAAAATTTTCGTTTAATTTTTTTGAAATGAAAACAAGAGGGTTTTTAATTTTGAATAAAATTGTGGGAGTAATTTGTAAATAAATACCTGTTTATAAATTTTTTGGTAAATTTACTTACTTTAATATTTCCATTGTTGTATATTTAATGGCAAACAACACTTTATCACTACGATCACTCATTGAGAAGGAGAAACTTAACGGCATAAACTTCCTTGACTGTTTTCGTAGTTTGAGAATTATTCTCAATCAGGACAGAAAGGAATATGACATTGAAGAACCTGTTCCTGATGAACCGACATCTAATGCTTCTAGAGCTGACAAAGATAAATTTAAGAAATATATGGATTATATGTTAGTCGTAAGATGTCTAATTCTTGCCACCATGACTCCCGAGCTTCAGAAGAAACATGAGGACTTGGTTGCATATGAGATGATTCAAAATCTCAAGGAAATATATGAAGGGTAAACACGTCAAGTGAGGTATGAGACCTATAAATCTATATTTTAATGCAAAATGGAAGAAAGATCTCCAGTAGGAGCTCATGTCATCAAGATGATGGGTTACATCCAAACGTTGGAAAAGTTGGGATTTCCTCTCAAAGATAAATTGGCTACCTATGTTATCCTGCAATCGTTTCAGATAGCTTTAGCCAATTTGTCCTTAATTTCAACATGAATGAAACTAACAAGACTTTGCCACAGTTACTTGGGCATGTTACGAACTACTAAAGTAACATGAAAAAGGTTGGACCTAAGCCCATTCTGATGGTCCACAAGGATAAAGGAATGGGAAAGAAAAAGGCAGCGACAAAGTCTAAGGGAAATGGTAAGGCCATGGCGAAAGGAAAAGATGCATTGAAACCCAAAGGGGGAATTAACAAGGAAAGAAAATGTTTCTATTGCGATAAGACCGGACACTGGAAGAGAAATTGCCATGTTTACCTTGAAGAGGTCAAGAAGGAAAAGCAAGCGAAACATTTGTTTCAGGTATTTATGTTAATGATGTTAATTTGTCAAAATCTACTACCTGGGTATTAGATACCAGTTGTGGTTCTTATATTTTCACTTCTGTACAAGGACTGCAAAAGAGAAGGAATCTGGCTAAAGGAGAAGTAGACCTACGAGTGGGAAATGGAGTAAGAGTTGATGCATTAACTATAGGGACATGTTTTATCTTTGCCTAGTGGACTTGATTTAAATTTATAGGATTGTTATTTTGTGCCTAGTTTGACTAAGAACATTATTTCTATCTCCTGTTTGGATAAGATTGGTTTTGAGATTATTGTTAAGAATAATTGTTGTTCTTTTTTATATCAGTAATGTTTTTTTATGGTTCCACGCAATTGGTCAATGGTCTCTATATTTTGGATCAAGAAAACACCATTTATAACATAAATACTAAAAGATCAAAAACAAATGACTCGAATCAAACTTATCTTTAGCATTATTGTTTAGGCCATATAAGTGAGAAACGCATATCAAAACTCCATAAAGAGGGATTTTTAGATTCATTTGTTTTCGAACAATATGATGTATGCGAATCTTGCTTGTTGGAAAAAATGACTAAAGCTCATTTTAATAGTAAAGGTGAGAGAGCAAGTGATTTATTGGGGTTAATACATAATGATCTATGTGAACCGATGAATACACAAGCCAGAGGTGGATTCCATTACTTCATTTCTTTCACCGATGACTTTCGTCGGTATGGGTATATTTATCTTATGCACCATAAATATGAAGCCCTTGAAAAGTTTAAGAAATTTAAAAATGAAGTTGAAAATTAGTTAGGCAAGAGTATTTAGACACTTCAATCAGATCGAGGTGGAGAATACTTAAGCGTAGAGTTTGATGAACTCCTTAAAGAATGTGGGATTGTCTCACAGCTTACACCACCTGGTACACCAAGTGGAATGGAGTTTATGAAAGAAGGCATCGAACAATGTTAGACATGGTTTGATCGATGATGAGTCATAGTGATCTTTTGAATTCTTTTTGGGGACATGTACTTGAAACAGTTACTTTCACACTAAATCGTGTTCTATCTAAATCGGTTCAAAAGACACCATACGGGATATAGACTAAGAAGTGTCCTAGTATGTCTTTTATGAAGATTTAGGGTTGTGAATCTTATATAAAACATCAAATGTCTACAAAGCTCGAACCTAAATCTCACAAGTGTATATTTTATGGATATTCTAAAAAACTAAGGGATACTATTTCTTAAACCCTAATGAGAAAAAAGTGTTTGTTACTCGAACAGGAGTTTTTCTCGAAATAGAATTTCTCTCAAAGAAAGGGAAGGGTAGAAATATTGAACTTGGAGAAGTTCAAGAACAAGAGATCAATGAACGTAAAGTTGATCATGTTTCACAAGTTTTTGAGGAACAATCAATAATTTAGAAACAAAACCACTGCGCAGATCCACAAGAGAACACTATGCACCTGAGAGATTTGGATTTCTCGTTACCGCACATGGAGATGTTCTTCTTATGGATCAAGATGAGCCTAGAACTTATCAAGAGGCAGTGTCTAGCCTAGACTCTGAGAAATGGCTTGAAGCCATGAGATCTGAGATGGATTTCATGTCAGTAAACCAAGTGTGGACTTTGGTTGAACCACCTGAAGGGGTCAAACCTATAGGGTGTAAATGGGTTATCAAGAAGAAAACCAACATGGATGGTAATGTACAAACATACAAGGGGCGATTAGTCGCTAAAATTTTTCGATTAGTTCATGGTGTAGACTATGACGAAAAATTCTCCCCTGTAGCTATGATTAAGTCCATCCAGATCTTGCTCGCAATAGCTACATTCCATGATTATAAAATCTGGCAAATGAATGTCAAAACCACTTTCCTTAATGGAAAACTCAAAAAGGATCTGTATATGACACAATCGGAAGGTTTTGTCATTCTAGGAAATGCTGGAAAGGTTTGTAAGCTACAGTGGTCTATTTATGGAGTAAAGCAAGCTTCTCGAAGCTGGAATCTTCATTTCAATGATGCAATCAAAAAATTTGGTTTTATCAGAAATGAAGATGAGCCTTGTGTTTATAAGAAGGCTAGTGGGAGCATTGTTTCTTTCCTAATCTTGTATATAGACGACATACTCATCATAGGAAATGATATACCTACTTTACAGTCTATTAAAACTTGGTTAAGTAGTTGTTTTTCTATGAAAGATTTGGGTGAGGTAGCGTATATCTTAAGAGTTAAGATCTATATAGATAGATTAAGATGACTTCTAGGTCTGAGTCAAAGAACATATATAGACAAAGTGCTAAAAAGGTTCAGTATGGAAGAATCCAAGAAAGGATTTTTGCCTATGAGACATGTCATTTCTTTTTCAAAGGAAAAGTGTCCTTCAACTCCACAAGAAAGAGAATGAATGAATAAGATTCCATATACTTCGGCTGTTGGTTATATCATGTATGCCATGATATGTAATCGACCAGATGTATCATATGCTTTAAGCTTGACGAGTTGATATCAGGTAAACCCTGGTAAAAATCACTGGGTTGCGGTTAAAAATATCCTTAAGTACTTAAGAAGAACTAAGGATACATTTCTTGTCTGTGGAGGTGAGGAAGAGCTTAGTGTAAAAGGTTATACTGATGCCAGCTTTCAAACTGACAAGGATGACTCATGATCGCAATAGGGTTTTGTGTTTTGTCTTAATGGAGGTATTTTGAGATGGAAAAGTTCGAAGCAAGACACAGTAATTGATTGTACAATAGAGGCTGAATACATTGCAACCAGTGAAGTAACAAAAGAGGCTGTTTGGATCAAGAAGTTCATTTATGAACTAGGGGTTGTTCCTAGCATATCAGATGCTGTAGAACTCTGTTGTGACAATAATGGAGCCATTGCACAAGCAAATGAACCCATATCTCATCAACGGTCCAAACATATTCTTAGGCGCTTTCATCTCATTTGAGAGATTATAGATCGATCATATGTAGAAATATATAGAGTACACACGGATGATTACATTGCTGATCCCTTGACGAAGCCTCTTACACTACAGAGGCATGATCGTCACACTGAGTCACTCGGTATTAGATATGTGAGTGATTGGTCTTAGTGGTAGTGGGAGATTGTTAGAGTATGTCCAAATACCAATCATATAATGATTGTAATGATACATTTTATTTAATGATTTTATTGAATAAAGGCATTGCCTCTATTATTTTCATTTATATATATATATGTCTGTGTGTGTTTAACATAAACTAGAAGATAATAAAGTCCATATAAAAACATAATTGTTATTATTAAAAGATCCCTAGTCAAGTATTATTATGGGCATGGACAATAATAATATGCTTAAGACTAACATTTTATTGATTAATGACAACAAGTTGTAATTGACATAGAGATGTCAGAATTGATACATAATTATATTGTTAGAGAACAATGTATTGGATTGACCCACCATGAGCATATGTCTTGGATTATTATGTGAGAGTCATAACATTGCTCATGGTGATGACTATATGTATGATCCTCAGATTTGAGATCAATATTATCCCAACATATATTGTTGTATGTTTTGATGCAATTAAACAAGCTCCATAATTGGTTGCTCTATAAAGATTGTTATTAAATATATATCGATATATGTAGCGGGTCTGTATGATTAAGATAAGATTTATCCTTCCTACATAATAGGAGACATATCACAGGCCACTTGATTGAGTGAGACTAGAAATGCATGGCCATGCTCGTATAAGTTGATATGAAATATCACAAATTATTCATTAATTAAAGTCTACTCTAGATATCAAGAAACAATAGATGGGCTATACAAGTATGACTATTCCAAGACTTGTGCCTATTATAGATATAAAGGACAAAAGGATGTAATATGTAAAAGAGTTAATCACGAAGATGATATGTCGAATCATATTTTCTCGTAACTTAGGTGACAATGATATATTGCTAGATGTCACTCATTGTTTGTAATATTATAATTGTTCTAATAATTACTGCTAACGTTTTAAGAAACTATAGGGTCACACCCTAGGATTGAAATGAGCAAAGATGTACAATTTGTTGTACGTTACTAAAATATATCTATGGTTAATGTATGTTTGATATACATATGTTTTAATAATCCCGAATATTTAATTTAAATTACTTTAATAAAGATTTAATTAATTTGAAATAATAAAATCCGTAATATGTTAGGGTAACTTGGATATAAAAGGAGGTGTAAGGTCTAGCATCCATTTTTTTACACATTATATTCAGTTGTTTTCTCAAAACAGTTTTGGAAAAGCAAATATTGCTCTCAATTGGGTGAACTGAGTAAAGGTCGAGATATGGTTTCGTGGAGGCTTACGATTCGAATCGATTGACACCTCCATTAGCTGCTGCTCTCCTTGTTGTTTTTCAAGGAACCCACTGTAAGTGTTCGCATCCTTTCCTCTTAATTTTGTTTTATCGTACTTCGATCGTTGGTGAGATAGTCAAATTTTTATTTCCACTGTACCATGGGGTGAGTCGACGGTCCCAACATGCCTATCGAAACTAGCAACATTTGGCCCTCTTGAAAAGCACACCTCACAAAACGAAGATCTCTCACAATCGTATCCTGAGTTAAGGGTTATGAGACTTTACATCTTACCCTTACTATCACTTACCACCATTGAGCTATCCAATGATAACCAACAACAGTCAAATGAAACCTAACGTACTTGATCTCTTTTAGTCTAAAGTACTAAGATCGATGGTACTACATAATGTTCAATGCTACTATGTGTTGTGTATAGCTCACGCTCATATACCAACACAAAGACATCACTAATGAGGCTTGGCTCACTTAGCTGATTTATTTACAGTTCGTTCATAAATGCATACTGACGAAATCAAAGGGATCTCTGCACTTCGAGGCCCGTAACTTACTACATGACCTATAGTGCCCTTAGTACATAAGGTGGAATTCCAAAACTACTGCATCGAAACATACACCCTGCTAAGTTTCCTCATCGTGAGTACTTGGGATATCTGCACCCAGTTAGCATTTGAAATGCCTTGGCCCTGACTGAGATATAATGATATTTTTGACAACAAGGTGATCGACATACTAGATAGGATGACTTGGGTATTCTTAACACTCTCGTGAATATCCTCATCTACAATACTAAACTTAGGATTTAAAAATCTCTATTGGTCGATCATACGAACCCTCAAAGAATATCTAAGATAAACTTTACTTATTCTGATAGGGTCTACCAACTCGACATTTGGATCATCATGGTAAGATCCTCTACACAAACACTTTTTTTACATAGCTCACTTTCCCTCACAAATGAATGCATACATTAATGGCTACTGAAGAAACATAAAAAGCTGAGACATCTGAAAACATACCTAGCATCTTATCTGCTTCATTAATATCCCGACCTTATCTCTTTATGATTTGACAAGATGGATCATCCAAGGTCGAATCGAGAATAAGTTTATCCACTCCTCTACTCTTTCGCCCGAGCATTGAACCAATAACCCTATGGTTAGCCTCTCTGCCATGCTGAACCACTGGGGTTTCTCTCTTAAGTCGAGTTGAGACATCGACATATGAAATAGGGCAATACCTCACTATATGAGCCAATGATCTATATCTATAACACTTCCTAGAAAAGCTTCAAGCCCCTTCCTCGATGATTTTTCCATAAAGTTAGTACTATGGATACCTCAAAACCCTATTAGAGCCTCTAGAGCTTACCATAATTGGGGAAGTAGGTGGTTTTCTATGAGACCCTACGTCTGAAATCTGACTCAGCTTGAGTGACAAAGCTGACATAACTCTTCTCTGCTCTCACAGACCTATGGTCTTTCCTACTTCTAATTGAGATAGATTTAGTGGCACACATGTACTCTAAAAACTCTCACTCATAGTTTATACCTTCTCCACGACCTTAGCTTCGCGTGACAACTCTAAAATTACCCTAGGTGGGTCTACCACTAACTTCTCATAGATATCAATATGAAGTCTCTTAAGGAACCTCATGCATTATAATAACTCAGTCACAACTAACATTAGAGCGTAACGACTCAACCGGATGAAATCTCTCTCATACTTTTACACTGAGCAGTCTCCCTAAACTAGTTGAGAGAACTGCCTCCTTAAACCATCTATGTGTGCCTTACTGATATACTTACATCTAAACTTATTTACAAACTAATCCCACAGAGACACCTATGACTGTAGAGCCATCTCTATAGTCTCCCACCAATTGATAGCATCACCCTTGAGCAAAGCAATGACACACGCTAACTTACCATTTGGAGTAAGGTGAAGCAGCCTCAAAGTTCTCATTATCTCTTTCAACCACTGATATACCTAAATCAGATCATCATAACTTGAGCCATAAAAGTCGACTGTCTCATACCTCCTCAGTCTCTCTATTAAGAAATCCATCAGCATTAACGTTCTCTGGGTTACTAGCTGCACAATATGCACTCTAGGGATGGTGTCCACTATCTCCCTAGAGTAGAAATAAAAAAATCTAAAGAAGGTCATTTTTGTGACTCTTATGCCTAACGAGACCCTATAGTCCACAAACCTAGGCAAGAACTCCTCGATGACGCTACCAGGATGAGAGGCTCGACTCTCCATTTTATCACCGAGACTACACTCAAAACTATCAACCATTGCAAATTTTATAACACAGATTAAGAAAGGATGCACCATCAGGATTCTAGACTTATATGAGTACTTTCAGTTCATAGGGGCATGTATTCACTGACACCTTAATATAACTGACCACTGGGTTCTAGGACCGACTCAACCTAACGCTTTGATACCACTAAATGTAATACCCTAAACCCGAATGAGCCTAAAGTGCTATATTGGGTTACCGAGACAACCTCTGATTTTCAAAACTCATTCATTCACCTTTTAAAACATACTGAATGGTATCATACAAACTTAAATTACAGTTATAAAAAAATTTATAAACCGGAGCTCCGTGACATATAATTGAAAACCAAAATACTCTGAAGGAAATGCTGGAAATCTAGCTATGGATGGTCATGAGACCCGAACTCGACGAGTTTCGAACCAAACTGACCTGATCAGGTCAAGTTTTTTTTTAATTTTAGGTTCAAGTCAATTTTTTAAAGGTTGTGTTTGGGTCGAGTCGGGCTCAAGTTTAGGGTGAAAACTACCCGACTCGACACGACCAGAGAAAAATATAATTTACATTATATATTTAGGGATAATTATAATAATACCCCATTCATATATTATTTTTTTCTATTAAATCAATATTTATATTGAATAAAAATAATATTTTTTAATAAATATATTATTTTATGTTGGGATTAAATTTTATCTCAAAAAGTCAGGTCAGGTTCGGGTCGGATGGAGGATGTAATATTTTTGGGTTGGGTCGGGAGGAGAATATAAAAGGGGATTTTAAATTGTAGAAAAACAAGGAAATACTAATTGTGCAATTTTCCTATTTGGCAAAGATGAGGGTTTTATATCCCATTATATTTCTCTTCTCACCATTTCTTCTTGTACCTTCATCTTCGCCAAGTTCCATAGCAAGGTAAGATCTTTAGCCCATTTTCATACTTCATTTTCTTCCTAATAACCCCCAACAACATCATTATGAAGATTTAAGCTTTGAGTTTAATTTTTGCAAGATAAAGACTATTTTTATCATCCAATCTTTAAGGAGAGTGATTGCTAGCTAAAGAACCTCTATTTCTGGAATTAATCATCAAGTAGTGTATTTCTAATCCTTTGTCGTATTAAGTTTTTATAAATTTGTAAACTTTGCTAAGATTTGGTTATTTGAGTATTTTAGGGTTTTTCTTTGATTTCTCAAAAAAATTACGTTTTAGGTGTTAATAACACACTCTTATGAAACCTTAAGAACCTAAATAACTTACTAAAGCTTCAGAATAAGTTTACAAACCAAGCCAAGTCATTTGGGATGACTTTTGAGTGATTTTTGAGCCTAAATAAACTATTTTAGGGTTCAAGTATCGTTACTGGTTAAATTGGGACTAAAATTAGGGCAAATATCGATACTCACAGTGATAATATTGATATTGAGGTTCATTTTTCGCAACATAATGCATTTTTAGTATCGATACTCATAGGGATAACTGTTGAACCATGTTTTATAATATTTTGATATAACAAATTAAGGCAAAATGTTTTTGGACTTAATCGAATTTGTTTAAAGTTTTCAAAAGTTTTAAAAAATAATTAAAAGTCTATTAGAATAAAATTTGAGCAGAAAATTGATTTTAAAGGTACGTAATTGATAACTTCGTAAAAAGACTATATTTTAGATCTTTTTTTACTTAAGTTATTGATTGTCTAAAAGCCATTGACATAGCATTTTAGCTGCATATAGTTACATTTAAGACATATTTTCATGTGGTGGATAAGTTTTGCCAAGGTAAAGCTTAGTTGATTAAACTGATGTTGCTGATAAGAAATGTTGCTAGGGCCAATGGAATACAGAAGACGAAGATAGTGAGGAACAGATTTTCCTTGCCAAGGCAAGATTTATCTTGCAAGTCTGACGCTGATCTGACGAACTACTGATGTCACCTGCCAGCTGTCTGATTGACCTCATGTGCAAGCAAGCCTCTAAGATTCTGACAACAACCAACCGCCTTTCTATTTATAGCTTGGACAAGAAAACATGGGTATTTTGGGAATATTTAATGATGTGAAACCCTAGGAAAATTCCCTCAATAAATACCAAGTTACAACCGCCAAAAAGAGGAAGCAGAGGGGATAATCATACACAGAAAATACTATAGGTTTGGAAAAAGGTGGTCGTAGCGTCCTTTTTCCACCGCCCCCACTCGTTTGTCCTTGGTGCACTCCATAGCTAGGCTTCACCGGGGCGACGTCCAGACCCTCGAGAGAGGCTGATGTGCTGAAGCAGCCTTATTGGTTGTCTGATGTCACGAAAGAGCTCTGTAATGGGAGTTTTTCTTCCTCTTGTTCTTCATGTTTTAATTTTCTAAGGGCTTGTACTTAATGAATATTTTTGGGATGATGTTAACCACACCATAAAATATTTTATTTAATGTTGGGAATGTTTGGATGATATTTTATTTTATCGTTAATGAATGATTAAGTATGTTTTTGTTAAGTGTTGTTTTGTTCATTGTTTTAACCTTTTACCTTGACACTGTAAGAGCTTCGAGTGATTGCCCGGTGCCTAGGTGAAATATTTCTAAACCTTGTAAGAGCGTCGTGAGATTACCGTTTGTCTAGATATTGATTCTTAGATTCGAGAGAATTAAGATAGATCTACGTGAATAATGGAATGGATTCGGGATGGTGATTTTCTAACTTGTCTACCTTAGAGATAAGGAGAGGGTTTCAATCAACTAAAAGGGATAAATGCTGGAATAGGATAGACATCGACTATAGTTCACACTGAGGGGTATTCCCACAATAACAGTCTTACAAACCAAGGGTTGTAGCTCACGTCGAGTAGTATTTCCATAACAACCGTCTAATAATACTCAGTAATCCTGTCGGGCATCCTAAGTATAGCATACCAAATCATTCTTAGCATAAAATAACTTATTGCCATAGCAAAACCAACCTAATAGTCTGATTGTGTGAGGTTTCCAATCTATTTACAGGGTTTTGATAACTTTAGCATTGACAACTTTTATTTGTTTACCTTTGCATATTTTTCTTGTCTCGGCATAACTTTTATGCTCTTTTCACTTTACAATTTTTCTTTCTTCGGTCATACTTTTTCCATTACATATTTTCCTTGTTTATATCATTATACTTATATATATAGGATTAGTTAGTGACACCTATTCATAGCTGTAGAAATCTTTTAAAAGCCTTCCAATCCCTGTGGAGATGATACTCACTCACTACTATATTACTTGCATCGATTGTGTACACTTGCACATATTTGCTTGTCTTAGCATATACATTTATAAGCGATCAAGTTTTTGGCACCGTTGTTGGGGATTGGCAATTGGTGCTTTTAAAAGTTTTGTTATAGCATTATCTTATTTCTTTATTATTGTATTTTTATTTTATTTTTATGGATTTATTCTCTATTTTTGTTTACCTTTTTCAGGTGTTGTGCGGTTGCATAACTTGTAGAAGTCCCAAGGAACCTTTATCTCATTTTGAACCTGAGATCAAAAAAAATTTCTACCAAAGAAGATATGTTCAAGGAGCTTAAAAAGCTATATACGAAGTTCAAAATTAAGCGGAGGAACCTGAAGAATTGAATGCCACAAAAAATAAAAATGCGAAGAATGTTGCAAGACCTTGAACTATTAGAGATCCCTTAGCTCCCACCTTGGATGACCTTAAGCCTGCTATTGTATCTCCTAAGATTCAGGCAGACCACTTTGAATGTTCGACATGATGGTCTTGATTGGACAGTTTGGTGGTGCTCCTCATGAGGATGCAAGACAACATGTTCGAGTATTTTTGGAGGTCCGTGACTCCTTTCGATAGGAAGGTGTGCATGAAGATATACTAAAATTGAAGTTATTTCCATATTCTTTGAATGATCACGACAGGGCATGGATTAATGGATGACCTTTCAGCTCGATAAGGTCTTGGGTAAATTTGTGCAAACAATTTTTTCTATGGCATAATCAACCCAATATGAACAAACATATCAGGAAAGCCATAACATCTTTTTGCCAAGGCGATGAAGAGTCTATTTATGTGTGTTGGGACTGATACAAAAGTTTGCTTCGCAAGTGAACCAATCATGGATTCCATGACTGGACTCAAGTTGTGATGTTCTATAATGGAGTAAACGCACCCACTCGCATGATGTTGGATGCTTCGGCGAATGGTACTCTACTTGAAAAATCACTCGAGGAAGCCTTTGATATCCTTGATAGGATAGCCAATAATGATTATCAATTCTCATATACGATGCTTGGAACTGGAAGAAAAGTTTCTAGGGAAAACTTGATGCCAAGGATTCAGTGTCTGCCCAACTTTCTGCCATAACAAATATGTTAAAAAATTTGTAGCATTCCAACGAGGTGAAGGAAGTCAATGTAACCAACTCAGCATTCAATTTTTGCCATGACAACCATCATGAAAGTGAATGCCCAGAAAACCAGGACTCCATCAATTTTGTGAGCAATTTTAATAGAAGCAACAACAACCCTTACTCTAATACATACAATCCTGGATGGCGACAACATCCAATTTTTTCGTGGGAGACCAACAACACCATGCATGTAGCCTTAACATGCCACAATAAAGTATTTCTGAACCTACAAATTTTTAGCATCAACGGATGCCCTGACAAAATATTAACAAGGGTTCAACATCTTTCTCAAATTCTAATTCCCTATAAGCTTCATTGCAAGATTTTATGGCCTCGACAAAAGATTTCACGACTTCAACTAAGGCCTTGATGCACAAACACTCTTCAACAATTAAAAGACATGGCATACTGTTGCAAAGTCAGTCAAATTTATTACGAAGTCATAGCTCATTTTTGAGAGCATTGGAGAATCAAGTGAGCCAAATTGCCACGACATTACATGCTTGCCCACAAGAAAGCCTCCCTAGTGATACTGATGTCAGTAAGCCTCACGAAAATGAGCAATGCAGTGCGCTTACAATGAGGAGTGGTACCTAACTCAATCAAGAAGACAAGTTTGGGGGGAAGAATCAAGAAAAGTTTCGCTGCGGCACTGTACCAGAAGAATCTAAAGGTCAAGCTGAACTTATTGTACAAGAATAATTACCTATGGAGAAGGAAAAGGATGAGTGTTTAACAAGTCATCCTACTGATGGTAGAAAATTTATTGCCACGACAAAAGTTTCACCCCCACCTACAGCAGATGAAGTCAAGCACCCTTCACCCTTCCCTCAACGATTGAAGAAGCATAATGAAGAGATCCTATTCCACTACGATTCAACTTCATGCAGAGATCACTTTAAAGGAGAGATGACTACTGCAAGGTCCTACAATTCAGATGTGAAAGACATGAAATGCCATGGCAAAATATTTTGAAGGTGGAACTGTTATATGTGTGGGGCATTTTAGTCTATACTACTGCTCCGATTGAACACAACAAAACTACTATATCAATTCAGGATGTTTGGAGTTTGCATCCCTTAAACCCTATTTATTTTATTTTATTTTGGTCAAGGCAATTTTTTAGTGTTTATGTTTTTATTTGCTTTATTTTCTTTTAATATTAGTTTTTTATAAGAACAGACTTCCAAGCATGTGGACAAGAGTAAAGGCCTTGTGGATACTACACCCACTTAGAAAGAATACTCAATTGGTGTTGGCATAAATGATGACATTTCTGATGATGTTCACCCATCTACACAAATGCCAAGGCGAATTGCGACACCTCCGATCAAACATCGCCTGAAAAGGTCATACAATCACATGTGAACTTCTCCACCTAAGGAATCTGCGCAAAACAACCCCACCACCATTAAAGTAGATGTTAGTCAAGGTATCTTGCATTACATTTCATCTTTAGTTTAGTCTTCATGCATTGAGGATAATGCATCTCTCAAGTTTGGGGGAGGTGTTGTACTCCATACTTAGTTTTTTTTTATAATAATTGGTTGAAATATTTGTTGTCATGGCATGAGTTTCATTAGGATAGTTGTTGGAAAAAGTTGATGATGCCCAATGATAAAAGCAAATTTTATTGGCTAGGCCAGAATTATTTTACATGACTGTTGAAGGCTAGAACTGACCTTAGGACTTGATTCTTTGTGACTTTTTGAACACGATTGTATGTTTTCTCTACTTAAGGTGCTTAAAAAATATTTAGGAAAGAACTTTTTGCGCGTCGTGACATTAAATGTTTGAAAGGCTAAATTAAACTCCTTAATGTTTTGAATTGTGTTGAATTACAAATAAATGCCTCAACATAACTATAGAGGGACACTCCGCTATGCAATGTCATGACCTATAAAAATCCCTTAAATAATTGGTTGCCTCGACATATGAGTGAATGAAAGTAGTCACATGATGACTCTACCTGACTAGCTCGGGGGTGGAAGGTATGCTCCTTTTCACTTAGAGTGTGGAATGGTAGTGTGATGAGCTGACTCCCCTTAAAGTATGCTTAAAAAAATCTACTTGACTAGCTCGAGGGTGGAAGGTATGCTCCCTTTAACTTAGAGTGTGGGATGGCAGTGTGATGAGCTGAATCTCCTTGAAGTATGTAAAAAAAAGTTGAAGTTAAATGTTGAAAAAATAGGTGTGAAACTATGCTTGATGAATAATTTGATGTCTTGGTAAAAAATAAGCGCTTACTTATGAGTTTTCTAACTACGTTAAAGCATAGACTGGTATACAATAACGCACACACACCGACAAAGAATCCTAACCTAGGAAAGGTATTTCACTTCTCGTACAGGCTACCATGGTGAGGCTAAACTTTTTGCTTATTATCCATTGCTTGAGGATAAGTAATAACTTAAGTTTGGAGGTGTGATAACTTCGTAAAAACACTATATTTTAGGTATTTTTTTACTTAAGTTATTGATTGTCTAAAAGCTATTGACATAGCATTTTAGCTGCATATAGTTGCATTTAGGATATATTTTCAAGTGGTGGATAACTTTTGCCA
Source organism: Hibiscus syriacus (assembly GCF_006381635.1). Classification (NCBI taxonomy): domain Eukaryota; kingdom Viridiplantae; phylum Streptophyta; class Magnoliopsida; order Malvales; family Malvaceae; genus Hibiscus; species Hibiscus syriacus. The sequence goes on along the minus strand of NW_024061878.1, from coordinate 3,290,169 downwards.
AGGTAAAGTTTATTTGATTAAATTGATGCTGTTGATGAGAAAGGTTGTTTGCTGATGATGCATGAAATGACTGAGGAAAAATTTATTTGCCAAGACAAATTAATTTGCTAGGGCCAATGGAACACAGAAGACGAAGACAGCGAGGAACATATTTTCCTTGCCAAGAAAAGATTTATCTTGCAAGTCTGACGTGGATTTGATGAACTGTTGACGTCACCTGCCAGCTGTCTGATTGACCTCATGTGCAAGCAAGCCCCCAAGATTCTGACAACAACAAGTCGCCTTTCCATTTATAGCTTGGACAAGAAAACATGGGTATTTAGGGAATATTTAATGATATGAAACCCTAAAAAAATTGCCTCAATAAATACCCAGTTACAACCAGCAAAAAGAGGAGGTAGAGGGGAGAATCATACAGAGAAAATACCCTAGGTTTGGAAAAAGATGGTCGCAATGTCCTTTTTCCACTAGCCCCACTCGTCCGTCCTTGGTGCACTCCATAGCCAGGCTTCGTAGGGGTGGTGGCCAGACCCTCAAGAGAGGCTGGTGCGCTAGAGCAGTCATGGTGGTAGTCTGATGTCACGACAGAGCTCTGTTATGGGAGATTTTCTTCCTCTTGTTCTTCATGTTTTATTTTCATAAGGGCTTGTACTTAATGAATATTTTTGGGATGATGTTAACCACACCATAAACTGTTTTATTTGGTGTTGGGAATGCTTGGATGATATTTTATTTTACCGTTAATGAATGATTAAGTATGTTTTTGTTAAGTGTTGCTTTGTTCACTGTTTTAACCTTTTGCCTTGACACTGTACGAGCTTTGAGAGATTGCCTGGTGCATAGGCAAAATATTTCTATACCTTGTAAGAGCGTTGAGAGATTGTCGTTTGTCTAGTTATTGATTCTTAGATTCGAGGGAATTAAGATAGATCTACGTGAACAATAGAATATATCCAGGAAGGTGATGTTCTAGCTTGTCTACCTTAGAGATAAGGAGAGGGTTTCAATCGACTAAAAGGGATAAATGCTGGAGTATGATAGACAAAGACTATAGTTCACGCTGAGGGGTATTACCACAACAACAGTCTAAAAAACCAAGGGTTGTAGCTCACGCCGAGTAGTATTGCCATAGCAACTGTCTAAGAATACTCAGTAATCCTGTCGGGCATCCTAAGCATAGCATACCAAATCATTCTTAGCATAAAATAACTTATCGCCATGGCAAAACCAACCTAAGTGCTCTGTTAGAAGTCTGATTGTGTGAGGTTTCCAATCTATTTACATGGTTTTGATAACTTTAGCCTTAACAACTTTTATTTGTTTACCTTTGCATATTTTTCTTGTCTCGACAAAAATTTTCTACTCACTTCACTTTACAATATTTCTTGCTTCGGCCATACTTTTTTCCATCTGTTCATACCATTTGCCATTACATATTTTCCTCATTTATATCATTAGACTTATATACTTAGGATTAGTTAATGACACCTATTCCTAGCTATAGTAATCTTTTAAAAGCCTTCCAATCCATGTGGATACGATACTCACTACTATATTACTTGCATCGATTGTGTACACTTGCACATATTTACTTGTCTTAGCATATACATTTATAAGCGATTAGTAGTACCGATACTATTCTTCCAGTATCGATACTACATGAACAATACCGATATTGTTCACGTGGTACCGATACCAAAGGTAAGAGAAATATCAATACTCTAAAGGTAGTATCGATACTATCATATGTTTTCCAAATAGCTCAAATTCCAGAATGCAAAATAGGTATCGCTACCCAAAGGGGTACCGATACTACTTTACATATTAATATTGATACCATAAGCATAGTATCGATATTGGTCAGGCCCAACAGCTAGTAACGACTAGTTTATTTAAATATTATAAAGAAAGTACCAATAATCATTAAAGAAGTACCAATACTCCCTGTCTTGGGTAGTTTTATTTTGCAGAAAAATTATCCCCAACGGCTAGAAACGACCACAAACTCATTACAACATATAAAAACAAGTTGAGGATACTTGAATAATAATTAGAACACCTATCCAAGCAATTAATCACAAGAGAAACGTTTTCACTCTTATTTTCCTTTCTTTTGTATATAGTTGTGTTTGTGTGAGCTTTAATTTTGTAATCACCTACCTTTTAGAGGTTTCTTTGTTTACTTTATTATTCCTTTTGTAAAGGGGATTGGTTCTAACTTAGCTTTTGAAAAGCTAGGGATTTGTAAAGGTTACTCTTGATCCTTGAAAAATAAAGAACAAATTAGTTAATTTGTTAGAAAATCCTTAGTGATGAGCTAAGGTATTGGATGTATACTTGGTTGAGAAGTTAAACCACTATAAATCCTTGTGCAAATTGTTTCATCTTTTTACTCTTTACTCCTTGAACTCAAAAAGCCAATTCACCCCTCTTGGCAACTTTTTTGGTTGTTCAACCGAGCTTCTTCAGTCCTAACAATTGGTATCTTTACTTGAATCTTTAGAAGGTTTAACAACCTTGAGATAATCCTTGAAGAAGCTCTACTGATTTCCAATATAATTGAGAAGATGGCTTCCACCTCTGGCTCGTTCCACATGGAAGACTCCCAACTGATCGAAAAGCCTCCATACTTCACTGAAGCCAACTACCATCATTGGAATAAATTAATAAAGCTATTCATCCAATCCAATGATCTTGATGCATGGAATATGATTGAGAACGACTACTTTTCTTCAAAGAAACATGCGAAGGAGTTAAGTGCCCAAGAATGAAAGAAAGCTCAACAAAATGGCAAGGCCATGCACATGTTGTTTTGTGCATTTGATCCCAATATTTATGAAGAAGTTTCTTCATGTTCAAATTCCAAGGAGCTTTGGAATAAGCTCGAATAACTTCATGGAAATAAGAAAGAATAACCAACAAAGGCAATGTCCTTAATGACTCTTTAAGAGCCCGAAGTATCTTCTAACCCAAATGAATTAAATTCATACCTTTTTAATGCGTTACAAGTTTCCTATGATGATTTTATTTGGAATTTGAGACCATGAATTCCAAATATAAGAAATTAATTTCAAAATTCAAAACTGAAAATGATTTTCTTCTGAAAGCAAAATTGGATTTTGAAAAGCAAAATGAAATTTTGAAAAATGATTTTGAGCTTTCAAAAATTAAAATCAACGATTTGGAAAAATAAAATATTGATTTTAAAGTTAAGCTTGAAAGCTTAACAAAGGAAAAAAGAATAAATTTCTCAAACTAATTCATCATATTTAAAAATGGCAAAATGCTCACATTGCCATTTCTATGGTCATTTGGAGCATACTTGTTCTTTAAAGAAAGGAAAATGTTTTAAAATAAAATAAGTATGTGTTCCAAAACAAACTAGAGACATTGAAACTAACGTCCAAGGATCCAAAGCAATTTGAATACCAAAATCCAAATTAATGTCTCTTGTAGGTGTGTGAGAGCAATGGTGATGAAAGTGGAGATACTCAAATGCTCTAGCCACACTTGAAAAGGAATGGGTAACCTCTAAGCTTATTTTAATTATCTTGCATAATTGGTTGCTCATTTAGGTTTAAGCATGCATGAGTTTTGATTTAAATAATTTAATGTTTTCTACCTCATGTATGTTAAAAAAAGTGTTATGATGAACATTTTAAAGTTATAACGATTTTTCATAATTTTTAGTTCATCATAATTAATTTTGGTCAAAATTGGTTTTAAATGATTTTCTTTTACAAATTTTAAATCTTTTGACCTTAATTTAAATGTTTATGCATGTGATTTATTGCAAATGATATCTCTCTAACAAGTGATATCAATTTTTCAAATGCATAACTTTTTTTGGGTAGCTTTATGCATATGCACTTAAATTCAACAATTGGTATTGCATAAAGTATTTTAGACTTGGATATATTGAATTTCTTGTGCTACTAAGATGTTTGTTCATTTTTGTTGAAATTCAATTTTTTATGTGTCATGCTCTCTAAAGTCAAATTCTTGGTTTGGAATGCATTTATTGAGGGGGATCTTTTAATTTTTTTAATGATTTTATGATAAAATTTACCATTTACTCTCTGTTGTTATTTTTGTTATTTTTTAACTTTAAAGTTGAATTATTTTTGATATAACAAAAAAGGGGGAAAATATGGGTTTGAAAAATTCAATTTCAAGAATGAAAAAGGGGGAGCTTTAACATTTTCCAAAACATGTATCTTTTTCATTAAATGTTTATTAAGGGGGAGTTTTTCCAAAAACCATTCTTTTCAAATGTTTTGTTATATAAAAAAGAGGGAGATCGTTGAACCTTGTTTTATAATATTTTGATATAACAAATTAAGGAAAAATGTTTTTGAATTGAATTGAATTTTTTCAAAGTTTACAAAAGTTTTCAAAAATAATTCAAAGTTAATTAAAATCGAATTTGAACATAAAACTTATTTTAAGGGTACGTAGTACCGATACTGTTCTTACAGTATCGATACTGCATGAATAATACCGACACTGTTCACGTGGTACCAATACCAAAGATAAGAGAAGTATCGATACTTTAAAGGTAGTATCGATACTACCATGTGTTTTCCAAATAGCTCAAATTCTAGAATACAAAATAGGTACCGATAACCAAAGGGGTACCGATACTACTTTACATAGTCGTATCGATACCATAAGCATAATATCGATACTGGTAAGACCTAATGGCTAGTAACAACTAGTTTATTTAAATATTATAAAGGAAATATCGATATTCATTAAAGGAGTACCGATACTCCCTGTCCTGGGCAGTTTTATTTTGCAAAAAAATGATCCTCAACGGTTAGAAATGGCCACAAACTCATTCCAACATATAAAAACAAGTTGAGGACACTTGAAGAAGATTTATATCACCTATCCAAGCAATCAAACACAAGAAAAAAAGTTTTCACTCTGATTTTTCTTTCTCTTATAAATAGTTGTGTTTGTGTGAGCTTTAATTTTGTAAACACCTACCTTTTAGAGGTTTCTTTGTTTACTTTCTTATTCCTTTTGTAAAAGGAATTGGTTCTATCTTAGCCTTTGAAAAATCTAAGAATTTGTAAAGGTTACTCTTGATCCTTGAAAAAGAAAGAACAAATTAGTGAATTTGTTAGAAAATCCTTAGTGAGGAGCTAAGGTACTGGATGTAGACTTGGTTGCGAAGTTGAACAACTATAAATCCTTGTGCAAATTGTTTCATATTTTTACTCCTTACTTCCTAAATTCAAAAAGTCATTTCACCCCTTTTGGCATCTTTTTCAGTTGTTCAATCGAGCTTTTTAAATCCTAACAATATCGATACTTAACCATAGGGTATCGATATTTCAAGTAGAGTATTGATAATACTCACTTCAGATGGTTAGATTTTACCCGTTTAAGGCTTGTAAGATCTAATTACGATTCATAATAGTAAGAATTAGTCCGTGGGGAACATAAAAGACCTAACGTACCTATAATTTCTCATAAGAGTGGGTTACAATATATTTAACCATATTAAGCGTATTACGTTGAAATATCTTAAGTCAATGACATATACGGATTGTTAAGGACAAGGATCATTGCAGAGTATGCATCGACAAGCGATGCGATGAATAAGTTAGATTCAGTAATATAAAAAGGTGTTAGCTTCGAGAAAGTCAGTGAATCCAAGAAGAGTAAATCGTTCCTTTCAGTATGGGAGGTATTAAAGAGAAGTACAATAAGAACAATGATAACTCTGTAAAAAGACTCAATTTCCAGTCTTTTCACTTAATTTATTACTCGTCTAAACAAAGTATGCACATCATTGTAGTTGCATTTAGTTGCATATAGGTTATGTTAGCTTGTGGTGGATAAGTTTTGCTTAGGCAAGATTTATTTGATTTGACTGATATTGCTGAGGAGAAAGGGTTGTTTAGATTGTATTTGTGCACGAAACTTACATAAGAAGAATATTTCAGCCGTGACAACGTAAATTTGTAAAGGCCAATGGAACATATAAGAACGTGAGGGACAAATTTATCTCACTGAGGCAAGGTTTATCTGAAGAAGTCTGAAGCAGGTGTGATGAAACCGCTATGTCACACGCCAGCTGGATGACCTACTTCATGTGTAAGCAAGCCTTAAATATTATGACAGCTGCCAGCCACCTTTCCTTTTTTAGGTATGGGCATTCAATAACGGCTATTTAAGGAAACTCCAAAAGCATGCAAAGCCCTAGGAGATCTTTCCTTATAAATAACTAGTTGTAGCTGCCAAAGAAAAGAAGGCAAGGAAGAAGAGAAAAGAGCTTTACTCAAGGCGTGAATGAGCAACTGTAGTGCTTTCTCACCATTTCCCAACCAACCTTCCTTGGTGTCCTCTATAGCCAGACTGTAACAGAGCGATGATCAGGTCTCGAGAGAGGCTGATCACCAAGGCAGGCGCGGTGCTGATCAGAATTTTCGCGACAAAGCCCCAGGTTTTGGGAGTCATTCTTCCTTTGTTCTAAACTCTTTATCTATTTGGGGTTGTATTAAACGTTGAAACTTGGATGATTTTTATAGCACCATGATTGTCTTACTTGGTGTTAAACTTTGTTTTGCCTAATTAATATTTTTATGTTTTATGAATGATGAATTATGTTTTGCTTATGACTGTTTTGCTCATTCTTGAAATATTTTACCTTATGCTGTAAGAGCATCGAGTGATCGCCTGGGGTTTTGGTAAAACATGTCTTGGAAATATAAGAGCATCGAGATATAGCATTTTGTCTAGATAGTGATTCTTAGATTTGAGAGAATTAAGATAGATCTACATGAGCAATGGAATAAATTCGTGATGGTGAAGTTCTAACTCGTTTACCTTAGAGATAAGGAGTGAGTTTCAATCGACTAAAATGGATAGACGTTAGAGTAGGATAGACAACACCTATAGTTTACACTGAGAGGTATTGCTACAACAACAGTTTGACAAACCAAGGGTTGTAGTTAACGCTGAGGAGTATTGCTCTAGCAACCGTCTAAGAATTGTTGTCAATATAAAAGTTTAGCAGAAGTGCTATGTGGTAAGTCTAAATAAGTGAGGTTGTTTGCATTATATTTAAACCAACACTTGTTTTATTTTATTCCAACATTATGCATATTTATCTTCCTCAACCAAACTTTTTTGCAACCATTATTGCACTACTTAGTAATATTAGTTCTTAAGTTGACAACTTAGTAGGAATTATTTCGTGACACTAGTTCTAGTTGTGGTGAAAATAAATTTCAAATCCAATCCCTGTAGAGACGATACTCACTCACTACTATATTACTTGCATTGATAGTGTTTACTTACACAGATTTTCTTGCCTTAGCATATACATTTACAAGCGATCAAGTTTTTGGTGCCGTTGTCGGGGATTGACAACTGACGAAATATTTAGCCATAACAAGTTCTTTTTGTGTCACCTTATATTTATTTAGTCTAACGTAGTTTATTATTTCCTTTTTTAGGTTTTTATTATTGTATGACCTTGAGATCTACTGGTAAGCCTTTGGAACCATTCGACCCTGAAGTTGAGCAATCCTTCAAACAAAGGTTGCATGCCCAAAGAACCAGAGAACAATTAAACCAACTCCAAATGCAAGACAACAATGGAGATCTAAGACCTGATGCAACATCAATCTTCAAGTTGTAAGGCCAAGAGTGATACGAGATCATTTGAACCCAATTCTCGATGACCTAAATCTAGGCATAGTGGCACCTGAAATACAAGCCACTGATTTCAAACATAAACCGATGATGTTTAACATGCTAAACTCTATTGGACAATTTGGTGGTTCACCCAATGAGGATGCTAGGCAGCATGTTTGTTCTTTCCTTGAAGTATGCGATTCGTTTCAACAACAAGGAGTACATGAAGATGTGCTTAAATTGAAACCTTTTCCTTACTCCCTACGTGATAGTGCAAGAGCCTGGCTTAGCGGAGTTCCTTCCGGCTCAATGGAGTCATGGGTAGATTTATGCAAGAGTTTCCTACTTCGATATAATCTGCCCAATATGAATACACAGCTTTGCAATGACATTGTGAGTTTTCTCCAAGGAGATGATGAATCAATGTACGAATGTTGGGATAGGTACAAAAGCCTACTTCGCAAATGTGTTAACCATGTGTTTCATAATTGGACGCAAGTGGTGATGTTTTACAACAGAGTCAATGCACCAACTCGAATGATGCTAGATGCCTCAGCAAATGGCATCTTATTGGACAAATCACCTGAGGAGCTTTTGACATCCTCGACAGGATATCAAATAATGATTATCAATTTCCAAATATAAGATTGGGAACAGGCAGAAAAATATATGGAGCATATGAATTAGATGGTAAGGATTCAATATCTGCTCAACTTTATGCCATAACCAATATGTTAAAAAATTTACAACGTCCTAATAAGGTAAGAGAATTCAAGGTGACCAACAACGCATGCATATTTTATCACGGCAACCATCATGAGAGTGAATGTTCAGAAAACTACGAGTCAACCAATTTTGTGGGCAACTACAATCGGAGAAATAATAACTCCTATTCAAACACATACAATCGTAGTTGGAGACAACACCCAAATTTTTCATGGAGTAATCAAGGGAACAACAACAATTAAGCAACAAATTACAAACCACAGCAAAATAATTCTGACTATCAAATTTCATGGCCTCGACAAAAGATTTCATGGCCTCAACAAATTACAGGCCACCGCAAAATTTTTCATAGTAGCCCTGGAAAAAAAATAAAGTTATAGCTTCTTCCTCTAATACTAATTCCAATACTAACTCGTTGGAGTTATCATTGAAGGAATTTGTGGCCTCGATAAAAGATTTCATGGCCTCCACAAAGACCTTGATGCACGAATATTCCGTAACAATTAAAAATCAAGGAAATTTGTTACAAAGCCAAACAACACTTTCGCAAAGCCATATTTCATCTCTCAGAGCATTGGAGAATCAAGTGGGACAAATTGCTATAACATTACATTCTCACCCACAAGGAAATCTACCTAGTGATACTGAAATCACTAAACATCATGGGAAAGAGCAATGCAATGTACTTACATTAAGAAGTGGAAAACAGGTCATCCAAGATGACAAGTTTGGGGGAGAACACCGAAATAGTTTTCGCCATAGCATAACATAATCAGAGGATCAAGCTAAAAATATTGAACAAAAGGAAACGCCTGAAGAGAATGAAATGAATGAAGGATTAGAAAAGCATCGCTTAAACAATGAGAAATTCATGGCTAAGGCCAGTAATTCTTCAGCATCAACAGCAGATACTGTGAGACCTCCACCACCGTTCCCTCAACGGTTGAAGAAGCATGAAGAGGACATCCAGTTCAAGAAATTTGTTGATGTTCTGGATCAGTTGTGTATCAATGTGCCCTTACTTGAAGCCATCGAACAAATGCATTCCTATAACAAGTTTCTTAAAGACATTGTTACAAAGAAACGGAAGGTGGAATGTGTTTCCATGACAACAAAAATCTGTTCGGCAGTAAGCAAACTCCCACGAAAACAAAAAGACCCTGGCAACTTTATAATACCATGCTCAATTGGTAATGGCTTCATAGGACGAGCTCTTGTTGATTTGGGATAAAGTGTAAACTTGATACCAAAATCCATATTTATGAAACTAGAAGGGTATCATGCCTGTCCAACCTCAGTCATCCTACAACTAGCCGATCGGTCTTATATGCAGCCTGAGGGCAAAATAAAAGACGTCATAGTGAAAGTGGATAAATTCGTATTTTCAGGGGATTTTCTCATCTTGGATTGCGAAGCCGATGAAAAAGCCCCGATCATTCTAGGACGACCCTTCTTAGCTACTGGAAGAATCCTAATGGATTGTGACAAGGGAGAGTTCATAATGCGAGTAGGAGAGCAAAGCGTCACCAATAATGTATTCAACTCCATGAAATATGTAGTCGATTCAAAGGAGTGCCAATGCATTAGAGAAGTAGAAGAAAAGATAATCTTTGGACGAGGTAAATCTCTAAGACTTGATGAATACAGTGCTTTGCACCATGATCCTACAACCGAGATGTACGAATAAGATATTTGTGGCCCAGATGAATTATTTTCAGAAGACGATTCTGAAATTTATGGCCCTAACAACGAAAATCTGAACAATGAGCGCCCTGAAAACAACACCAATGCAGGATACAGAGGAAATACAAAGGACCAACCGAGGCTTCTTCATAATAAATCAGGTATGAGATTCGAACCCTTAGATTATGATGAAGTTAAGTCTCAAGAGTCATGCTTACAACATGCACCGAAACTGGAACTTAAAACTTTTCCATCACATTTGAAGTATGCATATCTAGGAGATGATGTAACCTTACCAGTAATAAGTTCTGTCAACCTAACCTCCGAACATGAGAATAACTTGTTGAATGTTTTGTCACAACACATAAAAGCTCTCGGATGGACAATGACAGACTTGAAGGGAATCAATCCAACTATATGCATGCACAAAATCAATCTATAAGATAGCCATAACACTTCGCTGGAACCTCGAAGAAGGCTCAACCAAATCATGAAGAAGGTAGTCATTAGGGAGATTATAAAATGGTTGGATACATGAGTAATTTATCCTATATCGGATAGTTCATGGGTCAGCCCGGTGCAGTGTGTACCAAAGAAGGGTGGTGTGACCGTGATTAAAAGCCAACATGACGAACTCCTCAGCACAAGAACAGTCACGGGCTGGCGCATATGCATGGATTACAGGAAGGTCAACAAAGCCACAAAGAAAGACCATTTCCCATCCTTTTAATCGACCAAATGCTTGATAGGTTAGCAAGAAAAGCATTTTACTGTTTCATCAATGGATACTCAGGGTATAATTAAATAGCCATAGCACTGGAGGATAAAGAGAAAACCACTTTCACATGGCCATATGGTACTTATGCATTTAGACGAATGCCGTTTGGACTGTGTAACGCTCCAGCTATGTTCCAAAAATGCATGATGGAAATATTTTTAGATATAGTGGAAGAATGTATGGAAATATTTATGGACTATTTTTCCATCTCGGGTGATGATTTTGACCGATGTCTCGGCAATCTATCCAAGGTACTGAAACGATGTGAAAAAGCCAACCTAGTGCTGAATTGGGAGAAATGCCATTTTATGGTGACCGAAGGAATAGTGTTGGGTCATAAAATTTCATGCCGAGGTATCGAAGTCGATAAAGCAAAGGTGGATGTGATTGTAAACCTTCTTCCATCCACCAACGTGCGAGGTGTACACAGTTTCCTTGGACATGTAGGCTTCTACAGGCGGTTTATAAAAGAATTTTCTCAAATATGTAAACCCTTATATCTTTTTCTTCAACAAAATCATCCATTTGAATTTACTAATGAATGTTTGAATGCATTCACATATTTAAAGAAAAGATTTCAGTAACACCAATCTTATTCCACCAGACTGGAACGAACCATTCGAACTCATCTGCGATGCTAGTGATTATGCAATTGGAGCAGTGCTAGGGCAACGAAAAAGTAAAATCTTTCATGTTATATACTATGCGAGTCGTACTCTTAATGATGCACAATTAAACTATACCAACACTGAAAAAGAACTCTTAGCAGTAGTATTTGCATTCGATAAGTTTAGGCCATATCTAATAGGCACTAAGGTAATTATGCATACAGATCACTCTTCCATTAAATATTTTATTAATAAAAAAGATGCAAAGCCTAGACTAATTCAGTGGATATTATTACTACAAGATTTCGATTTAGAGATCAAGGATAGAAAAGGTATAGAAAATCAAGTGGCAGACCATTTGTCTAGGCTAGATAACAAACCTGATTGTCCTAACATAACAAAAATTAAAGAGGATTTTCCTGATGAGAAAATATTATTTTTCACGGTTGCGCGTTGGTATGTTGACATAGTTAACTTTCTTGTTAGTGGTATAGTTCATTCCTTATTTATCAAGCCAGGGACGAAAGAAGTATCGACATGATATGCGACATTACTACTGGGATGAACTGTTTCTATTCAAGAAATGCGGAGACCAAATAATCCAAAGATGCATTCCAGAAGAAGAACAGAAAGATATTCTATACCAATGTCACTCGTCACCATATGGAGGGTATTTTGGTAGGATGAGAACAGCAGTGAAAGTGCTTCAGTCTGGATTTTATTGGCCAACCTTGTTCAAAGATGCACATGAATTCTATAAGTCATGTGATAGATGCCAAAGAACAGGAAACATATCAAAACAACATGAGATGCCATGGCAAAATATTATGGAAATTGAACTCTTTGACGTATGGGGAATAGACTTCATGGGACCCTTTCCCACATCATTTGAAGATTTGTACATTCTCTTGGCATTGGATTATGTATCCAAATGGGTTGAAACCATCGTAACACCTAAAAATGATTCCAAGACGGTGTTAAAATTTTTGCACAAAAATATATTCACCCAATTTAGAACACCATGAGCAATCATCAGTGATGAATGCACACATTTTGACAACAAACTGATTGCCAAGGCACTAAAACGATATGGAGTACGACATAGGATCGATATGGTGTATCATCCTCAAATAAATAGAAAAGCCAAAGTATCTAACCGGGAAATTAAACAGATCCCTGAAAAAGTGGTCAACCCAAGTCGAAAGGACTGGTCGCCGAAGCTAGATGAAGCACTATAGGCTTATCGCACAGCATTCAAGACACCATTGGGAATGTCACCGTTCAAATTGGTCTATGGAAAATAATGTCATCTTCATGTTTAACTAGAACATAGAGACTAATGGGCCACCAAAATGTTAAACATTGATGCTCAGCTTGCTAGAGAAAGAAGACTCTAGGAACTGAACGAGATGGATGAATTCAGAGCACACGCTTACGAGAATGCCCGCCTATACAAGGAGAAAACAAAACGATAGCATGACAAAAAAATATTTCCGAGACAATTTTATTCTGGACTACATGTACTGCTCTACAATTCACGTCTTAAGTTATTCCCAGGCAAGCTAAAATCACGATAGTCAGGACCGTTCATCGTACACCAAGTCCATGAAAATAGAGCAATCGAAGTACATAACCAAATTGATGGTTCCATATTCAAGGTGAACGGGAAGAGAATCAAAGAGTACAAAGGATCCCCAGTCATGCGTGATAAACCGGCATCGTTGGCACATGATGCCCAAGAGTTTGATTTACTTACTTGAACGAAATTCATTGCCTATGCAACGAAAATTTGAATTCTATACATAAATAAATTAAGTAATTTTTTGTTTTCATTATCCGTTTTATTTTATTTTCTTTATTTATTGTAGTCATACAAAGCACACGTGGAAGCATGGGGAGTTGGAGCATGCATGAAAAGAAAGGAAACCCTAGGGTGCATGGTGTTGGCGACAGAATAAAGAGGGAAAGAGTTCTTTTCCCCCACTTTATGTCCAATCATATATTTCTCATTGAATGCAAAATTCTTTTCCCCTCGTGTAACGACAAAACTACCCCGAAACCAGCCATTACTTTCCAAAGAAAAAAACTGGCCAACTTCTTCTTCTTCATCGTGCCTCACACACTCTCTACCAAACAAGAAAAATTTTATTTCTCTCAACAAAATCCTCCCCATCGCCACCACTGATTTCACCACACCAACCAAGTACAATGGTAAGATCAAGGAAAGCCCCAATCTCAACACATAGTTTTAAACAATTCCAAACAGCCGAAGCGGAAGCACGCTTTAAAATCCTTCAGAAACAACAACTATATTTCGAAGATGGATTCAACTTTCCAACTGAGGATGAGGAGCCGTTTGGACCAGAGGTTGATGTATATGAAAAAGAAACACAACTGGGAGAAGTTTGCTCACCATCCCAAAGCCGTAGCACCAGCGATGGTAAGGGAGTTCTACACCCACCTCGAGGACCCATCAAACCACGCGGTGTACGTCCGAGGGAAGCTCCTTCGATTTTTCCCTTCAGCACTCAACAGATACTTCAAGTTGGGGAAAGTGGAGGAGCAACACAAGCGATTCGTGGCTGAGGCAGATCAAGAAACGTACAACGGAGTACTGGAAGATTTATGCTTCGGGTAGGCCAAGTTCGAAGGGAATGTCCCAATGAGGAAGAGATTCGATCACCGAGCCCTCAAACCGATCGTGAAATTCTTTCTCAAGGGTAAGCTTATGCCCACGTCTCACAACATAACGGTGCTCGTGAAAAGACTGATGCTCTTGCACTCAATAATATACGTTAGGAAGATTGATATTGCCGAACTAATCTTTGAGCAAATCCATGAGTGTGCCAAGAGGAACCAAGGCAATTTATTGTTTCCCAACTTGATTGTCGCACTGTGCAGGAAAAAAAGGTCCTCGAGGAGCCCTTTGAGGGTTTTATTAAATCCAAGGAGTGTATTATCAAGAAAAAGGTTTCTAAGTTGATGAGTTTTTGATGATAACATCCCGCATGAAGGTTTGGAATGGGGAGCAAAATCAGTTGCTGATAACTCCGTAAAATGGTCATATTTGGGACCTTTTCACTTAAGTTATTGATTGTCTAAAAGCCCATTTAGGATCATATAGATGCATTTAAGAGCATATAGTTGCATATGGTGAAATTTTGTTTGTCACGGCATTTTATTTTGTAATCAGTGTTGCATTATGGGGAAGATGTTTTGTTTAATGATGTGCAGGATTTGGGAGTAAAGAAAGGCAAAAGGTAAATGCCATGACATAAGGAGACTACTGAGCAAAATGTGATTGCCGCGACATCTCGGACGGCATTCCTAGGTAGAAAAAGTCAAAGAATATATTTTTAGTAAGAGCCATCTGTCATGGCATAAAAAGTGCTTTCTGCAATCAGCATTAAAGGAGGGGCCAGTTACAATCTTTGCAGCAACTCTCGCATAAAGGGAATGAACTTTAGGGTGCAAGGGTAATTTTAACACAAAACCCTAGGTTCATTCTCCCCTATAAATAGAAGAAGAAGCCTGATTTTTCGAGGAGATTTGGAGATTGTTAGACAGCCGCCAAGAGCCTAAAAATTCAGAGAAAAAGTTCTCTCTTTTTCCCGTCAATCATTTTTGCCGTGGCATTCCTCCGTTGACAGGCTATAGGGAGTGGCGAACTAGGCGTCCGAGAGGAGCTAGATCACTAGCACTGTTCATGGTGGCCGAGGGAAGCTCCGACAGTGCATGTTCGAAGGCTTTTCCTCATTCCCTTTGCTCTTTGCTTTCGTTATTTATTATTTGGGTTGTAAGGAACGGATTAACTTGCTTTGTGCTTGCTTATTTTGAACCCCACCATGAACTAATCCTATTTGGTGGGAGTTTATTTTGGATATTTAAGATTTTCTTTAATGAATGATTCTTTTTCTATGTTATAATCTATTTTGCTTATGAATTTTAATGCCTTAAGGTTGTAGGAGCTATGAGAGTAGCCATTCCTTAGGTGATTATTTAGTGTTCGAGATAATGCCTAAGTAGCATATCCTTAGTATTCGAGAGAAACTAGGGAGGAACCAGATAAGCAAGGGGTTCTAGATAGTAACTAGGCCTAATTCACCTTAGAGATAAGACTAGGATTTCATTCGACTAAAAGGAGTTGTGCATGAGCGATAGGTTAGATGTTAATGCTGCCACAAAAAGGTATTACCGAGACATATCCTGTTATCTGGACCAATAGAATCCCTGCAGTAGCTAACGCCAATCGATTTTGCCAAGGCATCTTCAATCTATTGAGTCCCTTAACTAGAGATAGCATAGGGTACCCTTAGTAAACTCTGTCGGGCAGTTAAGGCATAGAAGTAAAAGCATTATGAGAAGTGGACTTAGATTTTCCTAGGTAAATCCCATCACTCATTCCCATAGTAGCTTGTCGTGTGAGGAGTCTAAAGTTCTTATAAGCAAATCCAGTATTTATAGCTTATTTTCCCTTTACATTTTTATTTGATCGCACTACACACAATTCATTTGCCACAACATATTCATCTGCTACCACATTGCCATCGTTCTATTTCCATATCATCCATTCATTTTGCCACAACATCATCATTTGTATATATACCATCTCTAACTTTACTTAGGTGACAGAGTAAAGCGCCGTGACAAACTTATTTGATTTCCCCCTATCCCTGTGGAGAACGATACTCACTCATCACTTTATTACTTGTTCGATTATGTATACTTGCACACATATCCGCACCAATTATAGTACTCACAAACAGCGGACAAGTTTTTGGCGCCGTTACCGGGGATTTGCAACTGGAAGTTAAATTATTTTGTCATAGCATTATTATTTTACTTGTTTATTTATTTTTTTAATTTTTTTTAAATAGTTTTACTTTTTATTTTCCTTATCTTTTTCAGTTTTTTGCGGTGTATGACCAGAAGACATTCGGACGAGCCATTAGAACCGGTTGAACCTTAGATCGAGAGGCTCTTTTGGAGAAGAAGACGTGATCAACGTGCAAATATGTATCAAATCAAAAATCAAAGCATTGGTCATGAGGATGATCAGAATGTCGGGGCAATTCCAAATGGTGTGAACGCAGCCAGACCTCGTGCCATTCGTGATCACTTAAACCCGATCTTAGATGATTTAAATCCTGGAATTGTGCCCACTTTGAGCTTAAACCTATCATGTTCAATATGCTGAACTCTATAGAGAAATTTGGGGGCATGCCAAATGAAGATGCCAGACAGCACATTCGTAACTTCTTGGAGGTTTGTGATTCCTTTCGCCAACAAGGAGTACACGAAGATGTCTTGAAATTAAACCTATTTCCGTATTCTCTGCGTGACCGAGCAAGGTCTTGGTTGAGTGGAATTCCAGCGGGTTCAATGAAGTCTTGGACTGATCTGTGCAAAAAAATTTTGCTGCGGTATAATCCTCCGAACATGAATACCCAACTGAGGAACAACATTGCTTCTTTTCGGCAGGCTGATGAAGAATCAATGTATGAGTGCTGGGACCGATATAAAAGCTTGCTTCGTAAGTGTTCGAATCATGGTTTTCAAGATTAGACGCAAGTGGTGATGTTCTACAATGGAGTTAATGCACCCAGGAGGATGATGTAAGATGCCTTGGCAAATGGGACGTTACTTGACAAATCACCAGTAGAAGCATTTGACATTCTGGATCAGATTGCCACCAACGATTATCAATTTCCATCCACAAGGCTTGAACTTGGGCAAAAAACACATGGAGCTTTCGAGCTAGATTCCAAAGATACGGTGTCCGCCCAACTTGCTGCTATCACGAACATGTTGAAGAATTTGCAAAGGCCTGGTGAGGTGAGAGAAGTGAAGGTAACCCATTTAGCATGTTTATTATGCCACGTCAATCACAATGAGAGTGACTGCCCGACCAATCAAGAATCCATCAAATTTGTAGGCAACTTCAACAGAGGCAATAACAACCCCTATTCCAACACATATAATCCTGGATGACGTCAACATCCAAACTTTTCATGGGGAAATCAAGGAACCAGCACTGCTCATCAACCAGCTCGGCAGCAGAATTTCAATGACTCTCAGGGATTTCAATCAAATTTTCCATGGCATAATTCTCACAAAGGTGGGACATCTTCATCAAACACCAGTTCTTTGGAGGCCACAATGCAAGAGTTTATTACAACAACGAAGACAATGCTGCAAGATCATATAACCTCCATCAAAAATCAAGGAGCCCTGCTTTAGAGCCATAGTTCGTCATTAAGGGCGCTGGAGAGTCAGGTTGGTCAAATTGCCGTGGCATTACAAGAACGCAGACCATGACATCTACCGAGTGACACTGAAGTCACAAAACCTCATGGTAAAGAATAGTGCAGTGTGCTAACTCTCCGAAGTGGTACACAAATTAATGTCAAAGATAAGTTTGGGGGAAGATCGAAGGATGATTCACCCCCTGTAATCGTGCAAGTTAAGCAAGAAGTGCTGGAAGAAGCACCAGAGGAAGAGGACAAGGATGAGGATTTGTCAAGTAAAGAAACTGAGGGGGAAAATAAAAATGCCAAGGAAACTTCTGTTCGTACCCCGTCAATACAGGAAGCCCGACCCCCCACCTCATTTTTCGCAAAGACTGAAGAAGCATAACGAAGATATCCAGTTTAAGAAGTTCGTTGACATTCTGAGTCAACTTCAAATCAATGTTCCTTTTTTGGAAGCCATGGAACAAATGCCCACTTATGCTAAATTTCTTAAGGAGATTGTTACTAAGAAAAGAAAGGCTAAGTAGTACGAGACAATTGTCATGGCAAAAGAATTTTGCTCTTCCTTAAGCAAGCTTCCACCGAAGAGATATAATCCATGCAATTTTATCATCCCATGTTCGATAGGAGACAAATTTTGTTGGGAAGACACTATGTGACCTTGGCTCGAGTGTAAACTTGATGCCTAAATAAATTTTTGTAAAGCTTGGGATAAGAAATGAGACCCCCACATCTGTCATTTTGCAATTAGCCTATCGTTCACATGTGCGTCCTGAAGGGCGAATTGAAGATGTCATCGTGCGGGTTGACAAATTCATTTTTCCTGTCGATTTTCTAATTCTGGATTGTGAGGTTGACGCCACAGCACCCATCATCTTGGGGAGACCCTTCCTAGCTACCGGTCGTATTCTCATCAACTGTGAGAGGGTCGAGCTGACCATACGAGTGGCCAATTAACATGTCACTGTGAATGTCTTTCGATCTCTTAAGTACATGGATGATTCTGAAGAATGCCAGAGCATTTTAGAAGTGGATATAGTAATCACGAAAGAAGCAGATCAATTTTGCCAGGATAATTTCATTCAGCTGGAACCTGATGAGGGGCTAATCGAAGACTTAAAGGTTGGAGAACCTAATGACTTTTTATCCAAGGAACATAAGGCTAGCTTCCTCAAAGCTAACCCAGGTACGCGGTTTGAACCTCTTAATTTTAAAGAGTTTGTTCCTCCCAAGCCCTCATTACAACATGCTCCTGCCCTAGAACTTAAGAATTTGCCACGACATCTTAAATATGCTTATCTGGGTAGTAATGAAACTTTACCTGTGATTATTTCCTCTGCCCTTACTTCTAACCAAGAATCTAGTTTGCTAAGTGTTTTGTCACATCATAAGCGAGCGTTAGGATGGACGATGTCAGATCTGAAGGGAATAAGTCCAACAATCTGCATGCACAAAATCCTGCTGGAAGAATGTCACGGCAAATCCATAGAGCCACAACACAAACTAAATCCAATCATGAAGCAAGTTGTGATAAAGGATATTCTCAAATGGCTTGACGCTGGCGTAATATACCCTATTTCTGATAGTTCTTGGATGAGTCTCGTTCAATGTGTGCCAAAGAAGGGAGGCATGACCGTGGTGACGAGTGAAGACAACGAGTTGATACCTACTCGCACGGTCACCGGGTGGCGGATTTGCATGGACAACTGCAAGCTCAACAAGGCAACCAAGAAGGATCACTTCCCTTTGTCGTTCATCGATCAAATGCTGGATCGACTTGCTGGCAATGCATTTTATTATTTCTTGGACGGATACTCGGGGTATAATCAAATTGCCATCGCACTGGAGGACCAAGAGAAGACAACATTCACGTGTCCTTATGGCACGTATGCTTTTCGAAGAATGCCTTTTGGACTCTGTAATGCCCCAACAACTTTCCAGCGTTGCATGCAAGCCATATTTTCAGACATGGTTGAGGACTTTATGGAAATTTTTATGGATGATTTTTCAGTTTCTGGAGATGATTTTCAAAAATGCCTCGGCAATTTGACAAAGGTACTGAAGCGATGCGAGGAGGCCGATCTTGTGCTGAACTGGGAAAAATGCCACTTCATGGTGACCGAGGGCATTGTTCTTGGCCATAAAATTTCTGCAAAGGGCATTGAGGTGGACAAAGCAAAGATCGAGGTGATTGAGAAGTTACCCCCACCAAATTCTATCAAGGGCATTCGGAGTTTCCTTGGACATGATGGATTTTATCGGAGATTCATCAAGGACTTCTCCACAATATCCAAGCCCTTGTGTACCCTGCTGCAACAGAACCAGCCGTTCGTGTTCGATCAGAAATGCCATGGCGCATTCAAAGAGCTGAAGCAAAGACTTACCTCTGCATCGATCGTGGTTCCCCCAGATTGGATGACACCGTTCGAATTGATGTGTGATGCAAGTGATTTTGCCGTGGGAGCTGTACTTGGGCAATGTAGAGGTAAAATTTTTCATGTTATATATTATGCTAGTCGTACCTTGAATGAGGCACAATTGAACTATACTACCACTGAGAAATAATTACTTGCCGTGGTATTTGTATTTGACAAGTTTAGGCCATATTTGATAGGGACCAAAGTCATTGTTCACATTGATCACTCAGTTATAAAATATTTAGTGAACAAGAAATATGCCAAGCCTAGACTTATTAGGTGTATATTACTATTGCAGGAATTTGACTTAGAGGTAATAGAGAGGAAATGTACTGAGAACCAGGTTGCAGATCATTTATCTAGGCTAGAGAACATTTCAGAATGACATGGCATTTTTTATATTAAAGAAGAATTCCCTGATGAGAAAATTTTATATGCCACGACAATTCCGTGGTACGCTGACCTTGTCAATTTTCTTGTTAGTGGTGTTTTTCCTTATGAACTAAACAGCCAGGGCAAGAAGAAGTTTCTGCATGATGCCAAGTTCTATTTTTGGGATGAGCCGTACCTGTTCAAGCAATGTACCGATCAAATGATTCGACGGTGTGTCCCCGAAGAGGAACAACGCAATATCTTATATCATTGCCACACCGCAACCTGTGGAGGGCATTTTGGAGGTGCAAGGACTGCTGTAAAGGTCCTCCAATCAGGCTTCTATTGGCCATCACTATTTAAGAATGCCCACGCATTTTGTAAAGTGTGCGATAGATGCCAGCGCATTGGAAACATTTCCAGACAAAACGAAATGCCGCTGCAAAATATTTTAGAGATAGAACTCTTTGATGTTTGGGGTATTGATTTCATGGGACTGTTTTCATCTTCTTTTGGAGACTTATACATTTTGCTTGCTGTAGATTATGTCTCAAAGTGGGTTGAAGCGATTGCCACACCGAGGAATGACTCTAAGATGGTGCTCAAGTTCCTTCATAAGAACATCTTTACTCGATTTGGAGTATCGAGAGCCATCATCAGTGACGAGGGCACCCACTTTGATAACAAGCTAATTGCCAAGGCATTACAGAAATACGGAGTGCGACATAAAATTGCCATGGCATATCACCCACAAACAAATGGGCAAGCTGAAGTGTCCAACCGTGAAGTCAAGCAGATTCTCGAGAAGGTGGTGAACCCTCGAAGGAAAGACTGGTCCCCAAAACTTGATGAAGCACTCTGGGCATACCAGATGGCATTTAAAAAAACCTTTGGGAATATCGCCCTTCAAGATGGTATATGGAAAAGCCTATCACCTGCCAGTTGAGCTAGAACACAAGGCAGACTGGGTAATCAAGAAGTTAAACTTTGACGCGCAACTTGTTGGGGAAAAATGACTGCTCGATCTGAATGAAATGGAGGAGTTTCGAGCACAAGCATATGAAAATGCCAAGCTCTACAAGGAAAAAACCAAGAAGTGGCATGACAAAATGCTTTTGCCTCGACATTTTCACGTGGGCCAGAAAGTGCTGCTATTTAACTCTAGGCTCAAACTCTTCCCGGGCAAATTAAAGTCACGTTGGTCGGGACCATTCGAAGTCCACCATGTTTACCCGTACGGCGCTGTTGATATCAAGAACATGGACGATGGGTCTATCTTTAAAGTCAATAGACAACGCCTGAAAGCTTACAAAGGAGTCCCACCATTGCATGACAAGACAACACTTCTCTTGCATGAAGTTGATACTGGCCCAACATCTTAAGGATGCCGTGACATTTTAGTTTTACTCCTGTGCATAAATAAATGGTTATTTTGTTACTGTTTTTATTCAGTTTCCTTTTAATTTACTATTTTATTTTTCTTTGCAAGGTTAGGGTGCATTCAAATTTCAACCGTACCAGTATCAAATCATGAACAGTCCAGTTCCACACAATTTCAAAAGCGCACACGTCGTACGACCGCCGTACCACCACAAGCGTAAAGTCAAGGTACCTTGCATTGCATTGCATGTCATAACATGCAGTTTAATTTTCAATAGTTTTTTAAGCAATAAGGACAATGCTTCTCTCAAGTTTGGGGGAGGTAGGGTTCTTAAATCATTACATGATAGTATTAGTAGAATGAATATGACATGATATTAGTAAGTAGTTGAATGGGTTTTCTAGAATAAATTAATGATGCTCGATGATGATGAACTCTTGATGGATAGGATTGAATGTACATGATTGTTGAGGATGATAGAACCAACTGTAGGACTTGCTTCTTTGAAACCTTTGAATACACGATTGTATATTTTTCATGCTTAAGGAACTTGAATTTTTTTTATAAGAGAACTCTTTCATGTCTTGGCATAAACGATGAAAATCCCACTTTGTAAAAAAAAAAGAAAAGAAAAAGAAAAAATGAAGTTGTGAACAAATGCTTTGGCATATCTGTAGAGGGACACTCCGCTATGCCATGGCATTTCCTGGAAACTACAAATAAATAAATGGCAACTATGGTATATGAGTGAATGAAAGTAGTCACGAGATGACTCTACCTGACTAGCTCAGGGGTGGAAGGTATGGTCCCTTTCACCTAGAGTGTGGGATGGTAGGTGTGATGGGCTGACTCCCCTCATAGTAGTGTAAAAAAAAGCAAAAAGGAAAAGAAAACAATGTGGGAGTAAAAATTGTAAATGTCGTGCCAAAGCAAGAAAACTTTCGTAGAAAATTTTTAGGTTTGTTAAGCATGGACTGGATACAAACACGCATACACCCACACAAAGAATCTTGCCCTAGGGGACAATACTTGATTTCTCAAACTAGTCTAACATGTTGAAGCCAAATGTTCTAAGGGCTGAAATTCTATACGATATAACTATTTTGCTTCTGAACTTGCCAGGGTATTTTTATTTTACTTAATACTATCCATTGCTTGAGGACAAGCAATAGCTTAAGTTTGGGGGTGTGATAACTCCATAAAAAGGTCATATTTGGGACCTTTTTCACTTAAGTTATTGATTGTCTAAAAGCCCATTTAGGATAATATAGATGCATTTAGGAGCATATAGTTGCATGTGGTGAAATTTTGTTTGTTGCGACATTTTATTTTGTAATCAGTGTTGCATTATGGGGAAGGTGTTTTGTTTAATGATGTGCAGGATTTGGGAGCAAACAAAAGCAAAAGGGAAATGCCATGACATAAGGATACTACTGAGCAAAATGTGATTACCGCGACATCTCAGACGACATTTCTGGGCAGAAAAAGTCAAAGAATATATTTTTAGTAAGAGCCATCTGTCATGGCATAAAAAGTGCTTTCTGCAATCAGCATTAAAGGAGGGGCCAGTTACCATCTTTCACCAACTCTCGCATAAAAGGAATGAACTTTAGGGTGCAAGGGTAATTTTAACACAAAATCCTAGGTTCATTCTCCCCTATAAATAGAAGAAGAAGCCTGATTTTTTTAGGAGATTTGGAGATTTTTAGACAGCCGCCAATAGCCGAAAAATTCAGAGAAAAAGTTCTCTCTTTTTCCCGTAAATCATTTTTTCCCTGGCATTCCTCCGTTGACAGGCTATAGGGAGTAGCGAACTAGGCGTCTGAGAGGAGCTAGATCGTTCGGACTATTCGTGGTGGCCGAGGGAAGCTCTAACAGTGCACGTCAAAGGCTTTTCCTCCTTCCCTTTGCTCTTTGCTTTCGTTATTTATTATTTGGGTTGTAAGGAACGTATTAACTTGCTTATTTTGAACCCCACCATGAACTAATCCTATTTGGTGGGAGTTTATTTTTGATATTTAAGATTTGCTTTAATAAATGATTGTTTTTCTATGTTATAATCTGTTTTGCTTATGAATTTTAATGCCTTAAGGTTGTAGGAGTTATGAGAGTAGCCATTCCTTAGGTGATTATTTAGTGTTCGAGAGAATGCCTAAGTAGCATATCCTTAGTATTCGAGAGAAACTAGGGAGGAACCACATAAGCAAGGGGTTCTAGATAGTAACTAGGCCTAATTCACCTTAGAGATAAGACTAGGATTTCATTCGACTAAAAGGAGTTGTGCATGAGCGATAGGTTAGATGTTAATGCTGTCGCAAAAAGGTATTGCCGAGACATATCCTGTTATCTGGACCAATAGGATCCCTGCAGTAGCTAACGCCAATCGATTTTGCCAAGGCATCTACAATCTGTCGAGTCCCTTAACTAGAGATAGCATAGGGCACCCTTAGTAAACTCTATCGGGCAGTTAAGGCATAGAAGTAAAACCATTCTGAGAAGTGGACTTAGATTTTCCTAGGTAAATCCCATCACTCATTCCCATAGTAGCTTGTCGTGTGAGGAGTCTAAAGTTCTTATAAGCAAATCCAGTATTTACAGTTTATTTTGCCTTTACATTTTTATTTGATCGCACTACACACAATCCATTTTGCCACAACATATTCATCTGCTACCACATTGCCATCGTTCCATTTCCATATCATCCATTCATTTTGCCACAACATCATCATTTGTATATATACCATCTCTAACTTTACTTAGGTGACAGAGTAAAGTGTCGTGACAAACTTATTTGATTTCCCCCAATCCTTGTGGAGAACGATACTCACTCATCACTTTATTACTTGTTCGATTGTGTATACTAGCACACATATCCGCACCAATTATAGTACTTACAAACAGGGGACAGTTTCCGAGGCTAGAATGGCCACTGTGGTTACACACACGTGAGAAACGCGGGAAAAGATCGGGCGCCTAGAGGATCACATGGAGATCTATTTTGAGTATGTCAAGGCAAGGGACGCGCAGCTCAACGCTTTCTTCAAAGAGTTGATCCCTATAGTCATCTTCAAATACACTGCTGGCGGTAGCACATTCCACGCCTCGATATCAAATGTCCCTCCAGAGGTTCCCCCAAGAGTATCTACTGATGTGCCACCACTGGAAACACAGGTCTCGCCCGTACGAGAGGAGGGCCAAGGTGACACAGAAGAGTTCCTCAACTCCTCATCTTTCTCAACCTCCGCAAGTAGTGAAGATACCCCACCCAAATTCTTCTTCGATGAAGATTTCACTCCAAAACCGAAGCAACCCGAGCATGATCCCATTCAGTCCCCTCTCCATCAAGTAACGCTAATCCCAGCAGTAGCTCCTAGCCCAGCATCAGCTCGAGCACAACCGACTCCTATTATCGAGAAACCAACTCCAGCATGAGCCTCGATCAGCAAGAAGTGCTACAAGAGAACAACATGTCGTATACTTCAGTCGTCTCCCTCGATGATAACAACAGTAGACTCAGGATCTGAGAATCCCTATCCTCCAAAATGACGCCAAACGAGGGCGTCAAGTCAAGCCACCCACCATAGTTAGTTTCCATTTTAGTTTTAGTTTTTTTTATGTTATTTTTGTATCTGCATATAGCATCATGTAGTTTTAGTTTTCATGCATTGAGGACAATGCATCCCTCAAGTTTGAGGGAGGTATTGTACCATACCATACTTTGTTAAAAAGTAATTGATGATGATTGGTTGAAAATTTTAGTTGTCATGACATAAGCAGGTTAAGACTATTGTTTGGAATGAATTAGGGATTCCCAATGATGAATGCATACATTTATTGCCTAGGCCAGAATTATTTCAAGACTGTCTAAAGAAGAGAACCAACCCTAGGCCTGATTCTTTGAAATTTACAAACACGATTGTCGATTGTCCCTGCTTAAGGTAATATGTAAAATTTTTAGGAAAGAACTTTCTATTTTCTGAGAATTCAAAAATATTTTTAGGGTAAAGTAAAGCTCCCTAGTGTTTAAAAACTTGAAAAATAAAAAGGGACACTCCTTTGTGAAAAGGCATAAATAGAAAAACTCCATAAGAAATTAAGAGTAGCCAAGGCATATGAGTGAATGAAAGTAGTCACAGGATGACTCTGCCCAACTAGCTTGGGTGTAAGTTATGCTCTCTTTCACCTAGAGTGTGGGACAGTAGGTGTAATGAGCTGACTCCCCTATGAAAAAAAAAGTAAATAAAAATAAAAGTTGATAAACAACTAGGAGTATAAACTAAGCCTGACAAATAATTTGATGCCTTGACAATCCAGAAGTACTTACTTTAAGTTTTCTAATTACATTTATGCATAGACTAGTTACAATCACGTACACACAATAGCAAAGAATCCTGACTAGTTAAGGGACTTGACTGATATTACTATCGAACATGTTGAGGCCAAATAATTATGCTGAGGGTTGAAATCTTAAACCATATGATTTTTTTAAACATTGCTTTGCCATGACAATTTTGATTTTCTTCTAGTTATTATACATTGCTTGAGGACAAGCAATAGCTTAAGTTTGGGGGTGTGATAACTCCGTAAAAAGACTCAATTTCTAGTTTTTTCACTTAATTTATTTCTCGTCTAAACAAAGTATGCACAACATTTTAGTTGCATATAGGTTATGTTAGCTTGTAATGGATAAGTTTTGCTTAGGCAAGATTTATTTGGTTTGACTGATGCTGCTGAGGAGAAAGGGTTGTTTGGATTGTGTTTGTGCAGGAAACTTACAGAGGAAGAATATTTCATTCGTGACAACGTAAATTTGCAAAGACCAATGGAACAGATAAGAACGTGAGGAGCATATTTATCTCGCTGAGGCAAGGTTTATCTGAAGAAGTCTGAAGCATGTGTGACGAAACGTTTATGTCACACGCCAGCTGGATGACCTACTTCACGTGCAAGCAAGCCTTAATTATTCAAACAGCTGCCAGGCACCTTTCCTTTTTTAAGTCTAGGCATTTAATAATGGCTATTTAAGGAAACTCCAAAAGTATGCAAAGCCCTAGGAGATCTTTCCTTAGAAATAACTAGCTATAGCCGCCAAAGAAAAGAAGGCAAGGAAGAAGAGAGAAGAGTTTTACTCAAGGCGCGAGCGAGCAACTGTAGTTCTTTCTCACTGTTTCCCAACCAACCTTCCTTGGTGTCCTCCATAACCAGACTCTAGCAGAGCGGTGATTAGGTCTCGAGAGAGGCTGATCACCAAGGCAGGCGCGGTGCTGATCAGAATTGTCGTGATAAAGCCCCCTATTTTGGGAGTCATACTTCCTTTGTTCTTAACTCTTTATCTATTTGGGGTTGTATTCAACGTTAAAACTTGGATGATTTTTTTATAACACCATGACTGTCTTACTTGGTGTTAAACGTTTTTTACCTGAACAATATTTTTATGTTTTATGAATGATGTTTTGCTTATGACTGTTTTGCTCATTGTTTAAATATTTTACCTTACACTGTAAGAGCATCGAGAGATCACCGGGGGTTTTGGTAAAACATGTCTTGGTAATATAAGAGCATCAAGAGGTAGCCTTTTGTCTAGATAGTGATTCTTAGATTCGAGAGAATTAAGATAAATCCACGTGAGCAATGGAATAAATCCATGATGGTGAAGTTCTAACTCGTTTACCTTAGGGACAAGGAGTGAGTTTCAATTGACTAAAAGGGATAGACGTTAGAGTAGGATAGACAACACCTATAGTTTACGCTGAGAGGTATTGCTACAACAACAGTTTGACAAACCTAGGGTTGTAGTTAACGCTGAGGAGTATTTCTATAGCAACTGCCTAAGAATACCTAGTAATCTTGTCGGGCAGCTTTAGCAAGTCATAATAATTCATTCTATACTTAGAATAATTGTTGTCAATATAAAAGTTTAGCATAAGTGCTCTGTGATAAGTCTGAATATGTGAGGTTGTTTACATTATATTTAAACCAACACTTGTTTTATTTTATTCCAGCATTCTACATATTTATCTTGCCTCAACCAAACTTTTCTGCAACCATTATAGCACTACTTAGTAATATTAGTTCTTAAGTTGACAACTTAGTAGGAATTAGTTCGTGACAATAGTTCTAGTTGTGGTGAAAATAAATTTCCAATCCAATCCTTGTGGAGATGATACTCACTCACTACTATATTACTTGCATCGATAGTGTATATTTGTACAGATTTGCTTGCCTTAGCATATACATTTACAGGTGATCAAACAACTAGAGTGTTGTTACTGTGTAATGAACTCGAGTCAAGTATCGAGATCGCTAGTGCTTGAGATAGTGATAAAAAAATTTTGTAGTCATCTTTGAATCACAAAACGTGTAGAGTTTCCTTTTGATTAAAAGTGACTAAAGCATCCCTAAGTAACGAACGATCTGAATAGAGAAATTAATAAAAAACAATAGTAACATACTAATAAGCCTTCGCATAACATTCTTGGTGAGAGAATGAGCGAGGTAGCAACTACTGAAAGGATAATCTCACTTTAGTGAGTCTGGTTATGTTAGGGATACAAGTTACGTTGCACATAAATTCCTCTTCTTACCTCAAGGATTTTGAGTATTCAAGGTAGGCTAGTGTGTTGTCCTGATATGCACGTAAAATTCCTCTAACCACACCACTAGACCTACCACAAGTTTGTGTCAATCGTGCATGTATAGTCCTATCAGTTCAATTTGTAAGATATTTTAAAGCTTAGCTAGAAGGCTATATGAGACTGGTCAATGCTTCAGTTGAGTGGGTATTATACCGATGCTATGTGACTCCGAGTTCATCCTCCATGATCTACTTGATGACTATGTGAGGACCAGGAGATTATTCCGTAAGTTTTATGGGAATTACGTCGATGCTATGTGATACTGGGGTTCCCTTAGGTAACTAGTGTCTAATGGCTATGTGAGACTAGACACTAGTCATGTTTGCATTCAGATAATGCACAATATGCTAGGGGTGCATTCAAATAATGCACAATATGTTCAGGTTGCATTTAGGTAATGCGTATCAGTACAAGCATTAGGGTAAAAGAACCTTTAGAGGTGTACTCATGACGAGGCCCTTAGCAGAGGATTAAGGGAAGCATAAGACCCTTACTTCAGTGATATAGCAGTAAAGCCTTAAGTAGGTAGCACTTGATCTATGTTATGCATGTACCTACTTCTTAGTATCATGTCTTAGCATGCTTATTTTTATAAAATTCTTATGACGCTTTAGATTAGCGATTATACAGCTAGGCTTTATAAGCTAAGCCTTTAGATATTTTATGTTGACATGTCAGTAGATTGAGCAGTTTCTGAAGCACTATTGCAACAGGACTTCCAATATCTCTGATAGAGTACTGTACTATAGCTTTAGTGGGCATATGTATTCATAGGACCTTTCTCATGTATTTCATTTCTTAAACTTAGAGTCTATATTATTTTGGTTTTAAAGTACGTGTCATGGAGCTCCAAATTTATAAAATGGTTTATATTAGTTATATATGTTTTAATTATGATACCATTGAGTTTTAAAGGAAAATGAATAAGTTTTGAAAACCAGGGGTTACCTCGGTAGCCTAGTGTGGCATTTTAGACCCAATCAGGTTTAAGTTGTTACATTTAGTTGTATCAGAGCATCATATTGAGTCGGTCCTAGGACCTAGTTATCAGTTTAGTAAGGTGTCAGTGAATACGTTCCCCTAGGTACTCAAAGTACTTGTATAAGTGTGTAATCCTTATAGTTCTTTCTTTCTTAATATATGTTGAAGAACGTTTCAATGTTTGATATTTATAAGCTCGATTTTGAAGATAGGATGGAGACGCGGGACTCTTATCCAGATAGTTTTAGTAAGGAGTTACTACCAAGGGTAGAGGATCATGAGGTCCCGTTAGATGTGGGCATCGCTGGGGTGACCTTCTTTAGGGGTTTGACCTCTATTTTCAAAGAGACAGTGGATGCGATTCCTAGAGCACAGATTGTACAACTGACCACCTAGAGTATGTTAGTGCCGATAGAGTCCCTAATTGATAGATTAAAGAATTATAAGGAAGTTGACTTCTACGTTTCAAGAGATGTTGATCTAATTTTGGTCGGTCAGTGGTTAAGAGAGACCATAAGGACTTTGAGATAACTTCACCTTACCCAAAGGGCAAGTTAGAGTGCATCATCACTTTGCTTAAGGGTAATGATATCAATTCATGGGAAACTGTAAAGATGGCTCTGCAACCGGATGTGCCAATATGGGATCAGGTTTTAGATGAGTTTAGATGCAAGTATATCTGCGAGGAGCACATAGATGGGTTGAGGATGCAATTTTCTCAGTTAGTTCAGGGAGTACGCTTACTGTATGAGTACGAGAGAGTTTCCTCAAGTTGAGCCATTATACTCTAGAGTTGGTTGCGACTAAACCCTTGAGGTACAAGAGGTTCCTTGAGGGACTACATATAGATATCCATGAGCAGTTGGTAGTAGACCTGCCTAGGGTGTTTTCAGAGTTAACACGGCAGGCTCAGGCCGTGGAGAGGGTGCAATCTAGGAGGAAAAGTTTGTTGGGCGATTCAGGTAGCCTATGTAACATCCCCCATACCGCGTTAGTGATTAAATTATGAAATTTTAAAACTTAGTGATCAAAGTTGATAAATTAAAAGTTGAGGGAATTGATTGAAAATTTTGGTGTAGGATCAATTAGCAAAGCATGGGGAACTAAAGGGGAAAATGAGTCTTTTGACAATGAAATAATTAAATGTTTCTTAAGGATATTTAATAAACCACGTGGAAAGCTAATGAGAGAAACAAGGTTCTGCATATTTCTTTCTTCTTCATTCTCATTCTTTGCCGTGAAGCCAAGCTAAAGGCGAGTTTTCTTTTGACCAAATTCTTGATGAATTTAAGGTTGCTTATTGATCCTTAGTTGATAACTAAACTTAAGGAAAGCTTAGATTATCTTAAAACCATAAGATGAGGAGAATACGAAGAATCAAAGAAAGGAAGTAGAAAAGCGAAATCTTGGATTAGAGTTCCTAATAAGAATTAGAAGTGGGATTTGACTTGTCATAAAGCTAACTAAGAGGTATGAAGTGTTAGAATTCAAATTAGAACATGTTGGAATTTGGGTTAGATTCTTAAACTCTACATAGAGAATTGGATTTTTAAGTTTTAAAAGTATGGAATGGATAATAATTAGTTTAAATAAGAGTATGCAAGTTAAGGATATTAAAAGAGGGGAAATATAAAGTGTTAAGTAGACTAAGAAGAGATTTTCGTGCTAAGATGACAATTCTGGGCAATGTGCATCGACGCACATTCATTGTGCACCAATGCATCAATGATAAATCCTAGAAATTGTTTAAGGTGCATCGATGCATTAATTTAAAAGAAAACATCGAATGTCATCGATGCATCGATATATAAGGAGTGCATCGATGCACCCCATTAAATACAAACATCGAATAGGATTTATGCATCGATGCATGGTGTAGTGCATCGATGCATACCTCCATCAAAATATGAAAATGGATTTTCTTTTAGCCTAAGAAATGATAGTTTAGAATATATTAATTAGTATACTGATAAGTATCAATGAATTACTATGTAGATATCGAGCCTAAACGTGTTCTGGAACAATCGACAAGTAGGATTGATCGAGGGAAAGACAAAGAAATCTAGGTGAGTGCATATGCATATCATGAATATGTATTCTATTTAGTTCTAGACTTGTGATAAGTCTAGATTTAATATTTTAATACATGATCGCATTTCATATTATGATACATGACATGAATTCATACTATTTGCATTATGTGCAATGAATATGCAAGAAAAAAGTGTATGAGCTATGTGATAAAGGTATGAAAATAATATGTCTACGTGATACAAATTATGTGAATTGTGAAAGCCCATATTATGTAGATGAGAACTATAGGTATAGTTGGCATGCCAAGGGTAGAGGGTCTATGCGGTCCTTCGGGATATATATATATTCTTTGGAACATGTGTGAAGTCTTGTGAGACATATACTTGATCCCTAGTATATGTATATGATTCTTAAGGAATGATATGTGGTCCTTATGGACATTATTATATGGCACTACGGTATAATTCTACGTGTCACTTCGGTGCAATTATACAAGCTGTGGTGACAGCATAGTGCACAACCTCACAATACTCACATAACTTAGATTCTCAGTATGGTACCATGGGCTAATGAACTTAATAAGGTGAACTTATGAATGTGAATGTGATAAGTATATGTGTAAGAAACATGGTTCTGGTTATTGCATTGTTTACATACATCTTATCATTGCAACCCATCTCATTTTGGCAATTCCTTTATATTTATTGATATTATTATATTGCCTCACTAAGTCGATGACTTAGCGTGTGAGTGTTTCACACGTAGGATCCGATAAAGTAGACGATCGAGGTTAAGCAGTTGGACAACATTACTCCTGCATCTATCAGATCATAAGCAACTTAATCAGTAGGTCATTTTTTTATGGAAATGGATGTTGGCATGTAACTAAAGGGTTAAGTTGTGTATGCTCTGAGTATTTTGATAAACTTGTATTAATATATGTATATTATTGTATTTTTAATAAAATAAGTTCAAATGTTTTATCAGTTTTTTTTAAGTATTGTTTTGTTTAGTCAATGTGACATCCTGGACTCGTATTCGGATCAGATATGAGTTGAGGGTGTTACATTTAATGGTATCAAAGCTATGGTTTAGCCGATTCTAGGCATAAACCAGAGTCTATAGAGTCTTTAAATGGAATACATGCCAACAAATAGTGAGAACTTCTGATATGGTATAGTATGAGTATGTTGTTTTGCTAATAGAACAATGTGTTTATTCTTTTTAGATGTCCGGACATAATAGCTCCCGAAGTGAAGCGGGAGAAGATAGGCCTGCTGAAAGCAGTAATTCACCTACCCTGGCCAGGCAAGGTAAAGAATAGGCATCTCAAGGAGTGCCTGTGCAAGATCAGGATATGTTCTTCAGAACGTTAGACGCTATTCTGACGCGTCTTCAACCTCCTGCTCCACCAACTCAAAGGATGAATGTAGCAAAAGAGTTGAGAGGTTTAGGAGCTCCCGAATTTAAGGGAGAAACCGAAGAAGGTCTAGTTGCGGTGGATCTTTGGTTAAATGATTTAAAAATCATATTGGATGGTCTCCACTGTTCTGAAGTGGAGAAGTTAGATGGAGCTGTCTCGTTGCTGAGGGGTCAGGAGAGAATATGGTGGATGAACGTCACCATGAGGATGCCCAGTGACCAGTTGACTTGGTCTTTATTCTTAGATGAATATAAAAACAAGTACATTGGAGATCAATTTATTCGACTGATGAAGTAGGAGTTTTTGAATTTGAAACAGATGAACCGCTTTGTATATGAGAATGAATGTGAGTTCAACAAGTTGAGTAGGTTTGCATCCGAGATTGTGCCTACTGAAAAAGAGGCTTGTGAATGGTTTGTGGAGGGTTTACGCCCTAGATTGAAAGAGATGCTGATAGTATTGAATTTTTCCTCGTTCCAAGAGGTGATCAATCGTGCCAATGCTCTTGAAAGAGCTCAGAATGAGAGATTCGGGGATTTTAGAGTTCAGACATCAAAGAGAATGGGTGCTTCTTCTAGCTCAGTACCATCAAAAAGGGGAAGAGACTCATGATTTCGATCACAAGCTAGATCAGAATCAGTTGCATCGTCTGCTAGGGGAGCAAGTCAGGTAAGACCTACATAGACGCAGTCAATGGGATATGGTGTTGGGAGATCTACTCTGAGTCAAGCGAGACAGTGTCAGCACTGTGGGAAAAACCATTCTGGGGCTTGTCGGATGGTTGCTGGGACTTGTTTTCGATACGGAGATGTAGACATTTTATCTGAGATTGTCCATTGATGGTTGGTGAGCCTGTACCATCTGAAAGAGTTGGTTCTTCCTCACAAAGAGGACTAGGAAGAGGCAGAGGAAGGAACCCGTCTGAATTCTCTGTTCAACCTAAAGTTCAGTCAACCGCACGGGTGTACAATCTAAATACAAGTGAAGACCGTGATGACCCTGATATTATAGCAGGTACTTTTCAGCTGTACGATAAATTAGTATTGGTACTGATTGATCCGGGATATAATTATTCTTACATTACAAGTAAGTTAGTAAAGGAATTGAGGATTCCCTTGAAAGTTACGAGTAATGAGATTATAGTAACAACTCCTTTAGGCCATAGTGCTCGGGTGAATAAAGTCTGTAAGGGGTATCCCATAAAGGTTCAGGGAATTGAATTCCCTGCTAATCTTATGGAATTACCCTTTGACGAGTTTGAAGTGATTCTGGGAATGGATTGGTTGTTCCGTTACTATGGAGATGTTAATTGCATATTGAAAAAGGTAACCCTGAAAAGTACAAGAGGAACAGAGATAAGTGTGAGCAGTGAAAAGTTTAATCCTTTAGCAAATGTAATGTCAGTAATGTCAGCTAAGAAGCTATTGCTACAGGGATGTCAAGGATTTCTTACAAATATGATAGATTTAAGAGCTATAGAGAAAGGGCTAGAGTAGATTCCAATAGTTCAAGAATTCCCTGATGTTTTCCCGGTTGAGTTGCCAGGATTACCTCCAGATAGAGATGTAGAATTTCAAATTGAAGTAATGCCAAGAACCGCTCCAATTGCAATGGCACCTTATCGGATAGCTCCGAAAGAATTACAAGAGTTAAAGAATCAATTGCAAGAGTTATTAGGAAAGGGATTTATTCGACCAAGTGTGTTACATTGGGGAGCTCCAGTGTTATTTGTTAAGAAGAATGATGGATCAATGCGTCTCTGTATTGATTATCGACAGCTTAATAATGTGACCATCAAGAACAAGTATTCCCTTCCGCGCATTGATGACTTATTTTATCAACTAAAAGGAGCTTCGGTATTTTTGAAGATCGTTTACGTTCGGGTTATCATCAATTGAAGATTCAGGAGAAAGATATTCCGAAGATGGCTTTCAGAACGAGATATGGTCATTATGAATTCATCGTAATGCCATTCGGAGTAACGAATGCACCAGCTGCTTTCATGGATCTCATGAATAGGATTTTTCAGCTCTATTTGGACCAGTTTGTTGTTGTCTTTATTGATGACATACTGGTTTACTCGAAGTCCAATGAAGAGCACATCACACATTTGAGGCTAGTTTTGCAAATTCCCAGGGATAAAAATCTCTATGCAAAATTGTCCAAATGTGAATTATGGCTAAACGAAGTAATTTTCTTGGGGCATGTGATCTCGGCAGTTGGGATTAGAGTGGACCCTCAGAAGGTTAAAGCTATAATGGACTGGGAAGTTCCAAAGAATATATCTAAAGTTCAGAGTTTCCTTGGACTTGCCGGTTATTATCGAAGATTCGTTAAGAATTTTTTGATGATAGTGCTGCCTTTTACAAAGATGATGAGAAAGAATGTACCATTTGTTTGGAATTCTGAATGTCAAGAAAGTTTTGAAGCTTTAAAGAGAATTCTGACAGAAACTCCGATATTGGTTCAACCGGAATCTGGCAAGAATTTTTTAGTATACATTGACGCATCCCATAATGGGTTGGGGTGTGTATTAATGGAAGAAGGGAAGGTGGTAGCGTATGCATCGAGGTAGTTGAAACCACATGAAAAGAATTACCCCACCCATTATTTAGAAATGGCTGCTATGGTGTTAACTCTCAAGATTTGGCGTCATTATCTGTATGGAGAAAGATGCTACTTGTATATAAACCATAAAATTCTTAAGTACCTGATGACCTCAAAAAGAGTTGAATTTGAGGCAACGTAGATGGGTAGAGTTCTTAAAAGATTATGATGTGATAATTGACTATCATCCCTGAAAGGCTAACGTGGTAGCAGATGCTTTGAGTAGAAAGATGTTTGCAGCTTTACGAGCTATGGATGCAAGATTATCTTTAACGGGAGACGGTGGTCTTTGTGCAGAGTTAACACTTAAACCAGCATGGTTGGAACGAATAGGAGAATTGTAAAGTAAAGATGAAACGTGTTTGAAAAAAATTGAGCAAGTAAAGAGCAAAGAGATTAAAGACTTTGAGGTTAAGTCAGATGGAAATCTATATTCTAAAGGAAGAATTGTAATACCCAACAATGATGACTTGAAGAAAGAAATATTAACAGAGGCTCATTGCAGTCCATTAACGATGCACCCGGGTGGAACCAAGATGTATATGGATTTGAAGGATCAATTTTGGTGGTCAGGGATGAAATGAAGCATCACCGAATTTGTGTCTAAGTGTTTGATATGTCAACAAGTCAAAGCTGAGCATCAAGTTCCGTCAGGATTATTGTAATCGCTTTTCATTCCTCAAAGGAAATGGGAAAATGTTACGATGGATTTTGTTTCAGGGTTACCCTTGACTCCGAACAAAAGAGAATCAATCTGGGTAATTGTTGATCGATTACTAAGTCAGCGCATTTCCTTCCGGTTAGAACAAATTTCTCTATGGAAAAGTATGCAGAGTTTGTATATTAGAGAAGTTATTAGATTACATGGAGTGCCTGTTTCCATAGTCTCTGATCACGACCCTCAATTCACTTCTAGATTCTGGAAATCTTTGCATGGAGCGTTGTGAACTCGTTTAAACTTTAGTACGGTTTTTCAACCTCAGACTGACGGGCAATCAGAGAGAACTATTCAGATATTGGAAGATATGTTGAGAGCATGCATAATGGAATTCAAAGGATCATGGGAAAAGTATTTACCGCTGGCAGAGTTCGCTTACAACAATAGTTATCAGTCTAGTATAAAGATGGCCCCATATGAGGCATTATATGGGAGGAAATGTCGTACTCCATTAAATTGGTATGAACTCAAAGATCGAAGTGTTCTTGGTCCGGATTTAATTCAAGATGTAGAACATAAAGTTTGAGAAATTTAGCATAACCACAAAGTGGCCTCTGATCGACAAAAGTCCTATTATGATCTTAAAAAAAAAGATTGAGTTCGAGGTTGGAGATAAAGTTTTCCTTAAAGTATCTCCCTGGAAGAAAGTATTACGTTTTGGTCGGAAAGGAAAGTTAAGTCCTAGATTCATTGGGCCATATGAAGTTGTTAAGAGGATAGGACTCGTGGCATATCAGTTATCCTTGCCACTGGAAATGGAGAAGATCCATAACGTCTTCCATGTGTCCATGTTACGAAGATATAGGTCCAATCCCTCTCACATCATTGCACCATAACAAGTATAAGTCCAATCGGATCTGACATATAAAGAAAAACCAGTGAGAATATTGGCTTTTGAAGTCAAACAGTTAAGAAGTAAGACAGTTCCGTTGGTCAAGGTTCTTTGGAAAAATCACAAGGTAGAAGAAGCCACGTGGAAATGTGAAGAAGATATGCGACTTCAATATCCCCATTTGTTCGTACAATGAAAATTCGAGGACGAATTTACTTAAGGGAGGGAGATTTGTAACATCCCCCATACCGGGTTAGTGATTAAATTATGAAATTTTAAAATTTAGTGATCAAAGTTGATAAATTGAAAGTTGAGGGAATTGATTGAAAAATTTGGTGTAGGATCAATTAGCAAAGCATGGGGAACTAAAGGGGCAAATGAGTCTTTTGACAAGGAAATAATTAAATGTTTCTTAAGGATATTTAATAAACCACATGGAAAACTAATGAGAGAAACAAAGTTCTGGATATTTCTTTCTTCTTCTTTCTCCTTCTTTACCGTGAAGCCAAGCTAAAGGTGAGTTTTCTTGTGACCAAATTCTTGATGAATTTAAGGTTGCTTATTGATCCTTACTTGATAACTAAGCTAAAGGAAAGCTTAGATTATCTTAAAACCATAAGATGAGGAGAATATGAAGAATCAAAGAAATGAAGTAGAAAAGTGAAATCTTGGATTAGAGTTCCAAATAAGAATTAGAAGTGGGATTTGACTTGTCATAAAGCTAAATAAGAGGTATGAAGTGTTAGAATTCAAATTAGAACATGTTGGAATTTGGGTTAGATTCTTAAACTCTACATGGAGAATTTGATTTTTAAGTTTTAAAAGTATGGAATGGATAATAATTAGTTTAAATAAGAGTATGCAAGTTAAGGATATTAAAAGAGGGGAAATAAAAGTGTTAAGTAGACTAAGAAGAGATTTTCGTGCAAGATGACCAATTCTGGGCAATGTGCATCGATGCACTTCATGTGCACGATGCATCAATGATAAATCCATAAATGTTTAAGGGTGCATCGATGACATGCAGTGCATCGATGCATAATTTAAAGAAAACATCGAATGTCATCGATGCATCGATACATAAGGAGTGCGTCAATGCACCCCATTAAATACAAACATCGAATAGGATTTATGCATCGATGCATGGTGTAGTGCATCGATGCATGCCTCCATTAAAAGAAGAAAATGGATTTTCTTTTAGCCTAAGAAATGATAGTTTAGAAATATTTAGTATACTGATAAGTATCAATGAATACTATGTAGATATCGAGCCTAAACGAGTTCTTGAACAATCGACAAGTAGGATGATCGAGGGAAAGACAAAGAAATAGGTGAGTGCATATGCATAACATGAATATGTATTCTATTTAGTTCTAGACTTGTGATAAGTAGATTTAATATTTTAATACATGATCGCATTTCATATTATGATACATGACATGAATTCATACTATATGCATTATGTGACATGAATATGCAAGAAAAAGGTGTATGAGCTATGTGATAAAGGTATGAAAAAATAATATGTCTATGTGATACAAATTATGTAAATTGTGAAAGCCCATGTTATGTAGATGAGAACTATAGGTCTAGTTGGAATGCCAAGGGTAGAGGGTCTACGCGGTCCTTCGGGATATATATATATTCTTTGGAACATGTGTGAAGTCTTGTGAGACACATACTTTATCCCTAGTATATGTATATGATTCTTAAGGAATGATATGTGGTCCTTATGGACATTATTATATGGCACTACGGTGTAATTCTACGCGGTACTCCGGTGCAATTCTACGTGGAACTTCGGTGCAATTATACTAGCTGTGGTGACAAGATAGTGCACATCCTCACAATACTCACATACCTTAGGTTCTCAGTATGGTACCATGGGCTAATGAACTTAATAAGGTGAACTTATGAATGTGAATGTGATAAGTATATGTGTAAGAAACATGGTTCTGGTTATTTCATTGTTTACATACATCTTATCATTGCAACCCATCTCATTTTGGCAATTCCTTTATATTTATTGATATTATTATATTGCCTCACTAAGTCAATGACTTAGCGTGTGAGTGTTTCACACATAGGATCTGATAAAGTAGACGATCGAGGTTAAGCAGCTGGACAACATTACTCCTGCAACTATCAGATCAGAAGCAACTTAATCAGTAGGTTATTTTGTTATGGAAATGGATGTTGGCATGTAACTAAAGGGTTAAGTTGTGTATGCTCTGAGTATTTTGATAAACTTGTATTAATATATGTATATTTATGTATTTTTAATAAAATAAGTTCAAAGGTTTTATCGGTTTTTTTAAGTATTGTTTTGTTTAGTCAATGTGACATCTTGGACTGTATCCGGATCGGATATGAGTTGAGGGTGTTACAACCTAAATATGATGAGGACTTGTGTTTCATGAGAGCATAAAGGAGTGACGTGAGCTTTGTCACTCCAGCCGAGTTAGAGGACAAATTTAGAGTGTCCTAGGAGTCCACCGAATTCTCAATCTATAGCGAGCTCTAGAGGCTCTGATAGAGTTTTTAGGTATCCAGAGTGCATGTATTGTGGCAAAAAGCATCGATGAATATGCTTCAAGCTCTCTAGAAAATGTTAGAGATGTGAATCCTTGGTGCATGTGGTGAAGGATTGCCCTAGTTCGGATGATGTTGGTTCTATGCTCGGACAGGAGAGTAGAGGAGCAGATCGATCTGTTCCTAGTTGAACGGTGTGTGATCTCACTTATTAGATCGCATAGTGACATGGCCAGTATGTTGATAACGAAGATAAATGTCTCAGCTTTCCATTTACTTTAGTATGCATGAGTACATGCATTCTTTTGTGATGTTAAGTGAACTAAATAGGAGAAAATCTTTGTATGAGGATCTAAGTGTCGAGTTGGTAGACCTCAATAGAAAAATCAAAGTTTAACATAGATATCCCTTGAGCGATTAGGGTTAGACTCAATAATAGACCTAAAAAAGATATTAGCACAAACATTGTTTGATCCATAAAATTTTGGGTCCATATATCTAGTAATTCCATGTTCAACGTGGAGTTGAGAATCTCCACAAGAATGTTAAGTATACCCTTTAACCAGTATGTCAACCACTCTGTTTACCAGAAACTTCAAGATGTACCTCAGTCAGTGTCAAGGCACTTTAGTTACTAACTAGATGCAAATGCCCTAAGTACTCTCGAGGAGATAGTTAGTATGGTGTATGTTCCTATGTAGTAGTTCTAAAAATCCTCTATGAGTACCAAGAGTACCATAGGTCAGGTAG
The DNA here is from genome assembly GCF_006381635.1 of Hibiscus syriacus. Lineage (NCBI taxonomy): Eukaryota > Viridiplantae > Streptophyta > Magnoliopsida > Malvales > Malvaceae > Hibiscus > Hibiscus syriacus. Next base: position 3,249,788 of record NW_024061878.1, on the reverse strand, counting down.
TGAGTCTCATGGTACAGAGATTCCTCTAAATTTTTAGTATGTATTCGTGCGCGAACATTAAGTGAATCAGCTAAGTGAGCCAAGCCTTGTTAGTTATGTCTTCGTGTTGGTATATGAGCATGAGCTATATATATCACATAGTAGTATGCAACATTGTATAGTATCACAGACTTTAGGTTCTTCAAATTAAAGGAAATCAAGTTCATTAAGCGTTATATGACTAGCGATAGCTATCATCGAATAGCTCAATTGTGGTAAGCGATAACAAGTGTAAGATATAGAGCCTCAAAACCCTTAAGTCAAAATACAGTTACGAGAGATCTTTGTTTGTGTTGCACGCTCTCTAGGAGATCCAGATGTTGCAAGTTTTGCTAGATAATTGGTCAATTTTTAGTTGTGAGTACCTTAGATGCTCGATCAGGTGAGTGGAGCGTATGTAGGCCATAAGGTATATGAGAAATAGTCATGTACTATGGATGAGTATTGAATCAGAGTTGCGCAATAAAAGTATAGAGATTGATGCTGGTCGAGAATTGTTGTCACCTCTTTAGTAGTCGGTATCAAGAAAGTGTTGGCAAGTGCCGTAAGATATCATGGAGTGGCATGATGAGTTGCCTATGTTCAACAAGTAATAGAGGTTATCGGGTTATGCAGTGAGTTAACTTGATTGAGTAAGGTTAGCCAGAAAAGGGATTTAGTAATAATAGTCAATATTAGAGCAGCGTCATCCTTGTGGAACGTTCCGAGCGTACAGTTTCAGATAGAAAAGATGTTCCTTCTTTAGCTTCATGTTTCTGAAGGTTTTCACTTAAAGTTCAACATTGGTAGTGCCTTCAGAAAATCTAGATTGATTTTGTGAGTTTGGAGCTACATGTCAGGTTGTGAGGACTTCTTCTTTTAGAATCAAATTGATATGAGTTTAGGTTATTCGAGATTCAAAGATTTTGACCCAAGGATATGTTGTTTTTAGGAATGAGTAAATTTTGAGGTTGTAATTTCTTTTAAGAATGAGGGAGTTGTAAGACCTCAAATTCTAGGCTAGTAGTTTCAGGTTTACCCGAGAGGTAAGTGGACCTCGAATGTCATAAGTAAAGTCGTTAGGCTTAATTGGGTTTGGATTTGAGCCTAATTAGACATAAAAATGGGATTTTAAATTGAATAAAAATAAGGAAAGACTAATTGTGTAATTTTCTCATTTAGCAAAGATGAGGTTTCTATATCCCATTATATTTCCATTCCCTTCCTTTCTTCTTCCTTCCTTCTTTCCTTCATCTTCTCCAAATTTCATAGCAATGTAAGATCTTGAGCCCTTTTTCATACTTCATTTTTTCCCTAAAAAAACCCTAGCAACATCATTTGAAGATTCAAACTTGGGTTTTATTTTTTGTAAGAGAAAAATGGTTTTTATCATCCAACCCTTGAAGAGAGTGATTGTTAGCTAAAGGGTCCTTTTCAGGATTCAATCATTTAGGTAATGCATTTCTAATCCTTTAGTGTGTTAAGTTTTCATAAATTTGTAAACTTTGCTAAGATTTGGTGATTTGAGCATTTTCGGGTTTATCTTTAATTCTCAAGAAAATCAAATTTTAGGTATTAATAACATGTTTTTATGAAACTTAAGATCCTAAAAAACTACTAAAGCTTCATAATAAGTCTAGAAACCAAGCCAATTCGTTTGGATGACTTTTGAGTGGTTTATAAGGTTAAATAACTATTTCAGGGTTTGAGTATCGATACTAGTTAAATTGAGACTAAAATTAGTGATTTTAAAAGGGAGTATCGATACTGCATATCGATACTCAGAATGATAGTATCGATACTGAGCCCATTTTTCTTAAAATGATGCATTTTTGTATCGATACTCATAGGGGTGTCGATACTTGAACCTAGGGTACGATACTGCAAGTATGTATCGGTACTACTCAATTCGGATGGTTAGATTTGACTCGATAAGTCTCATAAGAGCTAAGTATGATCTGTAATAGTAAGACTTAGTCCTTGGGGGACATAAATGACCTAACGTACCTTGAAATACTCATAAGAGGGGTTACAACATATATAACCATATTAAGCGTATTACGCCGAAATATCTTCAGTCAAGGACGTTATACTAATTGTTAAGGGTAAATCATGTAGAGTATGCACCAACAATGGTATAAAAAATAACTCAGATTTAGTACTATCAAAAGCGTGATCGTTGAGAACGTAAGTGAATCCAAGAAGAGTAAGTTATTCCTTTCAGTTTCAATAGGTATTGAAGGGAAGTCCGATAAAAACAACTAGAGTATTGTTACTCCGTAATGAACCCGAGTCAAGTATTAGGCTAGATAGTGCTTAAGATAGTATCAACAAATTTAGTTGTCATCTTTGAATCACAAAACGTGTAGAGGTGTCTTTTTATTCAAAGTGACTAAAGCTTCCTTAACTAATGAAGAATCTGAATTGATCATTAATAAATAACAACAGTAACAAAATAATAAACCTTCGCATAATATTCTAGGTGAGAGAACGAGTGAGGTAGCAGCTAGTGAGAGGATAACCTCACTTTAGTGAGTTTCGATTAGGCTAGGATGTAAGTTTCAATGCACATAAATAATGGTTCTTACCCTGAGGATTTTGAGTATTCAAGGTAGGCTAATGTGTTGTCCTGAGATGCACATAAAATTCCTTTGACCACACAACTAGACCCGACCTCATGTTTGTGTCAGTAGTGCATATATAGTTCTATAAGCTTAGTATGTTAGATATGTTAAAGCTTGGCTTAAAGGCTATGTGAGACCAAGCCAATGCTTCAGTTGAGCGAAAATTGTACCGATGCTTTGTAACACCGGTTCCCCCTCCGTGATCTACTGATGGCTATGTGAGGACCAAGAGATCATTCCTTATGTTTTGTGGGAATACGCTGAGCTATGTGACACCAGGGTTCCCTCAGTAACTAGTGTCTGATAGATTTATAAGACAAGATACTAGTCAGGTTTGCATTCATGTAAAGAACAGTATTTAGAGTGCATTCAGATAATGCATTATACGTTCATGATGCATTTAGATAATGTGTATCAGTTTAAGCATTAGGGTTAGAGACCCTTTAGAATTACTCATGGAGAGGCCCTTAGAAGATGAGTAAGGAAACGTGAGACCCCTACTTTAGTGATAGAGTAATAAAGCCTTAAGTAGGTAGCACTTAATCTAGGTCATGGATGTACCTACAACTTAGTTCCATGTCTTCAGCATGCTTATGTTTATGAAATTCTCATACTGCTTTAGATTAGAGATTATACTGTGGGCATTGTAAGACAACCTTCTAAATTTTCTATTGGTAGTTTAATAGCTAGAGCCGGTCATGGAGTACCGTCATAGCATGACTTCCAGTATCTCTGAAAAGTACTATACTGTAGCTTTAGTGGGCATATGTAATCATAGGACCTCACTTATGTATTTCATTTATTAACTCAGGGTCTATATTATTTTTGTTTTAAAGAATGTGTCATGGAGCTTTGGTTTTAAGAATGTTTTATAAGTTATTTATGTTTAATTATGATACCATTCATTGATTTTAAAAGGAAAATGAGCAGGTTTGAAAAAGGGGTTGCCTCGATAGCCTCGTGTGAAACTTTAGGATGCCACAAAGATCCATGAAATTAGATGCTACACGGAACTACCGAATGGTCAACCCAAAATTTTGTTTAAAATTTAAACTTATTTAATTTATCATAAACTGGAAATAGAAGACAAGTTTATGAAGCATTCGTGTGAACTTAGGATGCCACAAAGATCCATGAATTAGAGCTACACGGAACTACCGAATGGTCAACCCAAAATTTTGTTTAAAATTTATAACTTTATTTAATTTATCATAATATGGAAATATAACAAGTTTATGAAGCATGGGGGTCCCAATACTTACAAATACAACCATCAAGTACAAATAAAATAGAGTTATGACTCGATCGTACAAAAGGTCCATATAAATTACTGCCCTTAAAACAGACCAAGACATACTCTGCAAATGTATATCTCAAATGTACTGAAGCGATATGCTCCTCGACAATCTTCTACTAACCTATACACAGAAACACATTCATACACTGAGTTCACAAGCTCAGTGCCACAGAATACTATGTAATACTACATGCATTCATTTCATGAACATGTCAGTGTACAAAGTCATAAACATACAAAAGTACATAACAACATGAGACATGTCAAGTGGTGTAGTTGGAGGAATTCACGTGCATCTCGGATGATACTACTACTTATCTAACGGATAGCTTCGGGATAAGAACCATAATTTACGTTCATCAAAACTTATAACCAGTCTATCTAAGATACCCAAGAGGTCGGGGTGAGGACCAAAATTTACATGCATTGAAAGCTAACATCCCAGACCTATTCGAGCATAGGGTACGATCTGGAATTTATGTGAATCGGATGCATACCAATACTATCCAAAATTTACATGCATCAGATACGTACCAAGTCAAACAATATATGGATTTTTCACAAACAGAGGAGATCATCATAATGCTACAGTAACTCGGGTGTCCTAACCATTTCCCGATCTCACACCAAAGATAAATCTTATGTCATCATAACTTGCTTGATTTCTAGGTGAGAAATTAGTTAACTTGATTGTTTTTACTTGTATCGTATTTGAAGCTTGTACGAAACTCAAAACAGCAAGATTGCACCCTCGAACCAAGCGAACCAAATCCCAAAAATCAGCGATGATATCGATACTATGCCAACTTTATCGATATTAACCCTTGATTATCGATGCTCAGGGAGTACCAATACCAAAATAGCTTTAATGCTTTGAAAATGCCTTATGGGAGTATCGATACTCCAAAGTATTAGTACTAAAATGACTACTATAATTTGAAACTTGCCACAGCATCGATACTACACTCGAGTATCGATACAAGACCCCGATATCAATACTCCTTGAATGAGTATCGATATACCATTACAGATTGCCTTATTTTGTCTTTCACGAAGAACAATATTTGTATTGTTCTTCTAGTACCATACTAACGACTTAAAGTTCCCTATTTTAGGCACAAATTGCATCCAAATCTCATCCATACACTCCCCCAAGACTAGCAAAGCTTATTTATGTCTTATTTGAGGTCTTATAGTCAAAAAAACTATCCTTGACGTCTTAAGCAAGGACTCTAATTAGTTCTTCCTCATAAGTCAGTCTTGCCTCACTTCAACTTGCTCAAGGGGTATGACATATGACATATTGATATCTTTAAGCATGGAGATGTGGAACACATTGTTAATGCACTCTAACTTTGGAGGTAAAACTAATTGATAAGCTGCTGGTCCAACTCTCTAAAATCTCATAAGGGCCAATGAATCGCGGGTCAACTTACCATTATGCCCAAATCGAAGTACCTTTTCCATTTGTTAACCTTGAGAAATACTTTCTCCCATAAATTCTATATCCTACGCTTTAGATCGTTATGACCATTGTTTTTTCAGAAGCCTCCTTTAAGACCCTGAATTAACTAAACTTTTTCTTCAATTTCTTGGATCAAGTAGGGACCTACTATCTTTCCCTCATTAAGCTTCATCCAACAAAATGAAGTTATACACTTACGCCCATGCAAGGCTTCATACAGAACCATCTAAATGCTTTCCTAAAGTTTTTGTTGTATGTGAACTCACCAAAGGAAAATGGTCTTCCCAAATGCCTTCAAGGTCCAAAATGATGCACCTAAGCATGTCTCCAGAATTTGAATAACGTTCTTACATTTTCTATCTGTCTGAGGATGGAAGGCGGTGCTAAAGTGCATTTTAGTACCCAATACTCCATGTAGAGCCTTCAAAAACCGAGAAGTAAAGTGAAAATCTCTATCAGATATGATCGAGATAGGAACTCCAAGCAACCTCAAAATTTTGAAGATATAAAATTGTGCCATCTATCTAATGTGAAATCCATATGAACCGAAAAACGAGAGGATTTGGTCAACCGATCCATTATCACCCACACTATATCATGTCTGAACCTAGTTCTCGAAAACATGTTACGAAGTCCATAGTCACTCTATCTCATTTCCACTAAGATACCTGAATAAGTTACAGTATCCTAAGAGAATCTGATGTTCTAGCTTGATTATCGATACACTAAGAAGTTAGCAGCAAATTCAACACTTTTTTCTTCATGCCTGGCCACCAATACAATGGTTGGAGCTCTTGTCACATCTTGTTACTACCCATATGAATAGAAAGGGGACTACAATACATTTTGTGAAGGATCATGACATGAAGCTGCCTATTGGTTGGTACAACAATTACCCTCAAAGTACAATACGCTCCTCATCACGTAACTCAAAACCTGAGGCCTTACCTCGATGGATCAGCTCTACTCAGGCCTTCAATAGATCATCTAAACTTTGTGATCTCTTAACTTTACCCACTAACTCGCTAACAAATAACCTGAATCACTCAAACTCAGATGCATAGCAAAGCTCAGTACTCCATATGGTCTTCTTGCTCAAGTCCGCAACAACATTCACTTTACCCGGATGGTAGTCGATCACACAATCATAGTCCTTTAACAGCTCTACCCATCTCTGCTGCCTCAAGTTTAATTTCTTATGAGTAAACAGATACTTAAGGTTCTTATGATCTATGAAGATGTGACATTTCTCCCGAACAAGTAGTGTGTCCAAATCTTTAAAGGAAAAACTACTCTGGCAAGCTCCAAATCATGGGTAGGACAGTTCCTTTCGTGAGGCTTTAACTGACGGTATGCATAGGCCATAACTTTTCCTTCTTGCATCAATGCACATCCCAAACTGTTTAGAGATGCATCGCTAAACAAGGTGAAGTCTTTACTTGATTCTGGTCGTATCAAAATGGGGGATTGTATGAGGGTTTCTTTCAATCAATAAATGATAGCGAACCACAACGAATGATGTGAATGTTTCTCTTGTAGAGGAAGCAAACCTAGAAAGGCTCTATACTCAATGAAGAAACGAATGGCTTTTAATGAAGGTTTTGGAGGTTGCGATGAAATTAGGGTTTTATGAGACTTTTAGTTGCTGTAAAATAGTCAAAAAGATGATTTAGGACAATAAAGCAAGGGTAACAAATTTAAAGAACTAAAGACAAAAGAAACAAGGGTAATAATTAAGACAAATAATAAATGTAATAAAGGAAACAATAATCTTCCCTTATTCTCATTGGAAAGAGGATAAATATGAAGAAGATGGTGAAACATAATTAAGTTCAGATGGTAGGATTGAGAAAAAAATGGATTTGAAAATTTACCCCTAGCTATATGTATGATGTCGCAAACCCTGAGGTTTATGTATGGGGATGGCGTGATAGTGTAGATAGAACAAGGATGTTGATGAAAGATGGAAAATAAATATATATGTCCTATCGAACCCTTCTAGCCACAATGAAAAGGGAAACTCAACAATATGACTCTAACCAGCCCTCATAATTGCAATGAATAGGTAACCGAGTGTAAAGATCTATCTCTCAATAACTCGAAAGAATTAAAGAAGAATATGCTTCAAAGGATAAGGCAATAATCTATAAAAAAATGAATGCTAGTTTATTGTATTAAATAATAAATGTGTTTACAATGAGGGCAATGAGCCTCCTTATATAGGCTTGGAAGAGTCATGTAGTATGACTAACTAATAAATAAAAATCCATAAAGATGATTATTTTAACTCTCTCTTAGTTCCTAATTTAATAAATATAATACTAAAATATTGTATCATCCTATATTAAATTATATTACAAATTAATAAAAATTTAAAAACTCGTAATATTTACAAAATCCATATTAATCCCTATAGGAATTTCTGCATGCACTGTCTTGACTAAAATGGTCATATCTTAGTTCCCAATATTAGATAGATTCAATTCAAGAACCGTTGGAAATAACATATAGTTGGTCATAAATCCAAAGAATATCGACCTAATAACATCTGGACCCCATTCAAAAAAGCAATTGTACGTCTACTGATCTATTATTCTTCTTTTTCAAGTCTTGATCCTGTGAGTTCATTGGAAGTGTTAGTCCATCTTCCTTTTATGTGAGCATAATGCATGTATCATCCTTCATCTCTTTAAAAGGATTATAATTGAAATGTCAAAGGGATAGACATTATAACCTTTTATCATTCATTCACATTATGCTTACTGGATTTATATGCTTGAATCTAAGAGACTTTGTTCTTCTAATAGGTTCGTGTTGGGACCAACGGTGACCCTATGGCGTAGAAGAAACAAAAATGATGGTCTCACTAGCGATCCAAGTATGAAAACTCATATTTGGGAGAAAGATATATGATTATTACTTTGGGTTCCTCGAAAAAACAATATGGCAGCGCAGTCACGATTTAAATCGTAGCCTCCACAAAAATGTCTCTGCCTTACTCATTCACCAAGTTGAAAGGTAGTTGAGAGCAATTTCTTTCTCAAAATAGTTTTTGAGGAATTCTGTAATTTTGAAAGGGTAAAATGGCTAGTATACCAACATATCCCTTTTATATGTGTAGCCCTAGATATTAGGGTTTTAATCTAATTAGTAAGAAATATAATTACCCTAATTATATTATTTTAATTAAATTTGGTATTTTAATGTGTAATTAAATTAACCGAGCATATTTTATATATATATATATATATATATATATATATATATATATATATATATATATATATAGTATATATGTTATCATACTAACACATTTATTCAACATTTTTGCATATGTAACATACTTATAATTGCTCTTTTCAACCATTGGGTGTGACCATGTAGGTTCCTGTAATGTTAGTAGTAATAATTAGAACCATTATAATATTACAAACAATGAGTGACATCTAGAAATATATCATTGTTACCTAAGTTATATGAAGTCATGATTCGACATAGCATTTTCATGACTAACTCTTTTAATGTATTATATGTTGTTGTCCTTTATATCTAGAACAAACACAAGTCTTGGAATAGTCACACTTGTATAGCCCATCTATTATTTCTTTATATCTAGAGTAGTACTATAATAAAAATAATTTGTGATATCTATTCGAGCATGGTCCATGCATTTCTAGTCCAACTCAATCAAGTCACATGTGATATATTTCCTATTATGTAGGAAGACAAATCCTATCTCGATCATTCACGCCTCACTACATATCGTGATATGTTAAATGTCAGTCTTTATAGTGCAACCAGTTACGGAGCACATTTAACTGTACCAAAACATACAACAATATATATTGATAGTAATGATCTCAAGTCTGAGAATCACATATAGTCATCACCATGAGAAATTGTTGGGACTTCACATAATAATCCAAGACATATGCGCATAATGGGTCATTCCAATATGTCATCTCTAACGACATATTCATGTAATGATTCTGAGATCTCTATGTCAATGAGAACTCATTGTCATCAATCAACAACATGTTAGCCTTAAATGTATTATTATTATCCATGCCCATAATACTCACTAAGATATTTAATAACAATCATATTATTATATGGAATGCATATTCTATTTTATTTGAGACAAAAATATAACTAAATAAATAAATGCCTCTATTAAATTAAACTAGTAATTAAAATGTATTATTATAATCATCTCATTTGTTCTTTGGGTATTCTCTAACAGTTCGTGTAGAACATAAGTCCAAATAATAATGTGTTACCATCATTATGGACTCTAGTGCATGTATCATTCCCCCTCTCCTCAAAATGATTTCCACTTATATGAAAATCCAAGAGAAAGAGAACTATATGTGTGGAAAGGAAAGATTGTAAAATACTTATCTGGATCAATGTGATGTGTCTTTATGTGCTTTAGTAGAGGTTTCATCCATGATGGAATTGAATTCTTGTTGTCTTGAAATCCTCTTTTGATCATAAGTCTTGAAAATCAGTGTTTATTATTAAATTCAACATGGCACCATCCACTGTTGGTTTTCTTCGTGTTGCTTTATATGTTCTTTCCATGGTTTTACTATTATGTGGCGAGTAGACTGTTTAAAAACCATCAAGTGGTTCATGAAAAGCATTCCATGAATTCCCCTAAGTGTGGTTCAAGAAATAAAGACTCTCGTGAGAGCTTTGTGAACTGCATAACCTGTTTAGTTGAAACGAAAACCCATTTACAAGATAAAACTCATTAAAAGAACTTTTAAAACAATGGGTATAATATCAGAAGTTTTTGATTCATCATGATGTACATCTTTGATATGTTCAATTCTCAGAATAGTAGTATGTGTGATAGGTAAGAATGTACTTTTGGGATTATGCCTCTTATATTATATTTTTCTTACCTCGATCTTTAACCACTTAAGTAAATTCTGATTCGAGTGTATGAAAAACTCTTTAGAAAGAAGATAGATTTGCCACACTTGAGTGCACAAAGTGCAAGTAGTTCTTTGTCATAGACAGTTCAGTTGTGAATCTTTCAATTTCTCGCTAAAGTAAGTGATAGGTTTTTTTCCTACAAGAGTATTACTTCTATGCTTATATTGAAGCACCACATTCCAAGTCAAATGTGTTATAAAAATCGAGAAGACAGAGAATAGGTGAAAAACTTAACTTAACTTTGGGTAGTTTGATTGCATCTTTTTATTGTGGTTCCCATTTGACAGATGACTTCTTGATTATTTTCATCAAAGGTGTAGTAAGTGGAAAATTCTCGACAAGCACTGGTACATCTTTCCATGCCATTGAAGAATCTTATTGCAATGATAAAAGATGGCGATGGTCATTCTTGAATTGTTTTTACCATTAAATGAGTAACAACATGCTTACCTTTGGATTCTTGAAATCATATTCATTATTGAGATGACACAATGACTAAGTTTTTTATGGATGTAGCCTTTTGGAAGTGAATCTAACTCTTTGGTTCCTTTAAGATTGTTTGTTTCGGTGGGGTATGATAGAACGTTGAATTAGATCAATTTGGTGTTGCTTCCTCTTTCTAGTGGTATCAATCAACTGGATCACTTCATTTCTCAAAAATCGTTTAAGAGAGAAATAAACACAATAGGTAAATCCTTGTTAATGTTAGAAATCGAAATCATTAATTCCTTAAGCGAACAAGGATGCAAAGCTTTTTGTGAAAAAGGTTCACTCTCATACTTTGTGCTCACACTATGTTTAGAGTCACTTTTTTCTCACAAATAAGATCATCACCTCTCGTGAGTCATGTTCTTGGCTTAGGTTTGTACCTCTTTTGTTTGTGCCTCTTTTTCAGTGTCTTTTATTTATTTTTTTGTTTCCCTCCCTCCTCACAATCTCATCTTATGACTTTCAAGTTCATTTTTTGATTATAATGATTGAAGATTGTTATCTTCTATTACATTTCAAGTTCATTTTTTGATTATGATTGAAGATTGTTATCTTCTATTACAATACTACTAGCATTATATTCACCGCTGCCTGTGTCTGGGTCAGATCCATAAGAATGCCACTCGGATTATCAATTTTTCAGACTAGGACAATCACGACAGTCATGACCGTATCCTTTGCATGTATCATAAGTATCTCTCTTTCAAGAATTTTTAGGGTTTTAGGTCATGTCTTTATTAGACACCTAGGCTTTTCATCCCTCGATATCGTTATCGCGACAGAATGTGGAGTAGAAGATGAAGTGGAGTAGATGAATTACCTTGTAAGTGTCTCTAAATCAATACTTCCTTTGGAGTTGTTTTCGATTGTCATTTCTTTCTTTCCTTAGTGTATCTTCAAGGCTTTCATAACCATATAAGTCAAAAAATCAACGATGTTTGGTGTTGCAAGCTGGTGACAAATATTCATTGTATATTCTTTTACTTCATGTAGTCTGCACGATTCATTAAGGATGTCATCTCCTTATAGTAATCTTCTACTAAACCTGGAATTTTTCGTAGTCTTCGAAGTTATTGTTTAGTTGCACAGATGTATTCTGTTAGAAGAAAATGTTTCCTCATGACTCATTTAAGTTCCATCAAAGATATGATTTGGTATTAAAAAATCTTGTATCATCTTCCGTTTTGCTTTCACCAAGTGAAAGTTCTGGCATTTGAAATCTAGGCTGAGCTGCCTAGGGATCATCAGATTGTTTGGTTGATTGTCGTTGGGTTATCTCTTTAATCAATCTCTGGTTATGTTATTGTTATTGTTTTCTTGAGTGGTGTTGAGTTCAAAAACTTGTTGAGTATCTTCATTTGTTGATAAATAGTGTTAAAGGTGATTTGTGTGCCTCAGATAATTTACATTATGCCATCCTGAAAATTCACAAACTCAAAAGAAAATTTAAAGTGGAAAATAGAAAAGAAACAAGAAAAACCTCACAAGTCACTCTAAGAAGCAACACATGAGAGGAAAGAAAACATATCTTGTACTCTTTAAAACTCTTCAGAACTCTTCCCATGTTCGTATCGAAGTTTGATAACTAACAAAAAGAAAAGAGATAGGGATTCTAAGAAATCAAACAAAGGTAAGACCCAAGTGAACGAGAATGCAAGGAATAAGAATTATACAAACTCTTTTAATCCTACTAACACAAGGAAGAGAATGTATTAGATGGTTTAAATGAACAAGAAAAGTAAAAGAAAAAAGAACAAGAAGCAATAAGAGTCAAAGAAAAAAATTGGAAAACTCAAACCCAAATAGAACCTAAACGTTGTATCAACTTGAGCAACATTTTTGAGGGGTTTTTGATCTCCAAAAACTGAATTTTTGGATGCTATACAACGAGTGTAGTTGTGATCTGGAAATTTTCAGCATTAATTTCCTTTTGAAAAATTCTGGAAAAATCTGTCAATGGTAAGAACTTGAATCTACCAAACAAACGCAGTATCAACTTGAGCAATGTCTACAAAGGGTTTCTGATATCCAAATTTTTGAAATGATTTTTGTATTTTTTCAATAGATTTAGTTGCAATATGGAAAATTTAAGCCCAAAATTATTTCTTGAAAATTATAAGAAATTTGTCAAAAATATGTGCTTAAATCTGTTGAAAAATATTGAACGATGGATCAGATGTGTATATAGATGTTCGACTGATCTGTATTTTGTACTGTAGATTGATCTAAGGACAAAGTAAGTACCCATAAAAAAATAGCCCTAAATTTATTCGTTTATGATTTCTGGATTTTTTTTAAATTTTTGGGCTTTTTTTTGCCTTTCTTTTTTCCAATGAAAATTAGCAACTAACAAAAGAATTGAAACTAAATTAAAGAATGCAAAAAGAACTTAAATAATGATTTTTGTGAACTAGCTCTGTTTGGGTACTTCAGCGATTGATGCTTTGAGAACAAGCCAAATCTCTTTTATACTGCTCAAGAATCATCCCAAATATGATACCAATTTATTGAGAAAAGGCATCCAATGATGTGAATGTTTCTCTCATCGAGGAAGCAAACCTAGGAACACTTTAGACTTAATGAAGAAACGAATGGTTCGAATGGAGGTGGCAGCAAGATTAGGGTTTTAGAAGACTTTTAGTTGCTGGAAAATAGACAAAAAATATTAGGATAATAAAAGCAAGGGTAATAAATTTAAAGAAGATTAAACAAAAGAAACAAGGGTAATAATTAAAAACAATAATAAACATGTAATAAAGAAAACAATGATCTTCCCTTATCGAAGTTGTTGCCCAATGATACAATTGTTGGATTTTGATGGATGATACTCGTTGGAAAGAGGATGAAAATATGAAGAAGATGGTGAAAATTGAATTGAGATCGGAATGTCATATTGAGAAAAATCGGATTTGAAAATTCAGCCCTGAAAGTATATATAATGTCTCAAACACTAGGGTTTGTGTATGGCGATGGCGTGATGGTATAGATAGAATAAGAATGACGATGGAAGATGGAAAATAGATGGATATATCCTATCAAACCCTCCTAGTCGCAATGCAAAGGCAAACTCGATAATATGACTCTAACCAGCCCCCATAATCACAATGAATAGACAAACCGAAGTGTGAAGATCTCTCTATCAAGAACTCGAAAGAACTAAAGAAGAAGATCATTTTTGGCACAAGGCAATCACTCTTGAAAAATGAACTCTCGTTATTGTATTAAAGAAAATATGTGTTTACAGTGAGGAAAAATAGTCTCCTTATATAGGTTTGGAAGAGTCCATGTAGTAACGTGACTAATAAAATAATAATGAACTAAAGATAATGTTTTAACTCTCTCTTAATTCCTAATAAAATAATAATCTAATCCTAAAAGATAATACATCATCCTATATTAAATTATAATACAAATAATAAAGAAAATATTAAAAATTCATAATATTTACAAAATCCCTTATAGGAATTTCTATATGCACTGTATTCACTAAAATGACCATATCTTGAGTTACTGATATATGTTTGATGTGATTCAAGAACCTTTCAGAAGATAACAAACAACCAGTCATAACTCTAGAAAAATATTGACCTAATAACATCAGGATCCCATTAAAAAAGTAGTCATAAGTATGGTGATATATTGTTATTCTTTTCCAAGGCTTGATTGTGTGAGTCCATTGGAAGCATTAGTCCATCTTCTTAGTACATCATCCATTGATGTGAGCCTTATGATGCATGTATCAAAAATCTCTTGGAGCTTCTCATTCCATATAAAAGAAACTCCCTTATTAATTAACTTGGTCAACGATGTCACAATCATGGAGAAACCCTTCACGAAACGGTTATACCCTACTTAGCCTAAGAAACTACATGCCTCGACGACATTCTTAGGCAGTTCCCACTCTAAAACTGCATTTATCTTTTTAGGATCTACTCATATGCCAGCTACCACAATATGACAAAAAATGCCACTTCGGTAAACCAGAACTCACACTTCCTAAACTTGGGATAGAATTGACGCTTCTGAAGTGTCTACAAAATGATGCAATGATTGTACGCTTCCTTAGAACAGAGTACACAAGAATATCATAGATGAAAACTACAAAAAACTAGTCTAGATAAGGGTGCAAGACTCGGATCATCAAATCCATGAATATCGTCGAGGCATTGGTGAGTTCAAATGACATTGTGAGGAACTCGTAATGCTCATACATTGTCTTGAAAGCGGTCTTAGAAATGTAAACGTCCTTGACTTTTAACTGATAGTAACTGGATCTCAAGTATATCTTAGAGAACACAAGATTCCTTGAGTTGGTCAAACAGATCATCAATCTTAGGAAGAGGGTAGCGATTTTTTATAGTCATTTTATTCAGTTGTCGATAGTGAATTTATAGCCTCATCGACCCATAGTTTTTCTTGACAAAAAGATCGGCACTCCCATGGAAAAATGCTCGGTCAAATGAATACCCTATCCAATAACTCTTGAATTTGACTCTTTAGTTACTTTAATCCTATCGATGCCATGCGATAGGGTGTAATGGACACAGGTGCTGAACTTGGGAAAACCTCTATGCTAAACTCGAACTCACGGTCAGGTGGTAACCCTGGTAACTTTTTTGGAAACACATTGGATAAATCTAGTACTGAACGAATATCCTCAAGCATTAGGATAGAAACTCGCGTATCCATAACATGAGCCAAGAAGGTTTTACAACCCTGAAAGAACAATCTCTGAGCTCCAATTACAGAAACAACTTTGGTAGTGCAACCCATACTCTCACTTGTCATCACTAACTTGGTCCCATCGTCCTTGCGAAGTTTAAGTTATCTCACATTGCACCTTAAAATTCAGTTATCCTTGATAAGCTAATCCATACCAAAGATCACATCGAACTCATGAAATAATAGCTCCATCAAATAAAATAAGAATACCTCAATCAAATCAAATAAGAATACCTCACCTTGAAGTTCTACGGGGTAACGATGGTGAACCTTGTCTATTAAAACATATAATGTAATGGGACTAGATAATCGAACCCCTATTTCTGAATCATCAACTAGAATGTTCCTCTCTTGGATGAGGTCATAAAAAACATAAGAGTGGGTGGAACCTGAATCTACTAATGCAATAACAATAATTAAGAAGATTGTAAATATACCTAAAATCACACTAGTAGCATCACACTCCTCCTGGGGCTCGCATGATATATTGATGTGAGGTTACTCTAGGCTCTTGATTGGCCTCTGATCAGGTGGTACCCCTGCTATACTACCTTGAAACAACTTTTCCACCCCTCGAGGATCCCCAGCCTCGCTGAATAGATGGAGCAAATCACTGTGATGATCTCAGGGCCAAACTCTTGGCTCGAGGACAGTCTCTAACAAAATGGTCCAAAAACCCACAGTTGAAGCAATCTCTAATCGCTCAGTAACACTCTCCAAGGTGTATACGCCCATGATTTGAGCACACTAGGTGAGAGTGTGCCCACTCTAATATTTTGGCACTTGATGTAGAAGTTGATGGTAAGGGTCTCCTATGAGAGTCGGACCTACCTCTACAGTCTGAACTCTTGAACTCTAAGACGTTCCTCTGGACGGCCTTGATGTCGATCTCCCTGAACCCTAGTAGATGAATAGGATAGCCTAACAGTCTTTAGAGCCTTCGGCTCTGAACCACTAAGTTGTTCACCTCATGAGCTTTCTTGTACAAAACCCTCTCAAAGTTTTCTTTGCCTGACAAGTCAACTACATAAAGACACGGGGAGCTGCAACTTCGAAATGGGTGAGGATGTCCAAGCGGAGGCCCTTCCTTAACCTCCTATAATGGTTAGACTCGATCGAAACAAACTCTGGCGCTTATTTAATCAGTCTAAGAAACTCTTTCTCGTACACTAGTACGATCCTATCGTCCTGATTCAGGTGCTGAAACTAATCCCTTAAATTAGCAATATGAGACTCTCCAATCTACTTCTTTCTGAAAACTATCAGAAAGAAATCCCATGTGGGTCTTTCTGGCTCCATCGTCAACTTAACAGTCTCCCACCAATCGATCGTGTCACCCTTTAAAAGGGCATTGATGCACTCAAGCTTTCCCTCAGGAGTGAGGTGTAACTACAAATAGTATGGAGTGTCTCTCTAAGAAACTAGTCTACAAAAATAAGGTTATCATCCCCATATCCATAGAAATCGATCATCCTATACCTATAGAGCCTCTCAATAGGGGACTAATGAGGCGCCACAGTAGGCTGAACTGGGGATACAGATGGGAAGGTGGAATAGCGGACGGATTCAGAATGGCTTGGATAATCTTTCTAAGAGTTAAGCTCTGGTCATAGAAAAAGATAACCTCATCAACTTTGCATCCGCATGTATCTCATGCTCTAAATGTGGGGCATACTTATCACTGAAATCTCCAGAAAAGGAGGAGCGACTCTCTTCCTGACCCTCCTGACTAGGAGTATCATCAGCCATGACCTAAGTTCTACAATTAAAAAGGAAATAAAGGTCACTATCGTCATTCCAGAAGCTTAAGTATTCTTAACACTCTAGAATCATGTACTCACACTGACACTTAATGACTCTAACTTGCGGGTCCTAGGAATAACTGAACCTGGATTACAATGCCACACAGAACTATCGAATGGTCAACCTGAAATTTTTTTAAAACATTTATAAACATCAATTAATTCATCATAATATAAGTGGAAATTGAAAACAAGTTTACGAAGCATGTGAGTCTCCCACTACGTACAAATACAACCATAAAATATAAATCAAAATAGACTTATGAATTATACATACAAAACAAAGGTCCATATAAATTACATGCCCTCTAAAGTAGACTCAAGACATACTCTGCAAATATCTGATTTGGAATGTACTGATGCGATAGGCACCTTGACAATTTGTTACTAAACTGTTCACGGAAACATATTCCATACATTGAGCTCTCAAGCTCAGTGCCATGAAAATAACTATGCAATACTACATGCATTCAATTCATGAACATCTCGGTGTGCGAAGTCATAAACATGCAAAAGTACATAACAATATAAGATAGGTCAAGTGGTGTAGTCGGAGGAATTTATGTGCATCTCAGACGACACACTAGCCTATCTAGAACGGGATAGGTTTGAGATAAAAACTGAAATTTACGTGCATCAAAACTTATAGACCTAATCTATCTCAGATACTTGAGAGGTTAGGGTGAGGAACAAAATTTACGTGCATCAGAAGTTCACATCACAGACTTATTTGAGCATAGGGCATGATCCAGAATTTACGTATATCGGATGCGTTCCTGTACAAATCTAAAATTTACATGCATCGGATACATACCAAGTCAAACAATATCCAGATATTTCACAAACAAATGACGATCATCATAATGCTACAGTAACTCAGGTGTCTTAACCATTTCTTGAGTGTCACACATAGGCATATCTTATGTCATCCTAACTTACTTGATTTCTAGGTAAGGAATTAGTTAACTTGATGGTTTTCACTTGTATCGTGTACTTGAAGCTTGTACAAACTTAAAACACCCAAGCCCAACCCTCAAACCAAATGAACCAAATTACCTAAAAAATAGAGATTGTATCAATATTGTCCTAGCAGTATCGATACTGATCCTTGGGTATCGATCCTCAAGGGAGTATTGATACCAAAAATAGCTTCGATGTTTTGAAAAATACCTTGGTATCAATACTCCTATGGGAGTATCGATACTCTACTCTTGCTATCGATACTCCCATGAGTATTAGTACCAAAAATGACTACAGTAATCTGAAACTTACCACCAGTATCGATGCTACCCTCTGAGTATCGATATTGGACCCCAAGTATCGATACTACCCTTACAAATTACTATGTATTTGCCTTTCACGAAGAACAATATCGGTACTATTATTCTAGTATCGATAATTACGACATGAAATGCCCTATTTTGGACACAAAAATGCATATGAATCTCGCCCATACACTCCCCCAAGACTATCAAAGCTTATTTAAGTCATATTTGAGGTCTTAGAGGTCAAAGGTACCATCTTTCATGCGTACAAACAACAATTATGGATTTCACCATGAAATTTACTCTAGCATGCTTCATGAACAAAACATACCATAATGCATATACAATGACCTACATGTGGTATGAACAAGTTAGAATCGTGTTACCTTGATACTAAGTGACTGAAAAATGTCCCCGAATCACACTAGGACAAATTTCTTTTTTTCCTCTTGCTTTAGAGATCTCACCTTTCTCTTGCACTAATCAAAACAAGCATGACGAGTTAACTCATTTTTGATAAAGGAGTCTCAGGTACAATTTCTACAATTTAAAACTCCACCAAAATGGATTAAAACCTCAAGATTTCCTAAACCCCATTAAAACACATTTTTACATAAGACACCCAAACCTTGCAAATAAGGGCTTAATTTGAATCGTAGGAAATGTAGTTTATGAATCTTACCTTAGAATTATGATTCAAGCATACAAAACTAAAAAGCTTAAATCTTTAACTTGTCTTGGGAGGAAGAAAATGAGAACGGAGAGAAAAAGAAGAGACAAACAATTGTGAAG
Source organism: Hibiscus syriacus (assembly GCF_006381635.1). Classification (NCBI taxonomy): domain Eukaryota; kingdom Viridiplantae; phylum Streptophyta; class Magnoliopsida; order Malvales; family Malvaceae; genus Hibiscus; species Hibiscus syriacus. The sequence goes on along the minus strand of NW_024061878.1, from coordinate 3,230,370 downwards.
AAAAAGAGATGACAATAGATGGATTTCATTCCATTAATTGGGAATGCAACTTTTGTTTTGAAAATAGGATAATTACTCCCCTAGTCTATCCATATTTGAGCCATGATTAAAAACACCATTTTTAAATCTTGTTGGGCTCATCACAAGCCAAAACCAAATCCACTTGGGCTACTCTCATCACATATTAAGGGTAATTTCCAATTGAATAAACCTGAAACTCCTAACCCGTATTTTGGGGCGTTACAATCATAAACTTAAGCATGCTAAAGTTATGGTACTAAGCATTAGGTACATGCATGGTCTAGATCAAGTTATACCTACTTAAGGTTTAACAGTTATATCTCTTATTGTAAGTCTCACGTTTCCCTTAGTCTCTACCAAGTGCCTCACCATGAGTAAACTTATACTAGGTCTCTAACCTCGGTATCATCCTATAATGTATCACCATGTAACAGATAATGATAGTACTTGTTATCACAAAGACACTTGGTACCATCACACAAATACGGTAGGCATTATGCTATAGTTAGAGGGTCACTTAGGATCTCAAACTCACACCCTTCTATCATACCAAAGGTAACCTAGATGAAACCCGAGTCACTTAGCATTAGAGTCTTCATCTAGAAAGGCTCACATTACCTAGTTCCTAGGACGCCTCCTGGTTATATAGCATCAGAGCCTACTTCCTGCTAGTCTACTCCTTATAGTACTAGGGACGCCTCTTGGTCACATAAAATCGGAGCCTACGTTCAACTAGTAATGAAAGTGCTCCATACTAACTTGGATAAATCTTGATATTTCTTAGAAAATTGGACATCATCACTTACATACACAAGTAACTCACGTGTCATCATCTTTTCCCGAATGATAAACAAATGTATAAGTCTTATGGAATCTTAACTCATAAGGTTCTTGTGATTAGCACACAATTAACATTATTATTATTTCATTATTATTATAAAGATATTCTCTAGAGTTAACATCTCAACACACGTAAACTAATGCCACACTAAGGTAATCAAAGTAGCTTGGCTACTCACTATCGAACTTGTTGAAGTCAGGCGAGGTCATCCTCTCACTAGTTGTTATCTCGCCAGTTCTCTCATCTTAAACGTTATGCAAAGGCTTATTAGTTTGTTACTTTTGTTATTTATTAAGTTGATTTATTATGTTTGTTCGTTACTTAAGGGCATTTTAGTCATTCGGTACCTCTAGTAAAGTCTCTACATATTTTGGGGTTTTACGATAATGTATGTAGTTATTGTTCATTGGCTATACTATTCCCTAGCCCGATACCTGACTCAAGTTCAACTCTGAGTAGTGACACTTTATTCGTTCTTATCATGCTTCCCTTCAATACCCTTGAATTAAAAGGACAACTTACATTTTCTAGGGTTCACTGACGTTCTCGAAGCTTACGCTTTTTGCTGGTATATTCCCTGTAACGATCCTCATTTTTAACTTTCCGTATACGTGTTTAACTAAAGATATTTTACCGTATTACACTTAGTATGGTTACATTTGTTTTAACCCACTCTTATGAGTGTTTCTAGTTATGTTTGGTCACTTATGTCCCCTATGGACTAAGTCTTACTATTATAGATCATTCTTGGCTCTTATGGGCCTTAGATAGGTTAATTCTAGCAATCCAAAGTGAGTAGTATCGATACTCTACTTGTAGTATCGATACTCTAGGGTCAAGTATCGATACCCCCTATGAGTATCGATACTATACGGGTAATATTGATATTCTCCCTGGCAGTAGCAATACTTCTTGCCTGGAAACCATAATGTTTGCCCCAATTCAACCAATATCGATAATGTTCATCCAGTATCGATACTTAAACCTAAAAATAACTTGTTTAAGCTCGGAAAATACCCAAAAATCATCCTAAATGACTTGGTTTGGTTTCTAATCTTGTTATGAAGCTTTAGAAAGTTATTTAAGGTCTTAAGATGTCATAAAAACACATTCTTTACACCTAAAATATGGTTTGATTGTAAATTTAAATATAAACCCTAAAAAGCTCAAAATATCAAAATCTTAGCAAAAATATTTACATTTATGAAAGCTTAACACTCCAAAGGATTAGAAATACACTACCTTGATGTTTGAATCTCGAAATAGAGCTCCTTACTTAGTCACACACCCTTCCTCAATGATTTGGTTGATTTCCACAATGTTTCTCTAGCCAACAAATATGCAAAGAATTTCTTAACAAAAGAATGTTATAGGGAGCAATAGGTACATATTTGAAACTTATTAAAGTAGAGAAATGAGTTCTTACCACCCACTTGAAGCTATAGAGACTAGGAGAAGAACAGAGAAGATAAGGGAAGAAAATGAAGAGAATAAAGAGATTAAAAGCCTTCATCTTTTAAAAAGGGTGAAATTACACATTTAATCCTTCCTCATCTTTCTACGGTTCAAAAATCTTCTTTTTATGGCTTATTGGGTCAAATTCCAACCCAATTAAGCCCAACTACTTAAAATATAAATTTTACGGGGTCCACTTACCTCTTGGGTAAACCCAAAATTACTAGTCCAAAATTTGGTGTGTTATAAGTTTACTCTAATGATAAGTCATAACTGATTTTGAGATTTTTTAAGGGGTTTAAATGAATATAGTGTTTGATGAATTTATCGTGAATTGCTCAGATAATGTTAATTTATGTTTGTTTGTTAAGTTAAACAAATGAATATGAACAAAACTTTTATGTTCATTTAATAAAAAAATGAATTAATATGAACAAATGTGTGATCGATTAATTTATGTTCATGAATAAACTCATTTACCAGCTCATTTACTTGATTCCCATTTTTCTTTTTCTTTTTACATTTTAAATATCGGTGAATGTAGCGACTAAATTGAATACAATGTAAACTTTGAAGTTCAGATTGTAAAGCCTAAGAAATTTAAGATCTGGTTTTATTTATTTGTTTTGTTTAAGTTAATTCTTTTATTTGTTTAGTTAACCTTTTTGAACATATAAACAAACATGTTATATATATTTTTAATGAAAAATATAAACATTTTGAAATAAACCCAAAAACTTTGAAAACCTTCATTTCAACCCCTAAACCCACTTCGACCATTCACCTTTACTGTCGACGAAGTTCCTCCAGACCTCATCTCCCCCCGATGACCAAAACCCTCATGAAATCATGACTGATCAACGACTAATCGACGTTTTATACCCCACGAACCCTTGGATTAAAAAACCTAATCCCACGCGATCTCGACGACCAATCGACGGTAACTACGACGATGTATGACTAGGAGGATAGAAGGAACTATATCTGCGGCAATGGTCATGGTCGAAATGGGGGCAACGACGGGTTAAGGATAGGATTTGGAGATTTTAGATATATTGGGGGCTTTTTATAATTTAAGAGAAATTAGAGTTTTTTATAAATATAATAATTTTAAAAAAATACATTTCAAAATATCAAATTTTGACACGTGTCACTTAACAGGGGTAAATTAATGTTGTTGATGACCCGGGCACCTAAATGGGTAACGTTTGTGTCGTTAAGCACCTGGATTGGTCAAAAATAATTTAGGCACATATTCGAGATTTTAGATATAGTTTGGACACTTATTTTAGTATTAAGCATTTTAAAAATAAAAAAATAAACATAAACATAACCTTATTAATTAAAACTCGATTCATTTACACCTCATCCGACCCTTAGTGGATTCCACCAGATTATGGGACTTTAATAAGAAATAGTTTGATTTTGGGCGACAGCACGTACCGTGAAAACAGCAGTTCATTGGGTTTCTAGAGAGTAGAGACCCATATCTTGTAGGGTCCTAAAAGTTGAAAGAATGGGCTAACACCACTGTTTTTGTGGACCAAAGCGGAGAAGGTACACTTTGATTGAGATTTAGACTCCCAAATTGACTTATTTTTCATGGCTATGTGCTTTGTTATTGCCCTCCACCAGGGCAAAAGTTGACCACTTGGCCCTTTTCTCTTCCACTTCCTTGGATCCTCCTTTTTCTCACTCCATTACCAAATAAAACTCGTACGAATTTGTCATTTATGATAGATGGCAAGGCATCATGAAGAACATATTTAACAGTAAGTAGGCTATATAAGTTCTAATTTTCATGGGACACATCTTAACTGCTCCCGGACCTTTATCGTCTCATTCTAATTTATTTTATTCAAACTACATAATGATTTTGTTTCTGTTTTCTTTTACAGAGAAAAGCAATATAATGCTTTACTCATTTATTTCCATTTCTTTGACGATCTTCCCACTTGTTTTTTAGTGTCCTTTCACTCTCTGTCTCTCACGACATGAATGAAACCAATATTGTTCTTCAAAGTTCAATATTAGTTTTACTAAGATCTATCAAGTCATACAAAAATCCAACTTTGGGTAGTACTTTAGCAGAGGCATGGATATTCAGGTAATGCTTGTCTTCTGTCTCTGATTGATTTATCCTTTTTCTAATTTGATTTGATTGCAGGAAGAAGGTTGGCCACTGGGATTGCAGCCACTGAATGTGAGGGTTGGACTGCCTACTAGAAACCATGACTACTCAGGCTTCATTTCATTCAACACGGTACCCACTGGTTCCCCAACTTCCTCAACAGATTCATTGGACACACTGGTCAGTCACTCAGTCTCACTGCAAAACTAGACATATTTTGGTTTGATTGTTTCAATTTTGCTGGAGAATTGGTTTTATTTATTTATTTATTGAGTAGTCAGTTAATACCCAATTTGTAATCATTCTCTTACTGGAGAATTGCTTAATTTAGTAGGGCAATAAGTGTCAATGCAGCATTCAATCCCCCTTTTCTCTTTTTTTCTTTTTGACCAAGTTTGCTGAAAGTATAGGCTAGTTCACTTGGTCTACGGAGTCGGTTCTTAAAGATAATGCATCAAACAAGTTTGGGATTCAATTTCTAATGTTCACCATAACTTTGATTTGGTCATGTTAGATTCGGGATTTAAATAACGTTATGCTATCGAAATAGCAGTCATTATATAACAGTTAAGGTGTTGTCTAAAACTGTAATTTTACAACCGTGATATCCGCAATAACACCAGCTATTGCCTCAATTGTGATCAATGCAATGTGACCACAACCACAATTTAAATCTTTGGTTAGAGTTTGACTCGAATTCAATTTGGTTCCGTTAAGTTTTGAAGATAAGTTGTTTTCTCTAAATCTTTTTGTAACTATCCAAATTATCGAAAATTTTACTCTTTTATATGTGTGGTTTTTTTTTTAAAGATTTCCCCTGTAAAATCTTGGTGTTCATTTTATTGTACCATCAACATATTTTCCATTGTCTTCTAACAGGTTTTGGGATGAAAATTTCTGCTTCTAAAGGCTCATGAAGTGTAATAATCTTCTCAGGATAACAATATAGAACTAATATTTCTGAGAAATTAAGAATCCTATGCGTAAATTTACCTTTGCTTCCAGTGATTTATGCTGGTGGGTTTATAAGTTGATTTGTACCAATATCTCTTGCATGATTGATTTTTCAGTCAACTGGGTCATTTTTCCATGAAAAGAGCATCACACTGGGGAACCTAATCGGCGTTTCAAGCATCTTGGAACTCTCAAGAAGATCCATAAGAGGAAGACAAGCAGAAGGAACAAGAGAAAAACGAAGTAAGAACAACAGGTCAAAAGTGTGGCGGTTCTCTTTATGTTCAAGGGATGATACCCAGAATGCAAGCAATGTTCCATCGCTTGGCCATTTCCTTGCGGTGGAAAGAAGAGCAGCCGGTGGATATAGAAGGGGCTCCATCGTCGTTGGACCCGACGAGCCTGCCCCGCAGGCTCAACCCAATATAGAATCAAACTCACTATTCATCAATGGCTGCATCGCTCCTCCTAGAACCACTTCACTCCATGTTTCCGACACTGATGATGGTAACAGTCATGGAGTTCCAGTTATGCTGAGCTGCATATGTGGACAGCCCTGAACCCTCCCTCCACTTATGGCCTTTGCAGCTAAATTTTCGGTCTACAGTCAATTTCGTATGCTTTAGGATTTATAGTAAGAACTAAGCTTTATTTTCCTTGTCATTTATTAGTGTTACTCTTCCATTTAGTAATATTAAATGTTTTGACCTTTAAAATTTTATGAACCAACCTTTTCTTTTTCATCGACATGGAATTGTAGAGCGTGCCCATGGGTTATGACCATCAATCATAACAAACAAACGTCACGCCTTAAAATGTGAAAATGCTCAATATAAAAAATCTCAAATTATACATATTTAAAAAAAAACCATTAATATAAATGTCTAATGTTACCAAAGTTATATTTTAAATGTTTACCCCATCATGTCGTTAAAAGATTGTTAATTGACATGTGTCATATTTATTTACTTTTTAAATTTTATTTTTAAAAAAATTAAAAATATTTTTAAACAATTAAATACCCTAGTTTTCCTTGGTCATCCATTCGTGAAAGCCTAAGAATTACATCTCCTCTGCAAACAAAAAAATAAAAAAAAACCTTTTTGATTTGCACGGATAGTGAACGAGGTAATGGTGGATTTTGATTTGCAGATGAGAAAAGATAAGGTAATAAGCAACCGGCCGATGACAAGGAAGATAAGGGACAAATATTTAGGGTTTAAAATTAGAGATTTGGAGATTTGGAGATAATGTCGGTCAATGGGAGAACAATGATTGATGGATAACTATTCAGCGATAGTGGCCCGCGAGGATAATGGGGGATTTAGAATTAAAGACTTGAGTTTATATATGATTTTAGAAAAAAATTGGGGATTTTTCTGAAAATATTAATAATTTTAAAATTTTTAAAAAGTATAAATTCAAGATGTGTAAGTTAATGTTTTTTTTAACAATTGTTATGACATAGACACTTAAAATACAATTTTTAGAATATCAAATATCTATTGATCGAAAAAAGTAGGCATATAAATAAAAAAATAGGTGTAGTTTAAGCACTTTTTGTATATTAAACTAACTGAAAAAATATTAATTTAACATTAAAAATAAGAAAAAGAGGTCAATAAGTTTATAATGATAATATTGTATATCATATTAGATATGCCTTTTGAGAAAAGAATAATTAATTTGTGATACATGGTATCAAAATGATACTTTGACTGTTAAATTTACATCGAGTAATAGAGTATAATGTTTAGACTAACATTTGCAATATGGTTAGTTAGTCGGTTAGGTTTCTGTTGAAGTTGTTAGCCCATTGGTTGTGTTGCTTTGGACTATAAATATGGTCTCTATTGTGCAAGTATTATAGATGAATGAAATCATTTTTATGTTTAGTCAAATACTTTGACTCTCCTTTTACTCTATTTGTATTTAGTCTAGGTCAACAGTTACAATAGTTTCTCCCTCTAATCCTGGAAGCTTCTCTTCTTCATCTTCGATCACCGAAGTTTTACTTTTGTTATGGTATTAGAGCTATCTCGTCACCGATTCTGATTGATTCTGGCGAATGGCTTAGTGCTTCTAACTGTTGTAAGGTTTATACGGTTTGAGTTGGTTTTTCTTTTTCTTCGAAAACTCGGACTGTTTTTCTCAGTTGTTGATTTTCTTGTTCATGCTTCGCTTTGCTTATTGTTCCTATGTGTAGATGTTAGTGCATTGTGGTTGATTTTTTATTCGCTTTCCACCTTAAAATTTTTTCGTTCTGCTATCTCTTTTAGTAATTAGGGTTCATCTATTGTTTTTTTCCCTATTTTATCCTTTGCATTGCTTGTTTATTTGATAACTCATAATGAAATCGATGATACTAATGCTCCTACTATTGTTCAATCTGAAAGTGGAAACAATTCGAATATTTCTCAAGATCCTTCTATCAAACTCTTCTATACTAAGAAGATTAATGTAGTTTTGGATGATCATAATTACCTCTTATGCCATCAACAAGTTTATTTGATTATAAAGACTCATAAATTGTTGAGATTTATTGATACTAATGTGGCTTATCCTCCTCAATATCTCACACAAGGTGATGTTATCACTATCAATCCTGACTATGAGTGGTTTAAAGAGCAATATGAAGCTATTGCTACATGGCTTTTGTTCATAGTAAGTGAAAGTGTTCTACCTTATTTAATTGGCCTTAATATTGCTTTAGACATTTGAAACACATTGTTCTTTATAGTAGTAAGACCAATTCTAGGTTGATGTTATATAGGGGTTATTAAATTCTCAAAATAAAGGGGATTTGAGTATGAGAGACTTTGTAATTAAAATAAAAAATATATATGTGATATCCTTGCTAACTGTGGGGAGGTTATAACTGAGCATGAACATGTTACTGTCATTCTAAATAGCCTTTCACCTAAATATGAGTATTATTATTGTAATCACAACCAGTCCTAGCACTTCTGATATTACTTCCATTAGCACTATTATGTTAGATGTTGAGGCCATACAGGTTAAAATGTTCGACAATATTACTCTGCTGCTCAGTTGGTTAATCAAAAACCTTCTAGTCAAAAGGTTTTTTCTCAAGTTAATAAGTCTGACAGTTATAATGATAATGGTTCATCTACTGTTACTACTGCTTAGCATGAAAGTAATTCTCACAATTACAACAACAGAGGTTAAGGGCGTGGTAGAAATTCCTCTGGACCTCAGTGTCAAATGTGTGGAAGATTGGGGCACCTTTCCGATAGGTTTTATTATCGGTTTGATATGAACTATAAAAATGAGTCTGCTAGAACTGGTCAGGGTTTTGGAGGTTCTTCTGCTCAGGCTAATACTTGTACTTTCAGTCCTTATCAGAATGTTGTTACTTTTATCCCTTATAACATTGTTTATTACACCTTGTTGAGCAACTCGCATGTGTTTTTTCAAGCCCCTCCTCAGGTTAAAGCTCATCAGTTCCAACCATCCACTTACGCTAACACCACCGTTTTACCAGCTCAATTTCCTGTTTAGAATATTGATGTCCATCAAGTTCCTCGGCCAACCTATGCATCCTTTTCAGTTTCTCAGTCTCCTGCTTTAGCACATGCCTTAATAGTTGTTCATGATTAGTTTTTCACTCCTGAGATTCTCGATGTAATCCCTGGTCCGTTGACTCAAGCACCGCACATCACCTTACAAACGATTTCAACAACTTGCAAGTTGGTTATGTTAGTCCAACTTTAGGTAATGTTCAAGTAGTCAATGGTAATATGCTACTTATTAAGTATACTAGTCAGTCGTCTTTTTTTACTAATTCTAGGTCTTTTTGCTTGAATAAAATTTGTTTGTTCCTAATATCAAAAAGAAATTGTTGTCTTTCTCCAAATTCACTCAGGACAATAGAGTGTCTCTTGAGTTTCTGCCTAATGTCTGCGTTGTTCATGATCTTGACTCTCAGAAGGTTCTGTTGCAAGGACGTGAGTCAGGTGGAACATTGAAGAGCTGTTATGTGCATCCTTCGGTTTCTTTCTGGAAAATTAAAGCATGTGTATCAATTGAGGATCATCGTTCCACTACAAGGTATTGTATCTTTCTTGGTGGCAACCCTATTTCACAGTGTTCTAAAAAGCAGAGTGTGGTTTCTCGATCCACCTCTGAGGGCAAGTACGAAAGTTTGGCTAATTTTATTTTGGAACTAACTTGGATCAAGCAACTTCTTGCTGAAGTTGGTGTTTGCGTTGAAGGGTAGCCAATCGTCTAGTGTGATAATTCCTCCATCATGGCTATGGCTTCAAATTACACTTATCATGCTTGAGTCAAGCAAGTGGAAATTGATTTACATTTTATTTGAGAGAAAGTCCTTTCTAGATAACTGTTGATTAATTTCATGCCCTCAACAGAGCAGGTAGTTGACATACTTACAAAGCCTATGCCACCTGTTTGTTTTTCTCGGATGAGACAATAACTTAGAGTTGTCACCTTGTCAGAAATTTTGGAAGAAGAAGCAAATATGGAGAATAATAAAGTATAATGTTTAGATTAACATTTGTAATATAGTCAATTAGTCGGTTAGGTTTCTGTTGAATTTATTAGCCCATTGGGTTGTGTTGCTGATAACTTCGTAAAAAGGCTATATTTAGGGATTTTTCACTTAAGTTATTGGCTATCTTAAAGTAAATATTGGTTCATATAGATGTATTTAGGAGCATGTAATTGCATTTGGTGGATTTGTTTTGCCTTGATATTTTATTTTGTAAATGGTGTTATTTTATGGGGAAGGTCTGGTTTGGATGCTGATGCGCAAGTTCTATGAGCAAGGTTGTGCAAGGAAAATTGTCGTGGAAAACTGGATGAAAAAGCCGTGTCATAACTAGGTGGTGTGCAAGGAGAATTATCATGGAAAATAACACTAAAATTCTGTGACATTTCTGGGCGCAAAAAAGGAAAAAGAAGCTGAAGATATTTTCATAAAAGGACAGTTGCCTTTTTACCAAGTTTTATTTGCTTCCAATCGTCTATGAGGGGCCCACTGCCTGCTATTGTACTATCCCTCGTATGCGGAAAATATAAATTAAGGTACCATTGGAATTTTGGCACAAAAACCTAAGTATATTCCCTTGGTATATATAGATTATGACGCCACAAATGAAAGGGGCTTCTTCCACAATATTCTAATTTTCATTTTTAAGCTAAAGAGGTAGATAAAAAGCTTTTCCTTTTTCTTCCTTATGTTTTTATTTCTTCGTGGTGTTCCTCATTAAACAAGCTTGAGAGAGTGACGAGCTTGACTTCCAAGAGGAGCAAGCAGCACTAAGGCGATTCATGGTGGTCGAAGAGCTCACGGTAGTTCACGTTCAGAGTTTTCCTCAACCATTTTTTGCTTCATTTCTATTTTTATTCGATCGGTTGTATGAAACAAATTATTTTTATGGATGATTCGAACCTACCATGAACTAAACCTTATTGGTGGGGTTTATGATGGATGATTAAGTGTTTTTCTTTAATGAATGGTTGATGTTTTCATATTTATCACTTGTTTTGTTCGTTGTTTCGAATTACTTAAGATTGTAGGAGGCATGAGGGTGATCATTTCTCAAGTATATTACTTAATGTTCGAGATAAACTAAGTTAAAGATCCTTGTGTTCGAGAGAAACTAGGGGAATACCAACATGGACAATGGGTTTTAGCTAATAGCTAGAGCATACTGTAACATTCGTTTTTTTAGAGAAACTAAGGTACGATTTCGACGACTAATATGAGTTGAGCTTAATTGATAGGTTAGATGTTGTTGCTCAGGTCGAGAGGATTTGGCGTGGCATTCTTGTATGTCAAGTTCCAAGACTAGGGATAGCGTAGGAGCACTCATAGCAAACTCTGTCGAACAATTGAACCAAATAAGTTTTGAACATTCTAAAAGAAAAACTTTAAGATTTCTTTGTGACCTCATCAATCATCCCATAATAACTTGTTTATGAGAGGATTATAATGTCATTTTAGTTAATTTCCAAGTTATATTTTCACTTTGCCTTAACATTTTTTTATTAGAATTGTCCGACATTTCCATTTGCTGTGCATTCACACCACCAAACCAATTCCACTCACATACATTTCATTTTGCCTTGGCATAACCATTTGTGCATACCACTAACTATACTTAGATATTCTAGTATTGTGCTTTAACTTAACTTGCAATTTCCTCCAATCCTTGTGGAACGATAAACACTCACTCTTTATTACTTGTGTGATTTTGTATACTTGCACATAATTTGCATTTAATTATAGTACTCACAGCACACAACAAGTTTTTGGCATCGTTGCTGGGGATTAACAATTGAAAGTTTAGCAGTTTTGTTATAGCATTTCATTTTACTTCATTATTTTTAGTATAGTCTTGTTATTTTCTTTGTTTTTCTTTTTCAGGCTTTACCAGAGTATGACCAAAAGGACTGTTAAGGAAACATGGTACCTCTAGTACCTGAGATTGAACACTTATTATGTCGAAGACGACCTTCTTAAAATGCTAATAGTCATGTACGGCATTTAGAACCATGGAGTTCCGTAAGTGTAAGATCCAGCAGAGCCAAATGTTACGACAAATCAAAATGACAGACTTGTACCTCCACCAAAAACTATTAAAGATCACTTAGTTCCTATCTTGGATTATCTCAACCCTGGGATTGTAGCACCTGAGATTCAAACAACTCACTTTGAGCTCAAACCAGTCATGTTTAACATGCTGAATTCGATACGATAATTTGGTGGCATTCTTCATGAATATGCCAGGCAACCCATTCGTTCTTCCTTCGAAGTTTATGACTCATTTAGGCAAGAAGAGTGCATGAATATGTGTTAAAGTTCATATTATTTCCCTATTCTTTGCATGACCGAGCGAAGGCTTGGTTGAGTGGAATTCCATCTGGCTCATTAGAGTCATATGTCGATCTATGCAAAAGTTTTTTGTTACGATATAATCCGCCGAACATGAACACTCAACTCAGAATAACAATATCTTTCCGTCCGCTCAAATCTCTGTCATCATAAATATGTTGAAGAATATGAAATGTTCTAATGAGGTGAAAGAAGTGAAGGTGGCTAATTCAACATGTTTGTTATGCCATGGCAATCACTATGAAAGTGAATGCCCAGAAAATCAAGAATCCATCAATTACGTGGGGAATTTCAATCGAAGAAACAATAACAACTGTAACACCCATCTCCTGTATATCCTTCCGTACACGAGATACAGATGTCACATCAATTTTAAAGTAGTTTCACATTTGAAAACCCGTAAATTTTTTTATAAAACATTTTAATTTAATAATAATAAAACATGCATTAAATTTACGTATATAAACAAAAATATGTTCAAACATTTCATCATTTTACGTAATGGTAAATCATATACTTTTCATAGCGTTTTTACTAAATCTATTACATGCCAACTAAATACATTAAAAGTAGACATGGATGACGTACTGTTACTGACGAGGCGACACTTGCTTTGATGTTCGATGGTCTCTTTACTCAGCTAATATTAAAACTTACGCATGAAATTAACACACGCTAAGAAATTTCTTAGTGAGGTATAAATAATCAGAAGCAAAATTCTAAATACAAGTATATCATGACAATTCAAATGTCCATTAACTCTTTCAATTCATTAAACACTCTATAATTTACCTCTATAGTACCAATACGGTCCTTTCTTATCATTACTATAATTTACATAGGTTGAACACCAACTAAAATAGAAATTCATATACTTATTATGAATTTCTTACTAATTGCACACAAAGTGGTCATACGAAAATTCAAAAACTTAATATGAATTTCTTAACTATTTGCACACAAAGTGTAAATATGGAAATTCATAAACTTTTTATGAATTTCTTAACGTTTTTCACACAAAGGGCTATACGAAATTCATAAACTTATTATGAATAACTTATATTTTTGCACACAAAGTGCCCATACGAAAATTCATAAACTTATTATGAATTTCTTAACTTTTTGCACACAATGTGCCTATACGGAAATACATAAACTTATTATGAATTTCTTATCTTTTTGCACACAAAGTACCCATAGGAAAATTCATAAACTTATTATGAATTTATTAACTTTTTGCACACAAAGTGCCCATTCGGAAATTCATAAACACACAAAGTGCCATTCGGAAATTCATAAACTTAGTATGAATTTCTTAACTTTTTGAACACAAAGTGCCATTCGGTAATCACCATACATATATTAATCAATCATACATCTATGACTATCATACATATAAGTACATATTAAATGCACCCACATAGCTTGCCTCGATATTGTATCAAAACCGCAAAGCGGATTACTCAGTTTGATTTTGATCTACTCAAACATCCATTAAATACTCGTGCGATATCAATTGTTAGAATATTTCCTAATAATTATATTTAAACATTACTCAAGAGTACATATTATTAAATTTTTTATAACAATATCAGCCTATCTTAAAATTTCTAGCTCAATAGTATCGATACCCGTATCTTGGTATAGATATTACTATACTATGGTACCGATACACTATTACGGTATCGATACCATTTTTTCATTATGTTATCAATGGTATCGATACCTTCCTTATAGTATCGATACTCCCCTTTTGGTATCGATACTGCTTACATCAGTATCGATACCTCTCAGCTAATTCTTCCAATTTCAAGCCTATAGTATCAACACTGTTATATCAGTACCTATACCCTTGCCTAATTTTTCTATTTTTCAGCCCGATTCTTACCCAAATTTGGTCAAATTTCCTTATGCTTACACTCAACAATTCTATTAAACTCTTCTTTACTTATTCCTACTAACTTCCCTTCATTTAACTTTTAAAACATCTAGCATCTCCCAAGAACATTTGAATCTAAGAATCACACCACTTTTTCTAACTTGTTTTTAAACCCATACAATGTTTATAATCTCTCATTTACCTCTTTGACAAGTCAAAACTACTAGTAAACATCAATAAACACTCATATCTTAACATTTCATTTCAAAACCCGTTTTCTTAATTCTTTAATATTTCCTTCATCTCATAGTTTTAATATTATATAACTTTTTCCTTAAGCTTACATATCACTTAAGGTTGCAAGAACCAACCAAAATCGAAAGGAAACACTAGCTAGATGAAGCTTACCTTAAGCTATGAGGAGAACTCTCAACCACGGGATAAAAAAGAAGAGTAAAATAACTTAGCATGGTTTTTAACTTTCTCCTTTTTCTTAAATCCCTAAATTTAAATGGGTTTTAAATTCATTTCCCTCTAAAAATCAAAATGCCCTTCCATTATTCCATTTCTTACTAATTGGTCTTACTTAAATCATTTATTATACTTTACCATTTATTCAATTTTGTCTTCCAAATTTTAATTCCTCTCAAAATAGTCAATGACCTACTATTTGGGTATTACAATTCTCCTCCTTTAAAAAAAAATCGTCCTCGAATTTAAAGAGGTACCTGAAATGAAGAGGTGTGGAAATTGTTTTCTCATATCCTCATCTCTTTCCCAAGTAGCTTCTTCTACCCTATGATTTTTCCATAAAACTTTAACTAACGAAATACTCTTTCTACGCAATTCCTTATTTTCTCTAGACAAGATCGCACTGATTCCTCCTCATATGTTAAATATGGTCAGATCTCTATTTCTTCAGGGTGATAACATGGGATGAATCTGATTTGTAGCTTCTAACCATCGATACAAGGAAAGCATTATGGATCTTGTCCATATTCGAAGGCAAAGTTAATTGATAAGATAAGGGTTCAACCCTTTTTAACATCTCATAAGGTCCAATGAATCTCGGACTCAACATTCCTTTTCGCCCAAAACGTAATACCTTCTTCCAAGGTGATACTTTCAAAAATACTTTGTTTCCCTCTTGAAATTCGATTTCCTTTCTTTTCAAATCAGCATATGACTTCTTTTGATCTGAGGCTATCTTTAGATTGCTCTGGATAATTTTCACTTTTTCCTCCATATCTTTCATCAAATCTGGGCCAACCAGGTCTCGATCTTTTAGTTCAAACCAATTTAATGGTGATATGCACTTTCTCCCATACAAAGTTTCATATAGGGCCATCTTAATATTTGATTGATAACTATTGTTATACGCAAATTCTCTAAAGGCAAATATTTTTCCCATGATCCTTTAAGTTCAATCACACATGCCCTTAACATATCTTCTAATATCTGAATAGCTCGTTCTGACTCCCCATCTGTCTGCAGATGAAAGGTTGTACTGAAGTTCAATCGAGTTCCCAATGACTCATGTAAAGACTTCTAGAATCTTGAAGTAAACCTTGGGTCTCGATCGAACACTATCGATATAAGCACTCATACAGTCTAACTATCTCTTTTATATATAACTCTGCATACTTATCCATCGAGTAAGCTACTCGAACTAGAATAAAATGAGTTGTCTTTGTCAATCGGTCCACAATTACCCATATCGAGTCTTTTTACCTGGTGACAAAGGTAGCCCCGAAACAAAATCATTGTAACTCACTCCCATTTCCACTCAGGAATGGATATTGGATGTAGTAATCCGATAGGCACTTGATGTTCAACTTTCACTTGTTGATATGCTAAACATTTTAACACAAACTATGTTACAACTCTTTTCATACCAGGCCACCAATAATGACTCTTCAAGTCCTGATACATCTTATTCTCGCATGGGTGCATCGTCAAAGGGATATAATGTTCCTCAAAATAATATTTTTCCTCAATTCATCATCATCGGGAATGCAAAGTCTTCTACGGTAATATAAACATCCATTATCCCTCATTTTGAAATCTTTGGCCTCTTCTTTTTTGACTTGCGCCAATCTCATCAAGTATTTCTCATCTTGACCTTGCAGCTCTTTTATCCGATCCAAAAACATCATCTTTAACTTTAATTCATCAATCAAAGAACCATATTCCTTTAAAGACACACATGCGTCTAAGCCTTTAAAGGTTCAAAAGTCTTTCGACTGAGCGCATCGGCTACCAAATTAGCCTTTCCCGGATGATAGTCAATAACCAAATCATAATATTTTAAGAGCTCAATCCATCTTTTCTGTTTCAAATTTAGCTCTTTCTAAGTCAGCAAATACTTTAGACTTTTATGATCCGTGTAAACATGGCAACGCTCACCGTACAAATAATGGCGCCATATTTTCAAAGCAAACACCACTACGGCCAATTCTAAGTCATGTGTCGGGTAATTTCTTTCATGATTCTTTAGTTGTCTTGAGGCATAAGCCACCATTTTCCCTTCTTGCATCAGCACACATCCCAGCCCATTATGGGATGCATCACTGAAAACAACATAATCTTTACCTGACTCAGGTTGCACAAGTACTGAGACCTCCGTTACTATTTTCTTTAGTATTTCGAAGCTTTCCTGGCATTTTTCCGTCCAAAAAAGGCACATCCTTTCGTAACAACTTAGTTAGCGGCAGAGTTAGCATTAAAAATTATTCATGAATCGCCTATAATAACCAGCAAGCCCTAAGAAACTTTGAAATTTCGATACATTCTTTGGGGGTTGCTAATCCACTATGGCTTGAATCTTTTTAGGATCTACTCTTATGCCTTCGAAGAAACTATATGACCAAGGAAATCAATCTCAGCTAACCAAAATTCACATTTGGACAGTTTCACATACAACTTCTTTTCACGAAGTATATGAAGAACCACTCGAAGATGAGCATCATGTTCCTCTTTTGACTTGGAGTACACTAATATATCATCTATAAATACCACCACAAATTGATCAAAGTAAGGTTGGAATACTCTATTCATCAAGTCCATGAATGTTGCAGGAGCATTAGTTAATCCAAACAGCATTACCACAAATTCATAATGTTCGTACCGAGTTCGAAAAGTCATCTTAGAAATATCCTCCTTTTTTGATATTTAACTAATGGTACCCTGACCTCAGATCTATCTTAGAAAACACTGATGTGCCTTTCAATTGATCAAACAGGTCATCAATCCTCAGAAGAGGATACTTGTTCTTTATCGTTACTTTATTTAATTGACGATAGTCAATACATAACCGTATAGACCCGTTCTTCTTTTTCACAAATAGTATAGGTGCTCCCCAAGGAGAAATATTGGGTCTGATAAATCATTTATCAAGTAGCACTTGCAACTGTGCTTTTAATTCCCTTAACTCCGTTGGAGCCATTTGATACGGAGCCATAGAAACAGATTCGGTGCCCGGGTAAACCTCAATCCTAAATTTTACTTCACGATCTGGAGGTAAACCCAGTAAATCTTCCGGAAAAACCTCTGGAAATTCCTTTACTGTGGGGATATAATTTAATTTCACCTCCAGCACTCGAGTGTTTATCAAATTAGCTAGAAAAGCTACACATCCTTTTGACATCATTTTCTTTGCAGTGATGGTTAATATCACATTAGGTGGTGATTTTGTCTTATCATCTATCATTACAATTTCTGAGCCTTCCGCATCCTTTAAGAATAATCGCTTCCAACGACAATCTACCCATCCATGATGTGGAGACAACCGATCCTTGCCAAAAATGATTTCAAACTCATCAAAAGGAAATTCCATCAAGTTGTCCGGAAACACAACCCATTGAATCTTAATCGGAGATTTCCTACATACCGAGTTACCCTTGCACTATGACCCATAGGGTTCACCACTATCATTTCACTATAAATTGGTTTTAAAGGAATTCCTCCAGTTCTAACCAACTTTGTATTAATGTAAGAGTGCATAGAACCAGGTTCAACTAGAATAAAGATAGGCTCATCAAAAAGGTAAAATGTACCTGTTATGATCTCCGGATCATCTCGATCCTCACTGGTCTTTATATTATAAACTCGGGCCACTCCCCGAGTCTCTTGTCTCTGTCTATCCTTAAATTGACTGCCTGATCTTCCTCTACTTCAAATTGGTGTGGCTATTGATCTCTCAGTTTGTATTGTTCTATCACTCGACTTCTTTGGATAATTCTGTGGATAGTGACCAAAATCACCACAATGAAAACAAGCATCGGAGAGCAATCTACATACTCCTCGGTTTGACCTGTCGCATGTATAACATAGAGGTCTCTCTCCAAGAGCTCTACTCGAGCTAGTAGCAAAAGAATGTGTTTGTTTAGTTTTCTGTGAAGCTGCAGCAGAATCAGCTCTGTCAGTATATCGGGAACCTGATCCCTTTCCTCTCTTAGCATGATGAGTAGATGAAGACATCCCAATACTTTTTCTTGTATGCATACTCTGCTTGCTGCTTGAGTTTCCTCTTGAGCTCTTTCTTTCAATAGCCTTCGCTCTGTTTATCACTTCTTGCAAGCTAGGCAATTTTAAGGCCAACATCATCTCTTTCAACTTAGGCCTCAGACCCTCAATAAACCAATCCCGTCGAGCTTTATCATTTGGAACTACCTCGGTAGCATAACGACTAAGTTTATTATATTCAACCTCATACTCGTGCAATACTCGATCGTCTTGCTTCAAGTTAAGAAATATCAACAAAATTGACCTCATAAATTACTCCCCGATATACTTGTTCTTGAACTCATCTTGAAAGAATTGACAGTTCACTTGTTTCGGCGATGCATACATCGTCGTATTTGTCCACTACACCCAAGTGATCCTCGGAGTAACGATACAACTTCGCCCAATTTTTCATGATCGGAGCACTAAAGACTTTCAAACATCATCAAAACATCATTCAACCATAAATCTGCGTCCATCAGACCTTCACATTCTTCTCCCCTGAACTCAAGACCTCTCAAACTTCTTAATTCCTTAGGGATTAACATTCGCAGTGCTGGAGGAGCAGGGGGAGGCAGAGGAGGTTAGAACCATGTTAAGATAGCATCGAGAGCTTGCATAAAAGCTCCGAGCTCTGGAACAGGTATACCCTGATGTGCCGGTGCGCTGACGTTCTCAGAAGGAATCGGATGTTCACTATTCTCTTAAAAACTTTCACTACCCGATCCATCTCTACTCTCTTGTCCAGCCGCTCTACTTGAATTCGTAGAATTCGATATCTAGTATAACATACATAAAGATAGTACTTAAGTTAGTTAGGAGAGACGTCTATCATATTCTTTCTATACCCTATCAGTAACCTTGACATCTTAGTGTCATGTAAACTCTTTTTACATCAAAATACACTCGATTTCGGCCAATAATCGACTAAACATGTAGCTCTAATACTAATAAATGTAACACCCACTCCCGTATACCCTTCCATACACGAGATACAAATGTCACATCACTTTTAAAATAGTTTCACACTTGAAAACCCGTAAAAAATATTTTCCTTTTTTTTATAAAACATTTTAATTTAACAATAATAAAACATGCATTAAATTTACGTATATAAACAAAAGTATGTTCAAACATTTCATCATTTTACATAATGGTAAATCACATACTTTTCATAGCGTTTTTACTAAATCTATTACATGCCAACTAAATACATCAAAAGTATACATGGATGTCATATTGTTACTGTCAAGGCGACACTTGCTTTGATGTCCGATGATCTCCTTACTCATCTTGTATTAAAACCTACGTATGAAATTAACACACACTAAGAAAATTCTTAGTGAGGCATAAATAATCATAAGTAAAATTCAAAACACAAGTATATCAAGACAATTCAAATGTCCATTAACTCATTCAATTCATTAAACACTCTTTAGTTTACCCCTGTAGTACCAATACAGTCCTTTCCCATCATTACTATAATTTACATAGGTTGAACACCCACTACCAATACGGAAAGTCATATACTTATTATGAATTTCTTACTTTTTGCACATAAAGTCCTCATACGAAAATTCATAAACTTATTATGGATTTCTTAACTTTTTGCACACAAAGTGCCCATACGGAAATTCATAAACTTATTATGAATTTCTTAACTTTTTGCACACAAAGTGCCCATACGGAAATTCATAAACTTATTATGAATTTCTTAACTTTTTGCAACAAATTGCTCATACGGAAATTCATAAACTTATTATGAATTTCTTATCTTTTTGCACACAAAGTGCCCATATAGGAGCACACGAAAATTCATAAACTTATTATGAATTTCTTATCTTTTTGCACACAAAGTGCCCATATGGAAATTCATAAACTTATTATGAATTTCTTATCTTTTTGCACATAAAGTGCCCATATGGAAATTCATAAACTTATTATGAATTTCTTAACTTTTTGCACATAAAGTGCCCATACGGAAATTCATAAACTTATTAAGAATTTCTTATCTTTATGCACACAAAGTGTCCATACGAAAATTTATTAACTTATTATGAATTTCTTAACTTTTAGCACATAAAGTACCCATACGAAAATTCGTAAACTTATTATGAATTTCTTAACTTTTTGCACACAAAATGCAATTTGGTAATCACCATACATATATAAATCAATCATACACCTATGACTATCGTACATATAAGTACATATTAAATGCACTTACCTGGCTTGCCTCGCTATTGTATCCAAAACACAAAGCGTATTACTCAGGTACTCGGCTTTTGCCTTTCGTTTTGCTTGTCTCGGGAGCTTGATTTTGATATACTCAAATATCCATTAAATACACGTACAATATCAATTGTTAGTATATTTCCTAATAATTATATTTAAACATTACTCAAGAGTACATATTATTAAATTTTCTATAACAATATCAACCTATCTTAAAACTTATGGCTCAATAGTATCGATACCCCTATCTTGGTATCGATACTACTATAATATGGTATCGATACTCTATTACGTATCGATACCATTTCTGCATTCTGTTATTAATGGAATCAATACCTTTCTCATTGTATCGATAATCCCCTTTTTGGTATCGATACTTCTCAGCTGGTTCTTCCAATTTCAAGCCTATAGTATCGATATTGTTCTATCAATACGTATACCCTTACTCATATTTTATATTTTTCAGCTCGATTCTTAACCAAATTTGGTCAAATTTCCTTATGCTTACACTCAAAAATGCTATTAAACATTTCTTTACTTATCCCTACTAACTTCCCTTCATTTAACTTCTTAAAACATCTAACATCTCCCAAGAACATTTCAATATAAGAATCACACCACTTTTTCTAACTTGTTTTTAAACCCATCCAATGCTTTTAATCTCTCATTTACCTCTTGATAACTCCGTAAAAAGACTCAATTTCTAGTCTTTTCACTTAAGTTATTGCTCGTCTAAACAAAGTATGCATAACATTTTTAGTTGCATATAGGTTACATTAGCTTGTGGTGGATAAATTCTGCTTAGGCAAGATTTATTTCGTTTGACTAATGCTGCTGAGGAGAAAGGGTTGTTTGGATTGTGTTTGTGCAGGAAACTTACAGCGGAAGAACATTTCATTCGTGACAACGTAAATTTGCAAAGTCCAACGGAACAAACGAGAACGTGAGGAGTAGATTTATCTCGCCAAGAAAAGGTTTATCTGAAGAAGTCTGAAGCAGGAGTGACGAAACCACCTATGTCACAAGCCAGCTGGATGACCTACTTCATGTACAAGCAAAGCCTTAATTATTCTGCAGCTGCTTTTCCTTTTTAGTATGGACATTTAATAACGGTTATTTAAGGAAACTCCAAAAGTATGCAAAGCACTAGGAGATATTTCCTTATAAATAACCAGTCGTAACCGAAAAAGAAAGGAGGCAAGGAAGAAGAGAGAAGAGCTTTACCCAAGGCGAGAGCAAGCAACTGCAGTGCTTCTTCACCGTCTACCCACAGACCTTCCTTGGTGTCCTCCATAACCAGACGTTAGCAGAGCGATGATAAGGCCTCAAGAGAGGGTGATCACCAAAGCAGGCGTAGTGCTGATCAAAATCGTCGTCACAGAGCCCCCGGTTTTGGGAGTCATTCTTCCTTCATTCTCAACTCTTTATCTATTTGGGGTTGTACTAAACGTTGAATTCTGGATGATCTTTGATAGAACCATGAATATCTTACTTGGTGTTAAACTTTGTTTTACCTGAACAATATTTTTATGTTTTATGAATGACGATTATGTTTTACGTATGACTATTTTGCTCAATGTTTAAATATTTTACCTTACGCTGTAAGAGCATCGAGAGATCGACTGGGGTATTGGTAAAACATGTCTTGGCAATATAAGAGCATCGAGAGATAGCCTTTTGTCTACATAGTGATTCTTAGATTCGAGAAAATTAAGATAGATCTACGTGAGCAATAGAATGAATCCAGGATGGTGAAGTTCTAACTTGTTACCTTAGAGATAAGGAGTAAGTTTCAATCGACTAAAAGGGATAGAAGCTAGAGTAGGATAGACAATGCCTATAGTTTACACTGAGAGGTATTGCTACAACAACAATTTGACAAACCAAGGGTTATAGTTAACGCTGAGGAGTATTACCATAGCAACTATCTAAGAATACCTAGTAATCATGTCGGGCAGTTTAGCAAGTCATAATAATTCATTCTAGACTTAGAAATAATTGTTGACAAAGTAAAAGTTTAGCATAAGTTATTTGTGATATGTCTGAATATGTGAGGTTGTTTGCATTATATTTGAATCAACACTTGTCTAGTTTTATTTTACTTTAGCATTTTGCATACTTATTTTGCCTCGACCAAACTTTTCTGTAATTGTTAAATCAATTCTTTGTCTTAATAATATTAGTTCGTAAGTGATACTCAGTAAGACTTAGTTTGGGACACTAGTTCTAGTTGTGGTGAAAATATATTTCTCGACCAATTCTTGTGGAGACGATACTCACTTACCCTATATTACTTGAATCAATTGTGTATACATGCACAGATTTGCTTACCTTAGCATATACATTTACAAGCGATCAAGTTTTTGGCTCCGTTTCTGGGGATTGGCAACTGACGAATTTTTTTTGCCATAACAAGTTCTTTTTGTGCCACCATATATTTATTTAGTCTAACGTAGATTATTATTTTCTTTTGTAGGATTTTACTATTGCATGACCCTGAGATCTTCTAGTAAGCCTTTGAAACCATTCGACCCTAAATTTAAGTAATCATCCAGATAAAGGTTGCGTGCCCAAAGAACCAGAGAACAATTAAACCAAACTCAAATGCAAGACAACATGGGAGATTTAGAACCCGATGCAACTATCAATCTCCAAGTTGCAAGGCCAAGAGTGATAAGAGATCATTTGAACCCGATTCTCGATGATCTTAATCAAGACATAGTGGCACCTAAAATACAACCCACTCATTTTGAACTCAAACCGGTGATGTTCAACATTCTAAACTCTATTGGACAATTTGGTGGATTACCCATCAAAGATGCTAGGCAGCATGTTCGCGCTTTCCTTGAAGTATGCGACTCGTTTCGACAACAAGGAGTACGATAGAGCAAGAGCCTGGCTCAGCAGATCAAAGGAGTCATGGGCAGATTTATGCAAGAGCTTTGCAATGACATTGCTAGTTTTCACCAAGGAGATGATGAATCAATGTATGAATGTTGGGATAGGTACAAAAAGCCTACTTCGCAAGTGTGTTAACCATGGCTTTCACAATTGGACGCAAGTGGTAATGTTTTACAATGGAGTCAATGCACCAACTTGAATGATGCTAGATGCCTTAGGAAATGGCACCTTACTGGACAAATCGCCCGAGGAAGCTTTTGACATCCTCCACAGGATAACAAATAATGATTACCAATTCCCAAATTCAAGATTGGGAATCGGTAGAAAAACATCTGGAGCATATGAATTAGAGGGTAAGGATTCAATAACAACTCAACTTTATGCCATAACCAATATGTTGAAAAATTTGCAACGTCCTAATGAGGTAAGAGAAATCAAGGTGACCAATAACGCATACATATTTTGTCACGACAACCATTATGAGAGTGAATGCCCGAAAAACCATGAGTCAACCAACTTCGTAGGCAACTATAATCGGAGCAACAATAATCCCTATTTAAACACGTACAACCCTGGTTGGAGACAATACCCAAATGTTTCATGGAGTAATTAAGGGAACAACACAAATCAAGCAGCAAATTACAGGCCACAACAAAATAATTCTGACCATCAACATTTTCAGAATCAGCATCATCAGCAGCCCTAGCAAAACAATAAAGGTATAGCTTATTCCTCTAATACTAATTCCAATACTAATTCCTTGGAGTTATCATTGTAGGAATTTATGGCTTCAACGAAAGATTTCATGACCTCCACAAAGACCTTGATGCACGAACATTCTGCAACAATTAAAAATCAAGGAAATTTGTTACAAAACCAAGCAATACTTTTGTGAAGCCATAGTTCATCCCTAAGGGAATTGGAGAATCAAGTGGGATAAATTGCTACAGCATTACACTCACGCCCACAAGGAAACCACCCTAGTGATACGGAGATCACTAAACATCTTGGGAAGGAACAATACAATGTACTTACACTAAGGAGTGGAAAACAAATCAACCAAGATAACAAGTTTGGGGGATAAAACACAAACAACCTTTGCTATGGGCTAAAACAACCAGAGGATTGAGCTGAAAATGTTGAACGAGAGGAAGCGCCTGAAGAGAAGGAAAGAACTGTAGAGCATCACTCAAACAAGGATAAATTCATGGACGAGGCCATAGATTCTTCAGCAACAATAGCAGACAATGCGATACCTCCACCACCATTCTCTCAACGGTTGAAGAAGCATGATGATGACATCCAGTTCAAAAAATTCGTTGATTTTCTAGATCAGTTGTGTATCAATGTTCCCTTACTAGAAGCCATCGAGCAAATGCCTTCCTATGCCAAGTTTCTTAAGGACATTGTTACAAAGAAACGAAGGTAGAATGTGTTACCACGATAACATAAATCTGTTCAGCAATGAGCAAACTCCCACCAAAGCAAAAAGACCCTGGCAACTTTATAATACCATGCTCAATTGGTAATGACTTCATAAGACGAGCTCTTGTTGATTTGGGATCAAGTGTGAACTTGATACCAAAGTCTATATTTATGAAACTAGACGGGTATCACGCCTGTCCAACCCTAGTCATCTTACAGCTAGCTAAACAGTCATATGTGCGGCCAGAGGGCATAATAGAGGACGTCATAGTAAAGGTGGATAAATTTGTATTCCCAGTTGATTTCCTTATTCTGGATTGTGATGCCGATGAAAACACCCCGATTATTCTGGGACGACCCTTCTTAGCCACTGGGACAATCCTAATAGATTGTGAAAAGGGAGAGTTTACAATATGAGTAGGAGAGCAAAGCGTCACCATCAATGTATTCAATTCCATGAAATATATGGACAATCCAAAAGAATGCCAATGCATTAGAGAAGTAGAGGGAAAGATAATCCTTGGACGAGGCAAAAATCTAAGACTCGATGAATACAGTACTTTATACATGACCCTACAACCGAGATGCACAAACAAGATACATTTGGTCCAAGCAAATTATTTCCAGAAGACGATCCAGAAAATCATGGCCCTGACAATGAAAAACTGAACAATCAAAGCCCCAAAAACGATATCAATGCACGATACGAAGGAAAGACAAAGGATCAATCGAGATTCTTCATAGTAAATTAGGTATGAAATTTGAACCTTTAGATTATGATGAAGTTAAGTCTCAAGACTCATCCTTGCAATATGCACCGAAACTGGAACTTAAAACTTTGCCATCACACTTGAAGTATGCTTATCTAGAAGTTGATGAAACTCTACCAGCGATAATTTCTGCCAACCTAACCTCCGAGCAAGAGAATAGTTTGTTGAATGTTTTGTCACAGAATAGAAAAGCTCTCAGGTGGACAATGACAAACTTGAAAGGAATCAGTCCGATCATATGCATGCAAAAATCAACCTCGAAGATAGCCATAACACTTTGGTGGAACCCCAAAGAAGGCTCAATCCAATCATGAAGAAAGTAGTTATGAAGGAAATTATAAAATGGTTGGATGTGGGAGTGATATGCCCTATATATGATAGTTTATGGGTTAACCGGTGTAGCGTGTGTCAAAGAAAGGTGGTGTGACCATGATTAAAAGCGAATATGACGAACCCCTCACCACAAGAACAGTTACGTGCTGGAGCATATGCATGGATTACATGAAGCTCAACAAAGCCACGAAGAAAGACCAGTTCCCCCTCTCCTTCATCGACCAAATGCTTGATAGGTTAGTAAGAAAACATTTTACTGCTTCCTCGATGGATACTCAGTGTATAACCAAATAGCCATAGCACCGGAGGACCAAGAGAAAACCACTTTCACATGCCTATATGGTACCTATGCATTTAGACGAATGTCGTTTGGATTATGTAACGCTCCAACTACATTCCAAAGATGTATGATGGCAATCTTTTCAGATATTGTGGACGAATGTATAGAAATATTTATGAACAACTTCTCCGTCTCGGGAGATAATTTTGACCGATGCCTCGATAATTTTCCAAGGTACTGAAACGATGTGAAGAAGCCAACCTAGTGTTGAATTGGGAGAAATGCCATTTTATAGTGACTAAAGGAATAGTGTTGGGTCACAAAATTTCATGCCGAGGCATCAAAGTCGACAAAGCCAAGGTGGGCGTAATTACAAACCTACTCCCACCCACCAATGTGCAAGGTGTACGCAGTTTCCTTGGACACATGCTTCTACAGGCGGTTCATAAAAGCTTTTCTCAAATCTTTAAACCCTTATATCTTCTGCTTCAACAACATCATCCATTTGAATTTACTAATGATTGTTTGAATGCCTTCACAGATTTGAAGAAAAAGCTTTCGGTATCACCAATCGTTGTCCCGCCAGACTGGAACAAACATTTCGAGCTCATGTGCGATGCTAGTGACTATGCAGTCGGAGCAGTGCTAGGGCAACGAAAAAGTAAAATCTTTCATGTCATATACTATGTGAGCCGTACTCTTAATGATGCACAAGTAAACTATACCACCACTGAAAAAGAACTTTTAGCAGTAGTATTTGCATTTGATAAGTTTAGGCAATACCTAATAGGCACGAAGGTAATTGTGCATACAGATCACTCAGCCATTAAATATCTGATTAATAAAAAAAGCGAAGCCTAGACTAATTCGATGGATATTATTACTACAAGAGTTCAATTTAGAGATTAATGATAGAAAAGGTACAGAGAATCAAGTGGTCTAGGCTAGATAAAGAACATGATTGTCTTGACATAATAGAAATTAAAGAAGATTTCCCTGATGAGAAAATTTATTTGTCATGGATGCGCCATGGTATGCTGACATTGTTAACTTTCTTGTTAGTGGTATTATTCCTCCTGATTTATCTAGCCAGGGAAGAAAGAAGTTTCGACATGATGTGCGACATTACAATTGGGAAGAACCATTTTTATTCAAGCAATGCCGAGACCAAATAATTCAAAGATGCATTCCAAAAGAAGAGCAGAGAGATATTCTACACCAGTGCCACTTGTCATCATATGGAGGGCATTTTGGCGGAATGAGAACAACAACGAAGGTGCTCAAATCTGGATTTTATTGGCCAACCATATTCAAGGATACGCATGAATTCTATAAGTCTTGTGATAGATGCCAACGAATAGGAAACATATCATAAAGGCATGAGATGCCATGACAAAATATTCTGGAAATTGAACTCTTCGACGTATGGGAAATAGACTTCATGGGACCTTTTCTCACATCTTTTGGAGATTTGTACATTATCTTGGCAGTGGATTATGTATCAAAATGGGTTGAGGCCGTTGATACACCTAAAAATGATTCCAAGATGGTGTTAAAATTTTTTCACAAAAATATATTCACCTGATTTGGAACTCCACGAGCTATTATTAGCGATGAAGGCATACATTTTGACAACAAATTGATTGCCAAGGCACTGAAGCGATATGTAGTACGACATAGGATTGTTATGGCGTATCACCTCAAACAAATGGACAAGCCGAAGTGTCTAACCGGGAAATTAAATAGATCCTTGAGAAAGTGGTCAACCCAAGTCGAAAGGACTGGTCGCCGAAGCTAGGTTAAGCATTATGGGCCTATCGCACAACATTCAAGACGCCATTGGGAATGTCACCGTTCAAACTGGTCTATGGAAAATAATGTCATTTGCCCGTTGAATTAGAACATAAAGCCTACTGGGCTATAAAAAAGCTAAACATGGATGCCCAGCTTGCTGTAGAAAGAAAACTCTTGGAACTGAATGAGATGGATGAATTCAGAGCACATGCATACGAGAATGTCCGCCTATATAAAGAGAAAACAAAACGATGGCATGAAATAAAAATATTACCGAGACAATTCTATTATGGACAACAAGTACTGCTCTACAATTCACGACTTAAGTTATTCCCAGGCAAGCTTAAATCACTATGGTCAGGACCATTCATCGTACACTAAGTCCATGACAATGGAGTAATTGAAATCCATAACCAAAACGATGGTTCTATCTTCAAGGTGAACGGGCAGAGACTCAAGGAGTACAAAGGAGCCCCAGTCATGTGCGACAAACCGGCATCGTTGTCACATGATGCCCAAGAGTTTTCTTTATTTTATTGAACAAAATTTGTTGCCTAGGCAATGAAAAATTGAATTCTATACATAAATAAATTGAGTTATTTTCTTCTCTCATTATCCATTTTATTTTATTATTTTTTCTTATTTCTTATTGTAGGCAAGCAAGGAACACGTGGTAGCATGGGGAGTTAGAGCATGCATGAGAAGAAAAGGAAACCCTAGGATACATGGTTTTGGCGGCAGAATAAAGAGGGAAATAATCTTTTTCCCCACTTTATGTCCAATCAGATATTTTTCATTAAATGCAAAAATATTTCCCCTACGTGTAAGGACATAAATAACCTGAACCACCCATTACTTTCCAAAGAAACAAACCCCCAACTTCTTCTTCTTCATCGTGCCCCATTCTCTCTCTACTAAACAAGAAAAAAAATTCTCTCAAAACAATTTCTCCCCCTCGCCACCTCTGATTTTAGCCAAGAGCAATGGTAAGATCAAGGATAAATCCAACCCCAACACAGAGTTTCGAACATTTCCAAATAGCCGAAGCATAAGCACGCTTCAAAATATTTCATAAACACAAAGTATAGTTAGAAGATGGATTCGTCTTCCCAGCCGAGGAGGAGGAAGAATAATCGTTTGGACCAGAGGTAATGGACATGATAAAGAAACATAACTGGGAGAAGTTTGCTAGCCATCCCAAAGCCGTAGTACCGACGATGGTAAGGGAGTTCTACGCCCACCTCGAAGACCCATTCAACCACACAGTGTACGTCCAAAGAAGTTCCTTCAATTTTCCCCGTCAGCACTCAACAGATACTTCAAGTTGGGTAAAGTGGAGGACCAACATAAGCGATTCGTGGCTGAGGCAGATCAAGAAACATACGACGGAGTGCTGAAAGATTTATACTTCAGGTGGGCCAAGTTTGAAGGAAATGCCCCAACGAGGAAACGAGTAGATCGACGAGCCCTAAAACCAAATGTGAAGTTGTAGAACCATTTTCTCAAAGGAAAGCTGATGCCAACCTCCCACAACACTACTGTCCTCGTTAAAAGATTGATGCTCTTGCACTCGATCATAAATGAGAGAAAGATCGACGTGAGAGAACTCATCTTCGAGCAGATCCATGAATGTGATAAGAGGAACCGGGGTCACTTACTGTTTCCCAACCTGATAAACGCACTGTGCAAGAAGAAGAAGGTTCCTGAGGAGCCCTTCGAGGATTTCATTAAATCCAATAAGGGCATCATTAAGAAGAAGGTACCTGAGTTGATGAGTTTCAATGACGACGACCCACATGAAGGCATAAACAGAAAAACTCCATAAGAAATTAAGAGTAGCCATGACATATGAGTGAATAAAAGTAGTCACAGGATGACTATTCTCGACTAGCTTGGGGGTGGAAGGTATGCTCCCTTTCACCTGGAGTGTGGAATGGTAGGTGTAATGAGCTAACTCCCATATGAACAAAAAAAAGGTTGATAAATAACTAGGAGTTTTCTAATTACCTTTATGCATAGACTGGTTACAATCACACACACACTATAGCAAAGAATTATGACTAGGGAAGGGACTTGACTGATATGATTTCGAACATGTTGAGGCCAAACAGTTTTTGCTGAGGGATGAAATCTCAAACCTTATGATTTTTTTAACACTCCTTGCCATGATAATTTTGATTTTCTTCTAGCTATTGTACATTGCTTGAGGACAAGCAATAGCTTAAGTTTGGGGGTGTGATAACTCCATAAAAAACTCAATTTCTAGTCTTTTCACTTAAGTTATTGTTTGTCTAAACAAAGTATGCACAACATTTTTAGTTACATATAGGTTATAATAAATTTTGCTTAGGCAAGATTTATTTGGTTTGACTAATGTTGCTGAGGAGAAAGTGTTGTTTGGATTGTGTTTGTGCAGGAAACTTACAGAGGAAGAACATTTCAGTCGTGACAACGTAAATTTGCAAAGGCCAACGGAACAGATGAGAACATGAGGAGCAGATTTATCTCGCCAAGGCAAGGTTTATCTGAAGAAGTTTGAAGCAGGAGTGCAGAAACCGCCTATGTCACAAGCGAGCTAGATGACCTACTTCACGTACAAGCAAAGCCTTAATTATTCTGATAGCCACCTTTTCTTTTTAGTATGGACATTTAATAATGGTTATTTAAGGAAACTCCAAAAGAATGCAAATCCCTACGAGATATTTCCTTATAAATAACCAGTCGTAGCCGATAAAGAAAGAAGGAAAGGAAGAAAAGAGAAGAGCTTTATCCAAGGCGTGAGCGAGCAACTGCAGGGCTTCTTCATCGTCTACCCACCGACCCTCCTTGGTGTCCTCCATAACTAGATGTTAGCAGAGCGGTGATCAGGCCTCGAGAGAGGGTGATCACCAAGGCAGGCGTAGTGCTGATCAGAATCATCGCGGCAGAGCCCCCGATTTTGGGAGTCATTATTCCTTCATTTTAACTCTTTATCTATTTGGGGTTGTACTAAATGTTGAATTTTGGATGATCTTTGATAGCACCATGAATGTCTTACTTGGTGTTAAACTTTGTTTTGCCTGAACAATATTTTTATGTTTTATGAATGACGAATTATGTTTTGTGTATGACTGTTTTGCTCAATGTTTAAATATTTTACCTTATGCTGTAAGAGCATCGAGAGATCGCTTGGAGTATTGGTGAAACATGTCTTGGCAATATAAGAGCATCGAGAGATAGCCTTTTGTCTAGATAGTGATTCTTAGATTCGAGAGAATTAAATAGATCCACGTGAGCAATGGAATGAATCCGGGATGGTGAATTTCTAACTTGTTACTTAAGAGATAAGGAGTAAGTTTCAATCAACTAAAAGGGATAGACGCTAGAGTAGGATAGACAACGCCTATAGTTTACGTTGAGAGGTATTGTTACAACAACAGTTTGACAAACCAAGGTTTGTAGTTAACGCTGAGGAGTATTGCCATAGCAACCGTCTAAGAATACCTAGTAATCCTGTCTGGCAGTTTAACAAGTCATAATAATACATTCTAGAGAAATAATTGTTGACAAAGAAAAAGTTTAGCATAAGTTCTCTGTGATATGTCTGAATATGTGAGCTTGTTTGCATTATATTTGAATCAACACTTATCTAGTTTTATTTTATTTTAACATTCTGCATACTTATTTTGTCTCGACCAAACTTTTCTGTAATTGTTAAGTCAATTCTTTGTCTTATTAATATTAGTTCGTAGTGATACTCAGTAGGACTTAGTTTGGGATACTAGTTCTAGTTGTGGTGAAAATATATTTCTCGACCAATCCCTGTAGAGACGATACTCACTTACCCTATATTACTTTAATCGATTGTGTATACTTGCACATATTTTCTTGCCTTAGCATATACATTTACAAGCGATCACCTCTTTGACAAGTCAAAACTACTAGTAAACATCAATAAACACTCATATCTTAACATATCATTTCAAAACCCATTTTTTTAATTCTCTAATCTTATATAACCTTTCCTTAAGCTTACATATCACTTAAGGTTGCAAGAACCAACCAGAATCGAAAGGAAACACTAGCTAGATGAAGCTTACCTTAAGCTATGAATGAGAACTCTCAACCACGGGATGAAGAAGAAGAGTAAAATAGCTTAGCATAGTTTTTAACTTTCCCCTTTTTCTTAAATCCCTAAATTTAAATAGGTTTTAAATTCATTTTGCTCTAAAAGACCAAAATGCCCTTTCATTATTCTAT
Organism: Hibiscus syriacus; assembly: GCF_006381635.1. Classification (NCBI taxonomy): domain Eukaryota; kingdom Viridiplantae; phylum Streptophyta; class Magnoliopsida; order Malvales; family Malvaceae; genus Hibiscus; species Hibiscus syriacus. Next base: position 3,197,729 of record NW_024061878.1, on the reverse strand, counting down.
TTCTTACTAATTGTTCTTACTTAAATCATTTAGTATACTTTACCATTTATTCAATTTAGTCTTTCAAATTTTAATTCCTCTCAAAATAGTCAGTGGCCTACTATTTGGGTATTACACAACCCTTACTCAAAAACTTACAACACAAGTTAGCGTCAGCACCCAAATTTCTCTGGGGAAATCAAGGAGCCAATAATGCTAGCCATCCTACTATGCAACCACATATTAACGAGCCCCATCCTTTCAAACGAATATGCCATGGCATAATTATAACAAGGTGGCAACATCTTCATTGAATACAATTTCTTTAGATGCTACTAAGAAAGAATTTATAGCAAGTATAAGGACTATGCTGTAAGAGCATTCTAAAACTATAAAGAATCAATGAACATTTATGCAAAGCGATAGTGCATCTCTAAGAGATTTGGAGGGTTAAGTTGGTCAAATTGATGCGGCATTAAAAGAACGTCAGCAAGGTCGACTGCCCATTGAAACTGAAGTCAATAAACCTCATGGGAAGAAGCAATGTAATTCACTCACTTTAAGGAATGGGATCATTAAGGAATGGTATGTAACATATATGGAGTTTGAATTTCAGTATTTATGATTAATTTCTCTAATTTTCTGAATGTGTATATTATTTGTACCAACAATAGAAACAATAAACGAGAATATAATAGGATGTATTTTATTGTTCATGAATTTCAGAAAAGAGGCGAGTTCTTGAGGAATTCATTTTCTTTAGTGTCTTATATAAGGATGGCGATGGATCGGGTTAGGGTCAGGTTTTTGGTCAACCCTACCTAAAAATAAGCATCTTCCACCCGATTTGACCTGAAAATTTTATATCCTCCACCCGACTCGACCCGAAAAATATATACTCCCACATGACTCCGACTTGACCCGAATTTTTAGACCATAAATTCAACCCAACCTGATATAAAATATTACTTAATTAAAAAATAAAAAAATTTAAGGAAATTATATTATTATCCTGGGGGGGTCGGGTCGGAGTTTTTTTTTCACCCTCCATCAGAACTCAACTCAAACTTACCCCTTAAAAAAATCTAATATGACCTACCATAATTGATTTTTTTTAAAAATTCAAATCTTATCAGGTCAGGTCAGAATGAAACACGTAAGATTCAAGTTAAATTGTTATCTTTTGTCTTATTATTGCATACTTGCAATTGCCATAGATTTGTTAATCTGATAACTGCAGTTGAGGGAGCCCAATATGCAATGTGGTGTTCGAAAAAACGTTAATTTGAAAAAAAGGTAATAATAAAAATAAGCGATTATTATTGTTATATCGAATGTACAAAATAAATACATAGTTATAATTAAAGAACTAAATTAGTTATTCGTATGTAGAGATGAAATTAAATGTTGAAAGATGTTAAGGCATGTATAAAAAGTTTTATTAAGACAAATTTATCATACATTTTAAATAATATTAGACACTAGTTTCTCAGTATATAATAACAAACGATCACTGTAGTAAGTATAAAAATGATGACTAGTCGAATACAATCATGTCTTCATTTATTACCAAAAAGAATTTGAAAGGATTTTTCTAAGTCTTTTTATTTTTTAAAGTTGTTTATAGATTGTGTCTCAACTGATCTCTTTATAATGAATAGAAAATGAATTGAAATGTTAAGACCATATGATGAAGAGATTTAATCTTTGATAAAATAAATCATTAAAAGTTCAATAGATATGATTAAATGAATATAATTTTAAATAAAAATTAATAAATTTATTTATCAAGTGACATGATAATAATAATTATGTTCATAAAGTGGTGTGACTTATTATTAATAAAACTATTATTTATCAAGGGACAAATTATTATTAACAATAATATCATTTAATTAATTCATTATTTTTTCAATATGAGGTGACACCATCTAAAATAGTAAATAATATTATTCTAGGATAGATTAGGGGTTGTGAGTGTATAAAAAGGATCAAATACACAAATGATTAGTAATGTTTAAGTTTTCGTTTCATCCTCTAAAGTTTTAAAAGTAATTGGTCACTAATGTTATTGTTTTTGTAACAAATTGATAACTAAAGTTATCGATTTGTTATAATTGATAAATGTCGTTAATCGTTATTACTGTAGGCGATGAAAAGCTGACATGACATGTTAACCATAATCTGACACCATTTCACCATTTTTGACCGATGTTTCTCTTCAATCTCCATTCTCCACACTTCTTGCTATTTTTCCCTTCTCTTAGACTTGTGTTTCAATCTACCTTCTCATTCTCCGTCATCATTTTCTTCTTTGAACGTATATTTCCGTTTCTTCTTCGCGTTGTCGTTGAAGTTGAACCTCAGTTTAAACCCCACGTTTTCTTGCATGCAAAGAAACTGAGGTTAACGTGAATTGTACTGAAAACCCTTCAAATCACCATAGTCATTGCTTTTCCAATTATGACAACGAATTTCTTCAAAAACCCCATCCTTCCGGTTTTGCATCGCTAATTGAAAAGGAAAAATAAAAATAAAGGCTTCTCAAAAGAGGAGATGATTGTCTTTTCAAAGTATCTGCCATGACTAAAAGAGGAGCCTACGCTGCTATCTAATACATGACTTGCGCTGGTTCTTTCCCTTTCCCCTCTTGTATGTTCTTCATTTTCTTCTTCCAATTTTTAGTTGCCCAATCATTGTGTTAATGAAACGCAACCCTCGAATTCAACACTAATTTGATGTATTTTTGTTGCAGTATGCTTCTGATACTCTTCAACAAAGCAGCATTATCTTCTTTTGGTTTTCATTGTGCCAATGTAATTACACTCTTTTAGGTAAGGGTAAATTATACGCTTATTCACTGAATTTTATTCTCTCTCTTATTTCACTCACCGTAATTTCAATTTTTTTTTTCAATTTGCTCAATGAACTTTAGACATTGAACTTTTTTTTGTTACTCTAACGTTTTTCCCCTAGCATTGTGATGATGTGTTATTTTTTAATTAATTAAATTCTCTCTCTTATTTCACTCACCGTACTTTCATTTTTTTTTCAATTTGCTCAGTGAACTTTAGACATTGAATTTTTTTTTGTTACTCTAACGTTTTTCCCCTAGCATTGTGATGATGTTTATTTTTTAATTAATTAACATTTTATTTATATTATTTATATATTAATAAATAAAAACGCACCAAAAGGATGAAAAAGACAAAACTCAGATGAGTTCATACATGACACATATTTTTCATCAACGAGTCATCAACCCCGAGTCAAGCAATGGCTCCCATTGCACTTCCTCTTGCTCCTCCCCACTCGTTTCAACATCTTCAACATACTCGCTCCTTTACCAACTCAACCACATCAACCACCTTCGCCAACCCCTTCAAACCATGTGACTTAGTCCATTTAACTCATTCAATCCATACCTTCTTAAGAAACTCATCAAACATTCCACCTGGATGAAAAGAAGGGTTTGAAAGAAAAAGAGAGAAAAGGACAGAGGAGGGAAAGAGATCAACGTGTTGGAGAAGAAATGAGAGATTTGAGGTAATGATATGGGTTTTGTTGATGGACTTTGTTTCGGTTGCCATTGATGAAGCTTTGAGGTCAGGATTTGGGTCATCCTCCTCACTCCATTGATGCTGCAATCGTCATCCTCCTCACTCCATTGATGCTGCAATCGTCATCCTCCTCACTCCATTGATGCTACAATCCTCATCCTCTTCAACCCACTCATCTTCTCCCTTATCAACTAGTGTTTAAGAATAAAATTTATTTTATTTTTAATCATTTTTTCTAATTTAAAATTTAACTATTAAAAAATAATTTAAGTTATCCACGTCGTAACACCGTTACAGAGTAAATGGATGAGTGATTATAAAAAATTCATGTCTAAAATTCAGCCAGCAAATTGAAAATATTGAAAATACTTTGAGTGAAATAGGAGAAAGTAAAATTCAATGAGTAAGCGTGTAATTAGGTAAAGTTAATGAATTTAATTGCTTGAATTATATATATATATATGAAAATTTCTTTTATCATTTCTTTTGTAGTGACAAGTTCGTGTACTTTTCTCTTTCAAACGATGAATCTTTAACCATTGCTGATAGAAATACGAGTTTGGTTCCCATTAAGACGTTGATCCATACCATTCCTCTTGCACGAACCTATTTGCTTTACATGGAACTATTTATGATTCGATCCGTTGGATAATTATTTACTTGTTTTCTTGTTGTATATATTATTTGGAATTGCTGATAAAAAATGGGCTCTTTCTCTTGCTCCTTGAAAGCTAGTCCTTTGAGTCTGTATGTGGCGTGAATGTTATGGAGTTTCTTCTCGCGGGACAGAAGTATCCGTCATCTATAGTTGGAAGGTAACTGTTCGTTCGATCCCTTTCAAGCAGTTGCTTCTGATGGAAAATGTTAATAAAATGGTATAAGTTTCAAGGAAATAATAAAATCATTGCCTTTGGTTAATTACTTCTTTATCAAGAAAGATGTGATATAGAAGAAGAGGAGGCAATTACACGATTACTTATATCTCAAACCCCAAAATCCCAATATTACTGTATTATTTGGGGCCAAAAATTGAAGACAACTCTAATGATAAAGGATGGATGATGTTGAGATGCCATTGCTTCTTAGTAACTCTCAGATTGATGTATCCATCCAAGAATGTACTGCTCATCAATTCACTCAGATCTTACTGGGAATGGAACAGTAATTGAAGAATCATCTATATTTGCTCCCGATCGACGAAACAGTTTCGAGGAATTCTGGTTTCCATCGGATTAGAGGTTCACCATTTTAAGGCCTTGTTAGCTCTACCATCAATATGCCAATTAGAGAAATTACACATGTAAACTCCATGAAGAGGAAAAAAAAAGGATCTTGTATTAGTATACCATAGCATTATCTTATTCCTGAATGTCGTATGCCTACTTTGGCCATGGTTAAAAAAATACCTATCGGTATCACAACATTTTCTTGGTCTGCAACTCACTAATCTCACCCTCTCTGCAATTTCCCATAGTTAAAATCAATGTACTGTTTCTGATCCTTGGAAGAACTCTGCAACAATCCCTCCTTGGCGACTGCAAAAATGAATTCGGGGGTTCAGATTGAAATACCATATAACTTGTGAATAGTAATAGAAAAGAAGTTTACCTTGAGCCATCGGTCATCATCAGTTTTCTTTACCACCACCACAAAATTGAGTTTCTCCGGCGAGTTCATTTTCCAACTGCAACGATGGTTGAATGTTCTATGATGATAGTAGATCCCAATAGTTTGGTTCTTTTCATGATAAGTCCTAACTTTGTACATGTAGAAAAGAAAGGGTTTCTGGCAAGGGTGCTTTACAACATGCCTAGTGTTAAATGCATAAGCAGTGTAATCATTTCGCTTGTGCCAACTATAAAATGTTCTACTCGGCATCTCAAGCTCTCTAGGAGACATCACTCCCCTCAAGATTTGAACCACATAGCCCCACGAGACCGAGATGGACCAGTATCGCGTAGAGTCGTAACAGATGGATTGTTGCACTAGACTTGCCGAGTCCAATTTAGCGGCTTTAAGCAGGTGGGAAATAGCTCGTGCTCGTCTCATGCCAGGGAATATAGGATACAATACATCTAGGTGATGAAGTGATACCAAAGGAGTCACTGGATGGGCCCCCAAGAGGCCTAATACGTTACCATACACATCATACTGTACAAGCATAAGATTCATACATTATGTTTGATGGGGGAAAATATTCATACATTTGCATTGCTTCAGAAGTGGAAGCTTTACCTGATGGAAGCCAAGCTCCCTGGTGAGGGGCACCCCAAGCTCAGCCATGCAAGCCTGTATCCTGTCATCGCTACCGTATAATGATGGATACCGTTGTATGCATTTGTCCTGCATCTTTGACAACTCTTTTGCCAACGGATAGCTTATTGCAAATCCACCCCCTCCGAAAGCCATTGAATATGAAAACAATATATTCTGAATATGACTCTCTGATGCACTCCCAATGTAATAAAACTGTGTATGATCATATTTAGACAGCACCCTGACCAAATTATCAACAATAAAAGCGGTGTCATCATCCCCCATAACGAACCACCTAACATCCTCCATTTTAAGCTTCAATGTCTCCGAGACCACTCTCGTTATCCTCAATGCTGATCTAGACCCCACCCTGTTTGAGTACTTAAAATGAGACGTATTCGCAGAAACTCGAATCTCCGGCAGCGCTTCGCCTTTCTTGGTCACCACTTTCTTATCCAACCAAACCGCCCCTCTAGTCTGATTCGGCCTCCACCATGCTTTTATGTACTCTTTCCTGGTCTCCCACAAATGGGACGAAGATGCTAATCCGAAAGCAATGTGTTTCAGCTGAGTATCGAATCGTTGGTATCGCATCGGGGGTGGCGGTGGTTCAACAACAGGGCTCACTTGCTTTTGCTCTACTGGCGAAGAGGTGTTGGAGGAATGGTTAAAGGGTGGTGCTATAATTTTGTTGGAGATTGTGGTTAGAGCGGGACCTTTGCGCTCAGTTTTGCTGAACATGATGTTGGAGTATGCAATGTACAATAAAGCCATAGCCAGGAGCAAATAAATGGTTAGCCCGCGCAACCTGTTATGTCGCATGCGTTGCTGGGTAGAGTTCATTTGTTTTCCTACAAGTGTTAAACGTTTATTTTGCTTTTGTTTATCTTTTGTTGATGATGGTGATTTTGTTGTTTGATGCTTCCAATGTTTTCGGTCCAAAGCATGGACAAGGACAAGGATTGTTATAGAAATCAGCTTGGACTGAGAATTGTTCGGATCTAACTGACAATTTTTATTTTCACCATCAATGTAACTATTGAGATTTATGTAAATTCTTCTTAAATTCAAATTTATATATATTAAAAAAAGACTTGTATAGAATTCCATAATATGTACATCGTAGCACATTTCATCAGGAAATATCCACATTTAAAGTTTGCGAGTTTGGGTGTGATTCACCCAATTACAAATTAAATACACTTATAATTTCCCCATAACTTTAATCTATATTATTTTGTATCATAGGTTGAAAGAGAATATTTTATATAAAAATATATTTTTAGAATTTTTTCGATGCGTACAAACCAAGCAACTTTAATAGTTAAAGAATTGTTATTTTTTTCAGATCCTGAATTTAAGTACTGCATATACCGGGATATAAGCATTCATTTTCAAATAATTAAGATTTTTTAAATCGATATTAACTGATATTTATTCAGACGTATAAAAAAAGAATTTTATTCAATGCAAGGTTATAATAGAGAGGTAAAGAATTTATATATAAATGTATTGATTACATGTTTGACCACACAGATAAGATATATTTTATTAAATCATTTTATTACTTTCCATCTTCATCGTTTTTCTAATAAGGATAATCTACTAAAATAATCACTTAAATATAAAAAAATGGTGTTGACATGATCATTATATTCTAATTTTGTCAATATGAATAAGCAACTATTTAAGTGGTTTCAATCAAGTCATTTGTTGTTAAAATCTAAAGAAGATAAGACGTGACCGTTAAAAATATTGTATTATTATATTGGTCATGTTACTTATATTTTTATTAATTTGGTCTTAATTTTAATTTAATTCAATAAATTAAACATTCAATTAGTTAATATATAGCTTAAATGGTGTCTACCCTTCCCACTTCTCTCTCGTTCTCAAATATGGAATTATACAAATTTTTGTTAGCTACCACGTCATCCCATATGTTAAGTTCTAATGACATGTGACTTGATTGATATCATTTAAATAGTTATGTTGTCATATTTATAAAATTAAAAGTGTAATAGTCGTATTAACATCATCTCCATAATTAACTCATCATTTAACTTGTTAATAAATTTTATTGAATTTTGAATGCTAAACCATCAAGATATTTTCTTAACAAACACTACATCAAAACTGTTCTATAGCGGCATTTTTAGTAGCGTTTTGAGAGTAAACGCCACTAACTTTAATCAAATAGTGGTGTTTACACTCCAAACACCATAAAATGGTAACTTTAGTGGCATTTTTATACAAAACACAACGATAGAGTAGCACTTTAGTGCGTTTGTATAAAAATGCCGCAATAGGGTTCATCTATTGTGGCATTTTTTCGACAAACGCCGTAATAGAGTAGTACTTTAGCGGAGTTTTTATACAAACGCCGCAATAGGTTCATCCATAGTGGTGTTTGTAAACAAATGCCGTGAGAGTATTAGTTTAGCGGCGTTGTTATAGAAACGCCGCAATATTGTTCATCTATAGTGGCTTTTTTTAACAAACGCTGCAACATAGTAGTACTTTAGCGACGTTTTAACACAAACGCCGCATAGGCACTACAACAAAATAGGTCTATAAACACATTGTTAGTGGCGTTTTTATAGTAAACGCTGCTAACTTTACACAGATAATGGCGTTTATGGACAAAACACCACAAGATATTAACATTTGCGGCATTTTTAGACAAACGCCGCAACAAACTCATACTTTAGTGGTGTTTCTACGATTAAAATGCCGTAATTTATTAAACATATTGTGGTGTTTGTATTTACAAACGCCGCAATTGTTGTTGTCCCATACCCTTTAGTGGCGTTTATAAAAACGCCGCTATAGTCTCATCAATTTGTGGCATTTTGTGGCGTTTGAATTTACAAACTGCTAAGGTTATATCTTTAATCCTGCGAAACCATTTCCCCCTTTCCATCTGTGTCTTTACCTATTTTCAGTTATCCCATACAAATTACTCCACAAAACAACTCCTGGTCATTGTCGCTCGAAGCCGTTGTCACCTCCACTGTCACGTCGTTGAACACCGTCGCGAGACTACCGCCGTCAAGGTTGAACACCATTCTCTCTTCAACTCACATCGTGAGTCTCTGCTTTTTCGTTTTTCAGATTTCTTGCATCATTCAATATGTTATTTAAAATTAGTTTTCTTGTTAAATATTATAAGAATTTCAAGATTAAACGCAATCTTGCTTTGGGTATATTGCTTATAGTCTAATTAGTTGTAATGTATTGACATTTGATCTGGCTTCTCCTCTGGTTTCCTGTGAAAATAGGGTTTCTCTTTTGTCTATTTTCAATTGATTGTTTCATTGTTTTTTTTCTCGTTAATGCATTAGTTTGTTTTCTTCTTCTTCCTATAGTTTTTATTGATTTTGAAAATGTATCTCCTTAAACCAGTCGTGCTTCTGTGAACATTTCATCTAGACTGTTTTCTACTAAAAAGATCAATTAGTTCTTAGATGATCACAATTATTTGTTATGACATCAACAAGTGTTGGTAATCATAAAAACTCATAGGATTGCAAATGTATATAGATAGTTATGTTGTCTCTACATCTCAATACATAACAATTGATAATAAATTAAGTGTTAATCTGGAGTTTGAGGCATTTAAAGAGCAAAATGGAGCCTTAGTCCTTGGCTTTTATCTACTGTTAGTGAAAATATCATGCCTCACATCATTAGCTTGAATATTACTATAGAGATTTGGAACATGTGCATAGAATTTATAGTGGAAAGACTACTTATAGGTTAATGAATTATCACGTGAACCCCTCACCTTGTTAAGTAGTTTTGCTTTATCTGGATTGAGTTTTCTATTTCTAGGATTTGTTTCTTTTCTTAATTTAAACAAAGGCGTGCCTTTTTCGTTACATTTTGTTTGCATTCTTTACACCTAAGTATACTTATGTGCAAAAAGACGTGTGCATTATGCAATGCAGTTTCGTTACATTATACAGCATCTTAAGTGTATTGGTGACAATCAAAGTTCATTTAGCCCTTTCTCACCATTTATAACAGTATAATGTATAGGTTAAGGTCTAGATAAGAGGCCAAAAAACCACATCACATTTAAATTTCTAGATCATACAAGCAAATACATGGCTCAAACTATAGGTAGTTCAAATGAGTAGTTCAAACAACCCAATATGATCCAACTGAAATGGGAATAAAAATATATCCCTTATATTTTTCAACTTGCTAAAAGGTAACATTACCTGTTGGTTTCCCTTTACAATTCTCTCTATGGACTAAAGTATTTTCATGCGACCGGTAGGGCTGGCAATGGCATCCTGAAACTGTATGGACATATACAAAAACATGTAAGCAAAGGTCAGAAAATATTGTGACAAGAGTTGGAGTATGATGTGGTGCCAATCGGATTGACCATGGATATACTGCCAATAATGCTTAGTATCACTAAAATGATACTAGATTAAAGATTTTACTTCACCGTAAGGAAACAAAAATAAGAGTTAAACCTATGAAGCACTAATAGAATTAAAACTAAGGAGTATTGGAGTTTTTAGGATTACACTGAAAATGAGTAAGAAAATAATCACCACTTTAGGATTACAGAGAAAAAAATTGTTCCTATTTGGTAAACCCGATATTAGTTTTCTTTTATCTTTACAAGGTGGTGTCGCTCATGTTGTTTATATTGTTGTTGAAATTTTAAAAATTGCTTCACGTTTCATGGTAAGGAAAATGAAAACATCTAGATACCTAACCAAAGAAAGAGATCAGTGAAGCTAATAAATGTATTCCTCACATTTCATGATTAAGAAATGTTTATTCTTTTGGTTTTGTAATGAATCTTTTATTGAATGCATAATTGTTTTGGATGTCAATGCATCAACTAGATCATGACTTTCTTTTACCTTTTTTTTCCTCACCAACTGCTGACCTAGAAGACTTTATTTTGAGCAAGCATTACGATTGGAAGTATCATATGAAAGTGATTTCTAAGTTTTCTGTTTTTTACTTCATTAGATCTTTTATAGGTTTTAATTAGTTTCTATTAATCTTACTCTGAGTATATCAGTTGTTTAGATGATTAATGAAACTCATCTTAGAAGAAAACTAATGTCTGAATGATTAAATTGTTGTTTGATGAATGTATTTTCTTTAGACTTATGCTTGATATCTACACCAATGTATATTTGATACAAATGCTAGAATTCTAAACCTTACAAATTACTCATTAATAACCTAAACTAAACAAGGTACTTATTTCAAATTTCCTCTTTGAATAGTATCGGTACCAAAGGTATGGTACCGATACTTCCTTCTTTGTGGTATCGATACCATGATTTGGTATCGATACCCTTTCCCGGTTCTAGTATTCCATCTCAAAAATGGTATCGATACTCGATCAACGGTATCTGTACCCTGGGTATCAGTACCCTTGAATACCTTAAAAAATATAATGCCATCATCACTAATGGCTTCAGGTTCCACACAAAATCTCGTGAAAGATTAAGAAGAACACAAAATTATGGAGTAGTTGTTACTTCTTCAACTACAAGTTATGCTAGTGCCAGAGACAACCATCCTGCAGAGGGAGATGTAGAATATTATGGAATCCTTACGGATATCATTGAGTTAGATTATTATGGAAAACGAAAGGTTGTGTTATTTCAGTGTGATTGGGCTGATGTAAATATTGATCGAGGAATTAAAAGAGATCAATTAGGTTTTACAATGGTGAACTTTTCTCGATTAATTCACACTGGTCAACAATTGATGGACGAGCCATATGTATTTTCTTCTCAAGTCAAACAAGTTTTTTACTGCCACGATCCAATGGATAAGGGTTGGTATGTTGTACTTAATAACACCCTACGACTTGATAGACATCGGGGATGGAAGTAGAGATGACATAGAAAAAGATCAGAAACTTTGCCTTTTGTAGAACAAAATTTTAATGAACCTATTATTGGTACTAGTTCACAATTCCATTAGGTCCGGGATGACATGGATGAAGATATTTATGAAAATTGGTATGACATAAAAATGTAGTTATATGTTATATCTTAATTGTGTAATTTATAATGTTATCATTTATATAAGTTGATGTCGTCAAATATATATATTACTAGTATTGTTGTCAGTATTTACTAATATGGTTGTTTGTTTGTTGTAGATAATATGCCTAGGAGAAAATTAAGTGATCTGTGGATTGTTCGAGATCCTACAGAGGAGGAAGAAACAGATCATGAAGAGTCGATTGGTGTTGGATCTACAGAGAAGCCGGACACTGTTGAAGAAACTATAGAAATTGAAGGTAATGTTCGAATCCTTATTTAAATGGTGATTGATTTTATTATTGACTTGGTTTTGAAAAACTACACTAAATTATTTCTTATGTAGCTGCAATGGTCAAAGGCGCAACGATAATGAAGGAATTATACCAACTTTCTCTTGGGGATTGCGTTAGAGTTTCAAGTAATAATGTCGGTCAACCTATTGGGATAGAAGCACATGTTCTATCAGGTTACCTAGGCGTAATTGCACGAAATGAAAGTATTTTACCGATCAATTATGAGTCATGGCGTGCGATGCCCAATAGTAGGAAAAACTAGGCTATGGATTACATTAAGCTAATAATTTCATTGTAAAAAAATTATAAATTGTACTTCAATAGTAATATGTATTTACTTTCAATATTTGTATAAATTATAGGAGAAATTTTTATTAGAGGCCTAAGATGAATAATTGAAGAAAGCATTATGAAAGAAATTGAGAGACCACAAGTGTTTCTTAAAAAAGAAATATTTTAAGAACAACCTCATCCTTGAAGGAAATCTGCAAAATATCCCACCTGGATTGCTCAAATATCAATGGGAAGATACAGTCAGGTTTTGGAGTTCAAAGATAGGAGAGGTATGACGCGCTTTGAAAATAATATTATCTCACTAAATTATTGACTTTATAATTCATGTGGAGTTCAAATTGTAGGACCGAGAGCACGTTTGTATTGCTAGTAGACAACAACAAAAGTTTACTCACACTGCTGGATCGAAGAGCTTTGCTTGTGTAGCTCATGAACAGGTATTCGCGTTTTAATTATGATTATTCATATAGTCATTTTAAGTTGGTAGCATATAGTTTTTAACCATTTTTTATATTCTTTATTACTTTTTTGTAAGTATTAATTTATATTCACCATTGTAGGAAATAACGTCCGGCACTAGAGTTGGTCAAATACAACTCTTAGAAATCACACATACAAAAAAAGACGGCTCTTCTATGGCTCATGAAGCTGCATATATTATGGTATATTTACTAGACATAAAATTTGCATTATGTTATATTGATAGTATGAAATTATGTATTTTAAATAATTATTGAATTTGTTCTACGTTCTAAATTGATTATAAGGAAAAATTGAGTGATAAAAGGGTAGAATACAAAGCAACGGCTTTATCCCATGCTTCTATTAATGCGGATGAGATTAATAATCAAGTTATTGTTGAAGTTTTTGGTCTTAAAAGATATGGTCGAGGTCGTTATCAGGGATAATTTGTTACTCCAACCAAATTCTTTGGATCTAGCTCGTCTCAGTACATGTCATCCCATAGACAGTCTTCTAAACAATGAGTTATTCGATTAAAACAACATCTGAGTGAATTTGATGAAAAATTGCTCAAATGAAAGCCGAAGCTGAAGCGAAAGAAGCAGAGAGAGCAGTGAGAGAAGAGAGAGAAGCATCATTTCAGAGAAAATATGAAGAACTTCAACAACAAATTGAAACTATGAGGCATATGATACAGCAGAATCAAACACAAAATTCATCATCCTAGGTGTTTTCTTAGCTTACTGCTTACTTTATCTTATTGAAAAATGTTGAACTACATTATATTTAACTTCAATGTTTGTAAACTTTGATTTATTTATGTTTTTATGTATTATTACTTATTTCGAATCTTAATTAAATTTACTATAAGTTGTTGGACATTGTTACAGGTTAAATTTGGGTAATACAAAATAAGAAAAAAATATGTTAAAATCATTTTCATTAGTGGCGTTTTAGTGGCAAAACGACAATAATGGAGTTCATATATACCGGTTTTTTTACGATTAAACGTCGCTAAACGACCAACTTATTGTGGTTTTTCTGCCAGATACGCCGCTATATATCAAATATATTACGGCATTTTTTACTATCAATGTCGCGAAATATTTATTCTACTGCGGCGTTTGTGGTCGCAAACGCCGCTAAATATCGAACTTGTTTCTGCAAAACGGTTATAAATATCAAACAAATTGCGGTGTTTGTATTCTAAAACGCCGCAATATAACATGAGCTTTAGCGGCGTTTGTATACTCAAATGCCACTAAATCACCTGACTTTTAGCGATGTTTATAAGTAGAAAACACCGTTAAAAGTTGCGGCGTTTGTAATAGCGGCATTTTTTTTGCGCCAATAGTATTTTTAGCGGCGTTTTTAAATTCCGATATGAGGTCAAAAAAACTCTGCTATTGACCACTTCTACTGTAGTGAAAATATAAGTTCTAAGTACTGAATATCAACTCCTAAATATATTAAACCCTAAAAATAGAATTTAAATCTTAATTAAATATTAATAAATGCTAAACTTCTCACTTCAATCTTAAATTTTAAAAACTGGTGTAAAAATTGACGGCTATCCTTTGTCCGGCATACGTTGAGCAATAAATTAACAAGCTTGAAACCTACTCAAAGACATCCATGATGTACTCTAAGATTGCGAAGAAAAGAAAGTGATAGATGCAAGTGTCAAACGTTGGCTAACTAAACTCAAAGGAGTATCGTATGATTTGGAGGACGTGTTGGACGAATGCAACTTTGCATCCTTGAAACCCATATCAGTTGAAAATGGGTTTTTTCACAAGGTACTTTCTTTGATCTTCTGTGATTTATTTGGTCGTGTTTGTTGGCATCATAAAATTGTTTTCCAAATAGAAAGAATCAATGATGGTCTAGATGAGATCGCCAAGGAGAGAGATGTATCAATTTGTGAAAAGAGAAATCAAACAACCTAGTCGAGTCGAAAGTACATCTTTTATCGATGTGTCGAAGTTACATGGTCGAGATGAAGTGAAGAAAGAGATAGTGAGTACATTGTTGAGTGAGGATAACAGGCAAACCATATCCCTTGTGGGGGATGGGAGAGATAGGCAAAACAACTCTTGCTCAATTGATCTATAATGATTGTCAAGTTTCACAACACTTGTCCAAAATGATTTGGGTGTGTGTTTCTGACTATTTTGATCAACACAAAATAGCTAGAACAATCCTTGACGCATTAACTCGCCAAAACTCGCCGATCCCTACATCATTAAAAGGAATTTTTAGCCAAATGTTTGAAAATATCACAAACTGATAAGTGCTTTATTTGGTTAATATTTTACTTTTAAATTACTCCTTAATCATTGGTTGTTGTGGCTTATTTGTTCGTTTTAATTCATTTTATATGCAAGACGCTAGATTTTAGAAATTGCACTAAAAAGGACAAAATTGTGCAGTTTTTTTTTTCCGAAATCAAAGCTGGATTAGTGGGCATGATTTTGGGCATTAAACATCCGATGAGGTGATGACGTCAGCACCTTCTAGAAGGTCCAGTCAGCCGCATGTTTATGCAATCCGAATTTGAATTAAACTCATATTTTAGGATAGTATTTTAAATATATATTTTATCTTTGTTTTAGGTAGTTTAGTTTAAATAGCTTTAAGTGTTTTAATTAGGATTTATGATATTATATTTTCTTTGTTTTAGGTAGTTTTGTTTAAATAGTTTTAAGTGTTTTAATTAGGATTTATTTCTTTATTTTATGAATTATCTTTAGCTTATTTTTAGGATTTTGAAGGCTATAAATACCCTCTTAGGGTAAGCCTAGAGAAATATCTCTCACATCTCAGAATTAAATCTTCTTTTTCTCTCTAGCTTTATAAATTTTTTTTCTATTTTCTTTCAAGCTTTGAGTATATATTTTCTATTTTTTTTAAATTTTGTTTTTAGATATGCTAAGTATGAATTTGGTCATGCTTAGCTAATTTTCTTTTAAGCTGAAGGCTAAAGTGAAAGCTCAATTCCTAACGTGAGAATTGTAAGGCACTTAAATCGCTTCGGATTTTTCTCTGTTTTCAAGGCTTATTTTTCAAATCAAAACGATTTTCAAAACCAAACGTCGATGTTGGTCTGGATGTTGTTATGGTTAACGTGGGAAGAAGGATCGACTTACTGAAGCACATTTGACTTCCTGTGAACACACTTAGAAAAATTGTTTGCTAAGAGGAAACAAAGATCGTAATCAGTTATTGCTGAAACAACATAATCCGAGTAGGCAGCTTTTCAAACTTCAACGTTTTAAGATCTACAACATTATTATTGCTTAGATCAACTCACAAACAGAAATTTTTAGAGTGCACTTGGATATTTGGTACACAAAGCATAGTCACGAGGAATTATCCTTGTAGACAAGTAGTAGACATGAATCTTGAAATAAAGATCTATTTCGATGATCCGAGGAACTTGAGGCGAAGCTGACGTCTGAGGCTGTTTTTACCATAAATATTCTTTATCTCGATCTCTTTTATTTATTTAATTTTTTATTTAATCTTTATCTTTATCTTTAAACAATTTAAAAATCCCCTTTTTATCTTTATTATTATCTTAAAAATTATTATTTATTATTTTATTATTATCTTTCCCTTTTGAAACAAATTATAATTATTTATTTTATTTTATTCTATCTTTTCATCTTTATCTAAAATTATATCTCTTTCTACATCAAGAAAGAGTTTTACTAAATTAGAAACACCACAGTCCATGTGGATCGACCCTGCTTCTTTATACTACTCTCCCTTTTTACTTGTTAAGAAGCCGTAATTATTTTGATAGCAAAATGACATTTATCAAATAGGCGCCGTTGTTGGAGACTAACGGAAAATATTGATTTATTTTTTCTTTGTTTTTTGATTTATGACCAGAAGAAACCTAAGTGAATTAGTAGATCTTGACCCAGAGATCGAAGCATGAGAAAGAAGAATCCATGCCCAAATGCTTCGAGAAAAAAATAAAAAGACAAGAAGAACAAGAGAAGAGTTCAGAAACTAAATCAAATCCGAAGACAAACTCTGATGTAGACACATATAATGAAGATCAAATCTTGATGGAAGAAGAAGAACAAACGATTCGAGAGCTAGCCGCAACTCTTGTCACTCAAACGCCATTATGCATCAATTTTTCTAGTGGAGGGACTCCATTTTAATTAAATACGGGGCTTATTCATCTTCTTTCCACTATCTACTGTTTTCCCATTGAAGATCCACACAAACATTTGTTGGAGTTTCACGTGGTTTGCACTAGCATGAAACCACAGGGAGTTACCGAAGATCAAATTAAATCGAGGGCTTTCCCTTTTTTTTTAGCTGACTTGGCTAAAGATTGGTTATTTTATTTACCTCAGAATTTAGTTAATTCATGGGATGACATGAGTAAAATTTTTCTTGATAGGTTCTTCCCAGCGGCTAAAGCAAGCGAGTTACAAAGGAACATTCTTTCCATTCAGCAAAAGAACGAAGAAAGTCTTTATGACTATTGGGAATAATTTACAAAGCTTTGCGAACGTTGTCCGCAACACGAATTTAGTGAGAAAACGTTACTTTAATACTTTTATGAATGTCTTTTACCAATGGAAATGAAAATGGTAGATGCTACTAATGGAGGAGCATTAGTCAACATGACACCAACAACAATGAGAAAATTGATTTCAACCATGTCGGCCAACTCTAAGCAGTTTTCAAGTGAATCCAGTCGACAGGTTCACGGGATAAGTACCCTTTGTCTTGTAAATAAGTTAGATAAATTAACTGAAGTTGTTAATTCACTCGTTGCAGGAAAATCTGAAGCAACATAAGCATGTGGGATATGCACGAAACTAGATCATCCGACGGACTGTAGCCCGATGATACAAGAAGGAGGTAATACAGAAATTAATGTTATAGGGAACTTTCCAGGTCCTCCACAAAGAAAATACAACCCACACATCAATACTTATAATCCGGGATGGCGAGACCACCCAAACTTCAGCTATATGACGAATCAAAGGCCAGCTTATCAACCAAGACCTCATCTTTAAGAGCAAACGAAAAAGCCATCATTGGAGGAAATCATAGGAATAGTTAGCAATTTCACAAGAAAACCTAGTTACATCCTAGAAAAATCTACGTGCGTCCCAGGAAAAATTCCAAAGCTGAACCAAGACACATCTTCAAGAGTACGATAACCTAGTGAGCTGACTAGCTCAAACTATGGGGAAATTGGAATCACAAGGAAGACTACCTTCTCAAACAGAGTTCAATTTGAGAGAGAATGTTAGTACCATCACACTTCGAAGTGGAACAGTCATCTCACCCAAAGTTCCAACAGAAAAAGTTGCACATCAGGAAGAATAAGAAGAAACGTCACCTCCAGAAATACAAGGTACGTCTGACGCACATCCTTCTCTTTCTTCTCATGAAATCATGCCACCACCCTTCCCATCAAGGATGATAAAGCATGATAAAAGAGCTGAAGAAAGGGAAATCTTAGAGGTGTTCCAAAAAGTTCAAGTTAACATACCTCTTCTTGAAGTAATTCAACAAGTACCATGGTATGCTCGATTTTTAAAAGAACTTTGCACTAAAAAAAGAATTAATGAGGCAGGAAAAGGTAAATTTAGGAGAATATGTTTCCGCAATTTTTCAATGAAAGCTCCCACCAAACATGAAGGATCAAGGTATGTTCGCCATACATTGTAAAATAGGTAATTTTAAAATCAAACGTACAATGTGTAACTTAGGGGCTTCAATCAAGGTTATGCCATTTTTATTTATAAAATGATTACTAATGAGCCTTTGGAGGAAATAGGAATAAGCATACAGTTGGTTGATCGATCTGTGATCTATCTAGTGATATTGATGGAAAATGTCTTAGTAAAGGTCGATGTATTATTTTTTCCTGCAGATTTCTATGTCATTGACATGGAACATGATAGGTCGAATTCTTATTCCAAAGTACTCTTAGGCCAACCCTTCCTAAGAACCACACATACAAAGATCGATGTTAGAAGTGGTATATTGATAATGGAATTTAATGGTGAGATCGTTGAATTTGATGTTTACAAAGCAATGAAATACCCAAATCATGTTGAAAGAATTAATTATGTTGATTTTATATATCCTTTAATTGATGAATATATTGAATCTAATTTTTCTTATAATCTTTCCACTGATCATGAACTTTGCCACAAAGAGGAAGAAATGGAGTTTGAAAATATTCATTTAATCAATTCTGATTTATCGTCACCTTCCTCTAAAACTAAAATTTTACCCTTTTTTTGTAGGCACCTGAGATAAAATTGAAGCAGTTATCGAAACATTTGAAATATGACTTTTTGGGCGAAAATGGAACATTACCGGTGATCATCTCAAGTAAATTATCTGAAGGAGAAGATGAAGCTTTGGTAACGATGTTGCACTCTCACAAATAAGCCATAAGATAGACCATTACCGACATTAAAGGATTAAGTCCCTCAACTTGCATGCACAAGGTCAAAGTCGAAAAAGGAGTGAAGCCATCACGAGAAGGACAACGCCGATTAAATCCACCGATGAAAGAAATAGTAAAGAATAAAATTAAAAAACTCCTTGATGAAGAGTAATCTATTCGATATCGAATAGTATTTGGGTAAGTTTGATTCATGTGGTCCTTAAGAAAACGGGAGTCACAGTGGTCGAAAATAAGAAGGGGAGTTAATGCCAACAAAAGTTCAAAATTGATGGCGAGTTTGTATTGATTACAAGAATTTGAACTCTCTTACTCAAAAAGATCATTTTCTCCTTCCCTTTATAGACCAAATGATTAAAGGATTAGCTGGGAAAACTCATTAATGTTGCCTTGATGGTATTTCAAGTTTTTTCCAAATCCCAGTAGCACCCAAGAATCAAGTGAAAATGACTTTTACTTGTCCCTTCGGTACATTTGCATATAGACGAATGCCCTTTGGCCTTTGTAATGAACCGACCACCTTCCAAAGATTTATGTTGAGTATATTTTCTGACTATGTGGAAAAAGACATCAAAGTCTTGATGGATGACTTTACGGTTTATGGTATTTTTTTAATAAATGTCTTGATAATTTAACAAATGTGCTTAAAAGATGCTTAGAATATAACCTTGTTTTAAACTATGAAAAATGCCATTTTATGGATGATAAAGGGTTAATTTTAGGCCATATTGTTTCCACAAAAGGGATTACGTTTGATAAAGCTAAAACAGATGTTATATGCTCACTTCCTTACCCCAAAAATGTGAGGGAAATTCGTTATTTTCTTGGCCATGCAGGATTATACTGTAGGTTTATTAAAGACTTTTCAAAAGTAGCACAACCTTTATGAAATCTTCTTCAAAAGGATTAAGACTTTGACTTTAATTCAAAATGAAAGGAGACTTTCGATTCATTAAAGGAAAAGCTTATTTCCGCTTCAATTGTTCAGTCACCAGATTGGAATTATCCCTTTGAACTTATGTGTGACGCATCAGATACTAGCGTTGGAGCCGTTCTCATGAAAAAAATAGGGAAAAAGCCACATGTCATAGCCTATGCATCCTGAACTTTGAAATCGGCTCAGGAAAATTATTCAACTATTGAAAAAGAACTTTTTGCTATAATTTTTGCTTTAGAAAAACTTAGATCTTATTTGTTTGGCCTAAAATTACTATTTTTTCTAATCATGCAGCTTTAAGGTATTTGATGAGCAAAAAGGAAGCAAAACCAAGGCTTATCCGATGGATCATTCTTTTACAAGAATTTAACTTGAAACCAAAGACAAAAAGGGATTTGAAAATCTGGTAGCAGATCACTTGAGTCAAATTCCCCTTTTCACATCTGACCCACCACTAAGATAAGAATTTCGTGAAGAAAAACTGATGGTGGCGCGAAGCATAACTCCATGGTTTACAGATATAGTTAATTATTTGGCCACATGTAAGTTACCATTAGATTTACCAAGAGCTGAAATCAATTGAATTAAGCGTGAATCCCAATACTATATTTGGGACAATCCTTACTTATGGAAGCACTGATCGGATCAGATAATTCAAGGATGTATTGCCGAAAGTGAGGTAAATTCAATTTTACTATTTTGTCATTCTTACTCTTGCAGTGGTCATTTTGGGCCAAAACGTACAACTCATAAAATTCTTGAATGTGGTTTCTTTTGGCCTAATATCTTTCGACACTCATATCTATTTTGTAAAACTTGTGAGAGATGTCAACGTAGAGGTAATTTAAGCCATAGGAATAAATGTCTATTAATCTTGTACAAGTTTGTGAAATTTTTATGTTTGGGGAATTGATTATATGGGTCCTTTATTTCATCATTTGGAAATACCTATACTATTTTAGATGCATATTATGTTTCTAAATGGGTGGAAGCTAAGGCCACTTGGAATAATGATCCTAAAACTACGGTTAATTTTTTGAAAAATACTATTTTTTCTTGGTATGGTATGCCACGTACTATAATAAATGATAGAGGAACTCATTTCATCAACTGAGTAATCGAGACGCTAATGAAGAAATTTGAAGTAAGTCAAAGAATTGCTACCACTTACCATCCACAAAGAAATAGACAAGCCGAAGTATCAAATTAGAAAATTAAAATAATTCTTGAAAAAATTGTTAAACTGGACCGAAAAGATTTGAGTTTAAAATTAACTGATGCACTTTGGGCATCTCGAACCGCTTATAAAGGTCCCATTGGGATGACACTATACCGACTTGTTTTTGGTAAACCATGCCATTTATCGGTTGAGTTAGACCATCGGGCTTATTGGGCAGTTAAACAATGTAATATGGACATGGATGCGGTTGGTGAAGCTAAAAAAATTCATTTTCAAGAACTAGAGAAAATCTGAAAAATGCTAATGACAGTGCTCAAATATTTAAAGAAAAAAAAAAGAATTTCATGATAGTCGAATTTCTTTTAAAACATTTTCTCTCGGTCAAAAAGTTATATTATTTAACTTTAAATTCAAACTTTTTACAGGGAAACTCAAATTAAAATGGCTCGGACCATTTACAGTGACCCAAGTATTTCCTCATGGTGCTGTTGAAGTTGAAAATAATTCAGGAGTTCGATTTAAAATTAATGGCCAAAGATTGAAGACATATTATGAAAATTCTCCGGTTGGTCTAATCGAAGAAATCAATTTAGAGGAACCCACAGTCTGAAAAATCAGGTCGCCGAGCTAACGACGTTAAACAAAAGCGCTTGATGGGATATAACCCATTTCATTTTATTTTCGTTTTTAATTTCATTTTCATTTTGTTTTATTTTTATCAAAGTTTTTCCATTTATTTTATTTTATTTTATTTTATTAGATGCTTAATTTTATTTTATTCTTCTCTGAACAGATTTGAATTCTGATTGAATATTTAACTAAAGAGTAGAGTTTCACGTCTAGAAATAGAAGGCATGCACATGTTAGCATAGCCCAAACCCCCAGGTGGCGTAAGTTAGCATACCACAAGTCAAATTTATTATTCCCTCTTATGTAGAAAATTCCAAGTTTGAAGTTACTTTAGCTTCAAATTTTTTGTGGACCCACCTTATCTATCACTATATCTACCATTACAATTTTAAGCCAATCCCAACAAATTATCATTCCACCTTTTCAGTTTGACTAAAAATCAAACTCTTCCTTTTCTTTCTTTTATTCCCCACGTGAGAAGCCCCCTAAAACAACCCAACAATTTTCCTTCATCTTTCACTTCAACCGCATGCCCCTTACACTTCCTTTCTTTGTTTTTTCGATTAGCCACCACACTATACTTCGTTGTCGGTCATGCTTCATCGTCGTTCATCACTCGTCGCCTCCCCTACACGTCGATCACTCTATTTCTTTTCACCATGGTACGAACATGCAACCAAGAGAACCAAGCAGTTCTGGCATCGCTCAACATTGGAGTACTCTGCCGCCACGCCACTCTGATTATCATCGATATTCCAAGCAATTCTAACCCGCTACCCATGCCACCACCTCCTCAACGCAGTGCGCGACGGGCAAAAGGATCAACATCGAGGACCCTAACGCATGCACCCAAGACCACCGTATTTCCTCCATCGCTCGACCATTCCACCTCTTTTCACCGTCACACTATCGGATCGAGCACTACACGACCATCTAGTCCTTCATCACCAATGACCCTGATATTTTACTCCATGCCGTCGGGTTCGAGAACGCGTTCAATGCCAAATGTCGAGTCTCTGTCGTTTACTACACTTGAACAACCCGAGGTAAATTTTGAACCTATCGATATTGAATTGTTACTAATGTGGCACCCTGTTTTTGGCTATTCTGATGATTTTAGGAACGTATTCAGTTTCTCGGGTGGTTTACCACCAAAACTGAGCCTCGCATCTTCATATGGGTATGCACCTTCACCGCCTTGTAGCTCATTCGAGCAGCCACAACCTACATCCTTTGTAGCATGCTCGGATGAAACCGAAGGGCCACCAGATGAAACATTCGATCCTTTCGATAAAAGAAATCGAAGAGACTGAACCTACTCTGTACCACCCGAGGAGTTGCTGCAAGGTTATCTTAATTTTGTTGGTGACGACGCAAGGAGTTTTGATAGCAATCGTCACCATAGGTTTCAAGTGTGTAAGTATATTCCATCACGTACACTCGATACTTTACACTTACATGATGTTGTGATGCACTATTTTGATGCTATTGGTTGGACTCCCTATTCAAATATTAGATGTGATACTTATTACAAATTAGTCTTTGAGTTCTATACCACTTTTTTTTTTCTGCAGTGTCATGCCATATCTATGAATTCACCTGATGTTATAGGTTTTCGGCTGCTAGGATAATATTTTAGGATGTCGTTAAATGATTTCAACTTCTATACGGGGTTTATGACTGGTGTCACAGACCATGATTATATGACATCTTTACGAGAGATTCCGTAAGACTTTGACACTGATATAGCTTGTAAAGAACTTATAGGATTGGCAGGCATTAAATTTGATGCACACATTACAAAGGCATGACATATTCACGACCCCGTTCTCCGTTACATCCACTGATTCCTTGCTTACAACTATTCCGGGCGTAATGATACTACATCTTATTTGAGTAAGGTTTAATTGTTTTTCTTATGGTGTATGCAAACCAGAACGAGGGTAAACTTTGGATATTGGTTCGCTCTAGCCTTCGTGTGGGTTGTACGAACCAATTGACCCTTGATTCTTGGACCTTATATTGCACATTTAGCATCTCGTTTGTTTCCATTGACACTTAATACTATGAATTTTACTCATGTTTTTCTATGGATCCACTTGATGGTAGGTGCTTGGACTCAATGGGACTTCTTGCAGGCACTCCCGCTACCCCCCACATTGTACCTCCCGTCACCCTTACACCTCGTAATGGGCCCGTGTACATGAGACAGACTGAACTACTTCTGGAAGCCAGTTCCCAATCGGATATGCAAGCCGAGATTCAAGGCATGTCTGGTCGCCTTGACACTATTTAAGCCCACCTTGCCGAGGTTCTTTCTTACCTTCGCCCGGGCTCGTCTTGATGTGGCTGTGGCCGTGATCTCCACTAGATTGGGGAGTATTCATTTTCCCTCTCTTTGTTTTGTTAATTTAATATACATTTTGGGACAAAACAGATTAAGTGAGGGGTGAAGGATAAGCATGTCAATTTTTTCCCGATTTGTTTGATTGTTTGAAATTGAGATATTCTGATATTGATGTGTTGAGATCGTTGGTTGCTATTCTTGAAATTCATTTTGTACTATTGTTTCCTTTTGGATTGTAACCATGTTTTGATCAAATTTAATTTGCATGATTGGTGATTGGTATAACTGGTGAATTTTTTGTTGAGTATTGATATTTCATGCTTTATAAAGATGAAGTTGACTCAGTATATATAAACTTTTCTTGTGAGATTTGAGCCTAACGAGCATACATTGTCTTTCTTGGTCATTGTTTGACTTGACTGTGCCGGACTAATTAGGATGTTCTGGAACTTGTAATCACAATGCATATCGATACTACATGTTGGACGTAATGTTTTGATGTGATAGGGGCACGTAGGATAAACCCATTTTCCCAAAAAGCCTACCCATTTACATATCCACTAGTGAACCACATTTGAGTCTATTTCCCTTTCTTTGTTTTACACCTTGTAATTAAACCCGAAGCCTTTCTTTTAATTTTCCTTCTCTTTTCACACCTTTACTGAGACGTGAGATCTTGTATCACTCTTGTTCCACAAAAAAAGTCAAAAAAATTGTTCATTGTTTCGAGCAACAAAAAAAGAAAAGAAAAATATTTCATTGTTTTGAACATCAGAAAAAGAAGAAGAAGGAAAATCGACCGTTTCAATTGCATTTCATTTATTCTTTTTCCTTATTTTATTGTTCTTCATGTTATTTCGTAGATTGTTCCTAATTGTATTAATCTCTTGTCTTGGTACTTAATTCGATCATCATGGTCTTTTTCCTACCCTAACCTAAGCCCCGTTATATCTTGTTTAAAGACCCCTTGATTATTGCATTATGTTCACTTTTAGTAGTGGAGACTTGATTGGATTACAAGCCTATGGTATTATTTTGGTTAGTTTCAGTTTGAGTGATTTCATTTACCCCAAACACTTTGAGCGGATATGAGTGAATCTTTGTAAGGTATTGAGTCATGTTTCATTGAAGTTGGAAATTAATTGGGATATCTTGCTTACTTTAATTTTTTTAGTTATGTCTTTGCTTGATTGTAACTTGAATTCGACAAATGTCATGGACATAGTTCGATTGGAAGTTTGAGAAATAAATTGAAATTGAAGATGACAACTTGTGATTTTGATGTGTTAATTGATGAATGCTTGAGGACAAACATTGAATAAGTGAGGGGGAATTTGATAAGTTCTTTATTTAGTTAATATTTTGCTTTTAAACTACTCTTTAATCATTGATTTTTGTGGCTTATTTGTTCATTTTAATTCATTTTCTGTGCATGACGCTAGATTCTGGAAATTGAACTAAAAGAAACAGAATTATGTAGTTTTTTATGTTGGAATCAAAGCTGGATTAGTGGGCATGAAACATCCGACGAGGCGATGATGTCATCACTTCTAGAAGGTCCAGTCAGCGTTTCTAGAAGAACGAATGGATCAGCCTTACGTTTCTGCAATCTGAATTTGAATTAAATTCATATTTTAGGATGTGATTTTAAATATTATATTTTATCTTTGTTTTAGGTAGTTTAGTTTAAATATCTTTAAGTGTTTTATTAGGATTTAGGTTATTATCTTATCTTTGCTTTAGGTAGTTTAGTTTAAATAGTTTTAAGTGTTTTAATTAGGATTTATTTCTTTATTTTAGGAATTATCTTTAGCTTGTTTTTAGGATTTTGAAGGCTACAAACACCCTCTCAGGGTAAACCTAGAAACACATCTCATAATTAAATCTTGTTTTTCTCTCTAGCTTTATAAAATTTTCTCTATTTTCTTTCAAGCTTTACACATATTTTTCTATTTTATTTTAAATTTTGTTTTCAAATATGCTAAGTATAACTTTGGTCATGCTTAGATAATTTTCTTTTAAGCTGAAGGCTAAAGCGATGGATCAATTCCAAATATAAGAATTGTAAGGCACTTAAATCGCTTCGGATTTTTATCTGTTTTCTGGGCTTATTTTTCAAATCAAAATGATTTTCAAAACCAAAAGTCGACGTTGGTATTAATGTTGTTATGGTTAACGTGGGAAGAAGGATTGGCTTATTGAAGAACATTTGACTTCATGTGAACACACTCAACAAAATTGTTTGATGAGAGGAAACTAAGATCAGAATCCGTTATTGTTGAAACAATATAATCCGAATCGACAGTTTTTCGAACTTCGACGTTTTAAGATCTATAACATTTTTTGTTTCTTAGATCAACTCACAAACCGAAATTTAAGAGTGCACTTGGATATTTGGTACACAAAGCATAGTCAAGAGGAATTGTCCTTTAGACAATTAGCCGACGTGAATCTTGAAGTAAAGATCTATTTCGATGATTTGAGGAATTTGAGGTGAAGCTGAAGTTTGAGGCTGTTTTTATCATAGGTTTTCTTTATCTCGATCTCTTTTATTTATTTAATTGTTTATTTAATCCTTATATTTATCTTTAAACAATTAAAAAAAACCCGCTTTTATCTTTATTATTATCTTAAAAATTATTATTTATTATTTTATTATTATATTTCCCTTTTAAAACAAATTATAATTATTTATTTTATTTTATTCTATCTTTTCTTTTTTATCTGAAATTCTATCTTTTCTTTTTTATCTAAAATTCTATCTTCTTCTAAATCAAGAAAGAGTTTTACTAAATCACAAACACCACAATCCCTGTAGATCGACCCTACTTCTCTATACTACTCTCCCTTTTTACTTGTTAGGAAGCCATAATTATTTTGATAGAAAAATGTAAGGAATGATGTTGGAATCTAAGAAAGGATTGAAGAAATAGAGTAGAATAGATTTAAGGAAAAAAGAACTTCAGTGTATTTTCATTGATGATTTTGTTTGTTGATTCCAATCGGTATATAATTGAAGATTGCTCAAATAAAAGATTGCTAACTGTATTGTCCTTTTCTAACAACTTAGAGTCTTCTTAATTGTTGTTTATTCTTCTGGATGCATTTTAAGTCTATTGGGCTTGTTCCTCCTCTGGTCCATGACACCCATTTGGTCCTTGCTCCCATCAGCTATGTTCCCCGCCTGGTTCATCTGATCTTTGCTCCCGTTAATTCCTTTTTTCCTCCAAAATCCCTAATTTAATTCCTCTTTTCTTTGCAATTGAAATCCCTAGTTCCATCGTTTTTCCCAATTGCTCTTCATCATTTCCCATTTCCACCTCGTGGGTCATAAAAATACCCCAGCTGCAATCGATACTTGTCTCCAAGGATCGAAGTCATGAAATTGTGATCGCAACACCGTGAAATTCTCCCATATTGCATTTTCCACTCCCAAATTTGACCACTGGACTAATAGTTGAGTGATTGCCTTGTTGTTCTTTTTCATAACTCACTTATCCAAAACCAAGGCATGATAAACCCGAAGCTGTCCATCTGAAGTTAGTTCAGGAGGGTCTCTCGAAGAACATTTTTGTCCCTAATTTTCTTTTCAGAAGACTGATGTGAAATACCAGATAGAGTCGACAATGATCTGGTAATTAAAGTTGGTATGCCATTGAACCAATTTGTTTTATAATTTTATAGGGACCATAGTAGCTAGCAGATAATTTTAGATTTCTTCGCAAGGCCAATGATGTCATCTTATAAGGTTAAAGCTTAAGGTAAACCTCTTCCCATTCGTGAAACTCTATAGCACTGCATTTTTGTTCTGCCTAATGTTTTATTTGATGTTGTGCTTTGCTAAGTTGGTCAAGTAGTATACTGTTGACATTGTCCCGTTTTTGCATAAATTATTGTACATTAGCCACCCTTGATTCAGCCGTCCAAGTCATTGTTGGTGGAGTGTAGCCATATAAGGCAATAAAGGGTGTAGTACCTAATACGGTGTGAAAAAATAGTGTTGTACCACCATTCGACTGAGATAACCACTTAGCCCAGTAATTTGGCTTTAAAAACAAAGTCCCCGTAGGTACTGCTCCAGACATTGATTAAGCCTCTCGGTTTGACTATTCGTTTGAGGATGATAGACAGTCGTAAATAGGGTTGTAGTCCCTAATAACTTCAATAATTCATTCCAAAAAGTACTAGTAAAAATATTGTCTCAATCGGAGAGAGCAACCTTAGGTTGACCATGAAGTTTGTAGACTTGATCTAAGTAGATCTTAGCAGCTTCAGTAGCTGTGAAATGATGGACCACAAGTAAAAAATGTCCATAGTTGGTGAACTTATCAATTATCACCAAAATAGAATTGTATCGATTAGAAGGAGGCAACCCCTCAATAAAGTCCATCGTAATAAACTCCCTAGCTTGCTGTGGAATTGGTAAAGGTTGTAGTAGCCCAGGCTGTAGGACATGTTCATGTTTGATTCTCTGACATACATCACACTGTTGAACATTCTGTTTAACCAATGCCTTCATTCCTTTCCAGAAGAAATATAATTCCATTCGATGGTAGGTAGCTTGTATCCCAGAATGTACACCTTGTGGTGAATTATGATGTGTAGAAAGTACTTGTTCTCTTAATCCTCCTGTTTCACCAACATACATTCTACATTTGTATCTTAAGACACATTTAGAGTAATACCAATCTGGTATGCCCCGATTATCAACTGGAAGCTTATGAATTAGATATTTTCCCATAGAATCACCTTCATAACTGTTTTCCACCTCATGTACCCAAGTAGGAATTACTACTGTAGTAGATAACTGATTTAGTTCAGAATATTCTTTGAACCTCTTGATAAGGCATCAATAGCTTTATTGTGTTTTCTTTTGTGAAACTAAATTGAGTAGTCCAGTCCCAGCAGTTTGGTAAGACCTTTCTTTTGAATAGTAGTTGTGAGCTTTTGTTCTAGTAAATCCTTAAAGGACTCATGGTCTGTTTTGATTGTAAATGGACTCCCTTCTAGATAGTGTCTCCATTTAGAAATAACCATTAGTATTGCTAAATACTTTTTCTTATAGATAGACAAGTCAATCTGCTTTGGTCTCAAATCTTTACTGAGATAAGCAATTGGTTTACCCTCATGGGATAGGACTGCGCCTATACCCTTGGAACTAGGATCAGTTTCCAAACAAAATCATTTGCTGAAATCAGGTAGTACTAACACTAGAGAATTACATATAGTCTTTTTAAGGATGATAAATGTATTCTTAAATTTCTTAGCCTAGACAAATTAGTCATTCTTTAACATTGTAGTGAGGGGTTTACTAATCTCTTCATAACCCTTAATAAACTTTCGATAGTAGCCAATGAGGCCCAAAAAACCTCCTAAAGACTTAAATTCTTCAGAATAGACCACTCTCGTATGGATTGAATCTTCGATGATTCTGTAGCTACTCCTTGTTGTGAAATAGTATGTTCAAAGTACTCCACTTCAGTTTGGCCCAAAAAACATTTATTTCTCTTAGCAAAAAGTTGATTTTTTCATAGAATCTCCAAAATTGTTCGTAATTGATGTGCATGACTGTGCAAATCAGGATTGTAGATTAAAATATCACCAAATAACACTAGGAAAAATTTCCCAAGGTATGCTCGAAATAGATCATTCAAAAGAGCTTGAAAAGTAACTGGTGCATTAGTTAAACCAAAGGGCATCACCTTAAACTTAAAATGACCATGGTGTGTCCTGGAGACTGTTTTTGGAATATCTTCAGTTGTAATCTGGATTTTCCAGTATTCGAATCTCAAATCTAATTTAGAAAAAAATTTGGCTCCAGCTAGTTCATCCACCACAGGAATAGGAAACTTGTTCTTCATAGTTAGTGCATTTAACTGTCTATAATCAATGCACATTCTCTAACTACCATCTTTCTATTTAACTAATAGGCAAGGTGAGGCAAAAGGGTTTTTTCTACTTTGAATGATTGATGAAGCTAATATTTCAGCCACTTGTTTTTCGACCTCGGTCTTCTGATGGCAAGTCATTCTGTAAGGTCGTACATTAACTGCTTCGGGTCCTGTTTTTAGGGTATAATGATCATGCTTTCTTTTTAGAGGCATTCCAGTAGGTTTTTCAAACACATCCTTGTAGTCAGCTATTACTGCTTGGATTGCAGGAGGTATTTCATTGTCAACAACCTCTACATTTAACATATAAATTTCCCCCACCAAGTCAGGGTTTTTAGTCATTAATTTTTGCATTCTGTTGCCTGAAATCATATTCATTGCAACAGTGTTCAGCCCTCCTTTCAATACAATATCTTTGTCACCCATTTTAAAACTAAGAGTCATGTTGTTAAAATCCATCAATACTTGATTGTATTTCATCATCCAGCCAACTCCTATTACCATATCACTACCCTCAAGGGGTAAAACCCTAAAATCATGGACAAAGGTGAAATCTTACATTTCCCAACTTAATTGTTTACTTTTTGTTGTACTGTAAAGTTTGTCACCGTTAACTACTATGATAAATAATGGATTAGTTTCCTCCAATTTCAATCCCTCTTTAGCCCACCTATTAGTGACAAAACTGTAAGTGCTGCCATTGTCAATCAAAATACTGAGTGGTTTTCGATTGATGAATCCTTGGATCTTTAAAGTGCTACTTCCTGAACTACCAATTATTGCACTTATAGAAATCTCAGGATCCCTTTCCTTTGATGTCATTCTATCATAAGTATTTTGTGTTTCCTATAATTCTTCTGATTCCTCTTACTCTTCCAGCTCTACCATTGAATTAAATTCTTTTAGCTTGCATTGGTGGCCTGGAGTGTATTTATCACCACATTTATAACATAAATTTCCCTCATATACTCCAGCAATGGTTATCTGCCTTGAGTCAAACCTTGGTTGCTTTTTAAAGGTGAACTCATGGATGAAATAGGTGTTATGTAACTGGTATTATGCCCTTGCATCATTGGTTTTGGAACACTTTAAATCTTTTTTCCACTTCCAAGGATAACTCATAAAGCTTTTCTTTTCGGGTAACTTCAGCTACAGTCTTTGGCTCCAAAACTTTTATTTTATGTTTCAGTTCCTCCTTAAGGCCGCTCAAAAAACTGGAAACAAAATATCCCTCTCCTAATTTAGGGTTAATATGAAGAAGAAAAGGTTGAAGTTCCTCAAACTGAACTTCATACTCCTCCACATAAGATATTTGAGTCAATTTATTAAACTCATCAGTAACATCAATATATCCCTTATAAGAAAATCTGTGACACATATCAGAAACAAATTCATGCTAAGTAACTCGACTTTTTTTCATAATATACCCATCAAACCATATTTCTGCCTTACCAGTGAAATACATAACAGCTACCTCTAACTTTTGAAATTCATGAACAACAAAAATAGAAAAATATTTCTCTCATTTCCTGACCCAATTCCTAGGATTACTGCCATCAAAGAACAAGAGCTCTATTTTGGGTTTTAGAAGAAGCATACCAGCATTTGTGTGGTTGGAATGTTTTTCCATGAATGCATGGCCTTTAATGGTAGATTGTTCCCCTGATTCAGTTGTATTGACTCCTACTTTCATATTAAAATCATCATGGGTTGTTTGACTAAAATCCTTTTGAAAAGTAGGTTTTGAGGCTAGAATCCATGGTTGTCCTGGTTGAAATGAATATTTCTCATGATCATCAATGACTGTGACTTGTAAAGGCAACTTACTTGCTACTTTAGTATGAGTTGTGGGTAATGGTTTTTGTTGTTATACAGGAGAAGACTGTCCAAACTCAGTTCTAGCTTTCTGTATCAACCGCAAAAGTTGTTGGAGGCATGTTTTAGTCTTATTTGTTGTTGTCTCCAAGGCTTGCGTCCTCTGCTCCAAATCACATTGTTGATGAAGCCACCAAGTTGGAATCACTTCTACTCGGGAGGACCCTTCTTGATCAGCAGGAATGATCGGAGATAGATCATTGTGAGTCATTTGGTGTGGTTTTCATGTTTTACCCATTTTGAAAACAAAATTCTTTACTTTTGGATCAAAATAACCTTGCTCTGGATACCAATTGTAAGGAATGATGTTGGAATCTAAGAAAGGATTGAAGAAATATAGTAGAATAGATTTTAATAAAAAAGAACTTCAATGCATTTTCATTGATTATTTATTTGTTGATTACAACCGGTATACAATTGAAGATTGCTCAAATAAAAGATTGCCAGTTGTATTGTCCTTTTCTAACAACATAGATTCTTTTTAACCGTTTCTTCTTCTTATGGATGCAATTTCAGGCTATTGGGCTTGTTCCTCCTCCGATCCATGACACTCATCTGGTCCTTGCTCCCATCAGGTATGTTCCCCTCCTGGTCCATCTGATCTTTGCTCCCATTAATTCCTTTTTCCTCCAAAATCGCTAATTCGATTCCTCTTTTCTTTGCAATTGAAATCCCTAGTTCCATCATTTTTCCCTAGTTCCATCGTTTTTCCCAATTGCTCTTCATCATTTCCCATTTCCACCTCATGGGTCATGACACAAAACGACAGTTATCACAAACAAAAAGGTCTTTTGTTTTGGATGATGTGTGGACGGAGAGAATGAAGATTGGGAACCTTTTAAAGCTATTCTTCGAAAGGGTATGTTCGGAATTCGGATTCTAGTGAATCAGTCGTGGTCGGGATGGATTTATATTTATATCGAGTGTTCCATTTAGAAGAACTATCCGATCACTTTAGTTGGTTGATACTAAGCCAAATTGTGCTTAGTGGAAAGGATAAGAAACTGTGTGAAACCTTGGAGGACGCTGGGAAGGATTTAGCAAAGAAGTGCGAAGGTTTGCCACTAGCCGCGAAGACTTTAGGAGGTTTACTAAGAGAGAAAAGTACTAAAGAGGAGTGGCTAAATGTGCTGAATAGTGAGTTATGGAGATTGAAGCACGCTCAAGAATATATATTTACACTTGCCTCCAGTAATAAGACCATATTTTTTGCATTGTGTGATCTTCCCCATATACCATGTGATGGAAAAATTAGAGTCAATCACACATTGGATGGCTCATGGTTACTTAAACTATGATCATGATGAGAATGTAGACATGGAACTAGTGGGTGAGGAGTACTTCAACTACTTAGCATTTCGCTCATTGTTTCAAGATTTTGAACGAGATGATTACGGAAGCATAAGGTTTTGTAAACTACATGACAAAGTGTATGACTTCATAAAATTTTGGGTTAAGAATGAAATTTCATACAAGGGGATGATTCTAATATAACTTTAGAGGTTGTCCGTCATCTTTCAATCCCTCGTGTATCAAATGGGAAGAAAACAGATTTTGCAGTTCATGTCTGAAACATGGGATGATATCCTACTCCTAGGATTACTCTTCTCAGAACCTTTTGAAATATCCCAAGCAAAAACAACATGTTATATCTCTTTAGATATTATAATATTTATTGTCCATAAACTCTTACGAGAATATTAAGTTGTACCCATAAATAACATGCTCTATCTCTTTAGCTATTATATTATTATAATTTTCGATTTCTTTAATAATACAAATGATGTTACTTTTTAGGTTCATATAACTGATTATATCGTTCAAATATATATGGATTTTTTAGTTTAACCACATGATACATCAACTTTCTGTCAATGGAACACTAAACATGGATGACAAAATCAGAACCTGCCCAGAACACGAACAATAATAACTTTCATTCTCGATGTTCACTTATTATGATAGATTCTACAATCCCAATTTCTAGAATCATATCAGTCAACTACGAGAATGTAGATTGGTGGCAGGCGTTGAACATGAAATCAACAAGCTTGAAACCTACTCAAAGACATCCATGCTGTGCTTGAAGATTGCGAAGAAAAGCAAGTGACAGATGCAAGTGTCAAACGTTGGCTAACTAAATTCAAAGGAGCATCGTATGAGTTGGAGGACGTGTTGGATGAATGCAACTTTGCATCCGTGAAACCCATATCAGTTGAATATGTATTTTTTCACAAGTTAATTTCTTTGATCTTTTGTGATTTATGTCGTCGCGTTTGTTGGCATCATAAAATTGTTGTCCAAATAGAAAGAATCAATGATGGTCTAGATGAGATCGCCAAGGAGAGAGACATGTATCAATTTGTGAAAAGAGAAATCAAACAACCCAGTTGAGTCGAAATCATATCTTTTGTCGATGTGTCGAAGTTATATGGTCGAGATGAAGTGAAGAAATAGATGGTGAGTAGATTGTTGAGTGAGGATAGCAGGCAAACCCTATCCCTTGTGGGGATGGGAGGGATAGGCAAAACATCTCTTGCTCAATTGATCTATTATGATTGTCAAGTTTCACAACACTTCTCCAAAATGATTTGGGTTGTATTTCTGATTATTTTTATCAACAAAAATAGCTAGAACAATCCTTGACGAATTTACTCGCCAAAACTTGCCGATCCCTGCATCATTATAAGGACTTTTTAGCCAAATGTCTGAAAATATCACAAACAAAAAGTTCTTTCCTTTTGGATGATGTGTGGACGGAGAGAGATGAAGATTGGGAACCTTTTAAAGCTATTTTCCGAAAGGGTGTGTTCGGAAGTCGGATTCTAGTGAACCACTCGCGGTCGGGATGGATTTGTTTCGAGTGTTCCATTTAGAAGAACTATCCGATCACTTTAGTAGGTTGATACTAAGCCAAATTGCACTTAGTGGAAAGGATAAGAAACTGTGTGAAACCATTGAGGACGTTGGGAAGGATTTAGCAAAGAAGTGCAAAGGTTTGCCACTAGCCGCGAAGACTTTAGGAGGTTATTAAGAGAGAAAAGTACTAAAGAGGAGTGGATAAATGTGCTGAATAGTGAGCTATGGAGATTGAAGAACGCTCAAGAGTATATATTTACACCTTTGTTGCTTAATTATTATGATTTGCCTCCGGTAATAAGATCATATTTTTTGCATTGTGTGATCTTCCCCAACACCATGTGATTAAAAAATTCAAGTCAATCACACATTGGATGGCTCATGGTTACATAAACTATGATCATGATGAGAATGTAGACATGGAACTAGTGGGTGAGGAGTACTTCAACTACTTAGCATCTCGCTCATTGTTTCAAGATTTTGACCGAGATTATTACTGTAGCATAAAGTTTTGTAAACTACATGACATAGTGTATGACTTCATAAAATTTTTGGTTAAGAATGAAATTTCGTACAAGGGGATGGTTCTAATATAACTTTAGAGGTTGTCCGTCATCTTTCAATCCCTCTTGTGTCAAATGATTCTCTTAAGTCTACAATGCCCTTCACCAAAAAATGGAGGAGCTTATTAGTGGAGATAGTGGTACATGAGAGTGGTCGTTTTGTGATATATGATGAAGACTTTAAAAACTCAATTACTAAAGCAAAATCTCTAAGATTGTTGGAGATTCCTGGATACCGATTTAAATTGTTTACCGAAAAAATAAGAAATTTTATTCATTTAAGGTATCTCCATCTGTCTATCAGTATCATATAAGATCATACCTTTCTCCTTTATCATACCTTTCTCCTTTTGTGTGTTGTGCTTTTCTTGAAGCCTTAAGCCCCCTTCCAATCTCAACATTGAGTTTAATTATTGTACGTAACTTTATCTTCCTTTAACTTCGTATTCTTTAAATCTAGGGTGAAGTACACAAATGTTCCTCTTATTATAGGGCGTTCTTTTGTTGAGTCTTTCGACTTTTAGAAGTTATAAAATGGTATTCGACTATAGGACAATTTTTTTGAGTTCCAGACAATTAAATATTATAAAATGTTCACTCGACTATTCATATGTTCCAAACTCATAATTTCCCATTAAAAATTGATGGTCATCTGAGCTAGACATTATCTTGAGGGTATGACAAAATCATATTTTATCGATGTTTAATGGCATCGACACTACTCTCAAGCACTGGTTGTATGGTATTATGTTTCAAGCACTGGCTCGACAACATTGTCGAAACAATTCCTTTTGGATGGGGGAAAATGGGGGTCTCGTTTCGAAAATAATTTTTGGATGGTCGGTTAATGAAAAAAACATGGTTCAAAGAGTCACACCAATATTTGATTAGGGTGTGATTGGGCACCCAAAAATAAATTTGTCATTTTAATAAAATATTAATTTTAATTAAAATGACAAACTTGAGGTATGCGTTACCAAAATTTGAGTTCGGGAGTCGGTTACGTGTGGGAAGGATTAAGACCCCCACAACGTCCTAAATCAGTACTTAGTCGATTAATTAATTGTCTTTGCAATAAAATTTACAAGTTCAAGTCTATTTTAATTTAAGATCCCCTAAAATAATGTTCTTTAAATTTTTGGATGAAACATAATAATATTTAAATATTTCTTATAGAGAAGAATCAATCTCTCATGCATTGAAGCAATCGATTCTTACTCCAATCGAAATAAAGAAATATGAAAATTTCATTCTAAAGTTCACCATTAATTCAAAATAACAACACCCAAAATAATTTTAAGATTGAAAACGATAATATCTAATTATTTCCAACTGAGAATAATGACCTTTCGTGCATTAAAACATTCATTTATTACCCCAATTAAAATAAATAGATATTACTATTTTGTCTTAAAATTACATAACGATTCAAATGAAAACGACAATATCTAATGATTTCCAATCGCGAATAAACGGCCTCTCATACCTTAAATCAATCATTTATTACTCGGACCGAAACAAAAAGATATTACTATTCTCAATGTCGATTCAAATGTTAATGTTTTGAAAATCTATCGAAAAACACATGCAAAAATAAAACAAACAAAAAGCACAATAAACAAGTAATTAATTAATTATTTTAACGATATTTAATGAGAATAAGGATGTTCAATTATTTAAATATCTCGAGATGAGACATTAGATTCAATCTAATAGTCTTTCCTCGATGAATTTAATTATAAGAACATTGTATTTTTCTCAATCCCTGAATTTTAAAATGAATTCGATTTAATTCGTGTCACTAAATGGGATGAATTCAATTTAATTCCTGTCACTAAATGGGAAAAACTTTCATTTAAAATTATAGAAAGTAATTTTTTTATACGTTAAGACAATCACTTTACGACAATATTAAAATGATCGAATATTAACCTTAGTCAATTTATTTCGAATAGAGTCAAGGGATGCTTATGAGGCTATCATACAAAATTAATTAGGAATAAAATGATATAATATGCAAACAACATGCAAAAATAAAAATAAAAATAAAAATAAAAATTGGCCTACAACATAAATGATCAAACTATCATGCCAAAATTAGAACAAAATAAAGTATAGAAAGGACTAAAATGAACATTTACAATATTAAGTGCTAAAATAAAAATACATAAAACATGGGGTTAAATTAAAATAGATTAAATTGCATGGCCAAATTAAAATAAATAAATAAAATATATATTTGACGTTCAAATACAAACATGCAAAAACATAAGGGACTATTTCCTGAATATTCCAAAATTTTTAGCCTAAAATATATATTCGCATAAAAAGGCGTAAAATGTGCAAAAAATGGGTAAGCACGACAGGATTGAAAAAATTAAACCAAATATTTTCCTGAATATTCCAAATTTTTTAGCCTAAATATATTAAAAAAAATGAAATAGTCACTACAGGATTGAAACGCAACAATACGCTAAACGTGCAAGGACTAAACCAAAAATAAACCTAAAAATAAATATCACACATAAAATAGGTAAACTACATAAACAATCCTTATAGGAACTGACATGCAAAAATATGCTAAAAGTAAAGGGACCAAACTGAGATTAAACCAAATATTTTAAGGCATAAACAAACATGGGAAAATAACAAAACTGGTCCCCACAAATAACTACTTTATAAAAACACGACAAAGTTCAGAGGACCTAAATGCAATTTCCCTAAAACTTTTCCTATATATACTATTTTAGATTTTTTTTCATTTCACCCAAATCTCTTAAAAAAAGGGAGAGAGCCCACTACTTCTCTCTCAAACTTCCTCGGCCGGCCCATTGCTGGCTGCTTTGAACAACCACCGGCCGTCACTCGGCCGTTGCACTCTCTCAATTCCTCGTCCTGGGGCATTGGATGTATCATCTGAATAAAGCTCTCAGAATTTGCCATCTAATTCAATTTCTTCCATAGTGGATATGCACAGTAGGGACTCATAATCATCAGACGCACTACTAGTTAGAAAATCAGTTTTGGCACTTTCTTTTAATGCTCTTCAGGCTCACATATATGGTGTCAAACAATATTTTCCCTCACCAATTGTCTGTCAAAGCTGGTGACTCCATCAAGCATTTTGGATATCACCAAGTAGTAAAGAAACATGTACTATATGTGCCTTCGAGCACAACATGACTTCTAGATCAACAATTATAGGGTCTCGTAATTGGTGAGCTTCTTGGCCCTAGTACTTGAGTTTCCCCTTTTTCTTGGACTTGTTATGTTTCCCCCAACGTACATTTTAAGGAAATTTCGAAGGTCGTTAAATAGAGGATTAACAATCTATCATGAACTTGTGTACAACTACCTCTATATTCATCCTTTTATGCTTGATAAGACCAGGGAAAGATGATTTTGACACTTGAAGCAGCTCTATCGATTCTTGACAAAGTATGCAAATCTTAATATCTTTTCCCATTTGTCTCAGACTCGGAATCGCGACTCTTGTTTGTGAGATAGACATGATTAGCTTATTTTCCATTAGCCTCAATAATTCATTAGAAACCCTTATATTCTACCTTATTTTGTACTCATAGGTTCTACTAAACACAGGCGCTCGAAATTTATCTCATGATTAGAATTCAAAAACATTCATGTTATTAATGATTGAGACACCTGCAAAGAAAATTGGAACGATATCTACATTCGAAAAAGTAATAGATGTTTGTATGGGATGAACTAAAGAATACTAATAAAATAGAAGTGTGTAAAAAAAATAAAGAATGAAAAAGAATGGGAAATTGTATAGAATGATTTCCACTTGAGAAATGAAAGAAAGCATCTTTAATTACAGAAAAGTACAACTAGTATAGCAGCCCTCGTAAAAAATTACTTAATGCTCACGGGAAAATCATAAGCGTTATTTCCAAATATTACTCTAAACATCATCTAAAAACAAGAAGAAGATATTTCCTAGTCCAATTGTTCGATAGAAAACAAGGTCGAATACCAATCACAGATTTTTATTCCCATTATCTTCAAGCATCTTGTAGCTCTGGATCCTCTATTGAATCTTATTCCTCGGTTACATACACCAACTATGGTTCAGTATTAACATTCCCAAACTGGAAAGTATTCTTCATATACTCCAAAAGACTACCCTCTCCTTTCAGGTTGGCCTCTTTCTCTTCTTCTGGCCCCTTCAGCCTTTTCTTCCCTGGTTAGAAATCAGGCCCAAATTTAGATCTAAAACAATTCTTGTTGGTGACGATAGTCTTGGCCCGGTTCTGAACATTTATTACAAATGTGAGTGGTGTGGAGTATTCGTCAGACTCTCTAAACTATCTAAAGCCCCACTTTCATCAGGAAATTTGATAAAGGTGTTTGAGGAGTTTATAGGGTTGTATATGCCCAAATCATTCTTAAACCTGTGGGCCACTCTCGTATTAATCCATGGGAGCCCTTTTTCTTGGAGTTCTTTTGCCATCCTCTTGCACCCTGTGTTCTTCACAGGATTTGACTATATTAACCCCTATTGGGGCAATGATTTTCGGGTATTCTCCTTTCTCTTCTACCTTGCACCTTTGAATTGCTTGCTATACAGGGTCCCAAAACTTTCCCTCATGGTTGTTAGGAATCTTAGTTGAACAATATGGGGTTTCAATTTGATTTATCCAATGAATCTCCTTATAGGTCCACTTCTCATTAAGAGGCCACTGTAGCTGGACACATCGTAATGTAATCAATCCGGCTGTGAGCATTTTCTAATGCACTTTTTCACACAAAAAGTGGGAGGGAGGGAACTGAAAACCCTGCACTTTCTTTTTCTTTTCATCTAATCCCCCTAACGATAGGTTACTTAGTGATGGCTTTAGAGATAGAACTTGGCTTGCTTGACTGGATGATTGCAAAGGGTTAGAGCATCTAATCATGAGAGATTGATCCTTCTTCCCGGCCACCCTAAACAACCACCAGTCGTTACTCTATCGTCACATTGGTTGTCGCATACAGTGTCCAAAACCCCAAAACTCTTAAAAACCACCTAAAAGCTCAAATCTAGACCCCTAAGCCTAGATCTAGGGCTAAAACTCCATAAAAATGACCTTAACCGAACCTAAAGCTACCCGACCTTTATATTTTCACGCTCAGGTCACCGAAGAATACGAAACGACCTCCCCTCCGACCCAGGTAAACTCTTTTCACCCTTAGACTCGATTTTTGCTTTATTTAGAAATTGTGTGGCTTTTTTTTATTTTACGATTTCGAAAGTAAAAAAACAAATAAAAATTACCTTGAATGCTCTGATTTTATTACCTTTCAAAAACAAATGGAAGGAACCCTCTTATAAGATATCATCGGTGTTTATATAACTAAGCCGGTTTTACATATTTTATGCCTTTTTTTCATTTGTGACATGAAATTATTACAAAAGATGCTTGCATGTGGTGTTGGTTTGGCTTTGCTTGTGTCAATATGCGTTTCTGACACTGTAGGGCTTCGGATTGGTGGCAGCGGTGGTGGCCAGGGAGTGGTCAAAATATCGGTTGGATCTTGTTGGATAATGACATCGGCTACCTGGATGGAAGCCTTATGGTGAAATCCTAATTATAAACAATCTGGACCATTGGATTGATAACCCGATCCAACGGTTGAGGCGATGTGGCCCTGTTGGAGATGAGATGAACCCTAGTAGGTTTGGGCCCCAAATAGGTCTCAGGTCGGGTTGACCCGGGGTTGTTCTGGACCCGATTCGAGTGGTCCACTGTAGCTGGTTGGGCACTTGTTTGGGTCCTGTCAGTTTTGATGTAATTGGGGTTTGAGGTTTGATTGGTGGCCTGATTAGGCATGTTGCTTTTTTTTGTCTGTAAAAACAAAAACAAAATTATAATAATAATAATAATAATAATAATAATAATAATAATAATAATAATAATAATAATAATAATAATAATAATAATAATAATAATAATAATAATAATAGCAATAGGACAAAAAATGAGTGTCGACAAAAATAATGTAAACAGAGAGTCGATCCACAAAATTCAACTAAAACGGTTCTGAGATTATATTTTATCATTATCAATCAATATGTTAATGTTTAGCTCAAACAACCACTAATTTTTAACAGAAAATGACGGGTTTGGAACACATGAACAATATAGTGATCATTTTGTAACTTTTAATAACCGGAGGACTTAACAAAGCAACACCATGATGTCAGGGGCCATTTTATAACTTTTATAGTTTGAGGGCATAACAAAAAATGGCATATAATTGGGGATCATTTTGTGTCCTTTACCCTTAAATATCCTAGCTAAAATACGATAAGCTTTGTATTTTGTTCAGGGAGACGAATTAAAATATGCTAAGCTTTTTATTTTGTTAAGAGAGAAGATGAAATATCTTCGAGGTTTGAATTGAAGCAAAGAAGTCGTTACAAGCCTACAAGATATGTTTAGCCTAAGGTTTTTATTTTGTTTTATTTTATGATTGTAATTAAGAATAATTTAAAATATTTTGAGTGGTTTAAGTGATAAAAGGTATCGTTGTTTGCTCTAGAAAAATTAAGTTCAAATAATTGTATATACAGGATATATGTGCATAGTAAATAAATAAAGAAAAATTTTGAATATATACTCTTTACCCGTAAAAAATGAAAAAAGAAGAAGAAATATTTACATTTATTTACTTCAATATGTTTATCGTTATTCACCATAGACCTGTAAACGAACCGAACGAACACGAACGGGGTATGTTCATGTTCGTTCGTTTAACTTTAACCGAACAAATGAATGAACACAAACATAAACGAACAAAAAATTTCTTGTTCTTGTTCGTTCGTTAAGGAATGTAGCTTGTTCATGTTCGTTCATGTTCGTTAATTTAAATGATAAACAAACACAAATGAACGAACATAAACACAAGGATGTAAACGAACGTAAATGAACACAAATGAACGAACGTAAAGGAACATAATAAATGAAAATAAATTAACGTAAAAGAATATAAATGAAAATATTTTTTTCTTTCCTAAAAATATTAGGATTATATTTTATTTAATTGTTTTGAGCTTTTTTTATTTGTATTTAAAATTAATTGAACTTTAAAGTATTTATGAGTATCAAATTAAAATTTATTGGGCTTTAATATTTTAAATGGGTCTAGAGAGATTAGGCTAAACATAAATGAACGCACATAAACGAACATAAACGAACGAACATAAATGAACGAACATATTACCGAACGTTCACGAACGTAAATGAACAAACGAGCACTCTGTTCATGTTTGTTCATTTAATTAAACGAACATAAAATATCGTTCATGTTCATTCATTTAATAAATAAACGAACATAAACGAACTTCTCGTGGAACAGTTCACAAACGGTTCGCTGAATGTTCAGTTCTTTTACAGACCTAATTCACCATATAAGTAAAGTAATTATTAAAGTTTAAATTAAATATTTATGATAAATTAGTAGTAAATATAACTACTTATAATTAGTAAAGTAATGTATATATTTATAAAATTATAAAAATTGACCTAGAATGATAAAAATTCTCATTATGATAAGATACATATAAAAATCAACATTATTTGAATAGTGTCAATTAGATAATAAGTTGAGGCTTAACTTGATAATAAAACAATACTTGTATAATATTTTTGATACAAATCAAGTATGTAATGAAAACTGTGCTTTAGTCATAGGATCTTTATGATCTTTTTAAGCGTTATGAACGTTTATGAACATCTTAAGAAATAATAAATCTATTTAATTATTTTATTCAGTGAATATCGATATAGTAATAGGAGTATCTATACTCAGTCTTTAAGGTACTAATATTTTGGGGAAGTATTGATACAAAAAATTACTTTGAAGCTTGGTCAGAATCGATACTCGTCTAAGGATATCAATATCCAATCTCATGATATCAATACCCTTGGATG
Source organism: Hibiscus syriacus (assembly GCF_006381635.1). NCBI lineage: Eukaryota > Viridiplantae > Streptophyta > Magnoliopsida > Malvales > Malvaceae > Hibiscus > Hibiscus syriacus. Next base: position 3,154,171 of record NW_024061878.1, on the reverse strand, counting down.
ATATCGATATTAAAATATTCTTTAAAGTTGATTGAATATTGATACTCTATTTTCAGTATCGATAGCATAATTGATACCTCAAGAACGGGTATCGATATTTCAAGCCTAATTTATCTACATTGAATTTTGAAATTCAAAAGTATCTATACTATAAGAACAATATCAATACAAAGTGCAGAAATAGCATATTAAAATCCAAGACTAACGTTAGGGAGCGTCTCATGACTAACGTTGAACGTAAAAGACGAGGCTTATCCCCCACATCATGTTGTCCGCTATGTGGCACAGCGGACGAAGCGCTAATCCTTGTCCTCAGAGACTGTACCAGTGCCCGCATGATTTGGACCCAAATTGTCCCTCGCCACCATCAGACAGGTTTCTTTAATAACCAATTTTTTTATTGGCTCCGTTCTAATCTTATGAGTTTTGCAGGTTTGGACCATGAGGGATACCAGTGGAAACATCTATTCGGAATCACCCTCTGGAAGTTATGGAAGAACCGAAATAGCTTTATATTCAATGGCAAGGTGTGGTCAGCTGGGGGAAGCGATCCACTCGGCCATGGCTTGGGCGGTTACTATTAATCGAACCAGCGGCAGCACAGTAGCGGCAATAATCGCAGCTCCATCAGTAAATTCAGTGGACTCACCGGAGCAAAACTGGCTGAAGGTTAATACGGACAATTCTGTAAATCTTTCGACAATGGAGGCCTCATGCGGTGGCGTCGGCCGAGACTATAATGGAGAATGGATCTTCGGCCTTTCCGAAAGCATTGGTCGTTGCTCGATTCTTCAGGCGGTGTTGTGGGCTGTTCTCAATGGATTAAACATTGCCTAGAACAAGGGATATAAGCAAGTGCTGGTGCCGCTATATGTTGTGATATATAGTGGCGTTTTATGTCACAAACGCCGCTAACTATTGCGCAGCTCGATTTAGCTGCATTTCTTGTGACGCTTTTGTTATCGCCGGGAGGGCTTTTAGAGACACTTAAAAACGCCGCTATTGAACTAAAAAACCGTCGCTAAAAACCTGTTTTTGTTGTAGTGTCTCCGGACACTGGAATAATAGAATAAGATATTCTCCCAGGAATACTAATAAGCTCGCTGACCACCTAGCCGGAATGGGACGAAATCGAGAACCAAGCTTTCATATTTTTGATCACCCTCCGTCGATTGCTCAGAGAATCCTCACTGCTTACCGTACTGGCGTGAGAAGAAGAAATCATCACTAAGTCTTTAGTACTTTTCTTTTGTAACCAAAAAAAATACAAGAATTCAATCTAATATGGCTCTTAATGTCCATAAGCACTAACAATACATCGCTTGACATCAATTTCTAAGGCCATAAGCACTAACAATACATCGCTTGACATCAGTTCTAACCAATTATAACGTGGATTTCATTTCAAGTGCATCAAATCATGCATCTTGCTAGAACACACATCAAACATACATTTTGACTCACAAAACACTACATTTATGATTAATATACAACACACTAAGAAAAATGTATATTATCTTAAGCAAAAACACAAAAACGGAGACTTCTTGATCACATATTCAAGATTTATCTTTTTCCTTGATTTTGGAAGACTCTCCACCTTATTTCACTGAACGTTTAACAATCAAATGAAGTCATAAGACAATAAGATGGGTGAACGGAAGATAAAATGAAACTTAGAACTCTCAAATCCTCCATGTCAACACCGTTTTTCGCCTGGGCGGGGAAAAGACCAATATGACTCGGGGGTTTTCTCTTTGAAAGGTGTTTTCTCTTTGAAAAGGGTTTCGAAATGAGGAGTCACCACCAATCATTTAAGGTGCGATTGGGACACCATAAAAATCGGGTGATTTTAATAAAACATTTTATTTTTATCAAAATACAAAGTTTTAAGGTCCGCGAAAATCAGAAATCAGGTTCAAGAGTCAGTTACGCGTGGGGAAGGATTAGCACCCCCACAAGAGCTCAAAAATTGGTACCTAGGTGATTACCCTATATTTAAAATCGAGGCAGTCCCTTGAGCATTTACGCGAGGGCGACTCAGAGTATTCCCTAAACTAGGGGTACTATATTGAAATCTATCTAAAAGTGGAGGCTCTATCATTACCCTAAATTAATTTTAATAAATATTATTTCGAATATTTAAATTGGAACTTTGAGCAAAAGCGAAGACCAAATTAACAATTCACCTAATTAAAGGACAAAATGTGAAATCAAGCCTAAGATGGAGGCTCTAATATTAATCTTAATTAATTATGTCAAAAATAAAATTCTAATAGAAATTTGGGGACTAAAAGGTCTAGATCTAAAAATACGATTTCTAAAAGATCTAAAAGCGTAGGACCTAATTTAATAATTTCTAAAGTTGATGACTAATTTATAAGCTAATTTTTATCTAAATTATTAAACCTAAAGTTTTTTAGAAAATATTAATTATTATAAATTTTAAAAAGTCGAGTAATCGGACATCTTATGCGAAAACTCGACTCGAATTGCTCCCTAATTAAAACTAATGTGAAATCCTAATTTCTAAGCTTGATTCGAATGTTAATATAATTTAAAACTAAATCTAAAAATTAAAGCTATGAAGTAAAGCATTTAATAAACTTAACTAAAATAATTAAAACAACAAATATATAAAAAAATAGAAAAATAACCACATAAAATAAAACTAAAATAAACCTAAATATAAGGACCTAGTTGTATAAATATAATATAACGATGACTAAAATGCAAGAAATTAAAAGTTACTGGCTAAATCAGAAATTAAAAAGTGACTGAAATGAATAAATTACAAATATCACATCCAAATCATAATAAAAAGAAGCATAATCCAACAGTGGCTAAAATGAATAAACATAAAAAACAGTGACAAAATTTGAAAAAATCAGAATAATAATAGTGACTAAATTAAAATAAAATAAAACAGAATGATAAAATTGTAATAAATTAGAAAAGAAAAGTCCAATGACGAAAATGCAATAAATAATAAAACCGTAGTAAAATTATAAAGAATAAAATAGCAAAAATAATGACCAAATCGAAACTTAATAAAATCACTATGCATATTCGAAACAAGTAATAAAGTAAATGACCAAAGTGTAAAAGAAGCTAAAATACGGGGAGCTTAAAGATGATTTTACCCTGATAGTGACCAAAGTGTAAAATACTCTAAAACTAGGAGGACCTGGACTGTGATTTGACCCTCTAAAATAAGTGAACAAAATAAAAAACTCCTAAAAATAGGGGACCTGACACGTGATTTACCCCTTTTCCATACAACACAAACAATCCCCCTGTTTTACATAACTCTTCCAGGAAATCAACAAAGCTTCAAATGAACTCTCGCTAGCCACACGCCGACCACTAGGCCGGTGACTGACCTACACCACTGGTGAACTCAACCACGATAGAGGAGGACCAACTAACCCTTGAACGGTCGAAAAATCTCCCCGTCATCTTTCTCTCTCAGTTTTTTCGTCTATTTCTCCTCCTTTTTCGGCGGTCGAGAGGGCTAAAAAACGAGCCCCAACGCCGGCCACCACCCTTGGTGACACCCCATGTTCCGACAGGTGACCGAGCCAGCCGAGGGAGGCTAAACGAAGGTCAAAATGACCAAACTCTTCTCTCACTACTTTTGACCAAGGCTCCACCGAGGATCCTACACACTCACCTCCGGCCACCAACAGTCGGCGCATCATGGCCGATCAATGGAGTCTCTCATACGCCAGCCACCGGTCAACGGTGGCCAACCCCTGTGTTACCCGTGAACCCCGAAATAACAACCAATAATATGGAAAATAAAGCAAAAAAGAGAAGCGAAATAAAAAATACCATATGGAGAGGAAAAACAAAGTCTAAGAATTGTCTTTCATTTTAACATTTCTGGGGACAAAAGCTGAGTGATTGATACATGGGGGTTGGGGTATTAATAACCCCAACTGCAACATTTTTTTTATTTTTTTATAATAAAATAATGATAAAACGAAAAACAAAAAAAATAATAAAAAATGGTGTTTACAGCTACCCCTATTTGCTCATTGCTGTAGAACAAAAATATTGCAAATATAACGTGCACCATTTTTTATCTAGCCTAAACTGCTAAACTCTTGAGCTCCTATTTTTTCTGATCGACCGAGTTCTTCTCATTATGAACTCTTCGTTGGGGATGTCGATCCACTTTCTTCTTTGATGGTATCACCAAGGTTGGACAAGTTCTTCTCATTATAAACTTTTTCTCCCTCATCGAATGAGTTCTTCTCATTATGAACTCTCATTGGAAATATTGATCCACCTTCTTCTCTGATGAAATCAAACAAAGTGATGACGCTGATCCAACGCCATATGCAATGAATCGAGATAAGGTTAAACAAGTTCTTCTCATTATGAACTTCTTCTCCCTCGTCGGATGAGTTCTTCTCATTATGAACTCTCCATTGGGAATGATGATCCACCTTATTATGTGATGAAATCGAACAAAGATTGAACCAGTTCTTCTCATTATGAATTTTTTCTATATTATTGATGAGTTATTGCCATTATGAACTCTCTACTTGAAATGTTGATACACCTATTTCTGTGATGGAATCTCATTTTGGGATAGAACCGGTCAAAAGTTGATGCTGATCCAACTCCTTATGCGATGGATTTGAGCAAAATAAAAATGTGGATCCATCTCCTTTTGTGATGGAATCGAACGAAATGTTGGTGCTGATCTACCTCCTTATGTAATAGAATCAAGCAAAAAGTTGATGTTGATCCAACTCCTAATGATTTGGGTTTGAGTGAAATGAAAATGTTGATCCACCTCATTTTGTGATGGAATCGAACGAAATGTCGGTGCTGTTCTACCTCCTTATGCGATAGAATCGAGCAAAAAGTTGATGTTGATCCAACCCCTTATCCGCTAGATTTGAGTGAAATAAAAATGTTGATCCATCTCCTTTTGTGATGGAATAGAATGAAATATAGGTGTTGACTACCTCCTTCTGTGATAGAATCGAGCAAAAGGTTGATGCTAATCCAACTCCTTATGTGATGGATTTGAGAGAAATGATAATGTTGATCCACCTCCTTCTGTGATGGAATCGAACAAAATGTTTGTGTTGATCTACCTCATTCTGTGATAGAATCGAGCAAAAGGTTGATAGAATCGAGCAGTCTTAGAAGAAGGGCTCTCCTACAGTTAGACATATAGTATCGGTGCCCTTTTCTAGTTCTAATTAAATGGTTCTATCAGAAACAGTGAGGTAAATGCTTATTGTCATCATTTTGCCCTTGGCATTCCCAAACGGCAAGGCTCATTCACCATGTCTGTTTGATTTCAATCCTGTATCTCAGTGAGATGTGAATTTTGTAATGCCCTAATATGGGTACTCATTGCTCTCTTCGTGCCAAAATATTAATCTCGAATGGTCTCACTCTTGTGTCATTAATCAACAATGTCATCGAATATCTTGAGGGTTTCTCTCCATGATGCCACAATCAGATGGAAATTTAAGAAGTGATCCTAACTGTCTTTCATTTTTTCATGAGCTGGGATATAAGTCGTCTTCAACTAACGCGATCATCTGCTTATGATAACGTCACATTGAAGTGTTAGAAATTCTGTCCTCTAGTCCTTATGATCTCTCAGATTATATTCTTTTAAGAAATGCTTTATTGTTCTAACAGCGTTTGTTCTTTTTCTCTGGTAGAGGCAGAATGATCCTTACCAGCTTCAAGGACCTTTTTCACTTGAATTGTCCTGTCTGAAAATGTTTTTTTTCCTTTTCTTTTATTTTAGAAATGTGAAAAAAATGTTGAATAAAATTCAAAAGTGTTTTCATTTTCTTCCAGCTCATAGCCAAAACAAATGTTAAAACAAGAGTTCATTGAATATGAAATAAGTCAATTTTTCTTTTAATCCTTAAAACAATTATATACATTTGAAAAGTGTAAAGATTAATGTTGATAAAAGGCTTAGGCTGACTTGGGAAGGTAATGTGTTTCAGGTTAATTTTGGGAGGTAATATGTTTCAGGTTGGCTCTTTTTTTTCGTAATTCTAGTGTTAAGTGATCTGATAAAGGTGTTAAGTGATCTGATGAAGCCACCGTCACGCTTCTCTTCTGGAAATGATCACTTGTTCTCAACCCTCATAAGCGCCTTTGGATTGTGCAATGCTTTATCAAGAGATGTATAAGATCGTGTTCTGTACAGTGGTTGACAATCATCGTGTTTGAGAAGCCTTTTCAGGTTTTCAACTCAAATTCTTCTTAGGTTTCAAGACGTCATCTAAAATTTTAAGTCATGAACCCTTGTTTTATTATTTTTCCATATCATATTTTTAAAGTTTTTTGAAAAAAAATTTGCAAATAAAATTAACCTTGAGGGGCGGAATGAAATCTGAAGATAGTCTCTCCACTTAGAAATCCATGTATGATTAGAAGGGACTTTTCAGGTACATAATGTAGGTCAGGGCTCATGGTTATAAAAGAAAGGAATAAATAGGTCCAAATAAGTGTTTAAGGGTTATTAAACCAAGTATCAATTCTTCCTGCTGTCTTCAATCTTGTCTTGCTCAATTTGAATCTACTAGTGCGTCTTTTATTCTCTTCTTATTTTCCCTTGGTGTTTTCATGATATTCAGGTGAATTGGTTCGAGATATTTGAACCGTTTTTTCTTGAAGTGTTGGATCTGTCTATTTTCTTATTTCTTATTTTTTCTTTTTTTCTTCTTTTTTCCTTTTTTCCCTTCTGTTTGGTTTTTCTTTCTCTCTTCTTTTTCTTTTTTTCTCTTTTCTTCCCTATCTTTTTTATGTCTTTTTTTGTTTCTATATCTTTTCTTCTTTCTCTCTGTGTCGTCAACATGATTTGATCTTCGAGCGCTTCATATTTGGAATTCTTCACGATATCTTGTTATTTCTCACTTTATTTCATTATGACTCGCTTCTTTAGCGAAAACTGGATTGATGATCTTTAGTCATGCGAGTAGATGTCATTCATCTTTGCCCCCCAGTGTGGAGGGTAATCCTTGGTTAGGGTTGAATTAGAAGAAAAATATTATAGGCTCAAAAGGGGACAACAAGGGATATATATACATATATTTGAAAAGATAAATGAAACAAAGCCTTTCATCATCTCATACATGAAAGTCTTTGTAAAAGAGGTGTCCCAAGGGGACGAGCATTCAAGATTAATCTTATTTACATGAAAAAATTAATTAATGCATGATATAATTATTTCAATTATTTTCTTTATTCTTCTTCCATTCGCTCCTAGTATGCCCCAATTATTCAAATTCTCAAAAACTCGATGCGCACCACTCCATCATGTCCATAGCTCTCAATTATTTCTTAGGAACGAATAGGTGACTTCTTCTTACCTCAAAACTTTTATCACGAGATTCTCCGTGAGCTACTCTCAGGATCCGCGATTAATGCATGTTGAGATGCAATGTACATCATGTAATATACAATGTATATACGCTAATGCAAAGATGCACATGAAAATGCAAAATGGGTGTGCAAAATGCGAGATGCAAATATAGCAATGGATTGATCCCAAAAATAATTGTTGTGGCATTATTTTTCAAGAACCATCTAAACGATCAGTTATTTAAGGATCAATACCTTTGAATGACATGTCATGTTCATGCAAAAAATGCAACAAAACTAGACAAAAGGAAATCAATGTTAGTAGAAACAAGACAAAAAGAATCAAGTTAGTTGAAATGATTAGTCAAAGAAATGTAATCTTAGAAGAAATAATTAAATTCGAATCAAAGTTGAGATTGAAAATAAATCATATAAAAGAAATTAATAGTCCTAACCACATGCGTTCTAGTTCTCTTAGGTTATCCACGTGGTTCTAGCATGGTAGGTTTACTAAATTCTCTATACGAGGTTAGGTTCTAGCAAAGTTTCCCGGGCTATCTTTACAACCTGCTAAGGTTACCCTCGATTCTGGTCCATTACAGACTTTTGAATCAGATTCGGCTTAGGGGATTACACCATTAAAAGCATACCTCGAATCTGATATCCAGATAGGCAACTTAGGATGCTTTTCAGAGATACTTTGTTAGACCCACACAAGGAAGCCTAATGTTCCTCCTGAGGTGTGGCGTTTCTCCCTACTTAGTAAACTGGGAAAGAGCTATGACATGCAACAATCCTAAATATTCACGTAAGTGTAAGCATTAACCAGAGAGAATTTTTTTTTTTGAAATAACATGATGAACTATAAAATTAAAACAAGATCAAACTCATAATTTCCCGAAATCTTAAATATAGGGTAACCAACTCGTAGATCGACTCTCAAGTTGTTTTAAAACAAAACGTCCCCAGTGGAGTCGCTAAGCTTTCGACATCGTTTTCGCCCGGGCAGGGAAGATAATGATACTGACTCAGGGGTTTCCTATTAGAAAAGGGTTTCGAAATGAGGAGTCGCCACTAATAATTTAAGGTGCAATTGGGAGACCATAAAAATTGGGTGATTTTAATAGAACATTTTATTTTTATCAAAATACAAAGTTTTAAGGTCTGTGAAAATCCAGAAATCATATTCGGGAGTCGGTTACGCGTGGGGAATGATTAACACCCCCACAAACGCCCAAAAATTGGTACCTAGTTGATTACCCTATATTTAAAATCAAAATTTTGTGTTCAATCTTTATTTAATTTAAAAATCAATATGGATACAAAAGTTGAAAAGGGTATTCATTTATTGAGACCGATAGCATTCGCCCCTAGTATAAACGCGAGAGATTAACTATTATGCCTAATAACCAGACATTCCCTTATATTTAGAAAATCATGATGCGGTTTTGAAAAGGATCTCGACTTATTTCAGGAAAAACCAGTAGTCACTCCTAGAGATTGATTGTGGGAGATATACTATTAATTCCTTAATAAGTAAACAGTGCCTTATAGATAAAAATAAAATGCGACTTAACAAAATTTTATTTATCCTAGTTACTAAAAGTAAATTAAGGCTTTTTTTCTAACTTAATGTGTCAAATTATGAAAATTAAAGGACCTAAAGACTCAAACCTATAAGTGTAGGTTCTAATTTTAACCATATTTTATTTTTAAACTGAATATTGAATCGAATAATCGAGGTGGTCCCTTGAGCATTTACGCGAGGGTCGACTCAGAGTGTTCCCTAAATTAAGGGAACTATATTGAAATCAACATAAAGTGGAGGCTCTATCATTACCTTAAATTAATTTTAATAAATATTTTTTTCGAATAATTAAATTGGAACTTCGAGAAAAAGCGAAGACCAAATTAAGAATTCACCTAATTAAAAGACTAAATGTGAAATCAATCCTAAGATGAAGGCTCTAATATTAATCTTAACTAATTATGTCAAAAAAATTCTAATCAAAATTCAGGGACTAAAAAGGTCAAGATCTAAAAATACGATTTCTAAAATATCTAAAATTGTAGGTCCCAAGTTAATAATTTCTAAAGTTGATGACTAATTTAAAAGCTAAGTTTTATCTAAATTATTAAACCTAAAGTTTTTTAGAAAATATTAATTATTTATAAATTTTAAAAAGGCGAGCAATCGATTCGAGTAATCAGACATCTTATGCGAAAACTCGACTCAAATTGTTCCCTAATTAAAACTAATGTGAAATCCTAATTTCTAAGCTTGATTCGAATGTTAATCTAAATTAAAACTAAATCTAAAATTTAATGTTATAAAATAAAACATTTAATGAACTTAACTAAAATAATTAAAACAAAAAATATATAAAAACAAAAAAATAACCACACAAAATAAAAAAACCTAAATATAAGGACCTAATTGTATAAATATAAACTAATGAGGAATAAAATGCAAGAAAGTAAAAGTTAGTGGCTAAATCAAAAATTAAAAAGTGATTGAAATGAATAAATTGAAAATATAACATCCAAATCATAATAAAATAAGAAGCAGAATCCAACAATGGCTAAAATTAATACACATAAAAAACAGTGACTAAATTTGAACAAATTAGAATAATAATAGTAACCAAATTAAATTAAAATAAAACATAATGATAAAAGTGCAATAAATTATAAAAGAAAAGTCCAGTGACCAAATTGCAACAAATAATAAAACAATAGCTAAATTATAACGAATAAAATAGAAAAAATAATGACCGAATCGAAATTTAATAAAATCACTATGCATATTCGAAACAAATAATAGCGTAAATGTCGGAATGCAAAAGAAGTTAAATACAGGGAGCTTAAAGATGATTTTACCCTGCTAGTGACCAAAGCATAAAACACTCTGAAACTAGAAGGATCTGGACTACGATTCGACCCTCTAAATTAAGTGAACACAAAAAACTCCTAAAAATAGGGGACCTGACACGTGATTTACCCCTTTTCCATACAACACAAACAATCCCCTTGTTTTTGTAACTCTACCAGGAAATCAACAAAGCTTCAAACGAACTCTCGTCGGCCAGACACAGGCCACTGAGCCGGTGACTGACCTACACCCACCGACGACCTCAACCACGATGGAGGAGGACCGACCGACCCTTGAATGGCCGAAAAGACCTCCCATCAGCTTCCTCTCTCACTCTTTCTCTTCTCTTTATCCTCCCTTTTCGAGGACCGAGAGGGCTAAAACACGAGCCCCTCGCTGGCCACCACCTTTGGTGACCACCCCATTCTCCGAGGGAGGCTAAACGAAGGTCGAAATGACCAAACTCTTCTCTCTCTCACTGTTTTCGACCAAGGCTCCATCGAAGACTCCACACGCTCACTTTCAGCCACGAACAACCGGTTCATCATGGCTGATCGATGGACTCTCTCGTACACCGACCACCGCTCAATGATGGCCAACCCCTATTGTAACACCCCAACCTGTATTTAACCCGAATACGAATTCAATGTGCTACATTGATTTTTCAAATCTTTGACTTTTAAACAATTAAATGACCATAAAATTTTCTTTTAAATAGTAGAATATTTTTATAAAGGATAAAGGGTCCAACTTTGAAATTCAACTGCAAAAGTATAATTCCTCATTTACATAAACACCATAAAATTTACATTTACAAAAAAACCTAAACAGAGCATTTTCATTTAAAGCAGGTATACATGCCAACAAAATGAACAAAACGTAATAACCTACTATCTTAAATGATTTTGATCTGATGTTCACTACTTATGTTGTCATCTCCTATACTTCACACCTCGGATCTCTTTGAACCTAAGTGAGAAAATAATCCACACGCTAAGTCTTTGACTTAGTGAGGCAATAAGTAGCATAAAACATTTAAAACATCTTTTCCAGTTAATATATAAAACTTTTCCTAATTGAATGAAATTTGGTTTATAAAAATTCAATAACTCATTTCTTTATTCAGCTTATAACTTTATTCACTAAGCCCAATGTATAACACTAAGAATTTAGGATATCTGAGTACATTAAGGTTGTGCATAATTGTTGTCACCACAGCTCATATAATTTGCATCGAAGTGCAACGTAGAATTTGTCCCAAAGGACCACGTAGAAGTATCCCGAATGATCACATAGATTATCCCGAAGGACTGCTTAGAACCCTCAACTCTTTGCATGCCAACTATACCCCTAATTCTCACATATACACTTTAGGCTTTACATTATAATTATTTTAAGTTTCACCATTTAAAGTGTACCTTATTTAGAGAGATATATATATAACATTCTCGTATATCATTTACACATAGGCATTTCACATTCACATGTCACATTTTTATATTCAAAACAATTAACCATAAAACTTACTTTAACATATAATTGAATGAATATCATAAAATATTGCATAAAAGAATTGAAAATAGTTTTCGATCGAAAACTTTGAAGTTAGCTTATCGCAAGCAGTCCTCAAATCCAAGATAAACAATTTGATTGCACTCACCTTTGCCTCACTAAGGTTCTTTACTCTTAGGTTCGAATATTGAAATATCGAGTTTTCGAACGTTGATTTTGATCACAGTCTACACAAAACAATCAAAATAAATATCGAATCACTTATCCTAAATCATAAAAACTTTATCAGCAAGAAACACAAAATCTCTCGTTTCATACATAGTAATATCGATACTACTTCAACAGTACCGATACTTCCCTTGGTTGGTATTGATACCTCCCTTTGGTACCGATACCATTTTTCATTCTGAAATCTCAGCTTCAAAATGGTATCGATACCTCTCTCTTGATATCGATACTTTCCCTTACAGTATCGGTACTCGAGCAATCAGTACTGATACTGGTCCTTAATTTTCAATTATTTAAGCCTTGAAGTATCGGTAATGTTCTTGTAGGATCGATACTCATGCCCAGATTTCCAATTCTTCCACTTCGAATTTGACCCAAAAACCATCTAAATCTTTTAAATTTAACTCTAATCATCTCCTCAAACTCTCTGATACTCATACTAATCACTTATCATCACTAATCTTCTTATAACATCCAAATCTATCGCAATATCCTTGAAACTAAAAATCATATCATTTCAACAAACATGTTATTATTTAGTTCTAACACTTTAAATATCTTAGTTAGGAATTTTACAAGTTAATTCTACCTTTAGAATTCATTAAACAACCAGATTACACATTTTCACCTCAAAACTCATTTTATTCATTTCCTAGTAAATCCTTATTAACTTAGTTTTTCTTCATTAGAAAGCTTCCTTAATCTTATATTCCTTTTATAGCTTCAATATAAACCCATAATTTAAGGGAATCAACAACTTAAAAGAAACTCACCTTAACTCCAAAGAATACACGAACCAAGAGAAGAAGAAGAAGGAAATAACTATCTAGAATTTTCCCCTTCCTTATCCGCTTAATACCTTGATATAATATGGATAAAAATACATATGCTAAAAAAGACTATATTTCCCCTCTTCTCTTCCTTCTTTGCAATTAACTTATAAACAAAATATTCAACCAATAGTCCTTGAACTTATCACTTATTCCAATTACACTACTAAATTTTAAATCCTTACATTTCAATCATTGACCCGATGTTTGGGATATTACAATTCTCTCCCCCTAAATAAAATTCTCCCTTAAATTTTTCATTGAACAAAGAGATGAGGAAATTGTCGTTTCATGTCCTCTTCACGTTCCATGTTGCCTCTTCTACTTTATGATTTCTCCATAACACTTTAACCAATGGAATCCTCTTACTCATTAGTTGTTTGACTTCCTGAGGCAAAATTTAAATAGGTTCTTCCTCATATGCAAAATCATCTTGGACTTCTATTTTATCAGATGCTAAGATATGCGAAGAATCTGATCTATATCTCCCGAGCATATATACATGAAAGATATTATGAATCCTCTCTAGTTCTGGAGGTAAAGCCAATTGATATATTTTATGTCCAACTCTCTTTAAAACTTCATACAGTCCTATAAATCTAGGACTGAGCTTTCCTTTACACCCAAAACGAAGTACTTTCTTCTGATACTTTGAGGAAAACTTTGTCGCCTTCTTTAAATTTGATTTCCTTTCTCTTTAAATCTGTATATGACTTTTGCCTGTCGGATGCCACTTTAAGGTTATATTGGATCACCTGAACCTTTTCTTTCAATTCTTTTAACAAATAAGGACCATGAACCTCTTTGTCCTTCAATTCATATTAATTAAGAGGTGTTCTACACTTCCTACCATATAATGCTTCATACGGTGCCATCTTAATACTTGATTGATAACTATTATTGTATGCAAACTCTGCAAGTGGTAAATACTTTTCCCATGATCCATGAAAAACAATTACACATGCTCTTAACATATCCTCCAACACTTGAATCATCCATTCAGATTGACCATCAGTTTGAGGATGAAAACCAGTACTAAAATTCAGTCAAGTACCCAAAGTTCTTTGCAAAGATTTTTAGAATCTGGAAATAAATCTTGGATCTTTATCGGATACTACTGAGAATGGCACTCCATGTAATCGAACTATCTCATTGAGGTATAAAGTCACATACTTATCCATCGAATAATCTACTCTGACCAGAAGGAAATGAGAGGTCTTAGTCAATCTGTCTACAATAACCCAAATTGAATCCTTCTTGCCAGGTGTCAAAGGTAATCCAGTTACAAAATCCATAGTAACTTTTTCCAAATTTCATTGAGGAATAAAAATCGGTTGCAAAAGTCCCGAAGGCACCTGATGCTCAGCTTTCACTTGTTGACAAGTAAGACATTTTGACACAAAATTCGTCATATATCTTTTCATGCCTGGCCATCAAAAGCATTCTTTCAAATCTTGATACATCTTGTTTTCCATGGATGCATAGTTAATGGACTACAATGTGCTTCAGAAAGTATATCTCGTCGTAAATCCTCATCATTGGGAATACAAACTCGATCTCTGAAATATAAACATCCATTTATCCTGACCTCAAAGTTTTTGCTTTCACCCGTCTGAATTTGCTTGAGCCAAAGTAAGCACTTATCATCATTCTTTTGCACATCTTGTGTCCATTCCAAAAATAACAGGCTTAACTTCAATTCAACCAGAAGAGAACCATTATTTTTCACCACAAATCGAGCATTTAAGGCACGTAAAGCGGTAAAATTCTTTCGACTCAGAGCATCCGCTACCACATTAGCTTTCCTAGAATAATAGTCTATGATTGCATCATAATCCTTAAGTAGCTCTATCCACCTTCTTTGCCTTAAGTTAAGCTCCTTTTGAGTCAATAAATACTTCAGACTTTGATGATCAGTAAAGATGAAACATCGCTCACCATATAAATAGTGGCGCCAAATCTTCAATGCAAAAACTACTGCTACTAACTCTAAGTCATGAGTAGGATAATTATTCTCATGAGACTTAAGTTGTCTAGAAACGTAAGCAATCATCTTTCCATCTTGCATTAGAACACATCCCAATCCATTTAGAGAAGCATCACTAAAACTGGTAAATTCTTTGCCCGATTCTAGTTGTACTAGCACCAGAGCCTCTGTAAGAATCTTCTTTAAAGTTTCAAAACTATTTTGACGCTGATCCGTCCATATGAAAATCACATCTTTCCTTAACAGTTTGGTCAAAGGGGAGGAAATCATCGAAAAGTCTTTTACAAATTTTCAATAATATCCTGCCAAACCCAAGAAAGAAACTTCGCACTTCTGAAACATTTATTGGGACTTCCCAATCTGAGATAGCTTTTATCTTTAAGGGATCTACTCGAATCCCATCTGCATAAATCACATGACCTATAAAAGCCACTTCAGATAGCCAAAACTCACACTTAGAAAACTTAGCATACAACTTCTTGTCACGTAACTTCTGAAGAATCACGCGAAAATGAGCCTTGTGATCTTCCGCAGACTTTGAGTACACTAAAATATCGTCAATAAAAACTACCACGAACTGATCAAGATAGGGTTGAAAAACTTGATTCATCAGATCCATAAACGCTGCAGGTGCATTGGTCAATCCAAATGGCATTACTACAAATTCATAATGGCCATATCGAGTCCTAAATGCCGTTTTGGAATATCATTCTCTTGTATCTTCAATTGGTGATAGCCTAAGCGTAAATTGATTTTAGAAAACATTGTAACTCCCTTAATTTGATCAAATAAATCATTGATTATAGGGAGAGAATACTTAATTTTAATGGTCACCTTGTTGAGCTGTCGATAATCAATACAGAGGCGCATGGACCCACCCTTCTTCTTTACGAATAATACCGATGCACCCCACTATGACACACTGGTCTGATAAATCCTTTGTTCAAAAGCTCTTGTAACTGAACTTTTAACTCCTTTAGCTCATTCAGAGCCATCCTAGAGGGGGTCATGGAAATAGGGGTTGTTCCCGGCATAACTTCAATGTGAAATTCTACCTCCCTATCTGGAGGTAACCATGGTAATTCCTCTGGAAATTCTCGAACAATGGGAATATCTTCCAATTTTCTATCCTTAACTCGAGCATCCATTAAATTTGCAATAAAAGTTGGACATCCTTGTAGTAACAACTTCTTGGCTGGCATTACAGAGATTACATTTACTAAAGGATTGAATCTTTCACTAAATACCATCACTTCAGATCCCTCAGGACTTGTAAAATATTACTTGCTTCAAACGACAATCGACATTGGCATAATATCCATATAACCAATCCATCCCCAAAATGATCTCAAACTCATCAAAGGGTAATTCCATCAGATTAGTAGGGAATTCAATTCCCTAAATCTTTATGGGACACCCTAGACACAACTGATTTACCGGAGCACTATAGTCCAATGGGTTAGATACTATCACATCATTGCTTATAGTTTCTAATGGAAGTTTCAGTTCTTTTACCAAATTACTACAGATATAAGAATAGGTTGATCCTGGGTCAATCAAAAACAAAACAAGTTTATCATATAACTGAAAAGTACCTGCAATGATCTACGGATCATCATAATCTTCATTAGTCTTGAGGTTATATACCCTATCAGTTAAACAAATTTCAGGTTGACTGGTTGATTCAGACTGATTTCTCCCTCTGCCTCGTCCTCTACCTCTCTAACATACAGTAGCAGATCTTTCAGATGATGCAGATTCTCTAGTCATTATGGGCAATCCCAGATAAAATATCATGTATCTCCACACCGGAAACATGCTCCAGAAGCCACTCTACAAATGACACTATGTTCTTTACCATAATGCTGACATTGATTTTCTCTTCCTACTCCGGATTCCAACGATTGATTCTGTCTAGCTCTTCTCAGATTAGATTCTTTACCCGAGGATGCAAATGATTCAGATCTTGCTTAGGGTTTAAAACCTAAACCTCAGCTCTTCGTTGATTGTGACGCACTAGACGAGGCACCGGTTCTCTTATTCCATTGGGTCTTTACTCCCCAAATCTTTCATTCTGAGCTCGCTCCAAAGCTTTAGCTCTATTCACCACTTCCTGAAACGTGGAAAGATTCAAAGATAACATTAATTATTTTAATCTAGGGCGTAACCCTTCCACAAACTAGTCACAAGAATATTTTTCTGTGGGAACCAACTCAGAGGCAAATCAACTTAGCTTATTAAATTCACACTCGTACTTATACACTGTACGATTCCCTTGTTTCAAGCTCATGAACTTTTGTTTCATCTGACGAATAAATTGATCCCCAATATATTTATTCTTGAACTCCACCAGGAAAAATGAACATGTCACACATTTGTCCACCATATCTGAGCTTGTCCTATTAATAACGATCAACTCCATCTAACTTCTCCACTTCAGAACAGTGGAGACCCTCCAACATGTGTTTTATATCATTCAGCCAAAGGTCTGCCACCACAAGACCTTCATCAGCTTCACCTTTAAATTCTGATGCTCCTAATTCTTTCAATTCATTGGCAACATTTATCTTAGGGGTTGAAGAAGCAGAAGGTTGGAAACACGTCAGAATAACGCCCAACGTTCTGAAAAACACTCCCTGATCTTGCATAGGGACCCCTTGAGACGCTTGTTCTTAACCTAGCCTAATTGGGGCAGGCGAATTACTACTTCCCTTATGACCTTCTCACACTTCACTTTGGGAGCCCTCAAAATTCGACATCTATCAAGAGGAAATTATTATTCTATCAATGAGGACAACATAATAATGACCTTATTAGATCAGAAAATTCTTCTTTTAATTGGCATGTACACTGTTTTAAAACAAAACTACTTCATTTCGAACTTAAAATCAATTAAACCATAGCTCTGATACCAATAAATATAACACCCCAACCCGTATTCAACCCGAATACGAATTCAAGGTGCTACATTGACTTTTCAAATCTTTGACTTTTAAACAATTAATTGACCATAAACTTTTCTTTTAATAGTAGAATATCTCTATAAAGGATAAAGGGTACAACTTTGAAATTTAACTGTAAAAGTGTAATTCCTCATTTACATCAACACCATAAAATTTACATTTACAACAAACCTGATCATAACATTTTCATTTAAAGCATGTATACATGCCAACAAAATGAACAAAATGTAATAACCTACTATCTCAAATGATTCCATCTAATCTTCACTGCTTATGTTGTCCTCTCCTATACTTCACTCCTCGGATCTCTTTGAACCTACGTGGGAAAACAATCCACACGTTAATTCTTTGACTTAGTGAGGCAATAAGTAGCAAAGAACATTTAAAACATATTTTCAAATTAATATATAAAACTTTTCCTAATTGAATGAAATTTGGTTTATAAAAATTCAGTAACTCCTTTCGTTATTCAACTTATAACTTTATTCACTTAGCCCAATGTATAACATTGAGAATTTAGGATATCTGAGTACACTGAGGTTGTGTACAATTTCTTTCACCACAACCGCATAGAATTTATCCCTAAAGACCACTTAAAAGTATCTCGAAGGATCATATAGAATATCCCAAAGGACCGTATAGAACCCTCAGCTCTTGACATGCCAACTATAATCCTAATTCTAACATATACACTTTGGGCTTTAACTTATAATTATTTTAAGTTTCACCATTTAAAGTGTATCTTATTTGCATATATATATATATATATATAGCATTCTCATATATCATTTACACGTAGGCATTTCGCATTCACATGTCACATTTTCATATTCAAAACATTTAACCATAAAACTTACTTTAACATATAATTGAATGAACATCCTAAAATATTTCATAAAAGAATTGAAAATAGTTTTCGATCGAAAACTTTAAAGTTGGCTTATCGCAAGCCGTCCTCAAATCCAATATAAAACAATTTAATTGCACTCACCTTCGCTTACTAAGGTTCTTTACTCTTAGGTTCGAAACATGAAATATTGAGTTGTCAGAACGTTGATTTTGATCACAGTCTACACAAAACAATCAAAATAAATATCGAATCACTTATCCTTAATCATAAAAACTTTATAAGCAAGAAACACAAAATCTCTCATTTCATACTTAGTAGTATCGGTACTACTTCAACAGTATCGATACTTCCCTTGGTTGGTATCGATACCTCCCTTTGGTACCGATACCATTTTTACATTCTGAAATCTCAGCTTCAAAATGGTATCGATACCTCTCTCTTGGTAAATATTGAAACTATGAGAATTGTTCACTTAAACACTGTTACACACTCAATACATAACTATATTTTGATCATTACTATCAGATTCAATCGTTTCATAACGCTATCTTTCTTATGGATGAAATTGAAACTTTCAAAAACTTGGGACTTAATCTGAATTAACCAAAAATATGAACTTGTGCCAATAAACTATACATTGGAATTATATCAAACATGATATTCTTAAACATAAAAGCTACTAGTAATCCATTATTAACTCTAAACAATTATTAGAGACCAATCATTAGTCTTTCAAAAGGTTAAGGACTATAATTATAAATATAAAAAGTTATGGGATAAAAAAATTCATTTTAATAACTATTTGTCTATTAGTAAAAATTTCCTTCCAAAAATATGAATTTAGGGGGGAAAAACAATGACTCAATAGAACATCATATGACAAAGTTATGAATTAAAGATTAAAAAACAAAACTTCAAAAAGAAGCACGGTTAGGTTATGAACAAAAAGAAGCATGATTTGGTTCAACATTGCCATGAAAATGAGTCATCCCATGCTGAATGATGGACTGTGAGGACAATCACGGTTGTTCTCCTATATATATATATATATTAAATTTATAAAAATGTTATAAATGTATTTATTCTTAAAAATTAAAATATTGTAGATTCAGTCTTTGTTGTAAAATCATGTTATTTGGGAGATGCTTACCATTTTAGATGAGATGGCTAAAAATCATATAAAACCAGAAATATAAATGAAGTCCATCCATTTATTGTTGTTCAATGGGAATTTTGCCGGAGAAGGAACACGTTCAAGCAACTTTCAGAACCAAAAGAAAAACAGGTCCACCGATGGGACAACATAACGCAAAATAATATGTAGCAATAAGGGGAACAGGCCATCATTGGTTTAACCAGAAATTGAAATTGATCTTGTCTCGGCTCGTTTGGTCTGGACTTTGGGCACAGTCACGGTGAGAACCCCATTTTCCATGGAAGCTTTAACTTCATCCATCTTCAGGTTCTCCGGCAGCCGGAACCTCTTGGAGAACTTGCCACTGCTCCTCTTGATGCGATGCCACGTGTCGTTCTTGTCTTATTTCTCGACGTTTCTCTCCCGCTGATTTGGAGCACCCTATCGTCTTCGATCTCCACTTTCACCTCCTCTTTCTTCATCCCTGGAAGATCCGCCTTGAACACGTGCGCTTCGTTGGTCTCCTTCCAGTCCACACGTGTGTTGACGAATACAGCATTCTCTCGGGATATTTGAGGGAAATCCAAGTCCTTGAAAGAGTCCCATATGCTCAAAGAAAAAGGGTCGAAAACGCTGCTGCTGCGTCGTCCGCCGTGGAAATGGGGAATCATTGACATGTTTGGATGGTGAGAAAGTTGGAGAGAAAGCACTTGTATTTGGAACTTGTGGTAGTGATGAAGACTAAGGTGAGGGTGCACATAAAGAGGGGAGCATATAGTAACTTAACTATTCACGATAACCGTCTAACGATTCAAATGGGAAGAAAACCGATTTTGCAGTTCAAATCTGAAACATGAGATGATATCCTACTCCTAGGATTACTCTTCCCAGAACATTCTCTTTAGCTATTATAATATTCCTTAATCTCTTAAGAGAATATTAAGTTGTACTCATAAATAACATGCTCTATCTCTTTAGCTATTATATTATTCTAATTATCGATTTCTTCAATAATACAAATGATGTAACTTTTAGGTTCATAGAAATGATTATATCGTTCAAATATATATGGGTTTTTTAGCTTAACCACATGATACATCTACTTTCTCTCAATGGAACACTAAACATGGATGACAAAATCAGAACCTGCCCAGAACACGAACACTAATAAATTTCATTCTCGATGTTCACTTATTATGATAGATTCTACAATCCCAATTTCTAGAATCATATCAGTCAACTACGAAAAATGAGTTTAATGTGGCGACAGGAAAAAATACCGTCCTTATAAACTTGAATGTTGCATGCAGAACAAATACAAGAAACATTATTTCTCTGTTTAGCACATGCAACATAATCGAATGCAGTCCTTTTCACTAATAATACGAAAGCGCTACTTTTTAAAGTTCCTATTTCTCGGTTGCTACGTTAAGGCTATTCCTTTCCTAGTTTTCTGATTCCAAGCTTTCTTCACGCTTAAAATTCCTCCGGTAACCATCCGAATTGCTGAAGAAAATGGCTGAAGCACTTGTTTCTGCAATTCTGAATCAATTACAAACAAGTACACTACGAGAATGGAGATTGCGAAGAAAAGCAAGTGACAGATGCAGGTGTCAAACGTTGGCTAACTAAACTCAAAGGAGTATCGTATGAGTTGGAAAACGTGTTGGACGAATGCAACTTTGCATCCTTGAAACACATATCAGTTGAAGATGGATTTTTTCACATGGAACTTTCTTTGATCTTCTGTGATTTATTTCGTCGCGTTTGTTGACATCATAAAATTGTTGTCCAAATAGAAAGAAACAATGATGGTCTAGATGAGATCGCCAAGGAGAAGACATGTATCAATTTGTGAAAAGAGAAATCAAACAGCCCAGTCGAGTCGAACGCACATCTTTTGTCGATGTGTCGAAGTTACACGGTCGAGATGAAGAGAAGAAAGAGATAGTGAGTACATTGTTGAGTGAGGATAGCAGGCAAACCATATCCGTTGTGGGGTTGGGAGGGATAGGCAAAACAGCTCTTGCTCAATTATCTATGATGATTGTCAAGTTTCACAACACTTCTCCAAAATGATTTGGGTGTGTGTTTCCGACTATTTTGATCAACACAAAATAGCTAGAACAATCCGTGACGCAGTAACTCGCCAAAACTCACCGATCCCTGCATCATTAAAAGGAATTTTTAGCCAAAAGTCTGAAAATATCACAAACAAAAAGTTCTTTCGTTTTGGATGATGTGTGGACGGAGAGAGATGAAGATTGGGAACCTTTTGAAGCTATTTTCCGAAAGGGTGTGTTCGGAAGTCGGATTCTAGTGAATCAGTCGCGGTCGGGATGGATTTGTTTCGAGTGTTCCATTTAGAATAACTATCCGATCACTTTAGTTGGTTGATACTAGGAAAAATTGCGCTTAGTGGAAAGGATAAGAAACTGTGTGAAACCTTGGAGGACGTTGGGAAGGATTTAGCAAAGAAGTGCAAAGGTTTGCCACTTGCCGCGAAGACTTTAGGAGGTTTATTAAGAGAGAAAAGTACTAAAGAGGAGTGGCTAAATGTGCTGAATAGTGAGTTATGGAGATTAAAGCACGCTCAAGAATATATATTTACACCTTTGTTGCTTAATTATTATGATTTGTCTCCGGTAATAAGACCATATTTTTTGCATTGTGTGATCTTCCCCAAACACCATGCGATGGAAAAATTCAAGTCAATCACACATTGGATGGCTCATGGTTACTTAAACTATGATCATGATGAGAATGTAGACATGGAACTAGAGGGTGAGGAGTACTTCAACTACTTTGCATCTCGCTCATTGTTTCAAGATTTTGAACGAGATGATTACGTTAGCATAAGGTTTTGTAAACTACATGACAGTGTATGACTTCAAAATTTTTTGGTTAAGAATGAAGTTTCATACAAGGGGATGGTTCTAATATAACTTTAGAGGTTGTCCGTCATCTTTCAATCCCTCGTGTATCAAATGGTTCTCTCAAGTCTAAAATGCCCTTCACCAAAAAATGGAGGAGCTTATTAGTGGACATAGTGGTACATGAGAGTGGTCGTTTTGTGATATATGATGAAGACTTTAAAAACTCAATTACTAAAGCAAAATGTCTAAGATTGTTGGAGATTCCTGGATACTGATTTAAAATGTTTAACGGAAAAATAAGAAATTTGATTCATTTAAGGTATCTCCATCTGTCCATCAGTATCATATAAGATCATACCTTTCTCCTCTTGTGAGTGGTGCTTTGCTTGAAGCCTTAAGCCCCCCTTCCAATCTCAACATTGAGTTTACTTATTGTACGTACCTTTATCTTCCTTTAACTTCGTATTCTTTAAATATAGGGTGAAGTACACAAATGTTTCTCTTACTCTAGGGGTTATTTTGTTGAGTCTTTTGATTATTGAGAGTTATAAAATGATTATTCGACTATATGACAATGTTTTTTGAGTCCCCCGACTATTAAATGTTATAAAATGATCACTCGACTATTCATATATTCTAAACTCATAATTTTCCATTAAAAATTGATGGTCATATGAGCTTATCTTGAGGGTATGACAAAAGCATATTTTAATGATTTTTAATGCGTCGACACTACTCTCAAGCACTGGCTCGACAACATAATGTAAACAAAGAGTCGATCCACAAAATACAGCTAAAACGGTTCTGAGATTATATTTTATCATTCTCAATCAATATGTTAGTGTCCAGCTCAAATAACAACTAATTTTTTAACAGAAAATAAATGGTTTTGAACACATGAACAGTATAGTGATCATTTTATAACTTTTAATAGTCGGAGAACTTAACAAAGCAACACCATGAAGTCAGAGGTCATTTTATAACTTTTAATAGTTTGAGAACTAACAAAAAACGACGTATAATTGGGGATCATTTTGTTTCCTTTACCCTTAAATATATCCTAGTTAAAATACGATAAGCTTTGTATTTTGTTCAGGGAGACGAATTAAAATTTGCTAAGCTTTTTATTTTGTTCAGAGAGATGAAATATCTTCGAGGTTTGATTTGAAGCAAAGAAGTCATTACAAGCCTACAAGATATGTTTAGCCTAAGGTTTTTATTTTGTTTTATTTTATGATTGTAATTAAGAATAATGTAAAACCGGTTTTACTGAGTTGTTTAAGTGACAAAAGATAATATTGTTTTTTTAAAATTAAGTTCAAATAATTGAGTATGTAAGATATATATGCATAGTAAATAAATAAAGATTTTTTTTGAATATATACTCCCTTATAATCATGTTTTTATTATTTATCTCACCCGTAAAAAAATGAAAAAAGAAGAAGAAATTTTACATTTATTTACCCCCAATATGTTTATCGTTATTCACCATATAAGTAAAGTAATTATTAAACTTTAAATCAAATATTTAAGATAAATTACGTAAAAAAATATAACTACTTATAATTAGTAAAGTAGTGTATATATTTATAAAATTATAAAATTTGACCTAGAATGATAACAATTCTCATTATGATAAGATAATATACAAAATCAACATTATTTGAATAGTGTCAATTAGGTAATAAGTTGAGGCCTAACATGATAATAAAACAATACTTGTATAAATATTTTTTGATACAAAATCAAGTATATTATGAAGACTGTGCTTTAGGCATTAGGATCTTTATGATCTTATTAAGTGTTATGAACGTTTATGAACATCTTAAAAAATAATAAATCTATTTAATTATTTTGTTCAGTCAATATTGATTTGTAATAGGAGTATCGATACTCAATCTTTAAGGTACTAATATTTTGGGGAAATATTGATACAAAAAATTACTTCGAAGTTTGGTCAGAATCGATACTCGCCTAAGGATATTTGTCAACAGTCATTTTTGTCCGAGTTTACGTATTTATAATAATAATAAATAATAATAATAATAATAATAATAATAATAATAATATTATTATTATTATTATTATTATTACAAATAAATACAACCAAAACCGGAGGCCCAAATATTACAAACCATGCCCAATACAATAAACCCAAATGGGCCCCAAAATAAACAGGCCTAAACTCGATCGAGGCCAGACTCGATCCATAAGCCCAACCCAAGAGAACCCAATAATTAGGGTTTCTGGTCATCTTCTCCAGCCGCCAACAAATCTTAGCCGTTGGATCTGGGAGAGATCCAACGGTCCAGATGACGCTAGAAGAAACCCTAAGGTTATGATGAAACCTTAAGGTTATGTGCCCGCCGCCTTAGCCTGATGATAAGCCGCCACCGCTCCAGAGCCAGGTGCTCAACTCAATCATTTCCATGCAACCACCATATCACCGACTAGATCCAGTAGATCTGGGTACATTTAATGCACCTAGCCGCCCCTATAGTGAGTCACCACCATAGCTCCAGTGACTCACTGGGGTTCCCTCAAATAATCGGTCCATAGGGTGATTTAAAGAACCCTATAAAAAGACCACCTGCAAGGAAAAAAAGAAAAAAATAGAGAATCCATACGACAACAACTAAACCATCAAAAATAGAGAAGGAGAAAAGATCGTGAACAACTCACACACGACTGTCGGAGTCTACAAATCGTCACCGGAACCGCCGTTTAACTGAAGGTAAAACCTTCGGTTTCTTGTAGATCTAGGTTGATCTAAGGGGTTTAAATGTAAAAGAGGGTAAGATTTGGGTTAAGGATGTTAAGATCTACGTTTTGAGGGTTTTTTGGGTCGCCGACCGCTATCGATGGTGGCCAGAATCGTCGGAGCGCGATGGTCGGCGGTGGCCGGATTCCCTCCGATGAGGTTTTTAGAGAGATGCCAGAGCATCTCATTATTCCCTCTTTCTAGAGAGAAGGAAAATGAAAAATGATAAGGGTTAAGGCTCTTAAGGGCCAGATTTGGGTATAAATACCCTCCCCGAAATACGTCCTTTTAAGAGACAACTTTTTTAATTTTAGTAAATGGGTAAATCCTGTCCGTAGTCCCTCAAACTTTGTAACCTTTCATTTTAGTCACTAAATCATTTTTCTGTGTACTTTAATTTGATATTCGAATTTTATTTTATTTTTTATTTTAGTCATTAACCAGTACTTATATATGTTTAGGTAAATATCACATTTAGTCCTTTAATTTTAATAATTTATATTTTAATCCCAAAAAGTGATTTATTATTAAATTACACTGTCAGTACCTAGCTTTTGTGATGTTTCAAATTATGGCCATTAATTTCGATGTTTTTCAATTTAATCCATGAATTTTATTTTTTTATTTTTAATATTATTATTGGTTTATTTACAATTTTAGTGCCAACAATATGAGATATTTGCAATAGTGGCCTTAATCTTTTGTAAATTTTTTATTTAATCACTAAGTTTGTTATTTTAATTTTAATTTATATATTTGTTAATTACAATATTTTTAAATGTTATTTTATTCGAGTAATTTATAAAACTCTTTAACTTTATGAAGGTATTTTCGAGGATTATTCGTATAAAATTATATCCCATTTTCATTTTTATCTTAATTTAAATATTAGTTGAATTTGCCAATTTTAATAATTAGATGTCGTATAATCGTAAGTACCAATTTTGGGCGTTGTGGGGGTGCTAATCCTTCCCCACACGTAACCGACTCCCGAACCTTTCTCAAAATGAATCTTCTGGTCAATCGTAGATCAAATTTTTTATCGTTTAAAATTATTTTTCTTAAAATTATTTTAAAAGATATTTTTAGGTATTCAACTTACCTAACCCAAAGGTCAATTGGTGACTCCAAATTTGTCTATTTTAAAACCTGATACGTTCTCCATATTAAATCGGATCGATTCCCAAGAAAGCCCTAAAAAAGCCCAGCGGGGACCATTTCGACAGCTATAATCAATTATACATCATCTTTTTAGTTAAAAATGACAAATACGAATGATATTTAATTTTTTTATTAGTGTTTAGTTATACTAAATTGATTAGTTTTGTGTTTCAGATTTTAACCCCTTTTTAGGTTGATAGTCATGGGATCGAGGCAAATGATAGTGAGTTTCCCCTTACACGCTACAGATGTTTGATATCAAGAGCCTTCTAATTGTGCTATGTCTCATTAGGTAGGGCTGAACGCTACGCTTACGTGAGAAAAATTATTTTTCACCGCATGGGCTTTAGCAATTAACCTCTAGGATACAAATGCCTCATGTTTACGAGTGAAACATTGAGTTTCCTGGCATGGACATGGGGAAATGAATCCTCTCGAATTGAACTCGATCCATTTAAGCCTATAATGGGTGAGGATCGAGTGTTTGGAAGGCTCAAGGGGCACCAGCAAAGGATAATTCGAGTACCCTGTTAGTAACACCAAATTTTTACTCGCTTTATAATGTCTGTAGGGGAAACTCATTCTAACCTTTTCCTTGAGTTTATATTTGCAAAAAGCATGATAACTAGAAAATTATACGGTTAGGTTTTATATCTTTATGTGAAGAATGCGAACTAGAAAAAATGTTGTTAGGATTTATTAGATATATTTTATTGATTATTTGGTTATTGATTGTTTATACTAATAAAGCATGTTTTTGTTTTTAGTGCTGTTGCATTGCATGATCATTCATAAATAAAGGTGTTGGTTCACAAGTGGTCATTAGAGTAGAAAGCGGTCATAAAATGGACAAAAGTTTTCATAACAAGGAAATAAAGAATGCAGAAGTGAGGTCATGGTCTGAAGAAACTCAGAGAAGGAATGGGGATAGTCTGAAGACTACATATTAGTAGTACTGGAAATAGCTCCAGTCAGTCTGAAGCAAAATGATTTACAAGGGCTACGTGAAATCTGGGAGAGCTGGGAATCTGACACTAGGCATGCATTCTAGGAACCATATAGTGACATAGCTCTTATGTTGTATGTAAGGTAAATGAACCCTTGATCAAAGCTCTGATCCCATTTTGGAACCCAACATATGGTTGTTTTATTTTCAACAAGGAAGACAAGACTCCCACGCTGGAAGAGTATACCTCTCTGTTTCATTTCGAAACAATACTCTTGATAGAATCTACTCAAAGGCAACAAGATCTCAACCTTTCAAGAGAAAGCTCACAAAGATTACCGGAATGGGGGAGAAGTGGGAAGCTGACTGAATCCAAAAGAAATGAGGGTCTGACTATTTTCCTTGGCTGTGCATTAAGGAGTTGATTGTCAAACACAATGATATTGAGAAAAACATAGAAATGTTCTCTTTGGGAATTTACGGGTTGGTGATTTTTCCAAAAGTTCTTTGTCATATAGAATCCGCTGTAGTAGATTTATTTGAAATAATAGAAAGAAGGTGAATCTTGTTCTTCTATTTTTAGCGGAGACATTCAAGTCGCTTAATAGTTGTAAGAGAGCAGAAAGTAGCCGCTTCACTTCGTGCATTTAGTTGCTTATTGTATGGATCCATACCCATTTTTGGAAGATTGATTGGGAATATAGTTGTCGATTTTCAAGTTCTTATTCACCCTTGAAAGATTTCCTCACCAAAGAGTGGTATGAGCATCTCATATGAAAAACACTTTTTTAGGAATCTACGAGATCAAGATATAGTGTGGCGTGTACCTTGGTTAGCCTTTGTTGACATATTATACAAATGTGGCGATTCTGATTGGGAAACTCTGTTAGGGCTATGGGGTGGAGTAGGTTATGCTCCACTAATAGTGTTAAGGCAATATGGGGCCCGACAATATGTTCCAGCTACCTCAGGCCTAAGTAAGTCTGAGTTTGTATACAATATTTATCATTACAAGAAAACCAATCGCTTAATGTGAGATGCCTGGAAGTCAACCTTTCGAACTGATGTGGTAGTATCTGAGGTCATGTTAACACTATATTATTTGTCTTGGAGAGCTGTAAGGAAAAATGAAGTCATTCCCGTAGCTGGTTCTAATCAAGTTATTCCTTTAGAAGAGCAATTCAGATACTCAACGAGATAATGGAGCTAAATAATAGAGCTAAGCCTTTTTCTGTAATGGAATCGTCTTGTAATAATGATGTTTTTGTCCTAAATGAAAGTTGTTCTAAGATTGATCACGTTTTATGAATCAATGCCTTTCCACATGCATTTGCATTTTATTTAAGTTTTGTATTATATTTGCATTATTATAATCAATTATTTAGCATTTTATTTTTAAATAATTTACATTCATTTTTTAAAACATTAAAATTAACAAAAAAGGGGTTTTTTTTTGAAGAATATTGACACCTCTAAGCATCCATACCATACCCGAAAAAAAGAAATGGACGATAAGATCACCCAAATTGAGAGGACTCAGCTTGAAATGCAAGAAAGTTTTAAGAAAACTCAGGAAGAAATGCATGAAAATGTTGAAATCCCAAAATGATCTGATGGAGAAATTTGCAAGCATGTTACAAGGAAGAGTATGGACTGAAAAAATACCACAGTTTTTGGTACTACTACAGAAGAACCTTTGTACCCTCCAGGTTTTACACCACAAGCAGATCGTCAAAAAGCTCCAATTATTGGTATTACCGAAAAAACTCTATACCCCCAGGCTTTACATCACATCATGTTAAGGCCCAACAAGGAATGGCTACTCAGTCAGGAAGAGTAAACGTAAACTTACCTAATGCGTCTATAAACCAACAACAAGCTGAAGATGTCCTAAATTTTGATCAGGAAGGCAAGAAAGAGTCAAACAAGCAAAATAAAGAAAAATGAAAACAACTAGAAGAAGAAATTAGGGCTATGAAAGAGGACCATAACATGTATGGAATTGAAGCTAAAAAATTGAGTTTGGTTCCTGATTTGGTGTTACCACCTAAATTCAAAGTTCCAGAGTTTGAAAAATTTGACAGCATAAAATGCCCCTATGCTCATATCACAATGTTCTATATAAAAATGACGGGTTATATAGGGGATGATCAACTATTGATTCATTATTTCCAAGAAAGCTTAACAGGTTCGACCATTTGATGGCACAACCAATTAAATAAGTCTCTTATCAAATATTGGAAAGATTTGGCAACAACTTTTCTTGAACAATACATGCATGTGAAAGATGTAAGGCCCAATTGACTTGTGCTACAGAGTATGGAAAAAAGATCTAATGAGAATCTTAGACAATATGCTCAGAGATGGAGGGATATAGTTGTATAAGTACATTCTCTTCTTGAAGAAGAAGAGAAAATTATGATTTTTGTAAACACTTTAAGAGCTCCTTTATTTACTCACCTCATAGGAAATTCCTCTAAGAGTTTTGCTGACATAGTCACAACCGGTCAGATGTTTGAAATGAAAATTAAGAGTGGGAAATTTGATAGTGGCCAATCTAGAAAGAAACCACCAATGAAAAAGAAGAAAAGTGAGATCAATAACGTAAGGAAATACGAATCCAATAAAATCACGATATCTCGACCTCAGTATATAGGATCATTTACGCAAAACCTACTAAACAAGTGGCAAGGCAACCAAGAAAAGAAAAAGAGAAGCCCCAATTTGATCTAATTCATATGACATATAAAGAGTTGTTTCAGATATTGTATAACAAACATATAGCGTCACCCTATCATGTATCACCTGTACAACCTCCATACCCTAAGTGGTACGATGCTAGTTTACAATGTGAATATCATGCAGGGGCTCGTGGACATTCTATTGAAAACTGTATTACATTCAAAAGAATTGTCAAAGCCTTAGAACAAAGAACGTCGTAAATTTTGGTGACATTGAGCAGCCAAATGTGGCCCAAAACCCATTGCCAAACCACGCAAGGATGCAAATCAATGTAATTATGGGTGTGGGTTCAAATGACCAATGTTGGTCTATTGAGGCCCAATCTGTCAGCATAACAATTAAACAGTTGAAATGCATGCAAATACCACAATTACAAAGGACACATTATACAACAATGTCCAGATTTTTGAGCTTTGGTACAAAAGATGATGGATGAAAAAGAAATGGAGTTTATCAAAGAAGTATCCGAAGAAGAGAAAATAGAGATTTGTGCCTCTGAGTGATCATCATCTAGAGAAGTTTACAATTCTAATTTTCCTTTTATTATTACGCCAATGACTCGTGTATCAGAGAAAATAGCTCCAACGGTGGTTATCACATCTCCATCCCCATTTCCGTATAAAAATGACAAGCAGGTACCATGGAAATATGACTGTAAGATGAAAGAAACAATAAAGGAAAATGAAGAAGTAGATGAGGTTGGACATTTTACTATAAGTGGAAGATGTTACTCTAAAGATCCTAAGAAGTAGGCTGATATTGACAAAGGAAAAAAGGTTGATTTACAATTAAGAGAAGATGAACATGTTATCAACGAGCCAGTGACTGGAAATGAAGCTGTAGAATTCTTAAAATTTCTCAAACACAGTAAATACAATATTGTTAAGCATTTACACAAATTGCCCTCTCGTATATCAGTCTTAGCACTTTTATTAAGATCTGAACATACATGCCAACAATTTCATTTATTTTTCTAAACATGAAGTCCCTTCTGGGATGATTGGCAGTCCTAAAACTCTACACATCACGGTTAAGTGAAAATGAGATTCTATCTCGAGTGTTAGTTGATAATGGCTCAGCTTTAAACGTAATGCCATTGGTGACTTTGAAAAAACTACCAATCGACAGTACACTATAAGAAATAGTCATAATATTTTCTGAGCTTTTGATGGAACAAAAAAGGGAGGTATTAGGAAATATAGACATTCCTTTAACTACCGACAAACTACATTTGAGGTGGAATTCCTTGTGGTGGATATTATAGCCACTTACAATTGTTTACCGGGGAGACCTTGGATTTACTAGGCCGAGGCAGTTCCATCTACACTGCACCAAAAATTAAAATTTGTAATAGATGGGAGGCTGATATGTCTTAATACTGAAGAATACATCATTGCTTCTATCTCTACCACTGCTCCATATGTTGAATTGGATGAAAAAGCTATTGAGTGCTCTTTGAGATCATTGGAGTTTGTTAATGCCATATTCGTGGTCGGAGGTAAAAAGATACCCAAGCTTAGACTTTCAAATTGTACTACGATAGAGCTCAAATTAACCCTAGGAAGAGGATCAAAGGCTGAAAGAGGGTTAAAAAGTCACTTATAGGGACCAGTTAATCCAATTTTTTATATCACTAAGAAAGATAATTTCAGTTTGGGATATCAGCTGACTGTAAGGGAGAAACTGAGAGGTATTAGGAAAAACCAAGAGATGAGGAAATCAAAGCTAGCTGGAGAAGACCTCAGCTGGGACCCAATGACTTTCCCACTATTAAGTAATACGTTTGTGTCCGGAGGACATATGTTCAAAGAGGGTCAACAAGAAAAGGGACTGATTGCTGAGAATACTTTGAAAAAAGATAAGTATCAATGTTATTTTAGATGATGAATCTGAAGAAGGGAGAGTTGTGGGCATTTATCCCGCACCACCAGGCTTTAAGTTGAATAATTGGACTATGGAGAAATTACCTGTAGTTTTCAAGTTTTTTTCAGAGTAATAGACAAGAAGTTTCTCGATTGCTTATACCCTGGGGAAATAGTTGATTTTGTGTAAATGGTAAAACTATGTGTTTTTCTTACTTTCAATAAAAGATGCATTACAACTAATTCCAAATGGAAAACATTTTTCCCATGCATTTTTTTACAACTATATATATATACTCTTGTTCATTTATCTTTCAGGACCTCATATATCAATAACATGAATGCTAATGACACTGACCAGGAAATTGATTTCAAGCAGCTCATACGTCAAGGGAAAGTCGAGGGTTGTGATGATGGTGAGGGATGTGACTTACCTTCTGAGCTTTTAAAAATGGTGGAATAAGAGGATAAGAAGATTATGCCTCAAGAGGAACATACTGAGATCTTAAATTTGGGGTTAGATAAGGATAAGAAAGAAGTGAAAATTGGCACAACTTTATCTGATAAAGGAAGACATAGATTGATTAAATTGCTTAAAGAATACAAAGACATATTTGCTTGGTCATATGAAGATATTCCAGGTTTGGATACGAAATTGGTGGTACACGAGTTACTGATAAAGCCTGAATGTAAGTCTGTGCAACAAAAGTTGAGAAGAATGAAACTCGAAATGTTGCTAAAAGTTAAAGAAGAAGTGAAAAAGCAATTCACTGATGGGTTTCTTATAGTGGCCAAGTATCGTGAGTGGGTGGCAAATATTGTCCCATTACCCAAAAAGGATAGGAAAGTTCGTATGTATGTTGATAACCAAGATCTCAATTGAGCTAGTCTGAAGTATATTTTCCTTTTCCACACATAGACACATTAGTGGATAATACTGCTAACAATTTCTTGTTCTTATTCATGGATGGTTTTTCTGGCTATAATCAAATTAAAATACACCCTGATGATATAGAAAACACAACGTTTGTCACCATATGGGGAACATTTTGCTATAAAGTGATGCCATTAGAATTGAAGAATGCAGGGGCAACATATCAAAGGGCTATGGTAATATTATTTCACGACATGATGCATAAGGAAATAGAAGTTTATGTCGATGATATGATTGTTAAAGCTAAGATAGAGGAAGAACATGCCAAGAATTTAAGAAAGCTTTTCTAAAGACTAAGGAAATGCTAATTGAAGCTTAACCCAAATAAGTGTACCTTTGGGGTGACATCTAGAAAGCTATTGGGATTTATTGTGAGAAAAAAATGAATTGAAATAGATCCAAATAAAGTTAAAGCTATTCAAGATTTACCAATCCACGAACACAAAAAGAGGTTCGAGGATTCTTGGAAAGATTAAATTATATAGCTCGATTCATCTCGCAATTAACCAATAAATGTGATCCCATTTTTTGCCTTCTTCGAAAGAATAATTCTGAGGCATGGAATGACGATTGCCAAGAATCCTTCTTAGCAGTTAAACAATATTTTCAAGTACCCCAATCTTTGTACCACCCATCCCAGGAAAACTATTAATTCTTTATTTATCGGTTAGGGAAAATTCAATGGGGTGTGTATTAGGACATCATAATCAAACTGAGAAAAAGGAGAGATCTATTTACTATCTCAGCAAGAAGTTCACTGAATGTGAGGCTAGATATTCGCCAATCAAAAAATTGTGTTGCACTTTGGTATGGGCTACTAGAAGGCTCAGGAAATACATGTTATATCACACTACTTGGCTTATATCCATATTCGATCCTCTAAATATAATATGGATGTACCTGAATTATCTGGAAGGTTAGCTCGTTAGCATATTCTGTTGTCAGAGTTTGATATCCAGAATGTAAGCCAAAAAGTGATTAAAGGAAGTGCCATAGCTGAATTTATTGCAAGTAGGGCTTCTCAAGAATATGAGCCATTAAGCTTTGATTTCCCATATAAAGACTTAATGGCAATCTAAGTGGAAGAATCAGTTACATCCACCAATGGATATTGAAAGTTGAATTTTGATGGTGCTTCGAATGCCTTGGGGCTTAGGATTGGGGAAATCTTGGTCTCACCAAATGGACATCATTATCCCTTTACCAACCGGCTCAATTTTGATTGTACAAGCAATATGGCTGAGTATGAGGCATGTGTTCTGGGTTTTAGGGCTATCATTGAACGTAAGGTAAAAATGCTCAAGGTATATGGGGATTCATCCTTAGTAATTTACTAAATCAGGGGAGAATTGGAGGCAAAGGATCCCAAGCTTGTAGAATACCGTAAATCGGTATTGGAACTCATCAAAGAATTTGAAAAAGTAACATTTAATTACCTTTCCATAGAAGAAAAAAATGGCATATGCCTTGGCCACTTTGGCAACTACATTTAAGGTAGATAAACATTCAAACATGATGCCTATCGAAATGCATGCTTAATACCATCCCATTGTTTTAATATTGAGGAAGAAGAAGATGAAAACCCCTGGTACTATGATATTTTGCAATACATCAGATATCAGAGTTATCCTGAACATGCAACTGAGAATGATAAAAGAACTATCAGAAGAATGTCATCAGAAATATACTTGGTGGTGAAATCCTATACAAAAAGAGCCTGGATCACGCCCTATTGAGACGCGTGGACACCAAAGAGGCCAAAATAATTCTCAAAGAGGTGCATGAAGGAGTATGTGGTACTCATGCTAATGGTCATACAATGGCTAGACAAATTATGAGATTTGGGTACAATTGGTAAACCATGGAAACTGATTGTATCAATCATGCTCGAAAATGTAACAAGTGTCAGATTTATAGAGATAGTATACATACCCCTCCTCGTCCATTTCATGTGATGACAACTCCTTGGTCATTCTCTATGTAGGGCATAGATGTTATTGGACAAATTTTCCTAAAGCTTCAAATGGACATCACTTCAGTTTGGTAGCAATAAACTATTTTACCAAATGAGTAGAAGCAACTTCTTATGCAAACGTCAGTCAGTCCACAGTCTGTAAATTCTTGAAAAAGGAAATCATTTGTCGATGTGGTCTACCAGAGAGGATTATTACTGACAATGCTTTAAATCTAAACAACAAGATGATGAAATTAGTATGTGAACAGTTCAAGATAAAATATCATAATTCCACTACTTATCACCCAGAGATGAATGAGGCAGTAGAGGCGGCTAATAAGAATATCAAGAAACTTATAGAGAATATAACTGAGACTTACAAGGACTGGCATGAGAAATTGCCATTTGTTCTGTTAGTTTATCGAACTTCAGTACGAACATCGACTGGGGAAACTCTGTTTTCTTTAGCGTTTGGTATGGAAACTGTCCTACCTATTAAGGTAGAAATTCCCTCACTTCGAGTTTTATCAGAGGTGAAGCTAGATGAAGCAGAATAGGAAAAAAACCAGATATGACCAGTTGAATTTGATTGAAGATAAGAGATTGAAAGTTATTTTGCATGGTCAGATATACCAGAAACGTATGATATGAGCACATGATAAGAAAGTTCATCTCCGAGAGTTTCATTAAGGAGATCTGGTTCTTAAAAAGATCCTACCTATTCAAAAAGACTTCCAAGGGAAATGGATTCCAAACTGGGAAGGACCTTATGTTGTAAAGAAAGCCTTTTCTAGAGGAGCTTTGGTTCGCACTGAGATGGATGGACCATAATTACCCTACCTAATTAACTCAGATGCGGTTAAAGGTATTTTTCTTGAATGAAAAAAGGAGGGCTCAAGGCGAAAATTCAAAAAAAAAAATCTTGAAACCAAAGGAGGTCTAAAGTTGAAAACCCGCAAAGGGCAACACGAGTGATATAATTCAGGATTTGTGCTTGGTAAAGATCCTGGATTCATTGCATAGATTGAGAGATTCCTGGATTGAGTAACACCATCAAGTGCTAATCAATATTATGATTGAAGATATAAGATTCAATACTGGTTGATGGCACTCAACGCCTAGAGATTTGGCATTATAAGAAGGAGCTTCACACCCTTATGCATTATCACGACTCTCGAGATTTTGTCGACTGAAGCTACACTTGAGTCACTTTGCGGTGTGCCAGTTCAAAAGCATTTATGCTATTGATATTTGAAGATGCCTAATTCTTTTTCTTTTAGATTTTTTAAGTAAAAGTTTGCAATGTAGTTATTTAAAAACTCTTTACATTTTATTAATAAGAAGATTAAAAATATGTTTTGAAGATTAAAAACAAGTAGTTTAACTTGAAGTACATGGAATCATGGTGTATTATTGTACAAAAAGTTTTTGAAAAGTGTTTTCTGAAACTAATAATAGTTTCAACTTGTAAGCTTGCATAATGATATGATACATGGAGAATAAAACCTTGGAGTACATAAAAGTTTCAACCATTTGAAGATGATCCAAAATATTTGTCACTAATTAAGTGGTTGATCATTGGTGCTAGCGAGGTTCATGAAGAAATAAAACTAAGATCATACTCCGTTAAAGAATATGGGATTAAGATTGTCAACTGGGGTAAATCGGTCATATCTTCTGTGCCCAAGAATAAACTGAGACACAAGATGGATAAAAAGAAAGGGTCCTCATTCGAAAAAGAAAATACACAAAAATTGCGTCATTGCACACATTTTAGGCATAAATAAGATCACGACATTTATAAATGCATGGTAACAAATATAATATCATATCTACGGGTTTCTCAAAAGAAAGATGAAGGTTGAAGTTATTGAAACTCTGAGATAGGAATAACAATTCAAAATCCCTAAAAAGGGTGATACCCAAAGATTTTACGAGTCTGATATCCCCGTAATAGTAGTGGAACAGATTCTTTCCATCACAGATTTGGTCTTCCTAGCAAAGTAGCGAATCAAATCAACCTTGAGTCTAATCTTCAGGAAAGAGTAGTGGAATAGATTCTTCTCATTCCAAATTTGGGCTTCCTGGAAAAGAAGCGAATCAAATCAACCTCGAGTTTGATCTCCAAGGAATAGTAGTGGAACATATTCTTCTCAAATCAATCTTAGCCTTCACAGAAGAGTAGTGAAGCAAATAAATCTTAGCCTTCACAGAAGAGTAGTGAAACAAATCAATCTTAGCTTTCACAGAAGAGTCTTGAAGCAAATCTATCTTAGCCTTCACATAATAGTAGTTAAGCAAATCAATCTTAGCCATCACAAAAGAGTAGTAAATCAAACCAATCTGCGCCTTCACAGAAGAGTAGTGAAGCAAAACAATCTTAACCTTCACTGAAGAGTGGTGAAGCAAACTAATCTTAGCCTTCACATAAGTGTAGTGAAGAAAATCCATCTTACCCTTCACAGAAGAGTAGTGAAGCAAATCAATCTTAGCATTCAAAAGTAGTGAAGCAAATCAATCTTAGCCTTCAGATAAGAGTAGTGAAGCAAATCAATCTTAGCCTTCAGAAAAGAGTAGTAGAGCAAATCAATCTTAGCCTTCATAGAAGAGTAATAGAGCAAATCAATCTTAGCCTTCACATAAGAGTAGTGAAACAATCAATTTTAGTTTTCACAAAAAGAGTAGTGAAGAATATCAATTTCATGTCTGATCTCCACAGAAGAGTAGTGGAGTAGATTCAGCCTCCACAAAAGAGTAGAGAAAAGATTCAGCCTTCACAGAAGAGTAGTGAAGCAAGATAAGGTCAAATCTGATCTCCAGTGAAAGAAAAGTAGAGCATATTTCCCATCAAAGTATGAAGTCAACTAGACGAAAATTCCTTTTCTTTTTGTCTTTTCTCCATTCTTATTAACAGAAAAATGAGCAAAGAGGGCAATTGTCGACAGTCATTTTCGT
This sequence comes from Hibiscus syriacus, assembly GCF_006381635.1. Lineage (NCBI taxonomy): Eukaryota > Viridiplantae > Streptophyta > Magnoliopsida > Malvales > Malvaceae > Hibiscus > Hibiscus syriacus. Next base: position 3,116,247 of record NW_024061878.1, on the reverse strand, counting down.
CAGAGTTTACGTATTTTTTTTATTATTAATGTTGTTGTTATTGTTGTTGTTATTGTTATTATTATTATTATTACAAATAAATACAACCAAAACCTGGATTCCCAAATATTACAAACCAGACCCAATACAATAAACCCAAATGGGCCCTGAAATAAACATGTCTAAACCAGATCCAGGCCAGACCCTATCCAGAAGCCCAAACTAGTATAACCCAATAATTAGGGTTTCTACTTATCTTTTCCAGCCGCCAATAAATATTAGCCTTTGGATCTGGGAGAGATCCAACAGTCCAAATGATGGTTATGATGAAACCCTAGGGTTATGATGAAACCCTAGGGCTATGCCGACCGCTTCCTTAGCCCGATGATAATTATCGCCGCTCTAGAGCCAGGTGCCCCACTCAATTGTCTCATGCAGCCACCATATCATCGGTCGGATCCACTAGATCTGAGTGCATTTCATACACCTAGCCGCCCCTATGATGAGTCACCACCATAGCTCCGGTGACTCATCGGGGTTCCCTCAAGTAACCTGTCCATATGGTGATTCAAAGAACCCTATAAAAGGACCATCAGCAAGGAAAAAAGAAAAAAATGAGAGAATCCATACGACAACAACCAAACCATCAAAAATAGAGAATGAGAAAAGATCGAGAACAACTTACCCACAACCGTCGGAGTCTTCAAATCGTTACTGGAACCGTCATTTAACTGAAGGTAAAACATTCGGTTTCTTGTAGATCTAGGGTGATCTAAAGGGTTTTAAGGTAAAAGAGGGTAAGATTTGGGTTAAGGATGTTAAGATCTACATTTTAAGGGTTTTTAGGTCGTTGACCACAGTCAGCGACAACCGAAATCGTCAGAGTACGACGGTCGATGGTGTCCGGCCAGTGGCCGGATTCCCTCCAATGAGGTTTTTTTATAAAGATGTCATAACATCTCATCCTTCCCTCTTTTAAGAGAGATAAGGAAAATGAAAAATGAGAAGGGTTAATGCCCTTAAGGGCCAGATTTGGGTATAAATACCTGCCCCGAACAACGTAATTTTAAGGTGGTATTTGCAATTTTGGTAAATGGGTAAATCCCATCCGCAGTCCCTCAAACTTTGTAACCTTTTAATTTAGTCACTAAATCATTTTTCTGTGTACTTTAATTTGATATTCGATTTTATTTTATTTTTATTTTAGTTATTAATCAGTATTTATATATGTTTTAGATAAAATATCAGATTTAGTCCTTTAATTTTAATAATTTATATTTTAATTCCAAATAGTTATTTATGATTAAATTACACTACAAGTACCTAGCTTTTGTGGTGTTTCAAATTGTGGCCATTAATTTCGATGTTTTGCAATTTAATCCATGAATTTTAATATTTTTAATTTTTAATATTATTATTGGTTTATTTATAATTTTAGTGCGTAAAATATGAGATAATCACAATAGTGGCCTTAATCTTTTGTAAATTTATTATTTAATCACCAAGTTTGTTATTTATATATGTGTTAATATTTTTTAATTATAATATTTTTAAATGTTATTTTATTCGAGTGATTTAAAAAAATATCTCATTAACTTGCTAGGAAGGTATTTTTGGGGATTATTCGTATAAAATAATATCCCATTTTCATTTTTATCATAATTTAAATATTATTTGAATTTGCCAATTTTAATAATTAGATGTCGAATAATCAAGTACCAATTTTGGGCGTTGTGGGGGTGCTAATCCTTCCCACACGTAACCAACCCCCGAATCCTTTTCAAAATGAATCTCTGGTCGATCGCATATCAATTTTTTATCTTTTAAAATTATTTTTCTGAAAATTATTTTAAAAGATATTTTAGGTATTCGACTTACCTAACCCAAATGTCGATTGAAGATTCCAAATTTGTCTATTTTAAAACCTGACACGTTCTCCATATTAAGTCGGATTGATTCCCAAGAAAGCCCTAAAAAAGCCCGACGTGGACCGTTTCGACAATGTCAATATCCAATCTCATGATATATATCAATACCCTTGGATGATATCGATATCAAAATATTCTTTAAAGTTGATTGAATATTGATACTCTAGTTTCGATATCGATAGCACAATTGATACCTCAAGAACGGGAATCGATACTTCAGCCTAATTTACCTACATTGAATTTTTGAAATTCAAAATGTATCTATATTACAAGAACAATATCAATACAAAGTGCAGAAATAGCATATTAAAATCCAAGACTAACGTTAGGGAGCGTCTCATGACTAACGTTGAACGTAACAGACGAAGCTTATCCCCCACATCATGTTGTCCGCTGTGTGGCACCGCGGACGAAACGATAATCCTTGTCCTCAGAGACTGTACCAGCGCCCGCATGATTTGGACCCAAATTGTCCCTCGCCACCATCAGACACATTTCTTTAATAACCAATTTTTTGATTGGCTCCGTTCTAATCTTATGAGTTTTGCAGGTTTGGACCAGGAAGGATACCAGTGGAAACATCTATTCGGAATCAGCCTCTGGAAGTTATGTTAGAACCGAAATAGCTTTATATTCAATGGCAAGGTGTGGTCAGCTGGGGAAACGATCCACTCGGCCATGGCTTGGGCGGTTACTATTAAATCGAACCAGCGGCAGCCCAGTAGCATGGATCTTCGGCTTTTCCGGAAGCATTGGTCGTTGTTCGATTCTTTAGGCGGAGTTGTGGGCTGTTCTCAATGGATTAAACATTGGCTGGAACAAGGGATATAAGCAAGTGCTGGTGGAGCTTGATAACCTTACTGCCGTTCGCTTGCTTATTGAGAGTCATTTTTGCTCTGAATCGGCCATCATTCAGAGAATCCGGTTACTCCTCTTACGAGACTGGAATATTAGAATAAGATATTCTCCCAGGAATACTAATAAGCTCGCTGACCACCTAGCCGGAATGGGACGAAATAGAGAACGGGCTTCCAAGTTTTTGATCAGCCTCCGTCTGCTCAGAGAATCCTCACTGCTTACCGTACTGGCGTGAGAAGAAGAAATCATCACTACGTCTTTAGTGTTTTTCTTTTGTAAAAAAAAAAATCCAAGAATTCATCCTATATGGCTCTTAATTTCCATATAACAATACATCGCTTGACAGAAGCACTAAGAATAATCGCTTGACATCAGTTCTAACCAATTATAACGTGGATTTCATTTCAAACGCATCAAATCATGCATCTAGCTAGAACACACATCAAACATACATTTTGACTCACAAAACACTGCATTTATGATTAATATACAACACAATAAGAAAAATGTATATTATCTTAAGCAAAAACACAAAAAGGGAAACTTCATGATCACATCTTCAAGATTTCTCTTTTTCCTTGATTTTGGAAGACTCTCCAACTTCTTTCACTAAACGTTTAACAATCAAATGAAATCATAAGACAATAAGATGGGTGAACGGAATATAAAATGAAACTTAGAACTCTCAAATCCTCCATGAATCCCCTCTAAAGTCTAAACCTCTTTTAAACCTTAAACTCACCTTTCAATGTAACACTCTCAACACGGTCTAGACACAAACCGGATCAAAGATGTCAACGAAACTCAAACCAAAGTGAAATAATCACGGAACATATATAATATTAACTTACAATCATCAAAACTAAATCAAATAATCACAATTCAATTCAAATCACATCATTGACAATGTCATTTAATAGTCAATCATTAACATATTACAACTTGAGTTCAAGCTTAGAGATTATTTTCAAACTCAGAAAAATTCAAGGACCTATCTATAAATATTGAAACTATGAGAATTGTTCACTTAAACAAACATTGTTATACACTCAATACAAAACTATATTTTGATCATTAATAGCAGATTCAATCATTTCATAATGTTGTCTTGTTTAAGGATGAAATTGAACTTTTCAAAAACTTGGGACTTAATCTGAATTACCAAAAATATGAACTTGTACCAATAAACCATACATAGGAATTATATCAAACATGATATTCTTAAACATAAAAGCTACTAGTAATCCATTATTAACCCTAAACAATTATTAGGGAACAATCATTAGTCTTTCAAAAGTTTAAGGAATATAATTATAAATATAAAATGTTATGGGATCAAAAACATTCATTTTAATAACTATTTGTCTATTAGTAAAATTTTCCTTCCAAAAATATGAATTTAGGAAAATATAATGACTCAATAGAACATCATATGACAAAGTTATGAAATATGGATTAAAGTACAAAACTTCAAAATTTAGAGCGCAATATCAATGCCATGCGTCCAGTTTCGTTACTGGGCATCTAATATCATTACCAAGTGTTGGTTTTAGTACTAAAACTCATTCTAAATATCCAGTATCGATACTAAAGACTAAATTTCGATACTAAATCCCCTAGAGTCTTAAAATCCACTTTATCAAGTTCTAGGACACCCTAGTTTACTTACTACTTCATTTAGCAATTCAAATTGACAAAATTAACATAAAAAATACACTTAACATGCACTTGAAATTCAACATACACATAAAAACTTGATTTACGAACCAATCCAGCTTATCTTATACAATACACTTAAGATTCTTAACAAATAACCATCAAACAATATTAAAGTATCACATAAACGTTTCATACATGTTTCTATGAAATTATGATCTAAGAAACTCATTGATATCATCTCATTCATGAATAGTTCATGAAAGCATTCTTTCAAACAATTTAGCCTATTAAAAATGACATAAATCATGCAACATGAAATCATTACACATATCTTATGACTTCATAAATAATTACATTCTAGAGTATATTTACCTTTCACTTTCATGGCACATATATGACCTCACTATCATCAAATTTTGCACTTATAGTCATTACATCACATTCTGAAATTTAAATAACACAAGACCTTATCAACATTAAATACCAATAAAAAATATGCCACCATCCAAAAGTTTAGTAAACAAATAAATTTACGCTGATTGCATTTGGAAGTGATTTGTAACGTCCTAAATACAATCTCAATAGTATCGAACTTATTTCTGAAATGATTAGACAAAGAGTGTGAGATTATATAGCTTAGTGAGGTAATCAATCCAACGTAAATCAAATAAACATAACATATTATATTGTATTTAATATGCTTGATGACAAATGACACATAATAAACTCATCATAACATGAACTTTCATGGAAAGAACTTATATCAAAACATGATCTTTCTTGCCAAGAACTTATATAGTAACATGTAAATTTTCATCGCAAGCACAAATATCATAATTCATCATATATGACTTTCATGATAATAACTTATATCATAAGTTGAATTTTCATGACTATAACTTATATCATAACATGAACTTTCATGGCAAGCACTTATATCATATACCTAGCTAATTATAGCTTAGGTTACTAAATAATCATGATCAATTCATATATGAACTTTCTTTTAATAAAATCATAAGCATGTTTATTCATTAACTTAATTGATTGGCTTTCATAGAAAGATTTATGTTATATAAGTAACTACTTAGCTCACTGGACTAAAGTAATTATAGATACATGATCCTCAAACAAGCCGTCGTCAGATAACAGAGAATGTTCTATCGCTCCAAATTATCGCCAATGGCCAACAACAATATTCCTCCTACTGTTGCCAAATAAGGATCGCAATCCAACTCTGACATGAGCTCAATTGACTCTATGGAATGACAATTGTATCCAAACTAACTTAATATTCAAGGTAAATATTTAACAATCTTTTCACATGATTTCTTATCTTTGCGTGCCAAGTGAATCGTAGGTCCATATCGTTCACATAATTTTTTATATTGGCGTACTAAATGATTCGAAGCTACTTATCATTCATAACATATTTTGGTTTATGCTTTTATATGACATTTTATATTGTTTCATTCTTACAACTCACGTAGGATTAGAGTTTCACAGATAACATGCTTGCTTAGTAAACACATCATAAGGTAAATAAGCTTACCAAACTTATCTTGATTCTCACGTTGTCATTCAATGATCTATGTGAGCCCAAAACAAAACAATTGAATTCACCTATAAAAAGGCTAAACATTGAATCAAAATGACACCAAGTCACCAGAACACACCAACTGCATTCACTGTATACTCTGGTTCATCATACTAATCTTGAAAGCTTGATTCTCTCTTCCGGTTAGGATTTTCTCAATTGATTTCATGTCAAGCATAGAATCAAACATAAAATTTATCAAACAAACATTGTATCAAATTAACTAATTAACATGGAACCCTAATTTTTCAAATAATTAGGATTTGATATTCTAAAACCCTAAAAATCATGGAAAATTACCGTGAAGCTTAGAATAATTTCTATTACAACTTACTATCTCTAATTACACAAACTCTCAAAGTTAAGATTTATGGACCAAGAACACATGTTCATAATTTATTGAAATTATTACAAAAAATTAAGATCATGACCTTATCAAATATGTAGTTAGAATTAAATTTTAATGGTTATATTATAAGGAATTTAACTTGGAAGGTTTGGAATGTTAAAGTATGCCTAAAGACCAATCATAAAATGATTATAATGATACGTTTTCTTTATTTTTTATTGAATAAAGGCATTGCCACTATTATTTTCAATTGTATTTCTATGTCCAACATAAATTGAAAGATATAAAGTCCACTTAATAATATGATTATTAATAAAGATCATTATTTATGTATTATTATGGGCACAGACAATAATAATATGTTTAAGACGAACATGAAATTGATTGATGATAATGAGTTGTCATTGACATAGGGATGTCAATATCGATACATGAATATGTTGTTAGAGAATAATATATTGGATTGACATGCTATGAGCACGTGTCTTGGATTATTATGAGATAATAACTATCTCAACATAAATTTTGTATGTTTTGATACAATTAAACATGGTCTGTAGCTGGTTGCACTATAAAGATTGATATTGAACATATCACAATATGTGTAGTGAGATGTGAATGATCAAGATAGGATTTGTTCTTCCTACATAATATGAAACATATCGCAGGCTACTTGATTGAGTAAGACTAGAAATGCATGGCCAGTGTAACTCCCATTCCCCGTATACCATTACATACACGAGATATACATGTCGCATTACTTTTAAATAGCTCTTCTTTTGAAAATACCGAAAAATATGTTTTTATTATTATTTTGTTTCTTTTTTTGAAAACATAATAGTTTAATATAAGACAAAACATCGATTGTAAACTATTATAAGTTATACTTAATTAGGATTAAAAACATTTAACGTGTGTTGTTTCTCTCGCATAGGTAAAAGTAAAGATTAACTTATTAAGGAGTGCATTTTAATTATAGCCTCATTTCATGCCTTAATGTATCCTTTCATGCATTTTAATTATGGATTCGATTTAGAGCAGGTCATACTCTAAAAATCGTTCATAATATTCTTACCATACATATAAAGATATCATAATCACTATTATAAACATATGTACAGTTAAAGCATACTACATTGAATATTCTTCATATCGCATACTTATATTAAAGTACTCACCTGATCGCCCCCCTTAATAAAGTGTAGAGACCTCTGACCAATCAACAATTTTATCTTTATCCCTTTTCTTGCTAGATTTAGGAGCTTGGTTCCGATATACACAAGTATCCATTAAGTACACATAACATACCAATGTTAGTATACTCCATAACTTTGTACTTTAAGAATATTCAAAATGTCATTATCTCAATTTCTATAACAATTGCAACCTAATTAGCCGTTCCAACCTTAATAGTATCGATACTACAACCCTGATATTGATACTTCTATACTATGGCATCAATACCCCTTTTCGGTATCGATACCAATTTTAGATTCGATGTTTCCTGTATCGATACCCTTACCATGGTATCGATACTACCCTAATAAGATACCGATACCCTATTATTGTATAGATACCATTTTTGTATTCTGTTTTAAAAAGGTATCAATATCTTCCCTTCGGTATCGATACTTCCCCTTTGGTATCGATATTGATTAAATCAATATCGATACTACTTAGTAAATTCCTCACATTTTAGCTTATAGTATCGGTACTGTTCTATCAGTACTGATACCTATGCCCAAAATTTTCAGTTTTCCACCAGATTATCACCTAAATGTGGTCAAATTTTGTTATATTAACACCATATAATACCCTTAATCTCTTCATTGACTATCCATACTAATATTCCTTCATCTAACCTCTTAAAACATCAAAAAAATTTCAAGAACATTGGATTCTAAGAATCACACTAAAATTCTAACTTGTTTTTAAACTCATCCAATGCTTATAATCTCTTATTTACTACTTTGACAAGTCAAAACTACTAATAATAATCAATAAACATCAATATACTAACATATCGCTTCAAAACCTATTTTCTAAAGTCTTCATTATTTCCACCATTTCTTAGTTTTAATCTCATTTAATACTTCCTTAAACTTCTATCATACTCCAATCTTCAATAAACAACTTAAAATAAAAGGATAAACCATCAAATTAAAATCTCACCTTTAGCTAGGGTTGAGGGCTTCTTACGGGAAAGAGGAATAAGAAGAGAGTATTAACATTTTTTTTTCCTCTTTCTCCTTATTTCTCTATTCAATATACAATATAGAATGAATTTTAAATTCATTTTATTCTAATACTCATAAATTCCCTTTTTAATCCTTTATCACTACAATTTAGTCAAAACTACTATTCCCAACTCAATCTCATCTTTATCAATTAATCAAATTAGCCCTCCAAATTTTTAATTACTTTTAATTTAATCACTGACCTATCATTTGGGGTATTACAATTCTTCCTCCCGTTGGAAAATTCATCCTCGGAATTAAAAAAAGTACCTGAAACGAAGAGGTGTGGAAACTGTTTCCTCATATCCTCCTCTCGTTCCCAAGTTGCTTCCCCATCCTTATGATTTTGCCAAAGCACTTTAACCAACGCAACCCTTTTGTTACATAATTATTTGGTTTCCTTAGCCAATATCCACACTGGTTCCTCCTCATAAGTTAAATCTGGTTGGATCTCTATTTCTTCTGACCTGATAACATGAGATAGATTTGATCTATACCTTCTAAGCATCGATACATGGAAAACATTGTGGTTCTTGTCCATATACGGAGGCAAAGCTACCTGATAAACTACGAGTCCAACTCTTTTCAATATATCATACAATCCAATGAATCTCGGACTCAATTTTCCTTTTCGCCTAAAACGTAATACATTCTTCCATGGTGATACTTTTAAAAATACTTTCTCTCCCTCTTGATATTCTATTTCTTTTCTTTTCAAATCTACATAGGATTTCTGGCAATATGAAGCTATCTTTAAATTGCTCTAGATAAGTTTTACTTTATCTTCTATATTTTTCATCAAATCAGGGCCGCCCAAGTCTCGATCTTTCAGTTCAAACCAATTTAATGGTGTTATGCATTTTCTCCCATACAAAGCTTTAAAAGGGGCCATCTTAATACTTGATTGATAACTATTATTATTTGCGAATTCAACTAAAGGCAAATACTTATCCCAAGATCCTTTAAATTCAATCACGCATGCCCTTAGCATATCTTCTAATATCTAGATAGTTCTCTCTGATTACCCATCTGTCTGTGGATGAAATACTATGCTGAAATTCAATCCAGTACCAAATGACTCATACAAAGAATTCCAGAATCCTTGAAGTAAATCTTGGGTCTCGATCAAACACTATTGATATCGGCACCCCATGTAATCTAACTTCTCCTTTATATACAACTCCGTAAACTTATAAACTGGGTAATCACTCGAACCGAGATAAAATGAGTCGTCTTGGTCAATATGTCTACTATTACCCATATAGAGTCTTTTTTACTCAGTGACAAAGGTAGCCTCGAAACGAAATCCATCGTAACCCGCTCCCATTTCCACTCAGGAATTATTATTGGTTGTAGTAACCCAGATGGCACTTAATGTTCAGCTTTCACTCGCTGACATGTCAGACATTTAGCAATAAACTCTGTTACAGCTATTTTCATACCAGACCACCAATAATGACTCTTCAAGTCTTGATACATCTTATTTCCACCTGGGTGCATAATCAAAGGGCTATAATGTGCCTCGCAAAGAATATCCTTCCTCAAATCATCATCGCGGGGAATGCAAAGTTTTCCCCTATAGTATAGACATCCATCCACTCTTATTTCAAAGTCCTTGTTCACATTCTTTTCAACTTGTGTTATCCTTGCCAAGCATTTCTCATCTTGATTTTGTAGATCTTTAATTTGATCTAAAAACATCGGCTTTAACTTAAGCTCAGTAATTAAAACACCATCTTCCTTTAATGATATATCTATATCTAAAGCCCATAAAGAAACAAAAATATTTTGGCTTAATGCATCTGCTACCACATTCGCTTTTCCAGGATGATAATCAATGATTAGATGTAATCCTTTAGAAGCTTAATCCATATTCTTTGCCTCAAGTTCAATTCTTTTTGGGTCAATATGTACTGTTGACTCTTATTATCTGTATAAATATGGCACCGCTCACCATACAGATAATGACGCCATATTTTCAGTGCAAACACAACTGCCGCTAGTTCTAAATCGTTCGTCGGATAATTTTTCTCATGATTCTTCAACTGTGTGGAAGCATAAGCTACAACCTTTCCATCTTGTATCAGAACACACCACAATCTATTATGGGATACATCACTAAACACAACATATTCTTTTACCAACTCTGGTTGTACAAGTACAGGGGCCTCTGTTACTATTCTCTTGAGCCTTTCAAAGTTTTCTTGACATTTCTCCGTCCAGACAAATGGTGTATCCTTTCATAACAATTTTGTTAGTGGCAAAGCTAGAATCCAGAAGTTCTTCAGAAACTGTCTATAATAACCCACTAGTCCCAAGAAACTCAAAACCTCAGCAACATTCTTTGGAGGTTTCCAATCTACTATAGCTTGAATCTTTCTTGGTCCAAGATGAGCATCATGTTCTTCTCTTGAATTGGAATATACTAAGATGTAATCTATAAATATCACCACAAATTGGTCCAGATACGGTTGGAATACTTGGTTCATCAAATCCATAAATGCCACTAGTGCATTAGTCAAACCAAATGGCATCACTATAAATTTATAGTGCCCATACCGAGTTCGAAAAGCTATCTTTGAGATATCATCCTCTTTAATCTTTAATTGATGGTATCCCGACCTTATATCTATCTTAGAAAACACCGCTGCTCCTTTCAAATGATTGAACAAATCATCAATCCTTGGAAGAGAATATTTATTCTTTATTGTGACTTTATTTAACTGAAGTGAATTGATACATAATCGCATAGACCCGTCATTCTTTTTCACAAACAGCACCAGTGCTCCCCGATGAGATATACTAGGTCTTACAAACACCTTATCAAGTAGTTCTTGCAGTTGGACTTTATATTCTTGCAATTTAGTTGAAGCCATTCTATATGGAATCATTGAAGAAGGTTTGGTACCCAGGTAAATCTCAATACTTAACTCTACCACACAATCGAGAGCAAATCTTGGTAACTCCTTAGGAAAAATGTCCGAAAATTCTCTAACTATGGGAATATCATTTACTTTAACTTCCAGAATTCAAGTATATGTCATATTGGCTGGAAAAACTATACATTCATTCGACATCATCTTCCTGGCAGTCATGGTTAATATCACATTCGATGGTAATTTCATTCTTTCACCAATCACTACGATTTCTGAACGTTAGGCATCCTTTAAGAACAAGCATTTTTTACAACAATCAACCCATCCATAATGTCAAGACAACCAATCAATGCCCAGAATAATTTCAAATCAAAGGGAAACTCCATCATGTTTATCAGAAATATAATCTCTTGGATCTTTATAGGGCATTTTCTACATATTCTAGTGACTCTTGCACTGTAACCCATGGGGTTTACCGCTATCATCTCACTCACAATTGGTTCTAAAGGGATTCCCCTAATTTTAACCGATTTGGTACTAATGTACGAATTTGTAGAATCAGGATCAACTAAAACCAATATAGGCTCATTAAAAAGATGAAAAATACATGTTATAATTTCATGGTCATCCCGATCCTCACTAGTCTTAATTTTATAAATTCTACAGACTCCTTGAGTCTCTTGTCTCTACACTGATTCCGTTTGTCCCCAGGATCTACCGCTTCCTCTGATTCTATTTTAGGCTGCCATTGATCTTTCAGACTGGGCCGAATTGTTCCCAGATTTCTTAGGACAGTTTCGAGCGAAGTGACCAGTCTTGCCACATTGGAAACAAACTCCACTGACTAGTCTGCATACTCCACTGTTCAACTTGCCACATGTCTAACATGGAATTCTCTCTCTTGTTGCTTTACCCGAGCTCGTAGCAAAAGATGTAGATTGTCTATTTTTCTGTGAAGCTACAAAACTATCTCTATCTGAAAATCTGGAACTCGAGCCCTTGCCTGTTTTAACATGATGGGGAGTGGAAGGCATTCCCACTCTTTTCCCTTCTAAACACTCTGTTTTGCAGCTAACGTCTCCTCCTAAGCTCTTTCAATAGATTTAGCCCTGTTTATGACTTCTTGTAGACTCGGCAAGTTCAAGGTCAACATCATCTCTTTCAGTGTAGGCCTCAAACCCTCTATAAACCAATCACATATTACCTTGTCATTTGGAATGACTTCAGTGGAAAAACGACTCAACTTTTTATACTCGGCCTCGAATTCATGTACAGCTCGATCACCTTGCTTTAGATTAAGAAACTTTAGCAACATTGTCATTTTGAATTGTTCACCCATGTACTTGTTCTTGAATTCCTCTAGGAAAAATTGCCAAGTACTTGCTCTGTTGGTGTATACATCGTAGTATTTGCCCACCATACTCGAGCTAATCCTCTAAGCAAAGAGATAGCTCCTCCCAACTTTTCTAGATCTGTGCATTGAAGACTCTTAAGCATTAATAGAAGATCATTCAACCACAAGTCAGACTCTATGGGACCCTTCCTCTATTCGCTACGAAACTATGGAGCTCCCAAACTCTTTAGCTCTTTTGGGATTAACATTCTCGGTATAAGAGGAGCAGGGGGAAGTTGAAACCAATTCAGTATGAAATCAAGGGCTTGCATAAAAGTTCCAAATTCAGGCACTGAAATCCCTTGAGGTGCAGGTGCACTACCATTTTCAGAGGGGATAGGCTGCTCACTATTCGCCTCATAGCTCTCACTATCAGTTCCTTATTGCATATCCTGTCCCTCATTTCTTTGTGAATTCAAAGATTCTGAAATCTATAATAACATACATAATAATAACATTTCAATTAGTAAGAAGTGTTATCAATTTTGCTAAAATGACACCATGCTAGTAACATTGAAAATCTTTATGGCATATAAAATTAAGACTGATTTCGGTCGAGAATCGGCTAAACCTGTAGCTCTGATACTAATAAATGTTACACTCATTCCCCGTATACCCTTACGTATACGAGATATATATGTCACATTACTTTTAAAATAGTTCTTCTTTTGAAAATACCAAAAATATGTTTTTATTATTATTTTTTTCTTTTTTCTAAAAATATAACAGTTTAATATAAGACAAAACATCGATTGAAAAATCTTATAAGTTCTACTTAATTATGATTAAAAACATTTAAGTGTTGTGATTACATGCTAAGAAAGTTTTCCAAAATAAACTAGATTGTCTCGTGTCACAGATAAGTCCACCTTAGTTGATGATCACCACAGCTACTGAAGCACTCTTTAATAAGTTAATATTTGTTTTTACCTAAGCGTGAGAAACAACATACGTTAAGCAATTGCTTAGTGATATATAATATAGTAAAGAACATTAAAGGATAAATAAGTATCTCATAGTTATTTAACTTCAAACTAAGTTATAACATCCATTGGAATTAGTGAAATCCTTCGTATCATAACCAAACTCTGCTCGTTTTATTATCATAACCAAACTTTGGTCATTTATCATCATAACCATTCTAATATATCTAACATACTTCTCTTAGTTTACTAACGTCAATTTTGTCTCTTTTCACATATTAATACATCCATGATATATTTAAATTATGGCATCCTTTCATGCATTTTAATTATGGTATCCTTTCATTCATTTTAATTATGGCATCCTTTTATTCCTTAATGCATCCTTTCATGCATTTTAATTATGGAATCATTTCATGCCTTAATGCAACCTTTCAAGCATTTTAATTATGGCATCCTTTCATGCCTTAATGTATCATTTCATGCATTTTAATTATGGTATCCTTTCATGCCTTAATGCATCCTTTCATGCATTTTAATTATGGCATCATTTCATGCCTTAATGCATCTTTTCATGCATTTTAATTATGGATTCGATTTAGAGCAGTTCATACTCTAAAAATCGTTCATAATATTCTTACCATACATATAAAGATATCATAATCACTATTATAAACATATGTACAGTTAAAGCATACTACATTGAATATTCTTCATTTCGTATACTTATACTAAAGTACTCACCTGATCGTCCCCACTAATAATGTGTAGAGGCCTCTGACTAATCAACAACTTTATATTTATCCCTTTTCTTGCTAGATTCAGGAGCTTGGTTCCGTTATACACAAGTATACATTAAGTACACATAACATACCAATGTTAGTATACTCCTTAACTTTGTACTTTAAGAATATTCAAAATATCTTTATCTCAATTTCTATAACAATTAAAACCTAATTTGCCGTTCCAACCTCAATAGTATCGATATTACTACATTGGTATCGATACTTCTATACTATGGTACTGATACCCTTCCCGGTATCGATACCAATTTTAGATTCGATATTATCTAGTATCGATACCCTTACCATGGTATCGATACTACCCTACTATGGTACCGATACCCTATTATGGTATCGATACCTTCCCTTCGGTCTACTTAGTAAATTCATCACATTTTAGCCTATAGTATCGGTACTGCTCTATCAGTACCGATACCCATGTTCAGAATTTTCAGTTTTCCACCCGATTATCACATAAATGGGGTCAAATTTCATTATATTAATACCATATAATACCCTTAAACTCTTCTTTAACTATCTATACTAATATTCCTTCATCTAACCTCTTAAAACATCAAAAATCTTTCAAGAACATTGGATTCTAAGAATCACACCAAAAATCTAACTTGTTTTTAAATTCATCCAATGCTTCTAATCTCTTATTTACTACTATGACAAGTCAAAACTACTAATAATCATCAATAAACATCAATATACTAACATAACATTTCAAAACCCATTTTTTAAAATCTCCATTATTTCCACCATTTCTTAGTTTTAATCTCATTTAATCATTCCTTAAGCTTCTATCATACTTCAATCTTCAATAACCAGCCTAAAATAAAACGATAAACCATCAAATCGAAATCTCACCTTTAGCTAGGGTTGAGGGCTTTTTACAAGAAAGAGAAAGAAGAAGAGAGTATTAACTTTGCTTTTTCCCCATTTCTCTTTATTTCTATACTTAATATACAATATAGAATGAATTTTAAATTCATTTTATTCTAATACCCATAAATGCCCTTTTTAATCATTCATCACTACAATTTAGTCTAAACTACTATTCCCAACTCATTCTCTTCTTTATCAATTAATCAATTTAGTCATCCAAATTTTTAATTACTTTCATTTTATTCATTGGCCTCTCATTTGGGGTATTACAGCCAGGCTCGAATAAGTTGATATGAGATATAAACAATTATTCGTTTATTATAGTCTACTCTAGATATAAATAAAATTAGATGGGCTATACAAGTGTGACTATTCCAAGACTTGTGTCTATTCTTGATATAAAGGATCAAAGTATATAATACATAAAAGACTTAGTCACGAACATGTTATGTTGAATCATAACTTCTTGTAACTTATATGACAATGATATAATTCTAGATGTCACTCATTGTTTGTAATATTAGAATGGTTCTAATAATTACTACTAATGTTACAAGAACCTACAGAGTCACACCCCAAGGTTGAAATGAGTAGATGTTAAACATATTGTAATTGTTCAATTTAGTTATACATTAATGCAAATGTCGATAACTAAAGTTAGTATAATTTTTATATCTATGTAACTTCAATACTCCTGAATATGTATATGGATATTAAAGAAAATATAATTATGATTATATTTCTTTTAATAAATATAAAATTCAGAATAATCATTTAATACAGAATAAACATAAGGGTTAGGGTTTCTTTACCATATAAAAGGATTATAATGGTCTAGCAATAATTCTAATCTCGTTGATATTTTTCTCAAAAACAGTTTTGGGGAAAAAACTGCTCACAGCCGGGTGAATTGCGTAGAGGCTGAGACGATTTCATGGAGGCTTTGGATTCAAGTTGTTCGTGACTGCATAGAAGAATTGTTGTTTATCCAGGAACCTGAGGTGAATTTGGTATCTCTTCTCCCAATTTCGATTTTATCGTACATGGATTGTTGGTGAGACCATCGAGTTTATTTTCGCTGTGCCATGAGGTGCACTACGGTCCCAATATGGAAAGCTTGAAAAAATTAAAAGGTGGAGAAAAATAAAGGTCAAAGATGACTATAACATCTCTCTGTAAAAATGATGGTGACGTTAATAACTCCCATTTTGGTAGATAATACCAATTTTTATAATTATTAAAAATGGTTACAATTTATCATTTCATGACATAGGTGATGAAACATAAACTTTAAGATTTTGGCAAAATCAAAACCTTTTATTTTAACAAAAAAAATGCATATGAAAGAGCTTCCAAATTTTACTTTCATTCAAAGATGCCAATCTTCCATTCTTTTCATTTTCGTCCTTATTCATAGAATGTCAAAATTAACCTAAATTGCTTTATGATTTATTCTAAACTTAAAATTATATATTCGAAAGTTTGATTCAAATAAAATAATAATAATTTTTCAACCATGAAAATCAAAAAATTATTAGCCCCATTTTAGGGATGTCATATTCAACCTTTATATGGAGATTCATATATTATGGAGCTTAAGACAAGGTGAGGATGATTCCTTATATTAAAGCTCAACTTCACAACACCTAAACTTTAGGATGTAGAAATCAGAAAAATGAGAGAAGAGACAAAGTAGGTGATGAGTATTTTTTAGTTATTATTTTGCCATTAATTAATCATTGTTGATTACTTTATATTGTTGATTTGGGTACTTTTATTCATTTTCTATGCAGGACTTTAATCTTCTAAAACAACATTAAAAAGGTAAAGTTATGCAGTTTTTTATTTACTAAAATAAAGGTTTGAGTAGTGGGCATGACTTGGGGCATGATAACGTCTGACGTGCATCCATTCAACAACTTCCACAAGGTAGTCAAGTTAACATTTCTATAAGGACAGGCGGATGACTCAGCTTTAGTTTAATTTTGAATTAGAAATTTTCACTTATTTTAGAATTTTATTAGAATATTCCCATGATTTATCTTTAGCTATTTTTGCATCATTTTTAGGGTTTTAAAAGCTATAAATACCCTCTCAAGGTAAAGCGTGATACATCTCTTGAATTGGCTTTGTTCTTTGTTTTTCTTATTTTATAAAATTTTAATTCTTTTATTTTCCTTCGTTTTTACTTTTAAGGTTTTTATTTACTTTATTTAAAAATTGGTAAGTACAATTTCTATCATGCTTAGCTAATTTTCCAATAAGCCAAAGGTTGAAGCGATGATTCAATTTCGATCGTGAAAATTGAAAAATACCTAATACCTTTGGGTTAAATTCTCAAGTTTTTGCAAATTTGGATTGGCATACGGCTTTTCTTTTAAAAATCAAAACACTTTCATTTCAAAAAGTGCATGTTGGCTTGTTTGTTGCTTTGATTTAAAGTTGGGAGGAATAATCAGATGGTAGCAAGTTTGACTTCCTGGGAACACACTTAGCGGTAGCCCGCTAAGAGAAATTGAGACCAGATTTGATTCTCATTGATACAACATAGTCCAAGTCGGGTTTTTCCAAAACTTAAAACTGAATTGGCACTGGCAACGATAGTTGTGGCTAGTCTAAATAAGGACTGAAATTCAAAAATTGATTTTGAATTGTCAGTTTCTTGGAGAGAGAAACAATTTACAAGGGTTGGTCCTTGTAGACTGTAACCGACATTAATCCATAGTAAAATCTTTTAGTGCTAACCTGAATATGACATAGAAGGTCATGCCCACCATCTGCACTAGGTATCCTTTAGTGTAACCCGAATATGCAGCTTGTTGCTGGACTCTATGGTATGCCAACTATACCATTGTCCCTCAATGACATATTTTGGTCATATAGTCTATATGTATTCCATCCATGGAATTGTATATCAATATTCTTAACATTAGTTAGTTCATACTCGAAATAACATTCATGGTATAACATCATATATATATTAGTTACAAATGCATTATGTATTCAATCTTTGACATATTTAGAACATGTCAATCATATTTTAAATGAAATAAATATCATCTCAATATGGACAAGGTAGACTTATTGCAAGTCTTCATAATGATTTAGAAAACATCCATGTATAATGTCATGCATGTGTTGCACTCACTTTGAAACTATATATACAAGTCAAAATATACCTCGCTACGCTTTAACTTGATCATTTTCTTTCTATTTGGTTCAATCCCAAAATTAATCATAATTTCCTATCCTGGAAGTTTGCACTACCTTCGAATAAATATTAATATGTATTGATCTAAAAACTTAAAAATTATTTTGTTTATATAAATAGAAACTAAACTCAGAGACATATCTAACCATATAAGGCACTTCTTCTAGTTCAACTTGTACAATTTATAGTAATTTTTCAAAGTTGACTTACATAAGCTGTTTTGAGTTGAATCTATTGCCCTATGTTCTGACCTATCCTCGATAAAGAAATTCATAACTTTTTGTATACTCTTTGAAATCAGTATCCATTTATTTTAAACAAAACTATACTAACATACAAATCTAACAGTATATAGATCATCATCTAATCACTTCTATATAATTTATGGTTATTTTTTAAAATTATTGTTCAAATCATAATTTATATTCTTTAATTAGCATTCTTAGCTTATTCCATAATTCTATTAGCTTACCAAATGTGCACAAATGCATGAATCGAAAAGTCACACAATATTAGGAGTCACTTATTACCATAGTAACTCCATAATTGGCTCATCACAAGCCAATGTTTGCTCGATAACATGATTACAAATTAAATATGCACTCACCTGGTGTCTTAGCTCGCAAACTTTCCTTAGAAATTCACATTTCATCCTTAAGATTCTCCTTAGTTATAATATTGCTTGATCTTGATTTCAATCATAATCTAAATGAACACCATTTACATCACATATAATGTTAGAATCTTACTAACATAGGCAAACATTAGAAAATAAATTCCTAAAATTCTTTTGATGCTCATTCGATACTAATTCTATGTCACAACATAAATGTTAGCCTTAACACTTAAAATTCATCATTCAAGCTCCTTTTTATCCAAATTTCACATAACATTTTCACTTAAGTTCCCAACCTTTCCATGTTTGTGATTTAATCCTCAACTTTTTCCAACTTTCCAAAATGGCCCAATTTCACATTCTAACATCAATTTTCAACATTCTAACATCAATTTTCAACATTCTAACATTAATTTCTAGCATAGTAAAACAACTATTGAATAATTACGCGCATTGACCCCATACTTTTCCATATTATTGAATTTATCCCTCAACTTTGACAAAAATTACAAAATGGTCCCAAAAATTTTCTGAAGCTTGTATAATCTTTCCTACATCATTTCCAACCCTAACAATATTTTTCCATAATTTTTCTCACCCATTCATACAATTATTTAATTCTTTAAGGCTAGGGTTTCATGATTTTCACTTGATTTCAAGCATGAATCAACCTCTTATCATCATTTCAAAGCTGCTACAGTTAAACCTCTAACATAATTTAATCGAATCTCAAACTTCCCAAAACCCTAGGTTTAGGTCGGATGTAATAAATGTACATCTAGGTTGTTTTAATCATCAAACAAGCTTGGAAATTATTCTACAACATCAATAACCTCAAAATCCATCATCAATTCATAAAACCCTAACGTCTTCTTTAACAACCAAATTTGGGAACTAAGCATTCAAGCAAGATTAATATGCATAATTGGTACAAAATGATAGAGTTCTTCGAATAGAACAACTTTCTATTTCACAATTTAATCAAAAACCTTAATAAATTGCTTGAAAATGAAAAATATTGTTTCCTTCATACCTTGTTAAGCTCATGTCCATTTCTAATTTTCAAGAAGAATTTTCATGAAATTTTTAGTTAATTTCATGTACATTTATTATTTATTATGCTTAAATGAATTTAAAAATTCATTTCTTTGGAAATGACAACTTGTAATACCCTAAATATCATGTCAGTGACCATAATGAAAAGATTTAAAATTTGGAGGATTAAATTGAATAAATGGTAAAATATAAGAAATGAATTGGGAAAATTATGTTCAAGACTAATTAGTAAGAATGGAAGGGCACTTTAGTCTTTTAGAATGAATTAATTTAATATTCATTTTTTATAGGGATATTTAATAAGGTTGGAAAGGGGAAACGATAAAAAGCTGGCAAACTTGGTTCTATTCTTCTTCTTTCGGTTGTCCCCGTTCTTCCCATAGCCAAAGGTAAGATTTCTTCAAGTTGGTTTTCCTTTAGTTTATGGCTGGTTTTGAAACCTTAAGTGATATAGAGGCTTAAGGAAAGTTCAAAGATAATTAAAACTAAGTAATTATTGAATTATTTGAGATTTAAAAAAAAGGGTTTTTGAATGATATGATAAAATATGATTTTTTATTGAGTTTTACAAGCAAATTTGACTTGTCAAAGAAGTAAATGAGATATTAGAAGTATTGGATGTGATTAAAAACATGTATGAAAAAGTAGTGTGATTCTTGGTTTGGAGTGTTCTTTAGATTTTAGATGTTATAAGAATATTAATGAAGAAAAGTTAGTTGGGTTTAGTGATGATGAGTTTAATGGTATTGCTGGAGGTAAAAGTAAGGGAATTAAACAAAATTTGGGTAAAAATCAAAATGAAAAATACGAGTATTGCATCGGTACTGGAAGAACAATATCGATACTATAGGTTTAAATTTAAGGAAATAGAACGAACAATATCGATATTGATGTAATTAGTATTGATAATGTTGTGGGTATCGATACTAAGAGGAAGGTATTGATACTATGGATTCCACAATGCAAAAATTGTATCGATAATGAAGGGAGTATCGATACCATAGTATAGAAGTATCAATACCATAGTAGGGGTACTGATACTATTGAGCTTGTAATTTTTAGATAGGATGAATTTTAATATAGATTGAAATAATGGTACTTTTGAGTATTATTAAAAGTATAAATGTTAGAAAGTATACAAACATTTGTATGGTATGTGTAATTAATGGATGCTTGTGTAGATCGTAACCAAGCTCCAGAGTCAAGCAATAAAAAGGACAAGGATAAAGTTGTTGAATAGTCGAACATCATTACAACATACTAGTGATGTATATAAGGTGAGTGCATTTATTGTACTTCTATGAAATAAGGGAGACTTGCGACGAGTCAACCTCGAATGTTTTTGATAAAACATGTTTTACAGTACTTTGATATGTTTTCATAATGTTTATGGAAATTATATTATGAATAAATTTTAGAGTATGAACTGCTCTAAAATGAATAGATGAACGTTGATGTATTTCAATGATTATCGATATTGCATAAATAAATGTTTAAATATGTGACCCATTGTATATGCATTGAGAGTCATATGTGAATTCGACATACTTTGTGTATGATGGCATCAATCGATTTTGTTTAATGCATAACGGTGCATTTTCATATCAGTACTATGTGTACTTCTGGGTACTATATGTGCAATCATGGTATTCATAATGAGTTTGTGAATTACCATTTCGATATACAATTATGTATATAAGTTATCTATCGATTTTGTTTAATGCATAATGATGTATTTTCGACACTAAATGTGCAACCCATGGTATTCATAATGTGTTTATGAATGACCATTTCGGCACTATATGTGCAACCCATTTAAATTCATAATGAGTTTGTGAATTTCCATTTCAGCACTTCGGTGCAATATATGAACCTAACATTCTCATTTGACATACATTGGGCAAACTAAAGGATAATTTCAAAAATACTGATAGATAGGTATGATGGGCATACTAAAATGGTTTCGATGATTATGTGAAGGAAGCTTGGGTTACTGGAATAGTTTTAATTATTCTTATAAATTATATGTTTTAGTTCATTTTTTGTAGTCATGATGTACTTGTTTATGGATTTCACTTTATTTATATCATTATGCCTCACTAAGTAAATATTTAGTGTGTGTTGATTTCACGCGTAGGTTATAGCTAAGACTAGTAGGGTAAGGAGTGCCGCAGAGATCATCAATCCAAGGTTGACTCATCAGTAACTGTAGGACCATTGTGTCTACTTTTGATAATTATATGGTATGTATTGGACTTATAAAAATACTTTGGAATGTATTTGTCTTATGGTTATTGTAATATGTTATAACCTTGAGATTATTTTATCTACTGAAAGTTAACAAGCTTTTATTTTTATTACACTAAAATGTTTTATTAATGGAACAAAATTTTATGGGTTTACAAATAAAGAAATATTTTTTAAAAAGTCACGTGACACCTGTAAATTTGGTATGGAAACGTATATGGGGAATGGGGTGTTACATTTATTAGTTTCAGAGCTACAGGTTTACTCGATTCTCACTCGAAAACGGGTTTATTTGACTTTAAAAAGGGTTGCATGCCACTAATATTGTCAAAGTTATTGATATGATGTCATTAGATTGTGATTTATGTCACTCTTTACTAACTTGAGTGATATTATTATGTATGTCCTATTAGATGTCGGAATCTTCAAACTCGCGAAAAGCGGCTAAACCTAAAATTAGAGAAGGATCGGGTAGCGAAAGCTATGAGACTAATAGTGAGCTTCCGATTCCACATGAAAACACTAGTGCACATGTACATCAGGGTATGCTTGTGCCTTATTTTGGAGCTTTTCTGCAAGCTCTCGATGCCATTTTAACTTGGTTCTAACCTTCTTCACCCTCCCTGCTCCTTCAGCACCGTAGATGTTGATCCCAAAAGAGATGAAAAGTTTGAGAGCTCCTGAGTTCCGGGGAGAAGAGGATGAAGGTCCTATGGAAGCTGATTTATGGTTAAATGATGTTATGGTAATGCTTGAAAGTCTTCACAGCTCGGATTCTAAAAAGTTGGGTGGAGATATATCTTCGAGGATCAGCTCGAGTGTGGTGATCAAATACTAGGATGTATACACCACCAGAGCAAATGACCTGTTAGTCATTTCAAGAGGAATTTAAGAACATGTACATTGGTGAGAAGTTTAGGCAGGCAAGGCTGCTGAAATCCCTTAATTTGAAACAAGGTGATGGAACATTACATGAGTACGAGGCTGAGTACAACAAGCTGAGTTGTTTTGCTAATGAGGTAGTTCCTAATGACAAAGCGTGACGTGATTGGTTCATCGAGGGTTTGAGGCCAAAGTTGAAAGAGATGATGTTCCCTTTAAACTTACCTAGCGTACAAGAAGTTATAAACTGAGCTAAGGCTATTGAAATAGCTCAAGAGGAGACTCTAGCAACAGAGCAGAGTATGCAGACAGAAAAAAGAGTTGGAACATCTTCAACTTCCCATCATGCTAAAAATAGCAAGGGCTCGAGTTCTCGATATACTCATAGAGATGGTTCTGTTGTAGCTTCACATAAAACTAAACAATCACAGACTTTTGTTGCTAACTCAGGTAGAGAATTTGGAGAGAGAACTACTCCGTGTCAGACATGTGGACATTTTCATCGTAGAGTATGTAGATTTCTCAATGGAGCTTGTTTCCAGTGTGGTAAAACTGGTCACTATGCCCGAAACTATCCTAAGAAATCCAGGGATAATTCAGCGTAACCTGAGAGATCGGTTGTAGCTTTTAATAGAAGTAGAGAAAGAGGTAGATCCAGAGCAAAATCTAAGTCATTTCGGTGACAAGAGACTCGGGGAGTAGCCAGAATTTACAATATTAAGACTAATGAGGATCGGGATAACCCAGAGATCTTAACATGTACATTTCATCTTTTTGATGAACCTGTATTTGTTTTAGTTGACCCTGGTTCTACACATTCATATATTAGTACAAAGGTTGTTAGAGCTAGAGGAATTCCTTTAGAACCAATTTTTAGTGAGATGATATCGGTAAATATTATGTTTCATAGTGTGAGAGTAACGCGAGTATATAGAAAATGCCCGATAAAGATTCAATGGGTTGTGTTTCTATCAAACTTGATGGAGTTGCCCTTCGATGAGTTTGAAATCATTTTGGGCATGAATTGGTAGTGATTATTTCGTAAGAAGCGATTATTTTTTAAGGATACGGAAGGCTTAGAAATCGTAGTGATTAGCGAAAAAGTGAAATCAACATCCAATGTGATATCAACGATGACTGCTGATAACAGTCATTTTGCTATCAAAATAATTACGACTTCTTAAATTGAAAGGAAATATAGCATAGAGAAGCAGGGTCGATCCACATGGACTGTGGTGTTTTTGATTTAGTAAAATTGTTTCTTGATTTTAAAAGAAAATAGAGTTCCAGATGAAGTTGAAAATATATAATAAAATAAATAATTTTAATTTAAAAAATAATAAAATAATAAATATGAATAGTAATAAATAAAAATGGGGTTTTGAATTATTTAAAGAAGTATAATGAAATAAAAATTAAATAAACAAATAAATAAAATAACTAAATTGGGATAAAGAAAACTTATTGTGAAAGCAGCCTCAGACTTCATCTTTGTCTCAAATTCCTCAGATCATCGAAACAGATTTTTGCTTCAAGATTTATGTCGGCTTTACAAGGACAATTCTTCACTACCAACTCGGATTGTGTCGTTTCAACAATGACTGATTCCAATCTTAGTTTCCTCTTAGCAAACAATTTTGCTAAGTGTGTTCTCGAGAAGTCGAATATGCTTCAATAAGCAAATCCTTCTTCAAATGTTAACCATAACAATATTCGGACCAATGTCGAAATCGTTTTTATTTAAAAAGTAAGCTCAGAAAACAGAGAGAAAAATCTAAAGCGATTTAAGTGCCTAACAATTCTCACGTTTGGAATTGAGCTTTCGCTTTAGTCTTCGACTTGAAAGAAAATTAGCTAAGCATGTCCAAATTCATACTTAGCAATTGTTGAAAACGAAATTTAAAGAAAAAAGGGGTATGTGAAAAATACAGAGAAAGCTAGAGAGGAAAAGAAGATTTTATTCTCAAATAAGAGAGATATGTTTCTAGGCTTACTCTGAGAGGGTATTTATAGCCTTCAAATTCCTAAAAACAAGCTAAAACATCTTAAATCCTAATTAAAACACTTAAAACTATTTAAACTAAAATACCTAAAACAAAGATAAAATATAAAAATAATATCCTAAAACTTAATTAAAATACTAAAACCTATTTAAATTAAAATACAAAGATAAAATATAATGTTTAAATTATTATGCTAAACTTGAGTTTAATTCAAATCTGAATTCATGCCCACTAATCCAACTTCGATTTCAAAAATAAAAAATGCAGAGTTCTATCATTTTTATGCAATTTCCAGAATCTGACGTCCTGCATAGAAAAATGAATCAAAACGAACAAGTAAGCCACAAAAACCAATGATTAAGGAGTAATTTAAAAGCAAAATATTAACTAAATTAAGCACATATCAAATTCCCCCTCAATTATTCAATGCTTGTCCTTAAGCATTCATCAATTAACATATCAAAATCATAAGTTGTCATCTTCGATTTCAACTTATTTCTCAAACTTCCAATCGAACTAAGTCCATGATATTTGTCGAATTCAAGTTACAATCAAGCAAAGATACAACCAAGAAAATTTAAAGTAAGTAAGATATCACAATTAATTGCCAACTTCAATGAAACATGACTCAATACCTCATAAAAATTCACACATATCCGCTCAAAGTGTTTAGGGTAAATGAAATCACTTAAACTAAAACTAAACCAAAATATTACCATAGGTTTGGAATCCAATCAAGTCTTCACTACTAAAAATGAACATAATACAATAATTAAGGGGTCTTAAACAAGGTGTAATGGGGCTTAGGTTAGGGTAGGGAAAAGGTAAAAAAGAAAGGTTTAAAATACCGAAACAAGATATCAAAATAATTAAGAACAATCCACGAATTAACATGAAGCGAAATGAAGAACAAAACAAGGAAAAAAGAATAGATGAAAGACAATTGAAACGATCAATTTTTCCTTCTTCTTATTTTTTTCGAACAAGGATCTGTTTTTTTTTTGCTGTTCGAAACAATGAACATTTTTTCTTTTTTCATTTTTTGTTGTTCGAAACAATGATTTTTTTCTACTGTTCGAAATAATGAACATTTTTGACCTTTTTTTCATGGAACAAGAATGATACAAGATCTCAAGTCTCAGCAAGGGTGTGAAAAGAGAGGGAAAATAAAAATAAAGGCTTCGGGTTTAATTATGAGGTGTAAAACAAAGAAAGTGAAATAGGCTCAAATTTGGTTCACTCGTGGATATATAAATGGGTAGGCTTTTTGGGAAAAATGGGTTTATCCTAGGTGCCCCTATCACATTAAAACAATGTATGCTCGTTAGGCTCAAATCTCACAAGAAAAGTTTATATGCATTGCATCAAGTTCATCTCTATCGACAAAAGCATGAGATATCAATACTCAACAAATATTTAATAGCTATATCAATCACCAATCATGCAAATTAAATTCGATAAAAAAACATGGTCATAATCCAAAAGGAAACAACAGTATAAAACGAAATTCAAGACTAGCAACCAGCGATCCCAACTTATCAACATTAGAATAACTCAATTTCAAACAATTAAACAAGTCAAGGAAAAATTTGACACATGCTTATCCTTCCCCCTCACTTAATCCGTTTTGTCCCAAAACGTATATCGAAATAAAAAAGAAAATATGCAAAATGAATACTCCCCAATCTAGTGGCGACAGCGGCCACGATCATGTCGAGACGAGCCCAGGCGAAGGTAAGAAATATTCGATCAAAATTTGAATCTGTTTAGAGAAAAATAAAATAAAATTATGCATCTAATAAAATAAAATAAATGGAATGAAATAAATTTGGCTAAAAATAAAACAAAATTAAAATGAAAATAAAACGAAATGGGTTGTCTCCCATCAAGAACTTTTGTTTAATGTCGTTAGCTCGACGACCTTATTCAGACTACAGGTTCTAAGAGAAAAACTTCTTCCACTTCATACACTTTTTCCAACTAAGAATTTCCTTATGAGATATTCTACGATTGTATAATTCTTTTATTTTCTCCTTGTAGAATTTGGCATTCTCATAGGTTATTCTTCGGATCTTTTTTAGCTTTGACAGCTTATTTGAAATAATCAATGAAGTAGTATTTTCTCCTAAAACAACACTCTTTATGTTTTTCGACATTTGTTACATTTGTATCTCAGGTGCGTGTAAAACAGAAGGCAAAACATTAGACTTAGCAGGAATCAATTTTAGATTGGCACAATCTGAAAATATTTTTTCAACTTCTTGATTTCCTCATCATGATCTTCTAACTCCCTGAATATATTAAAAGAAAAATTAGTTTCTACAAACTCATTTTCCAAAGGATTAATAATACCAACATAATTTATGCTCACTACTTTGTTTGGGTGTTTCATTTTCTTATACACATCAAATTTAACGATCTTACCATCAAACTCCATGGTTAAAGTTCCGCTTCTTACGTCAATCTTTGTGTGCGCAGTACTTAAAAAAGGACGACTTAAAAGAATATTGGAATAAGTGTTGGTGCGATCATTCTCCATGTCAATTAAAAATTAGCGGGAAATATTAAATTGTTTACCTCCACTAGCACATTTTCCAAGAGTCCTTCCGGGTAAATGACAAATCTGTCAACAAGCTAAATTAATATTTTTGTATCGTTTAAGGGTTCATTAGTAATCATATTGTAAACAGAGAGAGGCATTACATTAATAGAGGCTCCAAGATCACACATGGCTCGTTTTATCCCAACTTTACCAATTTTATAGGGTATTGCGAACATACCTTGGTCTTTCAGTTTTGGTGGTAACTTTTGTTGGAATACAGCTAAGACATATTCTTCTAGATTTACCTTCTCATTCCCGATAAGCTTCCTCTTTGTTGTACAAAGGTCTTTCAAAAATCGGGCGGCATATCTTGGAACCTTTCGAATAACCTCAATGAGAGGTATATTGATTTCCACCTTCTGAAATACGTCTAGTATTTCCTTTTCCTCAGTTTTTTTATCCCTTTTTACTAACCTCGATAGAAAAGGTGGCAGCACGTCATAGGGAGATGGTGTTGGATCTGTTTGTACTTCGTCACTCTTCTTCTGGGATCCTAAATCTATAGTATTCCTCCCTTTTTGGATTGATTCATCTTTTGGAACAAGTGAGGCCACTATTGTACCACTCTGAAGAGTGATGGCGCTGATATTCTCCCTTAGATTTACCTCGGTTTGAGAAGGTAGTCTTCCTTGTGATTTCAATTTCCCCATTGTTTGAACTAGTCGGCTCACTTGGTTATCCAACTCTTGAAGATATGTCTCGGTTCGACTTTGGAACTTTTCCTAGGATGTAACCAGCTTTTCTCATGAAATTGCTAACTTTCCTATGAGTTCCTCCAATGATGAGTTTTGTGTTTGTTGTTGAGGATGAGGCCTTGGTTTATAAGTTGGTCTTTGATTTGTCGTTTAGCTAAAGTTTGGGTGGTCTCACCATCCTGGATTGTAAGTATTACTATATGGGTTGTATTATCTTTGTGGAGGACCTGGAAAGTTCCCTACTACATTAATTTCTGCATTGCCTCCTTCTTATATAGTGGACATCAATTCGTCGAATGGTCTAGCTTTGTGCATATCTCACATGCTCTTGTTGCTCTAGATTTTCCTGCAAAAAGTGAATTAACTACTTCAGTTAATTTATCTAACTTATTTTCAAAGGAAAATGTACTTATCTCGTGAACCCGTCGGCTGGGTTCACTTGAAAACTATTGAGAGTTGGCTGCCATGGTTGAAATCAATTCCCTTGCTATTAATGGGTTATGTTAACTAATGCTCCTCCACTGGCGACATCCACCATTTTCATCTACATTGGTAAAAGGCCTTCATAAAAGTATTGAAGTAATGTTTGCTCACTTAATCCGTGTTGCGGACAACGTGCGCAAAGCTTTTTAAATCGCTCCCAATAGTCATAAAGACTTTCTTCGCTCTTTTGTTGAATGGAAAGAATGCTCTTTCATAACTCACTTGCTTTAGCTACTAGAAATAAACTGTAAAGAAAAATTCGATTCAAGTCAGCCCATGAATTAACTGAATTGGAAGGAAAATAAAATAACTAGAGAAAGGGAAAGCTCTCAATTTAATTTGATCTTCGGTAACTCCCTGTGGTTTCATGCTAGTGCAAACCATGTGGAATTCCAACAAGTGTTTGTACAAATCTTCAGTGTGAAAACTGTGGAAAGTGGGAAGAAGATTAATGAGTCATGTCTTTAATTGAAACGGAGTCCTGTCACTTGGAAAATTAATTCATAATGGCGTCTAAGTGACAGGAGTTGTGGCTAGCTCTCGGATCATTTGTTCTTTTTCTGCCATTGGAATATTGTATCCATCTTCTTTAGTCTCTGGATTTGATTATGCTTCTGAACTCTTCTCTTGTTCTTCTTGTCTTTTTCTCTTTTCTCGAAGCGTTTGTGCGTGGATTCTTCGTGCTCGTGCTTGGATTTCCAGATCTAGATCTACTAATTCACCTAGTTTCTTCTGATCATAAATCAAAAACTATAAAAATAAATCAGTACTTTTCGTTAGTCCCAATAATAGTGCCAATAGGATAATCGTCGTTTTGCTATAAAAATAATTACAGCTTCTTAAATAGAAAGGAAAATGTAGTATAGAGAAGTAGGGTCGATCCATAGGGACCGTGGTGTTTCTGTTTTCGTAAAATTGTTTCTTGATTTTAAAAGAAAATAGAGTTCCAGATGAAGTTGAAAATATATAATGAAATAAATAATTATAATTTAAAAAAGGAAAAATAATAAAATAATAAATAGTAATAGTAATAAATAAAAGAGGGTTTTGAATTATTTAAAGAAGTATAATGAAATAATAATTAAATAAACAAATAAATAAAATAACTAAATTGGGATAAAGAAAACTTATTGTGAAGGCAGCCTCAGACTTCAGCTTTATCTCAAATTCCTCAGATCAATTACACAGATTTTTACCTCAAGATTCACGTCGGCTTTACAAGGACAATTCTTCACTGACAACTCAGATTGTGTCATTTCAACAATGACTGATTCCTATCTCAGTTTCCTCTTAGCAAAAAATTTTGCTAAGTGTGTTCTCGGGAAGTCGAATATGCTTCAATAAGCAAATCCTTCTTCAAACGTTAACCATAACAATATCCGGACCAATGTTGAAATTGTTTTGATTTGAAAAGTAAGCTCATAAAACAGAGAGAAACATCTGAAGCGATTTAAGTACCTTACAATTCTCAAGTTTGGAATTGAGCCTTCGCTTCAGTCTTCGGCTTGAAAGAAAATTTGCTAAGCATGACCAAAGTCATACTTATCCATTGATGAAAACAAAATTTAAAGAAAAAAAGGGGTATTCAAAAAAATAGAGAGAAAGCTAAAGAGGGAAAAAAGATTTTATTCTCAGATGAGAGAGATATGTTTCTAGGCTTACCCTGAGAGGGTATTTATATCCCTTCAAATTCCTAAAAACAAGCTAAAACATCTTAAATCCTAATAAAAACACTTAAAACTATTTAAAATAAAATACCTAAAACAAAAATAAAATATAAAAATAATATCCTAAAAATTAATTAAAATACTAAAAATTATTTAAACTAAAATACCTAAAACAAAGATAAAATAAAAATAATATCCTAAAACTTAATTAAAATACTAAAATCTATTTAAACTAAAATGCAAAGATAAAATATAATTTTTAAAATATGATGCTAAACTTGAGTTTAATTCAAATCCGAATTCATGCCCACTAATCCATCTTCGATTCCGTAAATAAAAAATGCAGAATTCTGTCATTTTTCTGCAATTTCCAGAATTTGACATCTTGCACAGAAAAAATGAATCAAAACGAACAATTAAGCCACAAAAACCAATGATTAAGGAGTAATTTAAAAGCAAAATATTAACTAAATTAAGCACTTATCAACTGCAAAGAACATGATTTCAAAAGGGTGTATAGTTTTCTTAGCTAACGTGGTAGACACTCGAGTGTAAGAATAAAGATTGGATGATATTCCAATGGTTAGGGAGTTTCGAGATATTTTTCCAGAAGAATTATCAGGTTTACCTTCATATCGTGATGTGGAATTCAAGATTGAGGTTTACCTGGGTACCGAACCTATTTCTATGGCTCCATATCGAATGGCTCCATTGGAGTTATGAGAATTAAAAGCCTAATTGCAAGAGCTACTTGATAAGGGATTTATCATACCCAGTGTTTCCCTTGGGGAGCACCTGTACTTTTTGTGAAAAAGAAGGACAGGTTTATGCAATTATGCATTAACTACCGTCAATTAAATAAAGTAACGGTAAAGAATAAGTATCCTCTTTCGAGGATTGATGATCTATTCGATCAATTGAAAGGCGCAGCAGTGTTCTCTATGATAGACCTGAGGTCGGGTACCACCAATTAAAGATTAAAGAGGATGATAATTCAAAAACAGATTTTCAGACTTGGTATGGACATTAAAAATTTGTGGTGATGCCATTCGGATCGACTAATGCTCCTGTAACATTTATGGACTTGATAAACCGAGTATTCCAACCTTACTTGGATCAATTCATGGTGGTATTTATGGATGATATTTTGGTGTATTCAAAGTCAAGAGAGGAGCATGATGTTCATCTTCGTGTTGTTCTTCAGACACTTTGAGAGAAGAAGTTGTATGCAAAAATTATCCAAGTGTGAATTTTGGTTAGCTGAGATTACTTTCCTTGGCCATGTAGTCTCCGCATAATGCATCAGAGTAGATCCCAAAAAGACTAAAGCCATAGTGAATTGCCAACCCCCAAATAATGTTCTTGAAGTTCAGAGTTTCTTGGGACTAGTTGGTTATTATAGATGGTTTGTGAAGAACTTATCAATGTTAGCTTCACCGCTAACTAAGTTTTTATAGAAAGATGTGCCTTTTGTTTGGTCGGATAAATGCCAAGAAAGTTTTGAAATACTAAAGAGAAACGTAACAGATGCCTTAGTGCTTGTACAACCTGAGTTGGGTAAAAACTATATATTGTTTAGTGATGTATCTCATAATGGGTTCGGATGTGTGCTTATGCAAGATGGAAAAATTGTGGCTTATGCCTCAAGATAGCTAAAGAATCATGAGAGAAATTACCTGGTACATGACTTGAAATTGGCAGCGGTTGTAGACTCAAAAAGAATTGAACCTGAGGTAGAAAAGATGGATCGATCTTTAAAAGGATTATGACGTGATCATCGATTATCATCCAGGGAAGGCTAATGTGGTAGTTGATGCACTTAGTTGAAAGACTTTTACAGCTCTACTTGCTTTGGACGTACGTATGTCTTTATAGGAAGAAGCTGCCTTGATTGTTGAGATTAAGTTAAAGTCAATACTTTTGGATCAGGTAAAAGAGTTACAAAGTTAAGATTCAAAATGTTTGGAAAGAGTTGAACAAATTGAAAAAATGAGGTCAAAGACTTTGAAATTAGGACTGATGGATGTTTATATTATCGTGGAAGACTTTGCATTCCAAATAATGAAGAATTGAAGAAATATATTCTTTCCAAGGCACATTATAGTCCTTTGACTATGCATCTAGGTGGGAAAAAATGTATTAGGATATAAAGAGTCGATATTGGTGGCTTGGGATGAAAAGAGTTGTATCGGAGTTTGTTACAAAAGGCTTGACATTTCAGCAAGTGAAACCTAAGCATCAAGTGCCTTTCGAATTGATACATTCAATATCCATTCCTGAATGGAAGTGGGAGCGAATTACAATGGATTTGGTTACGGAGTTACCCTTTTCACCCGATAAAAAGTACTCAATATGGGTAATTGTAGACAGATTAACCAAGACAACTCACTTTATTCAAGTTTGGGTAGTTTACTCGATGAATAAATATGTACATTGTATATAAAAGAGATAGTTCGGCTGCATAGAGTGCCTATATGGATAGTGTCCAATTGAGACCCAAGATTTACTTCAATATTCTGGAATTCTTTGCACACGACTTTGAGTACTCGATTGAATTTCAGCACAGTCTTTTATCCGCAGATAGATAGGTAGTCAGAATGAACTATTCAGGTATTAGAGGATATGCTAAGGGCATTTGTGACTGTGTTCAAAGGATCATAGGAAAGGTATTTACCTTTTCTGGAATTTGCTTATAATAATAATTATCAATCGAGTATTAAAATGGCTCTGTATGAATCCTTGTATGGGAGAAAGTGCATAACACCCTTAAATTGGTTTGAATTAAAATATCGAGACTTAGTTGGCCTAGATTTGATGAAAGAAATGGAGGATAAGGAGAAAATTATCCAAGATAATCTGAAGATAGCCTTTGAACGACAAAAGTCTAATGCTGATCTAAAAAGAAAAGAAATTGAATTTCAAGTAGGAGACAAGGTATTCCTGAAAGTATTGCCTTGGAATAAAGTATTGCAGTTTGGGCACAAAGGAAAGTTGGGTCATAGATTCATTGGGGCTTATGAGATTTTGAAAAGGGTTGGACAAGTAGCTTATCAGTTAGCTTTTACTTCTGATATGTACAAAATCCATAATGTTTTTCATGTGTCGATGCTCAAAAAGTACCAATCAGATCTATCCCATATCATCACACCCGAAGAAATAGAAGGATTTAAATTTTTGAGAATTAAATTGAATAAATGGTAAAATACAATAAATGAATTGAAAAAATTGTGTTTAAGACTAATTAGAAAAAATGGAAGGGTAATTTAGTCTTTTAGAATGAATGAATTTAATATTCATTTTTATGGGGATATTTAATAAGGTTGGAAATTGGAAAATTGTAAAAAGCTGGCAAACATGGTTTTCTTCTCATTCATCCCGTTCTCCCCATAGCCAAAGGTAAGATTTCTTCAAGTTGGTTTTTCCTTTAGTTTATGGGCTGGTTTTGAATCCTTAAGTGATATAAGGCTTAAGGAAAGTTCAAATATGATTAAAACTAAGTAATTAGTGAATTATTTGAGATTTAAGAAAATGGATTTTTGATTGATATGATGAAATATGAGTTTTTATTGAGGTTTACAAGTAAATTCAACTTGTCAAAGAAGTAAATGAGAGATTAAAAGCCTTGGATGTGATTAGAAACATGTATGAAAAAGTAGTGTGATTCTTGGTTTGGAGTGTTCTGTAGAGATTTTATATGTTATAGGAAGATTAATGAAGGAAAGTTAGTTGGGTTTAGTGATGATGAATTTAATGGTATTATTGGGTGTAAAATTAAGAGAATTAAACAAAATTTGGGTAAAATCGAAATGAAAAATGAAAAATCTGGGTAAAGGTATTGGTATTGGAAGAACAATATCGATACTATAGCTTTAAATTTGAGGAAATAGGATGAACAATATCGATACTGATGCAATTAGTATCGATACTACTGTGGGTATCGGTACTAAGAGGAAGGTATCGATACTATGGATTCCAAAATGCAAAAATGGTATCGAAACTTAAGGGAGTATCGGTACCATAGTATGTAACTATCGATACCATAGTACAGGTACCGATACTATTAAGCCTTGAATTTTTAGATATGATGAATTTTAATAGAAATTGAAATAATGGTACTTTTGAGTAATGTTAGAAGTATACTAACATTTATATGGTACGTGTAATTAATGGATACTTGTATAGATCGTAACGAAGCTCCAGAGTCAGGTAAGAAAAAGGGCAAGGATAAAATTACCGAATAGTCTGACATCATTGCAGCATACTAGTAAGGCATATTAGGTGAGTGTATTTATTGTAGTTCTATTAAATGAGGGAGACTTGTGACGAGTCAACCTCAAATATTTTGATAAAGCATGTTTTACTGCACTTTGACATGTTTTCATAATGTTTATGAAAATAATATTACGAATAAATTTTAGAGTATGAATTGCTCTAAAATGAATAGATGAACGTTGATATTGTTCAATTACTATCGATATTGCAGCAATAAATGTTTAAATCTGTGAATTTGACTAAAAACCCATTGTATATAATTGGGAGTCATAGGTGCATTTCGACATACTTCGTGTATGATTGTATCGTTCGATTTTGTTTAATGCATAACGGTGTATTTTCGTATCAATACTATGTGTACTTTTGGGAATTTATGTGCAATCATGGTAGTCATAATGAGTTTGTGAATTACCATTTCGATATGAAATTATGTATAAGTATTGGTATTGGTATTGGAAGAACAATATCGATACTATAGCTTTAAATTTGAGGAAATAGGATGAACAATATCGATACTGATGCATTAGTATCGATACTACTGTGGGTATCGGTACTAGAGGAAGGTATCGATACTATGGATTCCAAAATGCAAAAATGGTATCGAAACTTAAGGGAGTATCGGTACCATAGTATGTAACTATCGATACCATAATAGAGGTACCGATACTATTAAGCCTTGAATTTTTAGATATGATGAATTTTAATAGAAATTGAAATAATGGTACTTTTGAGTAATGTTAGAAGTATACTAACATTTATATGGTACGTGTAATTAATGGATACTTGTATAGATCGTAACGAAGCTCCAGAGTCAGGTAAGAAAAAGGGCAAGGATAAAATTACCGAATAGTCTGACATCATTGCAGCATACTAGTAAGGCATATTAGGTGAGTGTATTTATTGTAGTTCTATTAAATGAGGGAGACTTGCGACGAGTCAACCTCAAATATTTTGATAAAGCATGTTTTACTGCACTTTGACATGTTTTCATAATGTTTATGAAAATAATATTACGAATAAATTTTAGAGTATGAATTGCTCTAAAATGAATAGATGAACGTTGATATTGTTCAATTACTATCGATATTGCAGCAATAAATGTTTAAATCTGTGAATTTGACTAAAAACCCATTGTATATAATTGGGAGTCATAGGTGCATTTCGACATACTTCGTGTATGATTGTATCGTTCGATTTTGTTTAATGCATAACGGTGTATTTTCGTATCAATACTATGTGTACTTTTGGGAATTTATGTGCAATCATGGTAGTCATAATGAGTTTGTGAATTACCATTTCGATATGAAATTATGTATATAAGTATTGGTATTGGTATTGGAAGAACAATATCGATACTATAGCTTTAAATTTGAGGAAATAGGATGAACAATATCGATACTGATGCAATTAGTATCGATACTACTGTGGGTATCGGTACTAAGAGGAAGGTATCGATACTATGGATTCCAAAATGCAAAAATGGTATCGAAACTTAAGGGAGTATCGGTACCATAGTATGTAACTATCGATACCATAATAGAGGTACCGATACTATTAAGCCTTGAATTTTTAGATATGATGAATTTTAATAGAAATTGAAATAATGGTACTTTTGAGTAATGTTAGAAGTATACTAACATTTATATGGTACGTGTAATTAATGGATACTTGTATAGATCGTAACGAAGCTCCAGATTCAGGTAAGAAAAAGGGCAAGGATAAAATTACCGAATAGTCTGACATCATTGCAGCATACTAGTAAGGCATATTAGGTGAGTGTATTTATTGTAGTTCTATTAAATGAGGGAGACTTGCGACGAGTCAACCTCAAATATTTTGATAAAGCATGTTTTACTGCACTTTGACATGTTTTCATAATGTTTATGAAAATAATATTACGAATAAATTTTAGAGTATGAATTGCTCTAAAATGAATAGATGAACGTTGATATTGTTCAATTACTATCGATATTGCAGCAATAAATGTTTAAATCTGTGAATTTGACTAAAAACCCATTGTATATAATTGGGAGTCATAGGTGCATTTCGACATACTTCGTGTATGATTGTATCGTTCGATTTTGTTTAATGCATAACGGTGTATTTTCGTATCAATACTATGTGTACTTTTGGGAATTTATGTGCAATCATGGTAGTCATAATGAGTTTGTGAATTACCATTTCGATATGAAATTATGTATATAAGTTATCGATCGATTTTGTTTAATGCATAATGGTTCATTTTTGACATTAAATATGCAACCCATGGTTTTCATAATGCGTTTATGAATGACCTTTTCGGCACTATGTGTGCAACCCATGGAATTCATAATGAGTTTGTGAATTTCCATTTCGGCACTTCGGTGCAATATGTGTACTTTGCATTCTCAATTGACATACATTGGGCAAAATAAAAGATAATTGGAAAAATACTGATAGATAGGTATGCTAGGCATACTAAAATGGTTTCGATGATTATGTGAAGGAAACTTGGGTTACTAGAATAGTTTTAATTATTCTTATGAATTATATGATTTAGTTCGTATTTTGATAGTCATGATGCACTTGTGTATGAATTTCACTTTATTTATATCATAATGCCTCACTAAGTAAATACTTAGCGTGTGTTGACTTCACTTATAGGTTATAGCGAAGACTATCAGGGTAAGGAGTGCCGCATAGATCATCAATCCAAGGTTGACTCATCAATAATTGTAGGATCATTGTGTCTACTTTTGATAAGTAGATGGCATTTATTGGACTTATAAAAATGCTCTGGAATGTATTTGTCTTACGGTTATTGTAATATGTTATAACCTTGAGATTATTTTATCTATTGAAAGTTAACAAGCATTTATTTTTATTACACTAAAATGTTTTATTAATGGAACAAAATTTTATTGGTTTACAAATAAAGAAATGTTTTTTAAAAGTCATGTGACACCTGTAACTTATGTACGGAAATGTATATGGGGAATAGGTGTTACACATTTCACCCTTAATGAAACTTGATAATTACATCCATGCCTTGATACATAATAATTATCATCTTCCAAAGTCAAAGATGAACAAAGTATTTTACCCTTTATAACTTTACTCATGCACTTTTCCAAAAAATTTCAATCTTGTCATTTTTCATCCAACGGTCCACAATGAACATGGAAATAAATTCTTAAATCCAATAATCTATATTCATTTTAAAATGTTGAAATAATATTTCTAAGATTAATTATCATCCTTCAAAATTTTATCAAAATTTCTAATCGATCTGATTTATCGATTTTTAATGGACTTTAACACTTTATAGTTTTTAACATAAATTTTGGATCGAAAACCTGATTCTCATAAAAAATTTATTCTTGGGGGTGAATTATTCATTTATGGGATAAAATTATTTTTATGAAAATTAACACTTTGGTCCATAAACTTTTCCCAAGTTTATACATTAGCTACTAAACTTTTAAAATTTACATTTTGGTCATTAACCAAAATTTTAGGATGTTACAATTTGATTCAGAGATCGAATCATGAGCTAGAATATATACACACAGATGCTTCGAGAGGAAAAAAGACAATGACAACAACAAGAAGAGAAACAACAAACAGATCCCAAATCAAGTCCCAACACCACCTTTGACGCATAAATTTTGCATCGCCTATAGTATAACAACCATTATACATCACCTTCCATCAAG
This sequence comes from Hibiscus syriacus, assembly GCF_006381635.1. Lineage (NCBI taxonomy): Eukaryota > Viridiplantae > Streptophyta > Magnoliopsida > Malvales > Malvaceae > Hibiscus > Hibiscus syriacus. Next base: position 3,077,346 of record NW_024061878.1, on the reverse strand, counting down.
ATGAAACTCTATTTTAACTTAAAATGAGACTTATTCACCTTCTTCCTACTTTCCACTGATTTCCAAGTGAAAATCCATACAAGCATCTAAAAAAATTTCACATGGTTTGCTCAAGCATGAAACAACAAGGAGTATCCGATGATCAAATTAAATTGAGAGTTTTTCCTTTTTCCTCAGTCAATACATGAGCTGACATTACTCATATTTTTCATGACAGGTTCTTTTTAGTAGTGAAGGCAAGTGAATTAAGAAGAAGCATCCTTGGAAACTGACAAAAAGACAAAGAATCACTTTATGAATATTAAGAGATATTTAAGAAGCTTTGCGCGAGCTATCTGTAACACATATTAACTAAATAGACTCTTCTCCAGTACTTCTATGAATGATTTCTTCATTTGGAGATGAAGATGGTCGATCATACTAGTGGAGGGCTCTCGTCAATATGACTCTGAATGTGGCAAGAGAATTAATTTTTACAATCATTGCAAACTCTCAACAGTTTGGATCTTCAAGAGAACCCAGTCGATGAATTCAAAAGATAAGTAAGCAATCTTCATGAAAATACTTACAACCCAGGGTATAGAGATCATCCAAATTTTAGTTATGTATAAAACTTGAGGTCTAATCAGGGTTATCAACAGAGGCCACATCCACCACCGTTGTATCAACCGCAAAAGCCATTATTGGAATCAATCGTAGAGTGGTTGGCTCTATCCCAAGAGAAATTCTAAAATCACACTAAATCCCATTTTCAAAAGATAGAAAAATAAAAAGTAAACTAGCTCAGACCATGTAATGCTTAGAATAATAGGGAAACTTCCATCTCAAACTGAGGTGAACCTACGATAGAATGTTAGTGCCATTACCCTTTGGAGTAGTACCGGTTTCTTACAATCAGTCCTAGAAGATTTAGGTACAATATCCTAGCAAAAGGAAAAGGAGCCGAGATCCCAGAGAGAACAAGAGGTAGATGACCAAATTCCCAAAGGCCAAGAGGGGTTAACGTAGGATCCCAGAAAAAGAATAAGGATGAATCATAGGATGATCCCGCACCATCTCCCTATGTCGTTCCACCCTTTTTCCGCTCAAGGTTGGTAAAAAAGATAATTAAGCCGAGGAAAAACATTTATTAGAAGTCTTTCAGAAGGTTAAGATCAATATACCTCTCCTTGAAGTAATCCGAAAGATACCAAGGTACACTAGATTTTTAAAGATCCTTTACACAACCAAAAGAAAACTTACTGGGAATGAGAAATTAAACCTAGGAGAAGACGTTTCATACATTTTCCAATGTAGGCTTCAACTGAAGTTGAAGGACCAAGGTATGTTTGTTATACCTTGTAAAATTGGTAAGGTTGACATAAAATGTGCAATTTTTTATTTAGGTGCTTCTATAAATGTAATGCCACTTTCTATGTATAATTTACTTTCTATTGAGGCTTTAAAGGAAACGAGGGTGATGATATAGCTGGCTGATCGATCCATGATCTATCACAAAGGACTCCTTGAGAACGTTATAATTAAGGTAAACAAATTTATTTTTTCAATAGATTTCTATGTCATTAACATGGAAAATGATCGAATGAATACATCCTTGTAAATCCTTCTTGGTCATCCTTTCCTCAATACGACACGTATAAAAATTAACGTAAAGGGCGAAATTCTTATGATAGTGTTCGACTGTGAGGTTGTTAAGTTTAATATTTATAAAGTGATAAGATGTCTTAATAATGTTCCTATCATTAATCTTATTTATGTTATTGAACCTGCCATTGATTAATATGTGGAAATTAAGTTTATTGATAATTTATGCATGAATTGGAGGACTATGATGAGGAAATCAGGGAGTTTGAAAAAAATTATTTGTTTTGATTCACACATGTTTCACTTAAAATCTAAAATCCTATCTTCTGTTTCACTTAAAATCTAAAATCCTATCTTCTTTTTGCAGTCTCATCAGATATAAATGAAGTGATTTTCGGAACACCTGAAGTACGCATTTTTGGAAGAAATAAAACTTTCACAGTAATTATAGCAAATAACTATTAGAAGAAGAGGATGAGGACTTAGGGACGGTGTTAGGAGCGTACAAAGAGGCAAACGATGAACTATAACCGACATCAAAGGGCATAGTCCATGAACTTGTATGCACAAAATAAAAAATTGAAGAAGGCGTTAAATTGTCACGGGAGGGCCAACGCCAATTAAATTCACTGATGATGAAAATGGTAAATAATTAAATCTAGAAACTCCTCGATACCGACGTCATTTACCCAAACTCATATATTTCTTTGGTAAGTCCATTATATGTGCTCAGTTAGAAAATACGACTCACGGTGATAAAAATTTTGAAAGGTGAATTGGTTCCAACAGGAGTACAGAATGAATAGAGAGTTTGCGTCAACTAAAGGAAGTTAAATTCGTTAACCCAAAAATATCATTTCCCTCGTCTTTTTATAGATCAAATGATAGAAAGATTATCTAGTACATTGCATTACTGTTAGCTTGATGGATTTTCAAGTTTCTTTCAAATCATAGTTGAGCTGAAAGATCCGGAAAAAAAACATTTACATGTCTCTTCGGTACATTCGCTTATCGACGCATGTTTTTCAGCCTTTGCAACACTCTCACCACATTTTACAGTAACTGCTACAGTAACTTCCGAAAATTACATATAATCTCATAAAAATTAACCTTTCATCACTATCAATTTACCCATTTATTTCTAAATTAATTCAACAAAACAAATTAAACATTATCAAATTACTTGCCACTATCTAAGTCAAATTCCATCATAGGATGTCTTACTGATATTGAAATATACTCCTCAATGCTCGATGTCACTTTGAACTCTTTATTCCACTACTGGCTTTTTACCTACGCGTGAAAATCATCACACGCTAAGTATAAACTTAGTGAGGCAATTTAAAACTATAAACAATGCAATACATTCATGCATGAATTTAAATGTCAAAATCAAAATGCCATAAATCATGTTATTTTGCATATCCAATATTTTACAATGATAAAATGATATAAAATTTCTTATCATTTATTTTCCATTTATCCCATAAGCTCGTAAGCTTATTTTACTAATATACTTACAATTTAATCCATAAGCTCATTAGCTTATTTTACCAATGTACTTACCATTTATTCCATAAGCTCGTAAGCTTATTTTACCAATATACTTACCATTTATTCCATAAGCTCGTAAGCTTATTTTATCAACATACTTACCATTTTTCCATAACCATATATCGTAGACAATAGCCATAAACAATAGACAATATCCTAATATACAACCCTGAGGACCCTGGGTATTCGAGTAAAATACTTGCACTATAGTTCTAAACCTGCACTAAGCTTACGCCATAGTGCTAATCCCGACAATACACATAAGGGCGTGCCCACCACCTACACTAAGCTTACGCTATAGTGCTAATCCGGACATGATCATAAGGTCGTATCCACCTTTCCCCGCACTTAGTGCCCTTACACATTATAGTGCTATTATAAACCTACAGCTGCTATACTCTATGGCATGCCAACTATACCCTATCCCTCAATGACTTATTTGGGCAATATAGTCTATTTTATTCGATACATCCATGGCAAAGCATATCATCAATATTTAACATTGGGCAGTTCATACCCGAAATAACATTCATGGTAAATTATCACATTTTCTATAATCAATGCATTATAATTTCATATTGTGACATATCAATGTCATGTCAATTTATAAAAATGACATAATATCATGCTGATATAAATAAGGTCGACTTATCGTAAGTCTTCCTGATGATGTATAAAACATCCATGTTAGTATAAATAACTTTATAACTTTCAAAATAGGTGCCTCACTATTGTCCACAATAAACCCTTTTTATACTTGACTTGCTTCAATCGTAAATCAATCATAATATGTATAAATAACAAATTCATAACGATACATATGTTAGTATTGTACTAACATAAACATATCCCAAAATAACTCCATAATATATTTGGAACTCATTTTCTACCAAATATTCAATACTTAACAATCTCTTTTAACATTGGAATCAACTTTTCCAATTTACAAAAACTGGTCCTTCACCATTTAACTTCAATTCCAAGTATTCAAAAATATATTCAACATTTAAACATTACTCTTCATCTTCTAATCCCTTTCCAGTTAAATTCTAAAATTTCCATATTCAGACAATTTGCACTACCTTTAAGGAATTAGTTTTCTGTATTTATATATACACACTAGAATTCAATTCCGTTTCTTCCGTTGAAAACTAGACTCGAATACAAATCTATCCATATAAATAACTTCTTCTAATTCATTCTGTACAATTTATGGTGAATTTTCAAAATTAACCAACAAAATCTGTTTTGCAGAATCTGCTGTCCGGTTTTTTTCTGACCTTTTCTTGGTTAAAAATTCATATCTTTTTGTATACACCTTTAAATTGATCCCCGTTTATTTTAAACAAAACTAGATCGATATATGAACACAAATATATAAAAATAAACTCCAAATTATTTTTATATAATTTCTAGTGAATTTTCAAACCCTCTGCTAATTTCAAAATATAAACTGTTTTCTTTAACCTCATCCTTAGGTTATTCATCAATCCTTACCACCAATTCTTTAAAATCACTTAACTCTTCATAACCCATAAAATACAAGAATCAACATCTCCTTCATCATTTCCAACCCATATATAATTTTTCCATAATTTTTCTCATTCAAACAATCCTTGGCCGAAACTTAAAGAACAAGTTCTAGAAAGATTATACATGTTCTAATCATCCTACATGCTTGAATATGATTCTACTATCTCACAAACATCAATATTCATCAGCAATTTTGTGATCCCTTATATGAACACAAACCCTTAGATTATGGATATTTGAAATCTAGCGAGATTATTATGCAATATTGGTACCAAAAGATAGCGTTTTTCGCATATAAAAATTTTCTATTTTCAGCATACTCAAAATCCTAAGTAAATTGCTTGAAAATTGAGTTGAACCTTTCTCTTACCTTAGGAGAAAACCCACGTCTGTTTGGAGAAGAAGATGAGCTTGTGAAATGAAATGTTAGATACATTTCATCTCAATTTACATTTAATATAACTTTAAATGAATAAAATATTCATTCTCTTGAGATAAGACCAAATCACCCTGAATTAATCTTCTTATTCACCATAAAACCATGACAACTCATCCTTCTCATATTTCAAAGTCAAAGCTGAATTATTTTGACTTTTATTTCCAAAATTTCCCCTGAATTTTTCAAATCTTGCGTTTTAGTCACTAAATTCCACTATTTCGGTTAAATCTGAAAAATTGTACATTTCCAAACCAAATTTCTCTGATCTAAAATATTAAAATAATGTTTCCAACCATTTTATAACATCCTTCAAATTTTTGTAAAATTCCAATTCGATCCGAATTTATCGATTCCTTACCGGCTTTAACCCTTTCTAATTTTTCTTTACTAAAATTCCAAATCCAAAAATATGATTTCTATAAAACATCACTCTCAAGAGTAAACTATCTATTTATGGAATAAAATTCTTTTTAGGAAATTATCATTTAATTCCCTAAATTTTTTCCCGATTTTCTACTTTGACCGTCAAACTTTCCAAATTTTCATTTTGGTCATTGTCTAAATTTTAAATTCATTTAATTATTATAAAGCCATGTGTATTGTGATAATTATTGTGGAAAATTCATGAAAAGTTCAGCTTCTTCTCCAAGCTCAAGTCGTGATCTCCATATCTAGGTAATGGAGACTTTTTAATTTCATTTTAAAGCTTCCATGGTTGATTTTTGGGTTAAGCTATTCGATAGAGAATTAATCTACTTGAAATTATCTATCATTTGGTATAATTATTTCATGGAAAGCATGCTTGGATGATGAAGTTCATGATTAGGGTTCATGAAGAACATTTTAAATTTTGAAGAATTAAAGGATGGTTTTTATATTATTAGTGTTGCAGATTAATATCCAAGTATGTGTGACGATTAAAATCATCTAAAATTGCTTTTATAAGTTTTGGCAATAGCTAGGGTTCATGAAGATTGGTTGAATTTTTATTTAATTTGATGTTAGGATGATTTGAATTGCATGAATTTGATCATAGGAGGTTGAATTCATGCTTGAAATTGAATGAAATCATGTATTATTTTTCTAATTAGGTTCAGCCAAGGGGCTTAAAATAGGGAAAATATTCAAAAAAAAATATTTCTTGTGATCTATATTTGATATTGGAGTGATTCTACAATTTTTAAAAGTTGATTTGGATCAATTTGAAGCCTTGCGAGAGTAAAGGGACCATTTTGCAAGTTTTTATAAATTTAAGGGATTGATTTACAAATGTTCATTTATGAGTGTAATATGCTGGAAATTAATATTTGGATGTTGAATTTTAAGTTAGAACTTTTAATTAGGGCCGAATTGCAAATTTGGTTAAGTTTAGTGGTTAATTCGAAAAGGCTATGAAATTCGGGATTTGATTGACAAGTTTGCAAATGTTAAAGTATTAGATTAAATATACTATTTCAATGCTGGAAATTTTAGTTTTGGATTTGAATAGAATAAAATGGTGAAGGACCATTTTGAATTAATTGGAAAAGTTGGTATGAATTATAAAAGAATTCATAAATAGTGACTAAATTGTAAAGTTTATGAAAATTGATTAGTTTAGTGATGAATATGAAAATATAAAGGATTAAAGTGTCATGTTGAAAATGTTGAAGTTGTTATTGAATAGTGAAATGAAATTATATCAAATATAAATTATAGATTTTATTATTGGATTTGGATTATGTTAGTACAATATTAGCATATATTTTGAATAATTGTGTTGTGTTTATGATTTTGTATAGACTGTGATAAATTTCGTGATCAAGGAAAATTGAAGGTGAAGGATCAAATATCAGAGTAAAGATATCAATTATAAAGGTTTGATAGTGAGGCAAATAATGTGAGTGCATTTTATTTATTGGAATATACTGATTGAGGAAGACTTGTGATAAGTCAACATCTGGTTTTTTTAAAGAAATGTTTGAATTAAATTATGAATATTTTTCATAATGTTTACCAAAATGATTTATGATTTATTGTTGGTTATGAATTACCCAATAAGTTTTTATAAGATATTTTATGAAAGGATAATTGAATAGTTGTCCTAAAATGATTTTAGAGCATGAGTTACATATTATATATGATATATCATTCTAATTATGGATGATTTCATGTATGAACTGCCCAATGCACTTGTTTTGATAAATGAGGTTTGGAAATTCTCCTGATTGAAAATGTTGGATTTATAAATGACATGAATTTATCGTAAAGCCAATTGTATGTTGCAATGAAAGTCGTAGGTACAATTAGCATGCCATGAGGTGGATTGATCATTGTTTACTGATATTGATAATGTACATTTGTGTACATTATTTGTGGCACCGTTGGTAAAAATGATATGTTGCACTTGGAATGCATATTAGTGTTTACTGATGATGGCACTTGTAGTGTTTATTACACACAACTCGTCTGACACACTGATGCAGGGGGATCCGAGACAGATGATGCTGAGCTGTCAGATTGCACGTTGATGGCGCTGAGATACCATGAGTTGGCAGATCAGCGCAAAGGCGGGAATTGATTGTGACATGTTCCTTATTGGGGTCGTTTTGAGTATGTTTCAGTCTTTTGGCCATAACTTTGGCTACAGGTGTCAGAATCGCGCATAAGACCCCAATCCGGAAAGCTCTTTTCGACGCGCACGCTCTCCACATGGAGCTATGCTCCATGTGGCCTTTTTTTCAACCTCAAATTCTGCCGTTTCCCCTCCGAATCACTAGATTTAGTTATTTTTTACTATTTATGGTAATATTTCGATTGTTAATTAGGAAGTCAATTTAAATCCGATTTAGACCGGATTTTTGGGAGATTGCTTATTTTATTTCGAATTTCAATTTAGAGTGATTTTCGGGATTTTGCTATTTTTGGCAAAATTCGAATAAATACGATTTTTGCTATTTTTGGCAAAATTCGAATAAAGACGATTTTTTAGCTATAACAGTCCGGCTTGTGGACTGCTTTTGGAGACAGTTATTGATTTTATAATATTTTATTAAACCCTAGAGACTTTTTTCTCTGGTTTTTGGGCAAATTTTCTCTTGTGAATCGTCTGTCGGAGCTAGCCTACAGGATAATCACTATTCTGTCTGGCGTCAGTTGGTATCAGAGCTTCAACATCTTCTTGGGAAATTTCACCAGTTTCAATGGCTGGAGGTCGTGGTCGTGGTCGTCGTGAGCAGGTTCCGAATGAGGAAGCCCAACGCCGTGATCGCAGCGTTCAGGATGTGATGATTGCGGATTTGCAGAGGCAAGTCGCAGAATTAACCCAGCGCCTAGCGGCGCAGGATTTAGAGGATCGTGAGGCCTCTGATCACGATACAAATTCCACTTTCGAAAACCCATATCACAATCGCGCAGGATTCCGGGGCGCAGGATTCTGGGAGCACCGTGGTCGGGAGGAGCGTCATGGAGACCTCGGTTTTCGGGTCGATCTCCCTGAGTTTTCTGGTACATTACAGGCCGAGGGATTCGTGGATTGGATTAATGAAGTGGAGCGTATTTTTGAATATAAGGAAGTCCCCGATCGTGTGAAAGTGAAACTGATCGCCATCAAACTCAAGGGCAGAGCATCTGCGTGGTGGGAACAGTTACGACGTTCACGAGAAAGACAGGGCAAAGCCAAGATCACTGATTGGGAGAAGATGAAAAGAAGATGAAGGGCCACTTCCTTCCCTTCGGCTACACGCAAACCTTATTTCAGCGACTTCATGCGTTGAGGCAGGCGCGCGATCAGTCGATGATTACACGGAGGAGTTTTACCAATTGGTCGCCCGGAACGATTTATCTGAGACGGAGGAGCATGGTGGCGCGATATTTGGGGGGTTTACGCCAGCCCTTGCAAGATGTCCTCAGCCTTCATTCATTGTGGAGTGTTTCGGAAGCATACCAGCGTGCACTTGCTGTTGAAAAACAGCAAAACAGGAGACCAGTGATCAGGAGCGATCACAACAGTCGACCAGTTCGCCCTCAAGAGTCCCGTCCTGCTCAGCAGCCACCGCAGGGTAATTCTAACCCTACTATTAGATGTTTTCGTTGTGGTGAACAAGGGCATAGGGCGACTGATTGCAGGAAGCCTGCTAGTCAAAAGGGCAAAAATTTGTTGATTGAGGAAAACGTGGAAGACGAGACTGAGGAGATTGGCGAACCCGTGTATGACGATGATGAGACTGATGATGTGCTGTATGGAGATGGTCATGAGACTCTGGTCGTTCGCAAGAGTCTACTTACCCCCAAGGGCGATTCAGGGGACGATTGGTTGAGAACCAATATTTTCCACACGACTTGCACAGTTACAGATAAAGTCTGCAAAATGATCATTGACAGCGGCAGTTGTGAGAATGTAGTGTCCGAGGAGGTTGTCCAGAAATTGCAGTTGAAGACGGACCGTCATCCTAAGCCATACAAGTTGTCATGGCTAAATAAAGACAGTGAGGTAACAGTTGATAGGCGATGCCTGGTGTCTTTTTCAATTGGTAGAAAATATTTTGATAATGCCTGGTGTGATGTTGTGTCTATGGATGCGTGTCATATATTGTTGGGTCGACCTTGGCAGTATGATCGCAGTGTCATTCATGATGGACGGAAGAATACATATTCCCTTAGCATCAGGGAAAAAAGATTGTGTTGGCACCCCGGCGGGAAGGACTTACTCCTACCCCAGTAACCCATAATACTAATCTGCTTTCTATGTCCAGGTTTTTAGATGAGATTGAGCATGGCGACGTGGTCTATGCCTTGCTACCTTGCGAGAACAATGCAGTAGACGTGGATACAGATTTACCAGTAGAGGTGCAGCGGTTGCTAGCAGAATTCTCTAACTTGATGCCAGAGGATCTTCCTCCTGGACTACCACCTATGAGGGATATTCAGCATCAAATTGACCTTGTTCCTGGGTCAAGTTTGCCAAATCGACCAGCATATCGCCTCAGTCCCAAGGAGGCCGAAGAGTTGCAGCGACAGGTGGAAGAGTTGTTGGAGAGGGGCTATATCCGAGAGAGTATGAGCCCATGTGCAGTCCCTGCTCTGTTAGTGCCAAAGAAAGATGGTTCTTGGCGTATGTGTGTTGACAGCCGAGCGATCAACAGAATTACAGTGAAGTACCGGTTTCCAATTCCCCGTCTAGATGATATGTTGGATCAGCTATCTGGTTCTAAGATCTTCTCAAAAATTGACCTTAAGAGCGGTTACCACCAAATCAGAATAAGGCCTGGAGATGAGTGGAAGACGGCGTTTAAAACGCCACAAGGGTTGTATGAGTGGATGGTCATGCCTTTTGGATTATCCAATGCGCCCAGTACATTCATGAGATTTATGCATCAGGTCTTGCGGCCTTTTATGGGGAAATTTGTTGTAGTTTACTTCGATGATATCCTCGTTTATAGTCCGACATGGACTTCACACTTCGATCACCTCCGTGCTGTTTTTGAGATGCTGAAAACGGAGTGCTTGTTTGTCAATCAAAAGAAGTGTTCTTTCTTCACTACTTCTGTGACTTTTCTTGGTTTTGTTGTGTCTACTGATGGTGTTCATGCAGATCAGTCAAAAATAGATGCAGTCTTGGAGTGGCCCAGACCAAGAACCTTACATGACATCCGAAGTTTCCATGGCTTGGCGTCTTTTTATCGTCGATTCATTAGAAATTTCAGTACTCTGATCGCCCCTATCACAGAGTGCCTCAAGGGGCGTGATTTCCAGTGGTCTGAGGAGGCAGAGGCCAGTTTTCAACTGGTCAAGCAGAAGATGACCGAGGCTCCAGTTTTGGCACTTCCAGATTTTGACAAAGTGTTCGAGGTAAATTGTGATGCATCTGGCGTTGGCATTGGTGGTGTTCTGAGTCAGGCAGGTCGTCCGGTTGCTTTTTTCAGTGAGAAGCTATCGGGATCAAAGAAAAATTATTCCACTTATGATCTGGAGTTCTATGCCATAGTTCAGTCCCTGAAGCATTGGCGTCACTACCTAGTACAGAAGGAGTTTATTCTGTTTACCGATCATGAGGCCTTGAAGTACATCAATGGCCAACACAAGCTGAGTAGACGTCATGCCAAGTGGGTAGCATACTTGCAAGAATTCACTTTTACGCTGAGGCACCAAGCAGGGAGTTTGATCCGCGTCGCAGATGCCCTGAGCCGTCGTACCTTACTTCTCACCACCATGAGTACTAAAGTTGCAGGATTTGAGACGTTCACAGATATGTATGCAGCTGATCCTTCCTTTGGAAGGATATTTCAGGAGGTAACTGAGGGTCACCGTCATGATTTTGTTTTGCATAATGGGTATCTGTTTCGTGGATTACAATTGTGCATTCCAGATTATTCATTGAGGCAGCAAATTATAAGTGAACTCCATAATGAGGGACACTTTGGCCGAGATAAGACATTGGCCCTTATCTCTTCTGAATTTTATTGGCCCAAGTTGACTAGTGATGTGGCCCATTATGTGGACCGTTGTTATGTGTGCCAGCTATGCTCCATGTGGCCTTTTTTTCAACCTCAAATTCTGCCGTTTTCCCCTCCGAATCACTAGATTTAGTTATTTTTTACTATTTATGGTAATATTTCGATTGTTAATTAGGAAGTCAATTTAAATCCGATTTAGACCGGATTTTTGGGAGATTGCTTATTTTTTTATTTCGAATTTCAATTTAGAGTGATTTTCGGGATTTTGCTATTTTTGGCAAAATTCGAATAAAGACGATTTTTTAGCTATAACAGTCCGGCTTGTGGACTGCTTTTGGAGACAGTTATTGATTTTATAATATTTTATTAAACCCTAGAGACTTTTTTCTCTGGTTTTTGGGCAAATTTTCTCTTGTGAATCGTCTGTCGGAGCTAGCCTACAGGATAATCACTATTCTGTCTGGCGTCACACACGTACTGATGCAGGGGGATCTGAGACAGATGATGCTGAGCTGTCAGATTGCACGTTGATGGTGCTGAGATACCATGAGTTGGCAGATCAGCGCAAAGGCGGGAATTGATTGTGACATGTTCCTTATTGGGGTCGTTTTGAGTATGTTTCAGTCTTTTGGCCATAACTTTGGCTACAGGTGTCAGAATCGCGCATAAGACCCCAATCCGGAAAGCTCTTTTCGACGCGCACGCTCTCCACATGGAGCTATGCTCCATGTGGCCTTTTTTTCAACCTCAAATTCTGCCGTTTTCCCCTCCGAATCACTAGATTTAGTTATTTTTTACTATTTATGGTAATATTTCGATTGTTAATTAGGAAGTCAATTTAAATCCGATTTAGACCGGATTTTTGGGAGATTGCTTATTTTATTTCGAATTTCAATTTAGAGTGATTTTCGGGATTTTGCTATTTTTGGCAAAATTCGAATAAATACGATTTTTGCTATTTTTGGCAAAATTCGAATAAAGACGATTTTTTTAGCTATAACAGTCCGGCTTGTGGACTGCTTTTGACAGTTATTGATTTTATAATATTTTATTAAACCCTAGAGACTTTTTTTCTCTGGTTTTTGGGCGAATTTTCTCTTGTGAATCGTCTGTCGGAGCTAGCCTACAGGATAATCACTATTCTGTCTGGCGTCACGTACCGTGTATTCTATTTAGATATACATTGGGATATGAAATTGAAACATGAAAATATTGGCTATGAAATGTGAAAGTACTGAGATATTTGAATATATGATCGACTGGAAATGAATATTCATTGATTTCTGTGATTTGACTGTCATGATTTTTATAAAATCATGAGATATTGATTTTTATAAAATCATGAGATATTGATTTTTTAGGTTTATTGATAAGGAAAGTTGCTTATTTTAGTCGGTTTAAAAATTTAAGTGTTTTATTTGAATAAATCATATTGGTTTGAATCATTATGTTATTTTTACATTTTATCTTCCCTCGTTTTATTGATAATGTCTCACAAAGTTATACTTAGCGTGTGATAATTTTCACACGTGGATAAAAAAAAGATAAGGACATGAAGTGGAGCACTGCAAGAATCTCTTCTTGGAAAATTATATCGAACCACAATATCAATAAGAAATATTTGATCTATTTTTTGCCTTATTAGTGGCATGTATATTATGATTGCTTTGTTTCTCTGATAAATGGTTTGGCATATTATGATTGCATGTATATTAAGACTTCTCAACCGTCGATCACTCTTAGTCTTCGCCTTCGATTTGCAGCACTGGTGTTCATCCAGGTGCTAAGTAACTCCGACTTTGTGCCACCACCGCCTCTTCCACACCACGATGGTCAACGACAACAACAAAACATTACTCTACCATAAGAACCAGAGTCGATTCATGTTACTCTTACTTCCTCCGTTGTTGCATCGTTCTTCGCTGGTCATTACTCTCGGCAGCAAGGTTCTGTCGGTTATTTAGGACTACGACAGAACTGTCAATCATCGATAACTTTTCCAAATTTCTGTTCCATGTCGTCGGCTGCCCACTCCCAATCAATGTCGGACGTTGTTCTGTTGTCTTCTATGCACCCGATGGTGCCCGAACAAACCAACGAGGTAAACACTGACCCCTTTTATGTTAAACCTTTACTAATGTACCACCTTGTCTATGGTTATACAAAGGATTTTGATAATGGTTTCCCGACCGACGTGCCTCCACCACCGCCTGCCAATCATGCTTCATCTTCGCAACATCATTCCAGACAGAAGGCGTCCTTTCCTTTATTTGCAAAAAGCTCGGGAAAAAATCCTGTTCAAGGAGATGGTGTACCTGATCACGTCGAGAACCCTGAGAGCTATCGTCGAGTTCGCACCTAAGCTTCCTCATCTGAATAATAATTGCAAGTTTACTTGCAATTCAATGACAATAAAGTTGACTGGTTCAATAGCATTTGACATCGTAAGTTTCAGGTTTGCAAATATATTCTTCCTCATACTTTAAATACTTTACATCTGTGAGATTCTCTTATGCGATACTTCGATGCTATTGTTGGACTCTGTACTATGAGATTAAATGTGGAACATTTTATGAGTTAGTTTTTGAATTTTATGCCATATTCATTTTTCTGCAAAATCGTGTTGCTAGTGTTAACTTGCCAAATTTTATTTATTTCCGTTTGATGGGAAAGTACTTTCGGATGTCTATTTCTGATTTTAACTTTTCTATGGGATTCATGATGGATGTCACAGATCACGATTATCTATCAGTTTTTCTTGAGATTCTACAGGAGTTTGATACCAATGCTGCTTAAGAGGGTCTCACCGGCTTGGCGGTGTAAACCTACAATGCCCGACCAACAAAACGATGGCATATTCATAACCCGGTGCTATGATACATTCACTTGTTCCTTTCGTACTACTCTGGATGTAACAATACTACGTCCTGCTTAAGTAAGTTCGAATTATTCTTTTTGTGTTGTATGTAAATCGATACTAAGCTAAACTTGGGTTTTTGGTTCACTCGTGCATTTGAACGTGTAGTGCGCTCCTATCGGCCACTTATTCTCAGCCCTTATATTGAATAATTTCCTTATGCTTTAGATGTGAAAAGCTTGTAAATGATAGGACTCCTCGTCGGTACTCCTGATGTACCGTACATTGTTTCTCCCAACACCATGACACCTCATAATGAGCGTGTCTTCTTGCAGAGGGATGTGCCACAATTGAAACTTAAAGAGGGTCTACAGTCGGACGTGCACACCCATATTCATAAAGTGCACGGTCGACTTAACTCCATAGAGACCAACCTTACAGAGATCTTGTCTTACCTTTGCCAAGGCATACTCATCGCGGTCGCAACCGCAGTTGTTATTAGAACGAGGAGTAACTCTATTCCCTTTCATTTTCTTTTCATTATATATTGAGACAATATGTTTAAAATGAGGGGGTATAACTTTCATTCATCGATTTTTCTTTTACCTATTTTATGTTTGAATTTAAGCAACCTTGGTTAACATATTGCAATGTTTTGTTGTTTATCCTGAATCTCACTATATCTCTTTGGTTGCATTATGACTTATGATCTTATTTGTTTTTTAAAGTAAGATGCATTATAGTTAATTGGCATGACTAGTGCTTTTCTTTAAACTTTTACTTGATATCTCATGCATTTGTCGATTGATATGTTCTTGACTCAGTACATATTACACTTTCATGCGAGGCTTGAGCTTAACAGAAATACTTTCATTCTTGCTCATTTGTTTGATTTAGTGTGTCGGTCTAATTTTGGTATTCTAGAACTTGTAATTTAATACATAATGAGACTAACTGTTTGAATTTAATGCTTTACATTATAGGGTCACTAAGGATTTAGCCATTTCTCTGCCCAAAATTGCTTACTCTTTACCTTCCCATTAGTTAACCATGTTTGTGCCTTTTGCCTTTTCTTTGTTTTACCCAATTATTAACCCCAGCCCTTTTTATTTTATCTTCTTTTATTACCCTTTTCAGGACAGAGATGGATTTGTTCTACAAAAAAGAAGAAGAAGAAAACATAAAAAAGAGAAGAAACAAAAAAAACTAGTTCAAATAGTGTCGAAAAGAAAAAAAACATAAAAAAGAAAAAATATTCCAAAAATAAAACAAATAAATATTTAAAAACATTTGGTTATTTAATTTTTGTTACAACCCTTTTTGAAGACCCCTTGATTAATGCATTTAGTTCATTTTTAGTAGTGGAGATTTGATTTAATTACAAGCTTATGGTAATTTCTTGATTAGTTATGGTTTGAGTGATTTTCTTTTACCTAAAACACATTGAGCGATAATAAATGCATCGTTGTGAGGTATTGAGTCTTGCTAGTTAAAATTAACGGATTATCGGGATGTCATGTTTTATAGTTATATCTTTACTTAATTGTTTCTTAATTTCTATAATTGTTATGATCTTGACTCGTTTGGTTGTCTTGGATATTGTGAGAGATAAAGGATGATAACTTGTGATTTAGATGTATTGTTGAGGAATGCTTGATGACAAGCATTGAATAATAACGGGAATTGATTATTGATTTATTTAGCTATTATTTTTCCATTAATTACTCATTGTTGATTAATTATATTGTTGATTTGGGTACTTTGATTTGTTTCTATGAAGGACTTTAATTCTGGAAACAACACTAAAAATGCAAAGTCTGCGGTTTTTTTTATTGGAGTAAGACTGGAGTAGTGGCCATGGTTTGGGGCATGACGTATCTGACATGGTGTCCAATCAACATCTTCCAGAAGGCATTCTAGTCAGCATTTCTAGAAGGACGAACGGATGACTCGACTTTAGTTTAAATTTGAATTAGAAATTATCCCTTGTTTTTAGAATTTTATTTGAATATTTTTAGGATTTATTTAGTTAAATTGAATTAGAAATTATCCTTGTTTTAGAATTTTATTTGAATATTTTTAGGATTTATCTTTAGCTATTTTTTCTTTATTTTTAGGGTTTTAAAAAGTTATAATACCTTCTTAGGATAAAGCTTGAAACATGTCTTGAATTAGGTTTGTTGTTTGCTTTCTTATTTTATAAAGTTTTCATTTTTTTCTTTTTTTCATTTTTTACTTTTAAGTTCTTATTACTTTCTTTAAAAAATTAAGAATTATTTATATCATGTTTAGCTATTTTTCGATCGTGAGAATTGAAAAGCATTAATACCTTTGGGTTAAATTCTCAATTTTTCAAATTTAGATTGGTAATCGACCTTTCTTTAAAAATCAAAACACTTTCATTTCAAAAAGTGCATTGGCTGTATGTTGCTTTGATTTAAAGTTGGGAGAAAAAATGACTAGTAGCAAGTTTGACTTCCTGGGAAACACTTAGCGGCGGTCCGCTAAGGGAAATTGATATTGGATTTGATTCTCATTGAGACAACATAGTCCAAGTCGGGTTTTCCAAAACTTAAAACCAAATTAGTGGCAATGATAGTCATAGTTAGTCAAATAAAGACTGAAATTCAAAGATGATTTTGGAATTTTGGTTACTAGAGAAAAACAAGCTACAAAGGTTGTGCCTTGTAGATTGTAACCAACATTAATCTGGAATAAAATCTTCTTCGATGATCGTTGGAATTGAGGTAGAGCGAGGCTTGTGGTTGTTTTACTTAAATTGAATTTCTTAATTTACTTTCGTTAAATTTCTTAGATTTTATTTTCATTGTTATTTACTTAATTTCACTCTTTCAATCAAAACTCCAATCTAATTTATACCTTTTCGCTCAAATAAAAATCAAAGCCTTCTATAACAAAATTTCCAAAGTCTCTGAGGATTGACATTCTTCTATACTACACTGTTCAATTATTTCTTCTTGAGAGGATAATTATTTGAAAATACGTGGCTTGTCAGTAGGAATAAGTATGGGGAAATGAGATCACACTTTTGATATGTCCACCAAACCCCACTCTTATAGCAATTAAAATCAGGCCAAATCTGATTTGTGTCCTCAAGGGAAAAATTACACCCTTAGTCTTGGACATTTACTCTCACTCTTGCAGGTTTTTTTTCCCAATAGGGCAAATGATTAAAATAATTACCCAATAGGGCATACAAAAGTTTATTTTGGGATCTACAACAATTACTATAGTACTTTGAAACTCGTCACCTTGACATGATGAGTTCCACTTGAAAAATATATTGTATTCAACTAATTCAAATTAATTTATTTTTATTGGAACTAAACACCTTGACATGACGAGTTCCATAAAATAATATTTTTTATTGAAGTGTTTTTTTAAATATAAAAGAAATTATAATGGAACTCGTTATGTCAAGGTAATGAGTTCTAATTAAGTATTTGTTAGTGCATTAAATGTCAATGAGAAAATGATTGTTTTCTGCATGAGCTTCCATAACACTGAAAAGTTTCTGAAACGAAGTGATATATCACTTAAACGTTTCTAAAGTAAAGTTATTGGACACTGAAAAGTTTTTGTCACGGAGATTAAATTATCCATGAGAAAAGGATGTTTTTTCTAAAATGAAGTAATATACCACTGAAAAGTTTGCTGAAATGAAGTGGTATCTCACTAAAGTTTAATTCATTTTGCATTAAATGGTCATTGATGATAGCTCATTTTTTTTAAAATTTGATAATGTTAAGTGAATCTTCTCAAACTTCTACTTTTTACAATTTCATTGAACCAGCAAATAATTTTCTCCTACAATAGCTAACAAATTTTTTACAGTTGTCCATTACAATGGGCAATTTATACAAAATGATGGTATTGTGTTACATCACAAAGACCCGTAAACATGATGTTCCTTGTAGATGATCTCATTGCCAAATGAAGCTAAAATTGAAAAAAAAACTTGGAGCTTTTATTTCATGTTTGAGTTTCTACACTAATTTTAGAGACTCCACTCACATATGGAACAGTCCATTAAGGATTATGAAGATGTTGTTGTGATGGTTGAACTGTATCAATCTTCAAATAATCAAATGATTCATATTTACGCTAAACAAAAAATACTACAGATCTTCTTACTTCATCAATAGTTGCACCCATCACTGAAGAAGCAGACCATCAACAGATGATAACCTTGTTGGGTGATTCGTGAAAGCCTTACTGAGTTTAGCGAGATGATAAAACTTTTTTCCAAAAATGGTAGACAATGACACCAATAATTGATGCTTTTGATATCGTCGAAGCTACTTCAGAAGGACAAGGTTTTGTTATTAAAGGTGATGTCTAGGAGGTAGTGGTTTAACGGGTCATGCATTACAGAATGCTCCGTGAGGATGGGAACATTCACTACACCACTCAACACTAATGCCTCAACCCTAAATGCCTCACTATTATCATCTAGTTGCAATACATGATATAACTATGATGACATGAGGATTCCTAAGATTCATGATATATTGGATATATGCAACCCACTAGGATACCTCTGATGATGGGTCACAGAGTTGGTATTTGGGTCCCAATTTGAAACTAAAAATGATGCTCAACTACAGTCAAAGAGTTATGTATCAAAGCTCATATAGAATTTATATGATGGAGAATAATCAAAGACATATTTTGTCAGGTGCATAACCACAATGTCAGTTGTAGTGGAGGATACATGTTTCAATTATAGTAGAAGAGTTGTGGAAGTCACAAGTTTCCACGACAAGTAAATTGTACATTGAGCTCATTGACACAAGACCACAAACACTTAGACTCTGATGTAATATGCTCATACATCAAACTTTTGGTAGAGAAAAATCCAGGATCCCAGTTTCATGATAGTGACATCAATTCGGAATACATTTGGTTATTCCATCTTACTACAAATCGTGGATGATGAAAAAAAGATATGAACTATTGTACGGTGATTAGGATTAGTCATATAATGAGATTTCATATATGTTGCATGTAATGGAATTTTTATCCCTGGAACCATGTACAATCTTATACTCATCCTACAACCATTTTGATGAAGAAGTATCCAGGAAAAAGTTTTTAGAGGTTTTTATAGGCTTTCAAGTCATCTATTGAAGGTTTTCATTATTTCAAACAAATGGTTTAAGTGGATGGGACTTTTCTGTATGGCGTATACAAACACGTCCTGATGATAGCTATTGTACAAATGGTGACATAAACATTTTCCCTATAGCCTTTGACATTGTTAAAAATGAGTCAGAGGAAAAGTGGAATTTCTTTCTCTCTAACTTGTTTCCCCATGTTTTCACTCAAGATGAGTTGTATGATATTAGACCGTTCACTTGGGTTGTTAGCCATGATTGATAGAATGAGAATTAGGTGGTCACTTCCCCATGTATATCCAATGTATTGCATATGTCATATTCTTCCAATGCTATGACGAGGTTTAGAATAAAAGATAAAAATATTATCAACATGGGTAACTTATTCTTTTTTCGTTCATTTTTTTCTTCATTTATGTTCTTCATTTACTATTACTCTTATCCACTTTCTTCTCGATATGCTTTACTACAACAAATTTCCATGCAATGCTAGAAAATAAGAGGAAATATGAAAAAGATGTTTACAACTTTGTAGCTGAAATACCTTGGGAAATATGGTAACAGACATATGATGATCAGGGTGATGTTACAGCCATATGACAACTAATCTTGTCAAATGTATCATTCAGTTCTTAAAAGAACTCGACATCTTCCGGTAGAAAGTATTGATAGAAGACTTACTTCAAATTGTGTAAATTTTGGACAAATAAAGGCAATTTCAACGATGGCAAACATTGGAATCCGATTTGGAGAAGACAATGAACAAAAATCAATACATGAACATCAATGTTTGTTCATAATCTCCAGACTTGATTGTGACTACGTTGTCCAAGCACTTTTTCGACCATATGAGGGTGGTAATATTCCAATACACCGGTAGTCTTAATAGAATATGTGTGATTGTGGTTAATTTCAAGCTTTTAGATACTCATACGCTCACGTTATTGATGCATGTATGCATGTTAATGTAGAACCATTCTCTTATGCTGATGATTGAGCCTACATACTATGCACAAAAGTTTTAGTATATGTCAAATGATGCTTATTGGCCACGAACAATATCTAAATAACGGCTGACAAATCCATAATTACGAAGAAGTTGAAAGGTCATCCTGAATCTAGTCGAATTCATATTGATATGGATGATCCTCAACAAGAGCAAGGCCTACTAAAGCTTTTTGGCCAATACAGAGGTGAAGGCCACAATTGGAAGCACAATCCACATCTTCCAAAATATCGATCGGGTCGATAAAACCTTCATAATTATTTTCATGTTGTTCGTATATTGTTTTTGGATAATTTATGAATATCATTACCATTTTTTTTAACTTTTCATATATAATTGCAAACTATTCATAAATAACTTTTAACTAAACATAAATTTGTACATTATTTAAAACATTTTTCTAACATAAAATTAACTTTTCCTCTTTTTCTTCATCTCAATTTTTACATTATTATTTTCTTTTTTTCATTCCTCTCTATAAGTTTTTTGATGCGTCGAATTAGTAAGTCTTCATTCTTTCTTCTTCTTCTTTTTCCTCTTTTCAATTTTCATCTCCTTATTCTTTTATTCAAGTTTCATTCTCTCATTGTGTTGATAAAGTATAACTTTTTTCCTCTTTAACCACTCCTCATCTAAATATGAGCTTGAATCTAAATTTTTGAAGTCAGGGTAATCAAACATAAATAGATCGTTCGAAAATATTTCGCAATGTTCTTCCCACAAATGCATGATTTGATTCTCATATAAACTATATCAACTCAGCTCACACCTCTTTATATAAAAATTTTATCAAAGTGATTGTTGGAACTCGTCACGCCCATATAACAAGTTCCATCAATTCAAAATTATGTCGTTCGTTAACGGCTATAAACAGCTAGTTAAAGAAACTCGTCACCTGGACAATATGAGTTCCATTATTATTTTTTATAATGTAAAAAACACTCCAATCATAAAAAACATTATTTTAATGGAAATAGTCATGTCGAGATGATGAGTACCAAGAAAAAAAATTAAATATGAATCACTCTAATAAAATATATTTTTCTAGTGGAACTCATCATGTCGAGGTGGCGAGTTTTAGGAGTACTGTAGAAATTACCGTAGATCCCAAAATAAACTTATGTATGCCCTATTGAGCTAATTATTTTAACTGTTTTCCCAATTGGGCCAAAAAAAACCATTTGCAGTTACCACTTAGCATCATCAATTGGGTTTAGTCTCTGACCCCCCAATTAAGCCCAAACCTTCAATAAAAAGCTAAAGAAACTTTAAATTATCATCTACTAACTTGAATCAACTCTCAAATGATGACTCAGAATCTTTGGATCGTTACAATGTTCGTAAATGATTCTTATTGAATTAATGAAGTTACACGAGTGCATTAAATGTTTAGTTCATTACTACAATGAGTATTGGTTAAATGTGTTTAAAGTGTAACTAAATGCTTAATTGTTATGAAAAGCTACCTATCATGGTAATTCTTGATTTTATGCATGATTTGGTATGAAATTGGAGAGCATATTGTCCTTACCATACATAACTTGTTTAATGCAGTTTTATTATGGTTTGGTATGTGATATACGAGTTTGTGTTGAGAACTTACCAGATTATGCATAGTTTTTATATTTTTTTAAGTTGACATGCTTATGTCTATAAAGGATATCGATACCATTGATTTGATTTTGAATTTTAGAAATACTTGAATTGGGTATAAATACTAAACCACAAGTATCAATACATTTTAGTTAAATTAATTTTCTAAAAGATCAAATCTCAAACTGGTATTGATACCTTATATAAGTATCAATATTGATTGTTACAATTGTATGGAATTGTTCTTTAGTTCTTGAATCTTAAATGAATTTCTTTCATGTCCTCATATTTGATATGTTAAGGAAAGAAACCCTTTATTGATTTGTTAAATAACATGCTATTTTCTGGTATGCAATTCGAATCTGATTCAGATTTATATCGTTCTGCTATTAGAATATATTATCTTCTATTTAGTTATGTCTGTTACTTGAATCTAATCCAGCATTTTAGTCTTGGTGTGCCTGATATTACAGGGATAATTAACTTTGGCCCAAGGAAATTGCCCTAAATTCAATCTCTCTTAACTACAACTTTCCCAAATGGCATATGCCGGTTCTCAAGACTCGAGAGCCTAATCAAAGCAACAATTATGAATATTTTAATGCTTAACGATAACACTATCTTGATGGTATCACGTCCATAGAGACTCCAACTCAGAAATAAGAGGTTTTGATGCCCTTGGTTCTCCAAAACATGCGGCCTAAGATACTCAATGACAGTACTTGGTTGATTTATGTGCCCAAGTAAGCCTTACACCACGTCTTAAGAGCACACTATTTCAAAAAAGGCTAGCACGAAGTCTCAATACTTCAAAAGGATACAGAAGCTTTAACCCAATAGGGTCACTGAGGCCACCAAAGTAGAACAAACGTGTGGAAGTGTAAACACCACAGGGGCTACACTTATCCACCTAGAGAGGAAAAGAATACAAAGAGAATAAAGAATAACTTAAACGAGAAAATGGCAGTTAGAGCAAATGCCTCAAAGCTTTTATTTACTTATCTCAAATTGATAGTGGAATAATGATTCTGAATGCTACAAATGAGGAGGAGATGCTCTCTATGATTAGTTTATCCTTCATAATTAATGGTTAGGATCAATTACATCAATTAGTAGGAATCTTTTCTTCAATAAGCATTCACACTAGATATGGTAATAATCATCCATTATCTCTATTGATTTGTCTCTTGTCAAATTAATAAGCTCCCATGATCATCTTCACTGTCCACGTTTGCACGGCCAATGTGAAGGGCTCTCTAGAATTCTCCAAGTGATGGGGCAAGTCTGTTGGTCTTGGAAAGCCTGATTCCCCAAATCCAACCTCTTTGGCAGACTCATGTGCCAACATCTCAGACCTTATTGCGCAGCCTGTGATATTCTCCCCCACTGAACTTGGCGATACCCTCATTGCTGCACTCGATTGATTTTGGGCTCCTTCACCTTGGATACTTCTCAACGCCTTGGCTCCTTGTGGCCATGTAACTCCATGATCCTTTACGTCATTTCTAGCATCAACTTGGTTGCTTGACACCTCATCTCGATTGTGTCATCCCATAAGGACTTGGCCTCCTATACTAGTTGCTCGCTTCGGTTCTTGCCTATACTTGATGTTGTGGGCTAAACACCCTCGGGTATATCTTCACCATAGGAGCATCCCCCTACCAAACTTGATTCACCTCGCCATGGACTCTCTTTTCCCCTTTGAAAAGTCTTAGACATACTCATGACATTGAACATCGGGTGAACTCTCAGACTCATCGGCTACTCTGGCTTAGACACTGAAAAGTCCCTCCCAAGCTTTGTTTTCCTCTACAAAAATGTTAGGTCTTACTCGACCTACACAACTTAACATGGCAAATCAATTTTAAAAACATAAGGATTGTGTTAAAGATGTATCTTCTCCTCTATGTTGGCATTTGCTCTAAAATGTGGCAGCCATTCTTTCTTCATGAAGTATGTCACCCCATGCATCAAACTCCCTTAATTGAATTTTTTTTCTCCATTTGCATCGACCCTTCTCCCTTGAAGTTCGATGGCACTCAATGCATCTGCCTTTCTAACTCGAAGTTTGGTGCCCCTTTTTGGCATTGGTTGTAATACCACAAATATCAGGTCAAGGACTTTAGTGAAAATTTTAAAAATTTGAGGATTTATTTAAATTAATGATAAAAGATGAGAAAATGATTTGGAATAGTGTTTTATACTAATTTGTATAAATAGAGGAATAAAGAGGGCATTTTGGTCCTTTAAAGGGAAATAAATTTAATATTCATTTTTAATAAGGTAATAAAGTATGGAAAAAGGGGAAAAGTGAAAAACTTAAGTTATTTTTTCTCATTCTTTCTCGTGGAAAAGCTCTCCCCATAGCCAAAGGTAATGTTTCATTTGGGTAGTTTCTTCTTTCATTTTTAGTTGGTTTTTGAAACATTGATTATTATAGAGGCTTAAGGAAGGATTAAATAGGATCAAAACTAAGAGATGGAAGAAATATTGGAGATTTAAAAATTGGGTTTTGGAATGATATGTTAAAATATGAGTTTTTTTCTTGATGTTTACTAGTATATTTGACTTGTCAAAGAAGTATATGAGAGATTAAAAGAATTGGATGAGTTTAAAAACATGATAGAAAAAGTGGTGTCATTCTTAGATTGAAGTGTTCTTGGAAGAATTTAGATGTTTTAAGAACCTAAATGAAGGAAAGTTAGTAGGAATAAGTAAATAAGAGTTTAATATATTGTTGGGTGTAAACATAAGGAAATTTGACCAAATTTGGGTAAGAATCGAGCTGAAGAATGAAAACTCTGGGTAAGGGTATCGGTACTGATAGAATAATACCGATACTATAAGATTAAATTGGAAGAAATCAGCTGAACATTATCGATACTGATGTAATTAGTATTGATACTTAGGTGGGTATCGATACCATGGAATGTATGTTACCATTGATTTAGAATGTAGAAATGGTATCGATACCATGATTTACATAATGCAGAAATGGTATTGATAACGTATAGAGTATCGGTACCATATTATAGAAGTAATGGTACAAAGAGACATATACTGATACCATGGATCTAGAATGTAGAAATGGTATTGATACTGAGATGGAATATTGGTACCACACTATAGTAGTATCGATACCAAGGTAGGGTACCGATACTATTGAGATAGAAATTAGAGGATAAGCTGGAATTGTTATAGAAATGTAAATAATAGTACTTGTGAATATTATTAAAGTACAAATGTTAAGGAATATACTAACACTTAGTATGGTATGTCTTTAATAGATGCATGTGTAGATCGTAATCAGACTCCCGAGTCAAGCAAACGAAAGGTAAGAATAAAGTAGCTGAGCAGTCAGATTGGCGTTTTGGATATAATAGCAAGGCAAGCAAGGTGAGTGCATTCATTAAGTACTTATATGTTATGATAGTCATAGATGTATGATTGACTGATATATGTATGGTGATTACCAAATGACACTGTGTGTGCAAAAGCTAAGAAATTCATAATAAGTTTATGAATTTTCGTATGGGCACTTTGTATGCAAAGCTAAGAAATTCATAATAAGTTTATGAATTTCCGTATAAGTATTTTGTGCGCAAAAACTAAGAAATTCATAACGATTTTATGAATTTCAGTATGGGTACTTTGTGTGCAAAGCTAATAAATTCATAATAAGTTTATGAATTTTCGTATGGACACTTTGTGTGCAAAAACTATGAAATTCATATTGAGTTTATGAATTCCTTATTGGGCTTTGTGTGCAAAGCTAAGAAATTCATAATAAGTTTATGAATTTACATATGGGCACTTTATGTGTAAAACTAAGAAATTCATAATAAGTATATGAATTTTCGTATTGGTAGTGGGTATTCAACCCACGTAAATTATAGTAATGTTAGGAAATGATTGTATTGGCACTACAGGTGTAAACTATAGAGTGTTTAATGAATTGAAAGAATTAATGGTCATTGAATTGGCATGATATACTTGTGTTTAGAATTTTGCTTATGATTATTTATGCCTCACTAAGAAAATTCTTAGTGTGTGTTAATTTCACGTAGTTTTTATTACAAGTGGGGTAAGGAGATCATCAGACATCAAAGCAAGTGTTGCCTCGTCAGTAACAGTATGACATCCATGTCTACTTTTGATGTATTTAGTTGGCATGTAATAGATTTAGTAAAAACACTCTGAAAAGTATTTGATTTACCATTATGTAACATGATTAAATGTTTGAACATTACTTTTTTTTATCTACGTAAGTTTAATGCCTGATTTAATATTATTAAATTAAAATGATTTATAAAAAGAAACAAAATTTTACGGCTTTTCAAATAAGTAATTGTTTTAAAAGTGATGTGACATATGTATCTCGTGTACGAAATGGTATATGAGATATGGGTGTTGCATTTATTGGTATCAAAGCTACAGGTTTAGCCAGTTATCGGTCGAAATCAAGTGTATCTTAATGTAAAAAGGGGTTTACATTCCACTAAGATGTCAAGGTTACTGATAGGGTATATAAATAATATAATAGATATCTCTCCTTACTAACTTAAGTATTTTCTTTATGTATGTTATACTAAATGTCGGATTCTATAAATTCGAGAAGAGCGATTGAAAGAGAAAATAGAGATGGATTGGGTAGTGAAAGTTATGAAGAAAATAGTGAACATTAGATTTCGTTTGAGAACGCCAGCGCACCAAAACATCAGGGTATTCTCGTGCCAGAGTTTGGAGATTTTATGCAAGCTCTCTATGATATATTAACAAGATTCCAATCTCCTCTGCCTCCCCCTTCTCCTCCAGCACCATGAATATTAATCCCTAAAGAGTTAAGAAGTTTGGGAGCTCTTGAGTTCCAGGGATAAGAAGGTGAAGGTCCAATGGATGCTAACTTATGGTTGAACGATGTTATGGTGATGTTGGAAAGTCTGCAGTGCTCCGATCATGAAAAATGGGTGGAGTTGCATTGTTACTCCGAGGATCAACTCTGGTTTAGTGGCCAAATACGACGATGTATGTATCACCTGAACAAGTAAAATGACAATTCTTCCAATATGAGTTTAAGAAAAAGTATATCGGGGAGCAGTTTATGAGGAAAATGCTATTAAAATTTCTTAACTTGAAACAAGGCGATCGAACAGTGTATGAGTATGAGGCTGAATACAATAAGCCAAATACGACGATGTATGTATCACCTGAACAAGTAAATGACAATTCTTCCAATGAGTTTAAGAAAAAGTATATCGGGGAGCAGTTTATGAGGAAAATGCTATTAAAATTTCTTAACTTGAAACAAGGCGATCGAACAGTGTATGAGTATGAGGCTGAATACAATAAGCTTAGTCGTTATGCTACCGAGGTATTTCCTAATGATAAAGCTCGACGGGATTGGTTTATTGAGGGTCTGAGGCCTAAGTTGAAAGAGATGATGTTGACCTTAAACTTGCCTAGCCTGCAAGAAGTTAAAAACAGAGCTAAGTTAATAAAAGAGCTCAAGAGGAAACTCCAGCAGCGGAGCGAGTATACAGATGGAAAAGGATTGGATGTCTTTATCTGCACATCATGCTAAGAGAGTAAGGGCTCAAGTTTCTGATATACGATAGAGTTGATTCTGCTACAGCTTCACAGAAAACTAAGTGGTCTCATTCTTTTGCTGCTAGCTCGGGTAAAGCTTTTGTGAAAGAATTCTGTGTCAGACATACGGTAGGTCACACCGGGATTATGTAGAATGCTCTTCTGACACTTGTTTTCATTGTGGTGAATTTGGTCAATATGCACGGAATTGTCCAAATAATTATGGAGATAGATCTCATAAATTGAGAGAGTAGCCGTACCAAGTAAAGTAGATGAAGAGGAAGATCAAGCGGTAAATTGGCTAGTCAGTGACAACAGAATCAGGGAGTGGCCCGAGTTTATAATATAAAGACAAGTGAGGATCGGGATTATCCGGAGATCATAATAGGTACATTCCACCTTTTTTATGAGCCTGTCTATGTTTTAGTTGATCATTTGTTCTACGCACTCTTATATTAGTAAAAAGTTGGTTAGAACTAGAGGAATTACTTTAGAACCAATTTCTAGTGAAATGATAGTGGTGAACCCTATGGGTTATAGTGCAAAAGGAAGCTCGGCTGTGTAGAAAATGTCCAATTAAGATTCAAGGGGTAGTGTTCTTGGTAAACTTGATGGAGTTGCCCTTTGATGAGTTTGAAATCATTTTGGGCATGGATTGGTTGTATCCACATCATGGATAGGTAGATTGCCGTTAGAAGCGATTATTCTTAAAGGATACAGAAGGCTACAAAATTGTAGTGATAGGTGATAAAGCAAAATCACCATCCAATGTGATATCTTCCATAACTGCAAAGAAAATGATGTCAAAAGGATGCATAGCTTTTTTAGATAATGTGATAAACACTCGAATGTCGAAAGTGAGTATAAATGATAGTCCAACAATTAAGGAGTTTCCAGAGGTTTTTTTGAAAGAATTACCAGGTTTACCTCCAGATCGTGAAGTAAAATTTAGGATTGAGGTTTACCCGAATATCGAACCTGGAGCTAAGGGAATTAAAGTCACAGTTGCAAGAGCTACTTGATAAAGGATTTATTAGACCCAGTATTTCTCCTTGAGGAGAACTTGTTTTATTTGTGAAGAAGAATGACGGGTTTATGCGGTTATGCATTGAAATAAGGTGATCAAACAGTGTATGAGTATGAGGCTGAATACAATAAGCTTAACCGTTATGCTACCGAGGTAGTTCCTAATGATAAAGCTCGACGGGATTTGGTTTATTAAGGGTATGAGGCCTAAGTTGAAAGAGATGATGTTGACCTTAAACCTTCCTAGCCTACAAGAAGTTATAAACATAGCTAAGGTTATTAGAAGAGCTCAAGAGGAAACTCTAGCAGGTGAGCAGAGTATACAGAGGGGAAAAAGGATTGGGATATCTTATTGCACATCATGCTAAAAGAAGCAAGGCCTCAGGTTCCCGACATACTGACAGAGTTGATTCTGCTGCAGCTTCATAGAAAACTAAGTGGTCTTATTCTTTCGTTGCTAGCTCGGGTAAAGCTTTTGGAGAGAGAATTCTCTGTCAGACAAGCGGCAGGTCACACCGGGGAGTATGTAGATTGCTCTCTGACGCTTGTTTTCATTGTGGTGAATCTGGTCACTATGTACGGAATTGTCCAAATAAGTATGGAAATAGATTAGCACAAATTAAGAGATCAATAGTCGTACCAAGTAGAAGTAAAGGAAGAGGAAAATCAAGCGGTCAATCTGAGGCTAGTCAGTGACAATAGACTCGGGGAGTGGCCCAAGTTTATAATATAAAGACCAGTAAGGATCGGGATGATCCGGAGATCATAACAGGTACATTCCACCTTTTTTATGAGCATGTCTATGTTCTAGTTGATCATTGTTATACGCACTCTTATATTAGTACAAAGTTGGTTAGAACTAGAGAAATACCTTTAGAACCAATTTCTAGTGAAATGATAGCAATGAACCTATGGGTTATAGTGCAAGGGTAGCTCAGGTTGTAGAAAATGTCCAATTAAGATTCAAGGGGTAGTGTTATTGGTAACCTTGATGGAGTTTCCCTTTGATGAGTTTGAAATCATTTTGGGCATGGATTGGTTGTATCCACATCATGGATAGGTAGATTGTCGTTGGAAGCGATTATTCTTAAAGGATACAGAAGGCTCCAAAATTGTAGTGATAGGCGATAAAAAAAATCACCATCCAATGTGACATCGGCCATAACTGCAAAGAAAATGATGTCAAAAGGATGCGTAGCTTTTCTAGCTAATGTGATATACACTCAAATCTCGAAAGTGAGTATAAATGATATTCCAACAATTAAGTAGTTTCCAGAGGTTTTTTCAAAAGAATTACCAGGTTTACCTCTAGATCGTGAAGTAAAATTTAGGATTGAGGTTTACCCAAATACCGAACCTGGAGCTAAGGGAATTAAAGGCACAGTTGCAAGAGCTACTTGATAAAGGATTTATCAGACCCAATGTTTCTCCTTGAGGAGCACTTGTTTTATTTCTGAAGAAGAAGGATGGGTATATGCGGTTATGCATTGATTATTGTCACTTAAATAAAGAAACGATAAAGAAAAAGAATCCTCCTCTGAGGATTGATGACATGTTTGTTCAACTGAAAGGCGCAACAATGTTCTCTAAGATAGATCTGAGGTCGAGGTACCATTAGTTAAAGATAGAGAATGAGAATATTTCAAATATAGCTTTTCGGACTCGGTACTGACACTATGAATTCATGGTAATGCCATTTAGATTGACTAACACTCCGGCAACATTATGGACTTAATGAACAGAGTATTCCAACCTTACTTGGATCAATTTGTTATGGTGTTTATAGATGATATTTTAATGTATTCCAAGTCAAGAAAGGATCATGATGCTCATCTTTGAGTGGTTCTTCAGATACTTCGTGAAAAGAAGTTGTATGCGAAACTGTCCAAATGCGAATTTTTGTTAGCTGAGATTGCTTTCCTTGGTCATATAGTCTCTGCGGAAGGCATAAGTGTAGATCCCAAGAAGATACAAGCCATAGTGGATTGGAAACCCCAAAGATATATTATGAAAGTTCAAAGTTTCTTAGGGCTTATTGGTTATTATAAGCAGTTCGTGAAGAACTTCTCAATGTTAGCTCTGCCACTAACTATGTTTTTATGAAGGATCTGTCTTTTGTTTGGACGAAAACATGCCAGCAAAGTTTTGAAATGCTAAAGAAAATTGTAACGGAGGCCCCAGTTCTTGTGCAACCTGAGTCAGGTAAAGATTATGTTGTTTTCAGTGATGCATCCCATAATAGACTGGGATGTGTGCTGATGCAAGAAGGGAAAATTGTGGCCTATACCTCAAGAAAGTTGTGAATTTAAGACAGAGAAGATGGATTGAACTCTTAAAAGATTATGATTTGATTATTGATTATCATATCGGAAAGGCTAATATGGTAGCTGATGCTTTCAGTCGAAAGACTTTTGCAGCTTTATGGGCTTTGGATGCGCATATGTTTTAAAAGGAAGATGGTGAACTTAAGTCAAAGTCGATGCTTTGGGATCAGGTAAAATAGTTGTAAGGTCGATATGATAAATTCTTGGCGAAAATGGTGTAAGTTGAAAAAGAAGAGGCCAAAGACTTCAAAATAAGAGTCAAAAAATGTTTATAGTATCGGGGAAGACTTTACATTCCTGATAATAATGAATTAAACAAATATATTCTTTGTGAATCACATTATAGCCATATGATGATGCACCCAGGCAGGAATAAGATGTATCAGGGCTTAAAGAGTCATTATTGGTGGCCTGGTATGAAAAGAATTGTAACAGAGTTTGTTGCAAAATGTTTTCCATGTCAGCAAGTAAAAACTGAACATAAAGTGCCTACATTAGTGCTGCAACCAATATTCATTCCTGAGTGGAAGTGGGAACGGGTTATAATGGATTTGGTTTCGAGGCTACCTTTGTCACCAGGTAAAAATGACTCGATATAGGTAATAGTGGACAGAATGACCAAGACAGCTCATTTTATTCTAGTTCGAGTAGATTACTCGATGGATAAGTATACGAAGTTGTATATAAAAGAGATAGTCATACTGCATGGACTGCCTATAGCGATAGTATCCGATCGAGACCCAAGGTTTACTTCAAGATTTTGGAAGTCTTTGCATGAGGCGTTGGGTACTCGATTGAACTTCAGAATAACTTTTCATCCTCAGTCAGATGGGCAGTCAGAACTAGCTATTCAAATATTCGAAGATATATTAAGGGCATGTGTGATTGAATTTAAAGGGTCATGAGAAAAGTATTTTCCTTTAATGGAATTTACTTATAATAATAGTTATCAATCCAGTATTAAGATGGCCCCGTATGAAACTTTGTATGGGAAAAAGTGCAGAACACCATTAAATTGATTTGAATCGGATTTAATGAAAGAAATAGAGGAAAAAGTGAAAATTATACAAGTAATCTAAAGATAGCCTCTAATCGCCAGAAGTCTTATGCTGATTTGAAAAGAAATGAAATAGAAATTTCAAGTGGGGGACAAAGTATTTTTAAAGGTATCTCCTTGGAAAAGGTATTACGATTTGGGTGAAAAAGAAAGTTGAGTTCGAGATTCATTGGACCTTATGAGATCTTAAAAAGGGTCGGACCTGTAGCTTATCAATTAGCTTTGCCTCCTGATATGGACAAAATCCGCAATGTTTCCCACGTATCAATTCTTAGAGGTACAGATCATATCCATCTCATGTCATCACGCGTGAAGAGATAGAAATCTGACCAGATTTAACTTATGAGGAAGAACTAGTACAGATCTTAGCTAAAGAAAACAAGGAATTGTGAAACAAAAGGATTTCGTTAGTTAAAGTGCTCTGGCAAAATCATAAGGTAGAATAAGCTACTTAGGAAGAGAGGAGGACATGAGAAAACAGTTTCCACAACTCTTCATTTCAGGTACTTCTTTAAATTTGAGGACAAATTTTCTTAAGGGGGAGAATTGTAATACCCTAAATATCAAGTTAGGGACCTTAGTGAAAAGTTTTAAAATTTTAAGGATTTATTTGATTAAATGATAAAAGATGAGAAAATGATTTGGAATATTGTTTTAGACTAATTTGTATCAATAAAGGAATAAAAAGTGTATTTTGGTCCTTTAAAGGGAAATAAATTTAATATTCATTTTTAATAAGGTATTAAAGTATGGAAAAATGGGAAAAGTGAAAAACTTAAGTTATTTTCTCTCATTCTTTCTTGTGGAAAAGCTCTCCCGCATAGCCAAAGGTAAGGTTTCATTTGGCTATCTTCTTCTTTCATTTTGGTTGGTTTCTTAAACATTGATTATTATAGAGGTTTAAGGAAGGATTAAATAGGATCAAAACTAAGAGATGAAAGAAATATTGAAGATTTAAGAAAAAGGGTTTTGGAATGATATGTTAAGATATTAGTTTTTATTGATGTTTAGTAGTATATTTGACTTGTCAAATAAGTATATGAGAGATTATAAGCATTGGATGAGTTTAAAAACATGTTAGAAAAAGTGGTGTGATTCTTATATTGAAATGTTCTTGGAAGAATTTAGATGTTTTAAGAACCTAAATGAAGGAAAGTTAGTAGTAATAAGTAAATAAAAGTTTAATAGTATTGTTGGGTGTAAACATAAAGAAATTTGACAATTTGGGTAAGAATCGGACTGAAAGATAGAAAATTTGGGTAAGGGTATCGGTACTGATAGAATGGTACCGATACTATAGGCTTAAATTGGAATAAATCATCTTAACAGTATTCATACTGATGCAATTAGTATCAATACTTAGGTGGATATCGATACCATGAGAAAGGTATTGATACCATTGATTTACATAATGCAGAAATGGTATCGATACCATAATAGAGTATGAGTACCATAGTATAGAAGTATCGGTACTAAGAGACAAATACTGATACCATGGATCTAGAATGTAGAAATGGTATCGATACTGAGAGGGAGTATCGGTACCACGGTATATAAGTATCGATACAAGGGTATGGGTACTAATACTATTGAGACAAAAATTATAGTATAAGCTAGATTGTTACAGAAAGGTAAATAATAGTACTTGTGAATATTATTAAAGTATAAATATTAAGGAATATACAAACATTTAGTATGATATATATTGAAAACATTTTGATGTTTCGATATAACAAATTAAGTATAAATGAATTTTAAGATTTTAAAATATTTCTCAAAACATATTCAATTCAATTATTCGAATATCAAAATAATTACTACAAGTCTTTCAAAGATCAATTTCAATCCCTACTAAAGTGAAAAATTGTGTTTTAAACTTAAAATATTTTTGGAACAATTTTACAAATTATTTCAAATAAAAAATCAAGCCAAAAATCAATTTTATGAAGGGATGTACCTATGCACTCATAGATGCATCGATGCACACCCATTCCGAATGCATTTTGTGTACCGAT
The DNA here is from genome assembly GCF_006381635.1 of Hibiscus syriacus. NCBI lineage: Eukaryota > Viridiplantae > Streptophyta > Magnoliopsida > Malvales > Malvaceae > Hibiscus > Hibiscus syriacus. The sequence goes on along the minus strand of NW_024061878.1, from coordinate 3,043,200 downwards.
GCACAAACCATGCATCGATGCACTCTTGAATATTATGAAACATCGAATGTATTTTGTGTACCGATGCACAAACCATGCATCGATGCACTCTTGAATATTATGAAACATCGAATATATTTTGTGTACCGATGCACAAACCATGCATCGATGCACTCCTGAATCTTTTGAAACATCGAATGTAATTAGTGTACCGATGCATCCCTAGTGTACCGATGCACTAAGTCTTATAACGGTCGAAATATTTGAATTTTACACATAGTCTATCGATGCACCTTGACCATGCATCGATGCACCTTGACCATGCATCGATGCACCTTGACCATGCATCGATGCACCTTGACCATGATCGATGCACCTTGACCATGCATCGATGCACATATGCTCCCATCTATTTTATTAATTGATAATTACACAATAACAGCTCTATTGACTTCACCAATGATCCCTAACGTTCAGAAGTGATCCAAGGTGTATTTAAATAAGCTTAGGAGCCATTGATAAAAAACAGTTAAGAAGAATTGAGAGAGAATCAAAGAGAAAGCATCAAACCTCAAGTTTGAGCATTTTCAAGCCTATTTCATTCAATATTTATTTTTTTCTTTCAAGAACACTTATTGTGCTCAATTCTATTATTCTTGAGTGTTCTTTTTTGTTCTAGAATTGTGCAAACATCTTGCCTTGTGAGTTTTTTCTATAAGTTTGCGAAATTTGTATTGTTCTCTTTGGGAGAGAGTTTCAAGAATTTGGGGTATAATTCTTAAGGGATTTGTAAGGTTACTCTTTGTCCTCAAAAGAAAGACAAATTAGTGAATTTGTGAAAAATCCTTAGTGTGGATAGCTAAGGTAGTGGACGTAGACTTTGGTTGACTAAAAGTTAAACCACTCTAAATCGTTGTGCAATTATTTTCAATTTTGTGCAAAAGCTTCCACCAAATTTTTAATTGCCAATTCAACCCCTCTTGGCTATTTCGTCGATCGATTAACTCAACAATTGGTATCAGAGCCTCACTCATTTAAAGGTTTAATCGCCTCTTGAGTCGATTCGGGAAGATTTATATCGATAATCAAGTTATCAATGGCTTTCACTTCAAACTTCGACATTGGTGTTGATTCAATGCCCGTCAACAAGCCTTCTTTCTTCAATGGAGCTAACTATGCCTATTGGAATAATAGAATAAGGTACTTCATTCAACAAAGTGACATGGGAGCATGAAATATTATAGAAGATGGATACATCATACCTACCACTCCTTCAAGAACGTGGAGTAAAGCAGAGACAAGAATGTTCCAGCTCAACTCAAAGACTATACATATTTTTTTGTGCTCCTGGACCAGATGAATACGGGAGAGTTTCATCTTGTAAAACTGCCAAGGAGATATAGGATAAACTACAAGTCACTCATGAAGGCACAAATGAGGTAAAAGAATATAAAATTAGTCTTCTAACTCATAGCCATAAAATCTCAGGATGAAACCGGATGAAGATATCAAAGCTATGATGGTTAGATTTTCCACAATTGTCAATGGTCTCAAATCATATAGAGAGATAATTCCAAACGATAAGCTTGTGAGGAAGCTAGTTTACTCTCTTCCAAAAGCTTGAATATCAAAGAAAATGGCAATCATTGAGGCTAAAAACTTAAAGTCTTTAACTCTCGATAAGATTAATCTTTAACTCTTGAATATCAAAGAAAATGGCAATCAGTTCACTCCTCACTCATGAAATGATGCTTCAAGATGAGGTAGACCTCGATAAGATTAACGAGCCAAGAAGGAGACGGAGAAAAAGAAGAACGTGGGAGTTGCTCTCAAATCCACAAGATATGAGAGTGATTCGAATGAAGATGACGATGACGAGGAAATGGCATTATTTGTCAAACTGTTCAGAAAATTGATGAGGCCCAACCGAGAAAGAAAATTCAAACGAAATGAAGGCTTCAAAAATGAATCGAGGGAGAAAGACCCAATAATTTGTTACGAATGCAAAAAGCTTGGGCATGTCAAATATGATTGCCCACAATTAAAGAAAAAGGGTCAATCAAACAAGAAGCACAAGGCTCACGTGGCTACATGGAGCGATGATGAACAATCTGATGAAGAGGAACAAGAAGCAGCAAACTTGTGTTTGATGGCTATCGGGGAAAGCTCTCACGTAACCTCTAACTCATATAATTTTGAATATTATTCTTTTGATGAGTTAGTAGAGGAATATATGGGGTTGGCTTCGTATTATGAGAAATTATTTTTAAAATACAAAAACGATATTTCAAAATTGAAAAATGAAAATAATCTCATATCCAAGACCAACATTGATCTTGAAAGTAAGGTCAAAGAATTGCAAATCAAATTAGATGAATTTGAAAAGAAAAATATTGATTTGCATAACCTACTTTCAAGAGTAAATTATGATCATCAAAAGAAAATTGATGATCTTAAAGCCTCTTTTGATAAAGTTGGAACAAAACATTTTGAAATGGAGAAAGTTCAAAATCCAACTTTTTAGAAAAAGTTTTAAAAACTACAATCATAGAGGTCCCCTAAGAACCTCTAATGGAAAATCTTTAGAAGTATATGGGTTCCAAAAGATCTCATAACTACTAAAGATAAGGATATCCTACATAAATGGATACCCAAGGGGAATATAATTTTGGAGACTAATGAATATGGACCCAAAAGAAATTGGGTACGAAAAATCAAAAATTAATCTATGTTTGTAGGAAAATGAGCATTTCTACAAGGAACGGGAAACAAATTCAAAATCATGGTACCTTGATAGTGGATACTCAAGACACATGACCGGAGAAAAAAGCTGGTTCAAAAGGTCACATTGAAGGTATAGGTACAATAGGTAATACCTCTTCCATACAAATAGAAAAAGTATTATATGTGATTGGGTTAAAGCATAATCTATCGAGTATTAGTCAATTTTGTGATAAAGGATACAATGTCTTATTTGAAACAAATGGTTGTAAAGTCATTGACATTGTATCTAACAAGATTATACTTATCGGTCATGAATATGAAACATTTACATGGTGCATTTAGATTCCATAAATATGACGAATTTATGCCTAGTTTCCAAGTATGAACATGATAGTTTGTTATGGCATAGGAGAATAGGACACACTAGCATGTGTTTTACAATGACTAATTCAATGAGATTTAGTAAAGGGTTACCAAAGCTAAAATTTGACAAGGATAAAATCTGTGATGCATGTGCTAAAGGAAAACATCAAAGAGCTTCCTTTAAGTCCATTAATGATGTATCAACTAGTAGAGTATTACAATTGATCCATATAGATCTTTTTGGGCCAATTAGGACTATTAGCTTGGGTGGAAAACAATATTGCTTTGTATTGGTAGATGACTATTCTAGATATACTTGGGTTCTATTCTTAAGTACTAAAGATGAAGCATTAGAAAAATTCATCACGTTTTCAAAAGTAATCCAAAATAAAAAAGGTTGCTCCATAACTAGCGTTAGGAGTGATCATGGTACTGAATTTGAAAATCTTGGATTTACTGATTTTTTTAATTCTAATGGTATTAGCCATAATTTTTCAGCACCTATAACCCCTCAAAAAAATGGAGTTGTTGAAAGGAAAATTTGAACTTTAGAAGAAATGGTTAGAACCATGCTTTGTGAAAACAATTTGCCAAAATATTTTTGGGCTGAAGCCACAAATTCCGCTTGTTATGTTAATAATCGAGTAATGATTAGGCCAATTTTGAAGAAAACTCCATATGAACTTTTAAAAAATAAGAAGCCTAACATTGCTATTTTTATCCTTTTGGATGTAAATGTTTTATTTTAAACAACGGTAAAGAAAATCTTGGCAAATTTGATGCTAAAAGTGATGAATGAATTTTTCTGGGTTATTCCTTAAATTCTAAAGCTTATCGGGTATTTAATAAAAGAACTTTAGTTGTAGAAGAGTCTATACATGTTGTTTTCGATGATAATCCCCTTCTGAGGAAGGATTCTTGTGTGAATGATGATGTAGGTATTATAAACAAAAATGACGTTAGACATGATGTTGGAGAACCATCATCAAATAAATAAGTGGAATATGAGGAAACTCATGATGTTCTCGAGAATCCAACCATTGAAGAAAGGGAAGTCTCTTACCCAAGAGAATACAACTATGTCAAGGATGGTGAGATTATAAGTGATCTATCCAAAGGGGTAACAACTCGATCTTCTCTTAGAAATATATGTAATTATGTTGCATTTATCTCATGCATAGAGCCTAAGAATATTAAAGAAGCATTAAATGATGAACATTGGATTATGGATATGCAATAAGAGTTAAATCAATTTGAGAGAAGTAAAGTATGGAAATTAGTTGAAAGGCCTAGTAATAAATCTATTGTAGTACTAAATGGGTATTTAGGAATAAGCTTGATGAAAGTGGTAATATAGTGAGAAACAAGGCTATACTTTTTGCTCAAGGGTATACTCAAGAAGAAGGTATAGATTTTGATGAAACATATGCTCTCGTATCTAGGATGGAAGTAATTAGAATGTTATTAGCATTTGCATGTTTCAACGAATTTAAATTATATCATATGGATTTTAAAATTACATTTTTAAATGGTTTTATAAAAGAAGAAGTGTATGGAACAACCTCCTGGTTTTGAAGATTCAAAATTTCCAAATCATGTTTTAAAATTGACAAAAGAACTTTATGGTTTAAAACAAGCTCCTAGAGCATGGTATGAAAGATTGTCAAACTTTTTAATCGAAAAAGGTTTTTCAAAATGGAAGGTTGACACTACATTGTTTTTAAAGAGAAAAGGTAAAGATTTATTAGTGGTTCAAATTTATATTGATGATATAATATTTGGTTCTACTATTGATGCTCTTTGCCAATAATTTTCTAAGTTAATACAGAGTGAATTTGAGACGAGCATGATGGGGGAGCTCTCATTTTTCTTGGGACTCCAAATCAAGCAAAGAAAAGACAACATCTTCATCAATCAAGCAAAATACGTCAAGGATATGCTCAAGAAGTTTGGACTGGAAAATGGGAAACCTCATGCCACTCTAATGAGTTCTTCTACAAAGCTTGAAAAAGATGAATGAGGTACATGTGTGATGTTAAATTGTATAGGTCAATGATTTGCTCTTTGCTTTATCTAACCGCAAGTATACCGAACATTATGTTTAGTGTTTTCTTATGTGCTAGATTTCAATCATGCCCTAAGGAATCTCATTTACTAGTTGTTAAGAGAATCTTTAGATACCTTAAGGATACTCCTAGTTTAGAACTTTGGTATCCCAGAGACTCTAGCTTTAGCTTGCATGCCTTCTTTGATTCGGATTAAGGAGGATGCAAAATAGATAGGAAAAGCACCTCCGGTACTTGCCAATTCTTAGGAAATGTGATGATTTCATGGTTTTCAAAGAAACAAAATTGTGTTGCATTATTTACCACTGAAGCGGTATACATTTCAGCCGGTAGTTGTTGTGCACAAGTTTTATGGATGAAACAACAACTTTTAGATTATGGAATTGAAGTAAGTACCATACCTATCAAGTGTGACAATACTAGTACTATTTGTCTCACTAAAATTCCCATCCAACACTCCAGAACTAAGCACATTGAAATTAGACATCATTTCATTAGAGATCATGTCACTAAATGAGATATAGTTCTAGAATATATTGATACTTTGCATCAATTAGTGGGTATTTTTACAAAACCTTTAGATAAAGAAAGATTTTAGACACTTAGGAGAAAATTAGGTTTAATTGACCCATCTTCACTTAGTATTTAAAATAATTTTAGCACTTTTAAAGATAAATTGAAAAAATGCTTATAAAATAACTATTTTGATTGTATTATTTGCTAATAGTTAGGGGGAGTTTATGATTCTTAGCGAAAATTAATTATATGTTCAAATAATGTTTAAGGATAAATATGTTTGATTGAACATAGTTAATTTTCAATATATGAGTTGCCAATACCACTAGAGCTAATTAATTTAGCATTTTGAGTGTTTTAGAACGGATTTTTGACATTTTTGTGCACTATGTATCGATACACTAGACAATGCATCAATGAATCCCTTGAATGTGCATCGATGCACTCTACTGTGCATCGATACACCGATCGGTTTTTTGGGTTTAAATGCCTAATTTTCTTCATTATTTTAAAACCCCTAAACACCCATAAAATCTACCATCCCTGTAACACCAATAACCTGTATAATAATACCTATACATATTATAGATGTCCCCCGAATTTTTAAAATTTATTTTCTTAAAATGGTAAATGATATTATAAAATATCAAATCATATGAATTATATTTCATTATAACAAATTTAAAACAAAAGATTTTTTTGTGAATAGTGAACAATACCTCGTGAACAGTGAACAGTGTATCGATGCACTGCTACTTGCGACCTTTAGCCCAACCTTAATGCAGAGACAACCAGCTCATGATCAAAATGATCTAAAACTCGGTAATGATAATCCCATCGGATTCATCAGAAACATAAGCTCCTGAATCTTTATCGGACATTTATTATTTGTCCGTCTAACACTTGTATCATGACTGTTGACCTATGGGTCTTCCGCTATAATATCACTCGATATCAAGTAGAATTGAATATCTCTACTTTAGAATTCCTTATTTTATTCTTAAGGAAATCTATATAACTTTTCCAGATCCAAAGATAATATTCTCGAGCAGTTAAAACATTTTCCATCTCAAATGAAAGTCTCATTGTTCACATCTTTCAATAAGAAAATTTGATAAATTTGTAGCAATAACTTCATAGTAGTTAATGCTAAAATCACACTATCAAGCAAATTTACTATTCTTCCTCTCAATAGGAATCTGACACATTTCAAGTTCTTGAGAATCCATTTCAATCTAAACAATATTTCATTTCAGCATGGAAGGTTAGACAATCCATTTTTGTATATTTACCTTCACAAGGTAACTCTATCCAATTTTATGGATTCGATATCTATTCTCCATCCAACTCAAAATCATTTGATTAACTAATAACTCAGCTTCCTGTAACCTTTTAGCAGAAATCATATTTCCCGCTTACTCAATTCCTCTTACTCAAATCAACAATGATTTAAACAATTTAATGCTTAGCTTAAATATTTCTCATTTATTTAAGCTTACCTGGAGAAACCTCATAATCATCACTAGATTCAGAAATCTCCTCTTGATCCTCATCCGATTCAACTTTTCTTGTAAGTCGTTCAAACTTTTTAATCGATTCTTCCCATTTAGAAACTTCATTAAAAACTGGGCATTTCTTCCACAAAATAGAGAAAAATCCCTAACAATATCCACCCTTCTAAGGTGTTTTACATAAGTCGTGTCGGGTCCCTTTATGTCAATTTCAATCTCAACTTTCTTTTCAACATTTTCAACTTTCTTACCCTTGTCTTTAATTCCAACATCTGAACATAGTCAAAATCATCATTCATTAATAAAGAGTAACTTTACTCCCTATAAGCATCATCACAGTATATATACAACTATCAGTAACTTTTGACATCCTAATGGCATGTATACACTTTTAACTCAAAACAAACTCGGTTTAGTCCTAGAATCGGCTAAACTATAGCTCTGATACCAATAAATAACACCCATAACTCGTATAATTAACCTATACAGATTATAGATGTCCCCCGAATTTCTAAAACCATTTTATTTTCAAAAGGGATTTAAAATTTATTTTCTTAAAATGGTAATGATATAAAATATCAAATCATATGAAATATGTTTCATTATAACAAATTTAAAACAAAGATTTTTTATGAATAGTGAACAGTACAGTGAACAATATCTCGTGAACAGTAAATAGTGAATCGATGCACTGCTACAGTGCGTGAACAGTGTATCGATGCACAAAAATTTCGAACTTAAAATGTGTATCGATACACTGCTACAGTAACTGTACAATAATTTCCGAAAAATAGATATAAAACTCATAAAAAAATTAACCTTTCATCGCTATAAAATTTACGCTTGTCAAATTTTTCCAAAAAAATGATATAAAACTTAAGTCAATTCCTCATAGGATGTCTTACTGATATTGAAATATACTCCTCGATGCTTGATCTCACTTTGAACTTTTTATTCCACTACTGGCTTTTTACCTACACGTGAAAATCATCACACGCTAAGTATATACATAGTGAGGCAATTTAAAACAATAAACAATGCAATACAATTCATGCATGATTTTCAATGTCAAAATCAAAATGCCATTTAATCATGTTACTAGCATATCCAATATACTTACCATTTATCTCATGAGCTCGTAAGCTTATTTTACCAATACACTTACCATTTAATTCATAAGCTCGTTAGCTTATTTTACCAATATACTTACCATTATTCCATAAGCTCATAAACTTATTTTCATGATTACCATTTATTAACCATTAAACCATAAATCATAGCCCATAGTATAACTGTATGAGGAACCCGGTATAGGAGTCAAATATTGCATTATGAGGTTGAGCTTTGCTCACCTAATAATGTACCATAGTGCTGAGGTCGGGATTTACCCACCTAGTACACCGTAGTGTTTTGTACCGTGTCTTCACTAGACACTTTGAGGCCTACACTATGTGCCTTCTCTAGACACTCTAGTGCTACCTAATATCAGTTGCTAGACTCTATGGCATGCCATTATACCACTGAACCTCAATAATATTGGACATATAGTCATTTTATTTGATCCATCCATGGAAAGTATATCAATGCCATTTAACATTGGGCATTCATACCCGCAATATCATTCATGATAAAAAACATATATGTTCATGATAACATATATGCAAAATCAGTGATCAATGCATTTTATATTCCACCTTTGACATATTTAGAATATGTCAAATATATGATAAATGACATAATATCATGCTGCTATAAACAAGGTTGACTTATCACAAGTCTTCCTGATGATGTATAAAACATCCATGTATAATTTCATGCATGTATTGCACTCACCTTTACACTTTATAATTTTCCAAATTTGTGCCTCACTATGTTCCACAATAAACCCTTTATACTTGACTTGCTTCAATCGCAATCAATCACATCTGTAAATCATAAATTCATAATGATACATATTAGTATTGTACTAACATAAACATATCACAAAATAACTCCATAATATATTTGGAACTCATTCTCTATCAAAATATTTAACTCTTAATAATTTCTTTTTACATTGGATCCAACTTTTCCAAATTTACACAAAATGGTCTTTCACCATTTTATCACTTAGAATCTTAATACCAATAATTCCATCATTGAAATTATTACCATTCAAATGCTTTGACAAAGCATAATTACATTTAAGTACCAACTATTCAAAATTGTACTTAAATCACTTAACTTTCAAACTTCCAAAATAGTCATATTTCACATCTAAACTCATTTAAATTCAAAACACAATTTCCAGCATAGTACATCAATTATAAAACACTTACACAACAACCCATCAATTTTCCATATTCATATAACTAGCACTGCCTTTAAAGAATTAGTATTCTGTATTGATATACACACTGGAATTTAATTCCTTTTATTTCGTTGCAAACTAAACTCGAATACGAATGTATCCATATAAAGAACTCATTCTAAATCAATCTGTACAATTTATGGTGAATTTTCAAAGTTGACCAACAGAATCTGTTTTGCAGAATCTGCTGTCCAATTGTTTTCTGAGCTTTCCTTGGTTAAAATTCATTATTTTGGTATACTCCATGAAATTGATCCCCGTTTATTTTAAACAAAACTAGATCAATATATGAACACAAATATATAAAAATAACTTTTAAAATATTTTTATATAATTTATGGTGAATTTTTTAACACACTACTAAATTAAAAATCTAAAATGATTTCTTTAACTCCATCCTTAGGTTCTTCATCATTTCTTACAATCAATTCTTTAAAATCACTTAACTCTTCAAAACCCATAAAACACAAGAATCAACATCCCCTTCACCAACTCAAGATGAACTTGAACATGAACCCTAGTAATATTCATGTTAAAATGTAGATAATTGAACGTAGAATATTTTCCTAACTACATCGACGTCTAATTCTCAACAAGATTGCTTCAAAATTCAAAACAAAAATACCTATCTTGCAAGCTGGAAGGTGCTGCCCTTGGATGAAGAAGAAGCTGAAATGTTCCCCCATTATAGTTACTCTAATGTTAATTAGATCTAGCACATGCTTAATATAATATTATAATGGAAATTTTTTATTCCATTCAATAAGAAATTCCATTTTTGCCCTTAATAAATCTTCTTATTCACCATAAAACCAAGCCATATGATCCTTATCATATTAAAAGTCAAATATGAATTAATTTGACTTTCATTTCCGAAATTCCCCTTAAATTTCAAAAATTACGTTTTAGTCACTAAATTCCACTGTTTCGATTAAATCTGAAAAATTGCACATTTTCAAACAAAATTTCTCGGCTCCAAAATATTAAAATAATATTTCCAACAATTTTATAACATCCTTCAAATTTTTGTAAAATTCCAATTCGATCTAAATTTCTAATTCCTTGTCGACTTTAACCCTTTCTAATTTTTCTTTACTAAAATTCCAAATCCAAAAATATGATTTCTATAAAACCCCACTCTCACGAGTAAACTATATATTTATGGAATAAAATTTTTTAGGAAATTATCACTTAATTCCCTAAACTCTTTCCCAATTTTCTACTTTGATCATCAAACTTTCCAAATTTTTCATTTTGGTCATTGTCTAAATTTTGGGGTATTACAGTCCCCCTCTCTCTCATCCACTCTCAAAATTGCTCCAAAACCAATTAATCAAGTCGGAATTAGTTCGTTCTTCAACTTCTAATCCTGCTAACATCATTAAATTCATGCAAACAACATCCCATTCTCACAAAATCCAAAATTTTCAATGTAATATTTCAAAAACCCTGTTTTATTGATTTTTGAACTTAGGACTAGTTTTGATTAGTTCTAGGTTGAACAAAGTATCGGGCATTGATTGTTTAATGTTTAGAAACTAAATTTTACAATCAATTTTATCAAAGACACAAATTTTCAAAGATTTTTGAATTTTCGAAATAAAAAAATCGAAAATCATTGATTTAATTTTAAAGTTTGATTTTTTAATTTAATTATGTTGTTTTGAAAATAACATTTTATTATTGAAACATTGTTTTCAAAAATAATTTTCAAACATTGCCCATTAGGATTTGGTTTAGAGAACCTTGAATATTACGACTCAATTAAGTTTTGGGATTTATTATATTGCATACATGTGTTTCAAATTTGTAGGTTATATATCCTATTCTGATTTCTTGAACCATGTCTAATCCTAAACGTCCTAGGTCGTCATCGAGTCGTTCGAGTCAACACCGTCCTCTCATTCCTCCTCCACCACAAAATCCAAATCCAAACGAACCCGAATTAACCATTCTTAATTCTTGCTTTAACCAACCCGATCGTTGTCGAGAAGAACTCTATCATAGGTTCGTTGATTCCTTCCAATCTTATAAATCGGGAAGAATGTATCCCATCCATTCAAGCAATGGTTGATATGATTTTCAAATATCTTCCTATTCTCTGTTTCTGGAACTTTGATAAAATGTGTCAAATTCAGCCCATCGTTTATCACCAATTAGTCCGCATTTTCTACTCCAATACGGTATGTGTCCAAAATGAGCGTCGAAATGCAACCATAGGAATTCAATCCTATCTTTTAGGTCAAACCATTTATATCGACTAGGACACAATTGCTAATGCCTTTGGTTTAGACAATGTCGGTCTAGATAATGAAAGAGACATTATGGCTACACCCTATAAGTATAAGGATAGTGTTAGTACCTTACGAACTCATCACGAGTGATTCCTTCATTTGATGATCTCTTGGTGGTTTAGACCATCCGGAGGTAGGTACTCCACTCTTAGAGTCATAGATTTATGGTAGATACATTGTATCCAACATAACAAGAAAATAAATTTTCCACAGATTATTTTTTGTGAGCTAGTAGATACCGCAAATATTATCCCTTCTAAAAATGTAGAAGCTTTAGTTTACGGCTGTCTTCTCATTAATTTGTTTGTCGAACTTGGGCTTCAGGTTTCGGTTGATATTCCCATCCCTCTTGAAAACCAAATAAATCTCACTTCCTTAAAGAAATCAGGATAGAAAAAGAATAAGGAAAATGATCAATGGGTTCGAACAACTGAGAACACTCCAGGAGGTAGTTCTTCACGAGCCCACCTCCACCGGCACTGGAAGATGATGATGATCCAGAGCTTCAACAACTTATGCAAGATATTGATGATAAAGCACCTGAGGATGAGCCGGTACAGCAAGAGGATCAAATGCCTCCATACTTTCGATCACTTTTGGAGACATTTGATCTTAGGTTTGCATCTGTAGAGTCCCATTTAACTGCTATGGGGGCTCAACAACGAGAGATGAACGAACGTTTATGCTCTTACTCTCGAGATGCGAGCACATTATCCTTCTCCTCTCGATCCTCCTATGGATGATTAAACCGTTCTTGCTTTGTTTTCGTGGATTGAACTTAGGATTTATTGTTAAAACGTTTTGAATGTTTTGGATTGTTTTATTTTGGGTGTTTTTGAATTTGTTATGGATATTGGATGTTTAAACTTGAATGCTTTGGATGATTAAACTTAATATATATGTTTGGTTTGTTTGAATTTTTAATTTGAGCTTAATGTTTATTATGTTTTTGCATCATTTACATATTAGTTGCAATATGACCAATTTACCATTTCACATTGTTTATGAATATTGATTTATGAAACTAATGACTAACCTTTCTCTTGATTATGATCTTAGCAGCTTAAGCTATATTTATTTAAAATCAATTGGCTAAATTTTCAAAGTCTTGTTTAAAATGCTTTAGTCTTTTTTTTAACAAAAAGGGGAGAAGAAGTGTTAGTAAGGGAGAGTAATTTTACAAAATTGATTTTCAAAATGTTTTTCAAAGAAAATCTTAAAATTACTCAATGTTTTTTTTATCAAAAAAAGGGAGATTGTTGAAAACATTTTGATGTTTCAATATAACAAATTAAGTATAAATGAATTTTAAGATTTTACAATCTTTCTCAAAGCATATTCGATTCAATTATTCAAATATCAAAATAATTACTCCAAGTCTTTCAAATATCAATTTCAATCCCTACTAAAGTGTAAAATTGTGTTTTAAACTTAAAATATTTTTGAAACAATTTTACAAATTATTTCGAACAAAAATCTAGCCAAAAATCAATTTTATGAAGGGATGTACCGATGCACTCATTGATACATCGATGCACACCCATTTCGAATGCATTTTATGTACCGATGCACAAGCCATGCATCGATACACTCTTGAATATTTTGAAACATCGAATGCATTTTGTGTACTGATGCACAACCCTGCATCAATGCACTCCTGACTCTTTTGAAACATCGAATGTAAATAGTGTACCGATGCACCCCTAGTGTGCCGATGCACTAAGTCTTATAACGGTCAACTATTTGAATTTTACACATAGTACCGATGCACCTTGACCATGCATCGATGCACATACGTTCCCAATTGTTTTATTAATTAATAATTACACAATAACGGCTCTATTGACTTCACCAATGATCCCCAACATTCAGAAGTGATCCAAGGTGTATTTAAACAAGCTTAGGAGCCATTGATCAAAAACAATTAAGAAGAATTGAGAGAGAATCAAAGAGAAAGTATCAAACATCAAGTTTTAGCATTTTCAAGCCTATTTCATTCAATATTCATTTTTGCTTTCAAGAACACTTATTGTGCTCAATTGTATTATTCTTGAGTGTTCTTTCTTTGTTCTAGAATTGTGCAAACATCTTGCCTTGTGACTTTTTTCTGTAAGTTTGTGAAATTTGTATTGTTCTTTTTAGGAGAGAGTGTTCTCAAGAATTTGGGGTATAATTCTTGAGGGATTTGTAAGGTTACTCTTTGACCTCCAAAGAAAGACAAATTAGTGAATTTGTGGAAAATCCTTAGTGTGGATAGCTAAGGTAGTGGACGTAGACTTTGGTTGAGAAAGTCGAACCACTCTAAATCGATGTGCAATTATTTTCAAATTTCTGCAAAAGCTTCCACCAAATTTTTAATTGCCAATTCACCCCCCTCTTGGCTATTTTGTCGATCGATTAACTCAACAATATATTTCTTTAATGGATATGTGTGTATATCGTAATCAAAATCTCGAGTCAATCAAAAAAAAAGGTAAGAATAAAGTAGTTGAGTAGTCAGATTGGCGTTTTGGATATAATAGCGAGGCAAGCCAGGTGAGTGCATTTATGTACTTATATGTTATGACAGTTATAGATGTATAATTCACTGATATATGTATGGTGATTACCAAATGGCAATGTGTGTGCAAAAACTAAGAAATTCATAGTAAGTTTATGAATTTCCATATGGGCACTTTGTGTGAAAAAGCTAAGAAATTCATAATAAGTTTATGAATTTTCGTATGGGCACTTTGTGTGCAAAAACTAGGAAATTCATAAGGAGTTTATGAATTTTTGTATGGGCACTTTGTGTGCGCTAAGAAATTCATAATAAGTTTATGAATTTTCGTATGGGCACTTTGTATGCAAAAACTATGAAATTCATAATTATTTTATGAATTTCCGTATGGGCACTTTGTGTGCAAAGCTAAGAAATTCATAATAAGTTTAAGAATTTCCGTATAGGCACTTTGTGTGCAAAACTAAGAAAAACATAATAAGTATATGAATTTACGTTTTGGTAGTGGTGTTCAACCCACATAAATTATAGTAATGTTTGGAAATGAATTTATTGGTACTACAGGTGTAAACTATAGAGTGTTTAATGAATTTAAAGATTTAATGGACATTGAATTGTCATGATATACTTGTGTTTAGAATTTTGCTTATGATTATTTATGCCTCACTAAGAAAATCCTTAGCGTGTGTTAATTTCACGATTAGGTTTTAATACAAGCGAAGTAAGAAGATCATCAGACATCAAAGAAAGTGTCGCCTCGTCAATAACAATATGACATCCACGTCTACTTTTTATGTATTTAGTTGGCATGTAATAGATTTAGTAAAAACACTATGAAAATTATTTGATTTACCATGATGTAAAATGATGAAATGTTTGAACATTACCTTTTTATCTACGTAAGTTTAATGCCTGATTTATTATTATTAAATTAAAATGTTTCATATAAAGAAACAAAATTTTACGGGTTTTCAAATAATAAACTGCTTTAAAAGTGATGTGACATTTGTATCTCATGTACAGAAAGGTATACAGGAGAGGGGTGTTACATTGGTTCTCCTTTTGCAAAGTTTCATCCCCTTATTACTTCGACCCTTTTTATTCAAAGTTCTTCACTTATCCTTGTGTTCGCAATTTCCACCTGAAGTCTTTCACTCAACTCCCACCTTTCATATGGGTGGTCTGTAACACCCATCTCCCGTATTCCTTTACGTATACGAGTTACAGATATCACATCATTTTTAAAACAGATTCCCATTTGAAAATCCATACAATTTTGTTTAATTTTATAAAACCATTAGAGTTTATTTATAATTAAAAACATCCATTAACTTACATATCCAAATAAAAAGAGATGTTCCACATTTTACCGTTTTACAGTAGTTCAATTCAAAGGTTTTACAGAGTTTTTACTAAATTTATTACAAGCCAACTAAAATATATCAAAAGTAGACAGGTATGTCATACTGTTACTGATTAGGTGACTTCGAATTGATATCTGATGATCTCCTTACTTAGTTGGTATTCAACCTACACTTGAAATGAACACACGTTAAGTATTACTTAGTGAGAAATACATAATCATAAAAAACTTATAAACATAATATGGGGTAACAATTTTAATCTCGAGTAACTCTTTACAATTTATTATAAACCTTATAACTTTGCACCATTGGTGATTACAGATATTTTCCAATTTTCTATTCATGTTCATTTATGAGAATGCACAATTAGTGCCTATACGAAAATTCATCAACTCATGATGAATTCAATGGGTTGCACACATAGTGCATGTACGGTGATTCATCAACTCATGATGAACTTCGTGGATTTACACACAAGGTGCATGTACAGTGATTCAAAATTCATGATGAATTCCATGAATATGCACACGAAGTGCTTGTATGGTGATTCATAAACTCATGATGAATTCCGTGAATATGCACACAAAGTGCCTGTACGGTGATTCATCAACTCATGATGAATTCCTTGAATATGCACACGAAGTGCATGTACGGTGATTCATCAACTCATGATGAATTCCGTGATTATGCACACGAAGTTCCTGTATGGTGATTCATCAACTCATGATGAATTCTGTAAATATGCACACGAAGTGCCTGTAGTACACTTAGTACTGATATATCGATACAATATATATATTTGTAACAACATATTTTTATACTTTAATGTACTAAATAAATGCACTCACCTCACTATCCTTGCTATGTATCCAAAAAGGTAAGGTTGACTTGTCTGGAACTTTGTCTTTGCCCTTCATTTTGCTTGTTTTGGGAGCTTGGTTCCAATTTACTCAAGCATCAATAGAACCATATACCATATCCAATGTTAGAATATTTTCTAACCATTATACTTAAACAATACTCAAAAGAATATATCATTAACTTTCCATCCCATTATCACCCTATTTTTAACATTTTTATCTACATAGTATCGATACTACTACCCTGGTACCGATACTTCTATACTATGGTACCGATACCCCTCCAATTTCGATACCAAAATTAATTCAATGTTTCCTGGTATCGATACCCTTACCATGGTATCGATACTACCATATTATGGTACTGATACCCTTCTGGTATCATTACCAAATTAGATTCGATGTTGTTTGGTATCGATACCCCTTATCATGGTATCGATACTACCTCATTGGTATCAATACTGAATCAATCAGTAT
The DNA here is from genome assembly GCF_006381635.1 of Hibiscus syriacus. Taxonomy (NCBI): domain Eukaryota; kingdom Viridiplantae; phylum Streptophyta; class Magnoliopsida; order Malvales; family Malvaceae; genus Hibiscus; species Hibiscus syriacus. The sequence goes on along the minus strand of NW_024061878.1, from coordinate 3,026,196 downwards.
CGGTACTACTCATCTAATTTATCTCATTTTAACCTATAGTATTGGTACTGTTCTTAGTAGTACCGATACCCTTGCCAAGAATTTCCAATTTTCAACTCGATTTTCTTCCTTAACTATTCATACTAACATTCCTTCATTTAGCCTCTTAGAACATCTAAAATCATTCAAGAACATTCAATTATAAGAATAAAAACCACATTTTCTAATATGTTCTTTATCCCATCTAATACTTCTAATCTCTCATTTACTTCTATGACAAGTTAAATATACCATAAAATATCCATAAACATTCTTAAATTAATATTTCATTTAAAACCCATTTTATAAAATGCCCTCTATTTCTTCCATTTCTTAGTTTTAATCTCATTTAATGCTTCCTTAAGCTTTTATACCACTTAAGGTTGTAAAAGCAACTCATAATCAACCAGAAAAACTAATCAATTGAAGTTTACCTTTGGGAGCTTGGAGGAGGCTTATCCCGTGAAAGAAGACGAAGATGAAAGAGCTTTTGATGATATCTATTTTCCTCTGTTTCCCTTACCTTTAATATCTTATAAAATAAGAATTTTAAATTCATTTTTCTTTAAAGGACTAAAATGCCCTCTAAACCATCCCTTGTTACAATTTAGTCTTATACACTAATCCAAATTATTCTCATATTTCTCATTTAATCTAATAAATCCTCTTTAAATTCTTTCAATAAAGTCCTTAATTCAAAATTTAGGGTATTACAATTCTCCCCTTAAGAAAATTCATCCTCGAAATTAAAGAAGTACCTAAATCGAAGAAATGTGGAAACTGCTTTTTCATATCCTCTTCTCTCTCCCAGGTAGCCTCTTCCACCTTATGATTCTGCCAAAGTACTTTAACCAACGGAACCCTTTTATTACATAATTCCTTGGTTTACTTAGCCAAGATCCGTACTGATTCTTCCTCATAAGTCAAATCTGGTCGGATCTCTAATTCTTTAGAAGTGATAACATGCGAGGGATCTGATTTGTACCTCTTAAGCATCGATACGTAAAAAACATTATGGATATTGTCCATGTCTAGATGCAAAGCTAACTGATAAGCTATAGGTCCAACCTTTTTAATATCTATACGGTCCAATGAACCTCAGGCTTAACTTTCCTTTTCGCCCAACGTAACACTTTTTCCAAGGAGATACTCTCAAAAATACTTTTCCCTCCTGGTATTCTATTTCTTTTCTTTTCAAATCCGCATAGGACTTCTGTCGATCTGAGGCTATCTTTAGATTACTCTGAATAATCTTTACTTTATCCTCCATTCTTTCATCAAATTGACAACCAATTCCCGATCTTTCAATTCAAACCAATTTAATAGTGTTCTGAATTTTCTCTCATATAAGCTTCATAAGGGGTCATCTTAATACTATGGTAACTATTATTATACGCAAATTCTACTAAAGGCAAATACCTTTCCCACGATCCCACAAATTCAATCACACATGCCCTAAGCATATCCTCCAGTATATGAATAGCTTGCTCTAAGTGCCCATCTGTCTGGGATGCAAAGTTGTACTAAAGTTCAATCGGTACCCAATGCCTCATGCAAAGACTTCTAAAATCTTTAAGTAAACTTGGGGTCTAGATCGGACACTATCGATATTAAAACTCCGTGCAGTCTGACTATCTCTTTTATATATAGCTCAGCATACTTATTCATTGGGTAGTCTACTCGAACTGGAATGAAATGAGCCATCTTGATCAATCTATCTACAATTACCCAGATCGAGTCCTTTTTACCCGGTGAAAATGGTAGACTTGAAACAAAATCCATCGTCACTCACTCCCACTTCCAATCAGGAATGGATATTGGCTGTAGTAACCCGAATGGCACTTGATGTTCAACTTTCACTTGCTGACATGTCAAACATTTTGCAACAAACTCTGTGATAGCTTTTTTTATGTCAGGCCACTAGTAACGACTTTTCAAATCCTGATACATCTTATTTCCACCTGGGTGCATCGTCAAAGGGTTATAATGTGCTTCACCAAGAATATCTTTCCTTAATACATCATCATAAGGAATGCAAAGTCTTCCTTGATAGTATAAACATACATTATCCCTAATTTTGAAACCTTTGACTTCTCCTTTTTCGACTTGCACCAATCTCATTAAGATTTCTTATCTCTACCTTGCAGCTCTTTAACCGTCCATAAACATCGGCCTTAACTTTAATTCGACAATCAAAGCACCATCTTCTTTTAAATACATACGTGCATCTAAAGCTCTTAAAGCTGCAAAAGGCTTTCGAATGAACGTATCTACTACCACATTAGCCTTTCCCGAATGATAGTCAATAACAAAATCATAATCCTTTAGGAGCTCAATCCATCTTCTCTGCCTTAAGTTCAGCTCTTCATGAGTCAACAAATACTTTAGACTTTTATGGTCCGTGTAAACATGGCAACGCTCACCGTACAGATAATGGCACCAGATTTTCAAAGAAAACACTATGGTTGCTAATTCCAAATCATGAGTTGGGTAATTTTTCTCATGATTCTTCAGCTATCTTGAAGCATAGGCTACGACTTTACCCTCTTGTATTAGTACACATCCCAATCCGTTATGGGATACATCACTGTAAACAACATATTCTTTACCCGACTCAGGTTGCACAAGCACTAGAGACTCAGTTACTATTCTTTTGAGCATTTCAAAATTTTCCTGGCATCTTTTCGTCCAAACAAAATGTATATCTTTCCGCAACAACTGAGTTAACGGCAGAACTAACATCTAAAAATTCTTCACAAAACCATATAATAACCAGCGAGCTGGGATAAACTCTGAACTTCAGAAACATTCTTTGGGGGTTTCCAATCCACTATAGCTTGAATCTTTTTAGGATCTACTCTTATGCCTTATGCAGAGACTATACCAAGAAAGGATCTCTGGTAACAAAATTCGCATTTGGACAGTGTCGCGTACAACTTCTTTTCACGAATATTTGAAGCATCACCCGAAGATGAGCATCATGTTCTTCCCTTGACTTGGAATATACAAAAATATCATCTATAAACACTACCACGAACTGATCCAAGTACGGTTGGAATACTATGTTCATCAAATCCATAAATACTGCTGGGGCATTTGTTAATCCAAACGGCATTACCACAAATTCAAGGTGTCTGTACCGAGTCTGAAAAGTTATCTTGGAAATATTCTCCTTTTCATTCCTTAACTGATGGTACCCCGACCTCAGATCTATTTTAGAGAATATTGTTATACCTTTTAACTGATCAAACAGGTCATCAATCCTAGGTAGAGGATACTTGTTCTTTATCGTTACCTTCTTTAATTGACGATAGTCAATACATAACCGCATAGACCTGACCTTCTTTTTCACGAATAACACAGGTGCACCCCAAGGAGAAACATTGCGTCGGATGAATCCTTTATCAAGAAGCTCCTGTAACTATGATTTTAGTTCCCTTAACTCCATTGGATCCATTCTATACGGATCCATAGAAACAGGTTTGGTACCTGGGTAAACCTCAATTCTAAGTTCTACTTCACGATCCAGAGGTAAACCCGGTAACTCTTCAGGAAAAAGCTCTGGAAACTCTTTTACTATAGGGATATCATACAATCTCGCTTCCGGCTTTCGAGTGTCTATCACATTAGCTAGAAAAGATATGCATCCTTTTGACATCATTCTCTTGGCGGTCAAAGTCGATATCACATTGGACAGGGATTTTGCCATCTCACCTACCACTACAATTTCGGAGTCTTCCGTATCCTTTAGGAATAATCACTTCTGATGAAAATATACCAATCTATGATGTGGAGATAACCAATCCATGCCCAAAATGATTTCAAACTCATCAAAGGGTGATTCCAACAAGTTTGCCGAGAATACTACCCCTTGAATTTTAATTGGACATTTTCTACACACCCTAGTTACTCTTGCACTTTGACCCATATGATTTATCGCTATCATTTCACTAGCAATTAGTTCGAAAGGAATTTCTCTATTTCTAATCAGCTTGGTACTAATATATGAATGTGAACAACCAGGATCAACTAGAACAAAAACAGGCTCATCAAAAAGGTCAAATGTACATGTTATGATTTCTGAATCATCATTATCTTCATTGGTCTTTATATTATAAACTGGAGCCACTCCTCGAGTCTCTTCTCTCTTATTAGAACCATATTGACCCCCTGATCTTCCTCTACTTCTACTTGATGCGGTTACCGATCTTTCGGTTTGTGTTGATTTGTCCTCGAACTTTTGTGGACAGTTCCGATAGTGACCCGCTTCTCCACAAACAAAAAAAGCACCAGAAAACACTCTACATGTTCCCCGGTTGAATCTGCCACATATCTGACATTGATTATTTCTTTCTCCAAAAGCTCTACCCGAGCTCGTAGCATAAGAATAGGGACTTATGTGCAGTTGCAGCAGCATCCGCTCTATCAGTATATCGAGAACCTAAGCCTTTGCCTCTCTTAGCATGTTACGTAGATGAAGATATCCCAATTTATCTCATTTAACCTATAGTATCGGTACTATTCTTAGCAGTACTGATACCCTTGCTCAGAATTTCCATTTTTTAACTCGATTTTCATCCCAATTTGGTTAATTCTAGCTATATTTACCCCATACAATACTATTAAACTCTTCCTTAACTATTCATACTAACATTCCTTCATTTAGCCTCTTAGAACATCTAAAATCATTCAAGAACATTCAATTCTAAGAATAAAACCATTTTTTCTAATATGTTCTTTATCCCATCTAATACTTCTAATCTCTCATTTGCCTCTATGACAAGTCAAATCCACCATAAAACATCCATAAACACTCCTATATTAATATCTTTTAAAAACCCATTTTATAAAATCCCCTATATTTCTTCCATTTCTTAGTTTTAATCTCATTTAATGCTTCCTTAAGCTTCTATACCACTTAAGGTTGTAAAAGCAACTCATAATTAACCTAAAACTAATCAATTGAATATTACCTTTGGGAGCTATGGAAGAGGCTTATCACGTGAAAGAAGAAGAAGATGAAAGAGCTTTTATTGATATCTACTTTCCTCTTTTTCCCTTACCTTTAATATCTTATAAAATAAGAATTTTAAATTCATTTTTCTTTAAAGGACTAAAATGCCATCTAAACCATCCCTTGTTACAATTTAGTCTAATCCACTAGTCCAAATCATTCTCATCTTTATCATTTAATCTAATAAATCCTCCTAATTTTTAAATTCTTTCAATAAAGTCCTTAATTCAAAATTTGGGGTATTACATGGTCTCTTCTCGGTTGCTTTGTCCCTCGATGGCTTTACCCCCTTTGATCCTTGGCTCATCATCTTGAAAGAAATATTCTTCACAATAACATCCTTGACAAGCTTCTCCTTCAACCCTCCCTTATTCATGGCCTTTTAAGGGATGTTCTTCTGCACTTGAACACCCTCGAGAAGCTGCTCCTTTGACCCTTCTCCAATGATGATCTCTGAAGCCATTTTCTCCCCACGAACATGCTCGGCAAGATCTCTAGCCTTCTCGAATATCGGCAACCTTCTTTGAACTTGGCTCTCATTCTCCTTGGCAAACACCACCTTTTAAGGGATGTTCTTCTGCACTTGAACACCCTCGAGAAGCTGCTCCTTTGACCCTTCTCCAATGATGATCTCTGAAGCCATTTTCTCCCCACGAACATGCTCGGCAAGATCTCTAGTAGCCTTCTCGAATATCGGCAACCTTCTTTGAACTTGGCTCTCATTCTCCTTGGCAAACACCATTGTTCCAAGTCTATTAGGTTCAGTACTCTCAACCTCATCCTTTTCCTTGAATGGCTCAGCTCGATTTGGGCACCTTAGTAACTTAAGTGGCTTACATTCGGTAGCACTTCAGTTTCTCCTTCCTTACCCACAACTAGATGGATTTATCCTTTTCTATAGCACCGAGTTTTTCTCCATTCTCAACTGCTTTGACACTCATAGTCTTGCCACGTCTCGATCCTCATTTGATTATTTGAGAACTTGTAGTCGTATCATGCTTCCTCCTTGATTCAACTACTTTGGAACATAGAGACTCACCAAGTCCTTCTCCTGACTTGATTTCTTGGACACTCGCAATCACATCGAACTTCACTCTAGGTTCGACTACCTCAATATCTACAGTCGTACCTCATCTTGTTCCTTGCTTAGTCGCATTGACCCCTTCAATCGGACCAAGTCTTTTTCCTAGCTTGGTAGCTTTAACATTTGCAACCGGCCAATTCCCTGTAGTTTCCCTCATCTCATCCTCTTCATGATAGCTACAAGGTGATTCTTCTTGAGACGTCCCCTTATCATATGGGGACCATCACAAAAGTAGCACTTGATATCATTTTTTCTCGCCTTTCTTGGTCTCCCCCATTATTTCCATAATCCCTGGGCATGGGCATGGACGACCCAATGCTAGTTAGCCTGACTTCCACAAGTTCAGTTAATTTCTCGGCTATAGCTATGCTTCTAAAAGTTTCTGGGTATCTCCGTGCTCTACCCTGAGCATCACCCCTGGTCTAAGTCCTTCCAAGAAGACCTTGAGCATTCCACATTCACTCATTTCTCCTTTATATGTGAGCAGCTTCTTCTTGATCTCTTTCATCTCGACTCTTAAATCATTTCACTGGTATTACTCCCTGGAATTATCTCCACCTCGTTGAGAACACGTTGCACCTCATCCTTGATATGATCATCCACGGACTCCAACATGCCAAGACGGGATTCCACAATACCATCCTTGGCTTATACCACTGAATCATCAAGGCTATTGACCCTTATTTCCAATGTTGTAAACATCTTCCTCAATGTCTCCAACTCATTGAGAACCCGTTGCATCTCATCGTTGAACGTATCCTGCATGGACTCTACCTTATCAAGTCAGGACTCTTCAACACCCTATACCTCTTTGGTCCTCTTTATGAATTCCTCAAGTTTATCAACCCTCTTCTCCAAAAATGCTGAGACTTTTCCTAGGGCCAACACTTCAACCCTAACGGAATCACCCACTTGGATAGTCTTTTCACCCAACTCATCAAGAAACTTTTGAATGCTCTTCTTGATAGAGTTGTTGGACTCCTCCAACTTGATAAGCCTCTCTGGGTGGAAAGCTAAATCTTCTATCAAATAAGCTCAGCTCTCGTTTATTGTCAGTCCCTCTTCTTGTTCCCATCAAGACTCTCCTCATCTTCATAAGTGAATCTCGAGCCCATCGGACTCTTCTCTCGTTTCCCACCATGGCTCTCTTTTCCTTTACATGCATAAACTCCTTTTTTCTTGTGCCCCATCTCTCACTCTTTGTCATTAACTAGCTCAATCTCTCTCGACTAGCTCAAACGCAAAGCCTTACCACACTTAACAAAATAGTAAGTTTGGCTAAATATTAAGTAAATTCAAGTTATTTGGTTTACCGCTTCCACATATCACACTCGAACGCTCGTTGTCTCGTCACAATGACTTGCTCTGATACCAACTGTCACACTCATAGAGACTCCAAGTCGGAAACGTACAATTGTCATGCCCTTGGACCTCTATTGATTTGTTATCTCTTACCATAATTATCGAGCTCCCATGATCATCTTCACTTTCTATGTTTGCACGGTCAATGTGAACGGGGCTCTGGGCCAAGTCTATTGGTATTGGCAAGCCCGATTCCCCAAATCCAACCTCATTGGCATACTCATGCACCAATTTCTCATACCTTATTGCGTGGCCCGTGACAGAATCCACTAGTAATTCATCAGTATATATATTTGACGATCTACAACTACTTATCCCCGTCCTTTGCCACAATATCCCTAATTTCATTTCCATGTTAATAAAATCATTATACTAAAAATATATCTAGAATAATAATTTTAATTCAATTAATATCATTATTGCTACAATATATATTCATTTTTTCTGTTGATAAAACAAATGAGTTGTGATATCCGTTGGTGATTCACCACTTCTAATTTATACCGAAAACTGCAACTGGTACAAAGGTCATTAGTCGATGATTCTCTATAAGAAGAAAAATATGACTTAAGAGATAAGAATAATGTTTGATCTCATAGCTAACAGAGAGAGAGACATTGTCCCCTTAAACTCGTTTGATGGACTTTTATGGCAATCCTTTGTTGGTTACTGTCAGTCTTGAGGTCATCATCCAAGTTAGTAGACTGATAGACTATATGTCAACTATCATATTTGATTCAAAGGTCATATCAAATAATAAGGAGTGTAGATTTCAGAGAATGTTCTCGACGAATGATGATTCTGGATGACATTGTATCTTCGGGATTTTGTAGGATAAAATTTTATAATTTTTTAAAGATATTTCTAGAAATGTAACACTTTCATATTTTATATTTGATGACCAATACAAGAAAATTTAAATGAGATAAAGGTTACTAAAAAAGAAAATTACTTTGTTTATTAATAAATACATGAACACAAAGTGACAAACTGTTTTCCTTCATGCATACACTCATCAATGATGTGGAATTATTACGTTTTCCATAGAAAAGAAACCACTGTAGAACTATAAACCCCTCCTATAGGCAAGTTTCTCCCTTCTCTCTCTATCTCTTTTTCTTTCTCTTAATATATCTCCATTATCTTTCATTTAGAATCAAGCATTCTCTATAAACCTGAAGCCCCATGGCTAAAACCTGTATCTCAAACTGCATCAATGACACAAGGTTCCCCCTACCAGTAAGGCCAACCTACGTGAACCTCTACAAGTGGCCGGAATCCGATGCCGAGTTCGTACGGTCACTGAGCTCCGACTGGCGCAGCAATTGCGGCCGTCCACACCCCACGGTCGTTGATAGCATCTCGTGCAGGCAAATATACCTGAGGAGCTACACGTTTCACAGGAGCAATCAGGTCGAGACTCAGAAAACAAAATGTTTTGGGAGATCAGTTGATAAGAAGGATATGAGTCGTAGAAGGAAAAACAAGTCCAAAAGTGTTGCCAAGAAGAAGAAGTGTGCGGCTCTCACAAGGGCCAAAGAGGGGTCTTGTATAGCCCTCTTGGCCATGTTCCGGAGGCTATTGGCCTGCACTTCCAAGGTTGATGTGGCTGATCATCATGGACATTGAACGTATCATTTTCCTTTTCCTTTTTATATGTTAATTTAAGCTTTCAGTGCTTCGTTTTTCAGTTTTTAAATAACTTTCTAGTAGCATTAAGTTTTTTATTTATTTGATGCCTTTTCTTTGTTCTTCCATATATATATTATTTTTTGTCTTTGTTAATGGATTTTGGTGTTACCATGATATGTTCATGGTTAAAATGCAGAGAGCATTACCGACAACTGGTTTTAATTTTAAGCTAATATTTGGTTAAGGATCAGTGAGCATATGTAAAATGAGTTCACATAATGGTATTTTTTTTCTTTCTTCACAACATTAGAGTTGGAATTTATGATCTTGCTTAAAAGATTAAAGTTCAAAGACAGCTAGAACATTCTTTATAATAAATAAGGATATGATAAAAAAATAAAGTCTACAGGATAAAATAACTGATTATTAATATAATTCTATTTATAAAAATATGGGTTTTATTTATTAATTAAATTTTAAGGTTCCAATTCTAGCAATAAAATTAAGAAAAAATGAGCCCGGTTGGGCACGAACACAGATCACTTGACAGTAAAAGACTTTAGTCTAAAGTCAAAGAAAATCACAATTACTATTTCCTAAAGAATAAAGCAAATTAATGAAATAGTACATAGATGATGAAGGCAACGGTGATGGTGGTGGTGGGTATGAATGTTGGGGCCTACGATTTTGAGGTATAAGATAATATTTATTTTAAAGATTTTAAATCATTTGATAATAAATACGTTAAATCACCTTTGTTTACATGCGTTGGTGCTTAAACCTAAAATCTCTGAAGACAACAACTATCTCTTTAACCACTAAATAAATTTGGTTCTTGCTCAGGTAAAACATATTTACACTTTAGAATTGGTGTTAAATACATTTATTCTTGCCCATAAATTTATCATCTTAATTAAAAATTACGGAATAAAAAGGTAAAAGAAATAAGTAATTAATAAAAGAATATTTTTTATGTAAAATGTAGTTAATTTATATGTGTTATTATTTGATGTAAGATACCGTATAAAATTTAAATTTCTATACCGTAAACCTATATCCTAAATTTAAACTTCTAAACCCTAAATAGAAAAAATATCATTTAAAATTAGTTTACATATACATTTATAAGTTTCAGAGTTTTTATTTAGGATTTAGATGTTTAATGATTTAGATTTAGAGTTTACTATTTAGATTTTATAACATATTATTTAAGGTTTTTAAGTTTAGAGTTTTAAATTTTAAGATTAAAATAAATTAAATGTATAAATTTTAGAAATATATATATATCAAGTAATAATTATATATTTTGTATGAACCAAATTACATCAGTGGTTTAAGAGATGATTGTTATCTCTAGAGGTGTTGGGTTTGAACACCAGCGATTGCATGATATCTGAGAATTCATTATCAAATGATTTAATCTTAAAAATATATATTACTTCACTCGTATATATTATAGAATCCGTTATTTTCCATCAAACTTTACTGATGGTCAAATTATAGGAAAGATTACTATTTTTCTTTTATAAAATTGAAAGGGGGTTTGAATACTTTCCTCGTAACTTTTTTGTATGTTTTCTCTCGACTCTTCCATGTATTGAAAGGGATGGGAAAGAAAGGGTCAGCACCAGTTGTGATTATGAGTAGAAGAAGTAATCCAAAAGAAAAGATGCAAAAAGAGGTTTCGAGTGTCCATCATAGTATAAGCAATGATGGGGGAAAAACTAATGTATTTTTAGTGCAAAAAAGTCCAAAAGATAGTATGTAACTTACAATGCAAGTTTGCTTTGCACTAATCGACTATGGATTTTATATCTTTCTCCATCCTTCTTTATTATAAATACTAAATCATAACTTGGGTTTTTATTATCAGAGATTCAAATAATGGTTACGATTGTATTTTCGGTCACGCCGTATTTTTCACGATTACGACATCTCGAGCGCTATTGCGAAGATTACAAATATCCTGATTATATAATAACGGTCGCAGAGGATACCACTATTGCTATATCATAGGTGCTATCAATATCAAGTGCCACTATTTAAATCACTGGTTATTATAATAAGCTAGCCTAACTAGTAATAGTATTTGATTTTTAACTTTTAAATTTGACATCCATGTTTCATTTATATTAAAATATAGATTAAATATTTATATTTTTTTTAATAATTTGGAATAAGTACAATTCAGTATCTGTTCAAGAGTAACTCTCAACCTTTCAATATTGAATGCTCATACTCCTGACATCTATAGTGCTCAAACCCGTGTCCACGGGAATAACAACAATTTGTTTACCACAGAAGTCACTTGGTTCGTGCAAATATTTATAATTTTTAAATGTTTATGAATTAGAAAATCTTTATATATATATATATATATATATATATATATATATATATATTCAACACTTATCTCAATAAATATTTAGTGACTCAAGTAGGTAAAAACAACTGGTATTGTAATATTCCACAATTAAATGCATGATTAACCGAGTAGTTATCAACTACCAAAAATTCTCCATGGATTACCAAGTGTTAGAATTTAATTGTTGCTACCCATCATTTGTTATGATGACATTGACATAATTGCAATTTCTTGTCATGATAATAATGGGAGAGTAGGTAAATTGTTTGAGGTATGATGTTCTGAAATCCAATTGTTTTAAACATTTTAAAGATTAAATTATACTGAAGACACCGCAATGCTCTTATCAGTAACATGTTTGTATAGTACTAATAATATTGATTGTGCATACAATTAGACATCTTCAGTATATCAAATACTTCTTTTATTTATAGTAGAAACAACTCTCAATCGAATTTGGATACAATATATTTGGAGAAATATAGCAAGAATATATTTTTAAAAAAGGATTAAGTGTAAGATTTATTTTTAACACATGGAGTACTATAAAATTTGGCTGTGAGAAGCTTCGAAACTTCGGCACCAGCTTGATGAATCTTGTTATTTCAAGCGAGCTTTCATCATGACCAGCCTGCTCTACTCCCAAGATTGGACTGGATTCAGGGATTGATAGTGACGAGAACAGACAGAGACAGTTGTTTCCGAAAATTTTAAATTATCATATAATTTAAATATTTTTTTATTTTTTATTAATAATATGTTCTCTTCCTTAAAACTCATCTCCCTTTGAAATTTTAGAAGTCTGTCCTCCTAATATAAAATCTGAGTATGGCAATTTGGTGCATGTGCACTCATCATTTGTTGCTGTTTCTGCTACTGCAGCCGGTTCTCAAATGGGTGATGGATTAAACAGTGATGTAGAACTTTATTCTCAAGGTATGATTATGCCAAATATACTCGCTCACTTATTTACTGCCAACAGAATTCATTTTGTTCAAATATTGTAGTTTCTTTGAATATGAGAAATTCAAGGGTAACAGATTCATAAATAAATGAAGCAATGACTCAGTGATTCACTCACTGATTTGCGAATTTGCATTGCTGTACATGGAGGCGGTCACAACACTTAATGCAAGTTCATTTTAGAACAAAGCTTCACCCTGTTTTCTCTGATGACTAACCAAAGAAACCGGCAGTACCACATGAAAAAACAAAGGAACTCGAAATTTTGACCTTTCGAAACGAAGTAAAAGAAATTTAGTTTATCTACTCGGATGTTGCAAGCTTTGGTGGATCAGATGAAACCATATAATCATATATTCACCTGCCTTCAGACTTCACCAGTTGGGAAAACACTTTACTCATTGAAGAACCTGAGAGGTCATCCACACTTGACAATTCGAACCGAGCAGACGAAACAGTGGGATCAAGCTGACTTAAATCATTAATTTGCGGAGAAAGATCACCGATCATGTTTGTACTGTTGTCTTCAGGATCACCTTGAACGACAGCCTCCTGAAGTTGAAGAGCGTACTCCAAGTTCCATAATACATCCCCCATGGAGGGCCTGTCGACTCCAAAATCAGCTAAGCATTTCTCAGCAATTCCTCAAAACTTCCTTAGAGAATCAGGCCTGATGCTCCCTTTGAGATTAGGGTCAATTATTTGTAGCAACTGTCCTCTTTTCTGCCATTTCATTGCCCATTCAGCTAGATTTACCATTTCCATTTGAAGAGTTGGGTCTATGACTGTCCTTGCACAAAGAACTTCAAACAAAACCACTCCAAATGAATATACATCGGATTTCTCCGTCAGCTGTTGCCTTCTGAAATATTCTGGATCCAAGTACCCGAAACTTCCTTTCACGGCTGTACTGACATGGGTTTGATCAATTTCAGGACCTGTCTTTGAAAGCCCGAAATCAGAAACTTTGGCCATGAGATTCTCGTCAAGTAAAATATTCGCAGACTTCACGTCACGGTGAATAACTGCTTTAGCATAGCCTGTATGAAGGCAATGGAGTCCTCTAGCTGCTCCAATGCATATTTCAAGCCTTTGTTTCCAACTTAAACTTGGATGGCCTGAGCCATAGAGATGACTCTTGAGTGTCCCATTCTCCATATATTCATAAATCAAGATCATCTCATTCTTTTCATCACAATAACCGATTAAGACACCAAATGGCGGTGGCGGAACTGGGATAGCATCTCAATTTCGGTCCGGAACTCGGCAAGTCCTTGATGGGACCGGAGATTTCCCCTTTTAACTACTTTTGTACCATCATTCAGCTCTCCCTTGTACACCTTACCGAAACATCCAATCCCAATAATCCAACTTTCATCAAAGTTGTTGGTGGCTTCCTGAACAGCTAGGAAAGGAATGTGATACCCTGTATTTGAATTGAGACTGGCAGTCGTTCCTTTGGAGTATTTGCTCCCCATGGTGTGTGAAGTTCCTCCATTAGTCGAAAAAGGAACCCATGTCTTCGATTCCCTCCGGCATGCCAGTTGTCTTCTTTGTCTCCAGAACAGAAACAAAACTCCTGCCAACAGCAACAGCACTCCAAAAGCCAGCCCAACACTCACACCGACTATAGCACCAACTTTCTTCTTCGAACTTGAACGAGAAGTACTCGCAGTTCCCGAGCCTGTGAGGCTGCCATCAGAATTGTTCAATTTCATGATTTCAAGCCCATTTAGTATGGCATCAGGGTAAACATCATGTAAATCCGATGGACCAATGCTTACTCGAAGCTTATTCGTCATGGCTGAATCTGTAACATAATCCATATAATATGCAGCACCCAAAACATTAACCAAGTAAGTACTGAGATCAAGGTCCCGAACAACCATTAAGGAGTCAATGAAAACATTGAAATACAGCTGATTAAGAGACGTGCTGACAATATCACAAAAATGAAACCTAACAAGGTACTGAAATCCCGGATCCACATCGAATTCCCAGGTCAGATTGAAGTTGCTATTAGGGTCGCCTAAGGAGTTCATCTTGGTGCAGGTACCATAAACGGAAGCTGGAGCAATCTCTGGTGTTGATCCACCATCAACATACTTGACAGATCTAATATTCAATACAGTTGAGGCAAGATTCTTTTCAATAAGAAAACTCTGATCAGGCACCCATGTCCGAGAAAGTGTATCGTTGTCGAAGGAGACCATCGGTCCTCCCATATTAACCCTAGCAACCGTCTCTAGTGCCTGCCACATCAAGCCTTGGAACCCCATCGACGATTTAACGGTACGAGCATCATCCAGAATAAGCCGATCAGGGGCCGAAACAACTCCTAAAGCATTTATAAAAGTGAATGAATTCTCTGAAGGAGTGAATGTGATTGTGAGGCTGTTGGTGGTTACATTAACAGAGAATTCTTTGACAAGAGGAGCTCCAACACGGAGACTGCTGAGAAGGACATGGTTTTCAGTGGAAACATCGAACCTTGCCAAGCTCAAATCATAACTAGCATAAACAGATGGATAGAAATAAAGTCGAATCCAATGTCATCCTCGTTGGCTGATGGAAAAAGTGTACTCAGATACACCGGTAAAGATTCTTGCTGTTTCATAGAACCCTGAAGCATCTGAAGAGGTAATCGATTTTGAAGTGTTTCCAACAACACTTTTTGGTGCAGAAAGGAATTTAGAGGCAAACTCGTCAGCCATGAAAACTCGACCACCTATTGTGTTTTTAGTGGGTGAACCACAATCGATCAGGTAGTTGTCTGCAGGTTTAAACACTCTACCAGAGCATGCCAAACATAAGACTGATGAAACCCAGAAAAGCAATTCAAACATCTTACAACCCATCTTTACAAAATCCTAGCAAGAAACAGAAGACCAAAGTTCGAATCTTTTTAGTGCAAAACAGGCACCAAAATCCTGGGTTCGTAGAGAAACAACTGATAAATAGAAAACAATAATAGAAATAAAAAAACCAACCAAGAGATCTTAATAAGGGAATTCAATAAAAATAGCAAAGGAACTGAATCAGAGAAATGAAAGATGGAACCTTTGAAGTTCAACGAAGATGAGAGGAGCCCCCTGACACAAAGATGAAATCTTTTACGCAGCTATTTGGGAATTTAGCAGAGTTTCCATTGATACACTCCTAGTTTTTTATGTTTTCTTTTCCATTTTTGTTCATGTTGTTAAATAAACCGGAAACAAATAGTTTAAAGGTGGTGAAAGAAAGATATAAATAAGCAGCACAAATAATAATAATAACACACAAAGAGGGACTGTTTAAATGTAAATTTCTGGAAATGGTAAATCAGCCTTTGGATGTAAAGTGAAAAGAGTAGAAACAAAACAATGACAGAGAAGAGATCAGGGAATATTTTAAGTTTTGAAATTTAAGGGGAGAGGTTTTTAGTGTGGGTTTTAATGGGGGTGAGTAGAAAGAGTTTATTAAACTTTTAAAGTAACATACAGATTATTTACTCTCGATGACTGGGGAAAGGAAATAGCTATCTTCTTTAAGTCTTTTAATGGATGGATTGACGTCAAATTTAAGGATAAAGGAGAAGGGAGTTAAAAGTTGGAACTGAAATTGAAAAGATATGAAATGAAATAAATTGTATTGGATGACATTTTTTCAATACATTTTTTCAAGTGCAAGAAAATGTATTTTTTTTAGTAAAATAGGATAGAATAAAATTCATTAATGATTGGTATAATTTATTTTGTCTTAATTTAAAATAAATATAAGATAATATAGATTTAAAGAACACTCTTAACCTTTTGACATTTAACATTTACACTTTAATACTCGAACACAAGTCTTCAAATTAAATTAGTTGTCCCTATTCCTATATGTAATGGGGTAAGGGGGAGGTAGGGTAGTAGGCTGCCCTCAACGCCAGGTTAAGACCAGCTTTCGTGAAAGACATCCAATTATGAATTGCTCACCGTGTGACTCGATCCCACGACCACAAGATTAAGAGCATTGAGCTCTACCAACTGAACTAGGCAGGCAATTCAAATAATATGATTCATGCTTTTTAAACAATAATAGTAATTTGTATAATAGCAAATTCATTTTTGTTATGTGATAATCTAATATATTATATTAGACCATCAAAACGACTAATATTTTAAACAAAATTACTCTAATCGAAATATGAAACCGAATACAAAATCAACCATAAAATTTATGAGAACATTTGAAACATGTTTTGTAACACTCATAACTCGTATAATTATATCTATACAGATTATAGATGTCACCCGAATTTCGAAAACCATTTTCAATTCAAACCGTGATTTAAAGTTTATTCTCTTTAAAATGATAATTGATATTATAAAAATATCATATCATATAAATCATGTTTCGTTGTAACCAATTTAATTTGAAAGATTTTTTATGAATAGTGAACAGAACCCCGTGAACAGTTGGAGAATCGGTACCCTGTAAGGGTATCGGTACCCCAAATGCATTCTGAAAAATTTTACTTAAAATGTGAATAGTACCCCGTGAACAGTATTTTCGAAAATACATATAAATTCATAAAAATTAACCTTTCATCACTATAAAAATTTTCAAAATTTATTCAACAAATAATTTGAACATTTTCAAATTACATGCCACTATCTAAAATCAAATTCTATCGTAGGATGTCTTATGATGTTGAAATATACCTCTCGATGCTTGATGTCGTTCTTAACTCTTTATTCTTATTCTTTTCTTTTTACCTACGCGTAAAAAATCATCACACGCTAAGTATAAACTTTGTGAGGAAATTAAAACAATAAACAGTGCAATACAATTCATGCATGATTTTCAATGTCAAAATCAAATTTCCATAAAATCATTTTACTAATATATCCAATATTTTACCATGATCAATACAATATAAAATCGTTTACCATTTATCCCATAAGCTCGTAAGCTTATTTTACCAAAAAACTTACCATTTAAATTCCATAAGCTCATAAGCTTATTTTATCAATATACTTACCATTTAAATTCCATAAGCTCATAAGCTTATTTTATCAATATACTTGCCATTTAAATTCCATAAGCTTATAAGCTTATTTTATCAATATACTTACCATTTATTAACCAATAAACCATAAATCATATACCATAGACAATAGCCCAATATACAACCCTGAGGACCCTGGGTACACGAGTCAAATATAAGCACCGTAGTGCTAATCCATATGACACATATGGTCGTGTCCATCATGTGTACTAGGTATCCTTAAGTATAGTCCGTATGACACATAAGGTCGTACCCACCATATACACTAAGTATCCTTTAGTGTATCCTGTATGCAGCCTGCTGCTGGACTCTATGGCATGCCAACTATACCCTGTCCCTCAATAACTTACTTTGAGCATACATTCTATTTTATTTGATTCATCTATGACAAAATATTATTAATATTTAACAATGGGGCAGTTAATACCCAAAAACATTCATGGTAAAATATCACAATTTCCATAATCAATGCATTATATTTTCAACCTTTGACATATTTAGAATATATCAAATATATGATAAATGACATAAATATCATGTCAACATAAACAAGGTCGACTTATCGCAAATCTTCTGATGATGTATAAAACATCCATATATAATGTCATGCATGTACTACACTCACCTTGACACTTTATAATTTTCCAAATTTGTGCCTCAGTATTGTCCACAATAAACCCACTTGACTTGCTTCAATCGCAAATCAATCATAATCTGTGTAATTCACGTTTTCATAACGATGTTAGTATTGTACTAACATAAACATATCCCAAAATAATTCCATAACATACTTCAAACTCATTTCCACCAAATAATTCAGTACTTATTAATTCTTTTTAACTTTGGAATCCACTTTTCCAATTTACTCAAAATGGTCCTTCACCATTTTATCACCATTTTAACACTTAGATTCTTAATACCAAAATTCCAGTATTGAAATTATTATCAACCAATTACAAAAAGGAATAATTACAATAACACTCCCAACAATTCGAAATTTGTATTACAATCACCAAACTTTCTAAAATTTCCATATTCTGACAACTTGCACTACCTTTAAATAATCAGTATTTTGTACTGATATACACACTGGAATTCAATTCCGTTTCTTCCATTGAAAACTAGACTCGAATATGAATCTATCCATATAAATATCTCCTTCTAATTCATTTTGTACAATTTATGGTGAATTTTCAAAGTTGATCAACAGAATCTGTTTTGCAGAATCTGCTGTCCGATTTTTCTGACATTTCCTTGGTTAAAAATGCATATCTTTTTATATACACCTTGAAATTGATCCCCGTCTGTTTTAAACATAACTAGATCGATATATGAACACAATATATAAAAAAACCTCCAAATTATTTTTATATAATTTCTGGTGAATTTTCGAACCTACTGCCAGATTCAAAATCCAAACTATTTTCTTTAACTTCATTCTTAGGTTCTTCATCAATTCTTACAACCAATTCTTTAAAATCACTTTACTCTTTAAAGCCCATAAAACACAGGAATCAACATCCATTTTCATCAACTCAAGATGAACTTGAACATGAACCCTAATAATATTCATGTCAAAACATAGAGAATTGAACGTATAATATTTTTCCTATTCACACCGAAGTCTAATTCTCAATAAGATTGCTTCAAAATTCAAAACAAGAATACATACCTTGCAAGCTTGGGGTGTTGGTCTTGGATGAAGAAGAAGCTGAAATGTTCCCCCAATATTGTTATTCTAATATTAATTATATCTATCATATGCTTAATATAATATCATAATGGAATTTTTTATTCCATTCCATAAGAATTTCCATTTTTGCCCTTAATGAATCTCCATAATCACCATAAAACCAAGCCATCTGATCCTTATCATATTACAAAGTCAAATATAAATTAATTTGACTTTGACTTACAAAAATGCCATGAAATTTTCAAAATTTCCGTTTTAGTCACTAAATTCCACTGTTTCAGTTAAATTTGAAAAATTGCACAATTCCAAACCAAATTTCTCTGATCCAAAATATTAAAATAATATTTCCAACCTATAACATCCTTCAAATTTTTGTAAAATTCCAAATCGATCGGAATTACCGATTCCTTATCGGACTTTGACTCTTTCTAGTTTTTTTTTCTTTACTAAAGTTCTAAATCCAAAAATATGATTTCTATAAAACTCCACTCTCAAGAGTAAACTATCCATTTATGGAATAAAATTCTTTTTAGGAAATTATCACTTAATTCCCTAAACTTTTTCTCAATTTTCTACTTTGACCATCAAACTTTCCAAATTTTCATTTTGGGCATTGTCTAAATTTTTGGGGTATTACAATTCTCCCCTCCTTAAGAAAATTCGTCCTCGAATTTTAAAACTTTCTATGAAAACACTAGCTCCTTTTTTTTAAGGATTTCACTTTCAATTGTAAATTCGTAACCCTAATTTAGGGTTATACGAACTGGTAAGACGTACTCACGCCTTAACTGTAAATTTCTGGTGAATTTTGTAAAGATCATACAAATCATTAGATTTTGAATCTATTCAATCCAATTCTTCAACCTGATATGAAAATATTCAGTTATTATTTCTTCATATCATCCTCTGTTTCTCAAGTAATGTCCTCGAAATTATGATTTTGCTAAATTACTTTAATTAGAGGAATCATCTTGTTACGCAATTCTTTGATTTCTCAAGCTATGATCCGAAATGGTTCTTCTTTATAAGTCAAATCTGGTCGGATCTTAATTTCCTGTGATGAAATGACATGTGAATGATCTGATCGATACTTTCTAAGAATCGGCACATGAACAATATTGTGTACTTTGTCCAACTCTGGATCTCAATTACCTCTAGAGTTAATGTTAACTGGTAAACCATCAGTCTAACTCTTTTTATTCCTCATAAGGTCCAATAAATCTTAGACTTAGTTTTCATTTTGCACTCAAAACACAAAATTTTGTTTTCCAATGCGATACTTTAGGAAAAACTTTATCGCCTTCATGAAATTCAATCTCTTTTCACTTCAAGTCTGCATAAGACTTTTGTCGATCAAATGCCACCTTGAGATTATTTTTACTTTATCCTCAAGCTCTTTCAATAAATCTGGGCTAATAAGATTTCGATCTTTTAACTCGAACCCATTCAATGGTGATTGACATTTTCTCCTATATAAAGTTTCATACTGAGCCATCTTGTTACTCAATTGGTAACTGTTATTGTAGAAAATTTCTACTAAAAGCAAATACCTTTCTTTTCCCATGATTCCTTAGAATCAATCAAACACGCACTCAGCATATCTTCCAATATCTGAATAGTACTTTCTGACTTATCATCTGTCTATGGATGAAAGGTCGTACTGAAATTCAATCAAGTACCCAAAACTTTATGCCCATATTTCCAAAATCTTTAAAAGAACTTTGGATCCTTGTCGGATATAATGGATACTAGTACTTCCTGTAGTCGAACTATCTCCTTGATATTCAATTTTGTATATTTATTAAATGCATATTCCATTTGCATCAAAATGAAATGTGTCGATTTAATTAACCGGTCACTATCACCCAAATAGAATCCTGTAATAAAATCCATAGTGACTCTTTACTATTTCCACTTTGAAATAAAAATCAATTACGAAAGAACTTTATGCTCAACTTTTACTTGTTGACATGTCAAACATGTAGCAACAACTCAATAATATTTCTTTTTATACCCAGCCACCAAAATGATTCTTTACATCCTGATACATTTTGTTCCCACTTGTAGGCATAGTCAATAGACTATAATGTGCCTCAGAAAGAATATCTTTCTTAAACTCATCATCACGAGGAATACAAATTCTTCCTCGATAAAATAAACACCCATCAGACTTGACTTTAAAGTCTTTAGTCTCGCATTTTTTTCACAAGTGAAATATATATATATATATATATATATATTTCATCTCTCATTTTTTTCTCTTTTTCTTTTCTTTTCATTTTATTTTCTTTTTATTCTTTCTTTTTCTTTTTTTCATATATATATATATTAGCTCTTATGCCATATGCTGAGACAACATGACTAAGAAAATCAACTTCTGATAACCAAAACTCACGCTTTGACAGTTTAGCATATAACTTTTCATCCTTAATTATTTCCAGTACAATACGAAGATAAGCATCATGCTCTATCTTTGTCTTTGAGTATATCAAAATGTCATCATTACAGACAACCTCAAATTAATCAAAGTAAAATTGAAATACTTGATTCATCAATTCTATGAATACTGCCAAAGCATTTTTCAAACCAAACGGCATTACTACGTACTCGTAGTGTTCATACCATTTTCTGAAAACTATCTTTGGAACATCTTCCTCTTTAATATTTAACTGGTGATATCTCAAACTAAGATCAATCTTAGGAAAAACATCTATTCCCTTAAGTTGATCAAACAAGTCATCAATCCTCAAAATAGGATATTTGTTCTTGATAGTTACTCTGTTTAACTATCGATAATTTATGCATAATCACATATTTCTATTTTTCTTTAACAACACTTATTCACCCCAATGTGAACTACTCGGTCTAATGCATCCTCAATCTATCAATTCTTGCAATTAGTTCTTTATTCTCTTAACTCAATTACAACCATTCGATATGAACCCATAAATACAAGATTAATGCCTTAATAACCATCAATATTGAATTCCCCATCTCAATCTGGAGGTAACCCAAATAATAAATCTAGAAAGACATATGTAAATTTCTGAGTTATGGAATATGATATGATCTTACTTCAGATACTTAAGTATCTATCACCTTAGCTAGAAAAGCTATGCATTCTTTTTATATCATCTTAATCGCAACCATTGCTGATATCACGTTAGTGATGATTTCACTTTTTCATCAATCACTAGTTTTAATTTTTATCTGCATTTTTCTAGATTAATCGTATCTTGCGACCATTAACCCAACCTTAATACAGAGACAACCAAATCATAATCAAATGATCTAAAACTCGTTAATGATAATCCCATCGGATTCATCAGGAACATAAGCTCCTGAATCTTTATCGAACATTTACTATTTGTCTGTCTAACACTTGTATCATGACCATGACCTATGGGTCTTCCACCATAATAACACTCTTTATCAAGTAGAATTGAATATTTCTACTTTGAAATTCCTTATTTCATTCTTAAGGAAATCTGTATAACTTTTCCAGATCCAAAATAATGATTTCGAACAGTTGAAACATTTTCCAACTTGATAAATTTGTAGCAATAACTTCATAGTAGTTAATGCTAAATTCACACTAGCAAGCAAATTTACTATTTTTTTCTCTCACTAGGAATCTGACACTTTTCAAGTTCTTGAGATTCAATCTCAATCTGTACAATATTTTCATTGTAGCATGAAATGGTTAGACAATCCATTTTCTCATATTTACCTTCACAAGGTAACTCTATCCAGTTTTATGGACTTGATATATATTCTCAATCCAACTCATAACCATTTAATTCACTATTAACTCAACTTTTTGTAAACTTTTAGCGGAAATCATATTTACCGCTTACTCAAATTCTCTTACTCAAATCAACATTGATTTAAACATTTTAATGCTTAGCTTAAATATTTCTCACGTATTTAAGCTTACCTTGAGAACCTCATAATCATCACTAGATTTAGCAATCTCCTCTGGATTCTTATCCGATTCGACTTTTCTTGTAAGTCGTTCAAACTTTTTAATCAATTCTTCCACAAAATGGAGAAAAATCCCTTACAACAATCCACCCTTCTAAGGTGTTTTACATAAGTCATGTCGGGTCCCTTTTCGGCCGATTTCAATCTCGACTTTCTTTTCAACAATTTCGACTTTCTTACCTTTGTCTTTAATTCAAACATATGAACATAATCAGAATCATCATACTTTATTAAATAATAACTTTACTCCCTATAAGCATCATCACAATATATATACAACTTTCAGTAACTTTTGACATCCTAGTGGCATGTATACACTTTTTAACTTAAAACAAACTCGGTTTAGTCCTAGAATCGGCTAAACCTGTAGCTCTGATGCCAATAAATATAACACCCATAACCCGTATAATTATACCTATACAGATTATAGATGTCACCCGAATTTCAAAAACCATTTTCAATTCAAATCGTGATTTAAAATTTATTCTCTTTAAAATGATAATTGATATTATAAAAATATCATATCATATAAATCATGTTTCATTGTAACCAATTTAATTCGAAAGATTTTTTATGAATAGTGAACAATACCCGTGAATAGTGAACAGTACCCCGTGAACAGTGGGAGAATCGGTACCCTGTAGGGGTATCGGTACCCCAAATGCATTCTGAAAAATTTTACTTAAAACGTGAACAATACCCCGTGAACAGTACTATCGAAAATACATATAAATTCATAAAAATTCACCTTTCATCACTATAAAAATTTTCAAAAATTTATTCAACAAATAATTTGACCATTTTCAAATTACATGCCACTATCTAAAATCAAATTCCATCGTAGGATGTCTTACTGATGTTGAAATATACTTCTCGATGCTTGATGTCGTTCTTAACTCTTTATTCTTATTCTTTGCTTTTTACCTAAGCGTGAAAAATCATCACACGCTAAGTATAAACTTAGTGAGGCAATTAAAACAATAAACAGTGCAATACAATTAATGCATGATTTTCAATGTCAAAATCAAATTTCCATAAAATCATTTTACTAATATATCCAATATTTTACCATGATCAATATAATATAAAATCGTTTACCATTTATCCCATAAGCTCGTAAGCTTATTTTACCAAAATACTTACCATTTAAATTCCATAAGCTCAAAAGCTTATTTTATCAATATACTTACCATTTAAATTCCATAAGCTCATAAGCTTATTTTATCAATATACTTACCATTTATTAACCAATAAACCATAAATCATATACCATAGACAGTAGACAATAGCCCAATATACAACCCTGAGGACCCTGGGTACACGAGTCAAATATAAGCACCGTAGTGCTAATCCATATGACACATAAGGTCGTGTCCACCATCTGTGCTAGGTATCATTAAGTACAGTCTCGTATGGCACATAAGGTCGTACCTACCATATACATTAGGTATCCTTTAGTGTATCCCGTATGCAGCCTGCTACTGGACTCTATGGCATGCCAACTATACCCTGTCCCTCAATAACTTACTTGGGCATACAGTCTATTTTATTTGATTCATCCATGGCAAAGTATATTATTGATATTTAACAATGGGGCAGTTCATACCCAAAAACATTCATGGTAAAATATCACAATTTCCATAATTAATGCATTATATTTTCAACCTTTGACATATTTAGAATATATCAAATATATGATAAATGACATAAATATAATGTCAACATAAACAAGGTCGACTTATCGCAAGTCTTCCTGATGATGTATAAAACATCCATATATAATGTCATGCATGTATTGCACTCACCTTGACACTTTATAATTTTCCAAATTTGTGCCTCAGTATTGTCCACAATAAACCCACTTGACTTGCTTCAATCGTAAATCAATCATAATCTTTATAATTCACAATTTCATAACGATACATATGTTAGTATTGCACTAACATAAACATATCCCAAAATAATTCCTTAACATACTTCAAACTCATTTCCACCAAATAATTCAGTACATATTAATTCCTTTTAACTTTGGAATCCACTTTTCCAATTTACTCAAAATGTTCCTTCACCATTTTATCACTTAGATTCTTAATACCAAAAATTCCAGTATTGAAATTATTATCAACCAAGTACACAAAGGCATAATTACAATAACACTCCCAACAATTCGAAATTTGTATTATAATCACCAAACTTTCTAAAATTTCCATATTCTGACAATTTGCACAACCTTTAAAGAATCAGTATAAAGAACTCCTTATAATTCATATAAAGAATATTCATGTCAAAACGTAGAGAATTGAACGTAGAACATTTTTCCTATTCACACCGAAGTCTAATTCTCAACAAGATTGCTTCAAAATTCAAAACAATAATACCTACCTTGCAAACTTGGGGGTGTCGACCTTGGATGAAGAAGAAGTTGAAATGTTCCCCCAATATTGTTATTCTAATATTAATTATATCTATCACATGCTTAATATAATATCATAATGGAATTTTTTATTCCATTCAATAAAAATTTCCATTTTTGCCCTTAATGAATCTCCATAATTACCATAAAACCAAGCCATCTGATCCTTATCATATTACAAAGTCAAATATAAATTTATTTGACTTTGACTTACGAAAATGCCATGAAATTTTCAAAACTTGAGTTTTAGTCACTAAATTCCACTGTTTCGGTTAAATATGAAAAATTGCACAATTCCAAACCAAATTTATTTGATCCAAATTATTAAAATAATATTTCTAATCATTTTATAACATCCTTCAAATTTTTGTAAAAGTCCAATTCGATCGAAATTACCGATTACTTATCGGACTTTCACTCTTTCTAATTTTTTTTTCTTTACTAAAATTCCAAATCCAAAAATATGATTTCTATAAAACTCCACTCTCAAGAGTATACTATCCATTTATGGAATAAAATTCTTTTTAGGAAATTATCACTTAATTCCCTAAACTTTTTCCCAATTTTCTACTTTACCATCAAACTTTCCAAATTTTCATTTTGGTCATTGTCTAAATTTTTGGGGTATTACATGTTTATAAATTGTAGCTTTGTTTACAAATATTTCTCAAAATAAATATCAAAATATAAATAGGTTTTACAAATCAAATACATATAAAAATTCTATGTATACATATGTATGTTATAGTATTCATATAATATACTCTAAAACGGATGTTAAAAATCTTGCGAATACACTGTTCCACGAAATGGTCAAATCCATTATGTCATAACCTCTTGAAAAAGAAAAAAAATAATTTTAGGGTTTGTTTTGACGAATTTTGGAATTTTCTTTTAAAATTAAAAATACGATTCGATGAAGTCGTCACAAATCTTTATTTAGGGTGTGATTGTATCATCCAAAAATATATTACTATTTTAATAAAATTTTAACTTAAACAATTATTAAAACAACTTTTAGTTTACTTTCCAGAAAATGAATTCGGGAGTCGATTACGTGCGGGGAAGGATTAACACCCCACAACGCCCGAATATTCGGTATTTAGTCAATTAATTGTTGTCTTTGCAATCAAAAATTAAGAATTCAAGTTTCATTTCATTAATGATCCATTTTAGTTGAATAAAAACAACGTTATTTAACCTGTTAAAATTCTAGAGAGAAAAATTAACAATTTGTTGCATTTAACGAGAGAGAGTTAGCCACATAATATAAAGTAGGACAACGTCCCTCCTTTTTTTCAACCACAGCGGTGAATTGTAAATATTTCTTCTCAAGAATTTAAAGTAAAGTGACAACACTTCAGCATTTCGAACCGAAGAGAAATAGAATCTAATATAAGATAGAACGTTGAGTTTTCAATTCTTGAAAAAATAATGAATATTGTTATTTTACACTTAATGTTGTATTTATTCACATATACGTTATGAAACAAACAAATATCTTGTTAATAAGAGTTACCTAGCCTTTAAGATAGATAGAGGATGTTCAAATATTTATAAATACCGAGACTAACCACCGAATAGGGTCGAGTGGCTTATCCTCGTTAAATCTAAATATATGAATATTTATCTTTCTATCCTCATGGTTAATTTTAGAGTATTATCATTTTAATTGGTTTCACTAGAGGATATTCATTTATTTTAAATTACTAGAATCAGACTATAAGGTGGATTAGAATAGCCCTTTTCGATAATTTAGAATAAATAAATATTATCTTTTAATTCAATGATGGAAGATGTTGATTTATGCACGTGAGGCTATCATAATTTTCAGTTAAATAAAAATGGCATACAATCAAACAATATATGTCATGAAAATTAATTAAAAAATTAAGGAGATAAATCAAAGGATCAATTTAATAAAAAAAATAGTATCATGATACAAAGAATCAAAATTCAATACATAAATGAAAAAGGTAAGTAATTAAAAATTTAAACGGTAAATACAAACAATATGGAAAATAAATGCAAAAAGATATAAACACCAAAATTACTAAAAATAATAAAAAAGTAAATATACAAATGAAGAGAATAATAAAAATTAAAGATATAAAATAAAAAAAAGAAATAAATTATGATAAATAGATATAAATAAAATATATAAACATATGTATATAGTATAATGTATAATATGATATGATATAATATATAATAAATATAAAAATATAGAAATATATACCTATATGTTAATAATAAATATTTAGTTAAAAATAATAAATATAAATGATATATCAAATATAAATAGAAGTATATATAAAAATATTACATGTGTAAAGATGGTATATATAAAAATAATGTTAATAATATAAATATATATAATATAAAAAGGCTTGAACTAAAAAAAATCCCTAAAGTATATATTTTTCTTTTAAGCCCCTAAAATATTTTTGGTCAAAATAAGTCCCTAAACTATGTCTCTTTTTTGCTTCAAGCGGCTAAACTATTTTTTTAGTCAAAACAAACACCTAATTTTGTGTGAAATGTCAACATCTTATTGGCCGAAAACCATTTTTCTATGTGAAAAAATGATAAGACTTAAAATGATTAAATATAATAATTTAAGTACTTAGTTTAACCAAAATATAGTTTAGGGGCTTAAAACAGAATGATGACGCAATTTAAGGAATTATTTTTACTTTAAGCCTATAAAAAATAAGACAAAAGGATATGAATTAAAAGAAAAAATCGATGGTTTTCATTGAGAAATTTCAAGGAATGTCATATTTAAGAAAAGTTATTTGAATGTATTTTTCTTGTTCCTCGGTTCTCTCTCTCCAATAGAGTTTTTTGAAAAAAAAATCAAAATTCATTGAAATAAGGCGTTTTTCCTGAAAAATCACCGGTGATCAGTATATTTACCGATCTAACATCGGTTAGATTATATTTTCTAATCTAACAGCCGTAGCAGTAAAGCGCGCCCTGCCCCGCGCTATACGCTGACATGGGTTATACGTGGGTATAGCGCGGCCCCTGATCCACGCTACACACCACGTAGCGCGGATCAGGGGCCATGCTATACCTGGTTATCTGACACGTGGGGTATAGCGCGGTACAGGGGGCGTGCTATACCTTTAATTACCCACCCGTTCACACCCCAATCCTCCTTATAAATACCCCCATCCTCAATCACTTTCATCACACCAAATTCTCTAAATTTCTCTCAAATACTCTCTCTGTTTAAGGTATATTTTATAATATTTTTAATATTATGTATTTAATTTATTTAAGTATTTTACTTTATTTCATATTTTACTAATATAATTCTTTTGCAGATATATAATGGAAGGCAGTCTACTTCGCTTGGATGGAAATCATATATCTCGACACTTTGCTGATACGGTAACATTTTAACGTTTTAATTTAATTTAAATTATTAGTAATAATTAGTTGATTTATTTAATGCATGATTATTAGATTAAGAATTAATTTTTATAATTATTTATTTTTAGGAGAAGGAACGTGTATTAGATCATTTTATTAGGAATCTTAAGTTAGTGATACCTAGCCGTGTCTTGTCGTATTTAGTAGAGGCTGGATTTGGTTACATAGGTAGATATTAGGGTCACTGTAAGATAGAACCAGACCTTATTTCTGCCTTAGTAGAGCGGTGGAGGCCGGAGACCCACTCATTCTATCTTCCGTGCGGAGAGTGCACGATCACGCTTGAAGATGTTGCTATGCACCTGGGGCTTTCGGTGGATGGAGATGTGATATCAGGGATAGCTTCCGGTTATTGGACTTCTTTGTGTCGGGATAATCTAGGACGTGTCCCGAAAAGTTTTATCGGAGGTAGGATACCGTTAAATTGGTTAGATGCCAATTTTCGGGAGTTGAGCGCAGACGCCTCTGAGGATAAGGTTAAGATGTATGCACGGGCATGCATATTGCAGTTGATAGGAAGGTTGCTGATGCCAGACAAATTGCGTAACCTAGTTCACTGTATATGGTTGTGACATCTTAGCGACTTTCGTCTCGCCGGATCATTTAGTTGGGGATCGGTAGTTTTGGCTTTGTTGTATAGAGAGATGTGTGGAGCCACTGACTACAGGCGTAATGCTATCGGCGGATGTCTCCTACTGCTGCAGTCTTGGGTATGGTATCGATTGCCCTTTTTATGTCCCGTTGTGAAGAACCCATTCGTATTTCCACTACTTCTGAGGTAATTACAAAATTGATTTTGTATATTAATAATTTTATACAACGTATAATAAATTATTTTCCTTGAATAGGTGGTCTACTGATAGGAAAAATCATCAGGAGCTACCTGATGATTTAGAAAATATTAGGGTGTTAATCGATCAGAAGGCTGGCACATAGGTATGAATTTTAATGTTTAAAAATCGATTTTAGATTATAGTTATATAATTAGATTATTATTTTGATAAAAATTATATATTATTTGTTTTAGTTTGAATGGCTGCCATATTCTACTGATGATGTGAGGGCGGTGATCCCACCTGAGTTGAGGGGTCCATCAGATGTTTGGATGACGATGGTCCCTTTGATCTGTTATGCGACCATCGAGTGGCACTCCACTGATCGCGTGCTCCGACAGTTTGGTTGTTTTCAACCAATTCTGGAAGCACCTCGCAATATGGATGAGTTGCATAGCTTAGATAGACGCGGTAAGACAGATACAGATTGGCTGGTGAGGCATCATGAGTGGGTCGTGTTATGGGAGGATCGACATCAGCGCCTTCCACGTAGAGAGCCCATTTTTACTGACTTCTTGATGTATGCTGAGGATTATTATGAGTGGTTCAACAGTAACGGGAAACCGTTTCTACTTCTCGAGGATGCACGAGGGCAGACTTTTCCACGACGTCAATAGAGACGTTCACCGACACAGCACCATCGTCCCCCAACTCGTGGACGGAGAGCAGTTGCTTCCGGTTCATCCTCAGCTGCACTAGCAGGACCTTCACAGCTGCCATTTATGATGCCACAACCATTTATGATGCCGCAACCATATATGATGCCGCCATCGCCTTTCCATTACCAGATGTCGCCACCTCCGCCTTCACCTGGTTTTATGACCCCGCCACCGTCACAGATGACCCCTCCTGGAGGCTATTATGGGTCTATGTTTGAAGATCCAACTTGGGGTTCATATGCTAGATATTTGGCGGGTTCAGCCTCATTACCCATGGTCACAGCACAAACACCTCCTTACAGTTTTCACACTCAGTGATGTCTGGGTTTTCCTAGTTTTCCCAATTTTCGCAGGCCGGTGGGATAGTCAGTCATACACCTCCAGGGTCCTTATTCTATGGAGGTGCTTCATCGTCATCAGCTCCTCATCAACCTAATGTACCTGCTTAGGACGACGACGACGATGACGATGACAGCGAGGAGTCAGAACCAGTGATACGAAGAAATCCTCCTCGAGACCGACAGCCACCGCCCTGCGGAACACATTCGCGATGCAGGCATCGATAGATTTTTTAATTATATTTGTATTTACTTTATTTTTTTTAATTGTAATTTTTTATTATTTCTCATTTAATACTTACTTTATTTTGTTAAATTTGTTGGACTTTTTTTAATATATTTCAGTTAATTTTGTTTATTACCATTTAATATCAGTTATTGTAATTTGGTTATCATTTACCATTTAATTCTTATTGTAAGTTTGTTGTATTTAAATACCAAATTGTTATTAGTTTGATAAAATTTAATGATTGTGTTCGTTTTTTAATCTTCATCAGCGATTATCGAATGACATTAACTTGAAGTAAATGCAAATTAAAATAAAAGAATTATTATTTGATAAATAAATACATCATTTCCTCATCAATTGTTACTTGATGACAACAGATGTGGACATGTTTTTCTAGTGTGTCCCGGGTTTCTACAATGCCCACATCTTCTGTCTTGTCTAGATCTTTCTCCAATATCCATATCGCAATGAATTCGATTGGATTTTGGATGACCACTCTCCCTCAATAAACTTGGTTTTAGTACAATCAAAAGCTAATATTGAACCTCATCAGGGTCTTTGTCATTACCTATGGGGGGAAACTCAAATTCGTATACCTTAAAAACTTCAGATAGTAGGTATACGGGATCCACAAAATGGTTATGTCTTGACGTATATGCGAGCAAGCTGCTATCACATGAGAGCATGGATACTTTAGAGCTTGAAAAAACCCACAGTCGCACATTCTGTCCCTTAGATTTACTCTTAATGACACAACTTCAATCCCTTGAAGAGGTCGCGGCAACTCTGTGACACGAAACATTTCATGCCTTCTAGAGAAGCTTGTTACAGACATTCCATTTGATGCATCAATTTTTTTCTGTAGATCTGCAACTAATCTAGGGTGATAGACATGACCACCTTGCATCCAAGTTTGAGCTTGTCCCCCGAGCTTCGCAAAAAGTGCCCCCAAATAAAAATATGTAGTTTTTACCAAAGCCGCTACAGGTAAGTGACGTGCACCCTTTAAGGTTGAATTGATATCCTCAGCCAAGTTGGTCGTCATGTGTCCATATCAATATCCACCATCATATGCGTTCGTCCACATTTCTTTATCGATAAGGATGATGTAATCGTATCTTTCCTTGTTCTTCGCCCGTAAATCTTGAAGCATTGATTTAAACGTTCGAGGAAGTAGTTCGTAACCTGATCAAAAATGTATAACTTACTAACTTGCTTTCTTTCCAAAATTAAAATGATCAAAAAATATATAACTTACTAACTTGCTTTCACTTACCCATGCGCACAATTAATTGACACTCATCATTCTTCTTGTACCTTCCATGATAGTGCGCAACAATGTGTCGGAGATAATACCTATGTTGGACAAAGGGCGGTTACCACATTGGACCCAAAGACTCCATTGATGTTTTGATCCCAGCTCCGCAATGACACAAATGTTTTCCCTCGTGATAACATGTGCACGTAAATTTCAGAGGAAAAAAGCCCAAGAATCTGTATCTTCTCCTTCGACAAGAGCAAAAGCAACTGGAAGAATGTTGCGATTGCCATCTTGGACAACTGCCAATAATAAAACTTGCTTGTATTTTCCATACAAAAAATTCTCGTCGATCTGGACCACAGGCTTGTAGTATTTGGCAGCAATAACGCACTGTGGGTAACTCCAAAAAACCTGGTAGAATTGGCTTCGATCGCGAAGAACTCGATCATTATGGTATGCATAGGAGGTTTCGAAGTCCACAATTGTCCCAGGATTCAATGTCCGCACCAGCCTAAACCAACCTGGAAGTTTGTTGTAAGATGCATCCCATTCGCAATGAAGTTTGATAATGGCATTTTGTTTTGCCAACCAAGCTTTTTTATAGGAGACATTGTACCCATACTGCGACTGCATAGATGAAATCAACACTGCAACAGCTATATGAGAGCTTGCTTTTACCATGGGCATGATGGCTTGGCATATCATTTCAGAGTCCAAGTTGGGATGATCTTGGTTGACCCATCCAGCACAACATGTGTGAGGACCGTTGTATACTGTTAGTTCCCATATGTTGTTTTTCCTCTTCATTTTCGATACGCGAACCATCCAATTGCATCCGTTTTCGCGTCGGGCACAGTAACATACATATTTTTTGGTCGTCGATCGGTTGACTCTGGACTGAACAGAATTACGGATATTGTAATTTTTGATAGCCATCATCGCTTCTTCTTTGTTTGAAAACTCCATGCCTAAAGATAACTCACCATTATTTATTGATGAGTAATATCCATAGTCATCGAGATGAGGCATATCCGCAAATTCTAGCCCATTCATTGCACCATAACCAGCTTCATACATGTGTACAGGAGGGTCAGTTTGTGTCACATTTCCTGGAACTTCATCTACATCATCATCATCGGAGTTGAATTGCGGTGATTCTGGGTGAATGAATAGTCCGATCTCAGCACCATCCATACCAGGCTCAAGAAGCGGTTCTTCTGGTGGAGATGATGGTTCCTCCATGCGCTCCACATTTAGGTTGAAGAACCTACTACTTGCATGTCTTCCCCTTGAACTAGAAGGAATATCAACATTGAGATCGAAAAAGCTCGCAGTCGAATGCCTCCCCCTGGAGCTTGAAGCCATCGTGTCAAATGGAAACTGCACAGATTGTTGCGTCGATGACATCTCCATATTAAGGTCAAAGAAATTTGCAGATGAATGTCTTCCCCTTGAACTGGACGCGGTGTTACCATACGGATTGTTCGTGGACCCACCTCGGTACATATCGTAAGGAGTTGCGGATGAATGTCTCCCCATTATGGCATTAAAATCATTACACATTACTGTAGTCGGGCTGTCAACTTGATCAACTTGTTCATCCAGCCCATAGTGGGAGCTTAATGATTGACCCTGAACAGTACGCACTTAAACAAAATGTGCATACATCTCAATAGCGGCGTCTGAATAATTACTTTGAGCTTCAACCATCATTTGAACATCATCATTGTTCGAAAGTTCGAACGCTGTATAAGTTAATGGCAACAATGATGTTGGAAATCTGTACTGCAACGACGACAGTCTTCTACTACTTCCAACATGAATCTTCCTCGAAATCTTTATTATCAGCTCCTCAAGAGTTATGTTTCTCTTGAATGATATTTTAACACACTCATTTGATACGAAAACAACGATGGTTTCATCTTCTCGAATTTCACCATCATAATAAATAATAGCTGAAAGTCGCGTCATTCTTTGAGTTTAAAAGTACGGCAATATTATATCTGCAAAAAAAATAACTGAAACAAACCTGATTAAATAAATTATATATAAACGAAAATATAACACAATAAATTTTTTGCACATCAACGTAAATAATTTAAATGATATTATTTTATATTATTACCTGCATCGCAAAACTATTTCGATGTATGCTCCTGCTTTTCAATTTTACAAACATAAAAATTAATTGAAAATAATTAGTATAATATTTTTTTCAAATAATGATAATAAACAATAATTATAATTAAAAAATTATAACAAAATTACCTTATAACGAAAAATCGCACGAACTTCTAAATCAAATATGAGAAGATTGCCAAAATTATTACTCGTTGACGGAATTGTTGTATTAATTTATAAGTTGAGAGGAGAGATGTGAGGAGATGTGAGAAATTTAACCGGCGGAGGAGTGTATTTATAACCATATAAGGTGCGGTACCTGCACCGCGCTATATGTAATTATTCAGATAAAAGATATAGCGCGGACCAGGGACCGCGTTAAATATAATTCACCCCTACGTGGCATATAGCGCGTCCCCTGATCCGCGCTATACCCCTACGTGGCGTATAGCACGGATCAGGGGGCGCGCTATACACACGTGTAACCCATGTCAACGTATAGCGCGGTACAGGGGGGGCGCTATACCCCATGTGGCACCAAATCAGCATATAGCGCGGTTCAAGGAGCGCGCTTTACTGCTACGGGTGTTAGATCGGGAAATATAATCTGACCGGTGTTAGATCGGTAAATATACCGATCACCGGTGATTTTTCGAGAAATACACCTTGAAATAACCAACACAAAAATAAGAATAAATATAAAATAAAATAAAAAACCAGTTTTGACTGAGAACCTCTAAGAATACTATATTTAAAAAATCTATTGAAAATCATTTTACTTGTCCCTCGTTTTTCACTCCTCCAAAAACGTTTTTTTTTTAAACTGAAA
This sequence comes from Hibiscus syriacus, assembly GCF_006381635.1. Lineage (NCBI taxonomy): Eukaryota > Viridiplantae > Streptophyta > Magnoliopsida > Malvales > Malvaceae > Hibiscus > Hibiscus syriacus. The sequence continues at coordinate 2,990,922 of NW_024061878.1, read as the reverse complement.
GAACAAAATTTTAACCGATCGAAAAAACAAAGATGAAAGCTAAGAATAAATAAAAAGAGAAATACCTTGAAACGAAAGTTCTCTTTTATTGCTTCTATTCGTAAATTACAATAGCGGAAACTCTTCTCTTTATTCTCTTTTTCTCACCCATTTTCTCACAAAACCAAAGTCCTCCCCGAAAATTCTCCTCCCCCATCAGATAATAAGAGTGTCTATTTATAGGCTCTAAAAAACCCTTAAAGGAAAAATATGACATCTTTTAATTAATTCTAGATACATTAATTAAAAATATTAAAATAATAAAAAGATCTTAAATTCCCCTAAATAAATAATAGAAATTATAAAGTTGAATTTAATTACAAATATTCAATAAAATAATTAAAATTTAGTAATAAATTAAAATTCTTGTATTGGACCTGTATCCAATTTTCTGTACAAGATGTCTTCACTAAAATAAGCATATCTTGAGTTCCGATATCTGGTTGAGGTGTTTAAAAATACGTTGGAAAGATAACTAAAAGCTAATTTTATTTAAAGAAAACATCATGCCTTGGAAACGTCTGTATCTCTCTTGAAAATTTGTTGCAAGTCAGCTAAGTCACATGCCTCAAAATTAGCTTCAATACAAATGTTTGGGCCTTGAAAAATGGTAGATCATAGAAAAAATTGGTTATCACAGATGTCTCTCTTTTCTTGTTGTCATGAAACGAGAACAAAGAAAATATAAAAATGACCAATTTTTGTCTATTTGATGTGGCTTCGTTCCCTTGTGTATTCGGTTGATATTCTCTTCCACTTTTTCTGTATCTTGAAGAATGATTGGGCCTTTTTAAGTCCAATTCGAGGTTTTTTTTTTACATTTTCTACATCCTCAGGTAGATGCGATTGAGAACCTTTGAATGGTTCATATTGGTCCCAAAATAATTGAATCAACAAAAGTCAACATAATCATTGATTACTATATATGAGGATTTTTTTTTCATTTTTTAAGGCAATTTGATTATTTCGTTTGATGAAGTCAAATTTGAAAATGACATTGGTCTTTCATGTTGAGGACATCTAGTTGTATTTCAATGATTTGCTCCTTCACTCAGAAAGACTTCAAATCTAAATAAACTTTTTAAGATGGACTTCGAATACAATCTTGTTTCCTTGATGCCAAGACATGTTCGTTTCTTCTTCCATAATCAATCAAATCTGAAAATGATTTTGCTCTCTTAAAATGGGGACTCTAAGTCATAATCAGTGGGTGATTTACTCATTCATCTGAAGGACTCCAAATCAAATAACAACATTGCTCCTTCAATTGAGGAGATCTAGTATTCTTTTCAATATATCTGAAGGTCTTATAGATGGCCCGAAGTACTTAACATTATGCTCGAATGGCTCTTGGATGGCTCAAAAGACTTAACCCACTAAAAGGAAAGCGAGAAATCTTCTTAAAATTAATTACTGATTTTTTTAGAAAATATTTTGAGAAATCTTATTAAATTAATTCCTCTTTCCCTTTGAAAAATGATTTAAGAGATCTTCAGAAATTAATCTCTCTTTTCTTTTGAAAAATATTTTGAGAGATCTTCTAAAACTAATCTCTCATTTTTCTCAAATAAATTGTTTGGATATTGTATACACTCATTTTCGTCCGGATTATATATATATAGTATAACTTTTGAAAATTATAATATATAATTTTTAGAAAACGGTTTTTAAAAACATATATTATAATGTTTTAAAATCAGCTTTAAAATATGTATATATTATATAGTTTTGAAAACATTTTGAAAATATATATTATATAGTTTTGAAAATATTTTGAAATATATATATATATATATATATTATAGTTTTAAAATTGATTTCTGAAAAAAAAATATAAAATATATAATTTTAAAATATTTTTGAAAAATATATATTATATAGTTTTGGAAATATTTTTGAGAATATATATAATATATTTTTATTTTTATTTATTCGTTTATTATATTTTTATTTTATTAATTCTTTTCTATTTTCTTTTTTAAATTCAGTTCAGGTCTAAAATTAGGGTCCAAACAGTCCAAGGAGAAGCACAACCGGGTATGCAGGCCTGACCCAAACAGCCAACATGGGCAGCCCAGGTCTATTACGGTTACACATTCAGCATCGCGCCTCATGGGAGAACAACCTATGCGCGTGGCGGTCATGCGCCAAAAGACCAACAGGATTTCCAACCGAAATCCCCGGGACTGAACCATCCCGAAGCGACCAGTATCACGAACGGGAATATCAGAACAAGCAAGTCAAGTAACAACCCACATATCCTGTTATTTTCGAGACCACAACGGCCGACCATGGGGTTATAAAAACCCCGGCCGAGAACAACATCAAAACACAGAAAACACCAACAACCAAGATCGGAACACAAATGTTTGAGTAAGAAAACACCAACATCCTTTTCATGCTTATAGAACATGTTGGTATTAGTAAATGCATGAATAAGAAAATGTTTGATCTCATCTGTGTAGTTAGGTAATTCCTACACTCGATACGAATGTGGTAAAAAGTCGATAAATGAATAAAATTCTGATGGCTTGTATAAGAAATTAGAAGTTTGTTAAGAAATAATTTCAAGTTCAGAGATTATTCGTAAAAACATTTAACTCTAGGATCTCTAAATTCTATTTATCTTTGTTAAGAGTTTTAATACTGAAGTTACCTGGTTAAGGAATTACGAAATTGCCCTTAAGAGGTAAAAATAGTCCGAGTTGACTCTGAATGAGAAAGTACCCTGAGAATTCGTACCTAACCCGATAAATTATAGATTCAATTGTTAAGATCATGTATTTGTACAGAAAATTCCTGATAACATATTTGTAACATCTGAGAAGGCACTTGACCCAAAAATCTCTGAGTTATGAGGAAATACCTGAAGAATAATTTATCGAGGGTGCTATTTTTTCAGAATTGCTCGAAAAGACTGGAATAGATGATAAGTTTGTATTAAATAATAAGATCAGACAGAAAGGAAGGATTGAAATACTCTGTAACTGTAAAATAACCAAAATACCCTTGGAATGAAAATGAATCGATAATATCACCAAGCCCAAGAATGATTAGATATCCTCAAGCTCTAAAGGAGCTGAATTACCATTCAGTACCAAAATGACCAAAATACCCTTATAGCATAGAATAAGTAAATGTCTTGGATTAATTAAGAAATTCAAATAAACATGGATGTTGTAATGCTCTTAAAAGTTATGGAACACAGATTAAGCCGGTCAACCAATGCTAGTTCTATATCAGTACCTGAATGGCATAGATACCACTCGAATCCTTGTGCGTCTCCTCAAGTTTGGATTGATGATAATTCTGGAAGTACTCAGATCAGTTCAACTCTAGAGTGTATACGATACTAAGGAGTGGATATTCGTTAGACAAATCAACCACGAATACCAAATTGAACTGAACGAAAATACAATATGTGTCCAAAATTCAGAAACGTCTAAATTACTCTGGAAAACTCTTAAGTAATCGGGATAGACTTGACTACTAAATGAACTAAGTAACCTAAATGACTGAGGATTAAATAATTGATTTGGACGAGTCTTAGAAAATTGATGAACTTAAATGATGTATTGTCTTTATTAGTCATGAATCACGAAACAAGTACGTCAGCATTTCCTGATATTGTTGAAACATGGAAATGAAATAAAGACCATTGGAAGATCTATTTAGTGATGATTCTGAAGATGATCTATGGATAAGAATTTTTTGTATTAAAGAGTAAATACCCTAGAACGATAATGAATTGACTAGTCGACAAGCATTAGTTCTGAGAGCTGTTCATCTCGACTTGTTTGATAATCCGATCAATCGACATAGATTGTAAAGGTCCTGAATATTCGTTATCCCTTATCAGCTTAAATCACTCTGGTCATATCTGAAAACAAGTAGCTCAGATCTAAAGGATTCTGAATACCCTTCGATTAAGTCGAGCTTTCGAAAAATGTCCGAATAAGATATAATCCTGATAAATTATATTATGAATAAATGATGATTTCGTCAGTTAATGAACTATTTCAATAGTGATTCTAACTTCCGAAATTCTATCGGTATACTAAAGATTCATGTTTCTCTACCCGATAAGATTATCCAGTATCTCTGAATCATATCTAGAAACTCTAGTGTGTTCCCTAATCACATGAACATTTTATCTGAATTCTATTATGATACATGACCTGGATTCTGTTCTGATACCTGATCTGAATTATGTTCTGATACCTGATCTGAATTATATTCTTATATCTGACTTGAATTATGTTTTGATTTATGATATCTTCGTTTACTAATGGAAAATATTTTATGTGGGGGTGTTGATTGAAGGAGGTTACCATTACCGTTACTGTAGGCTCCTCTGCTTTGTGCTAAGGGTAAGTCCTTACTTGGTGTGTAGGTGAGTGTATGGGTATGGGTAACCTACACATTATGGAGTGTTCTATTGGAAGGATTATTATTGTTTTTGATAAAAATAAGTTTTAAAAAAGATTTGTATCTTTTCACTGGTTTTACGGGAACACACTAGATAACCTATTCTGATTTTATGAACTCAGTCATCCGAAATATTTCTCTGAACTTAAATCTTATTATCTGTTACTACCTGAGATATCAACGGGACCCAGCTTAGCCTAAAAATTTGTAGATGTCTGAACCAATAAGGAATTAAATGTCCATCTATATATGCACGTTCTTCAGCATCATCTGGTAGTATTGTATTAATGAGCTTCCCAAAGCTCACTCTGTTACTCACCTTTTCAGGTTACAAGAATCGTATCAATGCATCTATCAACATCAGTAATGAAGTTCTTCTGGCGTTGCTTACAGAGTATGGTACATGTGATTAGGGGGCATGTAGGTTGTATTTTGTTTAATATACGAGTCTGAAAATACTTTTTATTTTTGAATATTGATAAAGTTTACTTTTTTATTTATAAATGATTTTATGAGTTTACATGTTTTAATAAAAGTTTTAAATTTTCCGCTATTTTTAAGGTGGGTCACTCTGGTGGCTCTAATGTGACACCCCAGATTGGATCGAGTTACCTGCATCGGTCTGAGGGGGTTACATTTCATCTCTGGCTCTATACCCAAGCTTCGAACCCTTTTAAGTGGGGGTGAAAGCGACACCTTCATGAGAATTTATTCTCCCCATGGGCCTAACAAGTAACCTTCGGGATTCATATACCTTATGTCTTCATGTGAATTTATTCACCATGCGGGCATAAGGGAATGTATCCTCTCAAGTTTAACTTAGTCCACATGAGCTTGTAAAGGACTTAGGACTAAGGGTCTGGCAAGCCCAAGGGGCACCAGCAAGGAGAACTCGGGTTCCTTTTTAGAACCTAAATCGGGAGACTACATGGAATTAGAGCCTACCCTAAAACCTCATCTTAAACCCTAGGCTATTTTAAGACTATTTCCTGCTTTATTTTATGTTCAAAGCATGTGAACTAGAAATTCATGCGGTTAGGACTGGTTCAAAATTAACATGTGGGATAGAGATCATGTCTGGGTAGGAATAAGAAGCATGTGGGGTAGATATCATGTGGCGTATGACTTTTTATTTTCATTATTGTTTTGATTTACCTCACTAACTCTTTTCATTTTTGTTCTCTTTCATTTTTATCATTTACATAATTAAAAAGAGGTGTTGATCCACCAAAAACGTGTTTGTTAAACGTAAATAATTTGTATTAATGGACAAATGGATTATAATATAAGAGATGAAAAGCTCAGAAGTCTGTCTATGGTAAAAAAAGACTCAGAATGAACCTGGTTTACACCAAGCACATCAAAAGTCAACTTTTCCAAAACGGGTAGGAAAAACTTACAGGGGCAAGACAAGAAAAAGGTTGCTGACCTGAGGAGTCCCTTCATAGACAACAAGAACAAGATTGCAAAGCGATAGCTGAAACTAGAGGCCATTGTTGACGAATTCATGAAACAAACAAATAAACTTCGGATAGTTCTTATCGAAAGAGGGCTCCAATGGTGTTTTCGTTAAAGAACAGACTCAGCAGAGAGTGAAAGCCAGAGATGCAGCCATTCGAGACTTTTTGGAACAAGTACAAAAAGTAGCTCAGAGAGGTCGGAACGGTTCGACAAGGTATTCAACCAGTGACAGAAGAAGGCAGAAGATGAATCAATCTGACAGAAGCTGTTCGGGGTATACCTTTAAAATGTTTTTTGTCTCTTAAGAAATAACACTTTTGTCCCCAATAAGGATTATTTATAATAACAGACATATTTTTTATCAATGCCTCGAACATTTCATGCATCATGCATTTAGACATTTTTGCATTTTGTTATTTTCATTTCTTTACATTCATATTAATTAACAGAATAATGTTTCATCAAAAAAGGGAACAAATATTGGATATACCACCTCAAGCATTGGACACACCCCATCCACATAACACCCGCTCAAAAAAGAAGAAGATGGAAGCAAAATTCACACAACTCGAAGAAAACATGCTAAGGGTGCAAAGAGAGTTAGAAGATAAGACAAACCAGAACAATCAAAGTACTCTGGATACGATTACTAAGAGCCAAGAGTCCTTGGTTGATCAGATTATTGCCAAGTTAGCTGGCCTACATCAGACAAGTGTGCCTGAGGCAGGTTCATCGGAAGGGGTAACTATGCCACCTACCCCGCATGTGGTTGTCTCACCTAGAATCATACCAGAACTTCAAAGGGACTCATCTGTTGTAAAAGCGAAGGCCTCGTATGCTGTAAAGGTACAAACTTCTGTATCTAACCCTGAGAATAATCTAGGTGATTACCTTATAACGGATTTGGACGAAGAGGACAAGGCAAAGAAGATGGAGGAGAAAATCAAGCAATTGGAAGACCGAATGAAGGTAGTTAAAGGAGACCATGACTACTACGGTGTCGATACCTCGAATCTCAGTATAGTCCTAAACTTGGTTCTTCCTCCGAAATTCAAGTCCTCAGAATTTAAGAAATTCGATGGGAACAGTTACCCATCCACCTACATCACCATGTTCTGCCAAAAAATGACAGGATATGTAGAAAACGGCCAACTCTTGGACCATTGTGTCTAGGAGAGTTTGTCGGGCTCAGCCATCTGGTGGTACAACCACCTAAGCTGATCCCATATCAAGACTTGGAAGGATTTAGCCAAGTCATTTATGGAACAATACAAAAACGTCAATGACATGAGGCCATATTGAGTTATGCTACAAAGCATGGAGAAGAAGCATAACAAAAGTTTCAGGTAATATGCACAGAAATGGAGGGATTTAGCTGTGCAGGTTCATCCATAATTGGATGAGAAGGAAACCCAGAAGCTCTTCATGCAAACACTGAAGGTTCCTTACTTCGGACACCTGGTTGCAATCACATCCGATAATTTTTTAGACTTAGTCATGGCCGGGGAGATGGTAGAAACGACCATAAAGTAAGACAAGATTGAGGAAGAGAAGGCGAGCAAGAAACCTCCTATAAAAAGAGGGATAGAGAGATTAACAATGTCAACACATATAATGCCAATAAGGGTGTTACAATCTCCAACCCAAAATCAACTACAGATGTACCGTCAGGTACTTCTAGACAAGATTCCAGGGAACCCAGGAAAAAAAGGGAAAATAAACATTTTGACCCTATTCCCATGACCTACAAAGAGCTTTACCAATAACTTTTTGATACCCACGTAGTGTCACCATACCTGGTGGAACCCATGAAGCCCCTATACCCCAGGTGGTATGATGAGAATGCCCATTGTGAATATCATGGCGGTGTCCCAGGGTACACTATTGAGAACTGTTACGCATTCAAGAGAATCATGCAGAAGATGCGTAACAAGAATTGGATTGACTTCAACAACTCGGAGCCATCCAAATAAGAATGAAGATCATTTTATCATTTACAGTATTTTGTTTGAATTTTTTTTTCTTCTTTTCTCAGGTTTTTGTAAGGCTGTTTAAATAAATTTATATTACTTTAAAGACAGAGAACAATGAATCAAATTTGCAAACTTGAAATTCTTTGAATATCAACCGAATTAAAAACAACTCTATAAATGATTGGAGTTATAGTCCTTTAACAAAGTAACATGATTAAATGCTGATAAAACAAGGAATTTTGACCTTACTTCAGAAAGATACGTTCGACACCATACCATTCTCTTGCAAAGAATGAATATGAGGCTTGGTATTTAGGTATACATAGGAGTGGATAATATGGGGCATCTTTTGCATATGACATTACAATACTTTTGTTTAAGATGTTCAATGATGATGATGATCTTTGAAGATGGAATAGTCGAGTAGATAAATCTAGTTTAGGTCAGTTGCTTGGAAATTAAACTCTAAAGATGAAATTTATTACTTTCAACAAACACCAAGACTATAACAGGTTCTTCTTGACAATCTTAAGAAATTGAATCCGTAAATTGAGCTATTCCACTAAAGCAATTAGTTATAGAGGAAACTCGAAAGCCCTGGCTTTATGAATAGATTGTATTCAAACCATGATATTGCTCGAACACTTGGCAATTCGATGTTTGCTCCACTGTAATTGTCAGGTCGAAGACATTGTTATGAGATGAACCCTTCAGTTAACCTGATAAAAGTGATTATAATATTGAGTTGTCCCTCTTAAGCAATTGGTTAAACACCCCGGCTTTATGGATAAGAATCAACTAGCCAGACAATGACAAATTAAATTTATCTAAATAAGGAATTTCGGTAAATATGGATTAAGGGAATTAAGGAACACCTGTTATAGTCAATTTCATACGAGTACTCAGGAGTTTCATTTTTAGACCGAAATGGAATATTTCAGAAGACCGAAATAGAAGGTCTGATAATTGATTATGCTAGTTGCATCATTTTGTCCGCATCCGATTAAAATGTCAAGCCGAGAAAGAGGGGCACGTTGTGATGTTCAAAAAAGGAAATGAAATTTTGGTGGCCAAAATCTTAGAAAATAAGAAGCCAACATGAAACCAACTCATACATTTGTCAAAGAGCTATAAATCTGAAATCATTAAAAAGCTATTGATTCTTTTGATTTTCTGTGAACTCATGTTTATGATTTGATTCGATTTCCAACCTGAATTAAGGGACAATGTTTTATAGAATTCTTATATTCTCATATCCTTTCTTTTCCCTCCTAAAATAAGAGAAATGATAAAAACATTTTCAAACATGACAGTCTCAAATGTGAAAGGCTGTAATCCAAGAAGAAAATGGGACATGATCGATTCCAAGGACCAGATCGACAGACAAAGCACGAGACTCCATCCAGGAGATAAAACATAACTAATTCATATTGCATGCATCTTAGACATATTTAAGAGCATGACATTTATCATTTTTTAGCAAACATAATTTTTTGCAGCTTTTAGAGTCAAGTTTCAACTTCAACACGAAAGATACTCGATTCAAAATCACCTTCAAAAATTGATGGTGGTTGCTTAACTCAGCTGCGAGGAGCTACACCCAACCAATTTGACCTATTGAAAGATCGACAAATCTTAAAATCAAATTCATATGGGTTCGAGAACCAATTCAGAAAGGATCCAGTTCAGTTTAACTTAACGACGAGTGGCTAGTTTCCAGTTGATGTTTTCAAGCTAGATTTCAACTCCACGACGGATGATATCCGACTGACAAAATATACCACTTGGCTTTCCAGTGAAGGGGAGTCATTTAAAGAATTATAACCGGCTTATACTCGTGAAGGGGAGCCATTTTTCGCTTAAAGGAACTATTTGCAGCATAACTCAAGGCGAGAAGGGCTATCTGCCAGCAAAAAACCCTTCGAGTTCGATTACACTCAGCTCTAGGACATATCAAATTTATAACATAACTCAAGGTGAGAAGGGCTATCTGCCAACCAAAACCTTCGAGTTCTATTACATTCAACTCAAGGACAAATCAAATTTACAGCATAACTCAAGGCGAAAAGGGTTATCTGTCAATAAAAACCTTTGAGTTCGATTACATTCTCCTTAAGGGCATATCAAATGTACAACATAGCTCAAGGCGAGAAGGGTTATTTGTCAGCAAAAACCTTTGAGTTCGATTACATTCAGCTCAAGGGCATATCAAATTTACAACATAGCTCAAGGCGAGAAGGGTTATCTGTCAGCAAAAACTGTCGAGTTCGATTCCATTAAGCTCGATGACATATCAACCGCATCGTAGCAGTGAGGAACTACTTTCCAGTTGAAGCTGAGTTCTTTAAGTCAAGAAGAAGATCTGGGGCAATCTCTAAGCTTAGTACATCATAACTCAATACGAGAAGGGTTATATGTCAATGAAAACTTTCAAGTTCGATTTCATTCAGCTCGATGACGTATCAACTACTTTTCGGTTAAAGTTCAAATCGAGGTCTTTAAGTCAAGAAGAAGACCTGGGTTAGCTATGTTTTAGTGGCAAGAAACTATCTTTCAACATCATAACTTAAGTCGAGAAAAGCTATCTGTCAACGAAAACTTTCGAGTTCGATTCCATTCAGCTCGAGGGCCTATCAACCACATGGTAGTGTCAAGGAACTACTTTCCAGTCGAATTTTCAAACCAAGATCTTTAAATCAAGAGGAAGACCAATGTTTACTATGATTTGGCAACAAAAAGCCACCTTCCTATTCAAATTTCGAGCTACGGTTTCAATTTCATGAAGAATGATATCATTTAAGGCTGACTCGACTTCGCGACGGAGGAGTCATTCGTAACTCAATTTAACAGGGAGTTATTCCTAATTGCAATATCAGAGTCAATTTTCAACTCCACAAGGGGGGATATAAGACTCAGGGACCCCTTCATACCGAAGAAAAATTTGTGTCCTTTTATCTTTGTCCTATTTTTCGTTACATGAAAAAGGACAAACAAGGGCAGTTATAAACACTCATTTTCGTCTGGATTTTTTTTATTATATATATTAATAATATAGTATAACTTTTGAAAATATTTTTAAAAAATATAATATATAATTTTTAGAAAACTGTTTTAAAATCAGTTTTAAATATATATATATATATATATTATATAGTTTTGAAAACATTTTAAAAATATATATTATATACTTTTGAAAACATTTTGAAATATATATATTATATAGTTTTGAAAACATTTTGAATATATATATATATATATTATATATATATATATATATATATATATATATATATATATTATAGTTTTGAAAATAATTTCTGAAAAAATATATATAATTTAATTTTAAAATATTTTTGAAAAATACATATTATATAGTTTTGGAAATATTTTTGAAACAATATATAATATATTATTATTTATTTGTTTATTATATTTTTTTATTTTAATAATTCTTTTTTAAATTTAGTTCAGGTCCAAAATTAGGGTCCAAACAGTCCAAGGAGAAGCCCAACCGGGTAGGCAGGCCTGACCCAGCCAGTCAACCTGGATAGCCCAGTTTCATTAGGGTTACACATTCAGCATCGCGCCGCATGGGGAGAACAACCTACGCGCGTGGCGGCCACACGCCAAACAACCAACAGAAGTTCCTGCCGAAATCCCCAGGACTGAACCATCACGAAGTGACCGGTATCACGAACGGGAAGATCGGAACGAGCAAATCAAGTAACAACCCACATATCCCATTATTTTTGGGACCACAACAGCCGGCCATGGGGTTATAAAAACCTTGACCGAGAACAACTTCGAAACACAGAAAACACCAACAACCAAGATTGAAACAGAAACCAACATTGAAGAACCACAACACATAGAGAAAACCAAGCCAAAGAAATACGCAAAAAAACCAAAATCTGAGCAAAACAAAAAGCAGGCACGCCGGGGAAACGAAGGGTCTCATCGAGAAAAGGTAAAAATTGAGTGCTTTTCCCTAGATCTACACAGTTTGGGCTTGGTTTTGGTGATTTGGGGTTCAAATCTTACTTCGGGGTGTGTAACCCCCTAGACCCGGCCTATGCGTTTCGACTAAGTCTAGTGGATCACATTATGATTATTAAAGACATTTTCCGAAACCGTTATTCCATCAATATAAAATCACATTATAAATAACATGAAATTATAAACAAATTATACTATCAAAATCCAAATCGTAAATATAGTATCAATAAATAATAATTTAATTTAAAACATGTCTTCAAATTCAAAATCACAATAAACCGAGCAGTAATAGCAAAAGAGTCATCATTATAAAATCCGATATTTAAAATAAGGTTCATGTCACCAGAATAAAGTCAACTTGCAAGATAAAAACATTACAATCTGATTTACTTCAAGAGATATGTTGATCCTCCAAGTGCTCGAACCGAGGTATCTAACCAATAGTATCTGAAAGGGGGAAAACATTTTCAAAAGGTGAGCTAGGCTCAGTGTGTCCCAACATTTCCATAAAATCACAATAGGTACAAATCATAGTCCAGTAATCTCACAAATTCGTAAAAGAGTTTAACTTTTGAAAATCATAGTTTAAACCCTTTTCTGGTACACCATCAGTAGTTCCCAAAATTATTTTCCATATAGCTTACTTTATGCACATAGCAAAAGAAAGCCGACTTAAGGATAGGCTCTGAAGCTTGTATCCTTAAGCCCAAGTCAATAAGTCCATATAGTTTACCCTAAGCACACAGCAAAGGAAAGCCGACCTAATGAAACATCTTGGGTTAGGCCCATTTAGCTTGATCAGAGCTATTCCATCGTAATACAATTCCAAAATTCAATTGCACCGTGACATAAATTCCATAAATCCAAAAACATGGTAATCATATACCATTTCAAAACAAAAATTAGATAGCAGCCATATTCCATAAATTGTCACATAAAATTGGTGCATCCATAAAACAATAACCAATGAATTCGGTGTACCACATATTAAAACCAATAAAACAGTTCAGTAATAAGTAGGGAACACACCTCGACAATAGGTTCAAATAGCAAATCTACTGATTGCTGGTTTCACCACGCTCTGCTATAGTTTTCGAACGTGTGAATAATGGCACACGTGGTTTAACTGATCTAGAAGAGCTGGGTCGAGCTGTCGAACGATCCGGAGAGTCTCTTGTACCTTCAAACAATAATAATCTATCAGTCCCAAATCCTATTTAATTGTTTAAAACTAGACTTCTTAAGTATATAAGCATTTTTCGGGTTTGACTATCAATTTGGGGTATTTCGAGTCTGAATTTGGCCAAACGGATTACGGAATCGGAATCAGGACGTCGAAAAACATAAAGTATGACTTTTCGAAAATTCAGATTCTTGGTCAAAGTCAAAGTCAACCACTTTGACCGTCTATTTGGAGGCCTTCAGGTTTGAATTTGACAAAACGGACAGCGGAAACGGATTCGGCACGTCGAAAACTATCAGGATAGGTATACTCGGAAAAGATTAATGGTCATTTAATGCTCGGTCAAAGCCATTTTAAGTTTTGGTCAAAGAAAGTCAACGGTCAACGGTCGGTCAACAGTCAATGGTCGGGTCGGGTCAACGGTCGGGTCGGGTCAGTCGCTCGGGTCAGACCGGTCAATCTGGTTCAGACCGGTCAAACCGGTTCGAACCGGTCGAGACCGGTCAAACTGGTTATAACCTTTTGAAAACCGGTTAAACCGTTTTCCAGCAGCCACTCTCCCTACGCGGCGCGTGTGGCGCGTGAGGCGTCCAGGGCCCTAAAAATCCCGGAAAATTTTCTAAAAATTATTTTGAGCGATTTCGAGATACTTACAACGATCGGTTCAAATTTTTGAACGGCGGAGAGCTCAATTTCAAATCGGCCGAATCTTTGACTGGACCACCTCCTCACGCGTCGCCATCGACGGAGGACAAGGTTGACACCGGTGAACTCGAAACGACACAAGGAACACGATGGTGCAGGAGGTGTCGTAAACTGAGCAACGATCGGCGGTGAATTTGAGATTTTCTCGGTGATAGAGCTAAAAAAAACGTCGATGCTTTGACTCTAAATTCCCGACGTTTAGCAGCGTTTCGCTTCAATTAATTTAAGGGGATTGTTCCTGACTCGATAACGAACACGATGGTGGTTTCAATTTGACGATCGGATGTCGAACGGCGTCGGAATCGGACTTGAAAGTCGAGGTGCAGGAGGAGTGAAAGTTTAAGAAAAGCTTTTGTGTTTTCTTATTGAAATCAGAAAACACGTTAAGTTATAATCAAACCTGCCGACACTTTTAGGGGAAATTCAGGGCTTGGTCCTTGAATTTCCTTTACTTTGAAAATGGCATACAAGTTTTCATAAATTATACTTTAGTCACTTAATTTCACCCATTTTCACAATTTACCTCCAATTTCAATTAATATTATTTTGTAAATAGTCGGGTTGTTACAGGGTGACTAGGGGAACATTTCGGTGGGTTTTGATTTTTTTTCGGCCACCGGAGGCAGCGATCGGTGCGGCGGGTGGCCATCGAACGGTGGTCGGCCACTTGGGTGGGTGGAATTTGGGTGAGAGAGTTTGAGAGAGATTTTTTTTGTATGGGTTAAAATGAGCTTTTTTTTGGTTTTGGGGTATATTTAAGCGAGGGACCTCTTTGCAATTAGAGGATTCTTAAATCCTTTCCGCCGTCCCTGTTATTTTGAAGCACACTTCAATTCGATCAACGTTTGTAATTTTGCCTATGAATTTTCAATTTAATCCCTGTTTATATTTTTATATTTTGTGAATTAACTCCTAACTTTTTATTTTTCTCTTGCAGATCATTTTTAGTACCAATTTAGTCCATCAATTTCAATTTATTTCAATTTGGTCCTTTAAATTTTTAGTTATTCATTTTTTTTCCTTTTTAATTTAAGCTTTTTTTCATTTTAGTTATTCATTTTTTCTTTTAATTTTAGTATGTTTTATTTATTTTTTATTTATTTTTTTTTTTTTATTCATTTACTTTATTATTTTATCATCCCTTTTAATATTTTTTACTTATTTTATTATTTTTAAACTTTTTTCCTTTTATTTGATTTTTTTTTTCAATTTAACATTCTTTTCGACTTTTTCAATAATAATCTCAATCGATCAAAGGTAAGCAATTCGAATTGAATTTTTCAATTTCGATTTAAATTTTAATTTTCACAACGAAGACAACTGAAAAACTAATTGGTACTGAAAGGACAGTTCAAGAGTGTTAATCCTTCCTTAACTGTAACCGACTCCCGAACCCGACACATTTCTGGTAAAATGCAGATCAGGTAAGATGGTGTCCGATCAACCAAATTTTGTTAAAAATAAATTATCGGTGGTGGCTCTAACACATTTTTCAAGTCGAAGTCTAATTTCGAGGTTATTACTCGTCTATTGATTAGACTCTTCTATCTTTGGAATTACGTCATTTTGAATATGATTTCCTCCATCTTTGAGGTTCAACTTTTGGCTCTCTTTTAGAGATCTCACCATCACACATCTTATTTCCTTTAAATAATATGCATTTATTATAAAAGCATGAATGTAATTTTCTTGTTATCAATCA
This sequence comes from Hibiscus syriacus, assembly GCF_006381635.1. NCBI lineage: Eukaryota > Viridiplantae > Streptophyta > Magnoliopsida > Malvales > Malvaceae > Hibiscus > Hibiscus syriacus. The sequence continues at coordinate 2,975,435 of NW_024061878.1, read as the reverse complement.
AATTCACTTGTTTTATATATACGATATTTTCATGTATGTAGAATGTTGATCATCAATCTTTAAAGAAGAAACTTTGGTCCTCCTCTATTGATCATTTAGGAACCAGTTCAATATCAATATTGTAGTCAGTCAATTGTATTTTCCAAAGAAAATATTGTCATCAAATGTTGTTTCTATCTTCTGGTCGTGTATCTTCGTTTTGAAACAAGAACTATTATTTGTTTATGAAAATCTTCCTTGGATTCTTGCCACAATTAAATATAGGGTCTTGATGCCTCTTCCATCTCACTCAATTGGTTTATTAGAAATTTGTTTCAAGTCTTTGCTAACAATTTGAATAGTTTTCTTCCTCGTACCATTTTAGTCAATGATACCAAACTCAATTCGGATCATCAGGAGTACCGTCATTAGTCATTCTTTCTCTTTCCTTAGTTCGTTGGTAAGTAGTTTCTCTCCATGAAAATCTTTATACCAATATAGGCACTAGTCATGGGTTCTTAAAAAGTTTATTCAAACATTATTGCTCATTTTGAAGCCATGCTCTCTCTTGTTAAGATAACCATTTGCTTTAGGGTCTATCATGATGTCACAAAAATAAGTGAGAACTATTTTGTTCCTGAGTCTTTTGTTCTTTAATCTTTTGATATCTCAAGCTTCTAAAATCGAAATATCCACACTCGTTTTAGTCTGAAGACCCATTTTTATTTTAACTTATTATTATCATTATTATTAATATTATTATTAATAATTAATTAATTAATATGATTATTACAGGAAAAAAAATAACAAAAACAAACAAAAGTTTATACACCAAGCCCAGACAGATTCGACCAGGTTATAACCTGACCCGAACCCGATTTGATCACCCACGTGAAGTCACTGTAGCCTCCATCAACAAACTCCTGCTAACCCCATGTTGTTGCCTGTCTACCCCGATCAAATCAGCACCGTCTCCCCAAAAATCACTGCAGCACTCCACATATCCCATCAGCAGACAAATTAATATTTTTCTATCATGTAATATGATAAGAAGAAAAGCATAGAAAACTAGGGGAGGGGGTTTTAGGGAAAAAAAGGAGAGGCCTCTCTCGAAAAAAGCAGTGAGGGTGGAAGAAAATTAAGCAGATGTCTTGGTTTACAAAAAAGGGAGAACAACCGCAGTTAATTTGTAGTTCGGGGAGGGGAGACTCGATTCAAACCAAGCAATGTAAAAACCCTTCCCCTTTTTCGGTGTTTTAAAGAAAATCAATATAAAACAACATATTGGTTTTTTTCTTTCTTTTGTTTGTTCCAGTAGCATTTTTTTTCTTTTCTATCCTATAAGTTCGAAACCAAACATAGTAAAAGCAACAAAAAAATAGAAGAAGGGATTCTTACCCACTCGGCCGGCGGCATTCACGACGTTGGAGGGGTCTGTTCGTGAATCTGGACGGTGAGAAAGGAGAGTACACCACCACGAACAACATATTTCAAAATGGAGGTAATCAGGCGGCGGACGGCGGTGGATCGGATAGAGAAAGCGAATGGTTTTAGCTAGATTCATAGAGCTTGGGGTCAATTCTCACGAAAAAGACCCAAGATCGGAGACGGGGAGGCCGAGACGGACCTCCCGGTGTAATTTGGTGGCCATCAGCGACGTCATGGTACGGGACAGCTGGTGGCGACGGCAACCGGTTGTGATAAGTCACCGGCGTTGCCGGTTTTTTTAGAGAGAAGTCTCAGTTTAAGAAACCTAAAATGAAAAAATGAAAAAAGTTGATATTTATAGAAAACTTTAGGGGGAAATTGCACTTAGGTCCTCCTAAGTTTAGCGTGCTTTTAAAAAATAGTCACCTATAGGGGCTTTTTTTATAATTTACCCATTTATGATGCATGTTTTATAGTTTTGGTTCAATTGTTTTTTGGTCCATATACTTTTAGGCGTGTTTTACATTTTGGTCATGCGTAGTGACTGTTTAATTTTTTTAAATACTTAGGGACTAATTTAGTGATTTTACCTTTTTATTTTTCAATTGGTTTATTTTCTTCCAAGTCCCTGTACTTTATGCGTGTTTTCCATTTCAGTCACTAATTATTTTTTAATTTGTGCTATAATTTGTGCTTATTTCAATTTAGTAATTTTTATTATTGTGATTTATTCAAATTTTTCACTAGTTTTAATTTTTATTCATTTTAGACACTGTTTGGGTTTTGTATATCATTTTAGTATAATTTAGATATGATATCTTTAATTTATGCATTTTACTCACCCATTGATTATGATTTGGCTATGGTTTTTATTTTTTATTTCATTTAGTCCTTTTCTATTTATATTTTATCTTTGTGATTATTTTAATTCGAGTTTCTTATTTTAAATATTTACATTTTGTCCTGAATGATTAAAGTTTGGCTTATTTACGGTTGTAATGCTTAGATTGTGAAATATTTGCAATGGTTGCCTTTATTTTTGTTGAGTGTATATTTTAATCCCTAAAGTCATTATCTTTATTATTTTGATCCATCCTTCATATATTTTTAATTATTCGCTAGTTTTAATATTTTCAAATATTATTTAACTCGAGGAATTTATAGAACGTGCCTTACTAACAAGGAATGTGTTTCCAAGAATTGTTCGAATAAAATAATATATTTTTATTTTCGAATGAATTATTGTTTTAATATATTTAATATATTTATTTTATCTAAAAATTTGGGCAATATTATTTTGTATGGGGAATCCATAGAAATGCCCCCTTAACAGACAATGAATGTATTTCGAGAATTGTTCGCGCAAAATAATACCCCTTGTATTTTTCTAAAAAATGATCATAATTTAAATGTTATTCGAATTTGTCAATTTCAATATTTAGATATCGTATAATCGTTTAGGTACCGATCTCCGGCATTGTGGGGGTGCTAATCCTTCCCCAGACGTAATTGACTCCCGAACCATTTTCAAAATGAATTTCTGGTTAAACGCAGATCAATTTTTTATCTTTTAAAATTATTTTTCTTAAAATTATTTTAAAAGGTATTTTTAGGTATTCAACTTACCAAACCAAAAGGTCGATGGGACTCCGAAAATATTAATTTGTTTTATTTTGAAACCCAAACTTTTCCCAAGATTAAGTTGGATCGAACCCCACAATGAGCCCTAAAAAGCTTAAGGATCGTTCTGATAGCTTGGCGACTCCGCTGGGAACCTTAGAGAGTCAGGTCGTAATCGATTATATGTCATCTTTTTATTTGAAAATTGTAAATTCGAATGATATTTAAATTTTGATACTTATGTTTTGGTCGCATCGCATTGTACATCTTTTATTTATTAGTTGTACTAAAGTATGATTTGCATGTTTCAGATTAGTGACTTTTGTTTTAGTCTTTTAGTATTTTGGATCGAGGCAAGGGATTGTGAATTTCACCCAATCATGCCAGAATCGTTCGAATATTTAGAGCCTTCTAACTGTGCTATGTCCAGTTAGTAGAGGTGAAAGCTACGCTTACGAGAGAAAAATTATTTTTCTCCGCATGGGCTTTAGCAAGTAACCTATGGGGTACATATGCCTTGTGTTTACGAGTGAAATATTGAGTTTCCTAGCATGGACATGAGGAAATGCATCCATTCAAATAGAACTTGACTGATTTAAGCCTATAATGGGTGAGGATCGAGGGTCTGGCAGGCCCAAGGGGGTACCAGCAAAGGATAATTCGACGACCCTGTTAGTAATACTGAAATTCTACCTGTTTCGCACTGAATTTTGTCCGCGATTCTTCAAAAGTCACAAAGGCAAAATTCACTCTAAGTTTCCTCGAATCTATTTATTTATTTTGCGGAAAACATAAGAACTAGAAGAATATGCGGTTAGGTTCATTTTTTCCCAAAAAGCATGCGAACTAGATGGCATGAGGTTAGGATTTATATGTTGAACAAAGCATGGGGGTAGAAAACATGTCTGGGTAGGACTATTATAAAAGCATGTCAGGGTAGATACCATGTTTGGTAAGATTGTTCCTTTTGTAAATATTCTTCTGGTTTTTGGTTAAATAGTACTAACAATTTCTTTTGTTTTATCTTATTTTCTTTGCCTTATGTTTGCATTTTCATTTTCACATCATGATCAAACAGGGTGTTAATTCACAAGTGATTGATCTAATCAGAAGGCTTTCATATCGACATTAGAGTTCCATAACTAGATGGTAAACTCCATAAGGACGACAACTTACAAACAAAGTTGATCGATGATAGAGAATATCAAAGTTGATTAAAGACTCCTGTAAAATGAAAAAAGATCGAGATGGTATCAAATAGCCATATGATAGTTCAATCAAGAGTGAGAAGATCCTTCGTGAGATATTAAGGTCACTTTCCTCTTGGATAATCCCACGAAAATGGAAGTCTAGAGATCTAGCAATCACAGTAAGTGAAGTAAAACGAAGAAAGGCGGATCAACATTTTGAGAAGTCCAACAACTATAAAGACAAAAAAAATAAATCTTGAGAAAGGCCTAAATCGAGCAAATGAAGAAAATGAGGCTTGTCTGTCTAGTGTAAGGGGAACTTATGGTCTGATAAAGGTTGTTCTATGGTGGTTGCTTTTGGAATTAATACCTTGTGAATTTGCATTCGCATTTACATTATGGTTTTGTATTAACTTATTTTTATTACTTTTACAGTAATTCTTTTTATTTTGTATTAGTGTGTTTGCTTGCATCGCATGATCATGACGTAATCAAAAGGTGTTGATTTGTGAGTGGTCATCAAAGTAAAAGGTTTTAATGATGGACAAAGGGTTTTGTGGTTAAGTAAACTATAATACAGCTAGGGAATGGCATTTTGAAGAGACTCCAATGATAGTGGAGAGCTATGCACCCAGAGATCGTATGTCCAACGAAGAGAAAAAGGTGATAAGAGAGGGAGTAGACAACAGGGGTCACTAAACTAAAAACGATGATGAACAATGGATAAATAATAGCAAGATGCATGAAGGTCGAGCCAAGAAGTCCTTTTATGTTTTACAGGTTGTAGAAAGAATATGAAATACAGTCATGAATGATTTGGAAATATTCCAGGCGAGAATCAGATGTTGGATATGTCTATAGCCAATGTGGAAACTTTATACCAACGTCACCAGCGTGAGAATGATGTCGGGCTGAAAACCACTAGAGCTAAGAACAAGACATTGATGAGGATTATAGATGTTTCATGACCACAAAGGATTTCATATAAGGAAAAATGAAAAACTTTGTTTGCTACTATGAGAATTGTCACGTAAGATGGAAGAAAAAAACAACGTCATGCAAGAAGTTGTTGCCCAAGCAAGCAATGTGGCTCACAAATTGGTTGATTTAGCTAGCTTTGCAAGGAAATTGAAACATATTGACAACTCAACATCTGAGTATGAGTGGAAGTCAACTTGGCTTCTGAAAGAAATAGAAAGGTTAGGAGTTCAGGCTATCCATTGTATGTAAAGTTTGTTTGATATACTAAAACCCTTGTGTTCAATGAAAATTGTTTTAAGATGGTCACTCTGGAATGAAACCTCTTGCATAGATGGATTTACATTGCACATTTTGCATTTCCCTTTCTGTATTTTCGTATTCGTATGTGCATTTTTGCATCTTTACATTTACATACATACATACGTTATACATTGCATCTTAACATGCATTAATCACAAATTTTGGTATTACCGCACGAAGAATCTTGTGACAGTAATATTGAAGGTAAATTTAAGCCACCTCGTTTGTACCTAAAGAGTTGAGAGCTAGATATGAAGCTTAGGGCATGCCATTAAGAACTGTGGGGTGCTGAAGAGCAAGTTACAGGATCTGATCGATTCAGGAGCATTTTTTAATGAGCAAGTGGGGTATTAGATTGTAATAACCCTGAAGATCCAACCAAGCCCCAACATTTCTGATGAGTAATTAGGAATCCTAATTAGGAAAAGATCATTTCATTCCTCATGAAGCCCTACTTCACTTGCATTATCTTGTTTGAGTTTGTTTTTGTTCTTCCTTTCTTTGTTTACTAAATATTTAGTAAAAATGTTTGGTGATTGAGCTTATGCTAGTTTTTAAGGTCATGAGCAATAAATCAAAATTTAATCTTGAAGTTCTTTGAGTCCCAAGGGAATTAAATATACTTTTAATTTTTCAAGAGTTATAGATCTTTGGAAAATGGTAAAATTAGACCTTTCATATCCCATCCAAAGCTAAAAATACAATTACTCGATCTTTTTTACCTTAAATAATTCTTGGTCATTACCAAATTTTGACACTCCATTTATTTAAGACTCCAAGTCATACCTTTACCTTTTCTCGAGACACTAAATTCATACTTTTAACTTCTCGGGTAGAGTCATCTGTTTATAATAATACCTTCCCCCATACACATGACTTCAAAGTCACAATTTTTTTTCTTTTCAGATACAAAACCCTCATTTTTTATACCATTAAAATGAAATGCCTCAATGTGCAAAACTTTTATTTGCCCATGAATTTTCCTGCAAGAAGAGACAATATGAAGCCTCATGGATCAACTTGTTGAAGAGAATCTTGAGTAATTAGGGCATACTTGAAGCAAAAAGAAGAAAAAAAAGAATGATTTAAATAATTATATCATGCATTAATTACATTGTTTTCATGTAAATAAAAGTTAATCCTAAATATTCATCCCCCTAGGGATATCTCTTTTTTCAAGAACTTCTATGCATGAAACGACGAATGAAATTATTTCATTTATCCCTTTACAAAATGAGAAAATATATCCCTTGTTTCCCCCATTTGAGCCTGAATAATTTTTCTTCGGATTCAACCCTAACCAAGGATCACCCTCCACATTAGGGGCGAGGTGAAGGATATTTTCTCGCGGGAGTAAAGATCGACAATCCAATTTTGTTACAGGGGCAAATCTCTGTGAAATAAAGAGGAATAATAAGGAATCACAAAGTAGATCAAATGCAAAGTACTCAGAGATCAAATCATGTTAAGAACAACGAAAGAAGTTCCAAATATAAGGAAACAAAGAGGAAAAGAAGTTGCTCAAAGCAATTGGAATCCTAATCTCATCTAATAAATTCATAAAAATATAGAGATAAAGAGAAGAGAAAAGATAGAAAGAGAAAAAAAAGATAGAAGAAGAAAAGAAAGAAAGAAAAAATAGATGAAAAAGAAGAGAAAAAAGAAGAAAGAAAATAAATAAAGTATTTCAAGATGAGTGACTCATTGAGCCTCAACCAAAGGGTTGATCAAGTGCAATCATTTCAAAGATTCATATTCAACAAGAAGTGCGAGAAATGTTGAAGATTTAAGAAAATGGAAATGAACTCTAGGGTGAAAACCCCAAAAATGGGCAGTCTAGAGGGATTCAGAAAAAGAAAAAGAAAATTAAAGACATGTGGTAAGCAGATTCAATCCAAGCAAGGCAAGATTGAAGGCATCAAAACAAATTGATCATTGATTCAATTACCCTTAAACACTTGTTTGGACCTATTTATCCCTTTCTTTTATAACCATGAGCCATGGCCTATGTTACGTCCCTGAAAAGTCGATTCTAATCATATATGGATTTCTAAGTGAAAGAGACTATCTTTAAATTTCATTCCGTTTCTTAGGATTAATTTTTATTTGCAAAAATTGGTTTTCTAAAATCTTTAATGCATGATAGGAGAAATAATAAAGGGGGTTCAAGACGTAATTTATTTTAATAACGTCTTGAAGCCAAAGGAGGAATCGAGTTGAAAAGCTGAAAAGAGGCTTGAATATTATATTGTACAACGAAGACATAAAAGACGGTCTTACAAAGCTCTTGATGAAATACCACACATCCCAAAGGTGTTCCTAAGAGTTCGAAACCAATAAGTATCTCCAGAAGATGAGTATAACAACTACTTCTTCAAGTCAATGGAAGCTCAAAGTGACAGATATGTTGTAATAAAAAGTCCAACCTAAGAGACCTTACCTTTTCAACCTACAACTTAAATTTGTTAGTAAATTTGACACTTGCCAATGGGCTATGATTTTTTTGAAAGATTAAAAGTGTAGTTGACTTGTTTGATGTTTATTGAACTCTTGTTTTATGATTTGCCTCAATTGTGAAACCTAGAAATGTGCAATATTTTTCAAAAAATTTTATTAAACATTTTCAAAATTATTTTGATTGATATTTTTCAATTTTTTGGAATAAAAAGAAGAAGAAAAACATTTTCAAGCAAGGCAATATCTTTGGAGTAGGTCTTGGTAATTGGCACATGTCTCTCAGACACGGAGTTTATGCTTAGAATCAGTGTTGGAGCAAGGAAATGATCAATGTTAGGGCATTTTTGGAAGGCCCATATCATCTAGGAATACAAGATCATAATATTGACTGCAGCAAGAATTTGAGAGAGAAAACACTTCCTCTGAAATGAAGACGGAAAACAAAGACCATAGTAGGATCGTTCTGATCCTCTGAAGATTGAAAACCTAAGCTGACGAGTTGCTATAGGTTCTATGCAAAAATAACCAAGTAAAGGAAGACTGAGATCTCCACTTTGTTGTGAGAAGAAGATTAATCAACATTTATACATGCAAGAAATTCATGCATTACATTTAGGGATATTTAAGTTCATTCATCTTGTTATACATGTATACATGTTTCTTACAGGTTTTGCAAGAAAAGAAGAGAAAAAAAATTCAGAATCCAAGCCTCAAATAGAGGGAATTGCATTAAGAGTGGAAGAAACTCAAGAATTGAGTAGCCCAATGCACATGAAAATCATCATTTTTAGAAGTGGGGCAGGTTACCCAACTAACGCATTTTTTTGAAACTAAGTCTGATTTTCAGAGGTTTCCTGGCAGGATTTTAAATGAGTTTTCAAAGAAGCTAAGTCTTCTTTTCAAATGTTTCTGAACATGATAGAATATTTTAAAAAAAAAACTAAGCTTGATTTACAAAAGTTTCTTAATTAGTAAGTCTTTCGGGCCATCAGTAAGTCTTTCGAGCATGATGATTAAATCCTTCGGGTCATCTGTAAGTCTTTCGAGCAAGATGATAAGTCCTTCAGGCCATCCGTAAGACCTTCGGGTAGGATGTTTTCACATGAATTTGAAAAATGAGAAAGCGATTTCCAAAGTTTCTTATTTAGTATTTTCTGAAATTGAAATTTTTGAAAAGTAAGAAAGCGATTTACAAAGTTTCTTACCCAGTAAACTATTTCCAAATTAGTAAGTCATTCGGGCCATCAGTAAGTCTTTCGAGCATGATGATTAAATCCTTCAGGTCATCTCTAAGTCTTTCAAGTGGGATGATAAGTCATTCGGGCCATCCGTAAGACCTTCGGGTAAGATGTTTTCACATGAATTTGAAAAATGAGAAAATGATTTCCAAAGTTTCTCATTTAGTATTTTCATAAATTGAAATTTTTGAAAAGTAAGAAAGAGAATTTCAAAGTTTCTTACCCAATAAATTATTTTCTAAATTAGTAAGTCCTTCGGGCCATCAGTAAGTCTTTTGAGCATGATGATTAAATCCTTCGGGTCATCTGTAAGTCTTTCGAGCGAGATGATAAGTCCTTCGGACCATTCGTAAGACCTTCGGGTAGGATATTTTCACATGAGTTTAAAAAATCAGAAAGCAATTTTTAAAGTTTCTCATTTAGTATTTTTAGAAATTGAAATTTTTTAAAATTAAGACAGTGATTTCCAAAGTTTCTTACCCAGTAAACTATTTTCAAAATTAGTAAGTCCTTCAGGCCATCAGTAAGTCTTTCGAGCATGATAATTAAATCCTTCGGATCATCTGCCAATCTTTCGAGTAAGATGTTAAGTCCTTCGGGCCATCTATAAGAACTTCGGGTATGATGTTTTCCACGTGATTTTCAAAAAATGAGAAAGTGATTTTCAAAGTTTCTCATTTAATGTTTTCAGAAAATGAAATTTTTTAAAAGTAAGAAAGTGATTTCCAAAGTTTCTTACCCAGTAAACTATTTCCAAAATTTGACTATCATATGTTAGAGGAAAGCAAAGATTCTCATGCGGAGAAATCCATTCTTATCAGGAGCAAAAATTTGTTAGGGGTAACAAGAAATTGACACAACTCAAGAATTGCAAGAGTGCATGCTGGTGCAAACAAAATGAAGACAACTTAATCAGGAAGAGAATGAAGATTACTCTTGCAGCAGTTCTTACCACAGATCAAGAAAACATGCATTTATACATGATATATGAATTTGTGTCATTGCATCATACATCTTTTCATGCATACATAATAATTTTGATTTCCATCAGGAGAATACCTGTTAAAATGTGTCTTCAGAAATTTTTCTCTTTTAAGATGGTTTTCCCTTGAAGCTTCAACTTGACTCCATCACGAGGAAGATTCAATCTTTCAATGTTATTCTTGACTCCCTCGTGAAGAGGAGTCAATCTATCTTTGTCTTTATTGGCTTCCTCGTGAAGAGAAGTCAGTCTTTGTTATTTTTGACTTCCTCGTGAAGAGAAGTCAATCTTTGTTATTTTTGACTTCCTCTTGAGGAAAAGTCAATCTTTGTTATTCTTGACTTCCTCGTTAAGAGAAGTCAATTTTTATTATTTTTGACTTCCTCGTGAAGAGAAGTCAATCTTTGTTATTCTTGACTTCCTCGTAAAGAGAAGTCAATCTTTGTTTTTATTGACTTCCTTGTGAAGAGAAGTCATTCTTGGTTATTCTTGACTTCCTCGTGAAGAGAATTCAATCTTTGTTATTCTTGACTTCCTCATGAAGATAAGTCAATCATTGTTATTCTCATGAAGACAAGTCAATATTTTAGTGTTATCTTCTTTGACTTTCTCTTGAAGAGGAGCCAATAATTTATTGTTTTCTTTCTTGACTTTCTCACGAAGAGGAGTCAATATTTTAGCGTTGTTTTCCTTGACTCTCTCGTGAAGAGGAGTCAATCTTTCAGTATTGTTTTCCTTGACTTTCTCATGAAGAGGAGTTGATCTTTTAGTGTTGTCTTACTTGACTTTCTCGTGAAGAGAAGTTAACCTTTTTAATGGTGTTATTATTAACTTTCTCAGGAAGATGAGTCAACCTTTTAGTGATGTCATTCTCAACTTGACTTTCTCGTGGAGAGGAGTCAACTATTCAGTAGTATCCTTCCTCAATGTGACTTTTTCGTGTAGAGAAATCAATTTTTCTGTAATGTTGTCTTCAATCTTAACTCTCTTAGGAATTGTATCCTATAAAGTTCATTTTAGTCTTTCTTGAGTTTGTTTCCCTAGAAACCTCAACCCCAACTTCCATAAGACTCTAGAAATTAACTGTGTCTATTTTGGGTCGTTTCTGTGAAAGTTCTAATTTTGTCTTTCTTAAAGACCCTTCCACTTTCTCAAAAGATTAATGAATTGTATCATTGCACTCTTTATTCAGATTCGTTGCACTTTCAAGATAAATATTTTATAGGTTTTTCAAGAAAACTAAAATATTTATGACCAGCAGAAGTCATCAACCAATCCAAAATCCAAAGAAGGGAGATGTTCAAATGGCACTCGAGTCAAGGTAGATTCCCTAATCTAGTGGTTGTGAGACAAGTTCCCACAAGAGAAATGGATTCTCAAGATTCTCTCAAACTCTAAACTTTCGAGTATGATGTTTTCAAGTTCTCAAACATACACTATTGAATAGTAATGTTTGACTTTCAGATTCAATCTTCCCTGAATAGCAGTGAAGTGGATCAAAGATTTCTCGAGTCTGATCTCCCCTAAAGAGTAGCGGAGCAGATTCTTCTTCTTTCAGATTTGGCCTTCCTGAAGAGCAGTGAAGCAAATCAATTCTAATTCAATCTTCCCTGAAGAGTAATGAAGTGGATCAAAATTTCCTTGAGTCTGATCCCCCCTAAAGAGTAGTGGAGCAGATTATTCTTCTTTAAGATTTGGTCTTCCTAAAGAGTAGTGAAGCAAATCAAATTCGATTCAATCTTCCTTTTAAATCAGTGAAGTGGATCAAAATTTCCTCGAGTTTGATCTCCCCTAAAAATTAGTGGAGCATATTCTTATTCTTTAAGATTTGGTCTTCCTAAAGAGCAGTGAAGCGAGTCACTTTCGATTCAATTTTCCCTGAAGAACAATGGAATGAATCAACGTTACTCGATCTGATCTACCCTGCAGAAACAATGGAGTAGATCCCTTTATCAAATTTCAAAGCACAGAGATGGAACCGAACAAAAACGCATCGTCTTTCTATCTTTGTCCAATTCTTATTAACACAAGAATGGGCAAAGAGGGGCGGCTATTGACACTCGTTTTAATTCGAAGACTCGTTTTTATTTTAACTTATTATTATCATTATTATTATTATTATTAATTAATTAATTAATATGATTATTACATACAAAAAAACAAACAAAAGTTTACAACACCAAGCCTAGAGAGATTCGACCCGGTTACAACCCAACCCGGACTCGGTTTGATCACCCACGTGAAGCCACTGTGCCATCACTATAGCCTCCATTAGCAAACTCCTACGAACCCCATGCTACTTCCTATCTACCTCAATCAAATCAACACCATCTCCCCAAAAATCACTACAACACTCCACATCCTCAATCAGCAGACAAATTAATATTTTTTCTATCATGTAATATGATAAGATGAAAAACATAGAAAATTAGGGGAGGGGGTCTTCGGTTTTAGGGGAAAAAAGAGGGCTCTCTCGAAAAAAAATAGTAAGGGGAAAGTAAATTAGGAAGAGGTCTCGGTTTGACAAAAGGGAGAACAACTACATATAATTTGTAGTTTAGGGAGGGGAGACTTGATTCAAACCAATTAATGTAAAAACCCCTCCCATTTCCAGTGTTTTAAAGAAAATCAATATACAACAACAGATTGATTTTTTCTTTCTTTCGTTCATTCCAATAGCATTTTTTCTTTTCTATCCTACAAGTTCAAAACCAAACATAACAGAAGAAAAAAATAACAAAAAAGAGAGAAGAATAGATTCTTACCCACTCGGCCAATGGCATTCACGACGTTGGAGGGGTCTGTTCGTAAATATGGACAATGATAAAGGAGAGTACACCACCACGAACAACATATTTTAAAATGGAGGCGACCAGACGGTGGACGGCGACGGATCGGAGAGGGGAAAGCCGAATGATTTCAGCTAGATTCATAGAGCTTGGGATCGATTCTCGATAAATCGACCCTAGATCAAAGACGGGGAGACCGATACAGACCTCTCGGTATAATTTGGTGGCCATCGGCCATCGACGAAGGCTGACGACGACAACCGGCAATAGTGAGTCACGAGCATCGCCAGTTTTTTAGAGAGAAGCTAGAGTTTATCTCTCTAAAATTTTAAAAAAAATGAAAATGAAAAAATAAAAAAATAAAAAAAAATTGATAATTATAGAAAACTTTAGGGGGAAATTACACTAAGTTAGACGTGTTTTACGTTTTGGTCATGCGTAGTGACTGTTTAATTTTTTTAAATACTTAGGGATTAATTTAGTGATTTTACCTTTTTATTTTTCATTGGTTTATTTTCTTTCAGGTCCCTGTAATTTATGTGTGTTTTTCCATTTCGGTCATTAATCCCTTATTTATTTATTTTCTTTAATTTTGTGCTATAATTTGTGCTTATTTCAATTTAGTCATTTTATTATTGCGATTTATTCGAATTTTGTCACTAGTTTTTATTTTTATTCATTTTAGCCATTGTTTGGGTTCTGTTTATCATTTTATTATAATTTAGATATGATATCTTTAATTTATGCATTTTAGTCACCCATTGATTATGATTTGCCTATGGTTTTTATTTTTATTTCATTTTAGACCTTTTCTACTTATTATTTTATCTTTGTGATTATTTTAATTCGAGTGCCTTATTTTAAATATTTAAATTTTGTCCTAAATGATTAAAGTTTGGTTTATTTACGGTTGTAATGCTTAGATTGTGAAATATTAGCAATGGTTGCCTTTATTTTTGTTGATTGTATATTTGAATCCCTAAAAGTCATTATCTTTATTATTTCCATCCATCGTTCATATATTTGTTAATTACTCGCTAGTTGTAATATTTTAAAATATTATTTAACACGAGGAATTTATAGAAACGCGCCTTAACTAACAAGGAATGTGTTTCCAAGAATTGTTCAAAAAAATAATATATTTTATTTTCAAATAAATTATTGTTTTAATATATTTAATATATGTATTTTATCTAAAATTTTGGGCAATATTATTTTGTATGGGGAATCCATAGAAATGCCCCCTTAACTGACAATGAAGGTATTTCGAGAATTGTTCGCACAAAATAATACCCCTTGTATTTTCTAAAAATTATCATAATTTAAATGTTATTCGAATTTGTCAATTTTAATATTTAGATAACGTATAATCGTTTAGGTACTGATCTCGGGCATTGTGGGGTGCTAATCCTTCCCCACACGTAATCGACTCTCGAACCCTTTTCAAAGAGAATTTCTGGTTAAACGGATATCAATTTTTTATCTTTTAAAATTATTTTTCTTAAAATTATTTTAAAAGGTATTTTTAGGTATTCGCCCTACCTAACCCAAAGGTCAATGGAGACTCCGAAAATATTTATTTATTTTATTTTGAAACACAACCTTTTCCCAAGATTAAGTTGGATCGATCCCCGCAATGAGCCCTAAAAAGCTTAAGGATCGTTCCGACACGAAAGATATTTTAATTGTTTTTGCATTGTTCCTTCTTCTTGCTTCAACTTTTGTGTCCTGTTCCAGTTTTATTTCTAGCAATTTTGAGGTAGAATAGGCCTCGTTAGCTTCATAAAACTCCTTCAATCTTGAGAGTTAACAACGCGTCGTTTTGATTTCAAATAATTTATCCTTAATCTCAAATAAAAATAAAATAAAAATAAGTAGAATAGAGAGAGTAAGGGTCGATCCGTAGAGAATATTAAAATTGTCGATGAATTGGTCTTGCTTTTGGGGCTAGGCGTGAATTGCAAAATAAAGCAAAAAAGTAGGCGTGAATTGCAAAATAAAGTAAAAAAGTGGGGAGGTTTTGTTTGAAGAATTAAAGAAAGTTAAATTGAAATAAGGTAAAAAAATCTAATTGTAAAAATCAATCTCTAGCTTTTGCTTTGCCTCAAATTTCGTCGATCATCAAAACAGATCTTAGCTTCGGATTCATGCCGGTTATAATCTATAGGGCCCAACCCCTATAACTTATTTTTCCCTCAATTGAACTGACAATCCAAAATAATTTTTGTTTGTAAGTCCTTATTTGGACTATTCACAACAATCGATATTAGCACCACTTGATTTATATTTTTTGGAAAAACCCGACTCTAATAGTGTCTCGCTAAGAATTGAATTCGATATCAATTTCTCTTAACGGACCGTCTCTAAGTGTGTTCACAAGAAGTCAAATGTTCTACAAGCTGATCCTTTATCCCAACTATCAATTGAAAACATAATCAATCCAATGTGCACTTTTTAAAAAGTAAACATTTTTTATTATAAAAGGATGGTCGATTACCGATCCTCGATTCTAAAATATTGAGAATGTAACCTGAAGGGTATTGAGTGCTTTCAATTCTCACGATCGAAATTGAGTCATCGCTTCAACCTTTGGCTATGGAAAACATAGCTAAGTATGAAAGAAATCATACTTAGCATTTTCAAGAAAATAAATAGAAAAACTTGAAAAGTAAAAACTTAAAAAAAAGTAAAAAACTTTATAAAAGAAAGAAAAAGAGAACAAAGAAATTCAGAGAATTTGATATATCTCAATTGTGTTTGAAGCTTACCCAAGGTGGATATTTATATCTTCCTAAAAACCCTAAAAATGCTCAAGATAATTCCTAAAATTTACAAAATATATTTTCCTAAAATTGTAAAAGATAATTCCCTAAATTGTTTGAATAAAATCCCTAAAATAAAGATAATTCCTAAATTTGAGTTCTGAATTTGCGGCTAAGTCTTCTGCTTTCACAAAAATGTTGATAGACATTCTAGAAAATGCTGACTAGTTGCCACGTTAGCGGATTCATGCCCCATGTCATGCCAACTGGTTTACCCTTTACTCCAGAAAAATAAAAAAAAAATCAGAAATCCACCCTTTTTAGCATAGGTTCTGGAATCCAATGTCCTGCACAGAAAATAAGAGAAAATGCCCAACTTAGCAACATAAACAGACAAATCAAGGAGTAATTAATAATAAAATAATAACAAAATTAAGCACTCATCAAACTATGCCTCACTCATTTAGTTCTTGTCCTCAAGTATTTCTCAATCAATGAATCAAAATTCTCAAATTGCCATCTAAATTTCACAAAATTCCCAAGTCTTCCAAGTAAATCAAAACCATAGCAAATGATAAAATTCAAGAGCAATAAAGAAAAATGCACAACTAAAAGCAAGTTAAAGCAAAACATGATATTCCAATTATTTGTCAATATCAAAGAAGCAAGACATAGTACCTTACAATGGTTCACTCATTCCGTTCAAGTGTTTCGGGTAAAAGAACCTCTCAAGCCTAACTAATCAAAGCATTACCATAGGCTTGTAACTAAATTTACACTCCACTACTAAGTATGAACTTGATACAATAGTCAAGAGGTCTTTAAAGAAAGGTTGTAATGGGGTTAAGGTTCAGGTAGGATAAAGGCCAAAAATCGGGTTAAAAATTCAAGGCAAAGAGATGATCATTCCAAAGGATTATTCAAAGGGAAATAAAAAATGAAAGAAAGGAAAACAATAAATCAAATAATCAAAGCTTTATTGACTCTCTTTTTTCTTTAAATTTTTCGTATTTTTTCTATTTATTTTGTTGTTGTTCGGTTTTTTTTCTGCACTGTATTTTTCTGCTCATTTGAATATGCATTGCTCTATTCGAATTTTTTACACTGAATTTTCTCACAAATTTTCTACATTGTTCGAACTAAACTGCACTGTTTTTTTACTGTTCAAATAGTATGAATTTTTTGGACTGTTTTTTCGATTCTACACTATTTTGAACAAAAAAATTTCTTTTTTTCGCACATTCCTTTTTTTTCTTCTACTTTTTGTTTCAAAAGAACCTCACCTTTCTCCAAAATGGTAACAAAAAGAGGGAAAACAAAATAAAATATGCTTGGGTTAATGATGGGTTAATAAAGAAAACGATACAGCTCAAAATTGGCTAACTAAGGGAAAGATAAACAAAAGGGTAGCTATTTTTTGAGAAGAGAAAGGGGTTAAATCCTAATGCCTCTATCACACAAAAGCATCATATCCAATCGTGTAGTCTCGAAAAGCATTATGCTATAATTTCTAGAATGCAAAGCAAGATTCAACCAACAAATTAGGAACAAATTAGGCTCAAATTAGGCTCGAAAATCGTGTAGTCGTCACACTCAAATTAGGCTCAAAACTCACATGAAAGGATAATTGCACTAAGTCATGCTATCAATTCAACCAACAAATGCATGGAATGTCAAAAATTCTAAGTGAAAATTCAATTAATCATGCCAATTGCTATCATGCTTCCTAAATTCCAATAAAAGCAAGATTAAAATAAACAAGGAAAATCAAGGATACAATTGAGATAGGCAACAATCAATTTCAATAAATCAATTCAAGAAAAATTCAAATCCAACCAATTGAACAAGCAAAGTGAAATTTGATGCAATTTCTACCCCTTCACTTAAATCATATTGTCCCAATATGAAAATTAAATGCATAAGAGAGGAAACGGAAATACTCCCCTATTTAACGTTAATCACAGCCATGGTTGCGTCGAGATGGGCCTGGGAGAAGGTAAGAGAGAATCTCGACGAGGTTCATCTAGATGGAATCAAGTCGTTTGTGCACTTCATGAAGCTTGTTGTGCACATCCGATTGCGGATACCCCTCCGATGCTTCATTTGCATTTCCCTCTGAAGAAATACGCGCACTTTATTCGAGTTAATGATATCGGGAAGAACAATGTGTGCGCATCGGGAGTACCGATGAGAAGACCCATCGAGTCCAAGAGTCGTGCATCTAAAAGATCCATTGCAAAAGTATAAGTAAAATGTGAAGAATCAAAGGTCAATGGAAATAATCGAGATGCAAGATTAGTAATATAAGGGCCGAGAATTAATGGTAGATCGGATCGCACAACTCGCTCGAAAGTACGCATGAACCAAAAGCCTAAGTTTACCTTCGTATCAGTTTGCATACACCATAAGAAAAACAATTCGATCTTAGTTAAACAAGACGTAGTATCTTTACGTCCGAAGTAGTTGAATGCTAGAAACCGGTGAATGTAGCGTAGAGCAGGATCGTGAATATGACATCCATTCGTCATCCTGGCATTGTATTGAGCATCAATCAAACTTGTAAGGCCTCACAAGTGATGTTCGTATCAAATTCCTACGGTATCTCATGCAAAGCAGTTAGATAATCATGGTAGTAACATCCGCCATGAACCCCATGGAAAAATTAAAATCATATAAAGACATCAAAAAAGTATTGTCCAAGCAACAAAAAATATATAACATTCGTCGATTCATTAGTTACGACACGATGAGGAAAAGATGTAAACGTAGTATAAAATTCAAATACCAACTCATAAAATATACTACGTCTAATTTCATAATATAATGTCCAACCAATCGAATTGAAGTAATGTATAACTGATTCTCGTAAGTGCAATGAATCAAGAGTATGATCGGGAATAAATTTACAAACCTAAAACTTACGGTGGCGTATGCTATCGAACTGCCAAGCTTCTTCATCATCAAAGTCTAAATAGCCACAAAGAACCTCCTCAACTGGAACGGAATAGGTGCGCCCACGATGATGACGTTCGAAATAATGTGCATATTTATGTGCGGCTACTCTGAGTATTAAGGAAAAGGTGACGCGCGATATGATGATGGAGGTGTTGGAAATCTGCTCTTAAAATCTTCTAAATAACCAAAAACATGTTGACACATTAGTAAAGGTTTAATATCGACAGGTTCAGCATTTACCTCGGGTTGTTTGAGTACTGTTGTATAAGCAGAAAAAGATGGAGCGGCTTCCGGTATTTACTAAGAAAAGGATCCCTACAACATGGAATAAAAGGTAGGGTTTGATGATGATGATGGGCAGTTCTGGTGAGGTCCGGATAGACCAGAGAACTGTGCGGTTGCATAACAAAATTAGTATATGAGTAGGCGGCCGAGGGTGCGATGGTGGTGGAACATGGACAGGCTCGGGAGAGGGGAAACGTGCTTGAGGCTCAGGCACACATTATCCTCCATGATGAGCAGCAGGCGATGGGGCACGAGAGTGTGGTGGTTTTTGGTAGTGCTAACCTGCGTCGACCTTGGTATGGGGGATGTGATCGCGCATCATTTAATAAAACGGTGTGCATAAGAGAGGAGGCCTTTAGGGGCTATTTTCACTCGATATTATCACTTCAGTGGCAGAATTTTCACCACGTTCGATCAAATATTTATGCTTCACTTCATCCTAACTCAATTATGAATAACAGAGTACCTTCAAAAATTAAAATTATGGTTAAATCATGAAATAAAAATTAAAATTAAAAGTTGAAATAAGCTAAGAAAAATTAAAAAAAAATGGGTTGCCTCCTATTAAGCGCTATTTTTAACGTTGTTAACTCGGTGACCTTTGTCCTAAAACATGGGTTCCTCCAATCTAATTTCTTCAACTAAACCAATCAGAGTGTTATCGTAATATCGGTTCGATCTTTGGCTGTTAACTTTAAATCGAGCTCCTGAATCTTCAAGCTCAAATGCGCAATGAGGAAATAATTGATTCACAGTAGATGGTCCGAGCCACTTTGATCTAAGCTTACCTGCAAAAAGTTTAAGTTTAGAATTAAATAACAAACTTTTTGATCGATAGTAAAATATTTAAAAGAAATCTTGCAATCATGGAATTCTTTTGTTTTTCTTTGATGATTCGAGCTCTATCGTAACCATTTCATCTGATTTCCTCTAATTCTTGAATATGCAATTTTTACGCTTCGTCAATCGCTTCAATCTCCATATTGCGTTGTTTAACCGTCCAATAAGCTCGATGCTCCAATTCAATCAGCAAATGGCATGGTTTACCAAAGACAAGGTGGTAAGGAGACATTCCAATGGAGCCTTTGTAAGTTATTCAATATGCCTATAGTGCATCGGAAAGCTTGAGACTCCAATCTTTTCGATCCAACTTGTTGATCTTCTCAAGAATTATCTTGATTTCACGATTCAAAACTTCCACTTGCCCATTTGTTTACGGATGGTATGCCATGATAATTCTTTGAGTTACTCCAAATTTCTTCATGAGTGTCTCAATAACCCAATTGATGAAGTGAGTCACTCGATCACTAATAATCGCCCGGGGCGTGCCAAACCTGGAAAAAATATTTTTTTTTTCATAAAATTAATCATGGTTCTAAAATCATTATCTATTGTATCCTTAGCTTCTACCCATTTAGAAACATAATCAACTGCTAAAATAATATAAGTGTTTCCAAATGATGAAGTAAAAGGACCAATATAATCAATTCCCCTATACATAAAAAAATTCATATGTATGAATCGAATTTTGGGGCATTTCATTCCTTTGGCCTAAATTTCATGCACGTTGACATTGATCACAAGTTTTACAATATATAAATATCACGAAGATCGTAGGCCAAAAGAAACCACGATTCTAAAATTTTATGAGCATTTCGCTTTGGTCCACAAAATGACCGCCATGGGAATATGAATGACAAAATTTCAAAATTGAATTTATCTCTTCTTCGATGATGCATCACCGAATTACTTGATCAGAGAAGTGCTTCCAAAGTTAAATATCATCCCAAATATAAAATTTAGTTTCCCTTTTAATCCGATTAATTTCTACTCTTGGTAAATCTAATGTAATATACATGTGGAAAAATAATTTACCATATCAAATGGAGTAATGCTCTGCGCCAACATCATATTTTCTTCAAGAAATTCTTCGCTAATCAGCGAATCGAAAGTGGAAAGGGGTACGCAAGTAATGTGATCTGCTATTAAGTTATCACAACCCTTCTTATCTTTAATCTCTAAATTAAATTCTTGAAGGAACAAGATCCATCGAATAAGTCTCGGCTTCGATTCATTTTTGCTTATAAAATATTGTAACGTTGTATGATCATAAAAAATAATTATTTTAGTCTCAAGCAAATACGATCTAAATTTTTCTAAAGTAAAAATTATGGTAAACATTCTTTTTCTGTCGTAGAATAATTTCTCTGCGTCAAATCCAAAGTCTGAGATGCAATAGGCTATGATGTGCGGCACTTTGTCGATCTTTTGACCAAGAACATCGCCAAAACTTGTGTCTGATATGTCACATATGAGCTCGAAGGGGTAATCCCAATTTGGTGGTTACACAATTGGAGCCGAAATGAGCTTATCTTTCAAGATATTGAATGAATCCTAGCAGTCCAGATTAAAGTTGAATACTTGATCTTTTTGAAGCAAATTGAATAATGGTCGCGCTATCTTTAAAAAAATCTTTAAAAAATATGTAGTTAAATCCTGCATGGCCAAGAAAATATCGTACTTCCCTTACTGTTGTGGGGTAAGGGAGTAAACATATAATATAGGTCTTGGCTTTATCAACCACAATTTAATCCGAAGAAACAATATGGCCTAGAATCAACCCCTTATCAACCATAAAATGACAATTTTCATAATTCAATACGAGGTTGAATTATAGGCATTTTTTTAATACATTAGTTAAATTGATAAGTCATTCATCGAAAGAGTTACCGTATACCGTGAAATCGTCCATGTAGACCTTAATACATTTCTCAACGTAATCCGAAAAGAAGCTAAGAATACAATTTTGGAAGGTGGCAAGCGCATTGCATGGTCCGAAAGGCATTTGCCGTTAAGCGAACATTTTGAAGGGACATATAAAAGTCATGTTTTCTTGATCTTCTAGTGCCACCGGGATTTGAAAGAAACCTAAGAATCCATCATGACAATAATAGGGACTTTTAACGGCGAACCGTGTTATCATTTGATCTATAAATGGAAGAGAAAAATAGTCTTATATAGTTGAAGAGTTCAACTTCCTGTAGTCGATGCAAACTCGTCATCTATTCTAAACTCTAGTCAAAACTAACTCACTTTTTTGAGTTC
Source organism: Hibiscus syriacus (assembly GCF_006381635.1). NCBI lineage: Eukaryota > Viridiplantae > Streptophyta > Magnoliopsida > Malvales > Malvaceae > Hibiscus > Hibiscus syriacus. Next base: position 2,953,364 of record NW_024061878.1, on the reverse strand, counting down.
TTAATCATCATAACTCCAGTTTTCTTTGGGACAACATGGATCGGCCTTACCCAATTACTATCCAAAATTGGGTAAATCACATCGACATAAAGAAGCTTTTGTATCTCTTTTTTCACCACTTCTATCATTGGTGGATTCAATTGGCATTGGCATTCTCACATCGTCTTAACACCTTCCTCAATTTTTATTTTGGGCATACAAATTGAGGGATATGACCCTTAATGTAACCCTCAGACCGATGCGGGTGACCCGATTGATCTAGGTGTCACATTAGGGCCACCAGAGCAACCCACCGAAAAAATATCAGAAAAATTAAACTTTTTTAAAACACTTAAAATCATAAATAATTTATAAATACAAAAGTAAATTTATCAATATTTAGAAATAAAACAATATATGAATCAGATATAAAAATAAATACAAGATATATGCCTCCTAATCACATGCACCGTACTCTGCAAGCAACGCCAGTGAAACTCCCCTATTGACGTCGATAGTTGCACTGGTTCAATTCTCTTAACTTGAAAAGGTGAGTAACAGAGTGAGCTTTGGAAAGCTCAATATACAGAACTACCAGATGATGCTGAAGAACATGCAGAATAGATAAGCATATGTTTCCGTATTGGTTATACATCTACAGACTTTTAGGATGAGCTTAGGTCCCACTGATATCTCATGTAGTAACAAACAGTAAGCTTTCAGTTCATAGGGAAATATTTTGGATGTTTGGGTTCAGGAGATAACAATAGGTTGTCTAGTGTCCTACAAAACTAGTGAAAATGTACATCATTTTTAAAACAGTGGCAGTTTAAAACGTATCTTTAAAAACCATAGTAAAACCCTCCAACCGAACGCCATACAGTTCCCAAGAACTGCATAACCTAAGGGAGCACCTTGGGGCCTAAGATCCTTTCCAAGAAAGTTCTCGGGGCCACGGGGCCTACCCATGAAAGATCTCGGGGCCGCATAGCCTACCCAAGGGTTGCCTTAAGTCCATAAGGAATTACCTGTCGGTGATTAACCTATAAAAGGAATTATCAGTTGCGACTGAACCTGCCAGAGATAGGAAGGGAGCACCTTGGGGCCTAAGATCCTACCCAAGAAAGTTCTCGGGCCACGGGGCTACCCATGAATATCTCGGGGCCGCATAGCCTACCCAAGGGATGCCTTAAGTCCATAAGGAATTACCTATCGTGATTAACCTATAAAATTATCAGTTACGACTGAACCTGCCAGAGATAGGAATTACCAGTAGGTGCAGAACCTATACAAGAATTACAGTAGCGACTGAACCTGTCAGTCTTCATAAAGATCCAAGAGTACCCCAAATAAAACAATTTCATTCAGTAACTAGATATCAAATCAGAGCGGATCAAAACAGAAATCATAGAAACATCTATGTGATCAGGGAACACACTAGGGTTCCATATATTATTTGGAGATACTGGATATCTTATCGGGCAGAGAAACACGGATCTTTAGTATATTGATAGAATGCCAGAAATTAAAATCACTATTGAAATAGTTCATTAGCTGACAGGATCATCAGTTATTCAGAATGATTTATCAGGCTCATATAGTATTGGGACATTTTCAGAGGCACTAAATAATCATCAGGCATTCAAACTCCTTTGCATCTGAGTTACTTGTTTTCATATATGACCAGTCATTTTATTATTCAGGAAAATCAGAAGCATTTTGGGCATTAAATTCTTGTAGGATTCAAGTGATTTGAGTTTATGAAAGAAACGAAGATTCAGGGCATTACGATTTGTCGACCTATCGGAATATCGAGTCACCCGAACTGTACAAGTCCCATCAATGATACCTGTCAACTGTCAAATCGTTGCACTTCCAGAGTATTCACTTTTTTATACAGACAATTCTTGTCAAATTGATCATCTTCATAATCATCGCGGAAAGGATCTTAGGGGATGGTACATCATGTAAGTTCGTCAGCAATTATAGGCTTATCCAAGTCAATCACTTAACCCTAGGTCATGAGGGTACTTAGGTCATATAATATAGTATTTTTGGTATTCGATGTTGATTTGTTCATTTTAGATTTGAGGGTATTAGTTATTCCAGGGCATGGACGTACTTTTAATCATTATACTTCAGGGCATTCCAAATAAATCAGAAGTTTAATCGTGATTCCAAGATTCTAATGGATCATGATATAAGTTCTCAAGTCGTCTCCATTATCATAGTCTCCATATTTCTTTTTACTCTTTAAGGGTATTATCGGCATTTCATTCATTTGTCAGGGCATTACTTCGGTAACTTAGGCTTGAAAGTATTCTAGTTCCATTAAAGTTTCGGAGTACTTTGCTCATTTGCTCACTGGAGGTTAATTTCACCACTAGGGGAAGTCTTGGTCATTTTTCAGTACAAGGGCATTTTCATAATTTTATCACATGGTGTTAATTTTGGTGATTTCATTCCAAATGTTCCAATATTTAACCTTTAATGAGATTAATCAGAATTTACGTGTTCTGAGATTTATTGATTTACTGATTAAATCATTGAACTGAGGTTTATTCCCGATCAATCTACCTATTCTTTTCTGAGTCGTTTTGAGGCTTTTACAGTGTTCCGTCTTTATTCCAAATTTAATTTGATCCAGTATTAACTAAATATCATGGAGCAATTATATTCATTCATACAAGTAGCAATTACAATGGCTTCCGAAAAGTATACAAATAGTAGTAGAGTATTACCTTGATTTTCGTTCCATATCAATCGACCCTTTAAACTCCATTTGATCACTCTTGAACTTGAATTCAACATAATAATTCCTCGGATACAAAGCAACCGAATTTATGTCAGAACTTAACTTAATTTAAAAACCATATTAAATCCAAAGGTAAATCTATGAAAAACGGCTTACCGGATGCGAATTTGGCAAGACAGACTTCGGATTCAGACTCAGCACATCGAAAAACATAAATTAGGCTTTTCAAAAAATTTGACTTTTTCGTTAAAGTCAACGTCAACGGTCTGACAGGTCAAAGTCAACGGTCAACTCTGACCAAAGTAAACGGGTCAGGTCGGGTCAACTCAATGGTCAGTCAAATAGGTTCGGGTCTGGCAGGTGGGTTGGTTCTGTTCAACCGGGTTAACCGGTTCGAGTCGGTCAAGATCGCTTGACTGGTTCCAGAAGGATCCAGAGCTGGGGACAAGCCCCACGCACCCACTGGCTATGAGGGTGTGTGAACTGCAAGAAGAGGTTTGGTCGGTCGATTACTCTAAATTCAACCAAGGCTTCAATTACATAAAAACCAATCCAATATCACATTTAAACTATACCAAAACTCACCTACAACTGATCCGTAACTTACCCAAATGGCAGAGTGGTCAGGTTTTGATCGTACGACACCAATGAGTGCAGTGGAGGCGGTGGTGAGGTAAAACAACGTCGGATACGTCGAAATTGGAAAAGATGCACTCGAAACAGAGATTTTCGACGGCTTTTTCGGCTAATCCATGACAAACACACTGATTTATGATAGAATAAGGGTCGCATTTTGTTCACCATTCTACGGAGTCTATTGGTAGCGTTGGACCAACGAACGGTGGCTGGAAGGTGGTGGAATCGGGTGACAAGAGGGTCGGCGGGGAAGATAAATTTGGTAGTTTTTTTGTTTTAACTAAGAAGACGATAGGGGTTTATTTTTCAATATTAGCAAAACATGGGCAAATTCAAGACTAGGTCCCTAAATTTTCTACACTTTCTAAAACTATCTATAAGTTTTATAAACTCATAATTTGATCCCTAATTTGGGTGTTACAATTAATGTCTGTGATTATCAACCCTATGGCCTCTTTATACGTGCGCAATACTGTGACAAAGGACCTCTTCTTCTTCTTTTGATAATTTTTGAAATTATCACCTATAAAATTTCGTTCTCGCCCAAAAATGCATACTTCAAGTGCTCCGACAATTGCTTTAATTCTATTTGAGGAGCCTACAAATATAAGGTAAAGGTTTAAAACTTGAGAAAAAATCGTGAATCAGAATTAAACACAAATTAGAAAAGATAGATTTTTTTTTCTCAAACTCCTTAATTTTCTCATTGTATTCCTCCAATTCCCTACATAAACCATCAACAAACTTAGATTCTATGAATTCATTAACTGTAGGGTAAATTATATCAACAAATGTAAACTTGTGACATTATCAAGATATTGCATCATCTTGTAGATGTCAAATTTCACGACCTCACCGTCAAATTCCAATGTAAGAATTTCGCTTCTTACGTATATCTTCATATATTTCGTACTAACGAATGGGCATCCAAGGAGAATTTCAAAAGCAATATTTGTCTGGTCATTTTTCATGTCAATGATATAGAAATTCGCCGGAAAGATTAGTTCATTTACCTTTACCAAAACATTCTCCAATGGTCCTTTGGGATAAATTACTGAGCAATATGCTAGCTGAATTATAACTCTGGTATCCTTCAATGGCTCAGTAGAAATTAAATTATAGATAAATAATGGAATTACATTGATAAAGGCACCCACAAATCACACATCGTCTGCTTAATTCCAACCTTACCTATTTTACAGGGAATGGCGAACATACCTTGGCCCTTTAACTTTGGCATAAGCTTTGTTGAAGAACAATTGAAACGTTCTCTCCAAAATTAACTTTATTATTCCCGGTAAGTCTTCTTTTTGTTGTACAAAGTTCTTTAAGTAATCGGGCATACCTCGGAACCTTCTAGATAACTTTAATAAGTGGAATATTGATTATTACCTTCCAGAATACATCCAAGATCTCTTTCTCCTCGGCTTGTTTGTCTCTTTCTACCAATCTTGAAAGGAAAGTTGTGGACGACATAGGGAGATGGTACATAATAAATTTGTGATTCACCTTTCTTTATTCTTCGGGATTCTTCTCCAACTTCATTTTTTATTGGGAATTTGTGCCAACTTCATTTTCTTTCTTTCGGGATTTTGTTTCCTCCTCTTTTCTTTGGGATTGTGCGTCTAACTACTCTGGTATAGGTAATTTGATAAATGTTACGCTTCAGAGGGTGATTGTGCCCACATTCTTCCTCTGGTTTGTATCAGTTTGCGACGGAAACTTCTCTTGCGACTTTAACCGTCCCATGGTTTAAGCCAATTGGTTGATTTACTTGTCAATTTCTTGTAAGTGCACCTCAGTTCAAATCTGGAAATTTTCTTGAGAAATAGCCAGTCGCTTGACTATGAATTCGAGTGATTCCTTTTGCGGCTGATACAACTGCGTTGGAGGTGGCCTCGGTTGATAGGCTTGATTTGACCTCAATTTTTTCATATAACTAAAATTTGGATGGTCTCTCCACCCCATTTATACGTATTGTCATGTGGGTTGTAAGGCCTTTGAGGAGGTCCTCGAAAATGGCCCACGATATTAACTTGAGCGCTCGCCTCTTCTTGTAACATCGGGCAGTAATCCGTCGGATGATCAGGCATCGTACATATACCACATAGTCTTGTTGTGCCATTTTTACCTGTAATAAAGGAATTAACTAGGTCAGCTGATTTATCAATTCTACTTTCAAGCAAAATAAAACTTAATGAACCCGTCGGTTGGGTTCTGTAACATCCTCAATATCAGGCTAGTGACCTAAAGGTGAATTTGAAAGCATTGTGTTCAATTTCGAAATAAGTTAAAGTTTAGAATTTTAATTGGAGAATTTTGAGGTTGGATTTAATAGTAAAGTTTGAAAGTAATAAGGGTATTATGGTCTTTTCTAAGAGAAGATTTTTTTATTTCTCTTTTAGGGGATATAAAACGTGGGAAATGAGGGAAATGAGTTTCCAGAGTTTTCTTCTTCTCCTTTCTTCTTCACGCGTGGAAGCCAAGAGCAAAGATATAGAATGACGCTTGTTCCGGATCAATCTAAGGATTAAGATTGATTCAAAGCAAACAAGGCTAAGGTGAGTGCACATTCTCTAGTATATGAGGTTCAAGGGAAAATAAGACTTGCGATAAGTCTATTTCCAATAGTGAAAAACATGAATTCATAGAAGTATGTATTTGTTATGATTTATATGTGTTATTGATATGAACATGGTAAGTAAAAGGGACTAATGGTGATGATAGAATAATAATAAGGATAATGAAATGATAGGTATATGTGAATAGGTATTGAGGTGTTTTTGTATGTATTGTAAGATTATATGTTTATGTCATAACATGATGAGATGACAATGATTTACATATCATATGACACATGAGAAATGTTATGAGCTATATGAAAGAGAATGTATATGTGATACGTGAAGGTGAATCATATGTTTATATGAATATGAACTCATATGAGAATTTACATGAACTACGTGATTACATGTATATGTGAATGAAACCATGAGCTTATATGAATATATGATATGGTTACATGAATACGAAAAAGGATATAAAAGATAATGCCCATGTTATGTGTCATGAGAGCTAGGGGTATAGTTGGCATGCCAAGAGTCGAGGGTCTATGTGGTCCTTCGGACATATATGTCTTTGGAAAATGTGTGAAGTCTGGTGAGACACATACTTGATCCTTGGCATATGTATATGATTCTTAAGGAATGATATTTGGTCCTTCGGGACATATATATATTCTTTAGAACATGTGTGAAGTCTGGTGAGACACATACTTGATCCTTGGCATATGTATATGATTCTTAAGGAATGATATGTGGTCCTTCGGGACATATATGTATTCTTTGGAACATGTGTGAAGTCTGGTGAGACACATACTTGATCCTATATGTATATGATTCTTAAGGATGATATGTGGTCCTTATGGACATTATTATATGGCACTACGGTGCAATTCTACGCGGCACTCCGGTGCAATTATATGTGGCACTTCGGTGCAATTATATGAGTTGTGGTGACAGCATTAGTGCACAACCTCTATGTACTCGTATATCTTTAGTTCTCACATGTGTATCATGGGCTATTAAATAGATAATATTAATAAAAATGAAGATGATATTATAGTTGCCTGGGTGTACGTGTTTTATGATAGTATATATGGTATATGTTATATGATATACATGAGTACAGGTTAAGGTATATGTGAATGAGTATAATTGATTGAAATGATGATATAATAATAAGTTTATAAGATATATGATATGGACATAAGAGATCATAGGAACATGAGATAAGAGATATGAATGATAATGACATATATGTATGTATATATATTTGTTACATGTAAAGTATGAGTTGTATGAAATGATAGTAGTAATTGTTTATGTATGATTATTAGTTACCGTTTACCTTATATGTTTATTGCCTCACTAAGTCTTTGACTTAGCATGTAAGTGATTTACACGTAGGTTTCGAGAAGAGTAAAGAGCAATGTGGAGCAAGACAGGTCAGTTCTCCTTACTAAAGGTCAGATCAGAAAAGATGTGAATAATATGTATTTTAGTATATAAAGTTCTAGTTGGCATGTTTTCAAAAGAATAGTTATATGTTTTAAATAGTTATATGTAAATTAGTCATTTATGTGTTATAAAAGTTTTAAATCACTCACTATTTTATACAAGTACATGTTTTAAAAGGTCAATGTGACACCTTGAATTTGTATCTGGGTCGGAAACGTGTTAGGGTGTTACATTTAATGGTATCAGAGCTACGGTTTAGCCGATTCTAGGCATCAATCGAAGTAAAAAGTGTTTTAAAAAGTATACATGCCAACATAAAGTGAATAATTTCTGATCTGATAGTGTAAGGAGTGTATTGTCTTGCTAATAGAATTAAAATGTTATGTTATATTAGATGTATGATCATGAGATCTTCCAAAGTGAAGCACAAGGCAATAGACTGAAGGTAATAGCATTCACCTGCCCTGGCCAGGTAGGGAGAAGAGCGAAAAACCTCTGGAAGTGCCTGTATAAACTTAGGGAGTGTCTTCACCATGTTGAAGAATATTCTGATGAATTTTTAATTTATACTTTTTTTTAACTCATAGAATGAATGTATCGAATTAGTTGAAAAGTTAAGAGCACCCGAGTTCAAGGATGGATTTGAGGAAGGTTCTGTTGTTACATACCTATGGTTAGATGATATGATAGAAGGTTTTTATTTCTCCAAAGAGAAGAAATTAAATTGAGTAGTTTCGTTACTACTTTGGCAAGTTAGAGTATGGCGGATAAATGAAGCTCGATATATGAGCTTGAAGCAAGGGAATTACCCATGCATGTGTATGAAAGTAAGTTTGATAAGTTAAGCATTTATTGTTGAATTGATTCTGATTAAGAAGGATAAAAAGGATACATGTGATTGATTGTTTATGGCTTGTGCCTTAAATTAAAAGAGTTTTATTGGTTTTGAAATTGTTCTCATTTCAAAAAATGGTTGATCGTGTTAAAGCTCTAGAAAGCTAAGAATAAAGGATTGAAAAAAAAATCTCAGATGATTAAGAGAATTAGTGCTTCATAGAATTTAGCACCATCAAAGAAAGGTAGAGATTCTGGTTCAACTTTAAACCAGAAATGAATTAGTTGTATTCTCCATCAGAGAATCAAATCAGATGAGAGTTCGACAGACTCCAACAGTAGGTTTGATCTTGAAAGATTAAATAAAGAGTTAATTGAGGATAAGTCAGGGTTAAAGACAACCCTTGTGAATTGGGTTAAAAGCTCTTTTAGAAGTTATGTAAATCGAAGCAGAAAAAGTATTTTAAATGGATTAGATGAGTATTGAAATCTGGTGATTTTTGAAACAAGTGGAGAAAACATAAGTATAAGAATGGTATAGAATAAGGTTTTGTGCAAGTAAAGTTGACTATCAAAGTAATGAAAATGTTATAAGAAGTGATAGTTAAGGATAAATATATGATATAAAAGAGCATGGGAGTATGAAGAACATGTATAAGACCAAGGATAAATAAAGACCAAGGGATTAAGTGTTTTGCTAGAAATTAATAACGTGAAGGATAAGAAGTATTTTAAATGTATCAAGTGAGGTAGATACTTTTTGTATTTAAGATGGAAAGAGTTAGCATGGGCTAACAAGATTATGGGACGGAATGTATTGGAATTATAGATTTCAAGATATGGTGGGTTATGATAACCAATATGAAGTGGATATGGATAATTGTATATATATATATATATTCTGATCATAGAAATATGAAATAGTGAAGGAAGTGAGGATTCATATGTTTGAGTAAAACTAAGGATTGATAGAAGAGTTTAAGTATGAGTACATCAATGATCAGTTTATAAATAAAGAAGTTATAATGTTAAGCTTGAACAATGAAGTGACATGGTGTATGAGATTGAATGTTTATTTGATTAGTTGAGTAAACTATTGTTGAAATAATTCTGACTGCAAAGAATATATATGAATGGTTCGATGAAAGTTTACGTTTTAGATTTGAAGAACCGATGTTGACTAACAGAGTTATAAAATAGTAGTGTATTAAAGTTAAAGGATTAGAAGATGATTTCAGGGTAAGCTAATTAAGTATGGTGTGGATTGAAATATGCTTATGTATTTTAATCATTGAAATGAAAGGTAATAAAGGAGACAAGGCATAATACTGTATATGAATGAGAGTATGGGTTCAATAAGTGAATTACACTGGGTTGATTTTAACTGAAATGATGTTTATGATTAATTTGATCAGGTCTTACGCCCTAGATTGAAAATTTGTTATTAATTAGCTGTAATGGCATGGATGTTATAGTTATCAGATTTGAAGGAAACATAAAGTAAGTTAATAAAATGATATACGAATCTGGATGTGGTTGTGTATTTTGATCATATAGATATGATATAGGCAAGGAGATAAATATTTATATGTTTTAAAGAAAGTTTTGAAGGAAGAAAATACAAGCAAGATACGATAAGAATGAGGTTCTGTATAAGTGAAGTTGATTAGTAAAGTTATAAACATATAATAAAGATTGGTAATCAGAGATAAGTTTAAGTGATAGGAAAAGAGTATGTGAACATGAAAGAAAGATATGATTGGTGTATAAGAAGATTTTGATTTATGAAGAAAATGAAAGGATGAACTTTAAAGAATTAGATGTGATAAAGATTATATTGAGATATAGGTTATAAGTTTAACCAGAAGTAAGAAAGGTATGTCAGGTAATATGAGAATTGTTTAGTTATGCAAAGTGTATGTTTAATTAGCTATGATGAAGATTTAAGGTTATGTTCTTGGTCAAGTGGATGTAGTCAGAGAAATGAAGAAAGATTTATATGTATTAAGGAAGTTTTGGAGTCAGACAAGTAAGGATGAAATAAAAGTTTGGTGATTCTTGAAAGACAATTGAAGATTGATAAAGAATTTGATTGATTTATGAGTTTGGGTAATAAGAATTAATGTTATTGTCTATCTGATAAGTGATATGATAGGAGATATAAAGTAAAAAGGTAGTCGAATAATTAAAAAGATAAGAACCAAGTTATTAATGATGATACAAAAGATTAAGTTCAGAAAGCAGCATGAGAACGTTAGAAGATATGTTCTTCTCAGGATGTGCAGTGAAAATTCGGGGATGAATTTTCTTAAAAAGGAGGGAAGATTTGTAACATCCTCAATATCAAGCTAGTGACCTAAAGGTGAATTTTGAAAACATTGTGTTCAATTTCGAAATAAGTTAAAAGTTCAGAATTTTAATTGGAGAATTTTGAGGTTGGATTTAATAGTAAAGTTTGAAAGTAATAAGGGTATTATGGTTTTTTGTAAGAGAAGATTTTTTTATTTCTCTTTTAGGGGATATAAAAACGTGGGAAATAAGGGAAATGAGTTTCCAGAGTTTTCTTCTTCTCCTTTCTTCTTCACGCGTGGAAGCCAAGAGCAAAGATATAAAATGAAGCTTGTTCCGGAATAATCTAAGGATTAAGATTGATTCAAAGCAAACAAGGCTAAGGTGAGTGCACATTCTCTAGTATATGAGGTTCAAGGAAAAATAAGACTTGCGATAAGTCTATTTCCAATAGTGAAAAACATGAATTCATAGAAGTATGTATTTGTTATGATTTATATGTGTGCATGAGTATATGTGTTATTGATATGAATATGGTAAGTAAAAGGGATTAATGGTGATGATAAGAATAATAATAAGGATAATGAAATGATAGGTATATGTGAATATAGGTATTGAGGTGTTTTTGTATGTATTGCAAGATTATATGTTTATGTCATAACATGATGAGATGACAATGATTTACATATCATATGAACACATGAGAACTGTTATGAGCTATATGAAAGAGAAAGTATATGTGATACGTGCAGGTGAATCATATGTTTATATGAATATGAACTCATATGAGAATTTACATGAACTACGTGATTACATGTATATGTGAATGAAACCATGAGCTTATATGAATATATGATATGGTTACATGAATACGAAAAAGGATATAAAAGATAATGCCCATGTTATGTGTCATGAGAGCTAGGGGTATAGTTGGCATGCCAAGAGTCGAGGGTCTATGTAGTCCTTCGGGACATATATGTATTCTTTGGAACATGTGTAAAGTCTGGTGAGACACATACTTGATCCTTGGCATATGTATATGATTCTTAAGGAATGATATGTGGTCCTTCGGGACATATATGTATTCTTTGGATCATGTGTGAAGTCTGGTGAGACACATACTTGATCCTTGGCATATGTATATGATTCTTAAGGAATGATATGTGGTCCTTCGGGACATATATGTATTTTTTGGAACATGTGTGAAGTCTGGTGAGACACATACTTGATCCCTAGTATATGTATATGATTCTTAAGGAATGATATGTGGTCCTTATGGACATTATTATATGGCACTACGGTGCAATTCTACGCGGCACTCCGGTGCAATTATATGTGGCACTTCGGTGCAATTATATGAGCTGTGGTGACAGTATTAGTGCACAACCTCTATGTACTCGCATATCTTTAGTTCTCACATGTGTATCATGGGCTATTAAATAGATAATATTAATAAAAATGAAGATGATATTATAGTTGTCTGGGTGTACGTGTTTTATGATAGTATATATGGTATATGTTATATGATATACATGAGTAAAGGTTAAGGTATATGTGAATGAGTATAATTGATTGAAATGATGATATAATAATAAGTTTATAAGATATATGATATGGACATAAGAGATCATAGCAACATGAGATAAGAGATATGAATGATAATGACATATATGTATGTATATATATTTGTTACATGTAAAAGTATGAGTTGTATGAAATGATAGTAGTAATTGTTTATGTATGATTATTAGTTACCGTTTACCTTATATGTTTATTGCCTCACTAAGTCTTTGACTTAGCGTGTAAGTGATTTACACGTAGGTTTCGAGAAGAGTAAAGAGTAATGTGGAGCAAGACAGGTCAGTTCTCCTTACTAAAGGTCAGATCAGAAAAGATGTGAATAATATGTATTTTAGTATATAAAGTTCTAGTTGGCATGTTTTCAAAAGAATATATTGTTTAAGCTATGAACAGTTTTATAAATGTTTTGATAGTTATATAAATAAATAAGTGAAATATACACGCTCTGATTGGTTTTGTAATAATGAAAATGTCTTTTATGTAAATTAGTCATTTATATGTTATAAAAGTTTTAAATTACTCACTATTTTATACAAGTACATGTTTTAAAAGGTCAATGTGACACCTCGGATTCGTATCCGGGTCAGATACGGGTTGGGGTGTTACAGGTTCACTTGAAATTGTTGTGAATTTACTGCCATCATCGAAATCAATTCCCTTGCTGCATTTGGCGTCATATTGAATAGAAATCCTTCACTGGTTGCATTGACCATTTCCATCTTTAAGGGAGTGAGCCTTCGTAAAAAATACTAAATAAGTGTTTGTTCGGTTAATTCGTGTGGCAGACAACTTGTGCAAAGCTTTTTTAATCACTCCCAATAATCGTAGAGTGATTCCCCATCTTTATGTTTAATTCCCAAAATGCTTCTCCTCAACTCGCATGCATTTGATGCTGGGAAAAATCTATCAAGAAAATTCCGGGTTAAATCATTCCAAGTATGAACGAAATTCGGTGGTAAATAAAATAACCATTCTTTAGCAATGTCGGCTAAAGAAAAAAAGGGAAAGCTCTTAATTTAATTTGATCGTCAGGCTTGAACAGACCAAGTGGAATTCTACTAAATATTTATGGGGACTTTCACAGGGTAACCCGTTGGAGGTAGAAAGAAGATGAATAAGCTCTGTCTTTAATTGAAAAGGAGTTTCGCCTTGAGGAAAGGAGATACAAAGGGGTTGTTGGACCGCTGGGGCTGCGGCTAACTCTTGAATGGTTTGATTTTCTATCAGTTTTGGCGTGTCGACATGATTGGCGTTAGGTGCGCATCAGGTATAGCCCTGTCTTTAAACTGCTTTGTTGATGAAAGGATCTATGGGCTTAATTGGGTATACAAGTAAACACAAAAAAATATTATTGTTATTATTTTCAAGCCAAGCCAATTCATTAACAGTCTATTAAAAGTCCATTATTTACTAACCAAACCCAAATTACATAACCAGCAGCCCATTTAATCAATTTCATATCAATTCAATTGCCGGTTACTTAAAACCTAAAAATTACCCAAGCTTGAGCCCAACGTTTATGAAAACCAAACCCTAAACCTAATGGATCCATCAGCCGCCACTCGTGACTTTTCACATCCCAACAGCCCTTCCACCTTAGCTCATGTAAGATAGATCAGCACAGTGGTCCCGTGGCCCCTGTTCCACGATAGCAATCAATTCCACGCGTGACAATAGCACCCAAGCATTGTTTTGAAAACCGAACCGGCATGTTCAACCGAGAACTGCTGTCTGGTCGGGTCCATTATACCCCGGTTGAACAGGTTTTAGTGAACCGCAAGGAACCGTTCAAATCGGATTTGAACCGGTCGAATCGGACCGGTTCAACCTAAATTTTTTTATATTTTATTTAATTCTTTAAATAATTATGACATCGTCTGGTTCTTACGACTGGACTGACCGGTTTGACCGATTGAACCAGTGAACCGGTAGCACGACCAGTTTGCTGAACGGTCCGGTTCTGAAAACCATGCCCCCAAGTGATACTCCCACACCAACAAACAAATACTCTTCCCATAAGGGTGTAAAAAGCTGACCCGGCCTGTAAAACCTTCTGAAATTTACTCGAGTTAAAACTGTTTTTGACATGTGCTATGATGACTTGAAATCGACTCGATTGTGTTGACCTGTACCCGAGTTGGACCTGGAAATTATTGATTTGTACCCGACCTGAAAACGACCTGAACCCGAATTGAACCGAAAATATGATATCCGAACCCGAACTGCATCCGACTGATATGAACTCGAACCCAATATTGACCTGGTAAATAATTGGTATTACCCGTCCTGTTTTCAACCTAACATGTAAATGATCTAACTTGTTATTGACCTGATCTGACTTGTTATTGACATGATCTGACATTTACCTAACTTGACATTTACCTGACTCATATTACCATTAATGAAATTATAATATTTTAATAAAATTGTGAGTTTTAAGTTTATAATAAATCATACTAATTAATATGATTAATTTTTAAATGTTATAATAGAATACTAATTATAATAATATGTTATAAATCTTCAATATAATCATTAATTTTATTTTATTAAATAATTTATGTATTGGACATTATTAATTAAATTAATTATAATGATTACAAGTTAGAATAATTTATTGGCATTAAACATGATTAATAAAATTATTTTAAATGTAAATTATATAGTTTAATTTATGTAACAATTATAACATATATAAAACATAATATAAAAGATTAATTCATATTAATAATTGTCATCACCCATTTTATCCGGGTGGTGGCACGTGGCGATTGTAATATATAGTATATGATATATAGTTAGTACATATAGTATAGTTTGGATATTAAATGTATTTCATCATATGGTGCCATTTTTTGCTTAAGATAGGTTGCATATTAGTATTGTTGCATATATTAGATATTATAATATTAGTATTAGTTGCATTGCATATTAAATAATTACAAGCGTTAGATATTAGATAATAATAGGTGCATATTAATTCATGTGGCATTCCATGTGACATTCCATATTAATACATGTTGAATTGCATTTCATGTTGCATTGCATGTTAAATAGTTAATAACTAGTGTGTGTTACATTGCATGTTTATAGTTTGTATATATTATATAATTTTTAAATAATAGTTGCATGATAGGTTAGATATAGCCCATTTATTTTGTTAAATAAATAAATAACAAAACCCAAAAAATAGGTCCATTTGCATTAGTATAGATCCATTACATTTGTTTTACACTGGTCCAATATACAAGCCCACATGTATTACTAATACGTGCATTATAAATAAATAATAAAATACAAAAAAAAAAGAGAAAACTCCTAAAAATTACTCTTAACCGTCGATTTTGGAAAGATGTATAGGAGGAGGGGTTTTTTGCTTTGAAATTTGAAAGGGGACAAGACATTTAATGTGGCTCAACTTTTTAGATGCTTATATCACCTATCTATGGTTAAAGGTATAGGCAAATCTCAATCATTGAATGGAGGCTTAATCCAATCATTCTTATGCTGCCATGTCATCAATCCAAGTGCACTATCAAGGACCAATCTCAAGCATTGGATCAAAAATAGATCTAATGGTCAAAGAGGCATCTTCTCCAAGGGAGCTAGGGCTTTACCAACGTCCATGCCCGGCGTTAAATTTCTGAAAATTGAAAATTTTGGCTATAGATACTGTTTAGATTCGGGCCTCTAGGCCCGCGTGTACCCGAAAATATCTTTAATGGGGATTGTAGCCCTTTCCCCTAGTTTTAAAATTATTAAATTTAGTCCAAAAATATATTAATTTAGGCTTTAAATTTTTTATTTATTTTAATTTGATCCTACAAATTTTATAATTTAATATATACAACTATATAATATATTAATGTAGGCTTTAAATTTTTATTTTATTTCAATTTGATCCTACGAATTTTATAACTTAATATATATAACTACATAATGTATTAATTTAGGCTTTAAATTTTTATTTTATTTCAATTTGATCCTAGGAATTTTATAATTTAATATATATAACTTTATATTTATATACTTTAATATTTTATATTGTATACTTATATTATATAATTTAATAATTTATATTATATACTTATATACTTTATATTAAATATTTATATTTATATACTTTAATACTTTATATGGTATACTTTATATTTAATATTTATATTATATAGTTTAATACTTTATAGTATATACTTTAATACTTATAACTTATATACATATATATATACTTTATAGTTTATATATACTTATAGTTTATAGTTTATACTTATATATATTTATATACTTATACTTTATAGTTTTATATATATATATATATATATATACTTATATTATACTTATATGTATATACTTATATACTTTATATTATACTAAAACTATATATATATAATTTATAGTTTATATATACTTATACTTTATATGTATATACTTTTATACTATAGTTTATATACTTTTATACTATATAGTTTATATATATATATATATAATATACTTATACTTTATATTATTATATATGTATATATAGTTTATACTAAAACTTTATATATATATATATACACACACACTTATATACTTTATATTATATACTTATATACTTATATTTAGTACTTATATATTTTATATAAGTATATACTTTATATTATATGCTTACATACTTTAGTCTTTATAATTATACTTATATATATATATATATATATATATATATATATAATATACTTATACTTTTTATTATTATATATGTATATATACTTTATATACTTACATACTTTATTCTTTATAATTATACTTTATATATATAATATACTTATACTTTATATTATTATATATGTGTATATGATTTATATATATATATATATATTCTTTAATTTAAACTATATAAACTATATAATTTATGCATAGTATATATCTTTTATATTATGTTTTATATATGTTATAATTGTTAGATAAATTTTCTTTACATAAATTAAACTATATAATTTACATTTAAAATAATTTTATTGATCATGTTTAATGCCAATAAATTATTCTAACTTGTAATCATTATAATTAATTTAATTAATAATGTCCAATACATAAATTATTTAATAAAATAAAATTAATGATTATATTGAAGATTTATAACATATTATTATAATTAGTATTCTATTATAACATTTAAAAATTAATCATATTAATTAGTATAATTTATTATAAACTTAAAACTCATAATTTTATTAAAATATTATAATTTCATTAATGGTAATATGAGTCAGGTAAATGTCAAGTCAGGTAAATGTCAAATCAGGTCAATAACAAGTCAGATCATTTGCATGTTAGGTTGAAAACAGGACGGGTAATACCAATTATTTACCAGGTCAATATTGGGTTTGAGTTCATATCAGTCGAATGCAGTTCGGGTTCGGATATCATATTTTTGGTTCAATTCAGGTTCAGATCATTTTCAGGTCGGGTACAAATCAACAATTTTTAGGTCCAACTCGGGTACAGGTCAACACCAATTCCGAATCGAGTCGATTTCAAGTCATCATAGCACATGTCAAAAACAGTTTTAACTCGAGTAAATTTCATACGGTTTTACCGGCCGGGTCAGCTTTTTACACCCTTATGGGAAGAGTATTTGTTTGTTGGTGTGGGAGCATCACTTGGGGGCATAGTTTTCAGAACCGGACCATTCAGTAAACCGGTCGTGCTACCGGTTCACTGGTTCAACCGGTCGAACCAGTCAGTCCATTTGTAAGAACCGGACGATGTCTTAATTATTTAAAGAATTAAATAAAAATTAAATAAAAAATAAAAAAATTTAGGTTGAACCGGTTCATGGTCCGGTCCAGTTCGATCGGTTCAAATCCGATTTGAACGATTCCTTGCGGTTCACTAAAACCGGTTCAATTGGGGTATAATAGAACGGACCAGCCAACGGTTCCCGGTTGAACCGGTTGATCCGGTTTTCAAAACAATGCTTGGGGGCCATTGTCACGCGTGGCATTGATTGCTATCGTGGAACAGGGGCCACGGGACCACTGTGCTCATCTATCTTACATGAGCTAAGGTGGAAGGGCTGTTGGGATGTGAAAAGTCACGAGTGGCGGCTGATGGATCCATTAGGTTTAGGGTTTGGTTTTCATAAACGTTGGGCTCAAGCTTGGGTTTAATGTGTAATGCGGTTGTATTTAGGTAATTTTTAGGTTTTAAGTAACCGGCAATTGAATTGATATGAAATTGATTAAATGGGCTGTTGGTTATGTTATTTGGGTTTGGTTAGTAAATAATGGACTTTTAATAGACTGTTAATGAATTGGCTTGGCTTGAAAATAATAACAATAATAATTTTTTGTGTTTACTTGTATACCCAATTAAGCCCATAGATCCTTTCATCAACAAAGCAGTTTAAAAACTCAATAATCCTTTATCAATTGAGAGCTCCCACAATCAATTCTTCTCACATGCAATTGAGACTAATTCGATATCAATTGTTCCCATGTAACTCGAACTAATTTGAAATCCTCACATATAAACAATTCCACAGTGTTCTTCCATTGCCTTTAATCTAATTCAAACTATTATGACAAAATTAGGGTATTACAAGTCTTATTATTCTGCCCCTTAGGGTTAGTCTTTTATTTATAAATTCATTTTTCTAAAACTTTAATGTATGATGAGAAAAAATTTTAAAAAAATATATATATAAAAGGAGCTTCAAGATTAAAATCCACAAAGGCTTCTTGGAACTAAAGGAGGATTCGAGTTGAAAATATGAAAATTGTGCAACTTTTGCATAAGAGGCGAGCTCATAAATCTTTTGACAAAGTGTCGTAAAAGAATCATTAACGAGAGCTTAAAACCAATGGACACTTCTAGAAAATGAACATGATGAACATGCTAGATCGAAAAACACCAAAGAATCATAAATGCCAATTCTTGACCAAAGAAGTCAATCTGAAACTTTTTTCATTCACACATTAACCCAAATCTCAAATCATCATTAGTTCCGATACTTGTCGAAGAGCTATAATCTTTGAATGTTTAAAAGGGTAATTGATTTGTTTGATAATTAATGAACTCATGTTTTATGATTTGTTTCAATTGTGATCCCAAAGCAAACTGCACCATTTTGTTTTTCCCAAATTTCTTCATCAAACATTTCACATTTTGAAAAATCTAAGAAAGAAGAAAACCATTTTTAAACAAGAAAACTTCTTGATGAGTGTTTAATTTTGTTATTATTTTATTATTAAATATTCCTTGATTTATCAGTTTATGTTACTAAGTTGGGCGGTTTCTCTTATTTTTTATGCAGGACATTGGATTCAAGAAACTATGCTAAAAAGGGTGATTCTAATGTTTTTATTTTTCTGGATTCAAGGTTGGATCAGTGAGCATGACTTAGGGCATGACTTTGTTGACGTGGTGACTAGTCAGCATCTTCTAGAAGATCCAATTAGTATTTTCGTGAAAGCAGAAGACTCAGCCGCAAATTCAGACACAAAATTTAGGAATTATCTTTATTTTAGGGATTTTATTCAAACAATTATGAGAATTATCTTTTGCAATTTTAGAGAATTATCTTTTGTAATTTTTAGGAATTATCTTGAGCATTTTTAAGGTTTTTAGGAAGCTATAAATACCCACATTGTGTAAAGCTTCAAATACAACTGAGATATCTCAAATTCTCTAAATTTCTTTGTTCTTGTTTTCTTTCTTTTATAAAGTTTTTACTTTTCAAGCTTTTCTATTTATTTTCTTTAATATGCTAAGTATGATTTTTATCATACTTAGCTAAGTTTTCCATAGCCAAAGGTTGAAGCAATGACTCAATTCCGATCTTGAGAATTGAAAAGCAATCAATACCCTTCGGGTTACATTCTCAGTTTTCTGGAATCAAGGATCGATAATCGACCATCTTTTTATAATAAAAAATGATTTCTTTTTTAAAAGTGCACGTTTGATTAATTCTGTTTTCGATTGATAGTTGGGAGGAAGGATCGACTTGTGGCACATTTGACTTCATGTGAACACACTTAGCGGCGGTCCGCAAAGGGAAACTGATATCGGATTCAATTCTCAGTGAGATTCTATCTGAGTCATGTTTTTCAAAGGTTTTAAATCGAGTGGCGCTAGCGATTGTCGCAATTAGTCCACATAAGGACTTACAATCAAAGATTGTTTTGGATTGTCGGTTCAATCGAGAGAAAAAAAGTTATAAGGATTGGGCCCGATAAACTATAACCGACATGAATTAAAAGCTAAGATTTATTTTTATGATCAATAGAATTTGAGGCAAAGAAAAAGTCGGAGGCTGATTTTTACAATTGGATTTTTTGACCTTCTTTCAATTTTACTTTCTTTAATTCTTCAAACAAAACCCCCAATTTTTACTTTCTTTTGCAATTCACGCCTAACCCTAAAAGCAAGATCAATTAATCGGTAATTTCAATATTCCCTGAGGATCGACCCTTACTCTCTCTATTATACTTATTTCTATTTTATTTTTATTTGAGATTAAAGATAAATTATTTGACATCAAAATGATGCGTTGTCAAATTGACGTCTTTGCCGGGGAATACAAAAAATTTCTGTTATTTTGTTTTTGTTTTTATGACCAGGAGAAACCAGGGCACATTAAAAGAATTTGACCCGGAATTCGAAGAGCTAGAAGAATTCACAGATAGACGCTTAGAGATTAAAGAAAAAGGTGAAAAGAATAATCAAATCCTGAAGAATCCAACGCCACCTCCCACGAAGAGTTGTCACATCCCATTGATTCTTCACAAGCCAAATTGCATGATATTCTTGAAGTGTCACACGCTATACCTGATGCGCACCTAACGCCAATCATGTCGACACGCCAAAACTGATAGAAAATCAAACCATTCAAGAGTTAGCCGCAGCCCCAGCGGTCCAACAACCCCTTTGTATTGCCTTTCCTCAAGTCGAAACTCCTTTTCAATTAAAGACAGGGCTCATTCATCTTCTTTCTACCTCCAACGGGCTACCCTGTGAAAGTCCCCATAAATATTTAGTAGAATTCCACTTGGTCTGTTCAAGCATGAAACCATAGGGAGTTTCTGACGATCAAATTAAATTAAGAGCTTTCCCTTTTTCTCTTTAGCCGACATTGCTAAAGAATGGTTATTTTATTTACCACCTAATTTCGTTCATACTTGGAATGATTTAACCCATAATTTCTTGATAGATTTTTCCCAGCATCAAATGCATGCGAGTTGAGGAGAAGCATTTTGGGAATTAAACATAAAGATGGGGAATCACTCTACGATTATTGGGAGTGATTTAAAAAGATTTGCACAAGTTGTCTGCCACATGGATTAACCGAACAAACACTTATTTAGTATTTTTACGAAGGCTCACTCCCTTAAAGATGGAAATGGTCAATGCAACCAGTGAAGGATTTCTATTCAATATGACGCCAAACGCAGCAAGGGAATTGATTTCGATGATGGCAGCAAATTCACAACAATTTCAAGTGAACCCAACTGACGGGTTCACGAGCTATGTTTTATTTTCGTGAAAGTAGAATTGATAAATCAACTGACCTAGTTAATTCCTTTATTACAGGTAAAAATGGCACAACAAGACTATGTGGTATATGTACGATGCCCGATCATCCGATGGATTACTTCCCGATGTTACAAGAAGGGGCGAGCGCTCAAGTTAATATCTTGGGCCATTTTCGAGGACCTCCTCAAAGGCCTTACAACCCACACGACAATACGTATAATCTGGGGTGGAGAGACCATCCAAATTTTAGTTATATGAAAAAATTGAGGTCAAATCAAGCTTATCAACCGAGGCCACTTCCAACGTAGTTGTATCAGCCGCAAAAGGCATCACTCGAATTCAAAGTCAAACGACTAGCTATTTCTCAAGAAAATTTCCAAATTTGAACTGAGGTTCACTTATAAGAAATTGACAAGTAAATCAACCAATTGGCTTAAACCATGGGGCGGTTAAAGTCGCAAGAGAAGTTTTCGTCGCAAACTGATACAAACCAGAGGAAGAATGTGGGCACAATCACCCTCTGAAGCGAAACATTTATCAAATTACCTATACCAGAGTAGTTAGACGCACAATCCCAAAGAAAAGAGGAGGAAACAAAATCTCGGAAGAAAGAAAATGAAGTTGGCACAAATTCCCAATAAAAAATGAAGTTGGAGAAGAATCCCGAAGAACAAAGAAAGGTGAATCACAAATTTATTATGTACCATCTCCCTATGTCGTCCCACAACTTTTCCCTTTAAGATTGGTAAAAAGAGACAAACAAGCCGAGGAGAAAGAGATCTTGGATGTATTCCGGAAGGTAATAATCAATATTCCACTTATTAAAGTTATCTAGAAGGTTCCGAGGTATGCCCGATTACTTAAAGAACTTTGTACAACAAAAAGAAGACTTACCGGGAATAATAAAGTTAATTTTGGAGAGAACGTTTCAGTTGTTCTTCAACAAAGCTTATGCCAAAGTTAAAGGGCCAATGTATGTTCGCCATTCCCTGTAAAATAGGTAAGGTTGGAATTAAGCGGATGATGTGTGATTTTGTGGGTGCCTTTATCAATGTAATTCCATTATCTATCTATAATTTAATTTCTACTGAGCCATTGAAGGATACCAGAGTTATAATTCAGCTAGCATATTGCTCAGTAATTTATCCCAAAGGACCATTGGAGAATGTTTTGGTAAAGGTAAATGAACTAATCTTTCCGACGAATTTCTATATCATTGACATGAAAAATGACCAGACAAATATTCCTTTTGAAATTCTCCTTGGATTCCCATTCGTTAGTACGAAATATATGAAGATATACGTAAGAAGCGAAATTCTTACATTGGAATTTGACGGTGAGGTCGTGAAATTTGACATCTACAAGATGATGCGATATCTTGATAATGTCGCAAGTTTAAATTTTGTTGATATAATTTACCCTACAGTTAATGAATTCATAGAATCTAAGTTTGTTGATGGTTTATGCAGGGAATTGGAGGAATACAATGAGGAAATTAAGGAGTTTGAGAAAAAAGATCTATATTTTCTAATTTGTGTTTAATTTCTGATTCACGATTAATTTTCTCAAGTTTTAAACCTTTACCTTATATTTTGCAGGCTCCTCAAATAGAATTAAAGCAATTGTCGGAGTACTTGAAGTATGCATTTTTGGGCGAGAACGAGATTTTATCGGTGATAATTTCAAAAAAATTATCAAAAGAAGAAGAAGAGGTCCTTTGTCACAGTATTGCGCATGTATAAAGAGGCCATAGGGTTGATAATCACAGACATTAATTGTAACACCCCAAATTAGGGATTAAATTATGAGTTTATAAAACTTATAGATAGTTTTAGAAAGTGTAGAAAATTTAGGGACCTAGTCTTGAATTTGCCCATTTTTTGCTAATGTTGAAAAATAAACCCCCTATCGTCTTCTCTAGTTAAAACAAAAAACTACCAAAATTTATCTTCCCCGCCGACCCTCTTTGTCACCCGATTCCACCACCATCCAACCATCGTTCGTTGGTCCGACGCTACTAATAGACTCGCCGTAGAATGGTGAACAAAATGCGACCCTTATTCTATCATAAATCAGTGTTGTTTGTCATGGATTAGCCGAAAAAAGCCGTCAAAAATCCTCTGTTTTCGAGTGCATCTTTACCAATTTCGACCGTATCCGACGTTGTTTTACCTCACCACCGCCTCCACTGCACTCATTGGTGTCGTACGATCAAAACCTGACCACTCTGCCATTTGGGTAAGTTACGGATCAGTTGTAGGTGAGTTTTGGTATAGTTTAAATGTGATATTGGATTGGTTTTTTATGTAATTGAAGCCTTGGTTGAATTTGGAGTAATCGACCGCCGACCAGACCTCTTCTTGCCAGTTCACACACCCTCATGCGCCAGTGGGTGCTCGTGGGGCTTGTCCCCAGCTCTGGATCCTTCTGGAACCAGTCAAGTCGATCTTGACCGACTCGAACCGGTTAACCCGGTTTGAACAGAACCAACTCGCCTTCCCGACCCGAACCTATTTGACCCGACCCATTGACTTGGCCCGACCTGACCCGACCCGTTTACTTTGGTCAGAGTTGACCGTTGACTTTGACCAGTCAGACCGTTGACATTGACTTTAACGAAAAAGTCAAATTTTTTGAAAAGCCTAATTTATGTTTTTCGATGTGCTGAGTCTGAATTCGAAGTCTGTTTTGCCAAATTCGCATCCGGTAAGCCGTTTTCATAGATTTACCTTTGGATTTAATATGGTTTTTAAATTAAGTTAAATTTCTGACATAAATTCGGTTGCTTTGTATCCGAGGAATTATTACGTTGAATTCAAGTTCAAGAGTGATCAAATGGAGTTTAAAGGGTCGATTGATATGGAACGAAAATCAAGGTAATACTCTACTACCATTTGTATGCTTTTCGAAAGCCATTGATAATTGGTACTTGTATGAATGAATATAATTGCTCCATGATATTAGTTAATTATCACTGGACTCAAATTAAATTTGGAATAAAGACGGAACACTGTAAAAGCCTCAGACGACTCGAAAAAGAAATAGGTAGATTGATCGGGAATAAACCTCTATTCAATGATTTAATCAGTAAATCAATA
This sequence comes from Hibiscus syriacus, assembly GCF_006381635.1. Lineage (NCBI taxonomy): Eukaryota > Viridiplantae > Streptophyta > Magnoliopsida > Malvales > Malvaceae > Hibiscus > Hibiscus syriacus. Next base: position 2,928,657 of record NW_024061878.1, on the reverse strand, counting down.
AATCTCAGAACACGTAAATTCTGATTAATCTCATTAAAGGTTAAATGTTGGAAACATTTGGAATGAAATCACCAAAATTAACACCGTGTGATAAAATTATGAAAATGCCCTTGTACTGAAAAATGACCAAGACTTCCCCTAGTGGTGAAATTAACCTCCAGTGAGCAAATGAGCAAAGTACTCTGAACTTTAATGGAACTAGAATACTTTCAAGCCTAAGTTACCCGAAGTAATGCCACTGACAAAATTGAATGAAATGACGATAATACCCTTAAAGAGTAAAAAGAAATATGGATGACTATGATAATGGAGACGACTTGAGAACTTATATCATGATCTATTAGAATCTTGGAATCACATATTAAACTTCTGATTTATTTGGAATGCCCCTGAAGTATAATATGATTCAAAGTACGTCCATGCCCTGGAATAACTAATACCCTCAAATATGAAATGAACAAATCAACATCGAATACCAAAAATACTATATTATATGACCTAAGTGCCCTCAATGACCTAGGGTTAAGTGAGTGACTTGGATAAGCCTGTAATTGCTGACGAACTTACATGATGTACCATCCCCTAAGATCCTTTCCGCGATGATTATGAAGATGATCAATTTGACAAGAATTGTCTGTATAAAAAAGTGAATACTCTGGAAGTGCATCGATTTGACCAGTTGACAGGTATCATTGATGGGACTTGTACAGTTCGGGTTGACTCGATATTCCGATAGGTCGACACAAATCGTAAATGCCCTGAATCTTCGTTTCTCCCTTATCAACTCAAATCACTTGAATCCTCCAAGAATGTAATGCCCAAAATGCTTCTGATTTTCCTGAATAATAAAATGACTCTGGTCATATCTGAAAACACAAGTAACTCAGATGCAAAGGATTTTGAATGGCTGACTGATTATTTAGTGCCTCTGAAAATGTCCCAATACTATATGAGCTTGATAAATCACATTCTGAATAACTGATGATCCTGTCAGCTAATGAACTATTTCAATAGTGATTTTAATTTATGGAATTCTATCAATATACTAAAGATCAGTGTTTCTCTGCCCGATAAGATTATCCAGTTTCTCCAAATAATATCTAGAACCTCTAGTGTGTTCCCTGATCACATGGATGTTTTCTATGATTTCTGTTTTGATCTCTGCTCTGATTTCTAATATCTCTGTTTACTGAATGAAAATGTTTTATTTGGGGTACTCTTGGATCTTTATGAAGACTCTGACAGGTTCAGTCGCTACTGGTAATTCCTTATATAGGTTCTGCACAGACTGGTAATTCCTATCTCTGGCAGGTTCAGTCGCTACTGATAATTCCTTTTATAGGTTAATCACCGACAGGTAATTCCTTATGGACTTAAGGCAACCCTTGGGTAGGCTATGCGGCCCCGAGATCTTTCATGGGTAGGCCCCGTGGCCCCGAGAACTTTCTTGGGTAGGATCTTAGGCTCCAAGGTGCTCCCTTAGGTTATGCAGTTCTTGGGAACTGTATGGCGTTCGATTGGAGGGTTTTACTATGGTTTTTAAAGATACGTTTTAAACTGCCACTGTTTTAAAAATGATATGTACATTTTCACTAGTTTTGTAGGAACACACTAGAAAACCTATTCTTATCTCCTGAACCCAAACATCCAAAATATTTCCCTATGAACTGACAGCTTACTGTTTGTTACTACATGAGATATCAGTGGGACCTAAGCTCATCCTAAAAGTCTGTAGATGTATGAACCAATAAGGAAACATATGCTTATCTATTATCTGCATGTTCTTCAGCATCATCTGGTAGTTCTGTATTATTGAGCTTTCCAAAGCTCACTCTGTTACTCACCTTTTCAGGTTAAGAGAATTGAACCAGTGCAACTATCGACGTCAATAGGGGAGTTTCACTGGCGTTGCTTGCAGAGTACGGTGCATGTGATTAGGAGGCATATAGCTTGTATTTATTTTTATATCTGATTCATATATCTGTTTTATTTCTAAATATTGATAAATTTTACTTTTGTATTTATAAATTATTTTATGATTTTAAGTGTTTTAAAAAAGTTTAATTTTTCTGATATTTTTTCGGTGGGTTGCTCAGGTGGCCCTAATGTGACACCTAGATCGGATCGGGTCACCCGCATCGGTCTGAGGGGGTTACATTAAGGGTCATATCCCTCAATTTGTATGCACAAAATAAAAATTGAGGAAGGTGTTAAGACGATGTGAGAATGCCAATGCCAATTGAATCCACCAATGATAGAAGTGGTGAAAAAAGAGATACAAAAGCTTTTTTATAAGTTGTATATATTTAAATATAATTCATATATAATTTATATATAAACTATATAATTTATATTAATAAACTATATAGTTTATATATAGTTCAATAGATTATATATAAACTCTGTAGTTTATACATGGTATATATAGTTTATACATAATGTATATATAGTTTATATATAGTATATAATAATATAAACTATATAGTTTATATATATATACTTATACTTTATGTATATATACTTTATATACTTAAATACTTTATATTATATACTTATATACTTTAGTCTTTATAATTATACTTTCTATACTTTATATTTAATACTTATATACTTTATATTATTATATATGTATATATACTTTATATTTAATACTTATGTATTTTATATTATATACTTATATAATTTATATTATATGCTTATATACTTTAGTCTTTATAATTATACTTTATATATATAATATACTTATATTTTATATTATATATATATATATTTTATACTAAGACTTTATATATATATATATATATATAATTTATAGTTTATATATATATACTTTTACTTTATTGTTTATATATATATATATATACACATACTTATATTTTATATGTATATACTTTATATTATATACTTATATACTTTAGTCTTTATGATTATACACACACACACACACACACATATATATATATATATATATATATATATATATATAAGTTGTATATATTTAAATATAATTCATATATAATTTATATGTAAACTATATAATTTATATTAATAAACTATATAGTTTATAATAGTTTAATAGTTCATATATAAACTCTATAGTTTTTACATCGTAGATATAGTTTATACATAATATATATAGTTTATATATAGTATATAATAATATAAATATAAAGTATATAATTTATATATATAGTTTATCTATATAATATATATACTTTATATATACACTATATAATTTGTATATAGTTTATATTAATAAACTATATAATTTATACATAATATATATAGTTTATATATAATATATAATAATATAAATATAACCTATATAATTTATATACATATTTTTATATAATATATACTTTATATAAACACTATATAGTTTATATATAGTTTATATTAATAAACTATATAGTTTATACGTAATATACACTATATATTATATATATATATATAATATGTATATACGTTATATATAAACTATAGTTTATACATAATATATAGTTCATATATAGTATATATATATATATGTATATTATAATTGTTTTAATTTTTTTAACTTTTGAAATGAATGTAATTTAGTTCATTTTACATATTTTCTTCACATTTTACAATTATTTTGATTTGATCCCTTTGTGTTGTTTAATTTATTTAAATTTTTATTTATAATTTTGTATTTGTTCAATTTAGTCCTTAAAATTATATTTGTATATGAAATTGACCCATACTTATTACTTATTTATATTTTTTAATTGGCTCATAACTTTTTAAATAGGTATAATTTAGTACTTTTTATATTAATTTCAACCTCACATTTTAAAACTATTTCGATTTGGTCCCTCATTAACGAGTGTTGTTTAATTTATTTAAATTTTTACTTGTAATTTTATATTTGTTAAATTTAGTCCTTAATTTTCTATTTTTCATAAAATTAATCCATGATTATTTATATTCTTAGTAATTTACTCTATATCATATACAATTACAAATTGCAATTCAACGTTCGTGAAAGACGAAAATAATTATTCCAAAAATAAAAATTGACCCGATTTGAACTCAATATGTATTTGATAAAGATCCGACTTGAATTTTATCTGCCAATGATGTCACCCGATCTGAACGAGATCCGTCTAAAGTCCATCCGAACCTGGATTAACTTGGTCTTTATCTGCTCCGGACTTGTACTGACACTGATCTGGACTGAAAGTAACCCGAACTGTATCTGGTGTCAAATCAACCTGAAAATGACACAACCTGATTTGACCTGGACCCGACCTGATCCGAGTCGAAGCATCAAATTTACATGACTTAACCTATATCCGATTTTACCCGACCTGACAGGATCTGACTGAAACCTGAAATATTACCCGATTTTACATCCCTATCTTCCCATACTGGTCCAAAATGCCTCCATCGACCACGTCAGTAAAGCCAATGGTCGTCGTTAGATCCATTCAAGGAAATGCGAAAACAAGAAACAAATTGTATGTAACACCCTTAACCCGCATTCGTATCCGAATACAAGTTAAAGATGTCACATTTTTCGTATAGCAATTGTTGTTCGAAAATGGTAAATGTTTTGTTTCTTTTTAAATTTCCAAATTTAACAATTTAGACTCAGATGTTTAACCAAATAAAATCATAATGCAATATTTTAATTTCCATTTTACATTTGATCTTGCATAGTATTTGGGCAGTTTAATATTATTTCATATCATAATCTAAAACTGCCTAATTTAAAACATAACTGATTAATCTTTATAATACAATATTTTACTACCCTCATACATAACCATTTAGTATCTTATCATATTTTCACCTTTTCTTATAATATATCATTTCTCGTTTGAGCACAATTTCTAGAATTTTCTTTTTACAATAATATACATAAAATATTTTTAATATCTATAATTAGATTTATTCTAAAACAGGTTTCTTTGGTTGTTGTCTACCGCCACACGACCTCCCACTGACAACAACTCTTATTATATTATCTTCATTACATAGGTATACATATCATTCTTATGTAAATTCAAACCAATATAATTCATAGTTTATAACCATTCATTGTTTATAACATTTTACTGTAAAAATTAATAATTAAACTTGTACATTTCCTTATCATATACTTACTCTTTTTCCTGTACTTATTATTTCACTATATTATTCTTATTCCTATAGCATTCCTTTTACTGTATTGTTCCTTTTTCTGTATTAATTTCTTTACTGTATCTTTTCTTTTATTACATTATTTCTCTTATTGTACTATATCTTTTACTGTTCTGTATATGATGCTATACTAGTTCATATAATATATTATGTACTGTACTATTTCTTAATTTCATTTTATAGCCGAGTACATAATCATGAGAATGTATGATACTCGAGTCTCATTAAGTGATATTTGCACTATTTAATTATCACTCCACCTCATGCACCACAAAGGTACACGAGTCATATGAGTAATTTGTACTGTATACAATTATCACTCCACTTCATGCACCACAAAGGTACATGGGTCATATAAGTGATATGTACTGTATTCAATTATCACTCCACTCCATGCACCACAAAGGTACATAAATCATATGAGTGATATATATATGTTCAATCTACCTCTTGCATCACTGACTCTCATGTCTTATAAACTGGACTTTTATTTATGTTTTATATCTTTATTAATATAAAACATTTAAAGAATAATTATCAACTTCATACATTATTTTAACATATATTAATACTTTAATTAACTTAATAATTCATGTTCATATAAATGTTTTAAAAATATTATTAACGGATATTCGATACTAATATCTTTTACCAAATCGATACTAACGTTATTTTTTACAATCATTCACTTGACTTTTCAACATTTCACATTTAACCATTAATAAACTTTTCTTTCAATTATAAATCCAATATTTAGTATATATGCAAATTAGTTCGTTAATATTCAATTTAAATCCATATAAACTATTTTTAAATTATATTAAATGGAATACATTAACTTTACCCAATTGTCGTTTCACCACCAACTTTCCTAAAACTTACGAATTTATCTCTATCTTATACAACTTTTCACATTAAACCAAATCTCAATTTAACTATTCAATTCCCTCTAATAATTATTTAGATTTTACACATCGTCTCATACTCAATTTCTACTTTAATCCCAAATTTCTACATATTTATAATTTAGTTCTTTAACTTATATATTCTTCCAAATTTGATTCTAAATCCATAATATCATAATCTCAACCATAAGTTAAATTCTTTTAAATTTTCAATTCAAATAATAAATAATAAATAAAATATTTATCACAATTTTAAAAAAGTACGGGGAAAAAGTTTATCACTGTATGTGGGAAAAAGTTTATCACTGTATGTGGAAAAAAGTTTATCACGGTTTTTTTACTAGGAGTTGTTAGTCTTATTAAAAAGTGAAAATAATCAAAATTATAATAAGGGTTACAATTATTATAGTATAATTTGGATATTTGCCTATAATATTGAAACTAGTCACTTTAGATCATATAAGGACCATACATGAAAAAGGTTAAAAGCTCAATCAAAATACTCGAACGAAAAATAGTTACGAATAAATCTGACCGCACCGACAAACGAACTACAAAATGAGACTAAGCTATTAAAAGACCACATAAAATCGCAAATCAGAACCGAATGACGTGAGAAACTATCCACGAACGTAAAATCACATAATTGAATTCAAATTGAGGGTCCATAGCAGGGAAAATAAATAATATTACAAATAAGCGCCATCTTGATCTATCTTGATGTTATCAAATTCAACATTGGGAAAACATAAAATAAAAGAAACGTCCAAACGACCAAAAAAGAATAAGAAAAAAATATCACAAATGCATAATTATTCTTATTAAAAAAAGAAAAAAAAGAGCCGACGATCAACAATCAACATCAAATTGATACGGCTGTCAGCTAAATAAAATTAAAATAGAAAAAGTTGATTTAATTTATAAAAAAACCCTTGTTCTCACTTGAACACACATCATAATATTCCTATATATATATTATGGTCCGATTAATACGCTTTTAAAATCTAATTTTATATATTCGTATGTTTTCCAAGAAAAAAAATCTCTAAAGAAAATATAACGTTTGTGCCAAAACATGAGTAAATTATAAATATGGATACAAGAGCAAAGCCCATGAAAAATACCCTATCTGATTGTTGGTTAATATTCAATTTTATTGTTGCTTTTCCGATCACTATCAATCCATCTTATTTTAGTATACCTTCTTTTTATTTAAAGTTTGAATCTTATCTTCTCCCTTAACTGTAAGGGGAAAAATCCATCACGTTTGATCAGTATTTTTCATTTTTAATTTGATCAGTATCCTTTCAACTTAATTTATTTTGTTTGCACACTTTAAAATTCAACCTCTTAATCTTTTTTAATCAGACTAACTAATTGTTGGAATACTACTTTATTTTAAAATAAGCGATGATCATTCCATATTCGACATTTTGATCCAAGTAACATAAATGCTAAATCTGGATCGACCCGGGTCGCACACCTGATTTTGGTGGGTAAGTCTCCCAGGAAGGATTTTCTGCATATACAATGACTCGAATCAGAGACTTTACTTAAACAATATCAAACTGCTTACCACTTGAACTAATCTGTTAATAATTCGCTAATCATTTAGTTTAAATAGAATATAACAAAAATAATGATCATTCTAATTCAACTTGTTTAAATTATAATATCAAGGTTTAAATTTTAGACATTATCTAAATATTATAACATCTTGTCCTAATAGACCAATCACTAATTTATGTATTTATACAAATTTTAAGCATTATATAATTAATATTCGTGTCAAAAATACATATTCCTATTATATCATATTTCAAGTTAAAGAACATATATGCTCAATGGTGGACTCGTATATGGGTAGAAGCTCACTCATATCTTACTTTTGTTTTTTCTTGTATTATGTGTCTATATTCGGTTGAGTTGTAAAAATTAATCCTCATGCTTTGAACTATTCATTTTGAATGGGCCATCCCTATCAACCATAATATTAATTAATATTAAAAAAAATATATATTTAAAAAAATAAATAGAGGAAAATTTACTAGGCCACCCTCAATTAAAAAAGTTTTATTTATAGAATATAAAAAATATTTTAACTCCAGTTATAATAAATTCTTAGTTTCACCTTGTCTATACACCTATTAACCTACAAATAGGCCTGTAAATAAACCGTTCGACTGGAAGTTCATTTATTTATTAAACAAACAAACATGAATAAGGTTTTTTTTTCGTTTAATTAAATGAACGAACACAAACAAAGGGTTCGTTCTTTCATTTATGTTCGTAAATGTTTGATAACCCGTTCGTTTACATTTTTTTTATGTTTGATAATTCGTTCATTTACGTTCATTTGTTTAATTAAATTTATATTTATATTCGTTTATTTATATTCTTTTAAGAATTTTTGTTTGATTTAAATGAAAATTATTTTATATTCGTTCGTTTATATTTGTTTGCATTTGTTTGTGTTCGTTTATTATTTTAAAGAACAAAAAATGAACGAACACAAACAAGAAATTATGTTCGCTTAGTTGTTCGTGTTCGTTTGTTTGTTCGGTTAAAATTAAACGAACGAAAATGAATATATCTTCGTTCGTGTTCGTTTGATTCGTTTACAGACCTACCTATAAATAATCATTATGATATTAGACCTAACACGAGCGCTAAACGTCATTATAAAATCATATAAGACTGGGAAGGACTTCTTCCTCTCTTTTTTTTGGAACTTCCTCTTTCCCTCTCGGGAAACATATTTCGAGGAACAAAAGACACAATCTATCACTGAAGACCGACCACATACCAAAAAATCAATAGTTACGACTTTTCATCAAAATTAAAAAAAATTACGACTTTTCATCAAAATTAAAAAAAAAATTAAGACTTTTCATCAAAATCAGAAAAAATTATGACTTTTCATCAAAATCATAAAAAGTGAAGTACTTACTGCCGTCAAAATCCAAATGTTACTATCAACATCTTTAAAACGATCCCATTAGTTCATTTGCATCACAGCAGTGCTAAATTTTAAGCTTCTTTATCAACAACTTCTGCTGCTAACATGGAACACGTCTCAAAGACAAAAATCAGGTTTGATTTGGCTGTGCATTGCCTCCATGTTATCAGATTCTTCCCATTTGCTGCAAAATGCTTATAAACTGCTTAGTATTTTGCTTTCTTCGTTTATGCAGGAGGCTAAGAAATTATAATTATTTTCCACCATAGCTTCCATCATTCCTAATTCATGAATACAAAGAATGAAAAAGAAAAAAAAAACTATGTACTTGAAAACCAAAAAGGATCTGGCATGAATGCTAGTATTAAATTGCGTACATTTTCTTAAATTCATTGTTTAGAATCTCAGAATCCGACATCACAGACATCGTCCAGGATCTTGACCTTGACCGGCTCGCCTGCGATGATCTTCGTATACTTCTCATTTTCGAAGCCTCGATCCGATGCCTAATCACCCAATAACACATGGTGCCTAAAGTAGTGGCCATTATGCTAGTTCCTATAATTGTCACTCCAATTGCAAGCCACCTCTCCTCTTTGCCGACCACAACAAATGACAATGCCAAGAATGCAACCGAAACAAGTGCACATGCCAACCACATTAACTTGTTGATAATTGCCATCATCTGCTTCTTTGCCTTGCTCTCAATCACTACAACTGAGGTTTGAACCACCACAACCGCTAGAGAAATGAAGAGTGCAATGGAATCAAAGATGAAGAATATTATAAAAGCAGGCTTTGGTGCTATATTTGCTTCCCCCAGTGAGTGACCGGGCCGGATGTCTTTTGGGTGGTCAATATATTGACCAGGGACTGTGAATATGGCAGCGAAAGCAACAGTAGCGATTAGGACAGCGACGACGGTGGTCGAGTTTATTGCATTGTTAAGACCTTCATAATGCATTTTGTTGAGTCTTTTGGCTATGCCATAGACTTCTTTTCGGGTTTGGAGGGTGTGCTCTAATTGATAATGCACTTCATGCTTTATGTCACTCACGGTTTGTTTTAACTCTCGGGCGGGATTTGGTGCTGTCGGTTTGATGGATCGAGCACTTTGAATCCCATGCTGTTGTAGCATGGATGCAATCTGCAGGTGCCCGGTTTTCTCTGCAGTGTCGAAAGCGGTTTCCCCACTTCTATTAACAGCTGTTGTGTCGGTTTCTTTGTATCCAAGTAGCAACTTAATAATCTGCACATAGAAAAACGAGTACATTAGCTTACTTGATCTTGCCCTGGTCATTTTATTTGACTCCCTAAATAAAGTTTAAACTGATTTACCTGAGTTCTTCCCTTCCTGGTAGATATGTGCAAGCATGTGTTTCCCTTTGTGTCGATCATGTTTATCATCAACGAAGGATTCACCCGAATCAATTCCTCCACCACTGCGAGATTCTGCCTCTTCACCGCCATGTGAAGCGCAGTCTGCCCTTTCTTATCGGTCCTTTGAGCAATCCCAGGTTCACTAGCCAAAAGTGCCTTCACAACATCCAAATGCCCATTCCTTGCTGCAGAATGTAAAGGTGTTTTACCATTACTCCTTGCTATTGTAGCCAGGCTACTACCTGCCTCCAAAAAGAACTTCACGATCTTGATATGCCCTTGCATCGCAGCCGTGTGCAAAGCCGTGGTGTTCGATAAATCGACCGTCATAGCCAGTTCCGGATGGACTGCTAGTAGCACTTTCAATATATCTGCAACAAGAGCCACACTCTTCATCACCAAAAACAACTTTCTTAGTTAAGGAACAGACAAATCATGTGTTGAGAACATACCAAAATCCCCTTGTTTAGCAGCAATGTGGAGTGCATCAAACCCATTTCTGGCTTTGATCCCAGCATTAACAAGATCATAGTAATTAATCATCTCCTTAACCAAATCGACATAACCGTATTCGGCCGCGACATAAAGGGCGGTTTCACCGGATTGATTTCGTTTAGCTATCAGCTCCATCAATGCATCCTCTCCAGTACCTGTAAGGATTTCTCTCACCACTGCAAGGTTTCCAGCTCTTGCTGCAGAATGTAAGGCCGTATCATCTCGTTTTCCGGTCAAATGTTTGGTCATCTTTTTCCTGGGACCTTGAACACTTGGCTGCTCGGTTGCTGGTATTTCCATTTCAATCAAAAATCAACTTTTTTCCCCTTTGATGAACTTCTACTTCAAATATGTATCCAAGATCCTTCTTTTCTTCATCTTCCAGCAAAAACCCAGATCAAAATTTGCATTTTTTTCATTAAAAAAATCAGAAAAACTAGCTTATCACTCTGGAGAGATTGATTCCTTCCTCCAATGCCTAATTCTTTAATCTCTTGCATCCAATTTTATGCCTGTTTTCAACAGAATCAGCCTTCAGGTTTCTTAAAACACCAACCAATATATCATTCAATGAAAACCCAGAAGCATAAAACAACCAAAACTTGAACTCTCTACAATTTTTTGATTCATCTGTTCATCCTCCATTTTTAAAAAAGGAGAAAAAAACCATAAAATTGAATTATATAGGATGGAGAAAAGGAAGAAGCACATAACAGTGATGATAATTACCTGAATTTGAAAAATATAGAGCTAATTTTGCTCTAATCCATAAAAAACCAGAGCACACATATAAGTAGCTAGCCGTTTTGAATTGAGTTTCTCAGTTTCTAATCAGGATGCTTCAAGAAAGAAAATCAAAATCCTTTGAACCTTGCTTATGACAAGAAGCGAGAACAAGCAAAAAATTGTTAAGTTTAGGCCTTTATGCGAATCTAAAAGCCAAGCCCATCCCACAAACTAGAAACAGAATAATAAAAAAAAACAGAATAAAAAAAAATAAACAGATAAGACTTTCGTAAATGTGGACATCATCACAATGATGATAAAAGTAAAATGTTTTCTTGAAAAAAAACCCATCCTGGGGAAGTAATAATGGCGCTTTTATTTGTTTTATCCAAAGAAATTAAATTAAGAATAGTTGGTTTTTCTTTTATCTAAGTTTGTTGAACAAGTGATTTTAATATTTGGAGGTGATAAACCAATTTTTAAAGAAATCTGATTTCTAAATTCGATAATATATATATATATATATATATATAATACATGTAAAATAATTATTTTTTCAACGACATTACATATAAAAATATTTTAATCATAAATACATGTTCATATTTTTCACACAAAGTATATTTTAATATAACGAGATTAGATAAAAAAAAATATTTGTCTCAAAACTTAAACCCTATTTTAAAAATAGTATTAAAAAACAAGACTGTATTATATTAATGATAAGAAATTAATATGTCGTAACCATTTTTTTAAAACAATTAAGTTTAAAAACAATTATGATTTTATTTTGAAAATTTGACGATTTTGAATTAATTTGTATTAAATTGAAAGGGAGTCGTCATCGATCTTTGAGTTAGGTATGTCGAATACCTAACAATGTCTTTTAAAACAATTTTAAGAAAAAAATATTTTTTAAGACAAAAATTGGTCTGCGTTTACCAATAATCTGATTTAACGGGTCCGAGAGTCGATTACGAGTAGGGAATGATTAGCACCCTCACAGCGCCCAATATTAGTACTTAATTGCTTACACGTTGTCGTAAATGGTGAAAATTATGAATCGAATATATAGTTAGAATGTGATTCATTTATTAAAGTTTAATTAATTTGTTTCGAATTATTTATTAGGGAAAATCCTTTAATTCGACAAGAAATTTTGAGATTTGCTCATCCTCCGACGGGAAGACTACCTCTCATATTTTTTGACCAAAAGAATATTCCCTCATCAATATATGAAAACGCAAATCGAATATAAAAATGAATATTGACATTTGCATAAAATAAAATAAGTTGATATTTAAAACAACACACATTGCATCATTTGAATAAAAACAAATTGATTATTATTATTAAAACAAATAAATTCGATTTATTTAGAATTCACATTTCGTGAGAACGTCGTATCGGATTACACTTCTTCGATCAAGCGATGCATTCCACGCACGTTCTACACATCAATGTTCTTGAAAATATTCGAGCGACATATTTGAATAAAAATTTAGTTAATAAATAAGCACTTTATAATAACTAACATATATATACATGAATATGTAAGGCTAAAAATTAGCATGATATATATACATGCATACATATATACATTATTTGAAATAAACGAAACTTATACAATAAATACATTTATCCCATAAAATCTTTAAATCACAGCATGTGTTTCAGACGAATATACATATTAACATACACATATACAAATATAACTACATATACAAAGCCAATGAAAATGAAACACATACATTTTATACAATAATTTTTAGGAAATTAAATTAACAGAAACAAAAGAGGGAGGACCTAATGAGTAATAAACCCCACACATTATAGCACTGAAGATGGGGACTGAAATGAATACTGGGCCAAACATATGATTCAAAGTATAAAATACACAATTTTATATATTAGTAAATACGAAGGACTACAATCAAATATATTATATAAAATCAACAGGCAAGAGTCTAAATATGAAATAATATAATGACCAATTTAAAGGGACTGAAATAAAACATAAAATAAAGGAAGAAACTGAAATGCAAAGATGAAACTTCCATTAAGTGACCAAAACGTAATTGTTACAAAGATGGAACCCTCCTTGTGTGATTAGCCCATGCGCTAAAATACCAACTAGTCGCCATCGAAACTACTTCGTTTCGTGGGTGATATATAAGCCCGAATACAAGGCTTTCCCCTTTCATTCTCCTCATTTGGTTCGGTTTAACAGCAGAGGGAGGAGAGAGAGAATCTCTCTCTCATCAGGGAAAAGAAGGGTCGTCGTTCACTGGTGGCGCTTCATGGAGGCTCACGGCGGTCGGGGAGAGCCAAACACCCCCAACAGATTCTTCTCCTCGCCCTCAAATCAAAAATCAAGTCCAAATCCCCTAAAACACAACCCTTCATCCTAGATGTAAGACCCCCAACCCGTATCTGACCCGGATATGAGTCTGATGTGTCACATTGACTTTTCAAATAATTTATTTTTAAAAGATAATGGAAAATTTTAAAATTTTATTTTTATAAAAATAGTTAAGAATATTCAAACTTAAATTGAAAATAACAATTTACATAAATACCATAAAGTTTGTTTACAAAATTGATCAGAGCATTGTAATTCACCTTTACTTACATGCCAACACATTAATTACAAAGAAATCATAAAATACATAACATATCAAAAGTATATATGCATACATATATACATATCATCATCCTCATCAGTAACATCATTCTCATTATCATTATTATTAATATCACTGTCATTATCTTTTTCATTCACTGACCATTTATATATTTTCCTTTAATAGCTCATGGTACATCATTGAGAACTTAAGGTATGTGAGTGCATTGAAGTTGAGCACTAATGTTGTCACCACAGCTCCTATAAATTGCACTGAAGTGCTGAGTAGAAATTTCACCGAAGTGCCACATAGAAATATCCCTAAGGACCACATAGTATTGTCCTGAAGGACCACGACTACGTAGAACCCTCGACTCTTGGCATGCCAATTATACCATTAGCTCTCATATCACATTTCACATATTCATATAATCATTTAGTTCAATATCACATGGACATATAAGCACATAGATTATGGTCACATAACATATATCACATTTACATGTATCACATAAGTAAATGTCACATAGCTTATTTTACCTTTTCATGTAATCACATAGACCAAGTAGAACAACACATGTAACACATATACATATACTTATATTCTGGTAAACATAGAAATCATATCACATCATACTAGTATTCATAAATCATGAAATCCAAATATTGGAAATAGACTCATCGCAAGTCTTTTTTCCCATATCACCATATGTTATAGTAGTATACACTCACCTTAGCCTCACTTAGTCAAGCAAAACACTTAGCACTCTTGATTGACCTAATATCTTTGAATTGTCTTGGACTTGCCTTCGTTCGATATCTACACAATAATACGATTGGTATAAATATCAAAATTTGTATCACTAAAATCAATCCCTAATAACATAAGCTAAACAAAGCATTAAATTAATACTTCTACATTATGGTATCGATATTGTACTTCATTATCGATACTCGTTCCTGATTCTGGAATTTCATTTCTCAAAATGGCATCAATACTTATACCTTAGTATCGATACCCTTAGTATCGATTTCCTTCATTTGGTATCGATAATACACTACTGATTCATACAATTTCACTTTATGGTATCGATACTGTTCTTACAGTATCGATACCCAAACCCAAATCTCATCTATTTTTATTTTGAAGTGTCGGTACTATTCATCCAGTACAGATACCCCTTGCCCAGAACTTACTTATTTTATCCCAAAAATTTATCAAAACTTACATAAACTTTATACTTTTAACTTCTTTCAAACCTTTAAACTCAACTACACTTATTAAAACTAACTTATATCACTTTAATATCCCTGAACATCTAAAATCCCACTTCAATACTTGAATCTAAATATCACACCATATTTTCAAGAATGTTCCTAATCCTTTCTAACACTTTAGATTTCTTATTTCAACTTATGACAAGTCAAATATGACTTAAAAATACATTTATTAAACTTTTTCTCACCAATTCACTTAAAAACCCTTTTTATTCAATCATTCATAACTTGTAATTCTTTTAGTTTCTACTTCTCTTTAAGCTTTCTTAAGTTTTCCTAACACTCCAACCATAAAAACCACTCAAAATCTACAAGAAACAAGAAACTTAAAAATCCCTTACCTTAGCTATGGAGTCACGATGGAGAGGAGGAAGAAAAATGAAGAATTTTCTGGATATCTTTTACTATTTCTTTCATTTACCCACATGTATAAATAATACCCCACTATGAATTTTAAATTCATTTCCTTATCAAATGAAAATTATTCTCTCTCCACTTGTAAACTTTGTTATTAAATCATACACCAATAAATTCTAAATAAATCCCTAAACTTTTCCATTTATCAAAAATTGATCACAAAGTTTCAAAATATTACATTCTGGTCACTAACCCGGTATGTGGGATGTTACAAATCTCCCCCTTAAGAAAATTCATCCTCGAATTTTAAGTGCACAAAAAGGTGGGGAAATTGTTTACACATATCACCCTCATGTTCCCATGTTGCTTCCTCTACTCTAATCTTTCGTGGTTACAGTTAATAAACTTGTCTTCAATCTCCAAGAAATTCAATCTATTACATGTCTTTTTACACCTTTTATTCTACACCTACTTTTGATCTTTAGAAATCCTTATAATGTCATTCACTATGTAGATAAGTGTATCTTATCAACACAGTAACTCCAATCATCGTCCATTCAAGATTATAAATCAATTGATTTCTTTCATTCTCTAATTATTTTGCAACAAAAACAAAACCTTTACTCTTGTACAATCCTCATCTGAAATACTATATATATATAAGCTTTTTTAAATTCTACTTATACTAACCTTGAAGTTAATATCAATATTCTTTTATCATCTCAAAGTTTCTTGGTACTACACCTGTAACACCCCCAACCCGTACCCGACCCGGATACGAGTTTGAGGTGTCACATTGACTTTTCAAACTTTGACTCTTGACAAAATTCAAAGAAAATTTAAAACTTTCATTAAAGTAAAAGCGGTTTAGTTACATAAATTGACCACAATAACCAGAATTAATCAGAGCATATTTAACTCAACCAATTAGTACATGCCAATTATATTCAAAATAACCAAAGTCATTTAAATCCTCTATTTTCTGATCTGAAATTATTTTTGTAAGGGAGATGCTGACCTGTCTTGCTCCTCTTAACCTTTCTTCTAGCTTTCCGGAACCTACGTGTGAAATATTCACACGCTAAGTCGATGACTTAGAGAGGCATAAATAAATTGATTATAGTATATCATAACTAATTCCTATTATACATAATTTATGTAATCATGATAAACTATAAAATTCTTCCAAACATAAACGCATTTACATACATATTGTTTCATAAGAAACACACACATATCATCATATAATTCTGATAATATATTTCCTAACACACAAAGCATATAAAGTGTATGTAATACATTTATCATTATCTCTTTAATAGTCTTATTTTCGTTCTTTATCTTTTAGTCAGATGTCCTTGTACCTATTCTTCTTAACCAAGCTATATACACATCAACATCATATCACATATATCATTTCTCAACATAAAGATTACAAACAAAGCACATAATATCATACAAGGTTCTTTTATATCATCTTCTTTATTAGCCCATGTACACATGTGAGAACTATAGATATGTGAGTATATAGAGGTTGTGCACTAATGCTGTCACCACGGCTCATATAAATGCACCGAAGTGCTACGTAGAATTGCACCTAAGTGTCGCGTAGAAATGCACCGAAGTGCCATATAAGATGTCCCTAAGGACCACGTAGAAAATTCCTTTAGATCCATATACATATTCCAAGGACCAAGTATGTGTCTCACAAGACCTCATAGATGTTCCAAAGGATACATATATGTCCCGAAGGACCGCATAGACCCTCGACTCTTGGCATGCCAACTATACCCCTAGCTCTCATGACACATAACATGGGCATTATCGTTTATGTCATTTCACATGTTCACATATTCATATTACCTAGGCACATAGTCTCATAGGTTTTGCACATAGCTCATTATCACATTTTCATATAATCACATAGTTACGTAGTTCACTTACACATAGATCATTTCCATATAATTCACATGTCACATATCTCATGTTCTTGTATTCATATAACATATAATATTTCAAATAACATTACTCAAATTTATCATTTATTCACATAAATAAATTAATCATAGCATTTCCTATAACATTTATTCACATAGAACATATATGCATAGTGTTTCATATAACAATCTTCAATTTATCATTTATTCCCATTGAACATTATCACATAGATCATATACTTATAGTATTTCACATAGAATATATATTTTCATAGCACTGAAATCAAAACAGTGCATTTAAAATACTATTTAGCTAAAACCAAAACATAATACAAACCATTTGATTCAAAAACATTTATTCATGTATAGTATTTCATCTAAACCATATAGTAATGTCATATACTCATATTACCGAATAAATTCAACTGAATATATATCTTATGTTCATTTCAATGCTTAAATCATATAACACATAAGTTTTCCTTATGTCATTTATGTTACTTATTCATATAATCTTATTTTATCTCATAGGTAAATGCTACCTAACTTATCTCATTTTCCATTTATACAAGTTTAATCTATTTGTTTAGTTAAATTTGACATAACTCCTATACCATAATTCTCTTTAAGTATACTTCTTCTCTATAACACTTATCTTATAGTTTGGCATCATCATTTACATTCAATTCCCTTCACTAATATATTATTCTATAGTCTAATCTTATTTAACACATCACCCTTCCCATGTAGTCATATAAATCTATTATATTGATTCTTATTATTGATCACATTTACTAGGTAACATGTATGGTCACCTATCATATAACCTATTTCACATTCCCATGTAATCATATAGATCAATCATATTAATTCCTATAACTTATCACACTACATGTATTCACACAAATCGTTTAATACATACTATAATATATATCACATATACCCAAATCAAACATATGCATATGATCATACATTCATGCCTTCTAATATAGGAAGTAGACTTGTCGCAAGTCTTATTTCCATTAAACATCATAAACTAACTTTTATGCACTCACCTGGTCTCACTAGTCAATTCCAATCTTTTATCTTTCCCCTTGATTGATCATACTTGTCAATGATTCTGGAACTTGATTAGGCTCTGAATCTACATAATTATACATTTTAAGACAATTATTAGATACCTACACCTTGTAATTTGATACTAGCAACTTAAACGAACTTAATAAACTCATATTCACATTTTTCCTTAGGGTTGCATCAATGCACTATAGGTGCATCGATACACAAAATAGTTTCAAATTCTCATGCATTGATGCATCCCCTTAATGCATCAATGCACCTTCAAAATTTGTCTTGGTGCATCGGTGTACACTCAAACTGCATCGATACATTCCGGGCATTCGGTGTTCTTCTTTTAAGAGTGCATCGGTACATATTGAATGTGTACCGATGCATCATGCCCAAAAATTGTATTCAAGCCCAAAAATCATCAAATTTTCACTCAATTCTTCTATTTTAAGCCCTTAACATGTCATTAAACTCAACTACCACTTTATAAACCAACTTATATCCATATAGGCTATCTTTATATTTCATATCTCTTCATGATTCTTAAAATTAAGAATCATTCCCAATTTTCCATGTTATCCAAACTTTGATTTAACACTAATAACTTCTTATTCACACCTATGACAAGTCAAATTCCATCTCCACATTCATTTATTAACTCTTTTTCAGAAATTCACTTTGAAACTCATTTTCTTTAATCTTTCGTAACTCCTTTATGTTTTGATTTTTAAGATAACTTAAGCTTCCTTAATCTTAGTTATTATCTAATGATCAAAACCCAACCTTTAATTCCACAAATAATCAAGAATTCATAAAACTCACCTTTTCTCTTGAAGCTCACGGCTGGAGAAGAAGAAAGAAAGAAAGAAAGCTCTGGAGAATTCTCTCCTTTCCCACGTGCTTATTACCCTTTATAAAGGGAAATAAAATCTTTCCTGAGAAATGACCATAATACCCTTATTACTTCCAAACTTTGTTATTAAATCCAACACCAACATTTTTCATTAAAATCCCTAAACTTTTAATCTTTCTAAGATTGGTCACTAAATTACCAAAAATTCCATTTTGGTCATTGACCCGACTTTTGGGATGTTACAATACCTTCCAAAAGTAATATGCTTATCTTTAACAACTTAATCAGAGAGAAAATAATCTTTCGACTATATCTCAAACTTCCTTAATTTATACAGATCCTTATCTCATTGACTACATCTACATAGCCAAGAAACATAACCTTAAACAAATCCACGTCACACTTGATTAACTTAGCCGAACATTTTTCTTCCAGTCTTTTGAACTTTATTTCACTCACCCTTACATAACCTTGATAGTCAACACTACTTGCACAGATCCTTATTCTTCATAATTTCTTATACTTGCATTTTCTCCTCTTGATTCATCAAGGACTAGATTCAAATACTTATCTAATCCATTAGGACTTATCAAAGTTACTCTGTTCAATCTATAGTCGAACATTGTTATGATAGTGATACATCAAATTCACTCCCAAAATCATGTCAGATTCATCAAAGGGGAAATTACATCAGATTAGCAGGGAATTCAATTCCCTGAATCCTTATGGAACACCTTCTACACACTCGAATTACCAGAGCACTATGCCCTAATGGGTTAGTCACTATCACATCGTTACTTACTGCTTCTAATTGGATTTTCAATTCCTTTACCAATTTACTACTAGTATATAAATATGTTGATCCCAAATCTATCAAAACCAAAACTAATTCACCAAATAATTGAAAAGTACCTGCAATGATTTTCGGATCATCACGATCTTTATTAGTCTGTATGTTGTAAACCCAGGCAGTTGAATGCATTTGATGTTGAGTGGACGACTCAGACTGATTTCTTCCTCGACCTCTGCCTCTGCCCCTCTGAGATACCATAGCAAATCGCTCAGTTCGTGCAACCCCCATATTGGAAATAGGCTCCGAAAACTACTCTACATACTCCGGTATGATTCTTCCCACAATGCTGGCGTTGCCTCGATTGACTTATATTTGTTCTTCTAGTAGATGATGCAGCTGACTCAGACCTAGTCTGAGGTTGAAAACCAGAATCTGTGTCTCTCTTTGACAATGTTAAACTCGATGAAGCACCAATTCTCATAATCATCTGAACTTTTTGTTCTCCATATCTCTCATTCTCAACTCTCTCTAGGGATTTAGCATAATTAACCACTTCTTGAAACGAGGACAGATTCAAAGCTAACAACAACTCTTTTAATCTAGGGCATAAGCCCTCCACAAACCATTCACATACATCCTTTTCAGTCGAAATTAGCTCATCAATAAATCTACTTAACTTATTAAACTCACACTCATACTCATACACGGTGTAATTCCCTTATTTCAAGCTCTTGAATTCTTGGTTCATTTTCCTAATAAACTGATAACTGATGTACTTATTCTTGAACTGTTCTAAAAATAATGACCACATCACTTGACAATTTGACATTCTCATGGTGACATTCGTCCACCATACTTTTAGCTTGTCAGTGTAGTAACGAAACTAATCCATCTAACTTCTCTACTTCAGAATAATGGAGACCATCTAATATTATCTTCACATCATTTAACCAAATATCTGTAGCAACAGGACTTTCCTCAGCTTCACCCTTGAACTCAGGTACTCCTAGCCCTTTTAACTCTTTTCGCTACATTCATTCTAGGAGTTGAGGGATAAGGAGGTTGTAAATGCGTCAGAATAACGTTCAATATCCCGAAAAACACCCCATGATCTTGTACAGGCACTCCCTGAGGTGTCATCTCTTCACCTTGCCTGTCCAGGGCAGGTGAATTGCTACTACCATCAGGTTTATCATCTCTCGCTTCACTTCGGGAGCTCTCATGATCAAACATCTAATAAAACATAACAATTCAACTCTATTAACAAAACATCACACTCCTACTCTATCAGATCAGAAATTTTCACTTTTTGTTGGCATGTATACTTTCTAAAATACTTTTGACTTCAGTTTATGCCTAAAATTGGCTAAACCATATCTCTGATACCATTAAATGTAACACGTCAACCGTATCCGACCTGGATATCAGTCCGATGTGTCACATTGACTTTTCAAATCATTTATTTTTAAAAGATAGTGGACAAATTTAAACTTTTATTTTTATAAAAATAGTGAAACCCTTTATGAAAATAAATAGGAAGATTCAAACTTAAATTGAAAATAACAATTTACATAAATGCCATAAAGTTTGTTTACAAAACTGATCAGAGCATATGTAATTTACTTTTACTTACATGCCAACACATTTATTACAACAAAATAAATACTATGTAAATTACTTCTGATCTGATCTTTTTGATAGAGTTATATTATCCTGATTGAACTTAGCTTTACTCTTCCTGCTTCTTCATACCTAAACATGAAATACTAACATGCTAAGTCATTGACTTAGTGAGGTATATAAAATAAAAAAAATCAAACATTTAAAAATACTTAAGCATATTCTAAGCATTTCATAAAATTATATAAAGAAACCATATAATACATCACATATCAAAAGAATATATGCATACATATATACATATCATCATCATCATTCTTATCAGTGACATCATTCTCATTATCATTATTAATATCATTATCATTATCTTTTTCATTTACTGACCATTTATATATTTTCTTTTAATAGCCCATGGTATGTGAGTGCATTGAGGTTGTGCACTAATGCTGTCACCACAACTCCTATAAATTGCACCGAAGTGCCAGGTAGAAATTGCACTAAAGTGCCACTAGAAATATCCCTAAGGACTACATAGTATTGTCCCGAAGGACCACGTAGAATTGTCTCGAAGGACAGCGTAGAGCCCTCAACTATTGGCATTCCAATTATACCCTTAGCTCTCATATCACATACTTATGGGCTTTACCTTTTATACCATATCATATAGCTTATCACATAGGCATGTATTCACATATACCATTTTCACATTTCACATAGTTCAATATCACATAGACATATAAACACATAGATTATGGTCACATAACATATATCACATTTACATGTATCACATAAGTAAATGCCACATAGCTTATTTTAAATTTTCATGTAATCACATAGACCAAGTAGAACAGTACACATAACATATATGCATATATTTATATTCCAGTACACATAGAAATCATATCACATCATACTAGTATTCATAAATCATGAAATCCAAATATTGGAAATAGACTCATGGCAAGTCTTATTTCCCATATCACCATATGTTATAGTAGTATGCACTCACCTTAGCCTCACTTACTCAAGCAAAACACTTAACACTCTTGATTGACTTTATATTTTTGAATCATCATGAGCTTGCCTTCGTTCGATATCTACACAATAATACGATTGGTATAAGTATCAGAATTTGTATCACTATAATCAATCCCTAATAATATAAGCTAAACAAATCACTAAATTCACTGTTTAAATCTGAGTGGTATCGGTACTCAAGGTCCAGTACTGATACTTTTACATTATGGTATCGATACTATACTTCAGTATCGATACCCATTCTCGATTCTGGAATTTCATTTATCAAAATGGTACCGATACTTATACCTTAGTATCGATACCCTTAGTATCGATGCCCTTCCTTTGGTATCGATACTACACTACTGATTCATACAATTTCACCTTATGGTATCAATATTGTTCTTACAGTATCGATAACCAAACCCAGATCTCACTTATTTTTGTTTTGAAGTATTGATACTGTTCATCCAGTACCGATACCTCTTGCCCAGAACTTATTTTATCCCGAAAATTTATCAAAACTTAGATAAACTTCATACTTTTAACTTTTTTCAAACCATTAAACTCATCTACACTTATTAAAACTAACTTATATAACTTTAATATCCCTTAACATCCAAAATCTCACTTCAATACTTGAATCTAAATATTACACCATATTTTCAAGAATGTTCTTAATCCTTTCTAACACTTTAGATTTCTTATTTCAACTTATAAAAAGTGAAATATGACTTAAAATTCCATTTATTAACCTTTAATCACCAATTCACTTAAAACCCATTTTTATTCAAACACCAATAACTTGTAATTCTTTTAGTTTATACTTCTCTTTAAGTTTTCTTAAGTTTTCGTAACATTCCAACCATCAAAACCACTCAAAATCTACAAGAAATAACACTTAAAAATCTTTTACCTTAGCTATAGAGTCACGGCGGAAAGGAGGAAGAAAGATGAAGAATTTTCTGGATATCTTTTACTCTTTCTTTCATTTACTCACGTGTATAAATGATACCCCACTATGAATTTTAAATTCGTTTCCTTATCAAATGAAATTTATGCCCTCTCCAATTCCAAAATTTGCTATTAAATCCTACACCAAGATATTCCAAATAAATCCTGAACTTTTCTATTTATCGAAAATTGATCACAAAGTTTCAAAATCTTACATTCTGGTCACTAACCTGGTATGTGGGATGTTACACTAGATCTAAAAGAGTCTAGAGTTTACCTTCTAAAATCGAAAGCTTTGTCTCGATGGAGACCACAATTCTGGCCAAGAACAAAGATATACTCTCTCTTTTTTCGATGTTTTTCTTTTCTTTTTTGTTTTTGTTTGAATGATCTCTTTGAATCTGGTTTTTTTATTTCTCTTGTTTTTTCCGAATGTTTCTTCGAAAACTCTCTTGAAAATCTCTTCTGTTTTTCCCTCTCTTTGATTTTTCTCCCTTCCGTGCCTTATCTTTTCTTCGTTCCTCTTTTCTTTTATGGTTCTTCCTCTATTTATGGTTGCTTTTAGGGTGACTTGCGGATGTTGATGTGGTTCCCAAATCATAGGGTATGAGTGTCTATTTCTGCTCGTGATAGGCCAGATTTGCCTCGGGATTTTGCTGCTTGAAAGTAGATATTTATTTTTATTTTTCTGATTTTTCTGCCATTTTTTCACTGTTGATGTTGATATCTTATCACTGTAGGTGAAACGGCGGCATCAGAGGTGGTCTGCGACAACAACAACAACCATAGTGGAGGTGACAAATATATTAGGGTTAAAACCCTAGGCCTCCTAGGCGATCTGGACCGTTGGATGAGTCTAGATCCAACAATAGAGATCGGGGGGCGGCTCGAGCATTAGGGTGAAAACCCTAGTGGGTTTGGGTTGCTGATTTTGGGCCGGTTCGGGTATGTTATTTCTAAACAGATCGAATCTTGGGGGACCCGAACCTGGTGGGCTTGGATGTTGGGTCACTTGTTGGATGGGGTGTTGTTTATTTCAAAAATAATAATTAAGTATAAAATAATGGAGATAACAATAGGACGTGATTCCAAGACTTAATGTATTTTAATAAATTTTAATATTATTTCTATAACTAATTATAAAATCAATATTATTTTTAAGAAAAAGTTTAAAAATGAATTTTGGATAAGTAAGCTCAAATACTTCCATCATGTTCCCCTCAACACAAGGGCACATTAAATGCGTTAGCGCGTGAGAATCACCTGTTTGTGCCAACATGGTTTTGAACCCTTAACAACTTAGGTGGTATTTGTTTTCACTGTGCAAGCTCTTCAAACCACTTATGTCTGCGTCGCGCAGACCACGCGCAGACATTAGGCTTCGCAGACTGTTTGTTTTTTAGAAGACAGAAGCCCTTCAAACGTCTACGTGAGCTCTTCTTGGTGCAGACTTAGTTTTATGTCTTCAAAGGTCTTCAAACCTCTTCAAGAACAATTATAAAATATAGTTATTTATTAAAATAATTTTAAATAATTTAATAAGGTTATTTATTTTAAAATAATTTATTTTAAAATAATTTATTTTAAAATAATTTATTATAAAATAATTTACTTTAAAATAAATTATTATAAAATATGGATTGATTTATTTTAAAATAATTTATTTAAAATAATTTATTAGTATGAATTGATTTATTTTAAATAATTTATTAGTATGGATTGATTTATTTTAAAATATGGATTGATTTATTATTGTAGTTGTGTGGATTGATTTATTTTAAATAATTTATTAGTATGGATTGATTTATTTTAAAATATGGATTGATTTATTTTAAATAATTTATTAGTATGGATTGATTGATTTTAAAATATGAATTGATTTATTTTAAAATATGAATTGATTTATTTTAAATAATTTATTAGTATGGATTGATTTATTTTAAAATATGGATTGATTTATTTTAAATAATTTATTAGTATGGATTGATTTATTTTAAATAATTTATTTGTATGGATTGATTTATTTTAAAATATGGATTGATTTATTATTGTAGTTGTATGTATTGATTTATTTTAAAATATGGATTGATTTATTTTAAAATATGAATTGATTTATTTTAAATAATTTATTAGTATGGATTGATTTATTTTAAAATATGAATTGATTTATTTTAAAATATGGATTGATTTATTTTAAATAATTTATTAGTATAGATTGATTTATTTTAAATAATTTATTTGTATGGATTGATTTATTTTAAAATATGAATTGATTTATTATTGTAGTTGTATGGATTGATTTATTTTAAATAATTTATTAGTATGGATTGATTTATTTTAAAATATGAATTGATTTATTATTGTAGTTCTATGGATTGATTTATTTTAAATAATTTATTAGTATGGATTGATTTATTTTAAAATATGGATTGATTTATTTTAAATAATTTATTATTGTAGTTGTATGGATTATTTAAATTTCAGTATTGTAAAACTAAAATTATTTAAATCTCAGTATTGCAAAACTCTTTTAAGTTTAAAAAATCAGTTTATTTATATTTCAGTTTATTTATATTTTAGTTCATTTTAGCAGTATACAGACGTTAAAAAACAAACAATCTTCTTCTTGTAGACTGCAGACTTTTAGTCCACCTCTTCTGCTGCAGATGCTTGCAGATGTGATCCGCAGACTGCATACCTTTTACCTCTGCAAAAATAAATACCACCTTAGAAAACAGACTATTTCTCCACTCCAAAAACAAAACACCAATAATTGGACAAAAATCAACAACCTTTTAAATATTAACTTTAGAAACAAAATAATAATCACAAAGATTTTGACTTGGCTCGCACCAAAATTAATCTTTCTTTGCATTTATAGGGTAGGCAATTTAATTAATAAACAAAACATTATTTAGTGATTAAAGAAAAATCATTACTATTGTAGAAAATATTAATGCTTTTGACTTGCAATATGCAAACTTACATAATCTCATAATAAATATTGCAATAATATATTGTTGACCAATGGAAAGGGATGGGCTAGCTTCTTGATTGTTTACATTTCAATGGACGGTAAAACAAAGGGATTGAAACACAAGCAATTTGGATGGCCAAAAGGGCATGACTTGGAAAAATATATTATAAAATAAAAAATCTTGTGATCGGTAATTTTTAAGAAGAGTGAAAATTATTGGAGAAAGGATGGGTAATATCTCTGGATAAAAAAATTAAATAAATGAATATCTCTATTATATATTTGAGTAAACTACGTATTTCGTACTTCAATTATCAGTTATGATTCATTTTAGTATCTAAACTTTCATTTTTTTCATATCTAATACGTCATGTTTAATTTTTGTTTTATTTTAGTGACCACAATAAGAATGAAAAGATAGTTGATTGATGAATGATGCAATTTACACATAAAGAAGTGTCATGTGCAAATCATCCGTTAAGTTTTTTACAACGAGGTAGTAAAATGAATGAGAAACTAAACGTTACGTATGATTTTAATTTTTTTTAAAGTTTAGGTACTAAAACAGATTAAAACTGATAATTTAGGTATGAAATACATAGTTTACCCTATATATTTTAATAAAGAATTATAACATTAATAAGTAAAGTTATAAAATTTATAAATATTTTTGTATGTTATTACAATATGTTTTCTTTTTCAAGGTTATGTACATCATCGTTTTTTTATTAGAGATTATTTGATTATCTTATTGATCTATCTTTAATATTCAAGGGCCTATATGCTACCATCAATTGAGAATAGTAATATTTGTTTGTATCTTTTTAGTTTTTGAGATGTTTGGTTGAAATTTTTTTAAATTATTCATTGTATGATCTTATTTTCATTAATATTTTATTGGTCAATAATTAAAAATAATAAAATTTACAATAATTTTATATAATAATTCAAAGATTTATTTTAAATAAAAATTAATTTAAAAAATTTAAAAATAATTTAAGATTTTTTTTACTTTAAACTCACAAGTACCGGGTGAAAAATACAAAAGAAGAAGAAGACTAAACGAAAGTAATAAATATTAATTTGTCAATTCAAGTAAAATGATAATAATGATTGAAGACGGGAAGATTATGACACAGAGCTGACCAAGCCAATGGGTGGGGACCACGCGTAAGACCGCGATTGAAATTTTGATTGTTGGTGACCATCAAATTGTATACATTTATAATCCGAAATTGATTCCGTTTAATAGTTTAGGTGGAACTCCCACGCGCTGCTTCCTATTACACGCATTGTTTATTACAAATTTACAAACGGACAGCACCATATGGTATTTATCCAAATGCCAAGGGGGGGGGGGGAGAGCTATTCTAATGTTGAACCCTAAGCCAAACAAACCGCCATAACGCCCGACACCATTGCCTTAATTTCAGATCCATACCAATATATATATCATTTTTATTCTATTATCCGGATTTTTGCCTTCAGTTCCTCTTTCTTAAATAATGCTTCAATTATTGTTTTACGGATATCATTTTATATATTTTAACATTAAATTATAAACCATGTAGTTAAACAATAAATCAACTATTAAAAACTAAAATTATCCTACATAATGACTTAAGTTAAACGATTTTAATAATTAAAGAATTTTTTATTATTCTTTAAAGTTTCAAATTTAAACATAAATTATATAAGTCAACAGAATCCATATATATATATATATATATATATATATATATATATATATATATATATATATATATATATATATATATATATATATATACACACGGAACCCTAAATCATGCTATCACAATATACAATAAATAGAAGTTTAATAAAAGGGAAATCATAATTGAACAATTACGATATTCATTATTCTTTTGAACTGTGATATTCTTTTGATGGATGAAACATTTTTTTTGTTTATTTATACATTTTCATAATAAAATAAATATACATTATGCATATCGAAAATATATATTATACGAACACATATCGAGAAATAAAACCTATCAATATTGGAGACGGACGTATGGCTTTATGTTAGGGGACGAACTTAAATTTATAAAATTTTAGAGGATGTAAATAAATTTTTAATAAAAAATAAATAAAAAAAATTTAAAATATATAATAATGTTAAACTTGTAAGAGACGACCGCCCCGTGCAGGTCATCCTAAGGGTTTTTCTTTTCCCCTACCGTAACGTAGTCTAAACATAAAAGGGAGGCATCATTTGGGTAAAAAGCCAGATATGCTAAAACTGCGCAAATACTTCACATCGAAGGAAGCATATAAGTGGGATTAAAGCCTCGAACTTTACGAGTTTTTTTTGTGCTTAAAAGGTTCAGAGTGAAGTAAAATATAGATTTAAATCACATGGAGGGGAAGCATCCGTCCAAAGCAAGGCCAATACGCTCTTTCACATGTATTTTGTAAATCAGAACAAATTAGGGTCCAGGACAAATGAGAATCAGCCAGCACTGCACGCGCACCATAATTATATAATACCATATAATAAAAATACATACATATGACTCATTACTGCAAATAATGTTGCTGTCATTCTTTTGTCATCAAATGCAGATAATAATAAGGCCTACTAGTAGCCCAATCCACTAGCTGTAGCACTTAGTTCATTTATTCAAATTTTTAAAGAATGTGTTCTTTTTATCCCTTTTAATAGTAAATTGATTGAATTGGTGTTATGAATGAATAAATGTTAATTTTTATATTTTTTCAGATAACATTTATATGAATTATTAAATGGTTTTTAATACTAACTTTATTTTTGAATAATTTGATTTATGTACAAGACAGTAACTATGCGAAGATAACTTTCAACCTTTTAACATTAAATGCTCACACTCCTAATAACTATAATGCACGAACCCGGATTCTCATGAATAACAACAATTCTTTTTACCACGAATGCCACTTAATTCATACTTTTCTTAATGCTCATTTAGGTTTTTCAAGTTTATTGGATTATATATTTAAGAGAACTTTTGAATGTTCAAGTTCAAATATTATATGCAAAAACTATCACTTTTCAACTATCACTTTTGTTAATAAAATAACTATAATATCTTTAAACACATTTTACATCAACTTTTCCTTTCATATACAAATTACCTAGTATTCTTCTATTTATATTTTCTAAGTAAAAATACTATGTTAACATTACAACCTACTAACTATCGATAATTAAAAATATATTTTTTCGAATTCCATTGGTATCTTATCTATTGACCGGTTAATCTATATCAGATATTGCAGAGGCAAGAACAACCCTCTCAACCTAGTTTGCTCCATTCGCAAGCGCCAGAGTTTGAACCCCTAACCTTACTTAAAGGATCCTAGAGCCTAATACCACTACCAACTAAAAGTTAGTGAATAAATATATCTTTTGCAACACCCTAAATAACTCGTGCAGGTTGCTCACTCGCCCTACTCTTTGGTCCGCTTTATCCAAGACTTGAGAAAATTTCAGGGTTTCTATTTACTGGTCCATAGGTGATGGAGCTAAGTTCTTTTCTGGTCTGATTGTTGGCTTCGAAGACAGAGCTTTGGCAAACTGGAAAATAAACGAATCCCCCACCAACATGAACGTGAAGGCAAGCGAAGTGGTTCTCCCTTCTGGAGAGTGGAGCTGGGAATTCTTACAGCAGTAAATTCATCCTTCAGCTATTCTACACTTCCATTCGATCATCCCTCCATATCCAACATCCGGTGAAGACAGCTGCAGCTGGTCAGCCTCGTCGAACAATCTTTTATCCACGAGAAGTGCTTACCAGACTCTCGTGCAGGACCAATGGAACCCTTACAACAACGATTGGCTCATCCCCTGGACCTGGAAAGCCAAAGTTCCTGAGCGCATTCGGTGCTTCTTGTGGCCTTCACTGATCGATAAACTCCTCACCAACTCACAACGTTTTCTCCGCCAACTAACGGATAATGCTTCCTGCCTGATATGTGGTGCATTAGAGGAGGCCACCTTACATATTCTCGGAGACTGTCCGGAGTCTCCGGACATTAAACTTTTATGGGATTTGATTGTCCATCGCAGCACGGTTCGCGATTTCTTTGACCTTCCGCTTGCTGACTGGATCTTAATGAATTTACGTTCTTGTTGTCTTCTCCAAGGAACAAACATTTCTTGGAGCAAATTATTCAACCTAGCAGCTTTGGAAGAGAAGGAACGAATATATTTTCAATGGCACAAGCTCTCCTAGAAGCACTGTCCTCCACGTGGGTCTTCATTGGGCAAGCCTTTTCGACAACCCAAACTCTCATTATGTTAACGAGGCTGACCTTATATGGCAAGCCTCTTCATCTTCGGGTGAAGCAGGTGGTGGTCTCCGTGACTCCTTTGAAAATTCTCTAGGAGGCATCTCCAAACCTCTTGGCATTACGTCTGTGCTCCAAGCCGAGCTTTGGGGTTTGCTTGAAGGTCTGAAGCTTTCATGGAGCCAAGGTTTTGAAAAAGTTTTATGTCAGCTAGACAGTCATGACACTTTTAAATTGGTTACACAACATAGCTAAATAGGAGTACAAAACAAAAGAAGAACACGCTAGTATCCATATTTAAAGAAAACAATGATCATATGTTAGTTAGCGGTAGCAGTAAATTAAAACATTGGCAGGAAAGGCTTCTTTGCCAACAGGTTTTCCAATTTCCATATAACAAAGCATGGGAATCTAAACATTCCTAAATTCCATTAGAACAAGAGTATAGTCGTTCTAAGAGATTTTACATTTTCTTACCCTTAAGCTTTCTTTTCTTGTTAGCCCTCTTCCTCTCTGCTTCTTCTTCAATCTGGCATTTATAATCACACAAATTTAAGAAAGTTCATTCACAATAAAAGAACAGTTAAGAAATAATTCTAAGGCTATGTATATTTCATTGGTATGTACCAAGAGATACATTAGATTGAAGAAAGTTGCAGAAGCTTTCATAGTTTCCAGGGACATAGAACTAGATAGTAATTTTAGTAAAAATATTAATAGGAAGCAAGGCCATACACCACAATGACAAGTTGTAATGAGCATGGCGGATGGACTAAGCCCCATAGGGGCCAAGTGCAACCCGTTTTTTGGAAAATGATTAAATTTAGCTTAATGTATTAAGGAAAAAAGAGGGAAAAAATACAATTTTTTCAAACCCATTATTTTTAAGAAAAGAAAATTAAAATTTTGGACACCATTCTAACTTTCTGGTTCCGCCACTGGTAATGAGTCATAGTAATTTGCATGTTATACACAGACATATACATAAATATATATATATATATATATATATACACACATAAAAACATATTTACGTGCATCAGATGATTTAAAGCAAACCATAAACCTTAACAGACCCTTTAATTGCAAAGCCTAACGCTAATTGTTGTCGTAACCCGTTTTCGTCCGGGCACGAAATATTAAATTTGGCTGGGAAATTGATGTGAATAAATAATTTTGAAAATAATTTGTGAGTCGCCATCGACCTTTTGGATCAGGTAGGTCGAATACCTAAAAATTTTTCTTTTAAAAGAGTTTTAAAAAAAACATCAATTAAAAAAATGAACTGATCTGCGTTTTATAACCAAAAATTCGTTCTTAATAATAAAAAGGGATTCGTGGTCGGTTACGTTTAGGGAAGGATTAGCACCCATACAACGCCCAAAATTGGTACTTTTTAATTATAAATTGTCTCTATTATTAAAATTATAAAAATTCAAAAATATATTTAATTTATAATCCTATTATTTCAAAATTATATAAAAAAATATTTATTTATTTAAAAATATCAGAAAAGAACTTCTAGGTACCTTAAGACAGCTCTTTTCTTTGATATTGATAAATATTAATTTAAATAATATTGTTTAAAAAATATCAGAATAGGAAATCCAGTTGTATTAAGACTGTCCTTTTCTTCGATATTAAAATAAAACATTAAAAATTTATTCCAGATTTATATATATATTTATGAATACATAAAATATTTAAAATATGAACAATAAAATTAAAACAATAAAATACCACTAAAACAATATATTTTAAAAGCAATAAAAAAATGAAAACTTATAAATTAAATGACTAAATTATAGTAAAATTAAAAACTTAATTCAATATTAATCAAAGTATTAGGGATTAAACATGCTATTTCTTTATTTTATTTATTTAGTGACTAAAATAAAATTATCTAAAATTAGGATATATAAAATAAATTAAAATATAAACTAAGGATTAAAATATTATTTATTAAATTAAG
This sequence comes from Hibiscus syriacus, assembly GCF_006381635.1. Lineage (NCBI taxonomy): Eukaryota > Viridiplantae > Streptophyta > Magnoliopsida > Malvales > Malvaceae > Hibiscus > Hibiscus syriacus. Next base: position 2,895,284 of record NW_024061878.1, on the reverse strand, counting down.
GGATTAAATCTGCTATTTATCCTAAATATATTATTTTAATATAAGGACTAAAATGAAAATTAAAATTAAAGAACCAAATTAAAAGGATTATAAATTTGATTTAGTGACTAAAATGTAAAAATTACAAATTAGAATGGCTTCGGACGGGTTTAACTATTCTATAATTACACGCATAGTCCTTCCCGAAACGACGTCGTTCGGGAAGGCCTATATGGTCCAAAACCGGCTGGCCCGAAGGGCCAGCCTTCATTTTTCATTTCTGTTCTCTCTCTAACTGAGAGAGAACAAATTTCTCTCTGCCTTCTCTCTAGCTTCCCTCATCGGAGGGAAGCCGGTCACCGGTCGGCCACCGTGTGCCGCCGTGAATGCAAACCGCCGGCCACCGCATCCGGTGGCCGGAAAAAAATTTTTACACTAACAGATAGATCGGACCGTCCTAAGACGGTTCCGGTGTTCTTTTCCTTAAAAAGCTCCTAATAGGAGCGAATCACAAATACCTTCGATATTCGAAGGTTCTGACGAGATCCGTGGTCGAGGTTCTTCGATTCTTTTTCCTTTTCCTTCTGTTTTGGTTGCTGGATGTTGACTGAGATCGTTGGTTTAGTAGTTTTTTTTTCTTCTCTGTTTTTTTTTCTGTTTCCTTCTCGTCTCCTTCTTTTTTTCAGGTTGGGTGGTGGCTTTTATAACCACCACCGGTGTGGCCATCGGACCAGTCCGAAGATGGGTCTTGGTGAGTCCCGGACTACCAGTGGTGACTCACCGTAGCCATGGCATGGACGGCTGGCGTTGATCTTCTGGAGTCTTCATTGGGACGTGGAGCGCGGAGGCGGCGAGAAGTGTCGGCAGCCGCGTGAAACTGGGGCGCGCCGCGTGGCCCTAGGGTATCAACCCTAGGGTTTCCTCGGAGCCATCTGGACCGTTGGATCTTGCCAGATCCAACGGCAGCAAGCTGAGGCGGCTGTTTAGATTAGGGTTAGAAACCCTACTGGAACCCAAATGTTTAGGGTTTCTGGTTTGATTTGGACCGGTCTGGTTTGTTTGTAACTGGGCCGTCCAGTTGTATTGGTCTGTAATTATTATTATATATATATGTTAATATATATTTAATAATAATAATATGATAATAAAATGATAATAATAATAATAATAATAATAATAATAATAATAATATAATAATAATAAAATAATAATATTATAAAATATAGGATAAAAAATATCTTCAACTGCCCTCTTTGCTCATTCTTGTGTTAACAAAATAGGGCAAAGATGAAAAGTAATAAATTTTTTATCTATTTGACTTTACTTTGATATAATGAGATATTGAATAAATTCTTCTCTCTCTCCAGATAAGTTCTTCTTATTATGAACTTTCTGCTGGGGATGATGATGACCTCTTTTCTGTGATAGAGTCATTCAAAAGGTTGAATAAGCTCTTGATGAGTTCTTCTCATTATGAACTTTTTCTAGAAAGGCTGATGCTAATCTATCTCCTTCTGCAATAGAATTATGCAAAAAGTTGAACAAGTTCTTCTTATTATGAACTTCTTCTTTCTTCTTCAGATGAGTTTTCTCATTATGAACTTCTCCGGAAAAGATAATCCATCAATTGATGAATTCAGGTAAAAGGTTGAACAAATTCTTCTAATTATGAACTTCTTCCTTCTTCAGATGATTTCTCATTATGAACTTTCTCTGGAAAGATGATCCCAATGAGGATTCAGGTAAAAGGTTGAACAAATTCTTCTCATTATGACTTCTCTTCCTTCTTCAGATGAGTTCTTCTCATTATGAACTTTCTCTGGAAAAGCTGATCCTCAAATGATGGATTCAGGTAAAGGTTGAACAAATTCTTCTCATTATGAACTTCTCTTCCTTCTTCAGATGAGTTCTTCTCATATGAACTTTCTCTGGAAAGCTAATCTTTCAAATGATAGATTTGAATCTTTGCTAAAATCTTGAAATTCCTGTTAAAAATTCAACAAGAATAAAAATGAATGAAAATGCACCTATTTTGTAAACACCTAAATATGATGCTGAATGTTAAGTTATTTGATTTCAGATGGTGAATGAATATTTCTTCAATTGTAAAAACCCAATAGATCTTTCTTTTTCAAATCAAAGAATATTATCTTTGACAAATGTAGATGTAGATAATGTCACAAAACCTCTTGAATAAAACTCATAGTATAGGCTCTTGAAAGCTGCATTCAGGCAACATGTTGATTCTGATAACAATTCATCTGATATGAAGTGAGCCCTGGAGAAATATTGTCCAGATTCATCAATTGCAGAATTGGCAAATTTATATGTGCTGCTTAATGACTAAGGCTGCTGATGTACTTCTTCTATAAAAGATAGGAAGTCATTATGCAATGATCCCAATTACAAGCAAAGGCAAAACTTGGGCTATGATTTTGAAAAGGAAGAAGCAGAGGAAGCTTGAAAAGAAGCTTCTTAATGAAGATAATCATGCAATTCATCTTTTAATTCCAATGATTGGTTCTGTAGTTCTTACCAGATCAAATAACTCAAGAACTTCCAGAAGATGCTATTGAGTATCCTTATTTTTACTATGACAAATTCATCTTCCAAATTCAATGATTGGTTTTTTGGGTTTCATACCAAACCAGATAACTCAAAGAACACTTCCAGAAGATGCTATTGGCAAATTCATCTTCTAAACTCAATGATTGTTCTGTCCAACCAGATCAGATAACTCAAAGAACACTTCCAGAAGATGCTATTGGCAAATTCATCTTCCAATTCAATGCTTGATTCTGTTCAACAGATCAGATAACTCAAAGAACACTTCCAGAAGATGCTTGGCAAAATTCATCTTCTAAACAATGCTTGATTCTGTCCAAAACCAGATCAGATAACTCAAAGAACACTCCAGAAGATGCTTGCAAATTCATTGTTCATTTAATGTTTGGACTGGGATATCAGTACTTATTCGATGTAAGCCAGAATTTGTAGATTCGCAATTTCCATGCTGTACACTAAAAAGGGCTATATTCTTAATTCTGCCAATTAAGAACAGATTTTCTCTTATTCTACTTCCTCCATGTGTTGATGCTTTTCCATTGACAAAGAAATGATGGCCTTCCTTTTGAGTGTCCAGAAGTATTTTCTTGATGAGTGTGAAAATGGAATCTAGTATGGGTTGGAAGGAATAAAAGTTGCTCCACTGAACCTGATGAGGTGGAAATACTTCTAGTTTTCTTAAAACCATACACAAGGATCTGTATAGAGACATATTTCCCAGTGATATCAATGTTGTTTCCTTTTGTTGAATCAGTGCTGCAAAGTGCCTTCTATGTCTTAGTATATTTGAAACAGATGTGCAAGAACTGAATGGTGATCGGTTGGAGCAATTGATGAGTAGATTTGGGGGATTCGACTTGTTGTCGGTAGGATCCCGTGTAATAATCTTGATGTTCATGGCTTTAAGCTAGTGATGATTTGCTACTTTGTATTCCATGTATTTAAAAGTATTAACATAAAGTGATATTCAGAAATCTTTAAATTATTTCAAAATTATGTTAATTCAATAGAAAAGAATAAATTGAATTTCCAAAAATAAATTGAATCAAATAAATTGAATTGAAATAATAGAATTGTATTCAAAGTTATGGCAAGCATAAGAATGATAAAAATTCAAATGTCTCAACAAATTATAAGCATAAGTATTTCTAAATTAATCAAGTTGACACAATTTAGAGTAATGATGTAAGCTTTTGTCTGGAAGATCTCAAACGTTGTCAAATGCTTGTAGATGTGAAGTTTCTCCCAAACTGTCAAAATCTTAAGAAGTTCAATTACCAGATGCCTAATATCAACCTGCATTGAGCGCCTTTTCAGGTTTTCAACTCAATCCTTCCTTTGGTTACAAGATGCCCTTTGCGGGTTTTCACCTTGACCCCTTTCTTTTTCTTTTTTTCATTTCTATTTTTTTCTTTTCTTTCTTTTTTCTTTTCTTTCTTTTTTTTTTTTTTTCTTCAAGCATAATATTTTGACAGAATCGAGTTTATTGGATTTCTCAGAATTTTTCCATCCATTTCTGCCAGATCAATGCTCTCCGGAAAAGGCCTTTTCACAACGTATGGCCCTTCCCAATTAGGCATCCATTTCCACGGAAATCTTTATGTATAGGCAAGATCTTTTTTAGTACTAGATCACCCTTTTGGAATTCTCTTGGATGTACTTTTTGTCATGAGACTTCATCATCCGTTTTGATACATCGTCCATGGCAACAGCTTTCAATCTTTTTCCTCAATAAGGTTCAATTGATCAAATCTAGCTTGGATCCATTCAGATTCATCCAATTTTTTTCTCTCAATATTCGAAGCGATGGAATCTCAACTTCAATTGGTAAGACTGCTTCCATCCCATAGACTAAAGAAAAAGGCGTTGCCCCAGTAGATGTTCGAACAGTAGTTCGGTATGCATATAGAGCAAAAGTAACTTCTCGTGCCAATCTTTGTAAGTTTCAGTAGTCTTTGTATGATTCTCTTGATGTTCTTATTTGCTGCTTCAACTGCCCCATTCATCTTGGACGATATGCCACTGAGTTTGCATGTTTGATCTTAAACTGTGCACAAAGTTCGGTCATCATTTTGTGTTCAGGTTCAGAGCATTATCTGTAATGATCCTTCTGGTAGGCCATCGGCAAACTATCTCTTTCTTTATGAATTTGCAGACTGTGGACCTCTTAATATTGGTATATGAAGCAGCTTCAACCCATTTGGTAAAATAATCAATTGCCACAAGGATGAACAATGTCCATTCGTGCTTTTGGTGTAATTGCTCCAATGACATCTATTCCCCACATAGAAATGGCCAGGTGCTGTCATTACATGTAAAGGAGAGGGGGTACATGAATCTTGTCTGCATATATCTGGCATTTATGACATTTCCTTGCATAATCAATGCAATCTGTATACATGGTAGCCCAATAGTATCCATATCTCATTATTTTTCTGGCCATGGAAAGACCATTTGCATGTGTTCCACATATTCCACTGTGTACTTCTTCCATGACGTTTCGAGCTTCGCTGGTATTTAAACATCTCAATAGCATTTGATCACTGCTTCTTCTATACATCTCTCCATCAAGAAAATATCCAGCAGCCATTCTTCTCAAAGTTCTTTTATCAATTTCTGATGCATTTGGTGGATAACTTTGATTTTTGATATATTGCAGAATATCATGATACCATGGTTTACCATCTACCTCTTCTTCCACACTATAACAATGTGCAGGAATTTCATATACTTGCATTTTGATTGGCATCATATCAACCTTCTTAGTTGCTTGAACATAGCAGCTAATGTAGCCAAAGCATCTGCCATTTGATTTTCTTCTCGAGGGAGATAATTGAAGGTAACTTTCTCAAATTCTTCACTAATTCGAGTGTAAAATTTCGGTATTCCAACAATTTGGGATCTTTTGTTTCCCATCTCCTCGCAATTGATACACCACCAAAGATGATCTCCATATATCTTGAGAAATTGATTTTTCTTTCTATAGCTGCTTTCAACCCCATGATACAAGCTTCATATTCCGCCATGTTATTGGTGCAAAGAACTCCAGTCTACTTGTAAAGGGATAATAAACATTTTCTGGAGAAATTAACACTGCCCCAATTCCTCGTCCCAAAGCATTAGATGCTCCATCAAAATAAAGCTTCCAAGTTGCAAATTCATCATTGTTCTGACTTCATTCATGGATATGCAAACAGATCTTCATCGGGAAAATTGAAGTTCAAAGGCTGATAATCATTTGATACACGACTGGCCAGAAAATCAGCTGACACTTCCTTTTATCGCTTTTTTGGTTGACATATAATATCAAACTCAGATAATAACATCTGCCATAGCCATTCTGCCTGTCAAAGCTGGTGATTCCATTAAGAATTTCAAAGGATCAAGTTTTGATATCAACCAAGTAGTATGGTATAACATATTGTCTGAGTCTTCGAGTAGTCCACACCAAAGCACAACATAATTTTTGTATTGGTGGATATCGAACTTCACAATCAGTAAATTTCTTGCTCAGATAATAAATAGCTTTTTCTTTTCCTTCCTGATTCATCATGCTGTCCTAGTACACATCCCATCGAATTTTCGAAGACCGTCAAGTAGAGAATTAATGGTCTATCAGGCATTGGTGATACTAAAATGGGGCATTGGATAAATATTTCTTAATAATATCCAAGTTTCTTGACATTCTTCATTCCAGACTTCAGGATTGTTCTTTCGAAGTAATTGAACACTGGATCACATTTGTCAGTTAATTGAGAAATGAACCGAGATATATAATTTAATCTTCCCAAAAAGCCTCGAACTTTTTTTGTATTGGGGGGTGGAAGATCTTGAATTGCTTTGACTTTATCTGGATCAATCTCGATTCCTTTTTTGCTGACCACAAATCCCAAAAGTTTTCCAGAAGTTACCCCAAAAAGTGCATTTAGCGGGGTGAGCTTTAATTGATATCTCCTCAATCTCTGGAAAAGCTTTCTCAGATTTTGAATATGTTCTTCTTCAGTTCGGGATTTGGCAATCATGTCATCTACATATACTTCAATCTCTTTGTGCATCATGTCATGAAACAAAGTTACCAGGCTCTGATACGTTGCCCCTGCATTTTTCAATCCAAATGGCATCACTTTATAACAGAATGTGCCCCACATGGTTATGAATGTTGTTTTTTCCATATCTTCAGGATTCATTTTTATCTGATTATATCCTGAAAATCCATCCATAAATGAAAACCATGCATGCCTGCAGTATTGTCCACCAATGTGTCTATGTGGGGTAAAGGAAAGCTATCTTTCGGACTAGCTTTGTTGAGATCTCTGTAATCCACACATTCGAACTTTCCCATTTTCTTTGGTACGGAACAATGTTGGCTACCCATTCTGGGTATTTAGATGCCTGTAGGAAACCTGCATTGATTTGTTTCATCACTTCTTCTTTGATTTGCAACAACATTTCTGGCCTCATTCTGAGCTTTTTGTTGGATTGGTTATATTCTGGATTTATTGGAAGCTTATGTATTACTGTATCTGTGCTTAAACCGGGCATATCTTGATAAGACCATGCAAAGATATCTTTGAGCTCTTGAAGGAGATTTATCAATTCTTGTTTTATCTGGACTGTCAGAGTGGTACCAATTTTCACCTCTTTTATTTCTTCATCTGTTCCCAAATTCACAGTCTCAACCTCTTCTTTGTGGGGTAGAATTTGTTTGTCTTCTTTTTCTACCAATCTTAATAGTTCAGTAGGAATATCACATTCCAGTTCATCCTCACAACCATTGATTTCTTCCAGACATATAGGATGCTCTAAATTTATCACTGGATTAAATTTAGGAATACACATGCTATTAACACGGTGACACCTGCAAATTTAAGTCGGACATATTTCCGAAAGAATATAGTAAATTTATGAAATGTAAAAATGTAATAAAATGTAAAGAATGATTGCCATCTGAAAATTTTAAAGAAAATTTCTATATTTAACATAATTTCTTTTACAAGATAACAAAAAAGTTTCATATTTTTGAGCTAAACATAAAGATTAGTTCTGAATATTACTCTGTATTAATATTAAAAACTATAGGAAGATCTTCAGCGGTCCAATTGGTGAGTGTTTCTCCAGGAAAACATGGGCGAATCCTATCCAAGTACTTGCCAGTCTTGTTGTCATTCATGATCATGTTGACAAATAATCCATTCATAGCTTTTTCAACTATGTCTTGATCTTTCGTCAACTTTTCTTCTTTAAAGGCTTCAACAAGCTGCTGTTCTACATTAATAGTTCCCCTGATCTGAATGTTGTCTTCAACTGTGGGAAGGACATGTTTCCAAAGGATTTCTCCCCCTTTCAATTTTGCCTTTCTGTCTTCACATCTTCTTTTCATCTCTTTGTTCTTTTGCTGAAGATTGGGCTTAAACCCTAGCCCAAAACGGTCTTTTTCATCTTTATTCTGATAGGAACTGAAATCCCTTGAAGATTCTTTCCTAGACCTCTCCAGCTTTAGCTCCGATGCCTAAAGTTTGTTGTACCGTCATCTTGGTGCAATCAGACAATCTGGGATATGGATTTTGCTTCCTTCTACAATAAAGGTTGCATTTACAAATTCAAGAGCTCGAAAAGAGCATTCAAGAGCCTCATCATTGGTGTCGATATATGGAATATCGCTTGTTACAGACGCAATGATTTCTTCTTCAGCACGACGCATATTAATTGTCCATCAACAAAAAATTTCAATTTTGATGTAATGAAGAAGGAACGGCTCCTGCTAATGAATCCATGGCCTCCCTAATAGACAATTATATGTGGGGTGGATGTCCATCACCACAAAGTCAATATTGTACACGACTGGGCCAATTAACAACGGTATTTCCATTTTCCCAAGAACTTCTTTTGAGTACCATCAAATGCTCGCACTACATTCTGATAACTCTTCATGGTGATTGATCCAGAGGCATTCTTTGAAGTGTGACTAGAGGCATCAAGTTGAGAGCAGACCCATTGTCAATCAATACTCCTGGCAACACATGACCATGACAATGTGTCGTGAGTTCAAAGCTTTTACTGACCCCATTCCTTCCGGTATTCATCATCCGTGAACGTTATGTAATTGTCAGCGGCTATATGTCCCACAATTCTGTCAAGTTTATTGAGGGATATATTTGGGATAAATGTTTGATTGAGGATTTTCATCAAAGCATTTCTATGTGCTTCTGAATTCATCAATAGATCAAGAATAGAAATTCGCTTGTTGTTTGTGTAGTTGTTCAACCACACTATACTCACTATGTTTCAAAAATTTCAAAAATTCTTGAGCTTGTTTTTCTGTCACAGGCTCATTAAATGCTGGAAGGGATTCATCCTCAAATAACTTCTTAGGTATTGTCATGGATTTTCCTTTTGCTTTCGCTTGTTCTGAAGCATTGGATGTTTCGGGAGAGTAACATCTCCCACTTCTTGTAAAGAAACCGACCTCGCTCACTGCTTCAGATGCCGATGTTGTACTCAGACTTTGTATTTTCTCTTCTGTTTTTTCTAGAGAAACAGATCCTCCTACCATTGAAACATTGGTAGTATAATTCCAAGGTACCCTGCGGGTATCTTTGTATGGAAATGGTAGAGGAGTGGTAATAACTACTTTCGGCTTTATTGGTGCAGGAATCGCCGTAGATGATTTTACATTAATGATCACAGGATCATTTATTCTTGACTTGGTTTAGAATCCTCTGATGAGCAAACATCATCTTTTTTTTTCTGGTTCTTCTTCAAAGAATTCTATTTCTCTGTTGTTCATCAATTTTTGCACCAAATCCCTAAACTCAGGACATAGTTGAATTTTATGCCCTTTTCCTGATGATATTCACATAATTCTTGCCTTTATTCTGCTTTGGCCTGAATTGTGGAATTATACCGGCTAAAGAGAGTTGTTGGAATACCCAAACAAACGGAGATTTAATTTCAGAAATGTCAGTTTTTGCTTTCTTTCTGTTCTCTTCCTGAATTACATTCACGTTTTTATCTCCATGATTTGGCAATGGATGATTTGATGCAGATGGTGTATTGAATTCCAACTTCCCAGTGTTGATCAAATTTTGAACCACCCTTTTGAATGCTAAACAGTTTTCAATGGAATGACCCGTAATTCCTTCATGGTAAACACAGTGTGCCTTTGTATCATACCAAGGAGGGAATGGTGGTTGCATGGGAACCAAGGGATAAGGCCGTATAACATCTGCTTTTAACAGCGAATCATAGATCTCTGCATACGGTACTGGTAAAGGTGTAAAAGACAACCTTTCATTTTCCTTTCGAGATCCTCTGGACTCTGCTCGATTAGTGTTTGTTTCCTCTTTCTTAACCCTTGGCTGGGTTATTGTAACACTTTTCGATGAATCCTTGCTGTAAGAATTTGCATTGACTTCATTCTCCTTTTTCCGGTATGTAGGTCTTTTGGAACTAGACCCATCATTCGATTCAATCTTGCCGCTTTTCAAGACATTTTCAATAGTTCTCCAGAAATGACTAAATCTGCAAAATTTCTGGTTGCATTTCCCATTAGATGATTTAAATAAGGAGCCTTCAATGTATGAACAAATATTACTGTGGCCTCTTTTTCTGACAAAGGTGGTTGAACTTGAGCCGCAGTGTCACGCCATCTCTGGGCATACTGTCTGAATGTTTCATTATTCTTTTTCTCCAAGTTTTGGAGAGTCCATCTATCAGGGACCATGTCTGTCACATGGCGGTACTGCTCTAAAAATGCTTTAGCCAAATCTTTCCAAGATCTAATGTTGGCTTTGGTCAATTGAGTATACCATTTTAAAGCCGGTCCTGTCAAACTATCCTGAAAGCAGTGAATTAACAATTTCTCGTCCTTCACATATCCTGCCATTCTTCGACAAAACATAGTAATGTGGGATGAAGGGCATGTAGTACCGTCATATTATCAAATTCGGGAGCTTTGAACTTGATGGGGAGGATTAGGTCTGGAACCAAACTCAACTCACTAGCATCAAACCCATAGAATGATTCAGTTATTTCCACGGATTTCATTCGTTCTTCTAAGTTCTTGATCTGTCTGGTCAGTTCTTCATTTACTTTTTGTTTCTCATTCAGCTCATTCAAATCCGGGATCAAATGATCAGTATTAAGATCCCCTATTTTCACATCTGATATAAGCGGATTTTTGCTTGAAGATGCAGGATCCACTTGTTGATCTTCATGTGGTTTGACTTCTTGTAATGCAGATGTACGAGCATTGATTTGTATAGGTGTAGTACCAGAATGATAAATTGGTTCTGGTGGAAAACCTAGAGGATACATAGATTCTTGATCAAAAGATACAGGATTTTCAGGCATTTTCCAATAATAGCCTGCCTTTTAAACATATCCTCTATTTTCTTCATCATACTGTCTTGTGAATTTGCAATACTGGCTTCAATTTTTTCCAACTTCATTCTCATTTCTTCTTGTCTTTATGATGCTGTTCTTCAATACGCTGTATTTTATCCTCCATAATTCTCTTAGTAGCTTGTCTAGTACCGTAGTGATGTAGTATTTCTCTTTTGGCCAGAGTAACTGCGATTGAAAAATCTTTTAATATTATTTTTTTCAACTTTTAATTAATGAATTTTAACTTAATAAATAAAATAATTCATAGCGAAAATTATGAAATGAATGATGAATGTATGCAAAATGTATGTATGCAAAAAAGATATTGATCCCAAAAAGTTAACTGTCATAGAACAACTTTCATCGGCATACAAAAGTTTCTTTATAATAGTTCAGAACTACAGATAAGGCGTAGCTTTCTATTAAGCTCTATAATTTCTTTCATTAACCATGACACCTTCTTCCGCACTTAGAAACTGGATCAACGTGATGCTCAATTATTTTGGCTTCAACAGCTAGTTCCCCAACATATCTAGCAACTTCGCTCATTTGAACCATGGCCTCGAACACCATATTACTTCTTTCTTCACTTCTTTCCACATAGAACTCAGTTGACTTTTGCCACTGTTCATTCATTTCTCCAAGAGTTTGCTCTAACTCAGTGATTCTGACTTGACAATTGTGCAGAATTTTTTCAAGATCTCTAATGCGTCTTCGCAGTGAAGCATTTTCCTCATTACTTTCTTTGAGGTCATTAGGCCCTAGACGAACCTTTTCTTGAAACAACGATTCCTCAAGTTGCAAAATGTAAGCATTAAACTCTGAGTTTTTGTTTCTAGACTGATCCAGATCCTCTTCAAGTTTTGTTCGTGCTTCTTGCGTTCTTTGATTAAGCTTCTGGATTTGAACATCTTTGTTTCTGCATCTTTGCATCCAATTGCTAGCCACTTCCTGCTCTACCTCAAGTCTGGTGTTGAAATTTTTTCTTTCTAGCTCCCATCTTTCTTTTTCAATATTGGATTCTTCCATCTTTTGGCCTCTAACTTCAAGTTCAGTAATCAACTGGTTCATTTCAGATTCAAATCCCTTGAACATGATATTTTTCTCACCTTCAAATTTATTAAAGATGTCATTCTTCATTTCTTCTAAATCTTTGACTCGATCCCTTTCTCTTTGCATTTCATTCATGATCTCGCGGTGTTCAGCCTTGTGTTTTATAATTCGCTCTCTTCTGTCGACCTCAAAATCTTCCATTTTTTGCTTTCCTTTCTCAAGGTTTTTGAGTAGACGGCTATTCTTTCCTTTCAGATCTTCAACTCATCTTTTCTCGATATTCAATTCTCTGGTCATCTGTACCGTCGATTGGCTGGGTCCTGATGCTTTTCGGGATTTATATAACTCCTGGTAATTTTTCTGTAAGGCTCTGTATTCATCCTCACCTTTTTCTTTATTTTCTCAACATTGCACATTGTGATGAATGAAAGTCAATGTCAACCCAACATAGCTTTATCTTGTCTCATTTGCTCTAACTCTTTCGACCAGCCTCTTTCTGCTTCAAACTCAACTCTCAAGATTTCAATCTCTGATGGAACCACCTTAATGCGATCTTCCATAGAGATATCCTCATTTTGATCTGGTAGAGGAATATTTTCATTTTTTCTGACAGATCTCCATTCTTCATAATCAGGAGTTAGCATTTCTTTTGCTGCTTTAGCTCGGATACAAAAAGTTGTTTTCCAAGCTGTAACGGCTTCCATGATGTTCCTTTTATAATTTTTGCTGTGGAATGCGAACTCAGATGACTGTAATCCAGCAGTGACAGGTACAAATTGACGACCTTCATACTGTCTTATGACCAGAAGTGGTGCATATCCAATTCCTCCCCATAATCCAAGCAGCATTATCCAATTGTAATCACCACATCTGTAAATGAATTCCCTTTGTATTTGCCACGGGGCTCGCCAAACAATGTCATTGCTTTGCAGATTTCGAAAGGCATTAATCCATTTTGCTGTGGAATGCGAACTCAGATGACTGTAATCCAGCAGTGACAGGTACAAATTGACGACCTTCATACTGTCTTATGACAGAAGTGGTGCATATCCAATTCCTCCCCATAATCCAAGCAGCATTATCCAATTGTAATCACCACATCTGTAAATGAATTCCCTTTGTATTTGCCACGGGGCTCGCCAAACAATGTCATTGCTTTGCAGATTTCGAAAGGCATTAATCCACATATCTTTCGTAATTTCTTTCAGCCATTCTGCTCCAGAAATTTTAATGGTGAGTAATCCGTATTAAAGCGTCGGTATGAAACTTTTTCTGTCCAGAAATGACTACGGATCCAACATATAACAACTGGATACACCCTGAGAATCGTCCACCTCCTAACTTTCTACAGCATTTAACGATCTGAAGGTCTCTGCTAGAATTGCAGAAGCAGGATTAGTCTTTTCAGTAGCTGTTCAAACAATCTACCACTGCAGCTTCAACATATCCCAATACTTTTGGGAAGATGACCATACCATATATACCCAGAGCAAATAAATCGAATCGTACTTTAATATCTGGATGGCTTGAATAAGTTCTCTAATGTTGGTCCAAGCAATGCCTCGCTTTCGCCTTTTTGTTTTGACGGGATGCTACCCATTCTTCTCGTACCCCGGCAATATTTGCTAATTTAACTCGAAAGGGTTGAGTTTTAATTGACTTTGAATATATTCGATTCTCCAAAGCACCTTCATGTAACAAAGTTGTATATTCTTCAATAGTAGGGACAAATCTTCCTTATTGAAAGTGAAGCAATTGTACCCTGGATTCCAGAATTGAACTAGGGCTCGGAGTAATTCATCATCAACTTCTACATAGAGAAAATATGGGATGTCTCCGTACGTCTGATAAAACTGCAATTTTTTGTTTGAATCCCAACTTTCCCAAATGCTTCGCAAATCTTGCATATCATTTCTTTTTAGTGAAACTGGAGCATAACTGGCCAAGTCAGATACATAATCATCCTGCAGACTGTCTCCTTCTTGTCTTTGTAAATCCTCAGCCCACTGTCTTACTTCTGAGTTTAGAATTACTTGACTTGAACACTTTTTATCCATAGATGAGGCTTTCCAATGAGACAATTAACACAAGGATCATGTCTTTATCCTGTATGATGCTATGCAAACAGAAAAATAAAGAACACACAAAAAGAAAATAAATTAGTTTACATAAAAAATTCAATAGTAACATTTACATAAATATTCTTTATTTAAACATGCTTTTATGAATTTAAATAATTTAAATAAACATGTAATTTAAACAATAAATAAATTAACAGGAAAATCAGAATTCATTTCTCCTGTGTGTACACCTATTTTGGACAAAATTTTGGCATGACTTCTGATCGAAGAGTTTCTAAGGTTTTTTATATGCAAGGTTTCAGATCTAAGAATAAAGGTACCCGAATTGTCCTTGTTAGTGCCCCCTTGGGTTGCTAACCCTCAATCCTAGTCCATCACAGACTAAAATGGATCGAGTTCAATTCGAGGGGATACATTTCTCTATGCCTGACACGGAGAATAAATTCTCACGATGACATAGAGCATATGAACCCTGGAAGTTACTTGCTAGGTCTGACACGGAGAATAAATTCTCACGAAGACGTCGCTTTCACTCCCACTTAAAAGGGACAACTCAATTTTAGAGCTTTATGTTATGCAATGCAAGTGTTGTGTGAGGAGAATATTCATACCTCTGACAAAATAAATAATGAAATAAAATACTTATAAAAAACATGTAATATTATGAAATAATAAGTAATATAAAAATTTTGAAAAGAAAGAATTAAAAATTAAATATATAATTTTTAATTTTTAATTTTTAATTAATAGAGACAAATTATAATTGATTTTTAAAAGTTTGACCAGCGTCCCCAGCAGAGTCGCCAAGCTGTCGTAACCCGTTTTCGTCCGGGCACGAAATATTAAATTTGGCTGGGAAATTGATGTGAATAAATAATTTTGAAAATAATTTGTGAGTCGCCATCGACCTTTTGGGATCAGGGTAGGTCGAATACCTAAAAATTTTTCTTTTAAAAGAGTTTTAAAAAAAACATCAATTAAAAAATGAAACTGATCTGCGTTTTATAACCAAAAATTCGTTTAATAAAAAGGGATTCGTGGTCGGTTACGTTTAGGGAAGGATTAGCACCCCTACAACGCCCAAAATTGGTACTTTTTAATATAAATTGTCTCATTATTAAAATTATAAAAATTCAAAAATATATTTAATTTATAATCCTATATTTCAAAATTATATAAAAAAAATATTTATTTAAAAATATCAGAAAAGAACTTCTAGGTACCTTAAGACAGCTCTTTTCTTTGATATTGATAAATATTAATTTAAATAATATTGTTTAAAAAATATCAGAATAGGACATCAGTTGTATTAAGACTGTCCTTTTCTTCGATATTAAAATAAACATTAAAAAATTTATTCCAGATTTATTATATATATATTATGAATACATAAAAATATTAAAATATGAACAAATAAAATTAAAACAATAAAAATACCACTAAAACAATATATTTTAAAGGCAATAAAATAAATGAAAACTTATAATTAAATGACTAAATTATAGTAAAATTAAAAACTTAATTCAATATTAATCAAAGTATTAGGGATTAAACATGCTATTTCTTTATTTTATTTATTTAGTGACTAAAATAAAATTATCTAAATTAGGATATTATAATAAAATAAATTAAAAATAAACTAAGGATTAAAATATTATTTATTAAAATTAAGGGATTAAATCTGCTATTATCCTAATATATTATTTTAATATAAAGGACTAAAATGAATAAAATTAAAATTAAAGAACCAAATTAAAAGGATTATAAATTTGATTTAGTGACTAAAATGTAAAAATTACAAATTAGAATGGCTTCGGACGGGGTTTAACTATTCTATAATTACACGCATAGTCCTTCCCGAAACGACGTCGTTCGGGAAGGCCTATATATGGTCCAAAACCGGCTGGCCGAAGGGCCAGCCTTCATTTTTCATTTATGTTCTCTCTCTAACTGAGAGAGAACAAATTTCTCTCTGCCTTCTCTCTAGCTTCCCTCATCGGAGGGAAGCCGGTCACCGGTCGGCCACCGTGTGCCGCCGTGAATGCAACCGCCGGCCACCGCATCCGGTGGCCGGAAAAAAATATTTTTACACTAACAGATAGATCGGACCGTCCTAAGGACGGTTCCGGTGTTCTTTTCCCTTAAAAAGCTCCTAATAGGAGCGAATCTACAAAAATACCTTCGATATTTCGAAGGTTTGACGAGATCGGTGGTCGAGGCTTTTCGGTAAGTTTCTTTCCTTCCTTCCTTCTTTTTTGGTTGCTGGATGTTTGACTGAGATCGTTGGTTTAGTAGTTTTTTTTTCTTTCTCTGTTTTTTTTTCTGTCTTCCTTCTCCGTCTCCGTCTCCTTCTTTTTTTCAGGTTGGGGTGGTGGCTTTTATAGCCACCACCGGTGTGGCCATCGGACCAGTCCGAAGATGGGGTCTTGGTGAGTCACCGGACTACCAGTGGTGACTCCCCCGTAGCCATGGCATGGACGGCTGGCGTTGATCTTCTGGAGTCTTCATTTGGGACGGCAGCGGCGGAGGCGGCGAGAAAGTGTCGGCAGCCGCGTGGAAACTGGGGCGGCGCCGCGTGGCCCTAGGTACAAACCCTAGGGTTTCCCTCTGGAGCCATCTGGACCGTTGGATCTTGCCAGATCCACGGCAGCAAGCTGAGGCGGCTGGTTTAGATTAGGGTTAGGAAACCCTAACTGGAAACCCAAATGTTTAGGGTTTCTGGTTTGATTTGGACCGGTTCTGGTTTGTTGTAACTGGGCCGGTCCAGTTGTAATTGGTCTGTAATTATTATTTATATATATATGTTTAATATATTTATAATATAATAATAATAATAATAATCATAATAATAATAATAATAATAATAATAATAATATAATAGTAATAATATAATAATAATAAAATAATATTAATAATAATAATGGATAAAAAATTAATATCTTCAGTTATGTCAAAGTAGAACATCACCATAAGTATTTTCCAGTTTTAATTCGCAAGCAATTTGCAAATGCTAGTGTAGGCACAATGTTAAGAGATTTGCTAAGACAAACTGTCAAATTCAATATTAGAAAGTCCATGAAGCACTTAAGAAGTGGAAAGGCCGAGGATAAGAATATAACAGAAATAGTCCAGAAGTTAAAGCCAAGGTCTGAATCTAAGACTAGTTAATCACACTTTGCAAAACGCTTATTAGGGGAAAAAAACTGAATGAAGCGACATTTTGGACTCGAAAGCTTAGATCATGAATCTGAGGAATTGGATTAATCAAATAAACATAACCCTGAAAACTGCAAATAACGCCAAAAAACAGTAACTTCAAGAATAGATAAAAAGCTTCACACAAAGGGGGAAGTAAGGAAAGAGAAAATGACTGACGGAGTGATATTGTCTCAATGCAAACGTAGCCCAATATGCTTTTCCGAGTTTTGAATATCTGCGGACGGCGATTGCGGCAGGAGAGACGACGAGAGAGAGACCACGCTGATTTGATTTTTGATTTTGATTTAGGATAAGCCTTTTCTTCTTTAGGTTTAGGATAAGCTAATTATTATTAAGGGTTTGAAAACATATTTCACGTGAAAAGCCTCTGTTTCTAACACTAATACATAAACGTGACAGATACTTGCAAGAGTAAATTATAACACTGAACTTTATTCTTTATTATATTTTATACAAGTATTTTTAATTTTTTTTCAATTTAATCACTAAATTTTATATTGGACTTTTGATCACTCGATTATTTTCTCGGTTACACTTTGATGATGTGGCTTATTTTAATATTTTATCGACCCACTACGGACAGCTCCTTGACCATTCTTACATTTTCTTCCCTCACTACCCACCGGGCCACTTCTCCCCCTTCCTTTCCTGAGCACCCTACTTAAAGTCGATTAAAAAGGAAAGTCAAGTACAGATGGAGATTGCTTAGACAATGATCGCTCTATGGACGTCACCGCGTTGCTGCAAGCATACACTTGTCGATTGTAAGAATAGTGATTAGCCTTATGGCTAAAGGATGTCGAACCCACAGGGAACAATGTTGTTAGTGCAATTCTGTTTAAGTAAAAGTAAATAAGTTGAAATGTGTGTACAATAAAATGTGGGGACAAAATAATAAAATAAGAAAACTAGATAGTTGGATAGAATGAGCATTCATTAGACATCCTTCAACCAAGACACACAAGCAAGCAACAGAAGTATTTTGATTGTCAACCCAATTCATCACATGTATATCTACCAAGCATAACTTTTGTTGGTTAACTATTGAGACTCAATAAATCTAAGTATTATTCCATCTTGGGCTATACACTTAGACTACACGCCCAAAATCCTGTCCAATTTTTGTGTGACATTAAGCGATTTTCGCCGACATGGACTGTGACTAGAGTTGTCACCACAATAACACTTCCATGTTTATAACTCTCAAACCACAGATTAAACAAAGAAAAAGAAGACTTTCATAGATAACATAGTCAAAGTTTCATGAAACTTTCGTATACACAAACAAAATAATCAGAATATAGAGTTCAAGCAAAATCAAATCAAAGCTACAAATTCCTATTGTAAAGCCTCGATCTGATCTCTGCTAACTCGGTGATGTGCTGCCATTCCACAGTCAGCTTCGATTACAGTTGGTCATCTAAATGCTCAGAGGAGGTTTAATGCACCACGGCTATGGCGTCTAGGCGATTGGAGAAGACGAATCTATCAGTTGGAGATGATGATCAGAAAAGAAGAGAGATTCCAAGTGTGTTCTTTGCTCAATATAAAGGATTTCCTCAAGTACAGAGTCCCTCAAGCGGATAGTATGACTTCCGTACAGCTTTTAGAGTAGGAGACAACTAAACATAACTGAATGACTTCTAGAATATCATCTCTCCATTCAACGATTAATGTGGAGAAATCCTTGCTCATGGTCCATGGCAGCAACAATTCCTGTTACCTTCATACTACGTCGGCGACATTAGACATCTTTTGCCTTCTAAAGTACGACAGAGGTAAAATTGAGTTTAAAAAATGCAAGATGCAATGCATCAACATCTATCACTAAATGCAATGCTACGGCAATTAATAAGTTGACAATATGATTAATGTTTTACTTAGGGACAAAACTAGCTTTACATATAGGCAAAATTACATGCTTTTTATAGTATTATCACACCCCACACTTGGATGTTTGCTTGTCCACAAGCAACATATATAGTCTCGATAGTAACCAACAAGCCCTCAAAGAAATCTGAACTTCCGGATCATTCTTGGGAGTTTCCAATTACTACATCATGAGTTTTTTAGGATCTTCTTATACCGTATGCTAAAACAACCTGGCCCAAAAACCATCTCTGCGAACCAGAATATCACATTGGTATAGTTTGGCATACAAGTTCTTCTCTCGAATAGTGTTATTAACTGTCAAAATCTATGCATAACAACATATGTTTATCTTTCTTTTCACTAATAACAAAACTATTTTCCAAGATGAAATACTCAGGCTGATAAAATTTTGATCAATCAACCCCTATAATTGAGCCTCTAATTCTCTTGGCTTACCTAAGTCACTTGATACGAAATCAGAGAAACATGTTCAATACCTTAATAACCATCAACTTTGAATTCCACTCTGGATTTGGAGGTAACCCCAAGAATTTATCTAAAAGACATCTATAAATTCTCAATTTTGTGAAATTATCTAACAATTCTACTTTAATTAATTATCTATCACTTTAACCACAAAACTATATATCTTTCTGATATCATTTTCTTCACCATCATTATCGATAACACCTTGAGCGATGATTTTACTTTCTCTTCAAAAACTATAATTTCCATACCCTCTGCATCTTTCTGAACTAATCGTCTCTGGAGACAAACAACTTATGCTCAATATGATTTTAACTCATCAAATGACAATTCCATCATATCCACCGGAAACATAGCCCCGTGAATCTTTATTAAATGTTTACTAACTGACTCACACTTGTACTATGACCCGCTAGGGTTTATCGTTATCATCTCACTCGAGCTTAAGTTAAACAGAATACTTTTATTTTAAAATCTTTCATTTCCTTCTTGAGGTAATCCGTGTAACTTTTCCAGATCCATATAAAATATTCTCGTGCAGTTGAAACATTTTCTATCTCAACTATGAAAGTCTGATTATCCACCTCATTTAATAAGAAGACTTGACAACTTTGTAGCAATAACTTCATAGCAGTTAATGCTAAAAATTACACTAATAAAAAATTTACTCTTTTTCCTATCATTACAAACTTGATAATTTTCCAAGTTCTGGAGAATTAATCTCGATTTTAAATAATAATTTATTGAAGTAGGAAATGGGTAGAAAATCATTTTCACAAATCACCTTCTACAAATAACTCTATTAGGTCCAAAACTTAACAAACTTATAATCAGTTGATCCACTAATAACTCCTCTTTCTATAAAATTTTAGCAGTCAATGTATTTACCACTTACTCATTTCCTCAATTATTTAAGCTTACATGAAGAAACCTCAGAATTATCTCTAGATTCAGAAATCTCCTCTAGATCCTCATCTGATTCAACTTCTCTTGGGTCGATTTTTTTATCTTGACCTTCTTTCAATATCATCTACTTTCTTACCTTTGTCCTTAGTTTTGACATCTATTAGACATACAAAATAATAACACTTAAGTTAATAAGGAGTGATCAATTACACTCTGATTGACACCATATCAGTAACTTTGACAATCTTAATGGCAGTAATTCTTTTTCTCAATTCAATTAAACTTGATTTCGGTCGAGAATCGGCTAAACCTATAGCTCTAATACCAATAAATGTAACACTCATCCCGTATACCTTTTCGTACACGATATAGATGTCACATTACTTTGAAAACAAATTTTCATTTGAAAACCCTTAAAAAATTTATCTTGAAATTTAAAACTAAAAATATTTTTATACAACAAGAAAACAGTCGTTGAAACCTATTTCCCAAAGTTATCACTTTAAATACATTCTAGAGCAATTTTTCTTACTTTCGATTACATGCCAGTAATTTTTCAAAATAACATGATTGTCCTACGTTGTTGATGAGAGTTAACTTTAGATTGATGATAGTTTGCTCATGCTCCCAGTAGCCGACTAGTCTTTGCTGTTACATACGCGTGAAATCAACATGTTAAGTATATACATAGTGAGGCATAATATTGTAAAGAATCTGCAATTTATACATAAGTATCTCATACTTAATGAAGAACTAAATCACATATGATCAGATAAAATCTTTCTCAGTTAAACCATATTTTTCTTTCATACAATCATCGAAATCATTCTTAGTAGTCCCAACATACCTATCCTTCTGTATATTCTTCCCAATTATTCTTTATTTTCCCTATGTACGTTAAATGAGAAAGTACTATACATGTATTGCACCAAAGTGCCAAATGGTCCTTTATCTTTTATAGTTATCATGAGTGACACCTTATATACCATTAATATACTGCTATGTATTTTTATTTGTGGCATCCTTTCATGCCAATTATTATACATTTTCATTTACGACATCCTTTTATGCCAATTATGCACTGTTCTTCATCTAACTTGTATTAGTTGAACCTTTCTGCCAAATTGCACCATTAGGCATTAGTCTTTTATCTTAAAGGCATTTAACCTTTCTTCTAACTTGCATTATTGGCACCTTTCTACCAAATGCACAGTTAGTCATTAGTCTTTTATTTTATAACAATTTATACTCTAATAATTATTCATAATACCAATTACTCTTTCAATTCATTATAAACTCTATAGTTGCACACATAGTTCCAATACGGTAATTCACAAACTATTATAATTTACGTAGGTTGCACACCCACTACCAATATGGAAATTTATAAACTTATTATGAATTTCTTAGTTTTGCACACAAAGTTCCCATACGGAAATTCATAAACTTATTATGAATTTCTTAGTTTTACACACAAAGTGCCCATACAAAAATTCATAAACTTATTATGAATTTCTTGTTTTTGCACACAAAGTGCCCATACGGAAATTCATAAACTCATTATGAATTTCTTAGTTTTGCACACAAAGTGCCCATACGGAAATTCATAAACTCATTATGAATTTCGTAGGTTTGCACACAAAGTGCCCATACGAAAATTCATAAACTCATTATGAATTTCTTAGCTTTTTCACACAAAGTGCCCATATGGAGATTCATAACTTATTATGAATTTCTTAGTTTTGCACATAAAGTGCCCATACGGAAATTCATAAACTCATTATGAATTTCTTAGCTTTTGTACACAAAGTTCCCATACGAAAATTCATAAACTCATTATGAATTTCTTAGCTTTTGCACACAAAGTGCCCATACGGAAATTCATAAACTTATTATGATTTTCTTAGTTTTTCACACAAAGTGCCCATACGAAAATTCATAAATCATTATGAATTTCTTAGCTTTTGCACACAAAGTGCCCATATGGAAATTCATAAACTCATTTTGAATTTCTTAGCTTTTGCACACATATAGTGCCATTCGGTAATCACCATACATACATTAAGCAACGTACATCTATGACTATCACAACATATAAGTACATAATAAATGCACTCATCTGGATTGCCTCACTATTATATCCAAAACTAAAATTATGATTACTCAGCTACTTTGCCTTTGCCTTTCATTTTGCTTGACTCAGGAGCTTGATTTCGATCTACTCAAGCACCCATTAAAGACACGTACAATATCAATTGTTAGTATATTTCCTAACATTTATACTTTAATAATATTCACAAGTACTATTATTTACAGTTCTATAACAATTTCAACATATCTTATAGTTCCAGGCTCTATATTATCGATACCTCTACCATGGTATCTATACTTCTATATTATGGTACTGATACTTTCTCTCAGTATCGATACTACTACACTATGATACCAATACTCCCTTCGGTATCGATACCATTTTGGCATTCTGTTATCCATGGTATCGATACTTTCCCTTTTAGTATCGATACCCCATCAGTATCGATACAACTTGCATCAGTACCGATATTGTTCGTCATATTTCTACCATTTAAGCCTATAGTATCGGTACTGTTCTATCAGTACCAATACCCTTACCCAGATTTACCATTTTTCAGCCTGATTTTTATTAAATTTTCCTCTCTAATCTCTTAGTTTTACCTCCAACAATACTATTAAACTCTTCTTTACATAACCCAATTAACTTTACTTCATTTAACCTCTTATAACATCTAAAATCTCCATAGAACATCTCAACTCAAGAATCGTATCACTTTTCTAACATGTTTTACTCATATCTAAAGCTTCTAATATCTTATTGACTTTGACAAGTCAAAAATACTAATAAACATCAGTAAAATCTCCATATCATTAAAAAATCTGTTTTCTCTAATCTCCAATAACTCATCCATCTCTTAGTTTATATCTTATTTAGTCATTCCTTAAGCTTACTTATCATTAAGGTTGCAAAAACAAAACATAATCGAAAAGCAAAACTAATTAGATGAAGTTTACCTTATCTATGAAGAAGGCCAAGTGAACACGGGAAAGAAGAAGAGAAGATAGCCAAAAAATAACACTCTCCCATTTTTCTTTACTTTAATACCATAATTCATTTCCTCTATAAATGACCAAAATACCCCTTTCTTATTTCATTATTAGAAATTAGTCTTAACTAAATTCCTTAATTATTTTCTTGTACTTTATCATTTAATCAAATACATCCTCAAATTTTAAAACTTTCCACTAAAGTCCTTGACATGATATTTGGGGTATTATAGCAGGACATTGATATATAGTTGGTGAAAGATGTCAATGAAATTCTTGAATTAGTTATCATCATTATGCTTTTTCAGTCTTTGAGGGAAGGGTTGTGGGGGTTTGACTTCTCTACTGCAGGTGGGGGAATAACTTTTGCTACGAAATTTGTTTGTCCTCCATTAACAGGTTTCTTGTGGAACCCTCATCATTGTTTTTCTCCATAGGTAATTCTTCTTGCACTTCAGGTTCTTGTTTCACAATGCTAGGGCAAGAATCTTCTTGCTTCTTTCTCCAAACTTATATTCTTGGTTAAGTTAGGTATCACTCCTCAGTGTGAGCTCACTATATTTCTCTTTTTAATGAGGCTTAGTGACCTCAGTATCACTAGGGAGACTACTTTGAGGGAGAGCATGTAATGTTGTAGCAATTTGGTCCACTTGATTCTCCAAAGCTCTAAAAAATGAGCTATGACTTTGCAACAAAGCTGCTTGATTTTATAATAGTGTGCCTTGGCTTTAATAGTTGTTGATTTCTCATGCAGTAAAGCCTTCGTAGAAGCCATAAAATCATGAAGGGTGGCTTCAAGAGAATTAACATTTGAAGTAGATGTTGAACCTTTATTGGCATTCTGCCACAACATATGTTGTTGCTGAAATCCTGAAGGTTTAGAAATATTTTGTTGCGGCGTGTTCGTGTTGCTTGCATTGTTGTTGTTTACCCCTTGATTACCCCATGAAAAGTTAGGATGCTGATTCCATCATGGGTTATTGGTGTTAGAATAGGGGTTGTTGTTGCGTCGATTGAAATTCCCCACGTAGTTGATTAATTCTTGATATTTATGGCATTTGCTCTTGTCGAGACGTTTCTCTGCCTTGGAGACGGAGAGTGAAAATAGTACACCTAGACGGTGTAACTAGTCTCGAAAAGTAAATGCTTATCCTCCATGAATCAGATTAAACACCAAATTGTAGAGTCACCACCAATCTTGATATGGTGAGATTGGTCAACAAAATGTCATATTATTTTAATAAAAATTCCTAAGAATAATATTAAAATAATACAACTCGGGTCTGCTTACCAGAAAATGATTCGGGAGTCGGATACGTATGGAAAAGAATTAACATTCCCACAAAGCCCAAAATTGGTACCAGTATTTATTAATTACATGTCTTTGCAGTAAATGATAGATTTGTTTTCTTAAATAACTTAATATAAATACTAAATATTAATAACAATATTATAATTAGAATCGTGTTAAATTAATAATTATCTTAATGTACTAGTAATAACTAATCACATAAAATTATATATTTAAAACATGTAATATAATTAACTTAATTCAAATAATATTATATTATGTCTTAATTATGTAATTACCCTAATTTAATAAGGGATTAAAATATAATTTACTAATATTATAGACTAAATGCATAATTTAACCTAAATATATATACATAATAGTGACTAAAATAAATATATAAATATGAAAACAAATTAAAATATGAAAAACCTGATTTTGGTGACCAAAATGAAAGATTTACAAAGCTGGAGGTACCACGCATGTAGTTTACCCATACAAAAATTACAAAGATACCTTCCCCAAAAATGACGTCATCCGTGACCCTAAAGTGAGATATCTCTATCATTTTCTCTCTTTTCTCTCTCTCTAGACAAGAGATGCTCTGACATCTCTCTAGAAAGCCTCGCCAGAGGTTTGTTGGTCACCGGCCGACAGCTTTGTACCATCGTTATCTGTTACCATCGACCACCACGCACGGTGGTCGAAAAACACCAAACTATATCAAACTTTTCCTCTTTTTCCCTTAATCTTAGATCTAACCTTTGTTTTCCCTAAAAAGCTACTCAACGTCGCGCGTAGAGGCACGTGGGTACTCCAACTACGATGGTAAGCCTTCTCTTCTCTTTTTTCTTTCGTTGCTTGCTACAGGTTGTGGTTTATTGCTTGCTTGTTTCTATGTTTGGTATCTTTTTTTGTCTCTTTTGCTTGTTGATGTTGTAGTTTGCTTGCAGGGATGGGGCTTATATAGCCCCTGAAGAATATTTGTAATGATGAGGAGATCCGGTGAGTCATCGGACCTACGTTGGTGACTTACCATAGAGTGTTGTGTTGTGCGATCCTCATTCATCTTCTGGAACATTATGGAGTGCTCTGGTGAGATCTGGAAAGGCGGTGATCATCGTGGCAACGCCTGGTTGGAGCGATGGAGGTGTGGCCGGAATAAACCCTAGGGTGATGGTAGCCTAGGGTTTCCTAGAGTAATCGGTGCGTTGATCTACAGTTGGATCGACGGTGTGGAGCGATGGCTGAAGAATATATTGAAACCCTAGCTGCTTGACTCGGTTCTTTGGGCCTGGGATCTGTTGGCCTGGATGGTTTTGGGTTTGGTCTGAATCGGGTTTCGGGCTTAGTTAACTAGGCCTGAATTTGTTTGTAAATGGGCATGTGCCTTTGTAACCGGCTCTCAAAATTATCAATTGGCTCCAAACTTGTAATAGCCTTGGGATAATATAATTATTATATAACATATATAAATGCACTCGATGAAACTAGTGCGACAGCTGCCTCTCTTTGTTTATTTTTGTGTAAAAATAAAGCAAAGATAAAAGACAATTTTCGTCGAGTGAACTTCTTACTTTGCTGGGAATCATTCCACTACTCTTACGTGGAGAGCGAATTTTGATCTGATCTTGCTCTTGCTTCACTACTCTCTGTGAAGGTTGATGATGACTTGCAAATGATTTTCTTCACTACTTTTCCGTGAAGGCTGAATTTGCATGACTTCATTACTTTTTCACGAAGGTTTCATGCTTTGCTGAAAAATCCATTCCACTACTCTCTGTGAGTTCAGACTTGCTTTGCTGTACTACTCTCTGTGAAGTTTTCATACTTTGCTGAAAAAATCCATTCCACTACTCTTTCGTGGAGTTCAGACTTGCTTTGCTTCGCTACTCTTCTGTGAATTTAAAATAATTGACTTGACAGAATCTAATTTCACTACTCTTCCGTGAATATCAGATTCAAAGTTGAATTTGCTTCCACTACTCTTCCGTGGAGTTTGATTCTTGAAGAACCATCATGCTTGAGATATTTAAAAATATTCATTTTCTTGAAAATTGAATGAGAAACTTTAAAATTTTTTCTCATTCTTTTAACAACTTGGTTGGGCATGCCCCATACTTCTTCTGTATGGACTACGTTCATCTATTCTTCATGTTTGCCTCTCCAAACATGACTCATGTATTTTGTGATTTGGGTTATACCTATACTCGTAAGGTATTTCGTTCCTACATCTTCATATGAGAATGCATTTATGCGAATGGAGTCAAATGTATTAATGAAATGCATGATTTCCTATAAATGATGTTCTTATAATGCATGAATGCATCATCTTCGTTTGACTCCATAGTTTTGATCTTGTTCCACTTGATTATCCTTTTCCATTTATGAATAAACATCTGGTCAACTTATATCTTCGTGTCTTTTTGCCTTCAGAACCATTTCATTTATGGACTTTTGCCATTATCAGTATGACCTGGTTCCCCACTTCGCTTTGGTAATACCAACTGTCTCTATCTGACTTGAGTAGAAATCTGGTAAAGCTTTGTTCTTTGAAAAGAGATCTATCATCTTTACAAAATGTAGACAGAATATTCTAAACCGTCAGAGATTTAATCAAGATATCAGCCATGTCTTTTTTGATTTAACTCTTGAAACATTACAAGGAGGATTATCCTAATTCCTTAATGTCTCCACATCTAATCAGATCTCTAGCAACATCTAATCAGATCTCTAGCAAGGTTTTTCAAATCATACCCATCGTTCAATCTTAGTTGGCTGCACTAGTTTCTTGTTGTTAAAGTTTCAACATTCTTTCGTGGAAAGAAATCTTCATCATTTCGATTCCTAACCATGAATTAAGACAAACTTCATGTTAGTTAACCATGATCACAACATTGGTTCAGCACCATAATTGCTGGTTCGTAAACATTTGACAATACATCCATTCTTTCCTGTGATTTCTGCCTAGATTTCTCAACCAGGGAAATCTTCGCATGATGTCACAATGATATTCCAGTAAAAATACAAATGGGATGCTTTAACTTATTAGCATCATATCTGGGAACATTTGACAATACATTATCCTTTCTTGTGGCTTTTGTGGGTGATGTGATCACATGGTAGATAAAGCAGTGAAATACTATCAACTTATTGTCATTATTTCACATTTTCATTCTTCGTACCTTTTGCTTCAAGGAATGTTTTTTCTTTAGCAGGATTAGGGTCTAGCGTGCCTCAACATTTGCTTCTATTGAAGAGAGCCCTCGAAATGTTCAAAATTAATGTAATCATTCAAAATATCTACTTGGATAAAATGGACCTTCAGAATGCCTCACATAGATTATTTCTGACTGAATGGGCCTTCAGTACCTCACCCTTTACTATACAAATGCTACTGATGTGATCATTCGGAATACCAGTTTTGATCATTTTTGTCTGAAATGGCCTTTAGTATGCCCCCACATTCCAAGTTGTAATGTCCATTTGATTTGAATCTCATGATCCTTACATGGTTCAACTTTGATACACCCCATCGTGGTACTCGTCTCTTTTGATGCTAAATCTCTTGATCTTGAATGTTCTCATTCCTTTTCTAAATGACATAATCATTCTTCTTGACAGGTTGTCACAAAGGAATGTTATAAGTCCAATTCCCCAAACTTTGGTTTCTCGGGCCACTTGCTTTCAAGAATGTGAAATGTTCAACATTTTGGCCTTACTTATTTTTTCAATAGGGGTAGAATAGACATAAACATGATTTGAGATCCTTTCTCGTTTGAAACTATCCTGTTTAAAATGTTCTTCCTCATTTTTATCATAGATGAAAGAATTTTGGAAAATATTGTATCTTACAGGTTCACAATAGAATCAATTATAAGCATGACTTCAAAGAATATCAAAGAATCAACACTTTTACTATTTCAGAGTTATAATTCTTTGACAAGTATCAAGATTGAGGGGTTACTTTCAGGTTGGCTTTCCTATTTTCTAGGGTTACATCTTAGTGAGATGTCACTCCTCTCTTACTCTTTTGTGAACATTGTCACATGCCTCACTTTCTTAACTTGGTATCTTTAACCGGATGCATACAAAATGACACAATCTAGTGTAAAAATTACTAGATCTTATAGAATACCTTTGTTGAGTTAATCGATTGAATTGGCCAAGAGGGGTTGAATTGGCAATTAAAATTTGGTGGAAGCTTTTGCAGAAAATGAAAGTATTGCACAGCGATTTATAGTGGTTCGACTTTCTCAATCAAAGTCTACGTCCACTACCTTAGCTCCTCACCAAGGATTTTCCAACAAATTCACTAATTTTCTTTCTTTTGAGGATAAAGAGTAACCTTACAAACTCCCTAGTTTTTTGGGCTAACTAGAACCTTTCCTAGCTTTACACGGGCTAAGCTAGAACCTTTCTCCTTTACAAAAGGATAAGAAATGTAAACAAGAAAACCTCTCTAAGGTAGGTGTTTACAAGATTGAGCTCACAAGAACAAAATATATACAAGAGAAAGATGAAATAGAATAAAAATTATTCTCTTGTTTGATTGCTTGGATAGTTGTTCTATTACTTCTTCAAGTGTCCTTAGCTTGTATTTATAGCTTGGAATGTGTTTGAAGTCATATCTAGCCGTTGGATGTTTTGGAGCCATTTGGGAATGATTTTTCTAAAAATAGACTGCCCAGAATGGGGGGAATCGTACTCTTCATAGGGAATCGATACCCCTTCATAATATTCAAATATTATGACCGTTGGGCTGATGAACAGTGAGGGAATCGGTACCCTCAAGGGGGAATCGGTTCCCTCTGAGTAATCTGTTATTTCTTGATCATTTCTATGTGCATATGTGTGAAATAGACTATAGCAGGTATTATTTCACTTTTCTACAACAACTTCTTTTTTTGCGCCATTTTGGCTTGCTGAATTCAACTTTATCGATGTTAGCCATCATTGGGCTAATTACATTTATGACTCTCACTTTTCAAAAGAACCTGTTATAGTCTATGTGTTAAGTGAAAGTTAGAAAATCTCATTACCAAATTTTAATTTACCAATGACTTTAGACTAGATTTGTAAATTTTCATCGTTGAATCTCATCAACAGAAATGTAATCTAGTTAGCTTTGCAATATCATACAAAAGATGCCCCACGTTGTATGCTTCTAAATATCAATACCAAGCCTTTTGTCTCATTTCTTACATTGGAGAAAGCTCTCTCATTTTTGTGAAATGTAGTATTTGGGGAAATCATTTCTTCTGAGGTAAGGTCAAAGTCTTTTTTTTTTTTCTGGTTTTCAATCTTGATACTTTTTCCAAAAAGTATAACTCTAATTGTAAAGAGTTTTTAATCTAATGATACTCAAAGAATTTCAAGATTGCAAAATTGATTCAATTCTCATAACCTTAAAAGCAACATTTTATTTCAAATGCGATGAAGGAGTAAAACATATTCAAACAAGATGCTAAAAAATGAGAGGTACAATAGTGGTAAATAACAACTTCCACTGTCTTATTTTTCCTTGGATGTCGGGTGTATAATCAGACAAGGATCTTTGTCTATATTTACCCCCATTTCTTGAGAGCTTCTTTGGATGAGCTTTTAGGTACACAAATTTCAGCTTTCTTCTGAGCTATCTTTTAATCAAATCCTATCATCATCTTTTCTGACTGACAATTGGGCTTAGTTTGTTTTCAGAACAAATTTCATTGGTGGCGATGGTTGTATCATGGTTCTGGATGTTTTTGTAACTGTACCTGGAGCATTCTTTAAATTGCCCCATGATTCCCTTGATTTCATAAGTTCTGATACGGGTGTCTCCAAGGTTGAATCCATGTGTTTTTTTATTCATGTATGCTAGTCTCGAATTACCTTTCCTTTTGCTTTTTCATTTCTCATTTTTGCATATTCTTTTAGCTTGAGAGAAGTATCAAGAATTAATTCTACCTACATACTTCATCTTCTTGGCTTTGCCTTGTCCTCTATTGACACTATCAACTTTATTCTTGGGGTTGACTTACAAATGTTTGATCAATAGATTGACTGTTGGTATCCACTTCTATAATTCCATGAGTCAGAGGATCTTGAACTCATCGTTTAAAGTTGCCACAATTTTCAATAGTGTCCTCGGATTCCAGCATCATACTCACAAAACACCCTTTTATTATACCATATTGGATAAGGTGGTACCAAAGGTGTAGCCAGACATGGTAATAAGCTGGGCCTCATATAATTTGGCATATAACTTGCTATATGAGATTGAAGGAAAACAGGGTATAGATTCCCTTAATATGACCGTCTCTTTACTATTTCCTTTTTGAAATTGTTTGCTTTGAAGTCCGACTTTTGACCATCGTCTTGAAAGAGATGATGACTTGAAAATTTCTCTTTCTCAATTAGCTTTAAGTTTCTGAGAGCTTAGGTTTCCATTTTCAAAACATAGTAACCCTTATGTTTTAAGGTCTTGAACCTTTAATTTCAGTATTATACCATTTTCTATAGAATGACCAAAATCTCCAGAATGGTAATTACATGGATTCTTGATATTTTTCCAATTTGGATACAGATAAGTAATAGGAGGAATGAGTATCACAAGACCATTTTCAAAAAGAAAGGGTAACAACTCTTAATACAAAATTGGAATTGGAAAGAGATGTGCCATCCTTTTTTCCTACTTGCCCTTTTTATCCATTTTCAATGGGACTTGTTCCATGTTTCTCTTCTTTGAACCAACTTCAATGTCCACGCTATCTGTCATATTTCTTAATTCGTGAAAATGAGTTGGATTTCTATATTCCACAACAGGTTCTTGGTCATTTGTCATCATATCATTGAAATCCAGACTATTTCCTGAGACCTTTATCTTTTCATGTTCCAACGGTCTTCTGACATTTTCTCCCCATATAGTAGAGTAACCATCATACTCTTTATTTGGGTTATCTGTTCTGGACTTACTTTGGAACTTTCTTGTTTCTTCAAACATTTCTCGTTGGATTTCCACAAGTTGTTCTTAGATTCTCTCAATTCTTGTAACTCGAGCTAATATTCTGTTCATTGCTTTTAATCTTTTTTAAGACCTGCCCCTGATTCTCAGAACTCCTAATTCCAAAATCCTTTCACTGATTATTCCCATGCTTTCATGAATGATACATGTTATCATGCTATGCAGAACATGATTGTAAATGTAAAAATGTATATGTACATGTATGAAAAGGTGTATTTCAAGAGTAATTATCTTAAACAACTTCCATTGAACACAAAAGGGCTTTTCAATACATCCAAAAGATCATTACATATAAGGATAACTTTTCCTCCTAGTTTCTCTATCTCCTTAAAAAGCCAAGTTAATTATGCTCCAGAATCAGATCGTCATTATGCTTTAATTCCCTTATAAAAACCAGCTAAATTCACCAGCTTGTGGGCTTCCTTGCTTGCTTGAGCAGAAGCTTTCTCAAGTTTGTATTTTTCTTGAATCTTGCCTCCCATTTCCTGAAGTTGTAGACAACTTTGTTCATTTTCTTTCATAAGGAAGCCCTAGTGTTCAATAAGTTTTTGTACCAAATCTCCATAATCATCCACCATTTATAGCAATGTGTGATTATGAGCTCTAATGGACTTTAATTCATCATTAATCTCACATTGATGGATCAAATATGCAGTTTCCATGTTGGCTGCATCCTTATTCAATATCTGGCATTCAACTTGACATTTTTCCAAATTGATAATGGATGCATTGTATATTCTTCAGCAATTGAAAGTCATAGGAAATTTCTTTGCTTGATCCTCATTTATCTTTTTCTAATACTCAACATTACTCTTTAGTTTAATGATTTCTGCCATCCATTCTTTAGGAGTATTTTCGACTCTAACATCTTTGAAGGTTTGACTGACTTTTCAGAATCATCAAGCATGGCTTCAACCTCTGTGCTCAATTTCTTGTTTTCGTCTTTCTAAAACGAGCTTGAGCTTCGTAAAATTCTCCTTGTGACTTCTTCTATTGATGCTCTTACAATAAAAAGCTTTTGGTACTAGTCTAACAGGATTTTTGTATGCGTAACCCTTCTTATTTTAAAAGCTTCCTCGAGATATCCTTCTTTGGCTGCTTCACAGTTTACTTGATCATGAAATTCTTTGTTCATAATGAAACCTTTAATTTTGATAATCACTCTTGAATCCACACCCTTGAACATGTAATGTTTATGTAAATGCAAACAAAACAATTAATATATTTATTTTCAGAATATATACAAAACTGGTTAGTAAAAAATCATATCCTAACCTCATGCTTTCTAATTCCATGCTTTGTTCAAAGAAATATAACATAACCATGATTTCTAGTTAGTATGCATTTATTCAGAAAATAAATAAAAAAAAGACTCGAACATACTTCTCCTTGTGTACTATACTTACAAGACTCAATTGGATTAGGCTCCACCTAGACTTCAGTTTTAGGTTTGCTATATGCTGGGTTTCGGCTCTAGTAAGAAGGGTCAACGAATTTCCTTTGTTGGTGTCCCCTTGGACTGCCAAGCCCTTAATCCTGGTCCATTACAGATTTTAATTAAGTTCAATTTGAAGGAACACAGGTACATAAGTGAGCTCAAAGAATGGTCCCCTATCCCATACAGAGGTGAAAACCAATGAGGGAGTAGTTTCTCATTCACTTAAACATGATAAGAGCGGGGTTTTAGCTCATGTCATGAATGCAATGCACAGTGGGTGAGGAAAAGCATAAAATAAAAATAAATAATATACAACCTATTATTCTATTTTTAATGACCCAAAAATTAAATCTGTAAAAAAGTTAGTAAAATAATAAAAATAATTAAAACAAAATTAAAATTTTTTTATTATTTATTGCAAAGATGAGTAATTAATAAATTGGTGGTTGGACTCTTATTGTTTTTAAAAAATCTCCAGCGGAGTCGCCAAGCTGTCGAGACGTTTCACTTCCCTGGCGATGGAGAGTGCAAATAGTACACCCCAGACGTAACTAGTATCGAAAAAGTAAGTGCTTATCCTCCATGAATCAGATTAACACCAAATTGTAGAGTTGCCACCAATCTTTGATATGGTGAGATTGGTCACCAAAATGTCATATTATATTAATAAAAATTCTTAAGAATAATATTAAAATAATACAACTTGGGTCTGCTTACCAGAAAAATGAGTTCGGGAGTCGGTTACACATGGAAAAGAATTAACATTCCCACAACACCCAAAATTGGTACCGATATTTATAATTACATGTCTTTGCAGTAAATGTAGATTTGTTTTCTTAAATAACTTAATATAAATACTAAATATTAATAACATTATTATAATTAGAATCATGTTAAATTAATAATTATCTTAATGTACTACTAATAACTAATCACATAAAATTATATTTAAAACATGTAATATAATTAACTTAATCAAAATATATTATATATTTAATTATGTAATTTACCCTAATTTAATAAGGGATTAAAATATAATTTACTAATTTTAGAAACTAAATGCATAATTTAACCTATACATATATACATAATATTGATTAAACTAAAAATATAAAATATGAAAACAAAATTAAAATAAAAACCTGATTTCGGTGACCAAAATGAAAGATTTACAAAGCTGGAGGTACCACGCTGTAGTTTACCCATGCAGAATTATGAAGATACCCTTCCCTAAAACGACATCATTCGGGAGAGGGTATTTAAACCCTAAACCAGCCCTAAAGAGAGATATCTCTCTCATTTTCTCTCTTTCTCTCTCTAGACAAGAGATGCTCTGGTATCTCTCTAGAAAGCCTCGTGGAGGTTCGTTGGTCACCGCCGGCAACCTGTGCTGCCGTTATCTGCCACGTCGCCATCACCCATGGTGGCCAAAAAATACCAAACTATATCAAACTTTTCCTATTTTTCCCCTAATCTAGATCCGACCTTAGTTTTCCCTAAAAGTCACTCAACGTCGTAGATCTGGTTGTTTATCTTCAATGTTTCGCCTTCTCTGGGGCGCGTAGAGGCACGTGGTACTCCGACTACGATGGTAAGCCTTCTCTTATTTTTTCCTTCGTTGCTTGCTACTGGTTGTGGTTTCTTGCTTGCTCGTTTCTATTTGGTATCTTTTTTTTTATCTCTCTTGCTTGCTATTGTTTTGTTTGCTTGCTATTGGTTTATTAGCCCTGAATATCATCTATATGATGAGGAGATTCGCCGGACCTATGGTGGTGACTCACCATAGAGTGTTGCATTGTGCGGTTCTCATTCACCTCTAGAACATTATGGAGTGCTCTAGTGAGATCTAGAAAGGCGGTGATTGTCGTGGCAATGCCTGGTTGGAGCAATGAAGGCGGTGGCCGAAATAGACCCTAGGGTGATGATACCCTAGGGTTTCTGGAATCATTTAATGTAATATGGTGCTTTGATCTATAGTTGGATCAGACGGTAGTGGAGCGATGGCTGAAGAAACATTGGAAACCCTAGCTCTTAACTCGGGTTCTTTGGGCCTACTGGATCTATTGGGCCTGATGGTTCTGGTTGGTCTGAATCGGATTCCGGCTTGGTTATCCTGGCCTGAATTTGTTTGTAAATGGGCATGTATGCCTTTGTACCGGGCTCTCCAAATTATCAATTGGGCCTCCAAACTTGTAAATAGGCCTTCGGGCTATATAATATATATATATAATTATTATATAAAAACATATAATAACGCCACTCAGACGAAAACTAGTGTCGAACTCTCATGATGATTGCCTCGTCATAAGAACATGCAGAGCTGGTCATCATTACGACTTGAGTTCAATTGTGGAATATGTGATTAGTACACTTGGAAATCAAACTTTTATTAGTCCCAACACTCATACATTTTCATCATCAGCTTGAAAAAAACTTGCTATGTCATTTCGAAGTTGAGTGTTCATATTGGGCATTATACCACAACGAAAAGTTTTTATAGAGATCATCCCAAGTTTTCATTGAACCATATGGAACTCCACTAAGGCAAGCTCTTGGTCGATCATGCAATGTATAGGGGAACAACTTTAGCTCGTGTATACCTTGTTGCCTGAAGTCGTAAACTTCCAAGAAAGCATAGATGTGTTTCCTTACATCTTCATTAGGCATGCCACCAAACTATTCGTTGAATTCAACATGTTGAACATGTTGGTTTGATCAAACAGACACTTGGTTTTGAACGTTTTTAATGACTCTATTAACACGCGAGCATGTCATCTTAACGGATATTTGAAACTAAAAAATCTAAATGATATGAAATAGGGATAAAGTGGTTCCTTGACAGTTATTCGGGTCATGCAACAACAAAACTTGAAAAAGAAATAACAAAATAACAAGTAAAACTAAAAAATGAACTAAAACTCTTGCTATAGTGAAACATTTTTAAAAAATAACCAATTGCCAATCCCTGATAACGTCGTCAAAAACTTGATCTCGTGTAAAATATATGTCGTAGCATGAAATCTATGCAAGTATACACAATCGATGCAAGTAAGACAGTAGTGAGTGAGTATCGTCTCTACAGGGATCGATGGTATTCAAAAGTAGGCTATACCAAACAAAATTTGTCATGAACAAAATTTAAAATTAACTAAATCTAAGTATATATTACAATAGTATGAATATGATATTATAGTTGTGGTAGATGGTATTTAATTGGTGATAGAATGATGTGGAAAGAATGGAGTGAAGTGGAGTGAAATTGTTGTGGCGAAAATTGATGAAATTTAAAAGTGTGCTGAGATAAAATTAAGAAAATTGCAAATGTATGTTGAAGCAGTAAAATAAATTAAACTCTGGGAAATGAGATAAGACTGGAAACCTCACACAATCAAGCTATCTAGAGGTAAATGGCATGGATTGATATACCAATAGTATTCTATGATAAGGAGATGATCTCTGCTCATATATATGCCCGATAGGATTTGCTAAAAAATGCTCCTAAACTCTCTCAAGCAAAGAACCTAATAAAACTAATGCTACGACAATACCTTAGTGTGAACAAAAACACTAGCATATCGACTAAGTGTTATCCTTTTTGGTTGCATGAAACACTCTCCTTATCTCTAAGGTAAATTAGAACCCCCATCTCGGTTTGGCTCCCTTGCTTAGTAGATCTAGCCTAGCTCTCTCGATACTAGGTACTTATACTTAGAAAGTGGCGATATCTTAAAGCACTTACAAGACTAAGCATATTACGCTATAGCAATCAAAAATCTCTCAAAAGCTCTTACAATGTTAAAGCGCATAAAGTAAAACAATGAGCAAAATAAAATTTAAACATAAAAACATCCAACCATCCATTAACGTAAATAAATATCTATCATAAATCCAACACCAAATAAGGTAATAAATGCTATGGCTAAGTTCATCCAAGAATATTCAAGTTAGTGCAAGCCCAAATAGATAGAAAATAAAGCAAAAGGAGAAGAAAAACTCCCTATGAGCTGATTGTGACTCTTAGAACCACCACGCACCACCCTAGCAAGCTAGCCTCTCTTGAGGTCTAGATGCTACTTCCTTAAAGCTTGGTTATGGAGGACACCACAAATGAGGATGTAAAGGGAAGAAAGAAATGGAAATGAGTAGTTTTCTTTTTCTTAGGTCACCTCCCAAAAAGCTCTCCTAAAAATGTAGGGCACCTTGGTATTTATAAAGGGAATATTTCTAGGGTTTTGGCCCAAAATTCTCTTTGTACCCTAGATGGCATCATTCTCACGTGAATGGGCAATTATTGTGGCAGGTGGTCCCAAATTTTACAGCTGGGGTGGTAGTCACGTGTAGCTGGATAGCTTGACAAAGATATTTTTGCTATTTTGTCTTTTTTTCTCTAGGTCTGTTATCCATCTTTTGTTACACCAAGTATTATTATCTTCTTTTTCATACTGCTACAGCAACAATTTCTCCAGCATGCTACTACGACCACATCTTCTCCTTAAGCTTTCATTGCCTTCACAACACCATATAAGCAAGACCTTTCCCTCAACTACACCAGTTTTTAATAAATTTGTGCTGCAACAAGACTTTACCACCGAATGCAACTATATGACCTAAATGTACTCTAAATTTCTATGACATGGGATTTAAAACAAACAATAGCCTAAGATAAAATGAACAAATTATAGTCTTTTTATGGGGTTATTATATACATGTGATATTATGTATTTGTACTATTTGTGTTCTATGTGTTTATAGTGAATTTTGTTCATCTCACTCGTGAAGGTAGGCAAGGCTGAATCACATTAAATGTCTTCTGTGCATGTCTTAGTTTATGTTGACATCACTCTGGTTATTTTTTGCTCTCAAATTCCTAACAAAAACAAGAAGGCCTAAGAAAACACAAAAGAAAATCATAAATCTTAAAACGATTAGAGGACACATGGATGGGAGATAAGACAATATAATAAAAAGAGGTTGGAAGAGAAGGCAAAGGAGAAGTGTCAAGAAAAAATCTATTGTTAAAGAATGGAAATAAAGAAAAAGATGGATTAATTGATGAAGAAGAAATGTGATGCAGGTAAAAGATTGAATAAGAAAAAATGGTAAAAGATGAAAAAAATTATATATATCAGTAAAAAAATTTTGAGGGTCAACATGAATAAGAATTGATAAGTTAGTATTTAATAAAATGGTTTTTTATAATATAACACATTATTTCTAATCATAATTAGTGATAAAGATCACGTATTTCCATTTACTATTTTCCCACCATTTGATAAATCGAAACAATTTTTTTGTATAATTTCTATTTAACAAGAGGGGCAAATCAAAACATTTTAAATGTAGGGTAAATTATATTATTGACCTCTTAACTATTTAGCCTTTTTACTTTTACTATCTATCTTTTAATTTTGTTAATCATACCGCCTAACTATTTAATTGTTGTCAATCAAACAACCTGCTGTTAACAGTTGACGAAAATATTGACCTGGCAGTTAACATAATTGACATAATTCTAGATTTAGTCATCAATATTTATACATTCTATTAATTTGATCCTAATTTTAATTTAATTTAATAAATTTATTCTTCTAGTTATATTGTGAAACGTGACATAATATAAATGAAGGGTATTTTTTAATTTAATTATTTTATTTTTCATTCAATCAAATGGTGACATGTGTCACCATCTGATTGGATAAAAGTTAGTAGTAGAAGAATAAATAACGCATAGGGGAAGAGTGGGATTGAATTGTGTCAAATGGGTTTATATTCAGTACCCCAACCACTGAGCTAGACCCAATAGTGTATCTAGAAAAAAATTTGAGGGTGGACACACATAATAATAACATAATTTTTAATATAAAAATACTAATAATATTTTAATTATAACAAGAAGTCTTACAAAAAATTCAGAAGAATATTATTAAT
The DNA here is from genome assembly GCF_006381635.1 of Hibiscus syriacus. Classification (NCBI taxonomy): domain Eukaryota; kingdom Viridiplantae; phylum Streptophyta; class Magnoliopsida; order Malvales; family Malvaceae; genus Hibiscus; species Hibiscus syriacus. The sequence continues at coordinate 2,855,994 of NW_024061878.1, read as the reverse complement.
GTTCTTTCCACTGTTACGATTGAAACCAATAAAATCAAATGTAACCTCAAAAGTAAATCCACAAGTGGGTACACAACATGCTTCATTTTCTCAACCATCTTTTTAGAAAAATCAAAAAATTCTTTTAGATCACAAAATCTTTCTTCTGAATGAACATTAATAATATAATTCTCAATTTGACAATCAAGCAAAATAAGATCTCCTGTAGAAAATTCACAAGGATAAAATTTGGTAAGACGAAACAATTTTCCTAATAAAAAAGATACTAGTCTCTTGGACTCAAGCAAGCCACACAAAGAAGTAAATATGTACTTGTCTAAAAAAGCAATTATTTAGCTCTTGAAGTTGTCTATCAATCACATGATAAAACAATTCAACTTGAAAATGATGGAAATTTAAAACTTCATTAGCTTTTCTCCTAGACCTTCCTGGAACAACAATCAAATTTTCTATCTTTGGAACTTCAATGATATTTTTTACAAAACAAATAAACTTCTTAAGTAAGGGTATACATCCCATCTCTCTTTATCTATAGTCATTTTTGGACATACTAACTAATTGCATAGCATTCACAATGTCTTGATCACTTCATTGTAATGCTTTAGATAATTCACTAGTAATCCCCAATGTATTTTTCATCAAATACAAATTAAATACAAATTCAAAAGACTGAAAGAACTCAACAACATACAAGCTTTATCTTTTTTCTCTGAGTGTGCTCCATCTTCCTCAATAATTCCACGCACATTCATCACAGAAGAAAACATAGCTATCAAGCTAACAACAATTTTATAATGTAAATCCCAATGAGTATCTCTATCTCTCTTTATACCCGTTTCTTGATTTAATCCACAACCACTGAAGATTTTATCATTTTGTAATGTTTCTCTGACTTTAATCATTTTACTAGATTGAAGAATTTATTTTCTCTTACATGAAGCACCAACCACATTAACCATACTAGAAACCAAATTAAAAAGAAAGGCAATCTCAACTTGTTTTTTTAGCAACAACAAGTGCTAATTGAAACTGATGTAAAAAGCAATGGACATAAAAACGCACACATTGTCTCTTAAAATCAAACTCTTAAGCCCATTAAATTCTACTTTCATATTATTTGCCCCTCATAACCTTGTCTTCTTATTTTTGAAAAGAATAATCCATGAGTTGTAAACATATCTTCAAGAGTATTCACAAGTGAAGCAATAGTAGAGAAACATTAACAAGACACAAAAAGCGTTCAACGTAGAACGATAGCCATTTGGTATTTAACAGATATATCACGAAGCTCATAAACCAAAATAGCAAAAAATTCATTTCAATATCATTAATAATTGTACATGTAGTCTTAATAGAAGCTGCACTAACAATATCTTTTTATATAGTAAGTTCTACTAGTTTAAGATAGCCACGAGAATTTTTGAAGACTTTATTAACATTTTCATTATGATTAGTAAGAAACTACAAAAGCTCTAGAAAGTTACATTGATTACAAGAATCATGAGACTCATCATGTTCATGAGAAGCTAATCCCTATCGTAAAAGGAAAGAACACAATCAATTGTAGCTGTAAGATGAGCATGATATTCTAGTTTGGCTTGATTAGATCGCTTCATAATGACAACTTCAACATGTTTCTGATTCATTAGAACTTCATGTTTTCTCACAGCTAAATAATGAGCACTATTAGAACCTCCAACATGAAGTTGCAATCTGATGTTATCTTTTCAATTCTAAAATCCATCAGCAACAAATGTATCACCTCCTCCTTGCTCTCGTCTAGATTCAAGTCTCATAAGGTAACATAGTGAACAAAACGTTACATCCTTGGATACACTATATTCTAACCAACTTTTATACTCTTCGAACCACTTAGGATCGAAACTTCATAATTTATTATTATATTTCTTCTTAGGAAACTTGTGCTCTTTTGGTGGCAATGACCTTTCAGAAAATAAGCCCTTTAAAGTTCTTCTTGATCATTCGGATGATATTCTATAATCTTTGGTCTCTTTCTGGGACCTCTTTGAAGATTTATTAAGTCAACTTCTAGAATTTTTTTACTGGACATGAATCCTTTGTTGTAGTCTTCCTTTTAAAATATTTTTCCAAGCATGAAAAAGAATTAGTTGAATTATAACAATAAAAAGACACATAGAATGTAAAATGAGAAAGATGTGTTGTGTATAGTAAGCGTCATTTGTTTTAGAAAGTTCATAAATTAATTGAGTAATGACTTTAGAGTACATGTTCAATTATAATTCACAACCATTATATACTTAAGTATGACTTATATAAAATTATAATTTATACACTTGATTAGTTGATTACATAATTGATTTATATTATAATTAAATTATATACTTAATTATTTTGGAACCTTCATTAATCCATCATGGACAATATGGTTTTGGATGTTGTTGACAGGGTAGGTTGAGTGCCTCTACCAAATAGCTACTCACCATGTTTGCACAACTTCCATTATTAATGATTATGGAGTAAGCTTTACCTTGTATCAAACACCAGGAATGGAATAAGTTTGTTCTTTAATATAATCATATTCCATATCTTCAGTGTTTAAAGGCTGACGTAAGACCATACACCTAGGTCTGAAAAATTATGATGGTTCAAACATCCTAAAAATTCACAACACTCAATGAAACATGTAATGTGAAAAGACAAAAATCAAAGAAAACAAGAAACCTCACAAGTCACTCCAAGGAAAGCAACACAACAAGAGGTAAGAAAGTTAATCTAGTATTCTTTAAAACTCTCTTCTCCAAGAAGTCTTTCGATGTTCATATCGAATTTTGATCACTAAAAAAAGAACAAAAGAAACTTAGTAGATCTAAGAGGACAAATAAGGATAGGACTCCAAGTGAACGAGAATGCAAGAAAGAAGAAGTATGCAAACTCTTTAATCCTACTAACACAAGGAAGAGAATGTGTTAGATGATGTAGATGAACAAAGAAAAGGTGAAAAAATGTAAAATAAGGCAATAAGAGTCAAAGAAAAAAATGGAAAACCCAAACCCGGAACAGAACCTAAAACACTGGATCAACTTGAGCAATGTTTTTTAGGGGTTGTCGATCTCTAAAAATTATAATTTTTATATACTCTTCAGTGAGTCTAGTTGTGATTTGGAAATTTTCAGCACTGAATTACTTCTAGAAAATTCTGGAAAAATCCTTCAATGAGAAGAACTTGAATTTGCCGAACAAACGTAGGATCAACTTGAGCAATGTTTATAAAAGGGTTTCTGATCTCCAAAATTCTATAAATTTTTTGGATGCCTTCCAATAGTTTTAGGTGCAATCTGGAAAATTTCAACTTAACACCCTTAACCTATATACATCTACTAATACGAGTTAAAGATACCATATCAATTATTTAAAACATTTCTTAGACCAAACTGACTAAAATTTTGTTTCTTTCAAGTATTCCCATATTATAACTATTCATATAAAATAATTGATCACAGAAAACCAAAACATAATATTTTAAATCATAATTTAACAAAAAAAGCGTACATTCATATGGTTAATACTAGATAGTACTAACCATAGTAAAGCTAGTAAAGCAGTCTTGATTTAACTATTACAAACTAATTCTATAAACAGTCTACCAGAGCAACAAGGACAATTTTTAAAGCACATACCACTAAACAAGTCAAAATCACATCGAAGGATGTCTTACAAATACTGTAAATATACTCCTCAATGCTTGGGGTTGCTCAATACTCCTTACTTAGATATTTTCTTTTTACCGACACGTGAAAATCATCACACGCTAAGTATATACATAGTGAAACAACTAAAAATAATAAATATTGCAATACATAACATGTATATAATTAAATATCATTATTCAATGCAATATGTTCACATTACCTATATATCCATCATGTTTCCATAATAAACATGATATATAACACATATAAAATTTTATTACCAATAAACCATAGCCCACAATATAAACCTATGATGACCCTGGATATTCGAGTCAAATATATGTATTGTAGTGCGATTACACATAAGGTTGTGCCCACGACCTGCACTAGGTGTCTTGGGTATACACTCTAGTGCTAATACGGATATGCAGCCTGCTGCTGGACTCTATGGCATGCCAATTATACTCTGTCCTTCAATGATTTACTTGGGCATGTAGTATATTTTTATTCCATCCATGGTAGTGTATATCAATATAATTTAGCATTGGGCAATTCATACCCAAAATAACATTCATGACAATATATCATATATAAACTTAGTGATCAATGCATTTTATTTTTTAAACTTTTTGACATATTTAAAATATGTCAAATATATGATAAATGACATAAATATAATGCCAATATAAAGAAGGTAGACTCATCGTAAGTCTTCCTAATAATGTGTAAAACATCCATGTATAATGTCATGCATGTATTATGATCGATGTTCAAAATTATCACTTTGGTCTCTAAATTTTTCCCAATTTTATACTTTGGCCACTAACCTTTCAAAATTTATGTTTTTGGTCACTAATCAAAATTTTGGGTATTAGAATTCTCCTCATATAAAAAATTCATCCTCAAATTTTAATACGTACCTGATGTAAAGAGGTGCATATATTGATTTTTCATGTCCTCATCTCTTTCCCAGGTAGCTTCATCGACTTTGTAATTTTGCCAAAGAACTTTGACTAGAGAGATCATCTTGTTCCACAGTTCTTTGACTCCTCGAGTCAAAATATTTACTAGTTATTCTTCATAAGTCAGATCTGGTCGAATCTTAATTTCCTCTAGTGTAATGACATGTGAATGATCTAATCGATACTTTCTGAGCATTGATACATGAAAAACATTATGAATCTTGTCCATATCTAGAGGTAATGCTAGCCGATAAGCTACTTGTCCAACTCTTTTTGAAATCTCATAATGTTCAATGAATCTCAGACTTTACTTTCCTTTACGCCCAAAACGCAATACCATTTTCCAATGTGATACTTTAAGAAATACTTCATCACCCTCTTGATATTCAATGTCTTTTATCTTCAAGTATGAATAAGACTTTTGTCAATCAAAAGTTGTCTTGAGATTATCTTGTATTACTGTCACTCTATCTTCAACCTCTTTCAATAAATCAGGTCCAACTAGATCTTGATCTTTTAACTCGAACCAATTTAATGGTGTTCGACACTTTCTCCCATATAATGCTTCGTACAGAGCCATCTTGATGCACGATTGATAGTTGTTATTGAAGGCAAATTATGCCAAAGGCAAATACCTTTCCCATGATCCTTTGAATTCAATCACACATGCCCTCAGTATATTTCCAAAATTTAAATGGTCCACTTAGACTGTCTATCTGTTTGTGAATGAAAAGTTGTGATAAAATTCAATCGAGTACCCAAGGCTTCATACAAGGAATTCCATAATCTCGAAATAAACCTTGATCCCTTTCGGATACTATCAATGCAGAGATTCCATGTAGTCAAACTATATCTTTTATATACAACTCAACATATTTATCCATTGAGTAGTTTGTTCTCACTGGAATAAAATGGCTCTATTTTGGTTAAATTGTCAACTATCACCCAAATTCAGTCTTTCTTATTGGGCGTCAAAGGTAGCCCTATAACAAAATCTACAGTAACTCATTCCTGCTTCCACTCGAGAATAAAAATTGGTTGCAGTAACCCAAAGGCACTTGATGTTCAGCTTTTACTTGTTGACATGTCAGACATGTTGTAAAAAACTCAATGATGACTCTTTTTATACCAGGCCACCAATACTACTATTTAGATCCTGATACATCTTGTTCCCATCTGGATGCATAGTTAACGGGTTATAATGTGCCTCATAGAGAATATCTTTCTTTAATTCATCATAATTTGGAATGGATATTCTTCCTCGGTAATACAAGCATCCGAATTCAAAGTCTTTAGTCTCACATTTTTTCCACTTACGTAATCCTTGCCAAGTACTTTTCATCTTTCTCTAGTAGCTCTTTTATCCGATCCAATATCATTGGCTTTAACATTAATTCAACAATCAATGCGCCATCTTTCTTAAGATATAATCGTGCATCCAAGGCTCGTAGAGCTGCGAAAGTCTTTTGGCTAATTGCATCAGCTACAATATTAGCCTTCCCTGTATGGTAGTCGATAACCACATCATAGTCCTTTAAAAGTCTATCCATCTTCTCTGTCTCAAGTTAAACTCTTTTTGAATCAATGGATACTTTAAACTTTTGTGATCTGTGTAAATGTAGCACCGCTCACCATATAGATAATGACGCCAAATCTTTATAACAAACAACAATGCTGGAAACTTAAGATCATGTGTTCGATAATTCCTCTCATGCGTCTTTAACTGTCTTGAAGTATAGGCCACAACCTTACCCTCTTGCATCAGCTCACAGCCTAAGCCATTATGAGATGTATATCTATACACCACATAATCTTTACCAAATTCCAGTTGTACTAGCATTAGTGCTTCTGTTAAGATCCTCTTTAGTGTTTTGAAGCTCTCTTCGCACTTCTCTGTCCAAACAAATGGAACATTTTTCCTTAAAAGCTTGGCCAATGAAGAAGCAATCATCGAAAAGTTCTCCATGAACCTTCGATAGTAACCAGTAAGTCCCAAGAAGCTTCAGACTTCTGCAATATTCTTTTGGGGTTTCCATTCCACTATAGCCTAAACGTTTTTGGGATCTACTCTTATGCCTTATGTTGAAACTACATGACCAAGAAAAGAAACTTGTGATAGCCAAAAAATCACACTTTGATAGCTTGGCATATAACGTTTTATCTTTAATATTCTATAGGACAACACAAAGATGAGCATCATGTTCTTCCTTTGTCCTTGAGAATACCAGAATGTCATGAATGAATACCACCACAAAATGGTCCAAGTAAGGCTGAAATACTCAGTTCATCGAAACCATAAATACCATGGGAGCATTGGTCAAACCAAACGACATCACTACAAACTCATAGTGTTCATACCGAGTTGTGAAAGCTATCTTTTGAATATCTTCCTCTTTAATCATTAACTAGTGATATCCAGACCGAAGATCAATCTTAGAGAAAACTGTTGTTCCTTTTAATTGATCAAACAAATCATTAATCCTCGGAAGATGATGATTTTCCGTTATTGTCACCTTGTTTAATTGTTGATAATCTATGCATAATCACATAGATCCATCTTCTTTTTCATGAATAATATTGGTGCACCCCAAGGTGAAACAGTCAATCTAATAAAACCTCAATCGAGCAACTCTTGTAACTAGGCCTTTAATTCACTTAATTCATTCGGAGCCATCTGATAAGGAGCCATTGAAATAGATGTTATTCCTAGAAATACATCAATACCAAATTCTATTTCTCAATCTGGAGTCAATCCAGGTAACTCTTCTGGAAACACCTTTGGATACTCTCGAATGGTTGTAATATCTTCCAAATTAACCTCAGTGGCTCGCGTATCAACCATATTTACTAAAAATGCTTGGTATCCTTATAACAACAATTTTTTTGGTAGAAATGGCTGAAACCACATTAGATAAGGTATTTACCCTTTCTCCAACAAATATTACTTTTGAACCTTTCACGTCTTTTAGAAACAAACACTTTATATGACAATTTACCCAACCTAGGGAGATAACAAATCCAAACCCATAATCATTCCAAACTCCTCAAAGGGTAATTCCATCAGATTCGTAGGAAATTCTACTCCTTAAATCTTTATCAGGCACTTTGTACATATCTGACTAACCCTTGCACTATTTCTAGAGGATTAATTGCCATATATAACTAGAAATAGGTCCTAATTGAATTCTCCTATCTCTAACCAATTTTGCACTAATATAAGAATGCGTAGAACCAGAATCTACCAACACAAAAACTAGTTTATCAAGGAGATAAAATGTACCTGCTATAATTTTAGGATCATCCTGATCATCAGTAGTCTTTATATGAAAAATTCAAGCAGTAGTCTTGCCTTCATGATTGGATGCAACCTCGGACGTTCTTGGTTTGCCACCTTTGTTGACTCTACCTCTTTGAGGTGCTTCTACTGACTAGTCTGGATAAAGCTTCGGACAATCCTTTTAAAAATAACCAACTTGATATTAGTGAAAGCATTTTCCTTCAGGAAACCAACACTGACCAAAATGTCTCTTTCTATAGTGCTCACATTCTGGCTTAGGACAGAATTCTGAACCTCGGGTACCTACATAAGTTATCTAAGCATGCTTGGACTTTCCTCCTGAAAATCCCTTTTTTTGGAAGATGTTGATGATGCGTGGCTTTTTGTGGTTATCCTTTAATGTGTTTGGAAGATGGTGAAGTAAAGGACTTTCCAAACATTTTCCTTGACTGAGCCTTCTTCCCTTCCATTTCTTCGAGATCAACTTTCTCCATAGCCTTTGATTTATTTATCGTTTCTTGAAAAGAAATAAAATGATGAGAGGCCATGATCTTTTTATATTGAGGATCTAATCCAACAATGAACCTGTCAATTCTGGATTTTTTTTGTCAGGAGGAACTCTGATGCAAATTGACTCAGCCTGTTGAACTCATATTCATATTCATAGATTGATCTACCAGACTGCTTCAAGTTCAGGAACTGCTGCATCATTTCACTGATTAACACGCCCCAAAATACTTTTCCTTGAATTCTCTAAAGAAGAATTCCCGCGTAATCTGCTCTAGAGGGACTTGTGCAGTGACTGTATTCCATTACACACTGGCTTGCTCCATCAACAAAGACACAAATCCTTCTATCTTTCCTTAATCATCACAAGGAATCCTGCTCAGCATGATCTTAATATCATTCAATCAGTAATTAGTAACCATTGGATCTGTATCAATATCACCTCAAAATTCTAGTGCTTTTATTTTCCTCAGTTATTTCAAAACTGATATTGGTGCTCGACAATTGATGATGTTACATAATGCATGAAGGAATAACTCTCGATCTTACAGATGCATATCTTGTTGTTTCTGATTAGGTGGATCCACATTCTGCTGAGCAGAGGTGGATTTTGATTCACCTCATTACTCTTACTCTGCGCAGGAGTAACGTGCTCAGTCGACCTATGAGATTCCTGATGATCTGATATCTGAACACAATCAAAATCATCTAACATTAGTAAGGATTAATTTTACTGATTAATAAGCATCATGATATATATATATATATATGTATGTATATATACACACACACACATCTATTAGTAAAAATTGACATCCTAGTGGCATGTATATATTCTCAACTTAATTTAGACTCGATTCATGTCTAGAATCGGCTAAACATGTAGCTCTGATACCAATAAATATAACACCCTTAACCCATATGCATCTACTGATATTAGTTAAAGATGTCACATCAATTATTTAAAACATTTCCTAAACCAAACTAACTAAAATTTTGTTTTTTTCAAAAATTCCCATATTATAACTATTCATATAAAATAATTGAAAACAAAAACCAAAACATAATATTTTAAAACATAATTTAATATAAAAATGTCCATTCATACTGTTAATACTAGATAGTACTAACCATAGTAAAGCATAGTAAAACAGTCTTGGTTTAACTATTACAAACCAATTCTATAAATAGTCTAACACAGTAACTAGGACAATTTTAAAGTACATGCCACTAAACAAGTCAAAATCACATTGAAGGATCTCTTACTGGTACTATAAATATACTTCTCTATATTTAGAGTTACTCAGTACTCCTTACTTTGATATTTGCTTTTTACCAACTTGTGAAAATCATCACACGCTAAGTATATACTTAGTGAGATAATTAAAAATAATGAACAGTGCAATACATCTCACGTATATAATTAAATCACTTTATTCAATGAAATATGATCACATTACTTGTATATCTATCATGTTTCCATAATAAACACGATATATAACACAAATAAAATTTTATTACTAATAAACCATAGCCTACAATATAAACCTATGAAAAACTCGGTATTCGAGTCAAATATATGCATCGTAGTGCGATTACACATAAGGTAATGTCCACCATATACACTAAGTGCCTTGGGTATACACTCTAGTGCGAAATAGAATATGAAACATAAGGTTGTTCCCACCACCCGCACTAAGTGTCCTGGGTATACACTATAGTGCTAATCCGAATATGCATCCTGTTGTTGGACTATATGGCATGCCAATTATACCATGTCCCTCAATGAATTACTTGGGCATATACTCTATTTTTATTCTATCCATGGCAATGTATATCAATATAATTTAACATTTGGTAATTCATACCCGAAATAACATCCATGGCAATATATCATATATAAACTTAGTGATTAATGCATTTTATTTTTTTAAACTTTTTTCATATTTAAAACATGTCAAATATAAACAACGTAGACTCGTCGCAAGTCTTCCTAATGATGTGTAAAACATCATATATTATGTCATATATGTATTGAACTCACATTGATACTTTATATATATCAAAATACAAAATCACAAAATCAATCATGATCTATACAAAATCACATATACATATTGGAAGCATATGTTAGTATTGTACTAACATAAGTATATTCCAATAATAACAATCCATAAAATATATTCGGAACTTATTCGATATAAATTACTCCACTATTCCAATTTATGTAAAATGACCCTTCACCATTTCAATTAATTTCACTTAAATACTGAAAATTACAACATTGAAATAAATTATCAACCTAGTACATACACATTGGTACAATTATCTTTAAACCCTCCTAACTTTCCAAATTTTCCATAATAGTCACCAAACTTACCAAGCTTCCAAAATGGTCCAATTTCACATTCTAACATCAATTTCAATAATCAAAAATTAATTTCCAGCATAGTACAACAAATATTAACAATTAAACATCAAACCCTTAACTTTTACATAATTACAAAATAGGTCCCCCTAACTTTCACAAAATTATGAAAGGTCCCTATAGCTTTCTAAGGCTTGTAGAATCTTTCCTACATCATTTTTAACCCCTATATAAATTTTTCCATAATTGTTCTCACCTTTTAATTCGTAGGCCGAAAGTTAAAGGGTAAGATTTCACTAGTTTCCAATTTGATTCAAGCATGAAATCAACCTCCAATCATCATTTTAAAGCCTCTACAATTAAACCCCTAACCTAATTTCATCAAACCACAAACTTCCCCAAAATTAGGTTTTATGCCAAAAATCATGTTAGCATTTCTAGGTGGTTTTGATCATCACACAAGCTTGGAAATGATTCTACAACACCAATAACCTCAAAATCCATCATCAATTTAAAAAACATTAACATGTTCATAAACTCTAAAATTTGAGAACATAGTATCCAAGCAAGATTAGCATGGAATATTGGTACCAAATGATAGAGCTCTTCGAATAGAGCAATTTTCTATTTCACGCTTTAATCCAAAAACCAAAGGAAATTGCTCAAAAATGAAAAATAAAATTTCCCTTACCTGTGGTTGAGAATCACGTCCAAGAGAGAAAAGATGAATAATTCTCATGAATTTCTAGTTAATTTCAAGTTAATTTGTCATTTATTAAGCTTAAATGAATTTAAAATTCATTTAATTAGGAAATGACAATTTCACCCTTAATGTAACTTGATAATTACATCCATATCAAGCCATATGTCTCTTATCATCGTCCCAAAGTCAAAGATGAACAAATTATCTTTCCTTTACAACTTTACCCATGCACTTTTCCAAAAATTTCAATCTTGCCATTTTCATCAAACAGTCCAAAATGAATTGGAAATTAATTCTCAAATCCAATTATCTATATTATTTTCCATCATTTTAACATGCATAAATAATATTTATAAGCTTAATTTATCATCCTTCAAAATGTCTCGAAATTTCTATTTGATTCGATTTACCAAATTTTTATCGGACTTTAGCACTTTATAACTTTTAACTCAAATTTTGGATCAATAATCTGATTACCATGAAAAAGTCATTCTTGGGGTGAACTATTCATTTATGGAATAAAAATTATTTTTGAAAAATTACCACTTTGGTCTCTAAACTTTTCCTAATTTTATACTTTGACCACTAAACTTTCAAAATTTATGTTGTGGCCACTAACCAAAAATTTTGGGGTATTACACTTAGCCCCAAATACTTTATTGAAAATTCTATGAAAATTCGTCAAGAACCAGTGCTCAAATATGTCGAACAATCTTGAACGATGGATCATAGGGGTCTATTAATGCCCACCTGGATTTTGGACTAGATATTGATCATAGGACAAAGCAAATACCTATAAAATATTAAAGCCAAATTCCTTCGTTTGCGATTTCTTTATTATTTTTTTATTTTTTTTTTTGCCTTATTTTATTTTATTTTTCTTTTTTATTTTTCTTTTCATTTTGATGAAAAGTAGCAAAATAACAAGAAGGAATTGAAACTAAATTTAAAAATTTCAAAAAGAACCTAAAAGCGATGAATCTTCAAACTTTATGTGGGCGTGAAGACCTTTACTGATGAAGGCTTGCACTACAGTTTGGAATTGATCTTTGAGTAGTTCAGCCCATCATCTAGTTATTAGGACTAGAGGCGTGGTAAACCCATCATTTGGACGTGTGGTGCATGTATAATTTCCCCTTCTGAGAAGGATTCGTCCACGAATTTGAAACATCAAAAGGAGATAAATCATCAACATTAAAAGAGGACTAACATCATAAGATCAATGTGATAAGCATTGTAATTGATTCTTTCTAACACTTGGAATAGACTATCTCCTCGTGGATTAAGTTTCAATTTTCTTTGCTTGGGAAATCGTTCATTTCACATATGAACCCAAACCCAATCGACAAGTTTAAATGTGAGTTGTTGCCTTCCTTTGTTCACTCTATTTGCCACAACTTCGTAAGTTTTCTCCATTCGTTGCTTTGCCTTGGCATGAGGTCCTTAAAATTGTTTTCATTTTGTTCACCATCCAAGCTAATAATCATGGTACATAGAAGAGAACCAAGAATTCAGTTTATTGCCTCAGTTTTCCCATCGATTTTTGGATGATAAGTAGTGGAGTAAATGAGTTATGTACTTATCTTACCCCATAATACCTTTCAAAAGTGTCTTATGAACTTTAGTTTTTGATCGAACACAATGGTACGAGGTATACCGTGAAGTCGTACTATCTCTCAGAAGAATAAGTCTGTGATATGTGTTGCATCATCGGTTTTGCGACATGGAACGAAGTGTGCCATCTTGGAAAACCCGTAAACAACCAAAGATATACTATATTGACCTTTCTTGGTTAGAGGTAAGCCCAAAATAAAATCCATAGAAATATCAATTAAGGAGAGACAGAGATGGGAAATGGCGTTTAGAGCCCATTAAGGTTTTCCTTGGATTTTGCTTGTTTGTATGTAATGTAAGAAGCACATACCTTTTCTATGATTTTTTGTATGTGTGGCCAATAGAAGTGTTATTGGATCATGTCAAGTGTTTTATTAACACCAATGTGTCCCATTAATCCTCCTGAATCAGATCATGGACTAGAAATTCTCACAATGATCCTTGTGGTATGCGCAACATGTTCGTTTGAAAGAAAAAGCCATCTACAAGATAAAACTTGTTAAAAGAACCTTTTGAACAATGGTTGTAAATCTCAGAGAAATATGGGTCAGAAGAATAAACATTTTTGATATGTTTAAAGCCCATAATAGTAGCGTGCATTTATGTAATAAAGTGTGTACCTTCGGGACAATGCATCGGCTACAATGTTATCTTTCCCTTTCTTGTATTTAATTACACAAGGGAAATATTCAATAAATTCAACCCATCGAGCATGTCGTTTACTTAACTTACCTTGACCGTTTAACCACTTCAATTATTCATGGTATATGTGTATGACAAACTCTTTAGGAAGAAAATAATACTTCCAAACTTCGAGTGCTCAGACAAGTGCAAGGAGTTCTTTGTCATAGGTCGAATAGTTTAATTGTGTACTTTTCAACTTCTCGCTAAAGTAAGTGATGGATTGTTTTTCTTGCATAAGTACTGCGCCTATGCCTATTCTTGAGGCATCACATTTTGTGTATGAACATGAGCTACAAGATGTTCAACACTTATTCAATTGACTTACAATAATCATTAAATGATCGGGAAGTAAATTCATCAGCATTATCAAGACGAATTATCTTTATAGGAAAATCTGGAAAATATGCTCGTAATTTAATTAACTCACCAAGAACATCAGAAACGCCAGGTTGCGGGTTGATTACAAGGATACGTGTGACCATCTAGTTGATGCATCGATTAGAACCATAAAATATCTAAATGGCCCACAATGAGGGTGTATGACCCCCCATATATCACCTTGTATACATTCACAAAAATTAATAGATTCATAATCTATCTTAGCTATTGATGGTCAAATAATTAATTTGCCTTGAGACGAAGTATTACATGAAAAAAATTACTTTGAAGAATTTGTTGGTTCATCAATGAATGACCACATGAATATTCAATAAATTTGTGCATTATAATTGAATCGATATGGCCTAACCGGTCATTCCAAATAATGAAATTATCAGCAAACTTTTGGTTTATAATAACATGTGTTTCAATTATACTAATTCTAGTGTAGTAGAATCCAGAAGAGAGTGACTACAATTTTTCTAAACTTATTTTATTGCCTTTAGTTATACTCATAATAAGAAGATATTCCATATCTCCTTTATTTATACTCTCAATATGATATCCATTATGACAAATATCTTTAAAACTTAATAAATTTCTTTGAGACTTTGAAGAGTATAATGCATTGTTAATTTGAAATTTAGTCCCATTTGGCAATAATATGTTTGCTCTTCTGAAGCCTTCTATGATTTCATTACTTCCAGATATAGCACTAACATTAGATTGTTGCAATGTTAAATGAGAAAAACATCCCTTATGCTTAAGTATAGTATGAGTAGTTACATTGTCTGCTAACCACAAGTCTTCCCATTTATCGTAGATTGTATTTGAGAAGTAATCATATTCTTCAAATAAATAAACAAAAACATGAAAATATTCAAAACATATAAGTATTTTTGAAATTTTTTAAAACATAACAACTACGGAGTTTAAAAGTAAATTGGCATTAATATTTTCTTGTAAATAATAAATTGAAATATCAATTATTCCTTTTCAGGAGTGGTAAAAAAATCATCTACATCCAAGTGAGTTTGACC
This sequence comes from Hibiscus syriacus, assembly GCF_006381635.1. NCBI lineage: Eukaryota > Viridiplantae > Streptophyta > Magnoliopsida > Malvales > Malvaceae > Hibiscus > Hibiscus syriacus. The sequence continues at coordinate 2,840,790 of NW_024061878.1, read as the reverse complement.
AACAATGCCATAATCAGAAACATTCAAGTGTGCTTGACCATCCATGTCATATTCCTTTTTGTCATTTTCGCAAACAAAATTTGTTTCTATTTTCTTTCTTTTATCTTTTAATGATTTTTTATAAAGGTCCAAAAGACGCTTTAGCGTACGACAAGTACGAGACCAATGGTTTGTACCACCACACTAATAGCATAAAGATTATGCTTTATTAATATGATCTTTATCACTCTTAGTATCCTTAGAATCCCACTTTTGGTGGTTATAAGATCTCTTAAAATGACTACTTCACATGTCCTCGACCATGATAATGACCTCAATCGCATCCATAACCACAACCATAATTGTTAGTTTTGTCTTTATTTTTTTCACTATAAGATGTTGCATTCACTTCAAGGAATAAATTGGCACCAGTAGGACGAGACACATGATTTTTCATAAATAAATCATTGTTTTTATCAACCACAAGAAGACAAGATATTAACTCATAATGTTTCTTAAAACCTTTTTCACGATATTGTGTCTGCAGGATAACATTATTTACGTGAAAAGTGGAGTATGTTTTGTAACGCCCCAAATCCAGGTTAGGAGTGTTGGGCTTTCTATCGGATCTTAGAATAAAGTTCCCTTAGCTTATGAGAGGCTTGACCCAAGTGGGTTTTGGTTTGGGCTTGGTATCAGCCCAATAGGTGATAAAAATGATGCTTTTAATCTTAGACCAAAAGATGAGGGACTAATGGAGTAAATAACCCATCTTTCAAAACAAAGGCTAAATCTCATTTATGTGGGATGATCTCATGTCTAGGGCATCTATTTTTTCCCACCCTCATTTATCTTCTTCCTTCTTCTTTATCTTCCTTTTTCTCTCCAAGCACATAGCAAAGTTTGGAACTTTAAGATTTCCAAGAACTCTCTGAAGTTTCCAAGGTAAGAGCAATAATCTCCTTACCATTAACTTTCTTCCAAGCCTAGGATGACAAAGTTTGGTTATGGAATCCATGAGTGGGGGTTTATGGGGTTTTAGGAAGTTTCAAAATCTCATCTCGTTTTTGAGAAACTTGTGTTGTAGGAATCATTTCTAGCCTTATCCAAAGACCTAAAATGAGCTAATAACTCATTTTCCTTTGTCTTGATTAGAGTGAGAGAAAGGAGAAATCTTTAAGGCAAGGTAAGGAAAAGTTAGTCCTTGGGTGATTTGAGGAAGTTTTCCAGAAGTTTAGCACCAAGGTAACACGTTTCTAACTTGTACATATCACATGTAGTTCATTAAATGTGCATAGATGGTTGGTTAAGTTCATGAAACATGCATGATTAGTTCATGGTAAATTCCACATATGATGTTTTCAACATGAAATGTGACCTTTTTTATCCCCTAATACCTTAAATAAGACTTAAGTAACACTTAATGGCTTTGGTGGGGCAAGTGGGTAGAGTTAGACCACATTTTTTTTATCTCAAAACAGGGCATTTATGGGCACGAGTATCGATATAAGAATTACAGTACTAATACCATTCATCAGCTAGCGTAAAATAAGGGAGTTTAGGAAGGGGAGTATCGATACTCGTTCATGGAGTATCGATATTGTTGGTCCTATAACACCCTTAACTCGTATACGTATCCAATTACGAGTTAAAGATGTCACAGTAATTATTTAAAATATTTCCTACTCGAAAATGATAAAAAAATATTTTCCTAAAACAAATTCATTCTTTTAAACACTTGTTACTAAACTAATTAATTGTATACAGTCGAAAGGTAATATTTTAACATTTAAATGAAATTCAATTTCAAACAGCATATAGGCAATTTAATATTGTATAATATTATAAACATAACTACCTAAAACTGTCTAATTAATATCATTTTGATAGCAAATAAAATAAAATATAATTTTAATAGATACTAAACATTCAAAAATACTATTCATATTTAATAATACCCATTTCAAGTCATTATCATTTTAATAATACATTCAATTTATAACTATCATATTAGAGTAAACATGAAACACTCATAATAAATACATGCCACTATATAAATCAAAATATCAGAAGATGCCATACTGATAATAATGTGACGACTTTTAGGTAGATTGATGTCACTACTGCTCCTTACTTTGAATGGTCTCCTTGTCTACATGTGAAATAATTACACGCTAAGCTTCACTTGGTGAGACATTAATAATAATAAAATAGAATATAAATTAATATAAAATCTGATATATCAACACCAAAATAATAATATCAGCATTTTATAAAATAAGCACATATAATAGACTTGTGATAATCCTTTTCTTTTCTTGTAAAGTACTGTTTTTAGGTATACATCACATATATTTCGATTTAAATCAATTAACCTAGACTTTCCTATTAATGCAATGATACCTAATTGCTCAAGGTACACCAAGTGAACATACTAGGTACGAAAGTCAAATATAAATGTTAAACAGGAGTATAGGTACTACAACACACAACATCACTATACTAAATATTTGAATGAAAATTCGTAGGGTCAATACGTTATGAATCCCATTATTACACAATTACTATTAGGAGTACAGAATTGTACTAAATACAAGAGTGCACGAATGCACTAATACTTAAGTACACGAATGTACTAAAATCAGAAGCGTATGAAGGCACTAGTTACACGAGTACACTTTGGTACTAATTAGGAAGTCCACAAATGCACTAATTAGAGGAGTGCATAATTGCACTGATACAGGAGTGCATTCTTGCACTATATACAAAAGTGCATATTTACTCTAATACAAGAGCACACAAAGGTACTAATACAATAGGCTTTTAAAACAATATCATATATCGTTCACTTATCAATAGTATCCATAGATACTAACATATTCAAATAATATGGAGAAGTGTATTGGGTAGTTCATACTCGAAATATTTCATGAAAAGTTTTCGACTAATTCAATTCAACTGTGAGAACTAACTCAAAAATGCATTTTAGAATAATAAAGTTGTTTATATTTTTTTATGATAAATGCAAAAACAATTGAGGTGTCAGAACCCAAAAAATATTAGTCAACACACCAACATAAAGGCCAGCTCTTAAGAACTTCATTGTACTGTCTAAAACATTCATATATAGAAAACATAAGGTATATCCAAAAGTAAAATAAGCATTTGAAATGTGTTCATGATCATAAACGAAATGCCCCATCAATGATAAAAACATATAAACCATTTGAGACATAAAACGTTTATATGCACACACATTCACGCTCAGACCGAGAAAGTAAGGAATGCCTTAAACTAGACCCGAAAACTAATAGCACTGGCAAGAATCAAGACAAATACTAGGTCCTTAATATAGGCTTTTCCACACCTCAAATTCGAAAGCACAAAATATGGTATAGGGAATATCAATAACCACATTGTATGCTTAAGATGAATTTCAGATGATATTATAATAATACCGATATCCATGTCCTTTAGTTGAAGGTGAAAGTCAAGCTCTCAGGAGAGCACTTTTAATCTATGAGAAGAAACCTCCCAAGTCCCAAAGTTGAGAGTCATCCCTAACAAGCTAAAGAACATGCATTTGTGTGCCTGTCTAATCAGATGAGATTCAAAAGTGCCATCACGTTACATTTTCAAACCCAAACCAATAATCCAAGAAAGGAAACTATGAAATATTTATACCAAATTATAGAGAATTTAATGTAGATTAATTATCTATTTCACACTTAAATAAATAAAAAAAAAGCTAAGGAAATGACTTAAAAATAAAATTGAAAAATTCTTACCTTGAAACAATGGAGTTCACGGTCATATGGAGGAAAAAGACCAAACTTTTCTTGAATATTCTCTCCAAAACTATCTAGACACTTTTATAAATTCTAATTAAAATGAATTTAAAATTTATTTTATTCCCAAAAGCCTAATATACTCTTAATGAATCTTGATATTTACCTCCATGCCATCCTTTCATCACCATTTTCATAATATAAATATCATATTTATTGATTTCCATCTTTTCCCTTCCAATTTTCCAAAATTTTAATTTAGTCATTAAATTCAACTATTCCACTTTAACATGGAAAATTCATTTAATATCACTGTTCCACGTTAAATTCTACTATTTAAAAAATCAGAATAATATTATTAACCCCCTACTGCCATCTTTTATATTTTTTTAAAATTATGATTTGATCCGATTATCTGAATATTTTTATTAAATTTTATCTCTTAATAGCTTTTTATACAAATCTCGGATAAAAAATTTGAAACCGACAAAATTGCACTTTATCTCTTAATAACTTTATCATTCTTGGGGTGAATTGTTCATTTATGAGTCCAAAATATATAACTTTTAAAAATTATACTTTAGTCCCTTAAATTTTACCAAGTTTACACTTTAGCCACCAATTTTTAAAAATTTACATTTTAGCGACTAGTCCAAAAGTTGGGATATTACAAATCTGGTCTCAATACTCACAGGATGGTCTGGATATCGAGGGTACTAAATGGATTTTCAAAATGCATTTTTGGTATCGGTACTCAAAGAAGTATTAATACCAAGGGTAAAGTATTGATACTCCTAGTGGGGTTATCGATACTGAGGCATTTTTCAAAACATCAAAGCCATTTTTAGTTGGTACTCAGGGTAGTATCAATACCCTCCCATAGGAGAATATATATACCCATAAGAGTACGATACTAAATGTATTTCCAAAACATCGAAGCTATTTTCGGTATCGATACTCAGGGTGGGTATTTATACCCAAGGGTCAGTATCGATATTGTTGGCACGGTATTGGTATCATTGTCATAAATAGGGCAATTAATCTAATTGATTCGAGTGCACGACAAGGGGGTTTTGGGGCCACCCATGCCTTGTATATAAGACTACAAGTGAGAACCACCAAAGTAATGATAATTACAACTAGAAACAAAACAAGTTAGGATGACATAAGATTAGCCTTGTGTGACGCTCGAGAAACAGTCAGGATACCCGAGTTCCATTAGAAGTATGATTCTTTCATGATAAAATATTCAGATATAGTATGTTAGAGCATTACACACTTCAGTTGCAACTAGGCACAGATGCATTAAGACTCGACGGAGTAAGTTGGTCGGGTACGTATCTGATGCACGTAAAATTTTGAATTGCGCCCAATGCTTGAAATTCTACATATGGGCTAAAGATGTAAGCTTTCGATGAACGTAAAATTATGGTTCTTACCCGAAGACCCTCGAGTACCCAAGGTAGGCTAGCGTGTTATCCCGAGATACAAAAAATTCCTTCTGTTACACCACTAGACCCACCTCATGTTTGTTGTTATACTTTTGCATACCCATGACTTTACGCGCCAACATGCTCATGTAATGAATGCATGTAGTATTGCATAGTTATTAGCGTGGCACTGAACTTGTGAGCTCAACATTCGAAATATGTTTTCGTGCACATGTCAATAGAGGATCGATGAGAAGCCTATCACGTGGATACATTCCAGATCAGCCACTTTTACAGTATGTCTTGAGTCTTTTACAGGGTATGTATTATATGGAACTTGTATTATTTCAAGTCATAACTCTATTTTGATTTAAAACTCGGTGATTGCATTTTGTGCGTGTTGGGAGCTCTCTCGTATTTTGTGAACCTAGATTTAAGATGTTTTATTTTATACTATCATGAATGATTTATTGATGTTTTAAAAACGATTTTTATACTATCGTGAATGATTTATTGATGTTTTACAAACAATTTGAAAGAAATTTTGGGTTAGCCACTTTGATGGTCCGTGTAATGCTTTGATCGTTCGATCTTCGGGTTGGACCAGATTAGGGTGTTACATGTTTTTTCTAACATATCCCCATCGGTGATACTTTGACCACATAATTTCAATTGTGAAGTAATTTGAAACATAGTTGAGTTATATTCGTTTATCGATTTAAAATCTTGTAATCTCAAATATAACCAATCATATCGAGCTTTAGGAAGTATAACAATTTTTCAGTAGTCATACATTTCCTTTAGATTATCCCAAAGAACAAGAGGATCTCTAACAGTCAACTATTTAAATTTTAGTCCCTCATGGAGGTGACGACGAATAAATATCATGGCTTTAGCCTTATTTTGAACATATGATTTATTTCTTTTCTTAATAGTGTCACCTAGACCATTTGCATCTAAGTGAATTTTGGCATCTAAAGTCCATGAAAAATAGTTTTTTGGGGAAATTTTCTAGAGCCACAAATTCTAATTTTGCAAGATTTGTCATTGATATAATATCATAAAACAAATTAATTAATTAATTAAAATAAATGTTAAATATTATTAATAAATATCTATTCATATAAACTTTAATACGATAAAAAGCTAATAACGTAACAATAGATAAATTGATCAAAAGCACAATAAATATTCTACGTTTTGAACGTTAAAGAAAGCAAGTTAAACAATATGAAATTTTTAAATTTTATTTATTGTTTAAAACTATTCAATGGAATAAACTTGATCAAAAGTTAATGATTTTAAGAAAATAAAATGATAAAAACTATTTAAATTTAGCATTGAATTGTATAAACTTTTAGAAGTAAAGACGACATGATTCTTTCACTTAATAACATGAACTTTTAAGGAAAAATAAAAATTATTAAAAGATATATAATTTACCTCAGATTAGATAGAGACGATACTTGATCTTTAGTAAGAAAATTTTCTAAACAAAATCGTACTAATAACGTGATAAAACTATATAAATGTAGAGCACAATGTAAGAGTGAATAGTAATCTTTTATTACTCATCTCTTAAGAGCTTGTACATTCATCTTTTTATAGGTTATAAAATCAGAGGTTACTAGAACCATATGTTACAACAATTAATCCTTGTGTTATCATACATTAAGAATGAAAGATGAAACAAACATCCACTTAAATGAACTCATGTATAACATTAAGTTAAAAAATTTAATTTAATGATTACATATATATAAATTGTTGTTAACTTTATGAGATAATTTTATATACTTATTTTTTTAAAAGAAATTTCATATATTTGTTAATAAAGATAAATTGAGCTAAAAATATATACATGAGATTATTAAAAAAAATATTAAAATTATTACTTCTTTTTTAACTATCTTTTTTATTCTGCCATTTGTTACAATATCTAACCCAAATGTTGCATTTTATAACTAAGTAGCGGGTTTAGCTTAGTGGTTCAGGCATTGATATTGAATTCATTTGACACAGGTTTCAATTCCCACTCTACCTTTGTTTGATTTCTTCTTGCACTACTAATTTATATAGAATCTGATGGTGACACATAATGGATGAAAAATAAAATAATTAAATTAAAAAATACCCTCTATTTATGTTGTGATTATCGAGCGAGTCGATCGCGAGTTAGACAGTGCTCGTTAAAAATTTTTATTGCTTGTTAAGCTCGTTAAAATTTTTCTCAACTCATGCTCGTTAAGAAAACTTGTTGCTCATTAAGCTCATTACTCGTTAAGCTTGATACTCATTGTTTGCCTCGTTGTTCATTAAGCTTACTGAAATTTTTACCTTATTTTCTTAACTATAGGTAAAATTTGCTAATATTATATAAAATTTAATATAAACATAAATTAATATATTTAACCAAATTTTTATTGAAAGAGTGTATGGAGTAATTTTAAAGTCTAAACTGCAAAGTAACAATCTACAAATACATTAAAATAATAAATAAGGTTTGATTTTTGAGTGTATGAAATGATTTTTTAAGATAACCACTAACAAGTTATATAAAAAAATTAATGTGCTGCTCATGAACTTATCGAGTCGAGTTGGACTTTTTTAAACTCAACTCGTTAAGGTCTCGAGTCGAGCTCGAGCTCGGGTAAAGTCAACCCGAGTCGAGTTTTTACCGAGCTTTAACTGAGTCGAGTTCAAGCTGCTCAACTCATTAAGCAACCCTAGTTGTAACGCGTGTCACAATCTAATTAGATGATTAAATTTATTGAATTAAATTAAAATTAAGATTAAATTAGTAGAATGCATAATACTTAGGATTAAATGTAGAATTATGTTAATTTTGTTAACAGTCACGTCAATTAATTGAAAACAATTAAATAGTTATTAATAAAATTAAAAGATGTGTGATAAAAGTTACCCTTAAATGTTATAACTTACCCTTAAATGTATCATTAATCCAAGTGCTCAGCCCTTCATCAACAAAAATCATATAATTTAGGTAAATAAAAAAATAAAAGATTCATTAACGATTATGTTAACAATATTTTTGAATTGTAAGACTAAACTATTGGCGAGGAGATAATTATAAACAATATATAATCTTTAACTGATACCACTCATTCCTACCCTTTAAAAACTGTGTTTAACGTGACAAAATTCATTAAAATAATTATTCATTTTTATAAATATTAATTTGAATAAATTATATTTTTTTAATTAGTGTTTTTAAAAATACCTGAGAGCATGAATGGAGTATAATAATACCAACAAAAAAGAGTACAAATGAGACAATAAATCAATGAATTCTGTATTGCACAAGGGATTAGATGCCATATAGAATTTTAAATTAATTAGCTCAGCCGAATAACTGCCCGTCTTTTTAATATTTATCCACATTTTTTTTCACAAAAAGGGCCTATATTCCGCACGTGGCCGGCGATTCTTTCCAAGTTCAACGGTCCAAGAAGAAATCGGTTCAACGACTGCGGCCACCCTGCTCGGACTTGATGAAACACTCCCTGAACCTCCGCTCCCAAAGAACAAATCGGAGCAGTAATTCCCCAAATCATCAGGGGTATATTTGACAATCGACATTTCATTCATCAGCTGAACTCCACCGTAGCTATCGAAAAAATCCTTATAGACCGGACCGATACGTCTAGCAAACGAGATCTTTATCTCGTCTCGGAGTTTCGGGTCGGGTACAACCCAAAACTCTGCTTCTTGTAAGCTTCTTCGAAAGCCGAGTTAAATTTTCTGAAATGATCAATCACTTGATCGACAGGAATCTCCGCCGTCGGATTTCCCGGCAGCGAGGCGATCACTTTGCTCCATCCCATCCTCTCGTAATTCGAAGCGTACTTTCTCACTTTCTGTTCGTGCTTCATCACCCAATCGTCGCCGAGGAGGAGTTTCAGGTTCGATTGCCGGACTTTGTTGATGACGTACTGGAGATTATTTGCTAAGAACAGATATGAAAGCGCTACGTCTTTGTACATCTCGGCTTTACCGTCTAGTTTACATAGCATGACGAGGATAAGCCAAGCTAACCGGACTGAAATCGGCGACGAAATGCTCTCGTCCTTGTCGGGGCTGCCGAAGTAAGACTCCGGTAACGGTGATTGAACCGATAACGGCCAATCGGCGACGATGTCAGAGAGAACTCCACTGTAGTCGGCGAGGAAAGAGATGTAGTTCATTACATAACGCGTTAGAGGGTGGATCCCGCCGCCGGGAACCGTGGTTTTGGATGAATCTTTTTGGATTGCGGTTTCGAAGTCCGTTAACATCGTTCTAACGGCATCGCCGAGCCTGACCAAGGAGTTTACGGCGGTTGATCGGACGACCGACGTTGATTCAAAGCTGAAGATTGATTCAATCTCGGGCCAAAGATCGGAAACCGCCTCATATAAATCCAAGATACGGAACATTTTCTCGGGGGTTCTCTTGCATTTGGCGACATTTTCCGGGAAACCAAACAGAGCCAGAGCTCCTTCCCTTAAAATATCCGTGAAACAAGATTCCCTGATGGCAGGCGAAATTGCGAAAACTTTATCACAGAGTACTCTTTCTCCATTAAACATCGTTTTAACCGCCGGCTTAACAGCGTTCAACCAATTCTTAATCTTAACCTCCAAAGCTTCCCACTCCATCTTCTGAATCTGCTGAAAACTCAACGCCCTTTCAACTCCGAGATTGTACAGAGCTTCATCAACGATCGTTTTCCGAATAGTTTTGTAAATTTTGAAACACTCCTTGTCGTACCCAGGGGCTCCGAATCTCTAAGACTCCGGTAACGTTGATTGAACCGATAACGGCCAATCGGCGACGATGTCAGAGAACTCCACTGTAGTCGGCGGGAGAGATGTAGTTCATACATAACGCGTTAGAGGGTGGATCCCGCCGCCGGGAACCGTGGTTTTGGATGAATCTTTTTGGATTGCGGTTTCGAAGTCCGTTAACATCGTTCTAACGGCATCGCCGAGCCTGACCAAGGAGTTTACGGCGGTTGATCGGACGACCGACGTTGATTCAAAGCTGAAGATTGATTCAATCTCGGGCCAAAGATCGGAAACCGCCTCATATAAATCCAAGATACGGAACATTTTCTCGGGGGTTCTCTTGCATTTGGCGACATTTTCCGGGAAACCAAACAGAGCCAGAGCTCCTTCCCTTAAAATATCCGTGAAACAAGATTCCCTGATGGCAGGCGAAATTGCGAAAACTTTATCACAGAGTACTCTTTCTCCATTAAACATCGTTTTAACCGCCGGCTTAACAGCGTTCAACCAATTCTTAATCTTAACCTCCAAAGCTTCCCACTCCATCTTCTGAATCTGCTGAAAACTCAACGCCCTTTCAACTCCGAGATTGTACAGAGCTTCATCAACGATCGTTTTCCGAATAGTTTTGTAAATTTTGAAACACTCCTTGTCGTACCCAGCCGAAATCATGGCTTCCGCAATATCTCTTAAATCCGCCATAGCAGCCGACGATACTCGCTCCACTTCGGGGTTCGGCTCAGTCTCGTTATTAGACTCATCATCTTCATCAAAATCTGAAAAGCTCGACCTGGAAACCGACGGTCTAGAAGAAGAGGAGTGAGTGGAGACAGATTCAGGGTCAAGGTAATTCCTGCTGGACTTCAAAATCTGGTGAAACTCCCTCTCGAGGCGTTTCATGGCGGTTTGCATGAGCGTTTGAGCTCGAACGAGTTGATCGGAACCGGATTGGTGTGAAGCCAAGTAATGCATGGCCTTCTGCAAACCCTTGATGGAACTCAAATACTGTTTGGCTTCTTCTTCCCGGTTACTTCCAGAGAAAAGAGAAGCAATGTTACAGTAGGGAGCATTGTTGTCGCCGTACAAGGAGTCCCATTTAGTGATGGTGGTTCGGCAGCTTCGATGTTTTCTTCCATGAGTGAGTCGGTGAAAGTATGGTGAAGTGGAGAACCAGAAGGACTGGTTCTCGTCGGAGATGGAGATTTCATGAAGATGCTCGTTATTACCTTTTTTTTTTCTTTCGCAAAAAGCAGAGAATGAGTTGATAGAGTTTAGTAAATATTTGGATTTTAAACTGAGAAACTGATATCAAAGATGAAAGAATTATGATTTTGATTCCCAGAGGGGGCGAATATATTGAGAGAATTGAAATTATAGCCAGCAAGCCTCGAGGAACTGAGGGTGAGTTTAAAGACAAAAATAGTAAAGCGTAAATTGCATTAGTTGATCGTCCGACTATCCAAAATATTTATTTGGCCAAACAAATTTAAAACAACTTCTAAAGTGCCCACTAAAGTTATTTTTCATTTTATTTTGGTTCCTCATGTTAAATTATGTAAGTGATACAACCCAATACATTATTGCGCTTAATCATTACGTCCGCTTGCACTATTTGTAAATTCATTGAGGAGTGATTTTAAAGATAAAAGAATGTTGTAATCTGCGTTTTGAACAGTTGCGTATATATAATGTGTGAGCATTGTCAATGACTAAGAAATATTTTAATAGTTATTATCTTATAATCAAATCAGACTGTTTAAAAAACTTAACATATATGAAACTATAACTTAATCTCTGACTTAACATAAAACTTTCAATTCTATTCAAGCCTAAATTTCAGCCTAAAATATAAGTATGAATGATGCAAATTCACAAAATAATTTGGTTTGGTAAGGATTTTTGGCAAGGACCTGAATCTCCAACGCTCAAGTTTTATTTCCATTCAACAATGAGACAGTGATATATGTTGTCACAATATATTAACATATGCCACTAACTTAAGTGGTAATATATGATTACATGGGAATAGAATATAATTTTGGTGATCATTTTATAAATTTTAAACTTAAAAAATTAAAATAAAAATATTTGATAGTTCAGTAACAAAAGTGTGCAATTTCCTCAAAATTAAAGTAAGAAGACTGCCAACGTAATGCAGTCCACGCGGTTTATTTATTTATTTAATGTAAAATTACGCTGTGGTATTTGATACCACTAGAAGCTGATAACGACCTGTTATTGTTGTAGAATTAAAGCAATGGTCATCTGCTCCTTTCAGATAGACAGCTAAATTATTTAAATGTCAAATCTCCTTTTCTTGCTACAGACGAATTACCATAAGCTGGATTTTTTTTAAATTTACATTTTCGTGTAGAGTAAATAACATCATTCATCATTAAATTTTATTCTTTCTTTTATTGTATTCAATATATTTTAAATTTATTTAATTTTTTATTAAACATAAAATAATTATTATTTTTAGTCATTTAATCGTTAAATATTCAAGGGTTAAAATGATACCGTTCTATAAAAATAAAATTTTCACAAAAGTGATATTGTTTTACATTTATATGATAATTCATTTATAACGTTGTTTAGTAAAAAAAAATTAAATGATAAAAAATATTAATTATATTAAATTCAATAAAAAATTAAATAAATTTAAAGCTCAATGAGTGAAATATGTAAAAGAGTCAGTGATGATGGATGTAATTTAGCTTTGGTTAATTACCAAAAGAAAAAAACCGACCAAGTCTTCTTTTTCTTTTTGTGCGTGTGAAATTCTAAAATTTGGTCATATTGATTTTGCATATCTTTTCCGGAAAGTAGGGGTGGCAACAGGGCATGGCCGAGAAAGTTTTGTATTATTCAATCCGTTCGGTTTTGAGGAATATTTATTATATATTTTAGGGATTTTTTTTGTCTCGTACTTATTTTTTATAAATCTCTATATATTTCGGTTAATCTTCACTCTAAAAAATAAATAAATATTTTTAAAAATTAATGCAATACCTAAAACTTGTAAGATATATCAGATTGTCTCAAATTGATCTATATCTATAATATGAAAATTTCAAACGTTAATATTCATCTAAAATCCAAAATATATGTTCAATCTTAACTATTTTAAATCTCAACAAATCAATGTATATTAAATGAGAAAAAAATTTAAATGTCAATTTTAGTTCTTTTGAAATGTAACACTGACAACACGTAATTACACAATTTTATCATATATAATTTTTTTTATTAAAATATATATTAAGGGTATATAAGTAAATTATTATAAATATATTTTTAAAATTTTGTAAAATATCAGGGATCCCTACGGATATTTTTCGAGGACCCCCACGATTATTCACACAGATACAGTTCAGTTATCCCTGCGGCTCGAAAATAACAATCCCTATCTCTATCTCTATTTAAGCTTTAGGGATAAAACTTCACCCATCTCCATTCTCATAGATAAAAATTTCGATTATTTCTCATCCCGTCAATTCGAATCCTCACAATTTTTTATTTTTTTCCATCTGATTACCACCACTACCGAAAAGTGTTTGTTGATGATATTGATTCTCACCACAAAAAAATTAAATTAAAATTTCCATTTTCATCTTAATTTTAATTTAATTCACTTTTTGGGTCCTGTGAACAAAATTATTGCAGTGGACCACTTGTTTTGTGGATGTAGGGCACCCCCTATGTCTTTTGTCAATTTAGTTCCCACCAATTTTTTTAAAATTTTCATTTATTTCATGATGTTTCAAATTAGATAATACAGTTAAAAGTGCCCAGATAATATTACATTGAGTGATTAATTATCAAATTAACATGCTTCTAATATTATTTCCTCATCTAACATATTTTCTACAGTAATCACCTAAAGACCTTAGGATATCTCAGCGTCTTTGGGTTAAAATTTTCATACATAGATTATTCGGCGTCTTTAGTGTGATTTTTGGCGATTTTACCAAAAAATCACATTTTCTTTAAATATTTACGTTTCAGACACCTTTGAGATAATATTCTCAAGCTAACACCCTTTGCAGAAAGAGGCGGCCCATGCACCGCTTTTAAACTTTTTTCTCGACTATAAATACGCTCTCAACTCGTAAATATTTACAGCAATCCTCTCAACTTGAAGAATATTGTCGTTTCAGTATAAATATCCAACATCATTGTTTCCGTTAACTTATATAAATTTCCATCCACACGAAACAGATTGCTTTTCATTTTATAACTGCAAAAAAAATAAAATATTTAAATAAAATAATAAAAAAATTAAATAATACAATAATTAAATAAAATACTAACAAAATATTAAATATAACAAAATATACCTTATAAATAAAATTTGAACGAGATTTGGTTTTTAAGAGAATTTGAGAGGATTTGATGTGGTGAAAATAGTTGAGAGTGACGTATTTATAGGATGAGATGGATGGTGTGAACAATTAGTTGGGTCGGTGAGATGTAAGGTGCATGGGTTGCGCCTTTCTGCAAAGGGTGTTAGATCGAGAATATTATCTCAAAGGGTGTCTGAAACGTAAATATTTAAAGATATTTTACGGATCTAGCAAATTTTTAAATATTTTCTATAAAATTATTCCTACATTAAATTACACAATACAATTATGCCTACCAATTATCACTTGACAATTTCTGATGCGTTTTTGACCCTTTCAAAATCCTATATACGTATACTATATTCTAGGATTTTGAAAAATAATTTTGCAGAAAGGCGCGACACATTCACCGCACAGGATTTTGAAATATAAATATTAGTTATAAAACTTTTATAAATATTTTTCAAAATCTTATGCGGTGCATGTACCACACATTTCTGTAAAATTATTTTCAAAATGATGATGATGATGATCCGTAATATTTTATAAAATTATTTATATTTTAAATTACTTACCCTCAAAGTTTTCCTAGAATATACTATACGTATAGGATTTTGAAAGGGTCAAAAACGCATCAGAAAGTGTCAAGTGGTAATTGATAGACATAATTGTATTGTGTAATTTAATGCATAATAATTTTATAGAATGTATTTAAAAATTTACTAGATCCGTAAAATATTCTTAAATAGTATCTAACAAGTAATTAATTTATGTTAAGATGATATTTGTGTAAAAACGCCAATTTTGTTTTTCATGGATTTCAATTGAAGATGCCTAGAAATCCCCAGAAATAATCAACACCACTGAAGACGTCGAGAGATCCCAAAATCCTATAGAAAACACCCTAAATCAAAAATTAATCGGATAAGTGCATTAGATTGAGAATTAAACATTCTCACATCCTTATTTGGACACTTTTACCGGATAATGCATTGTACTTAAAAAAAACAAAAACTCTAATTATTGCATATAAATTTTTTACCTCTTTTACCAAATAAAAAACATTGCTGATGGAACAAGTTATTATGTTAACAGTGGTCAACTTATTTTTTCTTAATTTAGAGTCGTAATTGATGGTCGAACAATAATCGAATGACAATATTAATAGTACTGATATGGTGTAAAAGTTACATAAAATTATCTCAGAGTAAAAGTAGTAGTTCAAGGAGAGTGTCCTTTCTATTGTCTGTCGGTATGGTTTATATATTAATACATTTTGTATGCATGTATCATATTTAGAGTCAAAATTGTTATGCATAAATCAATGAAGTGTGTGAATGCAACTGTGAAGTAATAGAATTAATCCTGTCAAATCTCTCAGATTCATCAAGAGTCTTATCGAGGACTATTGATCTCTAACAAGTTCCTTCGGAAATGATCTTAATAGGTTAAAATAAAAAAATTATATTTTTGAAAGTCAAATTAGATATCCAAATATATAACACTTATATATATATAAACTTATTGATGGAGAGTAATCAAATGTGGTTGATTGGCAAATTTGCTCATTTTTGTTCCTTGTATTCGTATAAGTCAAGGATTCCAGACCTACTAAGATTATTTCTTTTCTTTTTTTAGAATCTTCTCTTCACCTACTAAGATGATTGGAAGAGGGTGAGTAGTTTTTTATCTTCCTTGAGCATTTTTTATGATGCAACATTGAGGTTATCTGGTTCTTGTTATGTGACTTGTAACCATTATGCACACGAGATTTAAGGGACTATATTAATTATTTTCAACATAACTGATGATGATGAGGGTATTAAGAAAATGTCAGCAATGTATTAATATGGGACACTCTCATTGATTTATGGGAACATTGATAATATCAATATTATGATGTCTAAGTATGAAAAGTATTTATGGAAACATTGATAATATCAATATTATGATGTTTGTGGATGTGATCTTTGACCCTAGGCACAAGTTGAATTATGTTAATTGGATTGTGCATGATTCTTATGATAAAACACAAGCAATTCTTTTGTGCCTCAAAATTAAGATGATTTTGCAATCTTTATTTGACTCATATGCTTCTTCAATGCCTCCTTCAAAGACAAGTAATATGTCTTCCTCCACTTCTACTTCTTTATCTAATTTCACTCAAGGTTGGACAAAAAAGTGAAGGTAAGATTGATCTTCAACAACTTATGGCTTCAAAATTTCAAAGGGTACGGGTTGTTTGTTAACTAGTGCCAACAAAAATGAGTTGGGGAAGTATTTAGAAGATGCTTGTGAGTCTAATGTTTCAAATTTTGATATCTTACAATGGTGGAAAGATCAACCAAAAAGATACCTGATTCTTCATAGGATGGTTAAAGATGTGCTTGACATACCTATCTCGACTGTAGCTTATGAGTCGGCTTTTAGTACGGGGGTCGTGTCCTTGATTCTTTTCGCATTTCATTGACTCCAAAAATGGTTGAAGCACTTGTTTGCACTCAATATTGGTTACCCACCTCTCGGTTTCCTATTATAATAGAGGAAAGTTTAATTGCCTTGGAAGAGTTGGAGTAAGGTAAGTTTATTTTTACTTTTGATTGCTTTTTTTAATTTATTCAATATTTAAAGTTTAAACATAAATGTATATTTTAATCTTTTTTATTTTATTTCATGTGATGTAGCCATGAAGAGTTGGAGGAAGTAAAATTATGATTTGTAAAATTTGTACTTTGAAATTTTGAAGTACTTAGTGATCCTACTATCTCTTTTATTATGTTGTTAAGACTTGAATCTCTTGTGTGGTATTTTTAGTTTGAACATCTTGTATTGATTTGAGACTTGATACTCTTATGTAATATTTTTATTTTGCACATCTTGTGTTGATTTATTGTATTGTTAATGTACACTACTTTATGTTATTTAACATTTAGGGAACTATTTTATTGTACTATGTTATTTAAAATTTTAATTGTAGTGGGCCATATCATTACATAAACAAATTGTTGGAAAACAAGTAAATATGAATATTTTATTTTATGTTAATTTTTTTGGATATTTTGCAGAAAAAAATCGGATTCGGATCCGGATATTTGGATATCCGATCTAAAATTTTGGATATTCGATTTTTTTGGATCGGATACGAATCATTATTTTAGGTATCCGAAATTTTTGAATATCCAAAATTTTCTGATCGAATTATATCGGATATCTGATAATTCATACCCTAAATGTAGTTCTTTGACCAAATAATTGTCATTCATATTTTTGACATAATTCTTGTGTTTTCTGTCATATTTTGTCACTAAAATTGTGTTTTTAAATTTAACTTGTTTATTAAAAAAAATCATCGTGTGCCCTTTATTCGAATTTAGGGAAGATATGCATGTTTTAGTTGAATTCTAGTAAATTTTTTCTGTATTTCTTCTTTTTATTATTAATACTATAACATAATTTAAATTATATAATAATTTAAAATTTAAAAAAAAAAGACGAATGCCTTTAGTTGCCCCTGTATTCATCTTTGGCTTTAGCGACATTACGTTATATACTCATTATAAGTTTAAAACTTGGAAAAATAATTGGTTTACAAGTCAACGTACCACAAATATTAGTTTATGATATAAGCCATGACACAGCACAAATATTAATTTATGATATAAGCCACGACATTTTTTGGTTACCTGCTTTTGAACTAATAATGTTAGTTTAGGGATGATAACAGGACAAAACGAATTTTTTATTGTTTAGCCTTGTTCATAATTTATAAAGTTTAATTTTAATTCTATATAATTTATTAATTTTAATTTTATATAATTTATTCTAAGTTGACACTTGACATAGTATTTGATTTCAACTCTACTTCAAAATTTCAATAAAAAAACCCTGATTAAACCTGCATTGATCCTGAAAATTTTAATAAAATTATTATATATATTTTATAAAAATAAATTTTAATGAATAAAAAAACAAATATCATCTATATCAACTCTAATTTGACTCTAAAAATTTAAAAATTGTATGTGAAAGCTTTTAATTTAAAAAAAATTAATATGACTTTTGTACTATTTTACTTGGGCTAGTTTTCAGGTTTGGGTAGATCACATCAAGTTTTAGAATATAAAGACACTGTTTCGTTATTGGTGTGCGCCAACAAAGTGAGTCAAAAAAGAGAGATTCAACTGGTTGACCCAAAGTTATCAAGCTCTACGTAATTGACATTTAACCTAAGATCGAGTTATTGCCAAAAAAAAAGACACAAATTGACACATGTTTAAATACCTGAAACTGTAAATATTTTATGTATGCGTGTTTTACGAGAGATTTGCAGGATATAATTTAATTTCTATTCAGATTTTGGACAAGCTACCCTAATTCTCACGAAACTTTTAGTACATTTTTACTTTGGTCATCAAAATCGATTTTTTTTTCATTAGAATCATTATCATAAGTTTAGTACATGTCATCATATTATTGGTAATAAAATATGAATGTCTTGGGTGGGATTCAAACTTAATATGAAGGGGTTCAAATCCTAATCACTTATCAAAGTTAAAAACTTGTCAAAGTTTTTATAACAAATAATATGTAAGTTATATCGTAGTTGAAGTTAATTACATTTTATGAAATATATTAATTATAACATAATTACAAATTATTATAATAATATGATTTTAACGTCAATAAAGATATATTAATTTTATAAAAATTATTTATAATTTATATTAAAAACACTAAAAGAATTAATGAAGAATGAAACCCTAGCCGTCTCTTCCTCTCTCTTCCCTTTTTACTTTACATTTTGTGTATTTTTTATAGATCAAATCAATTTTTTATTCTTTTATTTTCTTTAGTCGACGACGACACCTATTTTGATGCTAATCGTCGACCACCTGTTGTCTTTTTTTTTGTTTCTTTTTTAGTTTTTATAATAAGAATAATTTTGTCTTTGTAACACGTTTATCTATGTTTTTGTGGCACGTTTATATCTGCTATTTGGTAGTTTTTGGTCGTTTGGCCATTGTTTTTATTTATCTTTTTTCTCAAGGTTGGATTTGATATCGCCACAACTGATCAAGATGACTCTTATTTGTTATCATGTTTATCTTCCCTAGTTTGGACCCTCAAATTGATTTGGATACGCATTTTGTGTTTGTTGATAGTTTTCACACATCAACCGACTCTGATTTACGATTTGTCGATGATCTTTCAATAGCTACATCCCTTTTGTGGTTCGTTTACCGATGCATTCAGATTTGTCCGTATCTTTATTTTGTTCGAGCATTTTGATTAGTTTTTTAACCTTTCCTTCTTTGGTTCTTCTGTGATCTAGGTGACTACTTTTTTTGTTTATGGTTATAAGAAAATATCCTAATTATATTTTAGTTTACGGTTATACTTGTAAATCTTCATTACAATTATGAATATTTTCTACTTTTAATAAAACTAGTGGTTTTCTATAAAAATATTAATGAAGAATCAGACTAAAAATAGTAATAAAAATATATTTTATAATTAGGAAAAAACTAGTGGTTTTTTTTTGTATGCCTATTCGACGGCTCAAGGACTGGATGTCTACAAAATTTAATGCCTTTTATAAGTTAGGATGGTTGATGAAATTCTAACTTTAATTCACTTAAATTTTTTAAGTTATGAATTTCAAATTTCATCCTTTGATGCTTAAGCTTTACAAAAATTTCCACGAAAAAAAACCTTTGGGTTTTCAATTTTTTCTCTAAGTCCGGTCTGACCATTTTCTTTAGTTTTGTTGGTGATCTATGTTATATAAAACTTGAAGACTACATTATAACATTTTTTATTGATTAATTTTTTATTCAAAATTTAAAAAAAAGTTGAGTTCAAAAAATATATTAAAAAAAGAGAGGTTTGTATACAAATAAAAAGAAACTTATTATGTTTAGTTATTTGATATATTAGAGTGTAACTTTTTAATTCTACAAATAAAGTTAGAAAACTCTCAAGTGTCTTTTATTTATTCTTTTTATTTTATAAACATAATTTAAGATTATTTGATAGTATTATAATTTTGTTTGTGAAGTTAAAATTGTAAATTGTCAATATATCAAAATTAATTATTTTCTTTAAATTTAACTCTTTTGCACTTATATAATATTATAAACTCTTTCTTTAAATTTAACTCTTTTGCACTTATATAATATTATAAACTCAAATTGTTGAAAAATGCTATTTTTTGTTTAAGTCAATGATAAATTAAGTAGATTTATATTATTTTTCCTTTATTATTATTATTATCGATTTTGTATGCTTTACCAATTTTTTTACCTGAATTATAATTAATATAAAATTAAATTTTAATTTTTTTAAAAAAGTAGGAAATTAAAAAAAATAACACGTTGCATAAAATCATACAAGTAGATACATATTTTCAAAATTAATATCCAGCTGCACGGCAGTAAAAATGGAAAAGTAGAAGTAAAATATTAATTAATTTTGTTTATTTACTCTGATGTTGGGCGAATGAACTTCTATTTTAAGGGTAAATTACAAATTTCATTGTTAAATTTTATTCTCTTATTTTATTCATTGAACTTTAAAACTTTTCAATTTTTTCACTAAACTTAGTATATTAGATTTTTTGTCATTCTGTCTTTAAATAGTTAATGACATTAAAACGACATCATTTTAAAAAAAGATAAAATTTTCTCCAAAATGAAATCGTTTTACATCTATATAAAAGTCCATTTATAACGCTGTTAATGAGAAAATAACTAGGTGACAAAAAATGTCAAACATATTAAGTTTAATAATGATCGGATTAAAAAGATTTAAAGTAAAATAGGAGAGAGTAAAATTTACTTATTAAATTTGTAATTTACCCCTATTTTAATAATGATCGGATATGCTTTTCCTCAAAAAGACAAAAAGTCAAGGTAAGGTTTAATTATAATTAATGAATAAAAATGATTGATTAGTTTATCAACCACTTGCTCCTAACCGTTGTAACTTTTATTAATTAATCAGAAAAAAATGGAAAGCTAGCGATATAATATATATTTATTTATGTAGCATGCTGGTACTTTAAAATAAATAAAAAAAGGAGCACCAACAATTGAATATTTAATTCCCGTCAACCATATTCCACTTCTAGCTACTTACTTCTTTTTGTTATACAAATTTAATTAAATGGAACGCAGTAGGAGAACCAAATTCCAAGATTTGGTTCTTGATTTTATTATTTATTAACGAGACTTATTTTTTCGTAAACAGTAATACTCGTGACGTTTATATTCAGTGATAGACTTAAGGGGGCGGGTGGAGGCGTTCTCCTCTTAAAAATATAAAATCATCATATATTTTAGATTTTTAATATATTTTTATTAAAAATTTATTTTCGTCCCTCTAAAATTTTATAAGTTCAAGTTTGTCTCTAAATTTTACAAGTTCAAGTTCACCCCAACTTAAAATTCTGCATCCGTTCATGTTTATATTTTTATTTATAATTTATGAGAAATTATTATTTAATATATGATGATAGAGTTTTCTCATTAACATGTTATCATTTAAATTTTTAATTAATATTTAAATATTAAAGACTCAAGATAGTATATTAGATAATTGTCAATTTATGAAACAAGAAGTTGATATTTTGCCAGCTTTCAACACCCATAATGTGATCCATTTTAAATATCAAGCTTAATTTTAATCAGATCTCTTTGTATTTTGTAAAAAAAATAAAATAAAATAAAAATAAATACATTTGAAGAAACAATCACCTAATCTGATTAAAATAAATCCAAATTTATTTAGATAACATTTTTTTTCATTTATCAAAGGAAATTAAATGCCCAATTTAAAAACATATGTATAAAAATTAATAAACACCACTCATCAACCTAACGAAATAGTTTAAGATGCGGGTTATAATATAATTAGTTGAACAAGAAATTTACATGTTAAAAATGTTTTCCCATCTTTCTTTATAATTTTAAGCTATATATATATAGTATATGAAAATATAGTCTAAATATACCCAAAAATTATAGATTACACACCTAAGAAAAGAATCAAGAAGAATATATCAAAACTAGAATTATGAGTTGAAGATGATGTGTGAAAATCTTATTTCAATGAGCAGTTAATATATGGAAACTAAGACATGTTGGTCGTGCATACAAGTTAAGGGCACTTATCCTACATTGGGAAGAAAAATATCTTTGAAAAGATATTTAAAGCAGAGTTATTTTCCTCCCTTATTGAATGTGGTTAGATGACTCCCTCGTACGCACGTGTCGTCGTTGCTGTCCGCTCGAGTCATGGTCATATATGTCATAGACACGTTCGTGTGCGTTTTATCTTTTTCAAATAAAATACGAAAGAATTTCTTTGAAACTAAAATTAAAATGAAAGTTTTTAAAATGTATTTATAGGCAAAATAATTTTAATATTGGTCAAATTAATTACTGGAATTATCTATATGTTGTGCCATATTAGATAATTACAACAATTATTCCATAATTAATTTTGGTAATAAATTAGTGTTTATGACTAATTTATTTTTAACCTTTCTACCCCTCTTATTAGCTTATAAATAGATAGGGTTTTCTCTCATTTTGATCATCCACAAATCAAATATCATTTCTCCTCTTTACAAATTCTCTTAAAAACTTTTGTCCACTTCGATATTTGAGTGTACGATTATTTGAAGCTACCGTGTTAACCTCCGGGGATGTACGCCTACTGCAACAATTTTTATCAAGGCAAAATCATTTCTAAGGCAGTGGTTTATACCACGAGACGGTTTATTATGTACAATTTATTTTATTTTATTATTATTATATACAGTCAGTGCTAACGTTTCAATTTTGCAGTATTCTTTACCAACAATTTAGAAACAATTTTATTAACTACAAAATGTCAAACTCCATGGCTAGACTTGTTCCTAGCCTTTCCAAGCTTGATGCTCTCGATGGTACAAATTATCGGAGGTGATCCTAGAGGATAGTAATTTTCTTCGAACAGTACTAGCTTGACTACATGTTGCTAAAGCCGACGCCCTGGCCCATCTCGTCTTTCTTAGACACTGCCTTTAATGCCGTCGGAGGTGACTTCTCAACTCCCAACCTTTCCAGTGAAGTCTTTCCATCTATAGTTGGTGTTGTAGTTCATTTTCAAGCATCCTTAGATGAGTATGAAAAGGAAAACAAGACTGCTTGAGGTTTTCTCTTAAGCAACATGTCGAACAAACTTTTTGACATGTTTCTTAAGTAGAAAAGTGCCGAGGCGATATGGGAAACTGGAGAAGAAGTACGTGGTGGTTGGCTCAAGTTCTAGATGTCCGATGACAAGTCAATCATCGATAAAGTCTATGACTATGAGAAGCTAGTTTTCGACATCTTAGCCGAGGGCATGAAGATGTGCGAAGTCCTACAAGTTGTCATCATTGAAAAACTATCCAAGTCTTGGTCCGACCACCACAACTCTCTAAAACACAAGAAGAGGGTGTTTATGAATGAAGAGCTAGTGGGTCATATGAAGATAGAGGAAACCAACCAAATAAAAGATAGGTTGACTTCTTCTAGTAATCTTTCTTTTAAGGCTAATCTGGTTGAATATGGGTCTGCCTCTAAGTCCATGTTTAATCCCAAGAGACGAGGTGGCCAAAAGCATAAGGTCAAAGCCAAGAAAATTGTGAATTTAATGAAGCTCACGAATGAGAAGGCTCCACCAAAGCCCTTCAATTGCTATGTGTGCAGACATGCCAGGCATAAAGCCTACTAATGCCAACAACAATCAGATCGCCAAAATGAGAACAAACACCAACTGAACATTGCTGAGAATGCTAATGATGTCATAGCAGATGTGGTTTCTGAAGTCAACCTACTGGAGAACAATGCTGAGTTGATAATTGACACCGACGTTACCAAAATTTTCTGTGCCAAATGGGAATTGTTCACTGGGTTCAAGGATATAAAGAATGGTGAACAAGTATACATGTGGGAACTTTAGCAGCTATGAAGTTCTAGGAAAAGGAGAGGTTTTACTTAAGCTAACTTATGATAAAACCTTAGCTTTAAATAATATTCTGTATATACCTACCCTACGTAGAAATCTGATTACTTGTGGGTTACTGAATAAGGCAGACATTAAACTAGTTTTTGAATCAGATAAACTCATACTTTCCCGAAATGGTGATTATGATGTAGGGTAGTCTACCCTTTAATTGTGTTATAGTGAGAGAGTAAACACCTGCAAGAAGTTTGGCTCAAATGGAAGGCTTGGTGGTTGATGTAAGGTGAAAATGATGGGTGAAAATGATGATGAAAAAATGATTGCGGAAGTAGTATGGGCGTGGTGATGGATTCATGAATGAAAGGAGTAAGGTTGGATAATATCTTAAACAACTAAGGAAAAAACTATGCTAAAGAGCATAACACCAGTCCTTCTAAGATGTTTAATGAGTGACAACAAATGACTTTGACCATTTTGGTATATTAAACCAAAAGAACTATAAATATCAATAGAAATGATAGGGTTGGTGCCATATGAGCCTAAGCACTTGATAAGTCGATAAAAGTTCTAAAGAACTTAAGCAAAGAGATAACCTCACAAATATATTGGATGCATTACAAAACCGGCATTGACTTTATATAGGAAGAAGATGTTAGGATGAAAAGATGAACAATGGTTTGACTATGCACTTCCTATGAATGTACTTATTGTTTTAAATGAAGAATTAAAACTCTAGATTATGAATAAGCCTGGTGTTGGTTCGACAAGCTTGTTCCTTCTCTAGGCCGAATAGTGGTGGTTTGGCTAAAAGAGAATTCAAATGAATGGTGAAAGAAGTATTCATCGAATGGATGTATAACTATTTATTTTTGGCACCTAAATGTGTGGTGTAGGATGCATGGCCAAATGGTGAGAAACCTCTTAGGAGTTGGTACCTTGTTTGAATTCAAAAGAGTGTACATGTCCTTTTAATGATTGCACATGACTCCTAGTTATGGTATGCTCCTCCATACCTTACTATAATGTACTCTCAGCCACATGATGCTCACATGGTGTGTATAGATGCTAGATGATGACATAGGTGACTAATGAAGCTAGCTAATAGCTTACAAAGAAATATAGGTGTATAAGTAGCTTAGCTAGGCACCTAATGTCACTCTAGTTACCTCCAGCTACGTTGAGTCTTCATCTTAACTATTTTAGTCTTTAGCTACTCTCCAGGTAGTGTCAACTCCCATTTACTTAGCTCCTTCAGCTACTCCTTAGCTACTTTTCACTTTCCTTAAGCTTTCTTTAGCTAGAATGAACTTGTATGGATTGAGTGAACTATCCAAGAGCTGACATAAGGTCTCCTAACATCCAATTCACCTAAAAAGGTAAAGAAATCAATGATTTAAGTTGTTTAAAATTGGTAAATGATATGTACGCATGATGTCGCCTATGATGAGCTAAGTATGAGCTAGGACAATGATCAAATGCGTGAAATGAGCTAAGTAAGGTTACATATGCATAAGATGAGCTAAATGTCAATGCATAAACATATAGTAAGTGTATTAAGGATATGGATAGATGCATAATGTCACTTAAAGTACAGTATAATCATGAGATAAGTTATAACTAATGAGATATGCATGAAATATACTAAGTATATCATAAGATAGACTACGCTAAACATATGATGTAAGTATATAACATATGTATAAAGATAAGAATAGTAATGTGAAAAGAGGTGAAGTAAAACTCTCTGGTCCTTTATTTGATCCACACTTGAGGAAATGATGATGAATAGTAGAAGGTGTAGAAGTAGGATCACATTCGATTATGTAGGGAAATGTTATTTAAACATAGGTTTATTTGCAATCGAAGCCCAATTTAATGAAAGTAATAAAACCACCACTTCTGCTTATATTATTGAGACTCTTGATATGTGGCATGCTAGATTAGGACATGTGAACATTCATTTTTTCAAGAAAATCATTAAAATGAATTTACTTCCTAATCTAGATGAGAATAACTTTAACAAATTTGAAATTTTTGTTTAAACCAAGCATGCTAAAACTTTTTTCAAAATTGTTTCTAGTAGAAAAACTGAATTGTCAGAACTTATTCACACTGATCTAGCAGACTTTAGAAACTATAAAAGTAAGAGAGGTAAACACTACTATATAACCTTTGTAGATGACTTTTCAATATATAAAAAGTTATATCTCCTTAGAACTAAAGAAGAAGATGAGAACTTCTTTCTTATTTTATAAGGCAGAAGTTGAAAATCAGCTTAATAGGAGAATAAAATAACTTAGGTCTGATAGAGGTAGTGAATACAAATTTGACTTTCTTAAAGAGGTGTGTGAAAAGAATGACATTTGCCCCTACTTTCTTCAGCAGAATGTGATAGCTAAGAGGAAAAACAAAACCTTAGAAGAGATAATGAACTCTCTACTTTTAAGTTTTGGGCTATCTGATAACATGTGAGGGGAAGTCATTCTGTCAGCTAATCATATTTTAAACCGAGTACCTCATAAGAAATTAGACTGTACCCCATACGAGTTGTGAAAAGGTTATGCATCTAATTTGCAATAACTGAAAGTATGGGGGTGCCTAGAAAAAGTAGGCTTGCCTGACATTATGAAGTCCACAATCAGCCCCAAAACCTATGATGTAATGTTTATTGGGTATGCTTCAAATAGAGTCATATACAGATTCATGTATCTGCATGATTTTTCTATTTGTGAATCTAGGGATGCATTGTTCTTTTGAAGATAACTTTTCGTTAAAGAAACTTAGATTAGGTGTTGAAAATCAAAGAGAAAATCGTGCCTCAACTTCTTCTATTCATGTCAAGGATACTCTAGAGATAAAATTAGATCATAGAAAAAGTAAAGGACAAAGAGTAGCCACTACCTTTGGTCCAGATTTCCTAATTTCCTTTATTTCCAAATTAAGTGATATAGACACTGTTTTTGTTCCTATAGCTCAGGCTTTCCTGTTTGATAAGGATCCAAAGTCATATGATGAAGCTATACGTTCTATCGATGCTAGTTTCAAGAGAATTACAATAAATGAAGAGTTAGAGTCAATAATGTTTAATCACACGTTGGAGTTGGCAAATTTACTTAGAGGATTTAGACCAATAAACTCTAAGTGGGGTTTTTCAGAAAGAAACTTAGCCTATATGGGTCAATCCAGATATATAAGGCAAGACTAGTAGTCAAAGGATTTACTCAGAAATTTGGTATAGACTTCTTCGATCTGTACTCTCCTATCACAAAAATGTGAACGATTTGTGCCTTGTTTGTGATAGCGTCTATTCATAAGTTGTAAGTAGATTAGATGGTTATGAATTTTCAAATGAAGATCTATAGGAGGAGAAATATATGGAGCAATAACCAGGTTTTGAAGCACCTAGCTCGGAAGACAAAGTGTGTAGACTTAAAAAGTCACTTTAAGGCCTTAAGCAAGCTCCAAAGCAGTGGTACGAGATATTTCACAATACCATTTTGAGCTTTGGTTTTATTGTTAATGGAGCGGACACATACATGTATTTGAAAATGTTTGAGAATGATTGTGTCATCATAAGTCTGTATATTGATGACATGTTGTTATTTATTACAAACATTGAATGCATTAATAATACTAAAAATTTATTGTCCACTAAATTTGAGATGAAAGATTTAGGAGTTTTTGATGTGATCTTAGGATTTAAGGTTACCAAAACTGATAAGGGGTTTTCTTTAAATCAAACACATTATATCGAGAAGGTTTAAAGAAATTTGACAGTTTTGATGTCATCCCTGTCAGAACTCCTTATGAATTTAGTATACGACTCCTTAAAAATAAAAGAATTAATGTTTTCCAACAAGATTTCGGGAGCCTTATGTTCTTAATGAAAAACACTCGACCAAATATTTACCTATGTTGTGAGTAGGTTGAGTAGATATACTCATAATCCTAGTAGTGAACATTGGACTGCACCGAGACACTTACTTAAGTATCTTAGAGGTACTATAGATTGGAAACTCAATTTTGTTAGCTATCATTTAGTTCTAGAAGGATACTGTGATGCCAACTGGATTACTGATAATGATGGAGTAAGCTTTACGAGTGGGTATGTTTTCAACTTAGGTGGTGTAGCGATCTCATGGAAGTCTACTAACAAGACTTGTACCACTCGCTCTACCATGGAGTCAAAGTTTATTTCTCTTGATTTAGCTGGGCAAAAAACTTAGTGGCTCAGAAATGTTAGTAGAAATACCCTTGAGGGAAAAACTGACTCCTCCGGTGTCCTTGTTGTGTGATTCACAAGCTACGATATGTGTGGCTTGAAACTAAGCTTACAATGGTAAGAAGAGACAAATTCTCATTAGACACAAATTGGGGGGACATTTAAAAAGGAATAGAGTACTCATTTTAGAGTACGATAAGTCAAATAGGAATCTAGCTGATCTGCTTACCAAAGAGTTAAGTCATAAATTGGTTCTGAATTCGTCGAGGGGGATGGGTCTAAAGCCCATTGGTTGAGGAATTCATGGTGGATAACCAACTTATTATCTAATTTCAATGTGATCAAACAAAAACATAGAAAGACTCATAGTGTACATTTACTTACTTATCCATATGACGAATAATGTACATGCACAATATGAGCTAAATTACTCTAATAAATTCATAGCCCAAGCTTTGGGTGATCTTAGTGAGAAAAACTTGATGAATTTACCTATCTTTGGCTGAATATATATTTTTAATAAGTTAACAACACAATGCTGAGTGGGTAGTCCTAATCGCGAATGACTAAGTGAATTTACCACTTGAAAAGATGAGTATTCTTAAACTCTAATGAATTCAAATCCAAGAGTTGAGTTTCCTAGTGAGAAGAAAATATTGAATTCACCGATTATTGAGGTTGAAAATTTATTCTTAATGATCTCTTATCCCTGAGTTTGAGTGGTTCATTTAAATATGAACTTAAAGAAATTCACCTCCTATTATTGAGGATGAGTTGTTCTAAAAGCTCTTAATTTTTTTCATTGCTCGATGTTGGATGGTTTATGTTGAGACAAACTTGATGAAATAACCTATGTAAGTGAGAAGGATTAGCCACCTTCTATGAAAATGTTAGTTTATTTTTCTAATACACTTACTAGAATCATGAGGAAAGAGAGCTACTCATATATACTTTATAGATACTCTTTTTAGACACATCGAAGACTTTGGTGAATGAAGAGGTTAGTTGTATGTTATTAGTTCACCCTAGTCTGAGAAAGTTCAAGATTCATTCATTTATCTAAAAGAAGAATTACTCATTATCACTATGTACTAATTACATATACGTTCACTAGTGCTTAGACAGCAAATCTCGTAATTGCTCTTCTCTTATTTTAAAATTATAAAAACCTTTCTCTTTTAAAAAATATTTCGTATTTTGTGAGGGAATGTTGGTTGTGCATGCAAGTTAAGGGCGCTTATCCTACATTGTGAAGAAAATACCTTTGGAAATGTATTAAGGAGGAACTATTTCTCTCCCTTGTTGAATGTGGTTAGATTACTCCCTCACACGCGCACTCGCACGTTGTTGTTGTCGTCGTTCGTTCGACTGGCTCGGCTTAGTTCAAGTTGGTCAGGGTCGTGCTAATACGTGTCTTTGACACATCCACGTGCGTTCTATCTTTTTAGAGAAAATAAGGAAGAATTTCTGTGAAAATAAATATGAAATGATAGTTTTTAAAACGTATTTATAGGCAAAATAATTTTTACAATTGGTGAGATGAATTGTTGGAATAATCTGTATAATTATTGTGCTACATCAGATAAATTACAGTAGTTATTCCATAATTAATTTTGGTAATAAATCAATGTTTATGACTGATTTATTTTTGACATTTTTCCATCTTACCAGTCTATAAATAGAGTGGCTTTTCTCTCATTTTGATCATCCACAAATCAAATATCATTTATCCTCTTTACAAATTCTCTTAAAACCTTTCTTACCTTTTCTGATGAGAAGACCAATTACACCTTTGTCCACTCTGATATTCGAGTGTACGATTATTCGAAGCTACCGTGTTAACCTCGGGAGACATACGCCTACTGAAGCGATCACACTTGTCGAGGCGAAATCATTTCTAGTCAGTGGTAACGGTTCAATTTTGCAATATTCTTTACCAAAAAGACATTGTCCAAGATGTGAACATTACGACATTGTCCAAAATGTCAACCTCTGACGCCTATATGTCAAAACCGAGTTGAACAATTCAGGTAGTCAAAATAATAGTCAAGGAGAAACGTAAATTTTTATGTTAAAAGAGCGAATTTATAATTAGGGATGGATCTAGGGGCGGATGGAGGTGGTCGCCCTTAGAATTTTAAATTTCCATATAATTTAATTATTTTCTTTATATTTTCTATTAAAAATCTAATTTTTGCCCCTTAAAATTTTATAATTCCATACCTTACATTTACAATATATTTATCATTCTACTTTTAATTAGATATCAAGACAAAATTGTAAGGATTCAATGATTAAAGATTAAACTGTAAATATGAAATATTTAGTGCTATTTTAGAAACATTTGAAACCAAAAAGATTTTTCGTATGATTTACCCTTTTGATTCCTTTGAAATTTTATACCCGTAACCAGTGTTGAACTCGAGCAAGTTCTTTTACCTCTTTTAATTTTCTTACACTATTATAATTTCCACATAGTGCTTTGTCTTCTCCCTTCAAAGTTCAAACACCCGAGCCGCCTCCGCCACCACCACCGCCATATCCAGTAGACTCAACAGCGCCGTAATTTCATTGTCAGTAAGATTATACTCTTTCGGATCTCGGTCTGTCAACTCCTTCAGTACTGCCTCCTAGAACCCCAGTCCGGCAGCTCGGGCTTAAGTTTTCTCTCTTGCACAGTGCGACAGTGCCCCGCTTAAGGTTTAAACAGTATGTATCAACAGGTCACTACGTGAATTATGCGGGATTGAATTCCCCTTTTTCATTCAATTACAAGGGTTATTTTTATTTATAATGATAATTATTCTTCTTCTGATTATTAATCTTGTTGTTAGGTTATGTAGGTTATGTAGGTTATGTGATTAATGGATTTGGTAGTTTTCATGTAGACTTAGGGAGCGAGTCGTGCCTTCGATCATCAGTTCATCACCGCATCCAATTCACTCTAGTTTAATCTAAATTTTGATCTTCTCACAAATCAAATTGAATAGCCGATCTGTAACAGTTTTAACCCGTATACGTGTACTATTACGAGTGAAAGATGTCACACTAATTATTCAAAATATTTCTTAACCCAAAATGGGTATGATTTTGTTTCTTTTAAAAAATTTACAAATTTAACATTTATTATAAAACAATTAGTCCCATAAAATCAAAAGATAATATTTCAACTTCTAATTCAAATCTGGTTTCAGACATTAACAAGCAGTTTTACTCTGTTTCAATTAATAATATTTATTCATACGATTAATTTCATTTTGTAGACATTTCTTACTCGTATACAAGCCATCTAGAAAATTTAAAACATAATGGGATGTCATTACTGTTACGTGTAAATATTCCTTGGTAATTGATGCCAACCTCAGCTCCTTACTCCTCTTGCTTTCTTTTCCCAACGCGTGAAAATCATCACACGCTAAATATTCAATGCATTATGATCATTTTACTTGTAATTTCAATCATGCTACTAATATTAACATGACATGAACCACATATAAAATTTCTTACCAATATACTTGCCATTCATTCCATAAGTTCATAAGCTTATTCACCTGTTTATCATTTATTAACCAATAAACCATAGCCCAAATATAGACATATGAGGACACTAGGTACAAGATTCAAATATGCAGTAAAGTGCTAAACCTAATATGACACATATGGTCGTACCCACCATACACTCTAGTACTAAACCGAATACGACACATAAGGTCGTGCCCACCACCTGCACTAAGTTTCGTGGGTATACACTCTAGTGCTAAACAGAATATGACACATAAGGTCATGCCCACCACCTGCACTAAGTGATGCAATCCTGGCTATGTGCCTTAAATCATTTTCTGCAATCTCCTTGACACCGTTTGATCGAGGCAAGTTGTTTACATTCAAGAAGCTTCTAGAAGCTTATTCGAGCTTATTCGAGGAATTTCAAACCAAGTTTAGATTTTCGGAATCATTTTTCAACCCAAAAGAAGAACCTCCACCATCATACTCAAGGCTGGGACGTGAAGAAGGAACAACCAAGTTTAAGGGAGGATTTTATCTTTTACTTGTTCATGAATTTGTACGAGTGTTAATAAATGTGCATGACATTAAGTTGCATAAATAAATAAGCACGCTACTTCATTTAAGCATGAGTTCATCAAAGCGTGTAGGTTTTTATGAAGCTACTTCATTTAAGTATCATATTTCATTCAATAAAGCTAGTTCACTAATTAAACTAGTTCATTTATTTAAACTGGTTCATTAATTAAACTAGTTTTTATATGTTTTTATAACATGTTCTTATTTTATTTTATTCAAGCTTAAACATTTCTTACTTTTGTGTCTAGGTGCAAGAGGGAAGCTGAAAAATCTCAACAGATGTAAGAATATCAGTAAGGATGTCTTCTAATTCTGGATTTGATACAGATGTGTTTGGGTCCAAAAATCAATTGGAAATTATTCCTCTATCTCTTAGCTTTCCAATTCCTTTTGAATCACCTAAATCCGATATCGAGAGCTCGAGATATGATCGATTTATTGAAGACAGTGCGAGATGGAATTTTGTTACAGGAATTTTATACATGGATGATTTGGATGAGTTTGAGCCAAGGAGGAGTCCTTTCATCTTTTACCAAGAGACCAACAATTGATGACCATCTTAATTCACCAATTCAAGGCATTCAAGGTTATCACCCATTGAAGGCCATTCAGGTTCAAGCAAGGGGACATGCAATAACCAACATTCAAGACCTTTATCATCTTTTGAAGGCTGATAATATTCTACAAGGGAACAAGCAATGAAGGTTTATTTTATTTCATTTAACCACAAAATTAAGTGATAAAATCAGCAAGGAATTTCAAGAGACAAGTTGATTTGGACATGTAGGATGTCCATATTCATCTTATGACTTCATTTATCCTCTTTTCTTCCATTTGCAAGCAAAACAAGGCAACCCAAGAGTCACCCCTCCTTTTTGGATGAATTTAAGGCTAGAATTATCTCAAATTAAAGTTTAATTAATCCATTTTCAATCTACATGGCCAACCATCAAAGGATAAGAAGAATGAAAAGCCATTTAATTGAATTCAATTGCATTTTGGTGATTGTTTTATTTTAATTGTAAAATTTCTTCATATGGTTCCTATCAACACTAT
Organism: Hibiscus syriacus; assembly: GCF_006381635.1. Classification (NCBI taxonomy): domain Eukaryota; kingdom Viridiplantae; phylum Streptophyta; class Magnoliopsida; order Malvales; family Malvaceae; genus Hibiscus; species Hibiscus syriacus. The sequence goes on along the minus strand of NW_024061878.1, from coordinate 2,807,109 downwards.
AAATAGGCACCTCCATGGCATTTTTACTTAGACCTTTTTGCATAATAAACTCTTTGAAAGGTTGCTTTCATTTTAGTTCTTGGATTAGAACTTTATCGGTTTCTTGTCAGTCTTAAAGCCTTCCTCCATTTTATTTTATTATAACGTTGGTTCCTAGTTTACCTATAGCTAGTGGGTCACGTCACATCCTCTTCCACCTCGATTCCATCATATTACATTGTTGGTTCTTAGATATATATAGAGGTAACGAGTCACAATCCATCATTTGAATTTTTATCATCCTCCCCGTCGACTACAACCATCCTTCACCATTTTTGTTACATCAATTCAAACGTTATCACCACCACACTTCTTTCATTTGCAAACCACTTCAAATCCATCCACATCATTTTCATTTTCATTTTCATTCTTTATTTGTTTATATCATATTCACAACGTTCATTTTGCACTTTCAGAATCATTTTAAGCACTGCAGAGTTTCTTACTAGAATCACGATCGGGCAACAAATTATATGACTCGAAACATATAATCGAGATGATATCATTTGGTATCAGAGCGAGATGATTCAATAAGCGTATCATTTTCTCTCTCTCGGGTAGTGAAAAAATCACAAAAAATTAGAAAAAAAAATAAAAAAAAATAAAAAAAATTAAAGAGGGCGAGAGCAATCTTTTTTATCTTTAAAAAAAATAATTAAGAAGGTTTCGTATTTGTTTCTTCATTTTTTTCATTATCTTTACGATTTCATTACCAATTCTCATCTTCGTTCTTTCTTGTAGCCATTTCTTTCTTTACTCACATTATTCTCTAACCAAGCCACAACTGTTTTAACCGAAGTCTACAAGATACCTTGTAAGCCTCGAGGGAGTTCCACACGAACTTTAAAGGAAAACAAGAGCGGTAAAAGGCAAGAGTGAACATCAAGGGTAAAAGCCATCCCGAGTGAAACACGAGTGGAGTGACATTAATTTTTTTCTTTGGAGTGCATTGGTGAGGTTTTGTGTTTGTGAGGAACTACAAGAAATTTCTACTATTGTGACAAATTTAATTTTCTTAAAATTAATTTTGTCACTATTAGTAGCTTTTTGGTGACAAAATAAATAATCGTCGCATTAAATTAAAAAAGATATACAATTATAACAAAAGCTAAAATCATTATAATAATTTGTCACAATTAACAAACATGTGTAACATATGGTGACAAAATAAATTTTATTACTAATTTTTGTCACAAATGTTTCCCTCCAATTTTTTGGCGCCAAATTGAAGGCATATAGTGACAATTTTTGTAACTAAAAGTTTTAATAACTATCACAAAAAATTGTAACAACAAATAATGAGATTTAGATTTGTTGTGACAAATTTTGTTTGTAATTATATATTTTAATTATAGTGACAAAATGTAAAGTCACAAATGATTATCTCCAATTTTTGGTAAAAAACAAAATCATATATTGACATGTTTTGTAACTATAAGATATAATGTTAAAAAAATTGTCACAACAAATAATGAGATTCAAGTTTTTTAGTAAAAAACAATGTTTGTCGTTATATGTTTTAATTATAGTGACAAAATATATTATCACAAAGATTTCCCTCTATATGTTTTAGCGCAAAAAAAGTCATATAGTTACAAATTTTGTAATTATAAGTGTTAATAATTATTACAAAAAATTGTCACAAAAATAATGATATTCACGTTTTTGTGACAAATTATATTTGTAGTTATAAATTTTAACTATAGTGATAGCATATATTAATTGTCATAACTATTTTCTCCACTTTTTTGTTTCAAAAGTTATATTGACAATTTTAAAAATTATAATTTATAATTATTATTATAGAAAAAATTATCACATCAAAAAATAAAATTCAAGTTTTTTTTGTAATAAATTATCTTTGTATTTATATATTTTAATTATAATGAAACATTATACTATTAGAACCATTTCTCCCTATTTTTTAATGTCAAAAATGTTATATAGTAACAAAATATATTATCATAAAGATTTTCCTCCATATTATTTTGCACCAGAAAAATCATATAGTAACAATTTTTGTAATTATACGTATTTATAATTATTACAAAAAACATTGTCACAAAAAATAATGGTATTCACATTTTTGTGAGGACTTGTAGTTATAAATTTTAATTATAGTGATAACATATATTCTGATAAATATTTTTCTCCACTTTTTTTTTGTTTCAAAAAACTATATTGATAAGTTTTGTAATTATAATTTATAGTTATTGTTATAGAAAAATTATCACATCATATAAAATTCAAGTTTTTGTAATCAATTATTTTGTAGTTATATATTTTAATCATTATGAAAAATTACACTATAAAAAAATTTATCCCTATTTTTTGGTGCCAAAAATGTTATATAGTAAAAGTTTTATAGTTATTGTTATAGAAAAATTATAACAACAAAAAATTATTTTTTAATTAAAAAATGATTTAGTTTTTTCATGAAAAAATATTTTTGTAATTATGCATTTTTTATTATAATGAGAAAATATAATAATAATAATAATTATAAAAACAAAATGTTCATAAAACTCAAATTTTTGTGATATATATAATTCAATGGCATTTCAAATAAAAGATAATAACAAAATATATTATCAACATATTTTCATTTATTTTTTACGAAGCTAGTTTCAAATAAAAGATAATAACAAAATGATGGTGGTGCACCAATCTTGCAAATGCAAGCCATGACAAGAGAGATAAGGAGTTTGTTTCAAAAGCATCTTGACCCAATCTCAAAGAAATTGGAGTTAAAAAGATTGAAAGTGTAGTTGAAGAACTTGGAAACAAAAAGAAAGAATGTCGAAAAGAAGAGGAGAAGGAAATTTCATCTTACACTAACCTTTCTTTTCCTCATAGTCTTGGTTTATCATTGCAGAATCATGAGAACACTTCGAAGGACATTCCGAACTCATCACCAGTCATGGAGATAATCAACATCAACCATCCCTAGATTATATTTCAAGAGAATATACAATGAAGTTTTTCATCATCAAAGACATCAAGCAACAACTACCAATCAAGATCATCAAGCATCCTCAATGGTTTGATATTCCCATTTCATTTGTAATCAATTTCGCTACTTCTAATATTGATTCATTTTTCAGTGGGATGATTCAAATACAAAGAGTTGTCACCAAGGTTGATTCGAGAAAAGACGTCATAGAAGAAATAAATGGCAAGCCACTACGAGGAGTTCAAAAGGACTTCTCCATCTATGGAAAAGACTTCTTTTTTGCTTGGTGATGAAGAACATTTTCCCAAAGATGTTTGTAATTCAGAGATGAGCATTTCTAAAGGGCAAGGAACTCAATTAGATTATTCTACCTACGATAAAAGATTTTTTTCTTACTTGCCATTGAGATTTGTTCTTTTATTGATATTTTTGATTTGAGGATGAATCACTTTAAAGAGGGAGGAAATGATGCTATCCTAGCTATCTGCCTTACATAATTTTCTGCAATCTCCTTGAGACCATTTGATCGAGGCAAGTTGTTTACATTCGAGAAGCTTCTAGAAGCTCATTCGAGCTTAATCTGGGGAATTTCAAACAAAGTTTATATTTTCGGAATCTTTTTTCAACACAAAAGAAGAACCTCCACCATCATACTCAAGGCTGGGACGTGAAGAAGGAACAACCAAGTTTAAGGGAGGATTTTATCTTTTACTTGTTCATGAATTTGCATGAGTGTTAATAAATTTGCATGACATTAAGTTGCATAAATAAATAAGCATGCTACTTCATTTAAGCATGAGTTCATCAAAGCATGTAGGTTTTTATGAAGCTACTTCATTTAAGTATCCTCTTTTATTCAATTAAACTAGTTCACTAAAGCTAGTTCTCTAACTAAACTAGTTCATTCATTTAAACTGGTTCATTAATTAAACTAGCTCTTTATATGTTTTCACAACATGTTCTTATTTTATTTTATTCAAGCTTAAACATTTCTTTCTTTTGTGTCTAGGTGTAAGAGGGAAGTTGAACAGTATCAACAGATATAAGAATATTAGTCAAAATGTCTTCTAATATTGGATTCGATACAGACGTTTTTGGTCTAAAAATCAACTGGAAATTACTCCTCTATCTATTATCTTTCCAATACCTTTTGAATCACCTAAATCCGATATCGGGAGCTTGAGATATGATCGATTTATTGAAGACAGTGTGGGCTGGAATTTTGTTATAGGAATTTTATGCATGGATGATTTAGACGAGTTTGAGCCAAGGAAGAGTCCTTTCATCTTCTAACAAGAGACAAGAAATTGATGGCCATCTTAATTCACTAATTTAAGGCATTCAAGGTTGATGTTATCACCCATTGAAGGCCATTCATGTTCAAGCAAGGGGACATGTAATAATCAACATTCAAGACCATTATCATCTTTTGAAGGCTGATCATATTCTACAAGGGAACAAGCAATGAAGATTGATTTTATTTCATTTAACCACCAAATTAAGTGATAAAATCAGCAAGGAATTCCAAAAGACAAGCTGATTTGGACATGCATGATGTCCACATTCATCATATGACTTCATTTATCCTCTTTTTCTCCATTTGCAAGCAAAACAAGGCAGCCCAAGAGCTAGAGTTATCTCAAATTAAAGTTTAATTCATCCATTTTCAATCTACATGGCCAACCATCAAAAGATAAGAAGGATGACAAGTCATTTAATTGAATTCAATTGCATTTAGGTGATTATTTTATTTTAATTGTAAAAACTCTTTACATGGTGCCTGTCAACACTATAAATAGGCACCTCCATGGCATTTGTACTTAGAAATTTTTCATAACAAACACTTTGAAAGGTTTCTTTCATTTTAGTTCTTGGTTTAGAACTCTATCAGTTTCTTGTCAGTCTTGAAGCCTTCCCCCATTTCATTTTATTGTAACGTTGGTTCCTAGTTCACCTATAGCTAGTGGGTCACGTTCCATCCTCTTCCACCTCGATTCCATCAAATTATATTGTTGGTTCTGAGCTATATATAGCTAACGGGTCATAATCCATCATTTGAATTTTTATCATCCTCCTCGCCGAGTACAATCATCCTCCACCATTTTCGTTACATCCATTCAAACGTTATCACCACCACACTTCTTTCATTTGCAAACCACTTCAAATCCAGCCACATCATTTTTAATTTCATTCTTTATTTGTTTATCTCATATTCACAACGTTCATTTTGCAATTTCAGAATCATTTCAAGCACTGCAGATTTTCTTACTAGAATCACGATCGAGCAACAACATATATGACTCGAAACACATAACCGGGATCATATCACTAAGTGTATTGGGTATACACTCTAGTACTAAACCAGATATGCAGCCTGCTACTGGACTCTATGGCATGCCAACTATACCCTGTGCCTCAATGACTTACTTGGGCATATAGTCTATTTTCGTTCTATCCATGGCAATGTATAACATATAATTTAGCATTTCGGCAGTTCATACCCAAATTAACATCCATGTCAATACATCATATATAAAATTAGTGATCAATGCATTTTATATTCAACTTTTGATATATTTAAAACATGTCAAATATATGACAAATGACATAAATATCATGCCAATACGAACAACGTAGACTCATCACGAGTCTTCCTAATGATGTATAAAACATCCATGTATAATGTCATGCATACATTGCACTCACTTTGATACTTTATATACAATCAAAATATACACATCACTAAGCTTTAAGCTTGATCCTTTACTTTTGATTTGGTTCGGTCCTAAATTTATCACAATTTCATATTCTGGCAGTTTACACTATCTTGAAAGAAATACTATGATGTATTATTCTACACACTTAAATATTATTCTGTTTATACCAATCGAAATTAGACTCGAATACAAATCTAAACATATAAGGAACTTCTTTTAGTTCAATTTGTACAATTTATAGTGAATTTTCAAATTTGACTTATAGAAGCTATTTTGAACAAAATCTGCTGCCCTGGTTTCTGACCTATCCTAGATTAAAAATTAACATCTTTTGTATACTCCTCGAAATCAGTATCCACTTATTTTTAAAAAAATTTGGATTGATAAAAAAGTCAACGATATAAAAATCATCCTCTAATCATTTCTTTATAATTTATGGTGATTTTCTAAACTTATTGTTTTGATCACAAATCTAGGCAGATTACACCAATTTGCATTTTCAGAATATTCACTAATTCTATTAGCTCACTAAATGCACATAAATTCATAAATCACAAAGTCACACAACATTAGGAGTCACTTTTTACCATATTAACTCCGTCACTGACTCATCGGAAGCCAATGTTTGCTCGATAACATAGATACAAATTAAATATGCACTCACCTGGTGTCCTTAGATTGTAGCCTTCCTTAGAAATTCACATTCCATCCTTAAGATTCTCCTTAGCTTTAATATTCTTTGATATTGATTTCAATCATAATATAAATTAACACCATTTGCAAAACATATACAATTCAACCCACATGTTAGAATCTTTCTAACAAAACACACATTAGAAAATAAATTCCTAAAAATCTTTCGATGCTCATTTGATACAAATTCCATGTCACAACATAAATGTTGACCTTAACACTTCTAATTGACCATTCAAATTCCTTTTTATCCAAATTTATCCAAACATCACATAACATTTTCACTTAAGTTCCCAACTTTTCCATACTTGAAATTTGATCCTCAACTTTTACCAACTTTCCAAAATGGCCCAATTTCACATTCTAACATCAATTTAAGCACTCTAACATTAATTTCTAGTATAGTCCAACAACTATTGAACATATACAAATTGATCCCATAATTTTCCATAAGTATTGAATAGGTCCCCTAACTTTCACAAAATTACAAATTGGTCCAAAAAACATTCTAAATATCATTTATAAGCCATGAGAAGTTTTTCACAAATTTTCCCTAATTATTTCGTTAGGGTTAAAACTTTAGGGGTTAAGGTTTCCTTGATTTTCACTTAATTCAAGCATAGATTTCACCACTAAAAAATATTTCAAAGATTGTACAATCAAACCCCTCCCTAACTTAACAAAATCACAAACTTCCCAAAACCTAGGGTTTAGGCCGAATGCAATAGATTAAATTCTAGGTGGTTTTAAACATCAAACAAGCTTTGAAATGATTCTGCAATATCAATAACCTCAAAATCCATCATCAATTCATAAAACCCTAACATCTTCTTCATCTTCCATACTTGGGAACTACGTATTCAAGCAAGATTAGCATGCAATATAGGTACCAAATGATAGAGCTCTTCGAATTGAACAATTTTCTATTTCACACTTTAATCCAAAAACTTAAGTAAATTGCTTGAAAATGAAAAGTAAAAGTTTTCCTCCATACCTGGTGAAGCTCATGTCCATGGCTGATTTTGAAGAAGAATTGTCCCGAAATATATAGTTAATTTCATGTACAGTTGTCATTTATTAAGCTTAAATGAATTAAAAATTCATTTAATAGGAAATGACAATTTCACCCTTAACGAAACTTGATAATTATATCCATATCTTGATATATAATACTTATCATCTTCCAAAGTCAAAGATGAACAAATTATTTTACCTTAACAACTTTACCCAGGAACTTTTCCAAAAATTTCATTATTGCCATTTTCATCCAACGGTCCATATTAAACAAGGAAATAAATTCTCAAATCCAAAGATCTATATTATTTTACATGATTTTAAAGAAATAATATATCTAAGTTTAATTTATCATCCTTCAAATTTCTTTTAAATTTATATTCATCTGATTTACCAAATTTTTACCAGTCTTTAATACTTTATAGCTTCAAACACAAATTTCAGATCTAATATCTGATTCTAACGAAAATGTCATTCTTGGGTGTGAACTATTCATTTATGTAATAAGTTTTTAGAAAATCACCACTTTGGTCCCCAAACATTTCCCAATTTGATACTTTAGCCTTTAAACTTTTAAAATTTACGTTTTAGTCAGTAACCAAAATTTTGGTGTGTTACAATTATTCCCCCTTAAGAAAATTTGTCCTTGAATTTTCAATACGCATATGATGTAAACAGGCGAGGATACTACTTTTTCATATCTTGTTTTCCGTTCCAATTAGCTTTTTCCAACTTTTGATTTATCAAAAGAACTTTAATAAGTACTCATTTCATAAGTCAAATTCTAACTGAATCTTAATATCCTCCAGTGTGATAACATGAGAAAGATCTAATCGATTATTTAAGAAACACTTTTCACCAACTTAATAGAATTTCTCTTTTCTTTTCAAATCTGAATATAACTTTTGATGATCGGTAGCTATATTGAGATTCTCTTAAGTAATCTTTACCTTTTACAAAATCCATCGTAATTCGTTCCTATTCCCACTAAGGGATGGAAATCAGTTACAACAATTCTGAAGGCACTTGATGCTCTACTTTAACTCGTTAACATTTTAGGCATTTAGAAATAAACTCGGTGATAGCTCTTTTCATATACAAATTTCACATTCTAACATAAATTTCTACACTCTAACATTAATTTCCAGCATAGTCCAAAAACTATTGAACATATACACATTGATCCCATAATTTCCATAATTATAGAATAGGTCCCCCAACTTTCAAAAAATTACAAATTGGTCCAAACAACATTCTAAAGTTTGTAGAACCTTCCAAATATCATTTATAAGCCATGGGAATTTTTTCACAAAATTTGCCTAATTATTTCCTTAGGGTCAAAACTTTAGGGTTAGGGTTTCCTTGATTTTCAATTGATTCAAGCATGGATTCCACCTATAAAAATATTTCAAATATTATACAATCAAACCTCTCCCTAACTTAACTTAACAAAATCACAAACTTCCCAAAACTGAGGGTTTAGGCCGAATGCAATAGATTAAATTCTAGGTGGTTTTAAACATCAAACAAGCTTTGAAATGATTCTGCAACATCAATAACCTTAAAATCCATCATCAATTCATTAAACCCTAACATCTTCTTCATCTTCCATACTTGGGAACTACGTATTCAAGCAAGATTAACATGGAATATAGGTACCAAATGATAGAGCACTTCGAATTGAACAATTTTCTATTTCACACTTTAATCCAAAAACTTAAGGAAATTGCTTGAAAATGAAAAGTAAAAGTTTTCCTCCATACCTGGTGAAGCTCATTTCCATGGATGATTTGGAAGAAGAATTGTCATGAAATTTATAGTTAATTTCATATACATTTGTCATTTATTAAGCTTAAATGAATTAAAAATTCATTTAATAGGAAATGACAATTTCACTCTTAATGAAACTTGATAATTATATCCACACCTTGATATATAATACTATCATCTTCCAAATTCAAAGATGACAAATTATTTTACCTTTACATCTTCACATAGGTACTTTTCCAAAAATTTCATTATTACCATTTTCATCCAACGGTCCATATTGAACAAGGAAATAAATTCTCAAATCCAAAGATCTATATTGTTTTACATGATTTTAAAATGTGTAAATAATATATCTAAGTTTAATTTATCATCCTTCAAATTTCTTTTAAATTTCTATTCAATCTGATTTACCAAATTTTAATAGTCTTTAATACTTTATAGTTTCTAACACAAATTTCAATCTAATATCTTATTCCAACGAAAATATCAGTCTTGGGTGTGAACTATTCATTTATGTAATACCTTTTTTATAAATTACCACTTTGGTCCTAAACATTTCCCAATTTTATACTTTAGCCTTTAAACTTTCAAAATTTATGTTTTAGTCACTAACCAAAATTTTGGGGTGTTACAATTCTTCCCCTTTAAGAAAATTCATCCTTGAATTTTCAATACGCACATGATGTAAACATGTGAGGATACTACTTTTTCATATCTTGTTCTATGTTCCAATTGGCTTTTTAAACTTTTGATTTATCAAAAGAACTTTAATAAGTACTGATTTCATAAGTCAAATTCTAACTGAATCTTAATATCCTCCAGTGTGATAACATGAGAAAGATCTAATTGATTCTTTAAGAAACACTTTTCACTATTTAATAGAATTTCTCTTTTATTTTCTAATATGAATAAGACTTTTGATGATCGGTAGCTATCTTGAGATTATCTTAAATAATCTTTACCTTTTACAAAGTCCATCGTAATTCGTTCCTATTCCCACTAAGGAATGGAAATCAGTTACAACAATTCTGAAGCACTTGATGCTCTACTTTAAATCGTTAACATTTTAGGCATTTAGAAACAAACTCGGTGATAGCTCTTTTCATAATAACGACCCTCTCCTTGATAATGCAATCATATATCAAATTTAACTTCAAGGTCTTTGTTTCAATTTTTTCCGCTTGTTCTATCTTTGACAAGCACAACAATTTCATCTTTCCTTTTAAGATCCTTTACTCCATTTAACAACATAGGCTTTAAATTTAATTTTACAATCAAAGCACCATCTTTCTTTGAGGAATTCAATCCATTTCCTTTATTTTCACTCCTTCAAGTTAACACATACTTTTGAATTTTGAGATCTGTATAGATATAACATCACTCACCATATAGATAGTGGCGTTATATCATTGAAGTAAACACAACTGTTTCCAACTTGAGATCATGAGTCAGATAATATCATTCATGATTCTTTAATTGCTTTGAAGCATAAGACCTAACATTTCCTCTTGCACGAGCACGCATCCCAAACCATTATGAGACGTGTTACTATAAATCACATAGTCTTTTCCAAATTCCAATTACACTAACACTGGAGTTTATGTCAGTATTCTTTTAACATTTTGAAGTTTCTTGGCACTTATCAATCCAAATGAATAACATATCTTTTTCAATAGCTTGGTCAGAAGAAAAGCATTCATTGAAAAGTTCTTCACGAACCTTTGATAGTAACCAACAAGTCCCAAAAAACTTCAAATTCAGAAACATTCTTTGGACTTTATCATTCGACTATGGCTTGTGCTTTCTTGAGCTATATTCTTATCCCCTCCGTTAAGACCACATGGCCAAGGAATACAACCTCAGACAACCAACATTTACACCTGTCAACTTAGCATACACTTTTTCTCCCAAAGAGTTGGAAAAGCTATACAAAATATGCATTTTATTCTTCATTGGTCTTACAATAGATCAAAATATCATCAACGAGCACTACCATCAATTAATCTAAGTATAACTGAAATACTCAGTTTATCAAATCCATAAATGTCGTAAGAACATTCGTTAAACCAAACAACATTACCGCAAACTCATAGTATCCATACTGAATTTGAAAACCGTCTTAGGAAGATCTTATTCCTTATCTTTAACTAACAATATCCAGCTAGGAGATTAATCTTGGAGAACATCAATGTAGCTTTTAACTAATCAAAAGATCATAAATCTTCGGAATAAGATACTTATTCTTCATTGTTATCTTATTTTGACTAACAATAATCCATGAAAAATTGTATAGACTCATGTTTCGTTTTCACAAATAACACTGGTGCATCCTAGATGACATGCTTAGTCTTGTAAATACTGGATCTTAACAATTCTAATAAATATGCCTTTAAGCCTTTGGGCTCATTCGGAGCCAATCAATACGAGGAAATAGAAATAACGCAATATCCTGTAGCACCTCTATATTATTTTATTTATTATACATCTCAATTTGAAAGCAATCCAGGTAACTTTTGTTGATACACATTTGGATACTCTCAAACAGTGGAGTATCTTCCAACTTAACTATTAAAATTTGAGTATCCACCTCATTTACTAAGAAGGATTGACAACCATATAGCTATAACTTTATAACAGTTAATGCCAAAATCACATTAGGAAATATATTTGCTCTCTTTCCCAACCACTAATAGCTCAGAACCTTCTCAATTCTTTAAAATCAATTGATTTAAGCGATATTCATTGTGACATGATAGGGTTAATAAATCTATTCTAAATATTACCTTCAAAGGGTAATTCTATAAAGTCCATTAAAACTCAACACTTTGAATCATTAATAGACAGTTATAGTCTACAAATACGATTTACGCTTGCATTCTGGCCTAAAGGGTTAGTTGCAAACATGCCACTTAGGATCAATTTTATGATAATGTTCCATTCTCTAATCAATACTATACTTAAGTATGAACGATGGTTTCTTTAAACTTACATTACCACTTCATATTGTGTCGATGCATCATCTTAATTAGACTAAACTTGATATTTATGGATTACTGCATTACTATACCTATTAGCTTATTTTCAACCTCCTGCTCTGTCACTTACTTCAAATCATCGATTACACGCATCTTATACATACACTACACTTATTTACCTTTATGAGTAAGGAGTGGTATCAATCGTACCTTACAATCACCATGTCAGTAACAATAACATCCTAGTTGCATGTATACACTTTTTGACTCAAAACAAGCTCGGTTTAGTCCTAGAATTATCTAAATCTGTAGCTCTGATACTAATAAATGTAACACCCGTAACCCGTATATGTGTACTATTACGAGTTAAAAATGTCACATTAATTATTCAAAATATTTTAACCCAAAATGGGTATAATTTTGTTTCTTTTAAAAAATTACCAAATTTAACATCTATTATAAAATTAGTAGTCCCAAAAAATCAAAATATAGTATTTCAACTTCTAATTCAAATATGGTTTCAGGTAGTAACAGACAGTTCTGCTTTGTTTCATATAATAAGTATAATTATAACATTTTAAAATCCAATTAATTAATATATAAAACATAATTTAATATATAAATATTTATTCATACAATTAATTTCATTTTGTAGACATTTCTTACTCGTATACATGCAAGCTAGAAAAATATTACATAATAGGATGCCATTACTGTTACTTATAAATAGTCCTCGGTTATTGATGCCAAGCTCAGCTCCTTACTCATCTTGCTTTCTTTTCCGGAAACGTGAAAATCATCACACACTAAGTATACACACAGTAATGTAATCAATAGAAATAATCAAGGCAATGCAACACATAAATAAAAATGAATAACACTATTCAATGCAATATGATCACTTTACCTATAATTTCAATCATGCTACAAATATTAACACGATATGTACCACATATAAAATTTCTTACTAATATACTTGCCATTCATTCCATAAGCTCATAAGCTTATTCACGTTTTTATTATTTATTAACCAATAAACCGTAGCCCAAATATAGACCTTTGAGAACCCTGGGTACACGAGTCAAATATGCACCAAAGTGCTAAATCAAGTATGACACATAAGGTTGTGCCCACTATACACACTAAGTGTATTGGGTATACAATCTAGTGCTAAACCGAATATGAGAAATAAGGTCATGCCCACCACCTGCACCAAGTGTCTTGTGTATACATTCTATTGCTAAACCGAATAAGACACATAAGGTCGTGCCCACCACCTGTACTAAGAGTCTTGGGTATACACTCTAGTGCTAAACCGGGTATGCAACCTGATGCTAGACTCTATGACATGCCAACTATACCTTGTCCCTCAATGACTTACTTGGGCATATTCTATTTTTGTTCCATCCATGGAAATGTACCATATCCTCGATTAAAAATTCATATCTTTTTGTATACTCCTTGAAATTGGTAGCCATTTATTTTAAACAAAACTATACTCATATACAAATCCAAAAATATAAAGTCAACATTTAATCACTTCTGTATAAATTATGGTGATTTTCTAACCTTACTGTTTCGATCACAAATCTAGGGAGATTTCACCAATTGGCATTTTCAGCTTATTCACTAATTCTATTAGCTCACCAAATGAACATATATGCATAAATCACAAAGTCACACAACATTATGAGTCACTTCTCAGCATATTAAATCAATTACTGGCTCATTGTAAACTAATGTTTTCTTGATAACATAAAAACAAATTAAATATGCAATCACCTGGTGTCCTTAGCTTGTAACATTCCTTAGAAATTCACATTTCATCCTTAAACTTCTCCTTAGCTTTAATATTTTTTGATCTTGATTTCAATCATAATCTAAATGAACACAATTTACAAAACATGTACAATTCAACCCACATGTTAGAATCTTACTAACATAGGCACACATTAGAAAATAAATTCCTAAAAATATTTCGATGCTCATTTGATACAAATTCCATGTCAGAACATAAATGTTGACGTTAACACTTGTAATTAACCATTCAAGTTCCTTTTTATCCAAATTATGCAATCTTTGCATAACATTTTCACTTAAGTTCCCAACTTTTCAACATTTGTGATTAGATCTTCAACTTTTACCGACATTCCAAAATGGCCAAATTTCACATTCTAACATCAATTTCAACACTCCAACATTAATTTCCAGCATAGTCCAACAACCATTGAACATATACACATTGATCCCATAATTTTCCATAATTACAGAATAGGTCATCCAACTTTCACAAAATTATAAATTGGTCCAAACAACATTCTAATGTTTGTAGAACCTTCCAAATATCATTTATAAGCCATGGGAATTTTTCACAAATTTTCCCTAATTATTTCCTTAGGGTCAAAACTTTAAGGGTTAGGGTTTCCTTCATTTCACTTGATTCAAAGCATGGATTCCACCTCTACAAAATATTTCAAAGATTGTATAATCAAACCCTCCCTAACTTAACTTAACAAAATCACAAACTTCCCAAAACCTAGGGTTTAGGCTAAATGAAATAGATTAAATTCTAGGTGGTTTTAAACATCAAACAAGCTTTGAAATGATTCTACAATATCAATAACCTCAAAATCCTTCATCAATTCATAAAACCCTATCATCTTCTTCATCTTCCATACTTGGGAACTACGTATTCAAGCAAATTAGCATGCAATATAGGTACCAAATGATAGAGCTCTTCGAATTGAACAATTTTCTATTTCACACTTTAATCCAAAAACTTAAGGAAATTGCTTGAAAATGAAAAGTAAAAGTTTTCCTCCATACATGTCAAAGCTCATATCCATGGATGATTTTGAAGAAGAATTGTCACGAAATTTATAGTTAATTTCATGTACATTTGTCATTTATTAAGCTTAAATGAATTAAAAATTCATTTAATATGAAATGACAATTTCACTCTTAATAAAACTTGATAATTATATCCATACCTTGATACATAATACTTATCATCTTCCAAAGTAAAAGATGACAAATTATTTTACCTTTACATCTTCACATAGGTACTTTTCCAAAAATTTCATTATTGCCATTTTCATCCAACGGTCCATAAACAAGGAAATAATTTTCAAATCCAAAGATCTATATTGTTTTACATGATTTTAAAATGTGGAAAAATATATCTAAGTTTAATTTATCATCCTTCAAATTTCTTTTAAATTTCTATTCAATCTGATTTACCGAATTTTTAATAGTCTTTAATACTTTATAGCTTCTAACACAAATTTCAGATCTAATATCTGATTCCAACGAAAATGTCTAGATATGTATAGATATAACATCACTCACCATATAGATAGTGGCGTTATATCAATGAAGTAAACACAACTGTTACCAACTTGAGATCACGAGTCAGATAATTTTTTTCATGATTCTTTAGTTGCTTTGAAGCATAAGTCCTAACATTTCCTCTTGCACGAGCACGCATCCCAAACCATTATGAGACGTGTTTCTATAAATTACATAGTGTTTTCCAAATTATGATTACGCTAACCCTGGAGTTTTTATCAATATTCTTTTTAACATTTTAAAGTTTTCTTGGCACTTATCAGTCCAAATGAATAACATGTTTTTTTAATAGCTTGGTCAGAGGAAAAACATTCATTGAAAAGTTCATCACAAACCTTTGATAGTAACCAACAAGTCCCAAAAAAATTGAAATTCAGAAACATTCTTTGGACTTTATCATTCGATTATGGCTCATGCTTTCTCGAGCTATATTCTTATCCCCTCCGTTGAGACCACATGGCCAAGGAATACAACCTCAGACAAC
Source organism: Hibiscus syriacus (assembly GCF_006381635.1). Classification (NCBI taxonomy): domain Eukaryota; kingdom Viridiplantae; phylum Streptophyta; class Magnoliopsida; order Malvales; family Malvaceae; genus Hibiscus; species Hibiscus syriacus. Next base: position 2,791,116 of record NW_024061878.1, on the reverse strand, counting down.
CAACATTTACACCTGTCAACTTAGCATATATTTTTTCTCCTAAAGAGTTGGAAAAGCTATTCAAAATATGCATCATGTTCTTCATTGGTCTTGTAATAGATCAAAATATCATCAACGAGCACTACCATCAATTAATCTAAGTATAACTGAAATACTCAGTTTATCAAATCCATAAATGTCATAAGAACATTCGTTAAACCAAATGACATTACCGCAAACTCGTAGTGTCTATATTGAATTTTGAAAACCGTCTTAGGATGATCTTATTACTTATCTTTAACTAGTAATATCCAGCTAGGAGATTAATCTTGGAGAACATCAATGTAGCTTGTAACTGATCAACAGATCATCAATCCTCAGAATAGGATACTTTTCTCATTGTTATCTTATTTTAACTGACGATAAGCCATACATAATTGCATAGACTCATCTTTCTTTTTCACAAATAACACTGGTGCGTCCTAGATGACATGATTGGTCTTGTAAATACTGGATCTTAACAATTCTAATAAAAATGCCTTTAAGCCTTTGGGCTCATCCAGAGCCAATCAATACGAGGTAATAAAAGTAAACACAATACCCTATAATACCTCTATATTATTTTATTTATTATACATCTCAATTTGAAAGCAATCCAGGTAACTTTTGCTAATACACATTTGGATACTCTCAAACAGTGGAATATCTTCCAACTTAACTATGAAAATTTGAGTATCCACCTCATTTACTAAGAAGGATTGACAACCTTATAGCAATAACTTCATAACAGTTACTGCCAAAATCACATTAGGAAATATATTTGCTCTCTTTCTCAACCACTAATATCTCAAATCTTCTGAATTCTTTAAAATCAATTGATTTAAGTGACATTCGTTGTGATAGATAGAGTTAATCAATCTATTCTAAAAATTACCTTCGAAGGGTAAATCAAGGCCATTAAATCTCAACACTTTGAGTCATTATCAGACATTTACTCTCTACAAATACGATTTACCCTTCTCTTCTGGCCTAAACAGTTAGTCGCAAACATGTCACTTAGGATCAATTCTATCATAATGTTTCATTCTCTAATCAATACTATACTTACGTATGAACGATGGTTTCTTTAAACTTACATTACCACTTCATATTGTGCCGATGCATCATCTTAATTAGACTAAACATGAGAATTGTGGCTAACTACATTACTATCACTAGTAGCTTATTTTTTAACCTCCTTCTTTGTCACTTACTTCAAACCCTCGATTACACACATCTTATACATACACTACACTTATTTACCTTCATGAGTAAGGAGTGGTATCAATCGTACCTAACAATCACCATATCAGTAACAATAACATCCTAGTTGCATGTATACACTTTTGACTCAAAACAACCTCGGTTTAGTCCTAGAATTGACTAAATCTGTAGCTTGATACCAATAAATGTAACACCTTTAACCTGTTATGTGTACTATTACGAGTTAAAAATGTCACATTAATTATTCAAAACATTTTAACCCAAAATGTGTATAATTTGTTTCTTTTAAAAAATTACCAAATTTAACATCTATTATAAAATTAGTAGTCCCAGAAAATCAAAATATAATATTTCAACTTCTAATTCAAATATGGTTTTAGGTAGTAACAGACAGTTCTGCTCTGTTTCATATAATAAGTAGAATTATCAAATTTTAAAATCCAATTAATTAATTTATAAAACATAATTTAATATATAATATTATTCATACAATTAATTTATTTTGTAGACATTTCTTACTCGTATACATGCCAACTAGAAAATTATTACATAATAGGATGTCATTACTATTACTTGTAAATATTCTTTGGTGATTGATGCCAAGCTTAGCTCCTTACTCATCTTGCTTTCATTTCCCTAAACGTGAAAATCATCACATGTTAATTATACACATAGTAAGGTAATCAATAGATATATTCAAGGCAATGCAATACATAAATGTAAATGAATAACACTATTCAATGCAATATGATCACTTTACCTATAATTTCAATCATGCTACTAATATTAACATGATATGAACCACATATAAAATTTCTTTGCAACATACTTGCCATTCATTCTATAAGCTCATCAGCGTATTCACCTATTTATTATTTATTAACCAATAAACCATAGCCCAAATATAGACATTTGAGAACGATGGGTACACGAGTCAAATATGCACCAAAGTTCTAAACCGAAAATGACACATAAGGTTGTGCCCACCATACACACTAAGTGTATTGGGTTTACAATCTAGTGCTAAACCGAATATGACACATAAGGTCGTGCCCACCACCTACACCAACTGTCTTGGGTATACACTCTATTGTTAAACTGAATATGACACATAAGGTCGTGCCCACTACTTGTACTAAGTGTCTTGGGTATGCACTCTAGTGCTAAACCGGGTATGCAACCTGCTGCTAGACACTATGACATGCCAACTATACCATGTCCCTCAATGACTTACTTGGGCATATAGTCTATTTTCGTTCCATCCATGGCAATTTATACCATATCCTCGATAAAAATTCATATCTTTTTGTATACTCCTTGAAATTAGTAGCTGTTTATTTTAAACAAAACTATACTGATATACAAATCCAATGGTATAAAATCATCATTTAATCACTTCTGTATAAATTATGGTGATTTTCTAACCTTACTATTTTGATCACAAATCTAGGAAGATTTCACCAATTGGCATTATCAGCTTATTCGCTAATTCTATTAGCTCACCAAATACACATATATGCATAAATCACAAAGTCACACAACTCTATGAGTCACTTCTCAGCATATTCAATATGTTACTGGCTCATCGTAAGATAATGTTTTCTTGATAATATAAATACAAATTAAATATGCAATCACCAGGTGTTCTTAGCTTGTAACATTCCTTAGAAATTCACATTTCATCCTTAAACTTCTCCTTAGCTTTAATATTTTTTGATCTTGATTTCAATCATAATCTAAATGAACACAATTTTCAAAACATGTACAATTCAACCCACATGTTAGAATCTTACTAGCATAGGCACACATTAGAAAATAAATTCCTAAAAATCTGCTGATGCTCATTTGATACAAATTCCATGTCATAACATAAATGTTGACCATAACACTTGAAATTAACCATTCAGGTTCCTTTTAATCCAAATTTATCCAATCTTTGCATAACATTTTCACTTAAGTTCCCAACTTTTCCATATTTGTGATTTGATCCTAAAATTTTACCAACTTTCCAAAATGACCAAATTTAACATTCTAACATCAATTTCAACACTCTAACATTAATTTCCAGCATAGTCCAACAACTATTGAACATATACACATTGATCTCATAATTTTCCATAATTATAGAATAGGTCCCCCAACTTTCACAAAATTACAAATTGGTCCAAACAACATTCTAAAGTTTGTAGAACCTTCCAAATATCATTTATAAGCCATGGGAAATTTTTCCCTAATTATTGCCTTAGGGTCAAAACTTTAGGGGTTAGGGTTTCTTTGATTTTCACTTGATTCAAGCATGGATTCCACCTATAAAAATATTTCAAAGATTATATAATCAAATCCCTCCCTAACTTAACTTAACAAAATCACAAACTTCCCAAAACCTAGGGTTTAGGCTGAATGCAATAGATTAAATTCTAGGTGGTTTTAAACATCAAACAAGCTTTGAAATGATTCTAAAACATCAATAACCTTAAAACCCATCATCAATTCATAAAACCCTAACATCTTCTTCATCTTCCATACTTGGGAACTACGTATTCAAGCAAGATTAGCATGCAATATATGTACCAAATGATAGAGCTCTTCGAATTAAACAATTTTCTATTTCACACTTCAATCCAAAAACTTAAGGAAATTGCTTGAAAATGAAAAGTAAAAATTTTCCTCCATACCTGGTGAAGCTCATGTCCATGGCTGATTTTGAAGAAGAATTGTCTCAAAATATATAGTTAATTTCATGTACAATTGTCATTTATTAATCTTAAAAGAATTAAAAATTCATTTAATAGGAAATTTTAATTTTACCCTTATTGAAACTTGATAATTATATCCATATCTTGATATATAATATTTATCATCTTCCAAAGTCAAAGATGAACAAATTATTTTACCTTTACAACTTTACCCAGAAACTTTTCCAAAAATTTCATTATTGCCATTTTCATCCAACGGTCCATATTGAACAAGGAAATAAATTCTCAAATCCAAAGATCTATATTATTTTACAAGATTTTAAAATGTGGAAATAATATATCTAACTTTAATTTACCATCCTTCAAATTTCTTTGAAATTTATGTTCAATCCGATTTACCAAATTTTTACCAGTCTTTAATACTTTATAGCTTATAACCCAAATTTCAGATCTAAATCTGATTCCAACGAAAATGTCATTCTTGGGTGTGAACTATTCATTTATGTAATACCTTTTTTTTTTGGAAAATTACTACTTTGGTCCCTAAACGTTTCCCAATTTTATACTTTAGCCTCTAAACTTTAAAAATTTATATTTTAGTTACTAACCAAAATTTTGGGGTGTTACAATTCTTCCCCCTTAAGAAAAATCGTCCTTGAATTTTCAATATGCACATGATGTAAACAGGTGATGATTCTACTTTTTCATATCTTGTTCTCCGTTCCAATTAGCTTTTCCAACTTTTGATTTATCAAACGAACTTTAATAAGTACTGATTTCATAAGTCAAATTCTGACTGAATCTTAATATCCTCCAATGTGATAACATGAGAAAGATCTAATCAATTGTTTAAGAAACACTTTTCACATATTTAATAGAATTTCTCTTTTCTTTTCAAATATGAATATGACTTTTGATGATCGGTAACTATCTTGAGATTATCTTAAATAATCTTTACCTTTTACAAAGTCCATCGTAATTCGTTCCTATTCCCACTAAGGGATGGAAATCAGTTACAACAATTCAGAAGGCACTTGATGCTCTAGTTTAACTCGTTAACATTTTAGGCATTTAGAAACAAACTCGGTGATAGCTCTTTTCATTCATGCTATTAATATCGACCCTCTCCTCGATAATGCAAACATATATCAAATTTAACTTCAAGGTCTTTGGTTTAAACTTTTTCCGCTTGTTCTATCTTTGTCAAGCACAACAATTTTCATCTTTCTTTTAAGATCATTTACTCCATTTAACAACATAGGCTTTAACTTTAATTTTACAAACATCTTTCTTTGAGGAATTCAATCCATTTCCTTTATTTTCACTCATTCGAGTTAACACATACTTTTGAATTTTGAGATCTGTAAGATATAACATCACTCGCCATATAGATAGTGGCGTTATATCAATGAAGTAAACACAACTGTTTCCAACTTGAGTTCATGAGTCGGATAATTTCTTTCATGATTCTTTAGTTGCTTTGAAGCATAAGACCTAACATTTCCTCTTGCATTAGAACGCATCCCAAACCATTATGAGAAGTGTTACTATAAATCACATAGTCTTTTCGAAATTTCAATTACACTAACCCTAGAGTTTATGTCAATATTCTTTTTAACATTTTGAAGTTTTCTTGGCACTTATCAATCCAAATGAATAACATGTCTTTTTCAATAGCTTGGTCAGAGGAAAAGCATACATTGAAAAGTTCTTCACGAACCTTTGATAGTAACTAGAAAGTCCGAAAAAACTTCGAAATTCAGAAACATTCTTTGGACTTTATCATTTGACTATGGCTCGTGCTTTCTTGAGCTATATTCTTATCCCCTCCGTTGAGACCACATGGCCAAGGAATACAACCTCAGACAACCAACATTTACACCTTTCAACTTAGCATACAATTTTTCTCCCAAAGAGTTGGAAAAGCTATACAAAATATGCATTGTGTTTTTCCTTGGTCTTATAATAGATCAAAATATCATCAACGAGCACTACCATTAATTAATTTAAGTATAACTGAAATACTCAGTTTATCAAATCCATAAATTTCGTAAGAACATTTGTTAAACCAAACGACATTACCGCAAACTCATAGTGTCCATATTGAATTTTGAAAATCGTCTTAGAAAGATCTTATTCCTTATCTTTAACTAATAATATCCAATTAGAAGATTAATCTTAGAGAACATCAATGTCGCTTTTAACTGGTCAAAAGATCATCAATCATCATAATAGGATACTTATTCTTCATTGTTTTCTTATTTTGACTAACGATTATCCATGCATAATTGCATAGACTCGTCTTTCTTTTTCACAAATAACACTGGTGCATCCTAGATGACATGCTTGGTCATGTAAATACTGGATCTTAACAATTATAATAAAAATGCCTTTAAGCCTTTGGGCTCATTTGGAGCCAATCAATACGAGGTAATAAAAATAAACGCAATACCTTATAGCACCTCTTTATTATTTTATTTATTATGAATCTCAAATTGAAAGCAATCCAAGTAACTTTTGCAACCAAAATAGGATTGGCAACCTTATAGCAATAACTTCATAACAGTTACAACCAAAATCAAATTAGGAAATATATGTGCTCTCTTTTCCAACCACTAATATCTCAAAACATTCTGAATTCTTTAAAATCAATTGATTTAAGCGATATTCTTTGTGACATGATTGGCTTAATCAATCTATTCTAAAAATTACCTTCAAAGGGTAATTCTATCAAGTCCATTAAAACTCAACACTTTGAATCCTTAACAGACAGTTAGTGTCTACAAATACGATTTACCCTTCATTCTGGCCTAAAGGGTTAGTCGCAAACATGTCACTTAGGATCAATTCTATCATAATGTTCAATTCTCTAATCAATACTATACTTACGTATGAACGATGGTTTCTTTAAACTTACATTACCACTTAATACAATACCGATGCACCATCTTAATTTGACTAAACATGAGAATTGTGGCTAACTACATTACTATCACTAGTAGCTTATTTTCATCCTCTTGCTTTGTCACTTACTTCAAACCCTCGATTACACACATCTTATACATACACTACACTTATTTACCTTCATGAGTAAGGAGTGGTATCAATCGTAGCTTACAATCACCATGCCAGTAACAATAACATCCTAGTTGCATGTATACTCTTTTTGACTCAAAACAAGCTCGGTTTAGTCATAGAATTGGCAAATCTGTAGCTCTGATACAATAAATGTAACAGCATTAACCCGTATACGTGTACTATTATGAGTTAAAAATGTCACATTCTTTATTCAAAACATTTTAACCCAAAATGGGTATAATTTTGTTTCTTTTAAAAAAAAATTAACAAATTTAACATCTATTATAAAATTAGTAGTCCCAGAAAATCAAAATATAATATTTCAAATTCTAATTCAAATATGGTTTCAGGTAGTAACATACAGTTATGCTCTGTTTCATATAATAAGTAGAATTATCAAATTTAAAATCCAATTAATTAATATATAAAACATAATTTAATATAATAATATTTATTCATATAATTAATTTCATTTTGTAGACAGTTCTTACTCGTATACATGTCAGCTAGAAAATTATTACATAGCAGGATGCCATTACTGTTACTTGCAAATATTCCTTGGTGATTGATGCCAAGCTCAGCTCCTTACTCATCTTTTTTTTTCCCTAAACGTGAAAAACATCACACGCTAAGTATACACATAGTAAGGTAATCAATAGAAATATTCAAGGCAATGCAACACATAAATGTAAATGAATAACACTATTCAATGCAATATGATCACTTTACCTATAATTTCAATCATGCTACTAATATTAACATGATATGAACCACATATAAAATTTCATAACAATATACTTACCATTCATTCTATAAGCTCATCAGCTTATTCACACTATTTATTATTATTAACCAATAAACCATAGCCCAAATATAGACATTTGAGAACAATGGGTACACGATTCAAATATGCACCAAAGTTCTAAACCGAATATGAACATAAGTTGTGCCCACCATACACACTAAGTGTATTGGGTATACAATCTAGTGCTAACCGAATATGACATAAGGTTGTGCCACCTGCACCAAGAGTCTTGGGTATACACTCTATTGCTAAACTGAATATGACACATAAGGTTGTGCCCCCATACACACTAAGTGTATTGGTTATACAATCTAGTGCTAAACCGAATATGACACATAAGGTCGTGCCACCACCTGCACCAAGTGTTGGGTATACACTCTATTGCTAAACGAATATGAACATAAGGTCGTGCCACCACTTGTACTAAGTGTCTTGGGTATACACTCTAGTGCTAAACTGGGTATGCAACCTGCTACTAGACTGTGACATGCCAACTATACCTTGTCCCTCAATGACTTACTTGGACATATAGTCTTTTCGTTCTATCCATGGCAATGTATATATCCTCGATTAAAAATTCATATCTTTTTGTATACTCCTTGAAATTAGTAGCCGTTTATTTTAAACAAAACTATACTGATATGCAAATCCAACCGTATAAAATCATCATTTAATCACTTATGTATAAATTGTGGTGATTTTCTAACCTTACTGTTTCGATCACAATCTAGGAGATTTCACGAATTGGCATTTTCAGCTTATTCACTAATTCTATTAGCTCAGCAAATGCCCATATATGCATAAATCACAAAGGCGCACAACACTATGAGTCGCTTCTCAGCATATTAAATATGTTATTGGCTCGTAAGCTAATGTTTTCTTGATAACATAAATACAAATTAAATATGCAATCACATGGTGTCCTTAGCTTGCAACCTTCCTTAGAAATTCACATTTCACCCTTAAAATTCTCCTTAGCTTTAATATTTTTTTATCTTGTTTTCAATCATAATCTAAATGACACAATTTACAAAACATGCACAATTCAACCCACATGTTAGAATCTTACAAACATATGCACACATTAGAAAATAAATTCCTAAAAATTTCCGATGCTCATTTGATACAAATTCCATGTCACAACATAAATTTCGACCTTAACACTTGTAATTAACCATTCAAGTTCCTATTTATCCAAATTCATCCGATCTTTGCATAATATTTTCACTTAAGTTCCCAATTTTTCCGTATTTGTGATTTGATCCTCAACATTACCAACTTTCTAAAATGGCAAATTTCACATTCTAACATCAATTTCACACTCTAACATTAATTTCCAGCATAGTCCAAAAACTATTGAACAATTATACATTGATCCCATAATTTTCCAAAATAGCCGAATAGGTTCCCAACTTTCACAAAATTACAAATTGGTCCAAACAAAATTCTGAAATTGTAGAACCTTCCAAATATAATTTCTAAGCCATGTGAATTTTTCACAGATTTTTCTTAATTATTTCCTTAGGGCCAAAATTTTAGGGGATATGGTTTCCTTGATTTTCACTTGATTCAAGCATGTAGTCCACCTCTAAACAACATTTCAAAGCTTGTACAATGAAACCATCCCAACTTAATTTAACCAAATCAAAAACTTCCTAAAACCTAGGGTTTAGGCTGAATGCAATAGATTAGATTCTAGGTGGTTTTAAACATCAAACAAGCTTGGAAATGATTCTACAACATTAATAACCTCATAATCCATCATCAATTCATAACCTTAACTTCTTCTTCATCTTCCACATTTGGGAACTAAGCATTCAAGCAAGTTAGCGTGAAATATAGGTACCAAATGATAGAGCTATTCAGATTAAACAATTTTCTATTTCACGATTAATCCAAAAACCAAGGTAATTGCTTGAAAATGAAAAATAATTTTTTTCCTCCATACCTTGTGAAGCTCATGTCCGCGGCTGATTTTGAAGAATAATTGTCATGAATTTCTAGTTAATTTCATGTACATTTGCCATTTATTAAGTTAAATGAATTAAAAATTCATTTAATGGGAAATGAAATTTCACCCTTAAACTTGATAATTACATCCATACCTTGATATATACTTATCATCATCCAAATTCAAAGATGAACAAATTATCTTACCTTTACAACTTTACCCTTGCACTTTCAAAAAATTCAATCTTGCCATTTTCATCAAACGGTCATATTGAACATGGAAATAAATTCTAAAATACAAGATCTATATTATTTTCCATCATTTTAAAACATGGAAATAATATTCTATGGTTACTTAACATCCTTCAAATTTTCTCAAAATTTCTATTGATCCAATTTACAGAATTGTTACCGGACTTTAACACTTTATAGCTTCTAATACAAATTGTGGATCTAAAACATGATTCTCTTGAAATGAAATTCTTGGGGATGAAAATTCATTTACATAATAAAATTCCTTTTTTAGAAATTACCACATTCATCCCTAAACTTTCCCAATTTTATACTTTAGCCACTAATCTTTCAAAATTTATGTTTAGTCACTAAACAAAATTTTGGGGTGTTACACGATCTTCTTTTTAATAAGTGAACTTAAACTCAATTATTTAATTCTCTTGCATTCAAATACCTTGAAAATGAATTTTGGGGTTTACACGATCTTCTTTGTTGATAATAATTCTCTTGCATTGTTTTCAAGAAATAGAAAAGTGCAAACCTACAGTTCAAATATTGGTAATCTAAAAATTGGTTCTTCTCATACTGAAACTTTGGTTGATCAAACGAGGTCTAAATTTAACATTGATTGTCCTCATACTAGTGAGAGTTCCCAAATCCAAGTTCGATACCTTTTAGTTCTTCAGAGGTAGATAATCGTCTGAGTAAAGCTATAAGAGTTGAACAAGAAACCTTTGATGAATCCACTATTGAACGTGATCCTGGAATACAAAATTCTATTTGGAATTTCCTCCAAATCAATAAGATGATGTTCGTAGAGCGTATATCAGTGAGGAACCTTATCAACCTATTCCTTTAATGATCCAAAATATGTGATAAGAATTGATGACGATTTTTGACTTCATGGTATAAATTATTTCTAGGTTGGTTGGAATATTCACCAATCAAGGATATCACTTATTGTCTTCTATGTTTCCTCTTTAATCCCATTGAACATTCTGGATCAAATTCTTTTACTTGTGATGGCTTTTGATCTTGGAAGAAAGTTAGTGCAAGATCCAGTTGTGATTTCCTTAATCGTTTTGGAATGATGCAAATTTTCTCCACAAAATACCATGAAAAACTATCATGATTTGAGAAACTCTCTTCAACATATTTAAAAGGTGATAAAAAACAAACTTATCAACAAGTTGCAAGAAATCAGCTGTAACTTGAAGTTTGATAGAAGTTGTGAAGTGGTTAACCTTTCAAGGTTGTACTTTACGAGATCACGTTAAAACGAAAGATTCAATTAATCGCAAAAACTTTCTTTAATTAATAAATTTTCTAGTTTTTTTTACAATGATGAGATTGCTACAGTTTTGAACAATGTTCTAGAATTTGAAGTATGTTTCTCTAAGAATCCAAAGAGATAATCTTTGTCTTTTTCAATCTAGGATACAAAATATTCTAGATGAAATTGGGAACAAAGTTTTTTGTCATAGTTGATGAAACTCGTGATGAATTGAAAGGAGCAAATGGCGATTGAGTTGAGATATGTTGCCAAAAAGGTTTATATGCGAAAGATTTTTTGATCTGTCCATATGAAGGGACTAATTCATCTCTATGAAAAGAGATTTGTGATGTTCTTTCACGTTATTGAATGAATTTAAAAACATAAGAGTTAATGATATAATGGAGCTAGCAATGTACATGGTGAATTTAATGGTTTGCAAGTATTACTCCTTAAAGAATGTCCATTTACCTATTACATTCATTATCTTGCTTGTAGATTACAACTGACCTTGGTAGCAGCATTCAACTGACCTATTACATTCATATTTGACTATCATAATTTAGTTATCTCTTTGTGAAAAAGATAATATCATTGAAAGATTCCCAAGAAAGCTATATTGAGATATGATTGCTTTTCAAGGGTTAAAAACAGGAATGGGAAAAATTAATTGGTATTTACTGCGTGTAGGAGATACAAGGTGGGGTTAACAATTAAGTTCTCTTTAGAGCTTGCTCAAGATATTTGATGCTCCCTGTCCTATTCTCAAGAATATCATAAGTGATGAAAATTTGACTCATAGAAGAGAAAAAATAATGTTTATATGATATATCTTATTTATACCAGTGCATTATGAAAATTTGAGCATCATGTGATCTTTACTTAAAATAATCTCATATATAAATATATATAGAAATACCAAAAAATATAAAAGTTAGAGAGGGTGACTTATGAGGTAATATCATTTTGTGATAAATATAATAAGAAATACTCGATGAATGCTCTGTTAAAGTGGTAGAGGGAGGGGTCGACTTCAATGAGATGTCATCTTAGTTGGGCATCATTTTCTTGTTGATAGTTTGTCTCTACTATTGATTCTCAAATCCAAAAGATGAATATTAGATTCAAGGATGACATGATGGAGTTACTTAAGCTTAGTTCTGCTCTAGATCCAAGAAATGACTGTAAATCATTTTGCATTGATGATATGAAAACTTGCAAATAAATTTTATACAAAAGACTTCACAAGAAGAAAGGTTTCACTTAAAAGTTAAACATTTGAGTTAGAAGCTAAGGGAGCCTTGAATTGTGGAAGGCATCAATAATTTTAGAACTTTATCAAGTGTTAGCAAAGTCAAAATCATTATCATCTTCTTGGTTGACTTGTTCATCTTATTTTGACTCTTCCTGTTTCTACTCTGACCTACAACAAGCTTTTTCAACCATAAAATAGTGAAGACTCACTTACGCAACAAACTGGAGGATGCATTTTTGTCGAGCTATTTAATATATTGAGAAGGAAATTACCCGCATTTATCTATGGATTCTCCCAAATGCCCAATTTTAATAAGTAAAAGATGTTCAAATTTTAGGTTCGTAATTATACTTCTCTAGTAAGTTATTTTAGCTTATTTTAAGTATTTCAAGAGTTAACTTATAAATTAAGTTTTCTAGTTTGTAAAAGTTTTTTAATTATAACAAGTAAAAGTCTAGCGTAATACTGTAAATTTTAAACCATCACTGTTTTTGTGGACATGAAAAAAATGAATAAGGAAAAATATTTGGTGTCACTATAGGTTTATTATACATAAATTTTGTCCCTCTAAAATAAAATCCCACAATCGTCGTTTATAACTCAAACTTGACTTAAAAAATCTTCTGGTCAAGTTATAAAATTTGAGTCGAGTTGAGCAGAGTTGTTCGAGTTTTGTTAATTTAATTGTTAATGTTTATGATATTATGATAATATTTAATTCTAATTTAAACGATATTCTATAACTATATACAATACATATGTTTTTATATTTTTCATATGTAGATATATCATACAGAGTCAACGATGGCTCAATCTTGAAAACCAATCCACTAATTAATTATTAAAAATTTGAGTTATTCGAGTTATATTTATAACTCGACTTGATCTTGAAATTTTTAGTCGATTTTATGAAATTACAACTCGAAGTCAACTAAAGTCGAGTCAAAAAATTAGTTTCTCGAGAAGAGCGAGTTTTGCTCACCCTAGCTTCCGGACAGTTGGTGGTGTTCGCCTAAAGTGAGAAGGATGAAGACAATATGGTCTTTGAATAGGGATTGGGAGGTATTGGGGTTTTATGATTTTTGGGGGTTTATGAATTTTGCGGTGTTTTGTGTAAATAAGAAAAGATGGAGGTTTCTATGAAATTTATAAATTTTATTTTTAAAATTTAAAGAAATCAAATATTAAGTTACCTGTCAAACATTGATTGACTGATTGATTATTAACAGTGGTTGCAACATAAACACTTAAAAGTAAACAGAGAAAATGTTAGAAACATATTTTTAATAAAAAATCTTTAACACCTAAAATTAATTTAGAGTAAAAATTTAGATATCTATTTTTATGTTAAGCCTCATTATTATTATTATAATTATTGCATATTGAAAGTGAATGTCGACGTCACTTGAACCAGCCCCTCCCTAATATTGCATTTCTTTCGCGTGTACGGCTCCGAATATATTTTGCGAAACCAATTATTGGATTGATTAATTGAGATCGAATATCTCGTGCCATAATATCTCTTCAAATGAAGCTTGTCGACTCGAATGTGGAAATTTTGAATAGAGGAGTTCGAAGCAAGCAAGAATTATTGCAGCCCATCATCTTTAAGTTAATTTGCTGTAAATTCCCATGATTTTAGAGCTTCGCTTGCATTTGTATAATGGAAAATAATTTAATTTTTCTCCAATAAGTTTAATTACTACATTGTTACCTTACCATAAAATACTCAACGATGCCGTCATATATTTTGCAAATACTTTCACTCTTTATTTTAGTTCTAAATATCTGAACATGAAGTTATTATGTATATTAAATGCCCTATTTTTACAATGTATTAAAACATATATATTTTTGCATGTATCTATCTACACTCTACTTCAGCTTGAGATTTCTTGTTGACCATTTAACCCCATCTTTATTTGGAACTTATAAAACTAAATTAGTGGTTATATATATTTTATTGAGGAATATGGTCATCCGATATAGCAAAATCATAACTAATGATTTGAGAAAATAACAATGAAGATAAAACTTTACAGATTTTATGTGAAATTTCCTAATATATAGGTAAAACCACGGACAAAGGTAGAAGAATTTGACTATAAGAAAATAGGAATTACAACTTCTCTCGGTTTAACAATGGGAAAACAAAAACAATTTTCTCTTGATAAAGAAAAGGAGAAAACAACTCCATAAAAACTCTATGAATTTCTCTAGTATAAGAGCGAAGAATGAAATGATTATTTATATGAAGAAATGACAAATGTCTAAACTATTTATAGTTGAGATTTAGAGACCAACTTTGTAAATATCTTAAAGTTTAGGGACTAAATGAATATTTTTCCTTTTCAATTTTCAACCAAAAACTGATTCTATTATTGCATCTGTTTGAAAACTTTCATTTACACCAAATGGTGCATTAATGCACTTTAAATACTTCTAACTTTCAACACCATTCTTTTTACCTTGTACAATTCCATTTTGCTTATGTCTCTATCCGGCCACAAGATTATCGACTCCAAATAAAAAACAATCAGCATTGATCGCCTTTGACATGAAATCTTCTATGTTGTATTTGGTTTGAATTTTTTGCATATCTACCATTCATTCTTCCATTTATCACGAATGAAGTGGTGTAGACCAAATGTGCTTTGTTCTTGAATGAAAAAGGATTCATTGAAGATGCAAGGTGCTTTAATTGTCACAAAATAAGAGGCATACTCTTGTTTGTGTATGAGCTCTCGAATAGCATTTTAAAAAAATTGATTATTTATTGGCTTGTGTAGCTGCTACGTATTATGCCTCTATTATTAATGTAACCAAAGTTGATTGTAGTTTTGAAATCCAACTTACAAGTCCACTAACTTTGAACACATTTTCTGTAACATATTTGCTTTTATCCAAAAACCCTACATAGTCAGAATTGACATACCTATTGATAAAATTTTTTGATCCTTTGTAACATAATGCAATATTTAAGGTCCCTTTGATGTATCTCAAGATCCTATTCATGCCATTTCGTTGCTCTTTCTCTAGATTCGCCACGTATCACTAACTACTCCCACTGCTTGTGCAATGTCTGGTCTTGTGCATATCACAACGAACATTAAACTTCCCACTGCTAATGCATACAGTACTCAAAATCTCTACCCATTAGAATGTTAGAATTTTGTACCTTAAATTTACATTATGTTATTCTTTCCAACTTTTAATTAGAGATCTAGACTAAATCGTAAGGATTCAAAAATCAAAGGTTGAATTTTAAAAATGAAATATTTTGTGTTATTTTAGAAACCCTTAGAAGCATAATGATTTTTCCTATGATTTAGCCTTTCAATTCCTTAAAAATTTGTTCTTTTACCTCTTAATTTTCTTTAACTATTATAATTTCAACATAGTGCTTTGTTTTCTCCCTTTAAAGTTCAAACCCATAGGTTGCCACCACCACCAACGATGTGACCGCCACATCCAGTAAACTCAAGGTCACCCTAAATTTCTTACCAATAAGATTCTACTCTTTTAAATATCGATATTTGTCAACTTTCTTATTACTGCCTCCTAGAACCCTAACCCGACAGCTAGGGCTTAAGTTTTATCTCTTGCACAGAGCGACAATGGCTCTTTAACGTCCCAAAACACAGGTTAGGAGTTTCAAGTTATTCGTTTGGGCTTTTGGATAAATTTCCCTTAGTATGTCAAGCTTTGGACCCAACTTGATTTAATTTGGGCTTTGTGTTAGACCAACAAGCCATAAAAGGGTTTTTTAACTAAGCCAAGTTATAGAAGGACTAGGAATGCAATTTTACCTTTTATTTAAGCAAAGGTTGATCTCCATTTATTGGAGATGATATCATGTTTGTTTAGTCAATCTCTTTTTCTTTACCAGCTTTGTCTCCTTCCTCTCCTCTTCTTCTTTATCATCTCATCTCCCAAGATAGGCTAAAGGTTAGAAATTTAAGAATTCAAGCCATCCATTAAGTTTTTCAAGGTAAGAACCTCATCCTACATCTCTCAAGCATTTAATTAAGCCCTCTTTTACAAGGTTTAGGGAAGTTGGCTAGAAATAGGTTTATAATACTTGGGGTTTTAAATCTTTTTAAAAGAGTTGTGGATTGTGGGATTATTTTTAACACCTCCCTAAGCTTTAAAATGAGTTAATAACTCATCTTCTTTATTCTAACTAGTACAAGAGAAGGGTGAGAGCTCTAAGGCAAATGGTAAAGAGAAACTCATTCTTGGTTGAACTAAGGACGTTTTTCAGTCACCTAAGCACAAGGTCCACAATTCTTATTTGTCCATACAACATGTAGTTCATTGTATGTGCATTATGGATTATTTAGTTCATGAAGCATGCTAAAGTATTTTCCATGGCAAGATTCGTATTTGTGTGTTTCAAGCATGAAAGTTATTACCTTATGACCTCTAAGACACTAAATAAGATGTTAAAGATGTTTACTAGTCTTAGGGAAATTGTTGGGTTAATTTTTGTTTCTCAAGCTTATCCCAAAGTTTTATCCAAAAAAGGATCGATCTCTCCCAAAGTTATGTGTAGTAAAGGATCAATCCCTTTTCAAAAGGATCGATCCCTTCGTTGTTTTGATCAATGGAAAAGAGTGAAATTGCATTCATTATGGTCTAACGTATTGAGAAATAATGTCTTGACCTCATCATGTGAATGAGTCAATTTGGTCCATTAACTAATTACTTAAATACTTAAACCCTTAATCGAAAATATCATTAATATCAATCGACTAATAACGTATGAAAAGTGACATAAAACTAGCTTTATTTGATACTCGGGAAACGGCTAGGACACCTGAGTTACTCTAGCATTATGATTTTTCTGTTATATGTTCAGGTATCCCTTGTTTGGGTATATAACACCCATTTCCCGTATACGTCCCTGTACATGAGTCATAGATGTCACATCAAATAACCAAAACATTTTTTTAGCCAAAAATAGTAAAATCTTGTGTTCTTTCATAAATCCATATTTGCACATTATTATAAATAAATAATCAGAGGAATTCAAAATATAATATTTCAACTTCTAATTCAAATCAGGTCTCGGGTAGTAACAATCAGTTCTACTTTGTTCATATAATAAATAAAACTGTCTGATTTAAAAATCTAATTTAATTAATAATTAAAATATAATTTAATAGTAATATTTATTTATACTATAATTTGGTTTTATACTAACTATAATAAAAATGTGCAGACATTTTATTCTTGTATACATGCTAGCTAGAAACTTTATAATAACATAGGGTGTCATTATTGTTACTTGAAAATATTTCTTGGTGATTGATGCCAAACTTAGCTCATTACTCCTTTTCTTCCTTTTACCTACGCGTGAAAATCATCACATAAGTATACACTTTAGGGAGGCAATCATATGAATATTTAAAGCAATGCAACACATAAATTTAAATGAATAACAATATTCAATGCAATATGATCACTTTACTTGTTTGCCAACCATTGTACCACATATTAACATGATATAACCAGATATAAAGTTTCTTACCAATATACTTGCCATTTATTCTACAAGCTCATAAGCTTATTTGCCTGTTTACGATTTATTAACCAATAAACCATAGCCCAAAATTTAAACCTATGACGACCAAGGTATTCAAGTCGCACCGAAGTGCTTACGCATAAGGTTGTGTCGACCCTTTTTGCGTCGAAGTGCTTACATATAAGGTTGCATCGATCCTTTTTGCACTGAAGTGCTTACACATAAGGTTGCGTCGATCCTTTGCACTAAAGTGCTTACGCATAAGGTTGCGTCGATCCTTAGCACCGAAGTGCTTATCCAATATGCAACTGTTAGACAATATGGCATGCCATTAATGCCACCGACCCTCAATGACATACTTGGGCATATAGTCTAGTTTATTCCATCCATGGCGATGTATATCATTAATTTAACATTGGGCAGTTCATACCCAACACATCATATATGCATGATAAACATCATATATAATAACCAGTGATCAATGCATTTTATATTCAACCTTGACATATTTAGAATATGTCAAATATGATAAATGACAAATATCATGCTAACATAAATAAGGTAGACTCATCACAAGTCCTACCAATGAGTTTAAAAATCCATGTATAATGTTATGAATGGATTGAACTCATTTTAAAATTATATACAAGTAAAAATATAAGACTCACTAATCTTTAACTTAATCATTTGTTTTTGATTTGGTTCGATCCCAATTTTTATCACCATTTCATTTTCTGGCAGTTTATGCTACCTTCAAAGAAATATCATTCTGTATTATACACATTAAAAAATTATCGGTTTTATCCAATAAAAACTAGACTCGAATAAGAATCTAACCATATAAGGCACTACTTCTAGTTTTATTTGTACAATTTATAGTGAATTTTCAAAGCTTATTAAGAGAAGTTGTTTTGAGCAGAATCTGCTACCCTGTTTTGTAACCTATAATTGATTAAAAATTCATATCTTTTTGTATACATCTTGAAATTAGTTTTCGTTTGTTCTAAATAAAAATAGAATGATATACGAATCCAAAAGTATAAAAGTTATCCCTTAGTCATTTCTTTAGTGTTTATGGTGATTTTCTAAACTTACTGTTACGAACACAAATCTAGGCAGGTTTCACCATTTTGCACTTTTAGCTTATTCACTACTTCTATTAGCTCACCAAATGAACATTGTGCATGAACCATAAATAACATAACAATTAGAAGTCACTTCTTACCATAATAACTCTATTATTGGCTCATCGGAAGGCAATGTTTGTTCAATAACATAAGTACAAATTAAATTTGCACTCACATGGTGTCATTTGCTTGCAAACTTCCCTTAGGATTTCACATTCCATCCTTAAGCTTTTCCTTAGCTTTAATATTGCTTGATCTTGATTTCAAGCACACAATCTAAATGAGCATCATTACAAAACATATACAATATAACCATAAGTTAGAATATTACTAATATAGGCACACATTAGAAAAATAATTTCCTAATAAATCTTCCGATGCTCATTCGATAGAAATTCCATGTCATAACATAAGTGTTGACCGTAACACTTCCAATTGACCATTCATAATTCCTTTTTATTAAAATTTTACAAAATATTTTCACTTAAGTTCCTAACTTTTCCATATTTGTCATTTGAACCTCAACTTTTACCAACATCCCAAAATAATCTAATTTCACCTTCTAACATAAATTTCAACACTCAAAATATAAATTTCCAGCATAGCACAACAACTATTAAACAATTACACATTAACTAATAACCTTTATATAATTACCAAATAGTTCCCCCAACTTTTTCAAAATTTATAGAATGGTCCATAAATTTCTCTAAGGCTTGTATAATACTTCCTACATCATTTTCAGACGCTACATAATTTTTCCAAAATTTTTCTCATCCTCTATAGCCAAGGTCGAATGCTTATGTACCCAAGACTAGGGTTTTCATGATTTTACTCGATTTTGATTCAATTCAAGCATGAAATCGACCTCGATTCAACCTTATAATGGTACCAAATGATAGCGTTTTTCAAATAGAACAATTTTCTATTTCACCACTCGATCCAAATCCAAAGGAAATTGCTCAAAAATTGAAAAGAAAAATTCCTCTTACATTGGTTGAGACTCACGGCTATGTAGTTGGAAATGGCCAACTTTCATGAAATTTCTAAGCTTAATTTCATGTTAATTTACCTTTATTTAAGCTTAATGAATTTAAATTCATTTAATTGGAAAAAGACCATTTTACCCTTAATAAATCCTTATAATTACCATCAAACCAAGCCACATAACCCTTATAATCTTTCAAAATTACAAGATGAACAAAATATTTCCCATTTACCATTTTATCCTTGTAACTCCAAAAATTGCAATCTTGCCACTTTAATCCAACGGTCCTAATTAAACATGGAAATAAATTCTCAAATCCAATGCTCCATGTTATTTTCTATAATTTTAAAATGTGAAAATAATATTTCTAAGATTAACTTAGTATCCTTCAATATCTTTAAAATTTTTATTCAATCCAATTTACCAAATTTTAATCGAAATTTAACACTTTCTAGTTTTGAACACAAATATCATATCAAAAATTTGTTTTCATAAAACCCCATTCTCAAGAGTAAACTATCCATCTATGGAATAAAAATTATTATTGGAAAAATTATGACTTAGGTCCCTAAACTTTTCTTTATACTTTGGCCACTAAATTTTCATATTTACATTTTGGTCACTAACCAAAATTTTAGGGTATTACAGGGTACACATCTGATACACGTAAAATTTCACGTCGTACCAGTATGAATTCTGGTGCAAATTAAATTCTGTGATTGTACCTTATTCTCGACTAGATTAGGGGAATGAGCGTCCGATGCTCGTTAAATTTCAGATCTCACCCCGATGTATCGGGGATCCAAAGTAGATTAAGGGTTTAAGTTCTAATTTTCATTAAATTTCGGTTCTTACCCCAAAGCTACAACATTTTAGATAAGCTGGTGTATTGTCTGAGATGCATGTAAAATTTCTCTGACTCACTACTCAACCAATCTCATGTTTGATGTGTAGTTATGCATGTTTATGAACTCAAGTACCTGCATGATCATGTAATGAATGCATGTAGTATTGTATAGTTACTTTCGTGGCACTGAGCTTGTGAGCTCAGCGTAGGGAATGTGTTTCCGTGTACAGGTTAGTAGAGGGGATCGTTGAGGAGTCTATCACATTCGTACATTCCAGACCAGAAGACTAGAAGAGTATGACTTGAATTTATTTTAGAGGGCATGAATTCAGTATGGACCTTGTATAATAGCGTCATAAATCTATTTAGATTTTTAAAAGAATTTGGTTTTTTTGTACATATTTTGGAGGACTCCTAGATTTTGTAAATGTTGGATTTGATTTCTGTTGAAATTATGATGATTTATTTTGATGATTACGATTGCTTTAAAATAAATTTTAGGGTCGACCATTTTGATGGTTCAATGTGGCATCGTAATCCATTGATCTTTGGGTCGGACCAGATTAGGGTGTTACAGCTTCGCTTAAGGCTTAAACAGTAAGCGACCATTGGCCATACCTAGATTATGGGAGTTTGAATTCCTTTTTTTCATTCAATTGCAAGGGGTTATTTTTATTTATAATGATAAATTCTTCTTCTTATTATTAATCTTGTAATTAGGTTATGTGATTAATGGATTTAGTAGTTTTGGTGTAGATTTAGGGAGCGAGTCATGTACTCAATCATTAGTTCATCACCTTATCCGATTCATTATAGCTTAACCTAAATTTTGATCTTCTCACAATCATACTCAACTTGAACAACTGCTTTCCTTTGTTGGTAGTGAACTTTTCAAATTTAAATATTCAATTCTCTTGCATTTGAATGCCTTGATAATGATTTTTGATAATTTATCATTAAAATTTGATAATAATCTCTTCCATTGTTTTCAAGAAACAGAAAAGTGAAAAACCTCTACAATTCAAAATATGGGTAATCAAAAAGTATATTTGTTTATCAAAAGAAAGAGTTCTTCTAGTATTAATTATTCTTCTCATACTGGAAATTTAGTTGATTAAACGAGGTTTGAATTTAATAGTGATTGTCCTCATACTAGTGAGAGCTCTCTAAATGTAAGATTGATAACTGTTATTTCTTTAGAGGTAGATAATCAACTTAGTAAAGATATAAAAATTGAACAAGAAACCTTTGATGCATCCACTATTGTGCACAATCCTGAAATACAAAATTCTATTTGGGATTTTCCTCCAAATCAACAAAATGATGTTCGTAGAGCAAGTATCAGTAAATAACCTTATCGAACTATACCTTCTAATGGTTTAAAATATGTTGATAAGAATGGACAACGATTTCTAACTTCATGGTATAAATTAGTTTTTAGTTGGTTGGAATATTGACCAATCAAGGTCGATGCATTATTTTTTTTTTGTTGCAGATTTCTATGTCATTAACATGGAACATGACAGGTCGGATACTTATTCCAAGGTACTTTTAGGCCGACCCTTCCTAAGCATAGCACATACAAAGATCGATGTTAGAACTGGTATACTGATAATGGAATTTGATGGTGAGATCGTTGAATTTGATGTTTATAAAGAAATGAAATACCCGAATCATATTGAAAGAATTAATTATGTTGATGTTATAGATCCTTTAATTGATGACTATATTTAATCTATTTTTTTATAATCTTTCCAAGGATCCTGAACTTTTCCACAAAGAGGAAGAAAGGGAGTTTGAAAACATTCATTCAATCAATTCTGATTTATTTTTACCTTCCTCTAAAACTAAAATTTTACCTTCTGTTTTGCAGACACCTGAGGTAGAATTGAAACAAATGTCGAAACACTTAAAGAATGCCTCTTTAGGAGAAAATGCTACTTCATCGGTTATTATTTCGGATAAGCTTTCAAAGCTAAAAAAGATCCGAAGAAAAGCCTATAAGAAAGCCAAAATCTACAAGAAAAAAAATAAAAGAATTATACGATCGTAGAATTTCTCATAAGGAAGTTCTTAGTTGGAAAAAGCGTATGAAGTGGAGGAAGTATTTCTCGCGAAACATATAGCTAAATCAGGTCGTCGAGCTAACGATGTTAAACAAAAGCGCTTGATGGGAGGCAACCCATTTCGTTATATTTTTTGTTTTGTTTTATTTTATTTTCATTTTATATTCATTTTATTCCGTTTTAATTTCATTTCATTTTTAACAAACTTTAGTTTCATTCTATTTATTTTATTTTGAGTAATTTTATTTTATTTTTCTATGAACAAATCTGAATTCCGATCGAATATTTAACGAAAAAAACAGTGCAAAAAATTGACTTAGTTCGAACTGTGCAGAAAAAATTGAACAGAACAGTGCAGAAAAAACTGATTTGGTTCAAACAGTGCAGAAATATACCCAGCAGATTCGAACAATGCAGTGTAGAAAAAAACAATGTAGGAAAAAATAGATTTGATTCAAACTGTACAGAGAAGTTCGAACAGAATAGTGCAGTATCAAACATTCAACTCTACAACAGCTCGTCTCGACGTGGCTGCGGTCGCCACTAGATTGGGGAGTATTCCTTTTCCCTCTCTTTGTTTTTAAATTTGATATACGTTTTGGGACAAAACGAAATAAGTGAGGGGGAAAGGAAAAACATGTCATCAAGTTTTTCCTTGATTTGTTTAATAGTTTGAAATTGAGTTATTCTGATGTTGATATGTTGGGATCGTTGGTTGCTAGTCTTGAATTTCGCTTTTTACTCTTCCTTCTTTTTGGATTATGATCACGTTTTTTTATTGAATTTAATTTGCATGATTGGTGATTGATATAGCTAGTAAATTTTTGTTCAGTATTGATATTTCATGCTTTTGTCGATAGAGACGAACATAACTCAATGCACATAAACGTTTCTTGGGAGATTTGCGCCTAACGAGCATACATTTTCTTTCTTGCTCATTGTTTGACTTGTGTGTGCCGAACTAATTAGGATATTCTAGAACTTGTAATCACAATGCATATCGAGACTACATGTTGAACGTAATGTTTTAATGTGATAGGGGCACCTAGGTTAAACCCACTTTTCCCAAAAAGTCTACCCGTTTATATATCCACTAGTGAACCAAATTTGAGCCTATTTCTCTTTCTTTGTTTTACACCTCATAATTAAACCCGAAGTCTTTCTTTTATTTTTCCTCTCTTTGCACACCCTTACCGAGACTTGAGATCTTGTATCACTCTTGTTCCACGAATAAAGAAAAAAATGAAAAAAATTCACTGTTTAAAAAAAAAACAGCAAGATGTTCACTATTTCGAACATCAAAAATAATAGACCCTTGTTTGAAAAAAAGGAAAGGAAATATAGATCGTTTCAATTATCGTTCATCTATTCTTTTTTCCTTGTTTTGTTCTTCATTGCGCTTCATGTTAATTCATGGATTAATCTTAATTATTTTGATATCTTGTTTCAGAATTTTTAAATCTTTCTTTTCGGCCTTTTCCCTACCTTAACCTAAGCCCGTTACACTTTGTTTAAAGACCCCTTGATTATTGCATTATGTTCATTTTTCGTAGTGGAAACTTGATTGGATTCCAAACCTATGGTAATATTTTTGTTAGTTTCAGATTGAGCAATTTCATTTACCCCAAACACTTTGAGCGGATATGTGTGAATATTTGTGAGGTATTGACATGTTTCATTGACGTTGGCAATTAATTGTTATATCTTGCTTACTTTAAATTTTCTTGGTTGTATCTTTGCATGATTGTAACTTGAATTAGACAAATATCATGGACCTAGTTCGATTGGAAGTCTGAGGAATAAATTGAAATTGAAGATGGCAACTTATGATTTTGATATGTTAATTGATGAATGCTTGAGGACAAGCATTGAATAAGTGAGGTGAAATTTGATAAGTGCTTAATTTAGTTAATATTTTGCTTTTAAATTACTCCTTAATCTTTGGTTTTTGTGGCTTAATTGTTCGTTTTGATTCATTTTCTTTGAAGGACGTCAGATTCTGGAAATTGCACAAAAAGGATAGAATTTTGCAGTTTTTTTTTCGGAATCAAAGCTGGATTAGTGGGCATATATTCGGAATCAAAGCATTGAATATAATGTTTAAAATATTATCCTAAAACTTGAGTTTAATCCAAATCTGAATTCCATAAATGTTTAAAATATTTTATCTTTGTTTTAGGTATTTTAGTTTAAATAGGTTTTAGTATTTTAATTAAGTTTTAGGATATTATTTTTATATTTTATCTTTGTTTTAGGTATTTTAGTTTAAATAGGTTTTAGTATTTTAATTAGGATTTAGAATATTATTTTTGTTTTAGTTATTTTAGTTTAAATAGTTTTAAGTGTTTTAATTAGGATTTAAGATGTTTTAGCTTGTTTTTAGGAATTTGAAGGCTATAAATACTCTCTGAGGGTAAGCCTAGAAACATATCTCTCCCATCTGAGAATAAAATCTTTTTTTCTCTATAGCTTTCTCTCTATTTTTTCGCATACTTCCTTTATCTTTAAATTTCGTTTCCAATCATTGCTAAGTATGACTTTGGTCATGCTTAGCTAATTTTCTTTCAAGCCGAAGACTAAAGCGAAGGCTCAATTCCAAACGTGAGAATTGTAAGATACTTAAATCGCTTCGGATTTTTCTCTTTGTTTACTGAGCTTACTTTTCAAATCAAAACAATTTCAACATTGGACTGGACATTTTTATGGTTAACATTTGAAGAAGGATTTGCTTATTGAAGCATATTCAACTTCTCTAGAGAACACACTTAGCAAAATTGTTTGCTAAGAGGAAACAAAGATCGGAATCAATTATTTTTGAAACGACATAATCTGAGTAAAAATCAGTTTCAATGATCCGAGGAATTTGAGGCAAAGTTGAAGTCTGAGGTTGCTTTCACTATAAGTTTTCTTCATTCTTATCTCTTTAGATTATTTATTTAATTATTTCTTTTATTTAATTCTTATGTTTTATTTTAAAAACAACTTTTAAAACCCCCTTTATATTTTACTACTATTATTTATTATTTTATTATTTTCACTTTTATTTATTATTATCTAATTTATTTTATTAAATCTTTTCAACTTTACCTGGAATTCTATCTCCTCCTAAAATCAAGAAACAATTTTACTAAATCAGAAACACTACAGTCCCTGTTGATCGACCCTGCTTCTCTATACTACCTTTTCTTTTCTATTTAAGAAGCCGAAATTATTTTGATAACAAAACGACAGTTATCAAATTGGCGTCGTTACCGGGGACTAACGGCAAATACTGATTTATTTTTTCTAGTTTTTTATTTATGACCATAAGAAACCCAGGTGAATTATCAAATCTAGATTCGGAAATCAAATCATGAGCACGAAGAATCTACGCACAAATGCTTCAAGAAAAGAGAAAAAGACAAGAAGAACAAGAGCATAGTTCAGAAGCAGAATCAAATCCGGAGACTGAAGCAGATGCATACAATATTCCGATGGCAGAAGAACAAACAATCCGAGAACTAGCCACAACTTATGTCACTTAGACGCCATTATGTAGTAATTTTCCTAATGGCGGGACCCTATTTCAATTAAAGACATGACTCATTAATCTTCTTCCCACTTTCCACGGCTTTCCCAAGGAAGATCCATACAAACACTTGTTGGAATTCCACATGGTTTCACTAGCATGAAACCACAGGGATTTACCGAGGATCAATTTAAATAGAGAGCTTTCCCTTTCTCTTTAGCCGACTTGGCTAAAGATTGGTTATTTTATTTACCTCCAAATTCAGTTAATTCATGGGCTGACAGGAATCAATTTTTTCTTGATAGATTCTTTCAAGCGGCTAAAGCAAGCGAGTCACAGAGGAGCATTCTTTCCATTCAACAAAAGATCAAAGAAAGTCTTTATGACTATTAGGAGCTATTTAAGTGAGCAAACGTTACTTGAATACTTTAACACGGATTAATTAAGAAAACGTTACTTGAATACTTTTATGAAGGCCTTTTTCCAATGGAAATGAAGATGATGGATGCCGCCAGTGGAGGAGCATTAGTAAACATGACCCCAACAACAACAAGGGAATTGATTTCAACCATGGCAGCCAACTCTCAACATTTTTCAAGTGAGCCCAGCCAACGGGTTTACGAGATAAGTACTTTTTCCCTTGAGAATAAGTTAGACAAATTAATTGAAGTAGTTAATTCACTTGTTGCAGGAAAATCTATAGCAACAAGAGCATGTGGGATACACACAAAGCTAGAACATTCGACGGATTGCTGCCCTCTGATACAAGAAGGAGGCAATGCAGAAATGAATGCCATAGGGAACTTTCCAGGTCCTCCACAAAGACAACATATAACAATACTTATAATCCAGGATGGCAAGACCACCCAATTTTCAGCTATACGGCAAATCAAATACCAACATATCAACCAATACCTCATCCTCAACAGCAAACGCAAAAACCATCATTGGAGGAACTCATAGGAAAGTTAGCAATTTCACAAGAAAAGTTCATTGCATCCCAGGAAAAATTCCAAAGCCAAATCGAAACACATCTTCAAGAGGTAGATAACCAATAAGCCAACTAGCTCAAACTATGGGAAAATAGGAACTACAAAAGAACACGCCACCTTCAGAAATACAAGGTAAGTCTAACCCATCCTTCTCTTTCTTCTCATGAAATCACGCCACCACCTTTCCTATCAAGATTGATGAAGCATGATAAAATAGATGAAGAAAAAGAGATCTTAGAGGTGTACCAAAAAGTTCAAGTCAACATACCACTTCTTGAAGTAACTCGACAAGTACCAATGTATGCTAGATTTTTAAAACAACTTTCACTACAAAGAGGAAATTAATGGGGCACGAAAAGGTAAATTTGGGAGAACATGTCTCTGCAATTTTTCAACGAAAGCTCCCACCAAAGATGAAGGATCAAGGTATGTTCGCTATACCTTGCAAAATAGGTGATTTTAAAATTAAACGTGCAATGTGTGACTTAGGAGCTTCAATCAATGTTATTCCATTTTCTATATATAAAATGATTACTAACGAGCCTTTAAAGGAAACAGGAATAACCATACAGTTGGTTAATCCATCTATGATCTATCCAGTGGGAGTAATGGAAAACGTCTTAGTAAAGGTCGATGTATTATTTTTTCCTGCAGATTTCTATGTAATTGACATGGAACATGATAGGTCGAATACTTATTCCGAGGTACTTTTAGGATGACCCTTCCTAAGCACAACACATACAAAGATCGATGTTAGAAGTGATATACTGACAATGGAATTTGGTGGTGAGATCGTTGAATTTGATGTTTACAAATAAATGAAATACCTGAATCGCATTGAAAGAATTAATTTTGTTGATGTTATAGATCCTTTAATTGATGACTATATTTGAATCTAATTTTTCTTATAATCTTTCCAAGGATCCTGAACTTTTCCACAAAGAGGAAGAAAGGGAGTTTGAAAACATTCATTCAATCAATTCTGATTTATTTTTACCTTCCTCTAAAACTAAAATTTTACCTTATGTTTTGCAGGCACCTGAGGTAGAATTGAAACAAATGTCGAAACACCTAAAAATTCCTCTTTAGGAGGAAATGCTACTTCACCGGTTATTATTTCGGATAAGCTTTCAAAGCTAAAAAAGATCCGAAGAAAAGCCTATGAGAAAGCCAAAATCTACAAGAAAAAAAATAAAAGAATTATACGATCGTAGAATTTCTCATAAGGAAGTTCTTAGTTGGAAAAAGCGTATTAAGTGGAGGAAGTATTTCTCTCGAAACCTATAGTCTGAATCAGGTTGTCGAGCTAACGACGTTAAACAAAAGCGCTTGATAGGAGGCAACCCATTTTGTAATATTTTATTTTGATTTTATATTCATTTTATTCCTTTTTATTTTTATTATATTTTTAGAAAACTTTAGTTTCATTCTATTTATCTTATTTTGAATAATTTTATTTTATTTTTCTCTAAACAAAACCAAATTCCTATAGAATATTTAACGAAAAAACACTGTAGAAAAACTGACTTGGTTCGAATTGGGCAGTAAAAATCGATCAGAACAGTGCAAAAAAATGGATTTGGTTCAAACAATGTAGAAAAATACACAGCAGATTCGAACAATGCAGTGTAGAAAAAAAAGTGCAGAAAAAAACAGATTTGATTCGAACCGTGTAGAAAAGTTCAAACAGAATAGTGTAATATCGGACATTCTACCCTACAACAGGTCGTCTCGATGTGGCTACGGTCGCCACTAGATTGGGGAGTATTCTATTTTCCTCTCTTTGTTTTTAAATTTGATATACGTTTTGGGACAAAACAGAATAAGTGAGGGGGGAAGGAATAACATTTCGTCAAATTTTTCCTTGATTTGTTTAATTGTTTGAAATTGAGTTATTCTAATGTTGATATGTTGGATTGTTGGTTGCTAGTCTTGAATTTTGCTTTATACTCTTGCTTCGTTTTGGATTATGACCATGTTTTTGATCAAATTTAATTTGCATGATTGGTGATTGATATAGCGAATGAATTTTTGTTGAGTATTGATATTTCATGCTTTTGTCGATAGAGATGAACTTGACTCAATGCACATAAATTTTTCTTGTGAGATTTGTGCCTAACGAGCATACATTTGCTTTCTTGCTCATTGATGGACTTGTGTGTGCCGAACTTATTAGGATATTCTAGAACTTGTAATCACAATGCATATTGATACTACATGTTGAAGGTAATGTAATGTGATAGGGGCACCTAGGATAAACCCACTTTTCCTGAAAAGCCTACCAGTTTATGTATCCACTAGTGAACCAAATTTGAGTCTATTTCCCTTTTTTCTTGTTTTACACCTCATAATTAAATCTGAAGCCTTTCTTTTTATTTTTCCTCTCTTTTCACACCCTTACTGAGACTTGAGATCTTGTATCACTCTTGTTCCACGAATAAAGAAAAAAAGAAAAAAAATCACTGTTTCGAAAAAAACAACAAGTTGTTTAATGTTTTGAACAGCAGAAAAAAATAGACCCTTGTTCGAAAAAACGGAAGGAAAAATCGATTGTTTCAATTGTCTTTCATCTACTTTTTTTCCCTTGTTTTGTTCTTCATTGTGCTTCATGTTAATACGTGGATTGTTCTTAATTATTTTGATCTCTTGTTTCGGTTTTTTTAAACCTTTCTTTTCGGCTTTTTCCCTACCCTAACCTATGCCTCGTTACACCTTGTTTAAAGACCCCTTGATTATTGCATTATGTTCATTTTTCGTAGTGGAAACTTGATTGGATTCCAAGCCTATGGTAATATTTTGGTTAGTTTCAGTTTAAGCGATTTCATTTACCCCAAACACTTTGAGCGGATATGTGCGAATCTTTGTGAGTTATTGAGTCATGTTTCATTGAAGTTGGCAATTAATTGTGATATTTTGCTTACTTTAAATTTTCTTGGTTGTATTTTTGCTTGATTGTAACTTGAATTCGACAAATATCATGGACTTAGTTCGATTGGAAGTTTGAGGAATAAATTGAAATTCAAGATGGTAACTTATGATTTTGATATGTTAATTGATGAATGCTTGAGGACAAGCATTGAATAAGTGGGGGGCAATTTGGTAAGTGATTAATTTAGTTAATATTTTTCTTTTAAATTACTCCTTAATAATTGGTTTTTGTGGCTTAATTGTTCGTTTTGATTCATTTTCTGTGCAGGATGTCAGATTCTGAAAATTGCACTAAAAGGCCAGAATTCTGCAGTTTTTTATTTTTGGAATCGCACATAAACTTTTCTTGTGAGATTTGCACCTAACGAGCAAACAATTTGTTTCTTGCTCATTGTTTGACTTGTGTGTGCCGAACAAATTAGGATATTCTAGAACTTGTAATCACAACGCATATCGAGACTACATGTTAAACGTAATGTTTTAATGTGATAAGGGCACTTAGGATAAACCCACTTTTCCCAAAAGGCCTACCCGTTTGTATATCCACTAGTGAACCAAATTTGAGTCTATTTCCCTTTCTTTGTTTTACACCTCATAATTAAACCCGAAGTCTTTTTTTATTTTTCCTCTCTTTTCTCACCCTTACCGAGACTTGATATCTTGTATCACTCTTGTTTCACGAATAAATAAAAAATGAAAAAAAAATTCAT
Source organism: Hibiscus syriacus (assembly GCF_006381635.1). Classification (NCBI taxonomy): domain Eukaryota; kingdom Viridiplantae; phylum Streptophyta; class Magnoliopsida; order Malvales; family Malvaceae; genus Hibiscus; species Hibiscus syriacus. The sequence goes on along the minus strand of NW_024061878.1, from coordinate 2,759,890 downwards.
TGTTTTGAAAAAAAATAAAAAACAGCGAGTTGTTCATTATTTAGAACAACAGAAAAACAGACCCTTGTTTGAAAAAAAAGGGAAGGAAGAATCGATCATTTCAATTGTCTTTCATCTATTCTTTTTCGTTGTTTATTTCTTCATTGTGCCTCATGTTAATTCGTGGATTGTTCATAATTATTTTGATCTCTTGTTTCAGTATTTTTAAACCTTTCTTTTCGGCCTCTTCCCTACCCTAACCTAAGCCCCGTTACACCTTGTTTAAGGACCCCTTGATTATTGCATTATGTTCATTTTACGTAGTTGAGACTTGATTGGATTCCAAGCCTATGGTAATATTTTGGTTAGTTTCAGTTTGAGTGATTTCATTTACCCCAAACACTTTGAGCGGATATGTGTGAATCTTTGTGAGGTATTGAGTCATGTTTCATTGAAGTTGGCAATTAATTGTGATATCTTGCTTACTATAAATTTTCTTGGTTGTATCTTTGCTTGATTGTAACTTGAATTCAACAAATATCATGGACTTAGTTCTATTGGAAGTCTGAGGAATAAATTGAAATTCAAGATGACAACTTATGATTTTGATATGTTAATTGATGAATACTTGAGTACAAGCATTGAATAAGTGAGGGGGAATTTGATAAGTGCTTAATTTAGTTAATATTTTGTTTTTAAATTACTCATTAATCATTGGTTTTTGTGGCTTAATTGTTCATTTTGATTCATTTTCTGTGCAGGACTTCAGATTCTGGAAATTGCACAAAAAGGACAGAATTCTGCAGTTTTCTTCTTTTCGGAATCAAAACTAGATTAGTGGGCATGAATTCGGACATGAAACATCCGACGAGGCGATGACGTCAGGACCATCTATTAGATTCGGTCAGCGTTTCTAGAAGCACAAATGGATTGGCCGCACGTTTCTGGAATTCGGATTTGGATTAAACTCAAGTTTTAGGATAATATTTTAATATTATATTTTATCTTTGTTTTAGGTATTTTAGTTTAAATAGGTTTTAGTATTTTAATTAAGTTTTAGGATATTATTTTTATATTTTATCTTTGTTTTAGGTATTTTAGTTTAAATAGGTTTTAGCATTTTAATTAGGACTTAGAATATTATTTTTAGGTTTAGTTTAAGTAGTTTTAAGTGTTTTAATTAGGATTTAAGATGTTTTAGCTTGTTTTTAGGAATTTGAAGGCTATAAATACCTTCTCAGGGTAAGCTTAGAAAGATATCTCTCTCATCTGAGAATAAAATCTTCTTTTTCTCTCTATTTTTTTGCATACTTCCTTTATTTTTCTTTAAATTTCGTTTCCAACAATTGATAAGTATGACTTTGGTTATGCTTAGCTAATTTCCTTTCAAGCTGAAGACTAAAGCGAAGGCTCAATTCCAAACGTAAGAATTGTAAGGTACTTAAATCGCTTCGGATTTTTCTCTTTGTTTTCTGAGCTTACTTTTCAAATCAAAATAATTTCAACATTGGTCTGGATGTTGTTATGATTAACGTTTGAAGAAGGATTTGCTTAGTGAGGCATATTCGACTTCCCTATAACACACTTAGCAAAATTGTTTGCTAAGCGGAAACTAAGATCGGAATCAATTATTGTTGAAATGAAATAATTCGAGTTTGCAGCAAAGAATTGTTCTTGTAGTAACCGACGTGAATCTTGAAGTAAAAATCAGTTTCGATTATCCGAGGAATTTGAGGTCTAAGGTTGCTTTCACTATAAGTTTTCTTTATCCTTATCTCTTTACATTATTTATTTAATTATTTCTTTTATTTAATTATTAACTTTTTTTTAAAAAACAATTTTAAAAACCCCTTTTTATTTTACTACTATTATTTATTATTTTATTATTTTCCCTTTTATTTATTATTATCTATTTTATTTTAGTAAATTTTTTCATCTTTACCTGGAACACTATCTCCTCCTAAAATCAAGAAACAGTTTTACTAAATCAGAAACACCACAGTCTCTGTGGATCGACCTTGCTTCTCTATATTACCTTTTTCCTTTCTATTTAAGAAGCCAGAATTATTTTGATAACGAAACGACGATTATCAATAATAATAATGGAGCTTGAAAGGAGTCTAAAGAGGTTTAGGTTGTTTTGGTGAAAAAATGGTTTTAAAAGAATAATAATAATAAATAATGAAAAGAAAAAAAATAAAAAATTAAGGGTGGGGGCGACGGTGATGGGTTTTGTTTATATATATATATATATATATATATATATATATATAAATGTTAACCTACTCCAAGTTGCTAATCTGCACCGTTTTGCATCATTTGAAATTCTAATTCGTCCATTTTGCTTTAACTTTAGCTTGATCAAGGTGTTCGCGTACCTAAAACAATCAAACGAAAATAAATAAGATGCATAAAAAAAATAACTAGAATAAAAATAACATAGAATGGGTTGCCTCCCATTAAGCGCTTTGTTTAACGTTGTTTAGCTTGACGACTTGATTATGACTACAGGTTCTTTTAAAAATTATTTCCTCGATCATACATGATTGATTGTTCTTTTAATATGGCTTTAATCGCTGACCATTTACTTTGACACAAGTTCTCAAATCATCCTGAATTTCAACTACGCCATGGGGAAATACTTGAGTCATGATATAAGGTCTTGACCACTTTGTTCGCAATTTGCCTGTAAAAATTTTCAATTTAGAATTAAACAATAAGACTTTCTGAACGATATTAAACATCCAATTATAGATTGACACATGTCACAATCTAATAGATGATTAAATTTATCTTATTTAATTAAAATTAGGATTAAATTATCATTTGTGTAAGTAACAATGATCAAATGTGTAATTATTTCGAAATGTTTAACTGACATATCATTATCTTCATTAAATTTTAACGGAAGGTGGCTTGATTGAACTATTTAAATAGTTGAGTTGTCTGTTTGATCAAATTAAAATATCAGTGGTCAAAATGATTTTTACCATAGTTGAGTGGTCACCCGTGTGGTTTACCCTTTTTATTTTTTAACACATTAAATTAAATTTAATTATTTTTCTAAAATAATGGAAATGTACTTGACCCCTAGAGGCTTAGTGCATTCGCTCCTGCAATGTGAATATACACATGTAAATATAACTGTCCGAATCTAAAACCTCTATAAGGAACAATATTCATTTTTATCTTTAAAGTCGTTTAAAAAATTCATCCAAACCCTAGCTTTAATTTGAAAAGATGTTTTAGTTTGATATACAACCACCGTTAACAATGATCTCCTTGGCAAAATAAATAAATAAATGACAATGTGGTAGCTATTTTTCTTCATTTTTCCCTTCACTTAACCCTAGGTGTACTCATTTGAGCAGCTTATAATATACAAGTCTTAACATAAGTTAAAATCAAGGTATTAATTTTTTTATTATTTGAATCAAGAAATATCCAACTTTCGATCACACGAGACCTTGTATATTTACCAATATTTTTTACATTAATTCATTATTATTTGCAATGATGTGAAATAATAACAAATGGGAATCAACCTTTATTCTTTATATGCCGAAATCAATTATCACACTATGGCAACACAACAAAAAATTGTTCAAATTCAATCACCCAAAATTTTCGTTTCCGTAAAGAAGGCAAAGTGTGGATTGATAACAATAAAATATAATGATCACTATGTAATTATGCGATTTTATTTTGATCATTAATTTTTTATTTTGTCAATCATATTATTTAACTATTAAATATTGTCAATCAAGTTGTATGTCGTTAATATAGAGATATTGATGTAACAATCAACAAAATTAGCATAATTATGCATTTGATTCTCATTATTTATATATTTTATCAATTTAATTTTAATTTAATTTGTATTAAATCATTATATAAAAGAATGATTTTTCATTAAGTGATCATCTACCCAAATAACAAATGTAAAATAGAATAGTGAAATGAAACTGTTGAAAGTTAAATGCACTTGAAGTGCATCAATGCATCGTTTTTTGTAAATAAAAGTTTTCAAAAAGATGTAGTAATAGAATTAGTTTTGGTTGAAAATTGGAAAGGGAATGTCATTCATTTAGTCCATAAACATTAGGCTATTTACAAAGTTGGTCTCTAAATCTCAACTATAAGTAGCTTTGACATTTGTCATTTCTTCATATAAAAATCATTATATTCTTCTCTCTTATACTAGAGAAATTTAGAAAGTTTTTATTGAGTTGTTTTTCTTCTTATTTTTTTATAAAGAGAGAATTATTTTTGTTTTCTCCTCGTTAAACCGAGATAAGTTATAACTCATATTTTCTTATATTGAATTCTTCTACCTTTGTATGTTTTTTTTATCCTATATTATTTAAGGGTTTTCCACATAAAATTTGTGTCAATTTTATCTTCATTGTTATTTTCTCAAATTATCAGTTGCGATTTTACTCCATCCAACAACCTTATTTCGTAACAGCTGGTATCAAAGCCTGATTTAAGTATGAAATATTTACTTATTTTCTTTTAATTATCACCGAAAGGTGGATCCTCCAACATAAGAAAGTAAAAAGGTATTATCATCCTTCAAAGGTTCTAGAGAATTATTCAAGTCAAAATAGTGAAATAGTGAGAGTTATCTATGATAGAAGCTATGATAACAAAATTTAATATTGAAAACTTCAACGGGTGAAATTTCTCACTATGGAAATTAAAGATGAGGCTTATTATGATGAAAGATAGTTATCTAGAGGCTATTAGTGAAAAGCTGATATGTTTCACAGATGACAACAAATGGAAATAGATTGACAAGAATGCTATGGAAAACCTTCATTTGTAATTAGTATATGAAATATTGTCAAGCATACAGGAGAAGAAGACAACCAAGGAGATTTATGATCATCTCACCAAATTGTATGAGACCACATCATTGCATAATAAAATTTTCATTGAGAAAAAAATGTACACTCTTTGGATGTTAGAATCTAATTTAGTGACAGGGTATTTAAACACGTTGAATACTTTAATTTCTCAGCTTACATCTTTAAGTTATACAGTAGGAGAACAGAACGTGTCGAACTTCTACTTCAAAGTCTACCTGATTTATACAATCATCTCATCATCAATTAGACAGTTAGTAATGTCACCAGTCTAGTATTTTATGACGTTGCAGCTGTTGTTCTACAAGAAGAAAATCGACGCAAGTGCAGTGAAGACAGACATGTGAATTTGAAATAAGTAGAGGCATTAACAACGATGAGAGAGAAATTAACAGAACATTGTCAAAGTAGCAGTCACAACCATGTTAGATCAAAGTTGAGAAGTAAAAATAATTTAAAGTGCTACAGTTCTGGAAAGAATGGTCACTTAAAGAAAGATTATTGGAGTTTACCTATAAACTTCAATCCACAAGGAAATATTCTAAACACTTCAGATGATGGAAATGCTCTATGTTGTCAAGCATCAACATCCATGTAAGGTAGAAAAAGATTTGTAGATATATGGCTTATTGATTCGGGAGTCACATATCACATGACCTCAAGAAGAGAATGGTTTTATCATTATGAACCTATCTTAGGAGGATCTATGTATAGTTACAATGATCATGCCTTGGAAATTGTTGGCGTTGGAACCATTAAATTAAAGATCTATTCAAGAACCATTGAAGTTGATCTAGATGTATGACAACTGAAAGGCCTAAAGAAAAATGTATTATCCTATGGACTGTTGGATAATAATGTAAGAAAGATTGAAACATAAAAGGGAATCATGTAGGTGTTCTATGGAGCGCTTTCGGTGAAATAGGTGAAAATATAGCTGCGAATTTATACATATTGAAGGGAGAGACTTTGCTAGAAGAAGAAGCCTATGTTGTCTCATATAGTTTAGATTCTGTAATGTTATGGAATAAAAAACTTAAACACACAAGGGATAAAAATCCTTATGGAGCAAAAACTACTTCTAAGTTTAACAAAGGTATCACATCCTTTGTGTGAGCATTGTATAATAAGTAACAAAACATCAGTTAAAATTCAACATATCAAATTTTAGAGGTAAGATTATTCTAAAATTAGTTCATTTTGACGTATGGGAAGCACTTGTTAGGTGTAGCAAAATAATTTGTCTCATTTATAGATGATTATTCTAGGAGAAGTTGGGTGTAACCTATTAAGAAGAATTCATATTTGTTTTCAACTTTCAAATCTTTCAAAGTGCGCGTGAAACTTGATTTTGGAAATAAGATCAAGTCTTTCATACCTGATAATGGAGGAGAATATATAAGTGATTAATATGATGACTTTTGCAGGAAAAAATATATCAAAAGATAGTTCACAATAGCGAACACTCCTCAATAAAATAAAGTGGTAGAATGTATGAACAAAACCTTGTTAAAAAGAACGATAGCAATTTTGAGAGCTACAGGCTTAGAGAAATCATTTTGGATAGAAGCAGTTAATATTATTGTTATTTGGTTAATCAAGCTCCATCAACTACAATTAAGTATAAGACACAAATGAATATGTGGACTAGTAAACCAATTGACATATTCAAACCTCTATGTATTTAGAAGTATTTTGTTCATTGTTCAAATGTCTAAGAAATTTCAAAGCTAGATACAAAGTCCAAAAAAATGCAATTCTTGGGTTATATTGATAGAGTAAAGGTGTATCAGTTGTGGAATCTCAAAACCCACAAAGTTATCATCAGTAGGGATGTTATATTTGTAGAATATAAGATACAAAGAAAAGAATAAGATGATGGTACTGAAAAAGAAAAGTTAGATACTACACAGATACATGTTGAAAATAAGTTTGAACAAAAAATTCTTCTCAAGTAGAACTAGAGCACGAAGAACCAGAATCAGAGAATTCTAAAGCTCCAATAACTTGTCAATCAGATTATCTGAAAAGTCATCGTAATTGGAACTCAGATTATGTTATAAAAAGTAATATTATCTACTGCCTTTTAAAGGAGGATGGTAAGTCATCCACATTCCATGAGGCAATTGTTAGAGTATGCCCAAAGAACAATCATATGATGATTGTAATGATACATTTTATTTATCGATTTTATTGAATAAAGGCATTGTCGCTATTATTTTCAGTTATATATATGTGTTTAACATAAACTGTAAGATAATAAATTCCATAAAATAACATAATTGTTATTATTAAATGATCCCTAGTCAAGTATTATTATGGGCATGGACAATAATAATACGCTTAAGACTAACATGTTATTAATTGATGACAACGAGTTGTTATTGACATAGTGATGTAAGAATTGATACATGATTATATTGTTAGAGAACAATGTATTAGATTGACCCACCATGGGCATATGTATTGGATTATTATATGACAGTCATAACATTGCTCATGGTGATGACTATATATATGATCCTCATACTTGAGATCAATACTATCCCAATATATATTGTTGTATGTTTTGATGCAATTAAACATACTCCGTAACTGGTTGCTCTATAAAGATTATTATTGAATATATCTCGATATATGTAGTGGGTGTGTCTGATTAAGATAGGATTTGTCCTTCCCACATAATAGGAAATATATCACAGGTCACTTGATTGAGTGAGACTAGAAATGCATGGCCATGCTCGAATAAGTTGATAAGAGATATCATAAATTATTCGTTAATTAAAGTCTACTCTAGATATCAAGAAACAATAGATGGGCTATACAAGTGTGACTATTCTAAGACTTGTGCCTTTTCTAGATATAAAGGACAAAATTATGTAATACATCAAAGAGTTAATAAAGAAGATGATATGTCGGATCATATTTTCTTGTAACTTAGGTGACAATGATATATTGCTAGATATCGCTCATTGTATGTAATATTAGAATTGTTCTAATAGTTATTGCTAACGTTACAAGAACCTACAGGGTCACACCCTAGGATTGAAATGAGCAAAGATGTACAATTTGTTATACTTTACTAAAATATATCTAGAGTTAATATAAGCATATTTGATATACATATGTTTTAATAAACTCGAATATATAATTTAAATTAATTAAATAAATATTTAATTAATTTGAAATAATAAAATCCCTAATATGTTTGGGTAACTTGGATATAAAAGAAAGTTAAGGTCTAGTAGTCGCTTTAACACATGATCTTCAGCTGTTTTTCTCAAAACAGTTTTGGGAAAAGAAAATATTGCTCTCAATCGGGTGAATTGAGTAGAGGTCGAGACGTGATTTCGTGGAGGCGTACAATTCAAACCGATCGACACCACCAATAGTCGTTGCTATCCTTGTTGTTTTTCAAGGAACCCATTGTAAGTATTCGCATCCTTTCCTCCGGATTTCAATTTATTATACTTGGATCACTAGTAAGACCGTCAAATTTTTGTTTCAGCTATGCCATGGGGTGAGCCGACGGTCCTAACAACAATTAATAGCTCAATGCTTTATAGTGGATGACGATGATGCAAAAAGAAATTGAAGCCCTTCATAAAAAAAATACATGTGACCTTATACAAGTACCACAAGGAATAAAGCCAATCCTAAACAAATGAGCCATCAAAATCAAGCAAAATTATGATGATCAAGTGGAGGAATATCGCACAAGACTGGTGGTTAAAGGATATGCTAAAAAATAAGGTACTAATTTCCAATGAAATCATTTCTCCTATGGTTTGACTAACAATTATTCGAGTAGTCTTAGCAATGTGTGCAAGACTTCGTTTGCAGGATAAACAAATCTTAGTATGGTTTAGAGTAGGCGCCCAGATGTTAGTATAAGAGATTTGATTCCTTTATTATGTAACTTGGATACAACAAACTTAATGCAGACCCTTGTGCTTATTTTCAAAAGTTCTAGAGGTAAAGATTTTTTATATTGCTATTATATGTGGATTACATATTGGTTACAAGCCCTAACAAAAATCATATTGAATAATTGAAGGCACAATCTACTAGTGAATTTGAAATGAAATACTTGAGACCAACAAATAAGATTCTAGGGATGCAAATTTATCAAGATAGAAATAATAGGAATATTTGGCTTTCACAACAGAATTACTTAAAAAAGATCTTATCATGATTCAACATGTAAGAATGTAAGTCAATTTCTACTCCTCTTTCTATTAACTTCAAATTATCCTTTAGCATAGTCCTAGCAATCAGGGAAGGATACATGATTTTATGTTAGGGGGCGAACTTTATTTTTAGTAAACCTATAGTGACATAAATCAATGTAAAATAACAACTATACACACATCATCAAATAACATTTTTACTTATTTTTTTTTCATTTCCATAAGAACAATGATGATTTAATATTTGCAGTTAGATGCTAGACTATTACTTGTTATAAATGAATAAAACATAAAAATATAACTTATAAGTAAACTCTTGTAATACTTAGAATAAACAAAAATAACTGACAAGAGAATTAATAATTACAAACCTGCAACTCAGAATATCTTTTTACTTATTAAAATTGGGTATTCAGAATTGTTCCCTTGCTCTTTCATTATATCAAAGTTGTTAATAAGAGAACCTATAGATAAATCATAAGCAATTTCTTTCTTAATATTTGTTATTAAGTAGCTCGACAAAAATGCATCCTACATTTTTTGCGTGAGTGGGTGTTCACTAGTTTTATGGCCAAGAAAGCTCGCTCTATGGTCGAAGTAGAAAGAGGAATAGTCAAAACAAGATGAACAAGTCAATCAAGAATATTTTAAAAATGTGACTTTTTAGTCTTTGCTAACATTTGAGACAAGCTCTGAAATTGTTAATGTCTTTCTCAACCTTTCCTTTTCCGTGAAGTCTTCTGGATAAAATTTATTTGCAAGCTTGCATATATCATTAATGTAAAATGATTTATAGTCATCGATCTAAGGTAGAACAAAGATTAAGTAAATCCATGTCATTCTTGAATCTAATGTTCATCTCTTGTATTTGAGAATCAATAGTAGAGACAAATATATCAACAAGATAATGATGTCCATCTGAGATGATATCCCACTGAAGTCGACCCCTCCCTCTACCATTTTTATACGGAGCATTCATATAGAGAATTTCTATACGATGTTTATCATAAAATGACATCATCTTTTTAAGTAAAAGATCTTATACTTCATCTTTAAATCTTTGTATAAGTTTTTTATACGGAGCATTTAGTATATTTGGACATTTACGTTATAAAGCTTTACTAAGATTATCAGTGATGCTCAAGAGATCTATCATGAAATACAAGATGAATAAAAACTCAAAAGATGTTATCACATCATAAACACTACCTGCTTCGCTTCTCTAAGTTAAATTTCCATCACTTATGATGTTATTGAGAATAGAACTAGTGGAATCAAACATCTTGAGCAAGCTATAAAGATAATTTAAATGTGAACCCCACCTTGAATCTCCTAAATGATGTAAAGTACCATTTGATTTTTCCTTTTTCTGTTTCTAACCATTCAAAAGAAATAATATATTCAGTATATTTTTTTGGTCATCTTTCAATTAATCTTGTCTTTTGCAGAAAGATATAACTAAATTTATGATGATAGTCAAATATGAGAAAGATTGTGCTACTAGAATCACTTCTTTGGATGCTGCAATCAAGGTCAATTGTAATCTATGAGCAATATAATGAATGTAATAAGCAAATGAACATTTTAAAGAGTAATACTTGTAAACCATTAAATTTACCATACATGTTGCTAGCTCCATCATATCTTTGACCTCTTTTATCTTTTACATTTGATGAGTGTTTTATTTGGTTAATATTTTGTTATTAATTAAACCATGTTAACTCATTTTATAGTGCTAATTTAGCCTGTTTTGATTCGAATTTGTGCAAGACTCTATTTTTCAAGAAATAACAATTAAAAGGCAAATTAAATAGATTTTTCTACTTATTTGGGAAATGTCGGCGCCAACTCAAATTCAAAGGTCGATCCAAGAACAAACTCTTAGTAAATATTTCAAGTAGCAAGACCAAAGAAGGAAAGCAAGACGAACCATAATTCTTTAGGAATTTAAATGTTGTAATTGAATTCATATATTTGAAAATTTATTATTTTATTGGGAATTTAGTTTGTATAGAATTTTTATTTAGGATTTTTAATATTTATTAATTAGGATTTTTAGTTTGTTAGAATTAAGAGTTTGAATATTTTAAGAGTTAATGTTTTTTCATTAGGTTAACTCAAGACTATAAATACCCTCTAAGGGTGAAGCTTAAGGGGGTACAAGTTTAGAATTCAGTATAAAACTGGTTTTGGCTTTTTCCTTTTTTTTTAGTTTATTTCAATAAAATTATTTTTCTTCTCCATCTACTCTCTTTCTACACCCCAAGAATGATTTTTACCAACCTTGGCTAAACTTTTTGTTAGTTGATAGCTGAGCGACAACTCAATCTAGTATTGTGAGAATAAAAAATGTATGTAACATCTTCATATTTATTTCTTGATTTTTCTGCAAACAAGGAGAGGCAATCATCCTTTCTTCAACATCTCAATATCTTCAATACAATGAGTGTATAGAGAACGTTTGTTTTTTCAAAGTTGTGAACTACAGTAGGGGAAGAGAATCGACTTGTAGCAAATTCAATTCCCTAAGAACAATATTAGTGGAGGTCCACTAAAGGAATTCAAGACCGGGTTCAATTCTCATCGAGACACTATAATTCGAACATGAGCTTTTCCAGTTCAAAACTAGTATTGACATTAATATCGATAGTCGATATTAATCCAAACAAGGGCTAATTTTGAAGGATTGGCTTTGGAAATCAGTTCACAAGAGAGAATATCAAGTTACAAGAGCTTAGCCTTGTAGAGTGTAACAAACAAGTATCCAAAGTAAAATCTCTTTCAGTGATCGAGACGGTTTGAGGTGAAGCAAAGCTGAAGGCTATTTCTCATCTTTATTATTCCTTTACAATTTACTTTTCTCAGTTTTCTATATTATTTGCATCTTAGTTTTACTTTAAATTTATTTTACTTATTTACTTTAAAATCCCTTTCTTTTTAATTTACTTCTTTTATAGGTTTTTTGGTTCAAGATCAAATCGCATTAGAATTAGAAATTTCTGAATCCCTCTGGACTGCTAACCTTATTCTCTATATTAATTTTTTAGCATAATTATCCGAGAAAAAAGGATTATTTATTTGAAAATTACGACGCTTTTCAAATTGGCGCCGTTACCGGGGATCATGGCAATATTACTAATTAAAATTTATTTTGATTTATGACCAGGAAAAGTCCAAGCGAACTAGCTGATTGGGTACCTGAGATCAAAGCACTATCCTGAAGAATACGTTCACCTACACTACAAGAAAAGTGACAACAAAAACAATATGAATCCAATCCAAAACCTTATCCGGAGACACCCATTGAGATTGAAACCTTCTCTGATGCTGAAGAAGACTTTACGAAACCAATTCCAATAGATCAACAAAAAATTCAAGAATTAGCTGCGAAACCTAACAACAACAACTGTTATGCATTTAATTCCCTCATGGAGAAACACCTTTTGACCTGAAAACGAGTTCAATTCATCTTCTACCTACTTACCGTGGATTGCCCAACAAAAGTCCTCACAAGCATCTTACTAAGTTTCATCTAGTTTGCTCTAGCATGAAATCATAGGGACTATCATATGATCAAATTAAACCCCTTGATTTTCCTTTTTCTTTAGCCGACTCCGCCAAAGATTGGTTATTTTATTTACCTCCTAATTCTGTTAATACATGGGCTGATATGACTTGTCTTTTTCTTGAAAGGTTTTTCCCTACAGCAAAAGCGACTGAATTAAGAAGAAAATTCTTAGGAGTGCAAAAAATAAATGGAGAATCGTTATATGACTACTAGGAACGATTCAAGAAACTTTGTGCAAGCTTCCCACAACATGGACTGTCAAAATAAACACTTCTTCAATACTTTTACGAAAGATTACTTCTGTTGGAGATGAAGATGATTGACATCGCTAGCGGAGGAGTACTCGTTAATATGACTCCACAATCAGCTAGAAATTTGATTTCAATTATAGTTCTCAACAATTTTGCTCTGCGAGTGAACCCACTCGACGGGTTCACGAGATAAGCACAATTTCTTTGGAAAATAAAATTGATACATTAGTTTATATTGTTCAAACTCGTTACAGGAAAATGACTATGGCTAGACTTTACGGAATATGCATAATGTTGGACCATCCCACAGATTGTTATCTGATGTTACAAGAAGACTCTACAATACAAGTCAACGAAGTTGGAAATTTTTCGGGACATCCCCAGAGACAGTACAACCCTAACACAAATACCTATAATCCGGGGTGGAAAAAGCATCAGAACTTCAGCTATGTGCATAACCAAAAGCCTCCTCAACAACCATATAAACTAAGACCACCTCAACAACCATATCAACTGAGACCACCTCAACAACAACAGTACCAACCGCCAAAGTCTTCATTGGAATCCATCATAGATTTTGACATTGCCTCAAAAACAAATTCAAAACTGAACTGAAGCACATCTACAAGGAATAGATAAACAAAAAAGTTAACTGGCTCAGACCATGGGATGAATGGAATCGCAGGGAAAACTACCATCTCTAATCGAGGTAAACCATGAGAGAACGTTAGTGCCATCACCCTTCGAAGTGGCACTGTGATCGCGCCAATCCCTAAAGAATCTGTCATAAATTCAGAAGAAAAAGAAAAATGATATCCTAGAAGGATCATAAAGGAGTTGACGCAGAAAATGAAGAAAAAGAAAAGAAAGAAAAATCTCAAGAAGGGGAAGCTAATGCCTAGAAAAAGAAAGATTCAAAACCAACGCCTCCTGTAATCTCTCTTTACGCCACACCACCTTATTTTTCCTTCATGTTAGTAAAACATGATAAACAAGTCGAGGAAAAGGAAGTTCTTGATGTTTTTCAAAAAGTAGAGATTAATATACCGCTTCTTGAATTAATCCGAAAAGTATCGAGATACGCCAGATTTCTAAAAGATCTTTACATGAATAAAAAGAGACTTACCATCACTCAAAAGGTAAATTTAGGTTAAAATGTCTTAGTGTTTTTCAACACAGACTTCCACCGAAATTAAAATACCAAGATATGTTCGCTATCCATTGTAAAATCAACAAGGTAGGAATTAAACGTGCTATGTGTGACATTTGTGCTTCAATTAATGTTATGCCTTTATTTGTTTACAACTCACTTTTTGCTGAGCCTTTGAAGGAAACTAGAGTAACGATTCAACTAGCTGATAGATCCGTTATTTATCCCAAAGGACTTCTTGAAAACGTTCTTGTTAAGGTAAATGAATTAATTTTTCTAGCCGATTTCTATGTCATCAACATGGAAAACAATCAAACTAATTATTCTTCTGAGATCCTTCTTGGCCGCCCATTTTTAAACACTGCATAGACAAAAATCGACGTTAAGAGTGGAATTCTTACTATGGAATTCGATGGAATTCGATGGTGAGCTTGTAAAATTTGATGTTTATAAAGCGATGAAACATCCAGATAATGTTGCAAGCATAAATTTTATTAATGTTATTGAACCTTTGGTGGATGGTTTTATTGAGACTAACTTATTCGATGATTTGTAAACGGAATTTAAAAACTACGATGAAAAAATCAGGGAGCTAGAAAATATATTTTCTATACAATTTGATTTACGACTAACCCTGAGTAAATCTAAACTTTTACCTTCAGTTTTACAGGCACCACAAATTGAACTTAAACAATTATCGGATCATCTCAAATATGAATTCCTATGAGAAAATGCCACCCTTCCGATAATTATCTCAAATAAGATTTCAAATGAGGAGCAAGAGAACTTAGTGACAGTTTTACGTGCACATAAGGAGGCAAACGGATGAAATATAGCCAACATCAAAGGACTCAGTCCATCGACATGCATGTATAAGATTAAAATTGAAGAAGGCGTAAAACCATCCCGAGAAGGAAAAAGATGTTTAAATCCTCCAATAATGGAGGTAGCGAAGAAAGAAATTCAAAAACTTTTAGACATCGATATCATCTATCCGATATTCAATAGTAATTGGGTAAGTCCAGTCTATGTGGTTCTTAAGAAAACTAGAGTAACAGTAATTGAAAATTCTGAAGGTGAACTAATTCCTACACGAATTCAAAAATGATGGAGAGTTTGCATCGATTACAGGAAGTTGAATTCACTTACTCGAAAATATCACTTTTCTTTTCCTTTTATTGATCAAATGATTGAACGATTAACTAGTAAGTCTCACTATTATTGTCTAGATAGTTTTTCAGGATTTTTTTGGATTCCATTCGCACCGAAATATCAAGAGAAAACAACGTTTTCATATCTTTTGGATACCTTCACTTATCAGTGAATATCTTTTGGCCTATGTAACGCGTCAAGTACATTCTAGAGATGCATGCTTAGTATCTTCTCTGATTATGTAGAAAAAGGAATTGAATTTTCATGGACGACTTCACGGTATATGGTAATTCCTTTGATGAGTGTCTCTTGAATTTAACTAATGTGTTAAAATGATGCCTTGAATATAACCTTGTGCTTAATTATGAAAAATGTCATTTTATGGTCGAAAAAAGTTTAATTCTTGATCACATTGTTTATGCTGATGGTATTTCGGTTAATAAAGCAAAAACTGATATTATCCGATAAATCCCATACCCCACAACTGTGAGGGAATTTCATTCACTTCTTGGACATGCATGATTCTATCGCAAGTTTATAAAGAATTTTTCCAAGATAGAACAGCCGGTTTGTAAGCTTTTACAAAAGGATACATCTTTTGAATTTGACGATGAATGCAAAGAAGCTTGCGAAATCCTAAAGAAAGAACTTATTTCGGCACCCATAGTGCAATTGACCAATTAAGATTATCCCTTTGAGATCATGTGCGATGCAAGTGACTTAAGCATAGGATTCGTGCTCGGAAAAAAGTTTGAGGAAGAACCCTACGACATTGCCTATGCATCTAGGACACTAGACTCAACTCAATGGAATTATTCGACCACTGAAAAAGAACTCTTTGCTATCATTTTTGCTTTGGATAAATTATGTTCTTATCTTATCTATACTATTATTACTATTTATTCTGATCACGTAACTTTGAAATATTTACTAATCAAGAAAGAGGCAAAACCACGCTTAATCCGATGGATTTTACTCTTACAAGAGTTTAATCTTCAGATTAAAGACAAGAAAGGATGTGAAAATTTAGTTGTAGATCACCTAAGTCGACTCCCCACCTCTAATATCGACGAACCAATTCAGGAAGAATTCCCTGAGGAGAAATTGTTTTTGTCACAGACACATATATTGTGGTATACCGTTTAAGGTAAACCGTATCAAACGAGAGTCTTGATTTTATATCTAGGACGATCCATACCTTTGGAAATATTGCTCAGATCAGGTAATCTGACCATGTGTTGACGAAAGCAAGGTAACTTCTATCCTTAAATTTTGTTATTCTTATTCTTGCGAAGGGCACTTTGGACCAAAAGAAATGCACATAAAATTCTTGAATGTTGATTTTACTGGCCTAACATTTTTCATGATATATATATATTCTGTAGATCTTGTGAAAAATGTTAGCTTGCAAGTAATTTAAGTCTACATAATGAGATGCCTCTTAAACTGATACACTTTTCTGAAATATTTGATGTATGGGGCATCGATTACATGGCTCTATTGGTTTCATCTCACGGGAATTATTACATAATTCTATTCGTTGATTACATCTCAAAATGGGTAGAAGCTAAAGCTACTCGCAATAATGATGCTAGAACCACAACTCAAATTTATGAAGAATTATATTGTTTCAAGATTCGAAACCACCCAAGGGAGATAATTAATGATCGATGAACACATTTTATCAATCGCATCATCGATGTATTAATGAAGAAATATGGAGTCACCCAACGAATGACCACATCTTATCATCCTCAAACTAATGGACATGCTGAAGTTTCAAACTGATAAATTAAATTAATTCTTCAGAAGATTGTGAAACCAAACAGAAAAGATTAGAGTTTGAAACTTAACGATGCCTTATGGGCATATCGGATTGCTTACAAAGGTATCATCGACATGTCTCCATATCGCCTAGTCTATGATAAATTGTATCATTTACTATTGACTTGGAACATAAACCTTAATGGGTGGTTAAAGAATACAATATGTAGATGGATGCAATCGGTGAAGCACGAAAATTACACATTCAAGAACTTGAAGAAATTCGTCATAATGCTTATGATAGTGCTCAGATTTACAAGGATAAAACTAAAAATTTTCATGATCATCGAATTTCATTTAAAATTTTTAAAATTTATTTATAAATTATTTACACTGTCACCCTCGGTCTGTAAGAAAACAATATGAAGATATTGGGCACGGGAGGGATTCTAACCACGTCCACCTAGTTTAACAAGCAAACAAGCAACCAGTGAGACAAGGGTATTCGATTGATAAAGTTTCACAACAAATAATATATATCTTAATCAGTTATTCTTTAAAATTTATATTCAAATAATATATTTTATTCAAATAATATAATTAAAAATATATTTTATTTTAAAGTAACAATATTTTTTTAATTAAGCAGTAATAATATATTTTAAATAAAAATATATTTTTTATTCTTTTATTAATTTGAACATATATTAATAACAAAATATATATTTTTTAAATTAATAAATAATAAAATATATATTTTTATTTAAAATAAAACATATTTTTAAGTTAAAATAAAAATAAAATATATTTATTAAGTTGAATAAAAAAATATATATTTTATTCTTTTTATTAAAAATATTTTTTTATTTTAACTTTAAAATATAGTTTATTTTAAATAAAAATATATATTATTTGATTATTAATTTATAAAATATATTTTGTTCTTAATATACATACAAATTAATAAAAGAATAAAATATATTTTTAAGTTTGTAGCGACCATCTTTCAGTTGGGCCCGGAATTGGGCTTCGACATGAATGAATTGGGTTAGAGTCGCCACCGATCATTTTAAAACGACATTTAGGTAGATCGGACACTATCTTACCTAATCTGCGTTTTACCAGAAATGTGTAGGGTTCGGGAGTCGGTTACGGTCAAGGAAGGATTAGCACCCTTAAATCGCCCTTTCGGTACCAATTAATTTGTCGGTTGTCTTTAATTGCGAAAATTAAAATTTAAAAACCCGATTCGAATTGTTTACCTTTGATCAATTGAAAGTATTCCTAAAAAGTCAAAAAAATGTTAGATTGTAAAAAAATATATGAAAAATATGAAAAAAGAATAAAAAAATATTAATATAATAATAACAATAAAATAAATGAATAAAAATAATGAATAAAAAATAAAAGAAAAAGTAAAAGAAATAAAAAAATAAAAAACTAAAAAATGAATAAAAATAGTCAAATTAAAAAACATGAAATAATAAAAAAACCTAAAAAAATATTATCTAACTAAAAATAACAAAATAATAATATTTAAAACAATTTTAAAAAATGACAAAATGAAATAAAAGGAGGGAAAAAACCACGAAATTCATTAAAAAAATCATAATTAACTCAAATTCAACCTAAACTACTATACATATTAAAATATTTAAATCGAACACTCCCTAAACCACTACACCTATTAAAATAATCAAACCACTACACCTATTAAAATAATCAACCCACTACACCTATTAAAATAATCAAACCACTACACCTATTAAAATAATCATAACACTACCTATTAAAATAATCAAATCAAACCTCCACAAAAAAATAAAAAATAATAATAATATATATAACATAAAAAAATATAAAGGATCAAAAAACAATTAAACCATTTGCCTAAACAGTGACTAAAATATAACATATATAAATATTATGAATAAAACAAAAACATGAACAAACATACTTAACATTTAAGAACATGATTAAAATATAAAGACAAAAACATAAGAACTCGAAATCGAATATAATCAAACTTCATTACCTGACTGAAATAAAATATTACAACACAAGAGGG
This sequence comes from Hibiscus syriacus, assembly GCF_006381635.1. Lineage (NCBI taxonomy): Eukaryota > Viridiplantae > Streptophyta > Magnoliopsida > Malvales > Malvaceae > Hibiscus > Hibiscus syriacus. The sequence continues at coordinate 2,740,900 of NW_024061878.1, read as the reverse complement.
ACCTGGAGTATAATTAACCTACGTGCGAAACTGCATGCCAGGTCCCCCCAAAACGCGATTGTTTCACACACAATATAAATGGCCAAAATTAGGCCAAAAGCAAAACATTTTCTCATTTGTTCCCCTTTCCAGTCGAGATGATAGAAAGGGAGTGAGAGAGTTTCAGCGAACTCTAAGGCCACGTCGAGCCTCTACCGTGTCGGGCGCCACTAACCGGCCACCGCCGCCGTATGCCAGCATCGGAGAAATGGGAGAAAGGTACCACCCGAAGCGCCTCGCCGCCCTGGTCACAAATCTAGGATTAGTTTCCCTTGGAACGAGCTCAAAAACCGTAGATCTACGAAGATACCCTTCGGTTTCTTCGACTCCGGTGGCACTCGAGGCTCAAAAAGTTTGCCATGAGGTAAGCCCCATCTTTCTTTCCTCTATTTTTCTTTTCAAATCTGTTTTTTAGTCCCTCAATTTCCCTCGTCGATTTTTTTTCTCCCACTCTTTTCTTTGATTTTTAGTGTATTTGTAGTTCTAGGAACCTATTTTTAGTTCCGTTTTTCTAGCCTCTCGCTTGGACTAAAAGTACTCAGTTTGTTTCTTGTTGGTGAGGATTCCGATGATGTGGAGGGAGGCATGAGGCATGAGGACTCCCCAAGAGTCCTCAATTCGGCCGATTTCTCTCTACGTGCTTGGTGACGCGGCTCCAGAGGAAAGGAATTAATAGGGTTTCATAACCCTAGGTGGCTCGGTCATCACTCGGGCCGGTTCGGGTCGTGGAGTTGAGGTCGGGTACTCCAAGTGTTATGCTTGGGTTTGGGCTACTATGTAATAGGTTGTGGGTGTATTTGACTGTTGAGCCTGTAAACAAATAAAAACATAGAATAAATATAACATATATACATATATATATTATACCATAATAATGAAAATAATAAAATAAATATATATATATATATATATATGGCAGGTCGAAAATTAGTGTCCACAGCTGCCCCTCTTTGTCATTTTTCGTGGAACGAAAAATAGGACAAAGATAAAATGACACAAATTTTCGTTCGGTGGAGTTAAAAATTGACTCTGGTATTTCAATTAAGAATGACTCCCAGCCAATTGAGTTGCGGATACTCCTCCGTCGCAAAGTCGAGTCATCTTGAAATGACATGGAATTGAAGCCGTAGTTCGAATTTGAATTGGAATGTGGCATCTCGTTGCCAAATTGTGATCAATTTCGGTCTTCTTCTCGTTTTAAAGACCTTGGATCAGAATTGAACTCATAAATCTTCGTTGATAGATAGTTATTCTATACTTAAGTTATGCTTCTTGAAAACGGCTTCTTGTCAATAATACACGACTAACCCAAGTCTTCTTCTCGACTTAAAGACCTGGGTTGCAACCGGAAAGTAGTGTGATTGATGTGTCATCGAGCTGAATGGAATCAAACTCGATAATTTGGTTGACAGATAGCCCTTGTCGCCTTGAGTGTGCCTTTGAGCTGAGTGTAATCAAACTCACAGGTCTTTTGTTTACAGATAACCCTTCTAGCCTTGAGTTATGCTATAAATTTGATATGCCTTTGAGCTGAGTGTAATCGAACTCGAAGGTCTTTGGTTGGCAGATAATCCTTCTAGCCTTGAGTTATGCTGCAAATGATGTGCCTTGGAGCTGAGCGTAATAGAACTCGAAGGTCTTTGGTTGGCAGATAATCCTTCTAGCCTTGAGTTATGCTGCAAATGATGTGCCTTGGAGCTGAGCGTAATCGAACTCGAAGCTCTTTTAGTGGCAGATAGCCCTTCTTGCCTTGAGCTATGCTGCAAATGATGTGCCTTGGAGCTGAGCGTAGTCGAACTCAAAGGTCTTTGGTTGGCAGATAGCTCTTATAGCCTTGAGTTATGCTGCAAATGATGTACCTTTGAGCTGAGCGTAGTCGAACTCGAAGGTCTTTTGGTGGCAGATAGCCCTTCTAGCCTTAAGCTATGTTGCAAATGATGTGCCTTGGAGCTGAGCGTAGTCAAACTAGAAGGTCTTTTAGTGGTAAATAACCATTCTTTCCTTGAGTCATGTTGCAAATGATGTGTCTTAGAGCTAAGCGTAGTCGAACTCGAAGGTATTTGATTGGAAGATAACTCTTCAAGCCTTAAGTTATGCTACAAATGATGTGCCTTAAAGCTGAGCGTAGTCAAACTCAAGGGTCTTTGGTTGGTAGATAGCCCTTCTCGACTTAAGTTATGCTGCAAATGATGTGCCTTTGAGCTGAGTGTAATCGAACTCAAAGGTCTTTTGTTGGCAGATAACCCTTCTAGCCTTGAGTTATGCTGCAAATGATGTGCCTTGGAGCTGAGCGTAGTCAAACTCGAAGGTCTTTTATTGGCAGATAGCCCTTCTTGCCTTGATATATGTTGCAATTGTGTACCTTGGAGCTGAGCGTAGTCGAACTCGAAGGTCTTTGATGACAAATAACCCTTCTCGCCTTGAGTTATGCTACCAATAGTTTCTTTAAAAATGGTTTCCCTTCACGGGTCTAAGCATGTCATAATTCTTCAGGTGGTTCCTCTGAGTGGGTCTGAACCAAGTAATATGATTTTTAGATGACTCTCATTCACGTGAAAGCCCACTGATAAATTATGTCAGCCGGATATCATCCATCGTGTAATTGAAATTTGGCTTGAAAATGTTAACTGGAAACCTGCTACTCTTTATTGAGTTAAGTTGATCTGGATTCATTTTGAATTGGCTCTCAAACCCATCTGAAATTGATTCTAAGATCTGTAGATATGTCAAGTCGGTTGAGGTGTAGCTTCTCACTGTTGAGTCATGCAACTACCATCGATATTTAAAAGGCGATTTTGAATCGAGTATCCTTCATCTTGAAGTCAAAACTTGACTCTAAAAGATGCAAAAAATCATGTATGCTAAAATGATGAATGTGATGCTCTTAAGTATGTCTAAGATGCATGCCACTTGAATGAATTATGTTTATCAGTTGGATGGAGTCTCATGTTTTGTCTGCCAATCTTGTCCTTGGAATCGATCGTGCCCCATTTTCTTCTCGAGCTTTAGCTTTAAAGACCTTTCATATTTGAGACTGTCATGTTTGAAAATTTTTTGTCCTTTCTCTTATTTAGGAGGGGAAAATGATGTGAAAATAGAAGAATTATGTAAAACATTGCCCCTTAATTCAGGCTCGCAATCGAATCAAATTATAAACATGAGTTCAAAAAAATCAAAGGAATCAATAGCTCTTTCATGATTTTAGAGTTATAGCTCTTTGACAAATATTCAAGTTGATGAGTTGGCTTTAGGCCTAAGGTTTCAGCCATAAGAAAATATCATTTTTCGATTATTGCAACATGCTTTTTCTTTGGCTTGGCATTTTAATTGGATGCGGACAAAATGACGCAACTAGCATTATCAATTACTAGAATTTCTATTTCGGTTCTCTGAAATCTTCTATTTGTTTAAGTTTTGTAAGCTCCTCTAACAAAGGTACTGCAAAAATATCGGTCTAAAAATGAAATTCCTGAGTGCTCTTGTGAAATTGACTATAACAGGTGTTCCTTAACTCCCTTAGTCCATCTTTTACCGAAACTCCTTATTTAATTTTCCATTGTCTGGCTAGCTGGATCTATAAAGTCGGGTGTTTAACCAATTGCTCTAGGGGACAACTTAATATCATTGTATAGATATTACAATCACCTTTATCAGGCTAGCTGAATATTATCCATAAAGTCAGGGCGTTTAACCAATTGCTCTAGAGGGATTACTCCAGCTTTATTGTATAGATATTATAATCACCTTTATCAGGCTTAGCTGAATCTTATCCATAAAGCTAAGGCGTTTAACCAATTGCTTTAGAGGAACAACTCAAGTTTTATTGTACATATATAATATTATAATCTAGGTATACAGGTCCAATTTCTTAAGTTTGTCAAGAAGAACCTATTATAGTCTAGGTGTTTTTGAAAGTTAAGGAATCTCATCTTTAGAGTTCAATTTCCAAACAACTGACCTAAACTAAATTTGATTACTCAAATATTCCATCTGTGAACATCATTATCATCACTGAACGTCTTAAACAAAACGTATAGAAATGTCATATACAAAAGATGCCCCATGTTGTCTGCACCTATGTACATCTAAATAACAAGCCTCTTTTGATTGTTTTATGAGAGGAGAAGGCTATATCGGTTCTTGTAAGGGAAAGGTATTGCCAAAGATCTATAACTCTGAATCATTTACATAGTTTTTTTAATTTAGTTGATATTCAAAGAATTGCAAGTTTGGAAATTTGATTTGTTGCTTGTCATCTTTAAAGTAACATAAATTTATTCAAATGTCCTTACACAAACTTGAGAAAAAACGAAAAAAACAAATTCAAACAAAATGCCTCAAATGATGAAATGATATTTGCAATTAGCGTTCTCATCATACTACCTGGGATACGGGGGCTTCATGGGTTTCTCTAGATATGGTGACACCACATGTGCTTCAAACAACTATTGGTAAAGGTCCTTATATGTTATGGGAATAGGATCAAAATGTTCTCATTTTTTACGTGACATGTGAACATAAATAAAAAAGAGAAAAGTAATACGAAATATGTAGGAATGCATAATACATGCAATGTTTATGGCATTGATCCAAAAATGTGTTTGTTATTATAAATAATCCTTATTGGGGACAAAAGTGTTACGTCTTAGGAGACAAAAAAACATTTTAAAAGCATAGACCCCGAATAGCTTCTGACAGGTTAATTCTTCTTCCGCCTTTCTTCTATCACCGGTTGAATACCCTATCGAACCGTCCTGGCTTCTCTGGCTAAACCGTGTAAGGGACGAGTTGTTTGCTTCAAAAGTCTCGAATGATTGCATCTCTGGTTTTCACTATCTGCTGAGCTGATTCCCTTAACGAAAGAGCCATTGGAGTCTTCCATCGATAGGAATTATCCAAAGTTTATCTGCTTGTTTCTTGAATTCGTCAACAATGGTCTCCAACTTAGATAAGGTTTCACCATCTTGTTCTCGTAGTCTTCGAAAGGATTCTCCGGGTCAGTAACCTTTTTCTTGTCTTGCCCCTGCAACTTTCGCCATCTCGTTTTGGAAAAGTTGACTTTTGACATGCTTGGTGTAAATTTTGTCCATTTCGAGTCTTCTCCGACCATAGCTGGACTTCTGAGCTTTTCATCTCTTTGTATTATAACCCCTTTGTCCATTAATACGAATTATTTACGTTTAACGAACACGTTTTTTGTGGATCAACACCTCTTTTGAATGAATGATGCAAAAGATGAAAATAAAAGAAAAGAGAACAAAAAATGAAAAGTGTTAGTGAGGTAAAGATAATAATTAAAACAATCATGAAAATAAAAATCCTACCCCACATGATATCTACCCCACATGGTTATTTTTCCTATCTGGCATGATCTCTATCCTGCATGTTGATTTTAGACAAGTCCTAACCGCATAAATTTCTAGTTCACATGCTTTGAACAGAAAAAAAAGCAGGAAAAAATCTCAAAATAGCCTAGGGTTTGAAATGAGGCTTTGCGGTGGGTTCTAATTCACTGTAATCTCCTGGTTTAGATTCTAAAAAGGTACCCGAATTCCCCTTGTTGGTGCCCCCTTGGGCTTGCCAGACCCTTAGTCCTAAGCCCATTACAAGCTCATGTGGACTAAGTTAAACTCGAGAGGATACATTCCCTTATGCCCGCACGGTGAATAAATTCACACGAAGACATAAGGTATATGAATCCCGAAGGTTAATTGTTAGGCCCGCACGGAGAATAAATTCTCACGAAGGCATCGCTTTCACCCCACTTAAAAGGGTTTGGAGCTCGGGTATAGAGCCTGAGATGAAAATTTTGAAAATCTAAAATCATTGAAAAAAAGTCAGTACAACTATTTACTTGAAAAATAATTAAAGGTAAATAATTAGAATCGAATAAATAAATTAAAATTAAAATTTATAACTTTTGCTCAAAAAGACAATCGGAAATTAATTTCGGCCTGACTCACTTACCTGTCCCTAGCAGAGTCGCCAAACTGTCGCGGCCGTCTTTCAGTTGGGCCCGAATTGGGCTTTGACGTGCATGAATTGGGTTAGAGTCGCCACCGGTCATTTTAAAATAAGATCGGACACCATCTTACCTGATCTGTGTTTTACCAGAAATTTGTCGGGTTCGGGAGTCGGTTACGGTCACGGAAGGATTAGCACCCTTGACCCGCTCTTTCAGTACCAATTAATTTGTCAGTTGTCTTTAATTGCGAACATTAAAATTTAAAAACCCGATTCAAATTTCTTACCTTTGATCAATTGAAAGTATTCCTAAAAAGTAAAAAAATGTTAGATTGTAAAAAAATAATGAAAAAAGAATAAAGAAAATATTAATATAATAATAAAATAAAATAAATGAAAAAAAGTAATGAATAAAAAATAAAAGTAAAAGTAAAAGAAATAAAAAAAACTAAAAAAAACTAAAAAAATGAATAAAAATAGTTAAATTAAAAAACATGAAATAAAAAGAAAAACTAAAAAAGATTATCTAATTAGAAAGAAAGAATAAAAATAACAAAATAATAATAATATTTAAAAAATTTAAAAATAAAAATAAAAAAATGAAATAAAAGGAGGAAAAAAAGCCACGAAATTCATACAAAAATCATAATTAACTCAAATTCAACCTAAACTACTATACATATTAAAATAATTAAATCGAACAACCCCTAAACCACTACACCTATTAAAATAATCAAACCACTACACATATTAAAATAATCAACCCACTACACCTATTAAAATAATCAAACCACTACACCTATTAAAATAATCATACCACTACCTATTAAAATAATTAAATCAAACCCCCAAAAAAAAAAAAAAAAAAAAAATAAAAACAATATATATATAACATAAATAAAAAAATGTAAAGGATCAAAAAATAATTAAACCAACTGCCTAAACAGTAACTAAAATATAATATAAATAAATATTATGAATAAAATAAAAACATGAACAAACATACGTAACATTTAAGAACATGATTAAAATATAAAGACGAAAACATAAGAACTCGAAATCAAATATAATCAAACTTAATTACTTGACTGAAATAAAATATTACAACACAAGAGGGACTTGGAGTGTAATTAACCCATGCATGAAACTGCATGCCAGGTCCCCCCAGACGTGACCATTTCACACACAATATAAATGGCCAAAATTAGGCCAAAAGCAAAACATTTTCTCATTTGTTCCCCTTTCCAGCCGAGAGGAGAGAGGGAGTGAGAGAGTTCCAGCGAACTCTAAGGCCACGTCGAGCCTCTATCGTGCCAACCGCCACTAACCGGCGCCGCCGCCGTATGCTGGCGTCGGAGAAATGGGAGAAAGGTACCACCCGAGTGCCTCGCCGCCCTGGTCACAAATCTAGGATTAGTTTCCCTTGGAACGGGCTCAAAAGTCGTAGATCTACGGAGATACCCTTTGGTTTCTTCGACTCCGACAACACTCGAGGCTCACAAAGTTTGTCAGGAGGTAAGCCCCATCTTTCTTTCCTCTATTTTTCTTTTCGAATATGTTTTTCAGTCCCCCATTTACCTCGTCGATTTTTTTTTTTTGTTTTTTCTCCCCCTCTTTTCTTTGATTTTTCGTGTATTTGTAGTTCTAGGAACCTATTTTTAGTTCCGTTTTTCTAGCGTCTTGCTTGGACTAAAAGTGCTCAGTTTGTTGCTTGTTGGCGAGGATTCTAGTGATGTGGAGGGAGGCGTGAGGCATGAGGACTCTCCAAGAGTCCTCAATTCGACTAATTGCTCTCTGCGTGCTTGGTGGCGCAGCTCCAAAGGAAATGAAGGACTAGGGTTTCGTAACCCTAGTTGGCTCGGGTCACCACTCGGGCTGGTTCGGGTCGTTGAGTTGAGGCCGGTTCGGGTGCTCCAAGTGTTCTGCTTGGGTTTGGGCTGTTGTGTAATGGGTTGTGGGTGTATTTTACTGTTAGGCTTGTAAACAAATAAAACCATAGAATAAATATAACATATATACATATATATATTATACCATAATAATAAAAATAATAAAATAAATATATATATATAGGGCCGGTCGAAAATTAGTGTCCACAAAGTTAAAATATATTATTGCTTTAAAATAAAATATATTTTTAAGTACATTGTTTGAATAAAATATATTATTTGAATATAAATTAATAACAAAATATATTTTTAAATTAATAAAATAATAAAATATACTTTTAATGTTAAGATAAAATAAAATATATTTTTAAGTTAAAATAAAAATAAAATATATCTAATAAGTTTAAATTTAAACAATAAGTATACAAGTTATATATAAATAAATTTATTCATCCAATTATAGACTGACACATGTTATAATCTAATTAGATAATTAAATTTATTGTATTTAATTAAAATTAGGATTGAATTATCATTTTGTGCAAGTAACATGGACCAAATATGTAATTATTCTGAAATATTTAACGGACATGTCATTATCTCTGTTAAACTTTAACGAAATATGACTTGATTAAACCATTTAAATAGTTGGGTGGTTTGTTTGATCAAATTGAAACATCAGTGGTCAAAATGATTTTTGATCATAGTTGAGTGGTCACTTGTGTTATTTACCCAAATAAAAAAAATTGTGCATACCCATTATTTTTAAGGAAAAAATATAAAAATTTCGGACTTCATTCTTTTATTTCTGAATCTACCACTGATGTATTGTTAGTAATTAAGAAAAATATAAACATATAGGATCTTATAATCCCCTAAACTAATAAAACAAATGTTATGGTTTGGATTGGATTGGATTCTCACAAATATCAAGTTATAGAACTAAACAAAAAAAAGTAAAAGTATAAATAAAAACGTTATTCGTTTGGCCTAACCTTTAGATATAAAGTTCAATACTAAAGGTAAAATGGACCAGATATATTCTTTATATTATTTAACTTTATATATAAAAATACATGAAAATTAATGATCTATAATGTTATGTTTTGAGAAAAAAAAATTTTGTATAAACATTGTTAATAAATTCAAAGAGTTGAAATATTCGGTAAAAGAATAATAAAATAACTCTTTCATGTAATATAAAATTTCTATTATATTTTTTTTAAATTAATCAAATAATAATTCATTACAATATCAAAAAATATATTTAAGCATATAAATACTTGTAAAAAAATTTGTTTTCGAGTATTTTTTGATATAAAATCATTGATGATTGTGTCAACATCAATGATTTCTAATATATTTTTCTCAAAACATAACATTTGAAAATAAAAGAACGATGTTATCAAGAATTTGGAAATATATAAAAATCAAAAGAAATAATTTGACAACATGATCTACCTAAAATTTTAAAAATAATATTTAATAGGCTTAATATCAAAATAAGTGCACAAACTATAGCGTTTTTCCGGAATAGATGTCTAAACTATTTTTTAACTCATCCAAATGCCTAAAGTTACAAATATTACTTATTTAGTTGTTCGAATCGTAACGGCCATTATAAAATTCTGTTAGATGACACATGTCACAATCTTAGAATTTAAAAAAAAATCTTAAAAAATAAAATATTATTAAAAAAAAACCCAAAATCTCCCCTGCTCCTTGCTTCCATGGCCGAACGGTCAGCCAAAAAAAACTTCAAACTTTAAAATTCCTAAATCTAATCACTGTTGTTGTCTCGCCGACGACGACTAATCACCCACGATGGCGACGGAACGCACTACCGATCAATCCTTTTCATTGTGTTTTAATGTCATGAAATCATAGATCTCAGAAATCCCTCTCCCCCATTGGTAATCACCTAGAACCCCCTCCCTGCAGAACCCATTACCTATCATTTTGGGTTTGTTTATTTACTGTATTTCCATTTTTACTTTAGTTGGATTGAATATGAAATGATAAATACGGAAAGGGATCATAGCAAAAACGATAGACTTGGGTGGATGTGGAATCAACAGTTTGTCCATTTCGTTGGAGGTTTTGATAACCATTGCACTGCAATTGTTGAAGTAGAAAACCTTGGGTCCACCTTTGAAGCTGTTATCCAAATAAGGGAAAATATCTTCAAGAATCTTACACAAAGTTGTTTTCTTCTATTAATTACATGGTTTTCAGAACCGGACCGGTTAGTGAACGGTCATGTTATCGGTTCATTGATTCAACCGGTTGAATCGGTCCGATCAGTCGGAAGAATCGACGACGTTATAATTATTTAAAAAATTAAATAAAAATACTAAAAATATTTAATAAAAAATAATTTTTATATCACAAGTCATAACATATATAAGTTAAAAATCATAAAATCAAGTGAAACAAAATGATTCAAATTAACTACAACATAATATTTAAGGTAAAACATATTAAATAATAAATATAATTATATAACTATAATTAAAAAATAAATTTGGGGTTAAAAAATCATAACAAAAAGATATTGTTTGGTTTAATTTTTTTTAAAAACAATCTCACATGGCTAAGAAACATTGAAGAGCATCCCAAAAGTTTAAAGAGAAAATATGAGAACAAAATAATCTCACATTGCTAAGAAACATATAAGCGCATCACAACTAACTTCTATAAATAATAGAGGTAATTTGGCATTCAAAATCATGGAGCCTTTTGATGAGCATTGAGTGAACTATTCTTTCACTTCAATCAAGCTCGAATTTTAGGCTTCAATCGAGCTTCTAATTTTTTTTGAGTTCAAGCCTTTTTGAGTTCAAGTTTCAATATTATATTTCGAGTTTGAGTTGAACTTGATAATTTTTAGCTTGTGAGTTTGAGTTGAGTAGCTTACTTTTAAAGTTTTCAAGCTCGAGTCGAGCTCGGTAATACTTGAGTTCGACTTGGCTCGTTTAACAAACGACGTTGTTTGGTTTAATATTTAAAAAAAAAACAAAAATCCCAGTTTTTTCCGGTTTTCACCCGGTCCGATTCGAACGGTTCAACGGTTCTGACCGGTTCACTAATAGCGGTTCAACCGTTTTAGATTAAACCGTACTAAGCAACGATTTACGGTTGAACCGGTTGAATCGGCCGGTCCAATTCGATTTTTAAAACAGAGGTTAATTATATCATAAAAGTTTCAGCGAGACATAAATACCCCTCCTTTCTTCTAGATTCTCCAACAACATAGTCCAGCAAGCGACTAGGGAAGTTTTGCCAAACAAAGTTTTTCAGAAAAAATTCTGGGAAAATTTGCACATTTAAGAATGAACCTGAAAGATAGAACAACGTGATTATTTGAGTGACCCGACGGCAAAGACTATATCGATCGAGTTGTTACAGGTCATTGGGTAGTCGTTAATGTATGGGTGGTCAGAGATGACCGGCAATTGGAGCAAATAAAAACAGAATAATAGATTTTGAGGTTTTTTTTATATTTTTGAAAAGTTGGAGTTTTTCAAAAAAAAAATTAATTTTTTTTAAAAAAATTTAAAATTATTATATTATGAAACGTGTCACTTAACAGAAAAATTAACCTTGTTGACAACCCGACACCTAAATGGGTAACGTTTATAACGTTAGGCACATGAGTCAAAGAGTAGTTTAGGCACCAATTTGAAAAAAGTGATGTAGTTTAGGCATTTATTTTAGTATTATGCTTATTCAATATAATTCAGGCAGTACAATTTATGATAAATAATTGTGACTTCGTGTTTATAAGAAATATGAGAACTTAAAACGCGATAGTAATAATTTTGAGAGGAATTATGAAATGTGAAAGATAAAATAAACATGCTAATTATACTTAATTTTCCCTTCCATTGAGTTTTGAAGAGAAAAAAAATAATGTTATAATAAAATTTTCCATTGATATGTGTCGGAACCGTCTCTCAGTTGGACCCAGAATTGATTTTCGACTTAGAAAAATAGATTATGAGTCGCCACCGACTATTTTAAAACGAATTTTGGTAGGTTGAACATCATCTTACCTGATATGCGTTTTACCGGAAATGTATCGGGTTCGGGAGTCGGTTACGGTCAAGGAAGGATTAGCACCCTTGAACCGCCCTTTCGGTACCAATTAATTTTTCGATTGTCTTTAATTACAAAAATCAAAAATTAAAATTAAAATTTAAAAATTCGATCATAATTATTTACATTTTATTTGGTTAAAATTTCCCTAAAAAATTAAAAATATTAGAAATAATAATAATAATAGTAATAATAAACATTAAATAGTGAAAAAGGAATGATCAAAATTATGCAATCCCACTAAGTTTTCCACTATAGCCAAGAACAGTGACGCAGAAGTAATTTCCATAAATTGAAGTAGAAGGGTAAATGCATAAAAACAACTTTTTTCTATAGCATGTGCTATGCATTAATTTCATAAATAAGTCAATAATGGGCTATTTTTCCGATATATCATCAGTGACCGGTAATATTACCGATCTAATACCGGTCAGACTATATTTCTCAATCTAACACCCTTAGCAGTAAAGCGCGCCCCCTGCATCGCGCTATACGATGATTTGGCGCCACGTGGGGTATAACGCGCCCCCTGCACCGCGCTATACGGTGAGCTGGCGCCACGTGGGTATAGCGCGGCCCCTGAAACGCGCTATACGCCACGTAGGGGTATATGGGGTATAGCGTGGATCAGGTACCGCGCTATACCTTTACTCCTAATAAGTTTATTTAGGAGCGTGATCGTCCAAAATCCAATCGAATTCATTACGATATGGATATTAGAGAAAGATCTAGACAAGACAGAAGATGTGGGCATTGTAGAAACCCAGGACACACTAGAAAAACATGTCCACTTCACTTCTATTGTCATCAAGTAACAATTGATGAGGAAATGATGTATTTTATTATCAAATAATAATTCTTCTACTTTAATTTGCATTTACTTCAAGTTATTGTCATTTGATAATCACCGATGAAGATTAAAAAAACAAACACAATCATTAAATTTTAACAAACTAATAACAATAAGTATTAAATGGTAAATGATAACCAAATTACAATAACTGATATTAAATGGTAATAAAAAAACAACTGAAATACATTAAAAAACAAAATAAAGTAAGTATTAAATGAGAAATAATAAAAAAATTACAATTTAACAAAATAAAGTAAATACAAATATAATAAAAAACAAAATCTATCGATGCCTGCGACGCGAATGTGTTCCGCAGGGCGGTGGCTGTCGGTCTCGAGGAGGATTTATTCGTATCACTGGTTCTGACTCCTCGCTGTCATCATCATCACCATCGTCATCGTCGTCGTCGTCGTCGTCTTGCGCAGGTACATGAGGAGCTGATGACGATGAAGCACCTCCGTAGAATAAGGACCCTGGAGGTGTATGACTTACTATCACACCGGCCTGCGAAAACTGGGAAAAGTCATAAAACCCAGACATCGCTGAGTGTGAAAACTGTACAGGAGGCGGTGTATCTGCTGCGGCCATGGGTGATGAGGCTGAACCAGCCAAATATCCAGCATATGAACCCCAAGTCGGGTCTATAAACATAGACCCATAATAGCCTCCAGGAGGGGTCATCTGTGACGGTGGCGGGGTCATAAAACCGGGTGAAGGCGGCGGCGGCATCTGGTAATGGAAAGGCGATGGCGGCATCATATATGGCTGCGGCATCATATATGGCTGCGGTGGCTGCTGGGAAGGTCCTGCTGGTACAGCTGAGGATGAACCGGAAGCACCTGCTCTCCGTCCACGAGTCGGGGGACGATGGTGCTGTGTCGGTGAACGTCTTTGTCGTCGTCGTGGAAAGGTTTGCCCTCGTGCATCCTCGGGAAGTAGAAATGGTTTCCCGTTACTATTGAACCACTCATAATAATCCTCAGCATACATCAAGAAGTCAATAAAAATGGGCTCTCTACGTGGAAGGCGACGATGTCGATCCTCCCACAACACGACCCATCATGATGCCTCACCAGCCAATCTGTATCTGTCTTGCCGCGTCTATCTAAGCTATGCAACTCATCCATATTGCGAGGTGCTTCCGGAATTGGTTGAAAACAACCAAACTGCCGGAGCACGCGATCAGTGGAGTGTCACTCGACGGTCGTATAACAGATCAGAGGGACCATCGCCATCCAAACATCTAATGGACTCCTCAACTCAGGTGGGATCACCGCCCTCACATCATCAGTAGAATATGGAACCCATTCAAACTAAAACAAATAATATATAATTTTTATCAAAATAATAATCTAATTATATAACTATAATCTAAAATCGATTTTTAAACATTAAAATTCATACCTGTGTGCCAGCCTTTGATCGATTAGCACCCTATCTTTTCTAAATCATCAGGTAGCTCATGATGACTTTTCCTATCAGTAGACCACCTATTCAAGGAAAAAAATTTGTTATACGCTGTATAAAATTATTAATATACAAAATCAGTTTTATAATTACCTCAGAAGTAGTGGAAATACGAATGGGTTCTTCATAACGGGACATAAAAAGGACAATCGATACCATGCCCAAGACTGCAGCAGTAGGAGACATCCGCCGATAGCATTACGCATGTAGTCAGTGGCTCCACACATCTCCCTGTACAGCAAAGCCAAAACTGCCGAGCCCCAACTGAATGATCCGGCGAGGCGAAAGTCGCTAAGATGTCGCAACCACATGCAGTGAACTAGGTTGCGCAATTTGTCCGGCATCAGCAACCCTCCTATCAGCTGCAGTATGCATGCTCGTGCATACATCTTAACCTCATCCTCAGAGGCGTCTGCGCTCAACTCCCGAAAATTGGCATCTAACCAATTTAACGGTATCCTACCTCCGACACCACCAGTTGAACCGACGTCCTCCCGTGACCCGTCCCCAATTATCAGACCCCTGAAATCGGCCATCGTTCGTCGCGAAAGGCGTGAAGATCTTTCTTTTGCTCCATCGTTGAATCTCCGTCTCCGACCATCGATGGTTGTCACTGCTCAGCCCAAATAAAGCGCCTCATCAACCCGACCAAAACCCCCATGACCGATCGTTGTTAGCCATCACCATTAGTCATGGGGAGCTGTTCGAAGTTCGTTGGAAACCTAGGTCACACGTTGGTTTTCATGAATTTCGACCGTTCAAGGTGGTTCGCCTCACCGCTAGCACCATTTAACTCTCCACCTACTTGAGCTCAAAACCCAACCAGTGGGTCAGGTTGTAGCCGTCATTTTTCTCCTTCACCGACGTGGGTAAACTTCTAAGATATTTCCATTCATTTTTGTGGTTTCTAGTTGAAATGTGGAATGTTGTAGGTTGTAATTAGTGTTTGGATGCTCTCGAAGTACTTGGCAGTCGACCCCGTCGCCGTCGCTACACGTGGGGGTCGTCCTCCAACCATGACCCCTTCTAGAAACGGTCTAGGTGGACCGAATTGGCCCAACCTGCTCTGAACTGGGTCTATTTGACCTGACCTGAGTCAACCCAATCGGTCTGACCCGTTGACTTTGACTTTGACCAGTTTGACCATTGACTTTAACCAAAAAGTCAATTTTTTTGAAAAGTCATATTTTATGTTTTTCGACGTCCTAAGTATGAAAACGAAGTCTGTTTTGCCAAATTTGAACTCGAAATCCTTGGAATTGACCTGTTAAACTCGAATATACATATGTAAATTAAGTAATTTATTTAAGAGATTAATTTAAGTGCATTTAATTTTATTTAGGGTCAAGGACTAATTTATGTTATCGTATATTTAAGGTATATGCGATTCTCCTGATCGTTCGTCTGCTCGCTTGGTTCCTCCTGCTCTGCTCGACCGCGAGAGCCCGTGATTACTCGTATAGTTCTATAACCCTATTAAATACTCAGTTTAGTGTACTGCTCTGATAATAATTTTGTTCTGACATGACTTAGGTTCTCGTATAGTCGAAGAGTGTAGTGAAGCTGGTGCTCGAAAGATTTACTGGATTGATTCTTTTTGCAAGGTGTGTTCCTTGTGTTCTATATACATATATATGCTTTAAATACTTGTTGGAAATATCATGTGCACATGATTGTTTTACCTGATTTGTAATATCGCTAGCTCATCTAATTTAATGTCGCATAATTTATATGTTTCAAGCCTGATTTCTGATTTACTAAAGTTTCAAGTCTAGTTGGTTGATTCATGTTCTCTGATTAATGTTTTTACTGAATCGATATTTGTTTGAACTCTGTTTTCCTTGCTACTATTATTTACTGTTTGAAAACTATTCTCTACGGGGTACTCTGGGATCTAGTATGAAGTCTCTGCAGGTTTAGCTTCGATCAAACTAGTAATCCTTATATAGGTTCAACACCGATCAAGCTGATAATTCCTTATGGACCTAAGGCGACCCTTGGGTGGACTCTTGGGCCTAGTGATAAGACCTTATGGACCATAACGTACTTTTTAGGGTGGCTCATTTGCTATGTGCATTGGGTAAGTCCTTATGGGTCTGAGGGCACACCCCTCAGGTGGGCACCTACGCTTCGGCTAGGGTAAGACCTTATGGACCGAAGGTGCTCCCTTAGGTTGGAACCTACGTCCTCTGGGCCTAGGGTAAGTCCTTATGGATGCAGTTATGGGCTACATATGGTGTACGGTTGAAGGGTGATTATGTATTTTCAAACTAAAAACTCTACCGATGTTTCATGACTTTAATAATGATTTGATTTTTGAAACTTAACTATATGTTTTATTTTTGCATTGTTGGAACACACTGAGCACCCTAGCTCAGTCCCCCAAACTTTCCCCTTTCACATACTTTTTTATAGGCGACCCAGACTTGACACTTGGAGGATCGACGCATTCATACAATATTATTTTGTTGTAATGTTTTTATCTTCCGATTTGCCATTATATTGGGTGACATGTGCCTATTTATTTTGAAATACTTGCCGTGCAATATATATATTGCTTTTGCAACTGATGTTAGAATTTCATCGATACTGATTGGTGAAAGATTTTTGTTTTATTCAGATATATATAGTTTTATAAATATATATTACTCGAATTAGAACTTATTATTAATAACTATGTTCTTAAAAGGTGTTATTCATAATATGGATTTAAATTATTGTAAAATGTTTGGGAAAATTTTATCGTAATCTGCTAGAACTGGTCATAATGCATAGATCGAGTCTAGAGGGTTACATTTAGTTGGTATCAGAGCTTTTGGTTTTTAGACCTCAGACTGTGGATGAATCCTAAATAAAAATACAATTTTAAAATGTTTTACAAAATAAGTCACAAAGGCCATGTCACCAAGTTTTTACGAGTTTAGATGTGTGCGAGACTTCAAGTACAATCTAATCCTAGGTATTATCTTTCTCTAGTGAACTCGGGTTTTTCCTAGAGGAGTACTAGGGGTGGTCGTCGACCTAGCTGTGGGTGAGGTCGATCGACTAGATTTGTGGATCTGATAGACGAGATGCATATAGATTCCCCATCTCCGATAGATAATTCTACCCCTGCGTCCCCGATGGATCTTCCCCTGTCCCTGGTATAGGTTTGACTACTCTAGTTAAATGAGCGACCGATTTTGAGTCTAAGTCTGCGAGGGTACTATTAGATGAAAATCTCGGTAGGCAATTCCTTCAGTTGATTCAGGGAGCGATTCAAGTTAATGGCATTACACCCGAAGTTCCTATATGACTCTGATTGCTAATGGAGTCAAGGCTTGTAGAGGCCCTCCTGGTGGAGCTTCAACTGAGGCTGAAGATTGGCTTTGTGATACCAAGCGACGTAGAATCAGCTAGGTTTAGATCCGCAACGGCGTTATTTGGGAGTCGTCTATATGTTGGACGGGAATGCCCACATCTGGTGGAGTCTGTAGTGTAATATCCCAAAATCAGGGTCAGTGACTAAAATGGAATTTTTGAAACTTTGAGGTATGATTTCAAAAGATTGTAAAGTTTAGGGACTTATTTGGAAATATTTTTATGAGGGTTGTTGGTAATTATTAAATGAAATAAAGGGTAAAATGGTTATTTGACCAGAAAATTTTTATCTTTCTTTTGGGGCTATAAAACACGTGAGAATTAAGATGTAAGAAAGAAAGAAAAAGAAGAGTCTGGAGAGGGTGGAGCTATCTTCTTCTCTTCCAGTGTCTTCATGTATAAGGTGAGTTAGATTCAATTTGCTTGTTTATTCAATTTTATGGTTTCTTTTGATTATTGAGTAATGAGAAAGAGTAAGGGAAGATTTAAAGTGACTTAAAACTCCAAAATGAACAAGTTATGAGAGATTAAGTAAAAGGAATTTTTAAGTGAATTATGGAAATAAAGGAGTTAATAGATTTTGAAGTTGAATTTGACTTGTCAATGGGTGAATTAAGAAATATGAAGTGTTACAAGTGGAATTTGAACATGTTGCAAAGTTGGTGTAATTCTTGAATTACATATTAAGGATAGAATTTTGAAGTTAAAGATGTATTGAATGAGTATAAATGGGCTTAAGTATGTGTATTTGAGTTTTGTATTGAAAGGGGATAAAAGACGAAGAGTTGAAGTTGAAAAGAATGAACTTTCGTGCTTAAAATTGATTTATGGGCAAGGGTGTATCGGTACCATTCAACAGGTGCCGATACACTAAGACAAATTTTGAAGAACATCTTCATGGTGTATCGATACATTAAGGAGTGTATCGATACCCCCTTGAAATGAAAAGTTTCGAATGTAATTTGTGTAATGATACATAGGTAGTGTACCGATACACCAGTGAAGGGATGTACCGATACCCTATAGTGTGTACCGATACACTTATGAAGGAAAATGGAAATAGATCTTTCTTTTACTTTAAGAAATGAAAGATTAGAGTATGCCAAGTGGAATGCTGATATGTATATTATATATGTGATTGTGTAGATATCAATAGAGAGCAATGTCTGGACAAGGTGTTAAGTATTAGTCATTAAGAAGGGATATGGATTTGGTATTGACAAGTGAGGCCAGGTGAGTGCATACAAATTAGTTTATGATGTTTAATGGAAATAAGACTTGTGACAAGTCTATTTCCTATATTAGAATGTATGAATTCATAATTATATGCATGTGTTTGATTTGAGTATATGTGATATATATATATATATATATTGTATATGTTACATGATTTGTGTGAATACATGTAGTGTGATAAGCCATGTGAACTAATATGAATGATCTACATGATTCAATGAGAATATGAAATAAGTTATATGATAGGGACGTAAGGAATGATATGAATATGTGGTCTAAGCTACAAGTTAAAGAAATTATATGATATATGTGAACATAAAATAACCAAGTGTAAGCTATGTGATATTGTATAAGTGATTACATGAGAAAGGTTATGAACTTTATGAGGTATGAACTATGTGATCATATGAAAAAGTGTCAGTGAGATTATATGAATAAGTGATATGTATATGTGAATATGGGAAGTGATAAGTATAAAAGTAATGCCCATGTTATGTGTAATGAGAGCTAGAGGTATAGTTGGCATGCCAGGAGTTGAGGGTTCATAGGTCAGGACATACAGAAGTCTTTCCGGACATACAGAGGTCCTTCAGGATATACATAGGTCCTTCGGGACAAATTTCACATGCCACTCAGTGGGACTTATACTACCTGTGGTGACAACATAGTGCACAATCTCAATGTACTCGTATATCTATAGTTCTCACATGTGTATATGGGCTAATAAAGATATAATATAAGTAAACTTGATATTATTGTTATATTTGGTGGAGCACTTGAATATGAGTATGTTGGTTGCCTGTGTTTCATAGGTTATTTTATCTATGTGAAAATATGTTTGTGTGATATATTTGAATATAAGAGAAAAAAATGATCTTATATGATATGTTACAAGTAATTACATGAGAAATGTTGTGAACTCCATAAGTATAGGTATATGTAATGAGATGGTGAACTATAGGATTATATGAATAGTATAATTATGATTATACTACGAGAATATACTTTGGGAGAGAAATAATATAATGGAATTATATTAGAATAGAGATAAAATAAATAGTATATCCAATAAGAAACATGTATAGAAATAAGAATAAGAATAAGAATATATGAGATAATTTGTATAGGAAAGGCTATATGTTCAATGAAATTGTGATTTAAAACCTGTTAAATTCTTAGTGGATATGAAATATATTACAAGGATCTAGGAAAGGAAATCATATGAAAATATCATAGGAATTAAATTATGAAAAATGAATAAAATATATGTGTTTATGTGACAAATTTTAGATGGGAAATGAACTAATAGAACATATACAAGAATTTATGGGTTATATGATAAATAAGAACACATGGAAATAAGAGATAAATTAGGTAAATTTGGGATAGAAATTATATGATTAAGAATTTTATAAAAGAAAGGATTTAAATAATAATGGGAAAATGTGATATAAACTGAGAGGGGTAAATATACAGGATTATATGGACATGAAAAAGTATACAAATATATGATGATTGATATGTATGTATAGGTTCATTATGTGGAAGTGTATATGAGGTTGCTTAATATGATAGTAGAAAACATGCCTTCATTGTTAGAAATCATGGTTATCTTATAAGTTTTATATGCCTCACTAAGTCATAGACTTAGCATGTGAATGTTTCACACGTAGGTTCCGGAAATAAAAAAAAAGAAGCTGTGAGGAGCAAGCCAAGTTAGCCACTCCTTTACGAAGTTCAGATAAGAAAAGTATTGGGAAATTTATGTATGTTGCTTTATTAATTCTAGTTGGCATGTACTAAAAGATATGTTTTGAAAAGTCAATGTGACACCTCGAACTCGAATCCGGGTCGGGTACGGGTTGGGGGTGTTACATGTAGTGGGTAGTGTTTCAGCTAATCGTATGATCTGGGACTTCTTCAGGGAGAGTTTTAGGAGCCGTTTCCTCGAAGAGCAATATTTAGCACAAAGAAGACAAAAGTTTCAGAACATGGTTCAGGGAGATATGACAGTTTCCGAGTATAAGATAGAGTCTATGAAGTTGCTGAAGTATGGTTCTAATCTGGTACCTACTGAGAGGGATAGGTGCTGAAAGTTTGCTCAGGACTCAGATATGAATTGCGTCATTAGGTAGTTACTCATCAGGATGAGGTATTCGATGTTGTAGTTGGGAGAGCGAAAGACGCTGAGGAAGTCAAGGATTTTGCTCCTGATAGAGATTGATATAGGAGGCCTTCAGGATAGTATGAGTTTTATACACGCCTTGATAAGATGAATCGTACTGCTACCCATTAGAGGAGTCATACTGGTTCGAGGCTTGCTTTACCTCCACCTCCAGTAATTCGTCGAGGTGATGTTTTAGGTTTCACTATGATACCGAGTTGCGAGCATTATGGAAATCGATACGAGGGGACTGTCATAAAAAGATGAGTACTTATTATCGTTGTGGATCCAATTAGCACTTTTTGAGAAATTGTCCGCATCCAGCCTCTGTCGATAGAACCCTCGCTTAGACTTCTGCATGTTCACAGGCTTATATTTAGACTTCCTCTAGGAGTCACAGTTAGGGTAGGACTTTCGGATTCATTCCTAGGATCAACAGCAGAGCTCGATCGCAGAGTAGAGGACCAGCTGTTTCTGAGACTAATAATCTGCCCTTGTCTACACTAACTGATGTTCTGGTGATCGAGTTTAGCCAGGGACTTCTGCAGGTATATTTATTGTTATTTTTGTTTCTTTCCATGCATGTATTATAACGCCCTTTCTATACTTGAGTTTCGTATCTTGAGAACCTTATATTTTTTATTTAAGGCACCGAGATCACCATTTTTGTTCCAAGTCTAGCGAGATTATTCGTTATTGTCAATAGAGTAATTAACTTTTAGATACCAAGTTTTCATTTTCTATCCGACTCGAATGAATTTCGAGAATGAAAATATTTTAAGGGGAGGAGAGTTGTCACACCCCCAATTTTCAATTTTCAATTTAAAATTTATTAAATTAATTGATTGATTTTATGAACTAAACTGTAAGTTTTTGAAACTTTTGGGTTAGTTTTAAAAATCTAGGAAGTTTAGGGACTTAGCCTTAATTTTCAATTTTTGCGTCGGTAGAGAAAATTTAAAAAAAATGGGAGAATAGTGGTTGAGCTGGTTTAAACCTGTGACCTAAGGGATGGCCACCCATCCCTCTACCATCTAGCCTAGGCCATTATTTATAAATAATTTAATAAAAATATGTTTTATAATTTAGGTTTGGGGTTATAACTCAAAATAAAATATGACAACCTTTTCCCTCATTCGTGAACCAACCCCCCAAAAATATCCCCAATTTTTTTCCTAACCCTAAATGTCAGCCTCCACGATTCACCCCGCTCTAGCCGCCGTTGTAGTGTTCTGACACCAAAAGTTGAACCGGCTTCCTCATGCGACATGTCCCCAACTGTCAAACCCCCAAAATTAATTGTAGTTCGTCACGAAATGGATAAAGACCATTCTTTTTCTCTATCGTTGAATCTATGTCTCCGATCACCAGTGATTGTCACCGCCTGTCCCAAACTATGCGCCTCGCTAGCCCGACCAAAACCCCCATAGCCAGTCGTTGTTAGCCGTCACCGTTAGCCATGGGGAGTCGTTCGAAGTTCACCCGGAAACCTAGTCACTCGTTGATTTTTCATGAATTCTAGCCGTTCAAGGTATTGGTCCGCCTCATCGCCAGCACCATTGAACTCCCCACCTTCGTGCTCAAAATCTAACTGGTGGGTCAGGTCGTAGCCGTCATTTTCCTCTATTACCGATGTGGGTAAGCTTTTTAGATATTCTTGTTTATTTTTATGGTTTTTGGTTGAAATGTGGAAAGTTGTAGGTTGTAATTGGTGTTTGGATGCTCCCGGAGTACTCGACAATCGCCCCCGTCGCTACCGCGTACGCTTGGGGCTTCTCCTCCAGCCATGACCTCCTCTATAAACGGTCTAGGTGAACCGAACCAGCCCAACCCGATTTTAACCGGGTCTATTTGACCAGACCTAAGTCAACCCAAACCGGTCTAACCCGTTTACTTTGACTTTGAGTTTGACTATTGACTTTGACCGAAAAGTCATAATTTTTGAAAAGTCAAATTTTATGTTTTTTGATTTCTTGAGTCCGAATACGAAGTTCATTTTGCCAAATTTGAACCTGAAAGCCTCCAAATTGACCGGTTAAACTCGAATATGTATATGTATTTTAAATAATTTATTTAAGAGATTAACCTAAGTTGATTTAATTTAATTTAGGGTCAAGGACTAATTTTTTTATCGAATATTTATGGTTTCCACGATTCTCCTGATCATTCATGTGCTTAACCCAGTACCTCCCGATCCGCTAGACCGCGAGAGCCCGTGATTACTTGTATAGTTCTACAACCCTAATAAATACTCAGTTTATTATACTACTCCGATAATAATTTTGTTATGACATGACTTAGGTTCTTGTACAGTCGAAGAGCGTAGTGATGCTCAAACTCGGTAGATCTACCGGACTGATTCCTTGTGTACTATATAGATATATTTTCTTTAAATACCTATTCAAAATATCATGTGCACATGACTGTTTTACCTAATTTGCAATATGGCTAGATGATACGATTTAATGTCGCATAATTTATTTGTTTCAAGCCTGGTTCTTATTTACTAAAGTTTTAAGCTTGCTTGTCTGATTCATGTTCTCTAGTTACTATTTTTTTACTGAATTGATATTTGTTTGAACTCTGTTTTTCTTGCTACTGTTAGTTACTTTTTGAAAACTATTCTCTTCGGTACACTCTGGGATCTACTATGAACTCTCTGCAGGTTCAGCTTCGATCAAACTGGTAATTCCTTATATAGGTTCAACATCTATCAAGCTGGTAATTCCTTATGGACCTAAGGTGACCCTTGGGTTGGCTCTTCGTCCTAGTGGGCCCAATGGTAAGACCTTATGGACCCTAAGGTACTCCTTTAGGGTGGCTCCTCTACTATGTGCATTGTGTAAGTCCTTATAGGCCTGAGGGCACACCCCTCAGGTGGGAACCTACGCTTCGGCTAGGGTAAGACCTTATGGACCCAAGGTGCTCCCTTGGGTTGGCACCTACGTCCTTTGGGCCCAGGGTAAGTTCTTATGGATGCAATTCTAGGGAACTGCATATGGTGTACAGTTGGAGGTGATTCCGTATTTTCAAACTAAAAACTCTACCGACGTTTCATGACTTTAATAATGAACTGATTTTGGAAACTTAACTCTATGTTTTATTTCTGCACTATTGGAACACACTGAGCTCTCTAGCTCACTCCCCCAAACTTTCCCCTTTCAGATACTTTTTGATAGGAGACATGGACCTGGCACTTGGAGGATCGACATATTCGTATAGTATTATTTTGTTGTAATGTTTTTATTTTCTGATTTGCCATTATGTTGGGGCACATGTGCCTATTTATTTTTGAAATACTTGCCTTGCGATATATATTACTTTTGCGACTGATGTTAGAATTTCATCGATACTGATTGGTAAAAGATTTTTGTTTTATTCAGACATTTATAGTTTTATATATATTACTCGTATTAGAACTTATTATTAATAACTATATTTTTAAAAGGTGTTATTCATAATATGGATTTAAATTATTGAAAAATGTTTTGAAAAATTTTATCGTAATCTGTTAGATTTGGTCGTAATGCATAGGTCGGGTCTTGGGGTTACACAAATGGTTAATATAAACAAAACGAAGATCTTCTTCTAGTCGAATACTTCGACATGTCTGAGGGATGATTTGTAATACAGTGGGGTTTCATGAAGTTACAAACTTCGGCAAGTACCTTGGTGTTTCGGTTCGCCTCTCTAATTCAAATAGAGATTTATGCAGGTTTATTTTAGAAAAATTCAGATGAAACTTGACTGTTGGTCAGCCCGTACCATTTCCTTTCCTAGTAGACTCACGCTTTCCAAATCTGTCCTCCTTGCTATACCTTCTTACATTATGTAGACTTGCAAGCTTCCAGCATCCCTTTGCAATGACATTGAAAACTTGGTCCGAAGGTTCATTTGGAGATCAAATCTATTACTTCTCGTATTTACCTTGTTAAATGGGACACCATCTATCAACCTATGATGTGTAGTGGCCTAGGTATTCGAAGAACTAGGTCCCAAAATATATCTTATCTAATGAAGATTTATAATTCTCTGGTTCACTGCTCGGACATCCTTTGGGTTCGACTCCTTAGAGAAAAATATAGAATACTTGAGTTATGTCCAAATTCTATCATTCGGAAGAACTTCGCTTATTTTTACGATCGATTGGAAATGACAATTTTATTAATTTTTGGAAAGAATTTTGGCTTCCACAGTTGGGTCAATTATCCCACTTTGTTGCTCTGTAGCGGCCATTGATGACTTTTTAAATGTAGCCGAGTTAGTTGATGATGATATGGATTAGAATTGGAGTCAATTACGCGAGATGTTGCTGCCTGAAACTATACCCCACTTTCTCAATATCCAACCTCCAAGTCCCTATCTAAATAGCTATTAATGTTACTGGAAAGAAGATCCGAAACATAATTTCTCCATCAAAAGTGCATACATGGCCATCTGTAGCTCTCTATGGAACGACGTTGATCCATACTAGCAATTGATTTGGAAATTATAAGTCTCAGAAGGTATCTGAAGTTTCTTATGGTTAGCGTTTCAGGACAAGGGCTTTAGAAACCATAACCGTAGTACAAGGAGTCTCGGCCAAGATGCGTCATGCCCTAATGTGGTGCAGTCAATGAAACCATGTTACATATTTTACGAAATTGTCGTCTTGCTTTTGTTCTCTGGCAAAAGCTTACAAACTATTGTCCTCATCCCAATTTCTTTGCTTTAACTTTGCATGATTGGTTGCTGCTTAATCTGGGTTGTGACAGCTTATGTGATGCGACAAATGGACCATGGCATATCCTTTTCTCCTTCATTATTTGGCAAATATAGAAATGCCGAAACATTGTCGTCTTATAGGGAATCCTCTTTGATGCTGCAACGATTCTCCAAATCAGCATAATGTGGAGCAAGATTTTTCTATCTACATCTTCAACGGGTCTTTCTTCAACCTTTCCCGACCCTAAGCTTATCCAATGGAAACCACTTGAAGAAGATGTAAGCATGCATGAGCATAAACGCAACAGAAAAGGATTGTTATAATACATCTAACCATTGCCTACATCTTATGTCAAAATCCGAGATTTGATTGCATGACGAGTGTTTAGAATCGTTAATATTTGCTCGATATTTCTTTGATCTTGTGGATTTATTGCTGCTGATTTGGTTGTGTTATGCTTATTTTCGTGCAGGGTCTTACTTTCCAGAATTAGTGATAAAATGGGCACATTAAGAAATTTTTTATTATTTGGTCACGGCTGGAGATATGGGCATGACTCTGGCACAACACGGTCTAACATGGTAGTTTCTAGAAGGTCCAGATAGCCAGTTTCTAGAAGATCTACTCAGCGCGCCTTCTGGAAGATGGACGAGCAGTGTTGCATTAGGAGACTTGTTTAAAGTTTGAATTTAGGAAAAAATAATTATCTATAGGATTATTTTATTTTAATTTCTTTGTTTATCCTTAGGCTTGAAGAGGTTATAAATACCCTCTTGGGGTAAGCCTAAACACACAACTCAGATTACAATCTTCTTATTCTTTATAGTTTTATTAAAGCTTTCTCTTTTATTTTATTTTTCAAGTTTTCATTTTTCTTTTATTTTCAAGCTTTGTTTTTAAATATGCAAAGTATGACTTTTGCCATGCTTAGCTAAATTTTTCATAAGCCGAGAGATGAAGCGATGACTCAATTCCAACGGGAGAATTGAAACAGTCCTTAATATCTTCGGAATATCTCTCTCAATCTCTATGCTTATTTTTCAAAATCAAAACGATTTTCAAAATCAAAGATAGACTTTGGTCTAGATTGTTGTTGTGATTAAATGTGTGGGAGGAAGATTCAGCTTATAGAAAGCACATTCGACTTCCTAGGAACACACTTGGCGAGATAGCTTCGCCAAGAAGGATTTGAGATCGGAATTGACGGTTATAGAAGCAACAATCCGAGTCTGCCGCCACAAACTTAAATGGTAATTGATCTACGACAATTGATGTTGATAGAATCAATTTCGAAGCCGGAATCAAAGATTGCCTTGGGTATTCGATATACAAAATAGAGTCACGAGGATTGCCCTTGTAGAGAAAGTAACCGACGTGAGTCCCTAAGGGAAAATCTAATTCGATGATATAAAGGAACTTAAGTCAAAGCAAAGCTTGAGGCTATCTTTCTATATCCATTTTACAATCTTTACTCTCCTACTTTTACCTTAATTATCTTTATTTATTTAATATCTTTTTACCATTTAATTTCATTTTACCAAAACCACCATTTACTACTTTCACGCCTGGTATAACCATATCAAATAGAAATTCCGAATTTTCTAAGTCCTTGTGGATTCGACCCTTACTTCTATATACAGCGAATTTCCTTTATTTATTAATCGAGAAGAAGGAATTTTGTTTGATATCAAAACGATAGTTGTCAAATTGGCGCCACTGCCAGGGGCTTCGCAAAAATACAAATTTTTGTTTGCTTTTGATTTATGATCAGGACTAATTCGGGCGCATTAGTGGAGTACGACCCGAAAATCGAAGCCAAAGCTAGGAGACTTCATACACAGACGCTTCGGGAAAGGAGACAACAATCAAATCCAGAACCAATTCTGATGGTCGATCCTACTATCAGAGAGTTAGCCGTGGCACCCACTGAACAAGAGCCTTTGTGCGTTGATTTTCCCCAAGGCGAAACTCCATACCAGTTAAAAATTGGTCTTATTCATCTCCTCCCTACATTCCTCAGATTGCCAAACGAGAATCCATATAAACATCTCACGGAATTTCATATGGTCAGCTCCAGTATGAGACCATAGAGAGTAACCGATGATCAAATCAAACTTAGAGCTTTTCCTTTTTCCTTATCTGATTCGGCTAAGGTGTGATTATTTTATCTACCCCCTAATTCTATTACTACATGGTCTCAAATGACTCGTCTTTTTCTTGACAAGTTATCCCTACAGTGAAAGTCAGTGAACTATGAAGGAGAATACTTGGAATCAAGTAGCTTGAAGGAGAGTCACTTTACGATTACCGGGAGCGGTTTAAAAATGTTAAGTGCTAGTTGCCCACAACACGGGTTAACGGAACAAATACTCCTTCAATACTTTTATGAAGGATTAACTCCCCTGGAAATGAAGATGATCGATGCTGCCAGCGGTGGAGCCTTGGTGAACATGACTCCTACTGAAGCTATGGATTTAATTTCCACAATGGTTGCAAATTCCCAACAATTCCGAACAAATAATGAACCTCCTCGAAGGGTTCATGAGATAAGTTCTTCTTGTTTAGAAAATAAGATAGATAAACACATGACCAAATAGATCGTGCGGAATATGTGCATTACCTAATCATCCAACAGACGATTATCCACTGATCCAAGATGACGCAGCAGCTCAAGTCAATGTAGTCGGGAACTTTCCAGGACCTCCCCAAAGAGCTTACAATCCCTACGACAATACTTACAACCCAGGATGGAGGGATCATCCGAATTTTAGTTATGCTCAAAACTCAAGACCGAATCAAGTTTATCAAGCGAGACCACCTCCACCACTACAACGACCACAGAAGATATCATTAGAGTCAATTATCGAGAGGTTAGAACTTTCCCTAGAAAAATTATAGATTCGTACTGAAGCCCACTTACAAGAAATAGACAAGAAAATGAGCCAACTGGCTCAAACCATAGGCCGCTTGGAGTCACAAGGTAAACTTCCATCTCAAACTGAGGTAAACCCAAGGGAGAATGTTAGCACCATCACTCTTCAGAGTGGTACAGTAGTGGTGCCAACTATTCCATCAGATGAAGCAATCCAAAAAGAGAAGAAGATAGATGATTCAGGACACCAGAAAAGAGTGACGAAGAACAAACAGATCCAATGCCATCTCTCAATGATGTGCCGCCACTTTTTCCATCAAGGTTAGTTAAAAGGGATAAAAAAGATGAGGAAAAGGAAATACTAGACGTATTTCGGAAGGTGGAAATCAATATATGCACAACAAAGAGGATGCTTACCGGGAATGAGAAGGTGAATCTGGGAGAACACATCTCGACCGTATTTCAACAAAAGTTACCATCGAAACTGAAAGACTAAGGTATGTTCACTATACCCTGTAAAATTGGTAAAGTTGGGATAAAAAGAGCCTTGTGTGATATTGGTGATTCTATTAATGTAACGCCTCTCTTTGTTTACAATATGATTACTAATGCACCCTTGAAGGATACAAAAATATCAATTTAGCTTGCCGACAGATCTGTCTTTGTCCGCGAATTGTGAGTACTAAATATGGGTGTAGAAATATGTACAAGTATACACAATCGAATAAGTAATACAGTGATGAGTGAGTATCGTATCCACAGGGATTGGAGAGATCTTGAGTAAAGTTTATGCACTATTCTAAAGTAACTAAGTATAACCAATGATATTCACAAATGAGGATGTTGTGGCAAAATGGATGGAGATGTCGTGACAAATTAAATTGTGTTTAGTGCAAACAAATGGAAATGCAAAGGCAATATAAAATGTAAATACTAGATTTGATTATCAGGACTTTAGACTTCCTCACACTACAAGCTACTATGGGAATGAGTGATAGGAGTTACTTAGGAAATTTAAGTCTACTTCTCAGAATGGTCTTACTTTTATGCCTTCTCTTCCCGACAGAGTTTACTAAGGGTACCCTATGCTATCTCTAGTAAGGGACTCGACAGATTGAAGATGCCTTGGCAAAATCGATTGGCGTTAGCTACTGCAGGGATCCTATTGGTCCAGATAACAGGATGTCTCGATAATACCTTTTTGCAGTAGCATTAACATCTAACCTATCGCTCATACACAACTCGTTTTAGTTGAATAAAATCCTAGCCTTATCTCTAAGGTGGATTAGGCCTAGTTACTATCTAGAACCCCTTGCTTATGTGGTTCCTCCCTAGTTACTCTCGAACATTAAGGATGTGCTACCTAGACATTCTCTCAAACACTAAGTAATCTCCTAAGGAACGACTACTCTCGTAGCTCCTACAACCTTAAGGCACTAAACTTCATAAACAAAACATAATATAACATAGAAAAATAACCATTCATTAAATCAAAACTTAAATATCCAAAATAAACTTCCACCAAATAGGATTAGTTCATGGTGGGGGTTTGAAATAAGCAAGCACAAAGCAAGTTAATCCATTCCTTACAACCCAAACGATAAAATATGAAAGCAAAAAGCAAAGGGAATGAGGAAAAGCCTTCGACGTGCACTGTCAGAGCTTCCCTCGGCCACCACGAACTGTCCCAGCGATTTAGCTCCTCTCAAAGCCTAGTTCGCCACTCCTTCTAGATTGTCAATGGAGGAATGCCACAGTAAAAATGATTGACGGAAAAAAAGGAGATATTTTTCTCTGAATTTTTAGGCTCTTGGCGGTTGTGTAAAAGTCTTCAAGCCTCTTTAAAAAGTCAGGCTTCATCTTCTATTTATAGGGGAGAATAAACCTAGGATTTTTTGTTAAAATTACATTAGTACCCTAAAGTTCATTCCTTTTATATGAGAGTCAGTGAAAAGATGGTAACTGACCCCTCCTTTATTGCTGATTGCAGAAATCACGTTTTATGCCATGAAAGTTGGCTCTTACTAAAAATATTTTCTTTGACTTTTTATGCCCAGAAATGCCGACCGAGTTGTCGCAGCAATCACATTTTTATCAATAGTCTCATCATGTCATGGCAATTCCATTTTTCTTATCATTGCTCCCAAATCCTGCACAACATCAAACAAAACACCTTCCCTATAAAGCAACACTGATTATAAAATAAAATGTCGCAACAAACAGAATTTCACCACATGCAACTATATGCTCCTAAATACATCTATGTGATCCTATATGAGCTCTTAGACAGTCAATAACTTAAGTGAAAAGGTCCCAAATATGACCTTTTTACGGAGTTATCACACCCCAAACTTAAGCTATTTCTTGTCCTCAAGCAATGGATAGTATTAAGCAAAATAAAAATATCATGGTAAGTTCAGAAGCAGAATAGTTATATGGGATAAAATTTCATCCCTCAGCAAACGTAGCTTTAACATGCTAGACTAGTTTGAGAAATCAAGTATTGTCCCCTAGGGCAAGATTCTTTGTGTGGGTGTGTGCGTGTTTGTATCTAGTCCATACTTAAGAAACCTAAAAATTTCTACGCAAGTTTTCTTGTTTTGCCACGACATTTACAATTTTTACTCCCGCATTGTTTTCTTTTCCTTTTTCCTTTTTTTTCTTTTTTTAACACTGTTACGAGGGGAGTCAACCCATCAGACCTACCATCTCATACTCTAGGTGAAAGGGAGCATACCTTCCACCCCCAGCTAGTCAAGTAGAGTCATCCCGTGACTACTTTCATTCACTCATATACCATAGCTTCCATTTATTTATTTGTAATTTCTAGGAAATGCTATGTATAGCGGAGTGTCCCTCTACAGATATGCCAAAGCATTTATTCACAACTTCATTTTTTCTTTTTTTTTTTCTTTTTTTAACAAAGAGGGGTTTTCATCGTTTATGCCAAGACATGCAAGAGTTCTCTTATAAAAAATTTCTAAGTTCCTTAAGCATGAAAAACATACAATCGTGTATTCAAAGATTTCAAAGAAGCAAGTCCTAGAGTTGGTTTGGTTCTATCATCCTCAACAGTTATGTACATTCAATCCTAGCCATTAAGAATTCATCATCATCGGGCATCCTTAATTTATTCCAGAAAACCAATTCAACCACTTACTAATGTCATGGCATATTCATTCTACTAATACTATCATGCAATGATTTAAGAACCCTAACTCCCCCAAACTTGAGAGAAACATTGTCCTCAATGCTAAATAAAAACTAAGGAAAAATCTAAACTACATGCTATGAAATTCAATACAATGCAAGATACCTTGACTTCATGCTTGTGGTGGTGCGGTGGTCGTGCGACGTGTGCACTTTTGTAATTGTGTGGGGCTGGAATGTTCAAAATATGATGCTGGTACGGTTGAAATCTGGATGGACCTTAATCTTGTAAAGAAAAATAAAATATTCAATTAAAAGGAAACTGAATAAAAATAATAACAAAATAAACATTTATTTATGCACAGGAGTAAATCTAAAATGTAACGGCATCTTCAAGATGCTTGGCAAGTCTCGATATCGTGCAAGAGGAGTGTAGATTTGTCGTGTTCGATCGGAGCACCAATATAGACCAAAATGCCCCCACACATATAACAGTTCCACCTTCAAAGTATTTTGCCCTGACATTTTGTGTCTTTCACATCTGAATTGTAGGACCTTTTCAGTAGTCATCTCTTCTTCAAAGTGCTCTTTGCCTGAAGCTGAATGGTAGTAGAGTGAGATCTCTTTTCGCTCCTTTTTGCTGTGGCAACTTGTAATCATTTGGGAAGCAAATTCGTTGAAGAGGTCGAAGTTATCACTTTGACAGTAGTCACCATCGTGTATGACCTTGTTCTTTCCTATGCTATTCAAGTAAGGAAGAAAAACAACACTAACGAGAAAATTGACAATGTTAGCATACCGTAAAATTATCACGGAAAATAATAATTTCTCATTATGAAATTTTTCCTTGATCTCTATTCCATTCCTTAATTCTTTTATAATTTCTAGTCTAGATAGATGGGTAGTTACTTGGGGTTTGGGATGAGTAAATTCAATAGAATCCAAAGGTTCAAATTTCATACATGGTCTAGCTATGGGTGAGCTAGACTGACTCATCTCCTTTTGAATATCATCGAGCTCCTCTTCCTTTTCTTGATCAAGCTTCAAGTGATTATCAGTGCATAAACATTTGTTGCGGCAAAATTCTGCAGCTTTCCTTTGGTCATCAACTGCTACTGATGGGGGATTTTCTTTTGTCGTGGTAGAATTTTTCTTATCTTCATTGGTTGTACTCTTCGAACCCTCATCATTGTTTTCCGAAAAATATGAAGCTTTTTGCACCTTCGGATCTTCGTGCATAATCTCATTATCGGGCTCTCTGAGTGTCTCCCCCCAAACTTAGCATCTTTGTCGATTTTAGTGCCACTATTTAAGGTGAATGTACCACAATGTTCTATGTCTTGAGCCTTAGTGACTTCAGTATCACTAGGTAGACTGTCATGTGGCGAGACTGTAATGTCGTGGCAATTTGGCCAACCTGACCCTCCAAGGCCCTTAAAGACGAGCTGTGAGTTTGAAGCAAAGCTTCTTGGCTTTTTATAGAGGTTGCATGGTCGTGCAGTATGGTATTCGTGGTTGATATAAAATCTTGCATTGTAGCCTCCAAAGAACTTGTGTTGGATGAAGATGGCACTCCCTCGTTAGAATTATGCCATGACATATTCGTTTGAAAACCCTGGGAGTCATTGAAGTTCTGCTGACTAGCATTGTTGGTTCCTTGATTTCCCCAAGTGAAGTTTGGACGCTGACACCATCCAAGATTGTTAGAATAGGCATTTTTATTACCTCGATTGTAGTTCTCTACATAGTTTATAGACTCCTGATTAGTCGGACACTCGCTCTCATGGTGATTGCCATGGTATAATAGACATGCTGAGTTGGATGCATTTGTCGAGGCATCTAGCATCATCCTTGACCATGAATAGGGAAATTGGTAATCATGGTTCACAATTTGATCAAGAATTTTAAAAGCCTCTTCAGGTGATTTGTCGAGCAATGTCCCATTTGTTAAGGCATCTAGCATCATCCTCGTGGGTGCATTGACTCCATTGTAGAACATCACCACTTGAGTCCAGTCGTGGAATTCATGATTGGGGCATTTGCGAAGCAAACTTTTGTATCGATCCCAGCATTTCTAAGATTGTTGTTCATATTGGGTTGATTATGCCGTAGCAAAAAAATTTTGCACAAGTCAGTCCAAGACCTTATCGAGTCGGAATGTAATCCATTAAGCCATGCCTTGGCGTGATCTTTCAAAGAATATGGAAATAACTTCAATTTTAGCACATCTTCATGCACACATTGTTGTCGAAAGGAGTCACAGACCTCTAAAAATGCCCGAACATGTTGCCTTGCATCCTCATGAGGAGCACCACTAAATTGTCTAATCAAGTCCAACATGTCGAACATAACATGTTTTAGCTCAAATTGGGTTGCCTGAATCTTGGGAGCTACAATAGCAGGTTTTAGGTCATCCAAGGTGCGAGCTAAGTGATCTATAATAGTGCGTGGTCGAGCAACATTCCCAATAATTGGAATTATTGTGACATTTAGAATGCATGATCCTTCACCTGATTTTGAACAACATGAGCCTCAGGTTCAATATGAAAAATGATTCTTTAGGACTTTTACGGGTCAAGCGACAACGTAACACCTAAGAAAGGTAAACACAAAAACAAGTAACTATGTACAAAGAAAAAAAATAAAACGGTGCACAAACCTAAACTCAACATCTTCAATTGTCAATCCCCGACAACGGTGCCAAAAACTTGTCCACGAATTGTGAATACAAATATGGGTGCGAAATATGTGCAAGTATACACAATCGAACAAGTAATACAGTGATGAGTGAGTATCGTATCCACAGGGATTGGAGAGATCTTGAGTAAAGTTTATGCATTATTCTAAAGTAACTAAGTATAGCTAATGATATTCACAAATGAGAATGCTGTGGCAAAATGGATGGAGATTTCGTGACAAATTAAATTTTGTTTAGTGCAAACAAATGGAAATGCAAAGGTAATATAAAATGTAAATACTGGATTTGATTATCAGGACTTTAGACTTCCTCACACGACAAGCTACTATGGGAATGAGTGATAGGAGTTACTTTGGAAATTTAAGTCTACTTCTCAGAATGGTCTTACTTATATGCCTTCTCTGCCCGACAGAGTTTACTAAGGGTTCCCTATGCTATCTCTAGTAAGGGACTCGACAGATTGAAGATTCCTTGGCAAAACTGATTGGCGTTAACTACTGCAGGGATCCTATTGGTCTAGATAACAGATATGTCTCAGCAATACCTTTTTGTGGCAACATTAACATCTAACCTATCGCTCATACACAAATCGTTTTTGTCAAATAAAATCCTAGTCTTATCTCTAAGGTGGATTAGGCCTAGTTACTATCGAGAACCCCTTGCTTATGTGGTTCCTCCCTAGTTACTCTCGAACACTAAGGATGTGTTACCTAGACATTTTCTCGAACACTAAGTAATCTCCTATGGAACGACTACTCTCTAGCTCCTACAACCTTAAGGCACTAAGCTTCATAAATAAAACATAATATAACATAGAAAAATAACCATTCATTAAAGCAAAACTTAAATATCCAAAATAAACTACCACCAAATAGGATTAATTCATGGTGGGGGTTTGAAATAAGCAAGCACAAAGCAAGTTAATACGTTCCTTACAACCCAAATGATAAAATATGAAAGCAAAGAGCAAAAGGAATGAGGAAAAGCCTTTGACGTGCATTGTGGAGCTTCCCTCGGCCACCACGAACTGTCCCAGCGATTTAGCTCCTCTCGAAAGCCTTGTTCGCCACTCCCTGTAGCTTGTCAACGGAGGAATGCCACGGCAAAAACAATTGACGGAAAAAAGAGAGATTTTTTTCTCTAAATTTTTAGGCTCTTGGCGACTGTGTAAAAGTCTCCAAGTCTCTTTAAAAAGTCAGGCTTCATCTTCTATTTATAAGGGAGAATAAACCTAGGGTTTTGTGTTAAAATTACATTAGTAAAGTTCATTCCTTTTATGTGAGAGTCGGTGCAAAGATGGTAACTGACCCCTCCTTTATGGCTGATTGTATAAATCACGTTTTATGCCATGACAGCTGGCTCTTACTAAAAATATTTTCTTTGAATTTTTCTGCCCAGAAATGTCGTCGAGTTGTCGCGGCAATCATATTTTGCTCAGTAGTCTCATCTTGTCATGGCAATTCCCTTTTGCTTATCATTTCTCCCAAATCTTGCACATCATCAAACAAAACACCTTCTCTATAAAGCACTGATTACAAAATAAAATGTCGTGACAAACAAAATTTCACCACATGTAACTATATGCTCCTAAATGCATCTATATGATCCTATATGAGCTCTTAGAAAGTTAATATCTTAAGTGAAAAAGTCCCAAATATGACCTTTTACAGAGTTATCAGTCATTTACCCAGAATGAGTCTTGGAAAATGTGCTAGTTGAGGTAAACAATTTAATATTTCCTGTTGATTTTTATGTAATTGACATAGAGAATGATCGCACAAGCACATCTTCTGATATCCTATTAGGGTGTCCTTTCCTAAGTACTGCACACACGAAGATTGACGTAAGAAGAGGGATTTTAACCATGGAATTTGATGGTGAGGTCGTTAAGTTTGATGTGTATAAGAAAATGAAACACCCAAATAAAGTGGCGAGCATAAATTATGTTGTTATTATTGATCCTTTGGAAAATGAATCTGTAGAAACTAATGTATCTTTTGATCTATGCAGGGAGTTAGA
Organism: Hibiscus syriacus; assembly: GCF_006381635.1. Lineage (NCBI taxonomy): Eukaryota > Viridiplantae > Streptophyta > Magnoliopsida > Malvales > Malvaceae > Hibiscus > Hibiscus syriacus. The sequence goes on along the minus strand of NW_024061878.1, from coordinate 2,704,386 downwards.
AGACCACAATGAGAAAATCAAGTAGTTGGAAAATTTATTTTCTGTTCATTCTGATTTATGTTTGATTCTTGTTAAGGCTAATGTTCTGCCTTCTGTTTTGCGGTCACCTGAGATAGAACTGAAACAAATGCTGAAAAATTTAAAGGGTACCTTTTTGAGAGAAAATACTACTTCACCGATTATTTCGAATAAGCTTTCAAAGCTAAAAAACATCCGAAGAAAAATCTATGAGAATGCCAAGTTCCCCAAGGAGAAAATAAAATAATTATATGATCGTAGAACTTCTCATAAGGAAATTCTTAGTTGAAAAAAAGTATGAAGTGGAAGAAATATTTCTCTTAGAACCTGTAGTCTGACTCAGGTCGTCGAGCTAACGACGTTAAACAAAAGCGCTTCATGGGAGGCAACCCATTGTTTTTAACTCCGTTATATTTTCATTTTTATTTTTATTTCGATTGAGCATGTTTCATTTAATTTTTGTTATTATTTTACAGAAACCAAATGCTTTTCAAACTTAAACAACGAATATTTGTGAAATTATCATTCGAACAGTGTCAAATTTGAACACCGGGAGCATAGTAAGGTTTGGGAGGAGCGCAACAAGTATTAAAAAGAGTGTTTTTAATCTAGACCAAGATGTGGAGGGACTAAGGGAGAAATTATCTCCTTTATTTGAACCAAAGTTGATTTCCCATTAAGAGGGATGATTTCATGTCTGAAACACCCCACCCTTGATATCTTATTTTCAATATTTCCTTGTCTTCTTCCTTTTACTTCAAACTCTCTTTGCTCCCTAAACTTTCAAGAAAAAGGTGAGAACTTTATCACATTTCAGACCGCATTCAATTACTCTAAGGTGATCATCTTAATCTTATCCCTTTAAACTTTCATTCAAGCTCAAATTTACAAGTTTTGGCTTTGGTAACCAAAAATAGGTTTTGTTGAGGGTTTATGGAACCTTTAGTTTCAATTCGTTTCATGAGATTTGAGTTGTAGGGAAACGTTTTTAGTAACATCCTAAGGCTTGAAAGTGAGTTAACAACTCATTTTCATGGTTTTGGTTCAGTGCATTAGAAGGGTGAGAGCGCTAAGGCAAGGGCAAGGAAAAACTAACTCTTGGGTGATTCAAGGCATTTTCAATCACCTAGCTTCAAGGAAATTCGATTCTAACTTGTTTATACCACATGTAGTTCATTAATTGTGCATAAATTGTATGGTTTGTTCATGTGAGTAGATTAGAGTGGTTTCATTGCAAGATTCATGTTTGTGTGTTATATGCATAAAAGATAATACCTTTACACCTCTAAGACACCAAATAAGACTTTAAAAACGTTTATTAGTCTTAAGGGAGTGAATAGGTGTGTTTTGGGTATGATTTTATGCTCAAAACAGAGCACCCATGTTCGTCGGTATCGGTACTAGAAGAACAATACCAATAGTGTTCTTCGTTAAAGGCAAAAACCAAGTAGTTTATAAGGGCAATATCGATACCCCTTCAAGGAGTATTGGTAGTCGGGGTCCATTATCGATACCTAGATGGTCAATATCGATATTGAGGTATTTTTGGAAACATCAAAGTTGATTTTGAGTATCGATACCCAAAGTAGAGTATCAATACTCTCCATAAGGGTATTGATACCGAGATATTTTTTAAACATTGAAGAAAAATTTGGTACCGATACTCAAGATACCCAAGGGTCCAATATCTATTGGCACAATATCGATACCCACATAGATTTTTGGCTAATTTTGGTTAAATTATTTGGGTGTTCGGGCTAAGGTGTTTTTAGTTCGTATATGCCTTAACTATTTAACGCAAGTGAAAACAAACAAGTTAACTCAATTCTCACCTAGAAATCAAGCAAGATAAAATGACATGAGATTTGCCTTGTACGACACTCGGGGAACAGTTCGTAAACCTGAGATACTTTTGTATTATTACGATCGTCCTTTGTTTGTAAATATCTAGATATTGTCTGTTGGGTACGCATTCAATGCACGTAAATTCTGGGTCATGCCGGTATGAGTTTTGATGCATGTAAATTCTAGAATCATACCTTATGCTTGACTAAGTTTGAATGAGAGCCTTCTATGCACGGAAAGTTTGGACCTCACCCTGACCTTTCGAGCATATGAGGTAGACCGAGGGCCATAAGTTCTAACGCACATAAATTCCAGTTCTTACCCCGAAGCTATTATGTTTTAGATAGGCTAGTATGTTGTCCGAGATGCACGTAAATTCCTTAACTACACCACTTGGCCTATCTTATGCTTGATATGTACTTTTGCATGTTCATGGCTTTACATTCCATTATGTTCATGAATTGGATGCATGTAGTGTTGCATAGTTATTTTAGTGGCACTGAGCTTGTAGGCTCCGCGTATGGAATGTGTTTTCGTGCGTAGGTTAGTAGAGGATCGTTGAGGGAGCTTATCACATTCGACTGTTCTAGACCAGACAATTTACAGAGTATGTCTTGAGTTTTTGTAGAGGGCATGTATTCTATATGAACGTTGTGTATTTGAGTCATAACTCTATTTTGATTTTAAACGCTTTGGTTGTATTGTATGTATTTTGGTAGACTCCTTTATTTTGTAAACTTTTATTTCGATTTTGCATTTGATATGATGGATGATTTTGATAATTATAAACTATTTTGAAAATAAATTTTTGGGTAGACCATTTCGGTGGTTCTATGTGGCATCGTAATATATGGATCTTTAGGTCGGACTGGATTAGGGTGTTACATTTAGTTGTATCAGAACGTCCAAGTTTAGTCGTTCCTAGGACTCGTGAGTCAGTGTAGGTAAATGTCTATGTGAGTTCATGTCCTTAGAGTGTCAAAAATACTTAAGATTCTGAAATAACGATAGTGACCTCTCTTTCTTTTCTAATTTCAAGATTCGATCATGGTCGATAGCGCTGTTTCTACCCATGAGGACCAGGAGGAAAGTTGTGCCTCTATGGTCAGAGATTTTGGTGACGAGTATGCCCCGGATTTGGATAATAAAGTACTTACAGACGCGAGTGTCGATGAGGAAATATTCTTCCGCGATCTAACCTCGACCCTCAAGCAGATTATCCGCGCCATTTTAAATCTGTCTGCGATGCCCCTTCCTCCACCTGTACCACCGGTCCAGCCTTCCGTGATGCCTCAGGAGTTTCTAGTCGAGAGGCTCCGTTGGTAAAGGACTATCGACTTCTATGGATCCAGGGATGATGATCCCATCTATGCAGACCAGTGGCTTCGAGAGACACTCCGTACTCTTCGTCAGTTGTACCTCACTCCTGAGGGCAAGTTGGATTACATCACCACCCTTCTAAAGGGTGACGCGATTGATTGGTGGTAGACCATATAGTTGGAAATGGAGAATGAGAGACCCACTTGGGAGTACTTCTTGTCAGAGTTCCGTGAGAAGTACATTGGAGAGGCCCACACTGACGATTTGCGTGACCAATTTCTACATTTGTCGTAGAGTGATCAGACAGTGCTCGAGTATGAAAAGGAGTTTCTCAGGTTGAACACGTATGCACCGGAGTTTATTTTGACTAAGACTCATCGTTGCATAAGGTTCAGCTGTGCCCTACATTTGGATATTCAGACTCAGTTAGCATCCAATCCCACTTGTATATTTATAGATCTAGCCTGCCAGGCTAAAGTGGTTGAGAGAATTTTGAACAAGAGAGCTTAATCGATGAGTGACTTAGTGGGTTACTACCAGATCAGAGTCCATTCAAGATCCCAGGGTAGCATCATGCTAGCATGTCGTTAGAGCCCAGGAAGAATGTGATGTTGCGGATGTGATCTTTGGTATATTTACGGTTTTCTCAATTTCTCGTTACTACATTAGTAGATTCGGGTTTCACCCACGCCTATGTTTGTTATTATCTAGTCCGAGAGACAAATATCCCAACTGAGGACTTATAAATAGGGGTCAGAGTGTCCAATCCCCTAGGATTAGACGTTTTGGTTGACAAGTTCACTGTTGTTACCTCGTAGAGCTTCAGAGTGAGATATTTTTTAGCCGATTTGATGGAGCTACTGTTTCCAGAGTTCGATGTGATATTAAGCATTGATTGAATTACTGATATAATGCGAGTTTGAGGTGCAAGGAGAGACAACTTAAAATTTGCAAGGATGATGAGACCAAGGTGGTGATGACCTGTAAGAGTACGGGTTGCACTACCTAGGTTGTTTCAATAATCAAGGCTCAAAGATTATTGAGTCAAGGGTGTGAAGCCTTCTTAGATCATGTTTTGGATATGCTCATAAGCTTGAGAACATCCTTATTGTTTGAAAATTCTTTGACGTATTCCCGGAAGAGTTGCCAGGTTACCTCTTAGCCGTGAGGTCGAGTTCAAAATAGATGTTATGTCAGGTTCAGCTCTGGTGTCCATTGTACCTATTTCATGGCACCAATAGAGTTGAAGGAACTAAAGAATCAACTTCAATACTTGTTAGATAGGGGTTTATTCGATCAAGCATTTCGCTAGGGAGCGTTATTTTTTTTATTAAGAAAAAAGATGGGTCGATGAGCATTTCGCCTTGTCCCTGGGATCGATAATCTGTTCGACCAACTTAAGGGTGCTTGTGTGTTCTCCAAAATATATTTGATGTCAGTGTATTACCAATTGAAAGTCAAGGATACTGACATTGCCAAAATTGCTTTTAAGACAAGGTACGCCAATTATGAGTTTCTAGTGATGTCGTTCGGACTCACCAATGCACTAGTAGCATTCATGGATTTGATAAACCAAGTTTTCCATCCCTAATTAGATCAGTTTGTGCTAGTCTTCATCAATGACATTCTTGTGTACTCTGGGTCTAAAGAAGAGCATGATCAACACCTCCATGTAGTTTTACATACGCTTCGGGAGTGTCAACTTTATGCTAAGTTTGGTAAGTATGAATTATAGTTGACCGAGGTGGCATTTTTGGGTCACGTGGTAGTAGTTGATTGTATCCGAGTGGATCCCCAGAAGATCAAGGAAGTGTTAGAGTTGGAACCGCATAAGAATGTCATGAGGTGCACAGTTTCTTAGACTTAGTAGGGTATTTCCATCTCTTCGTCAAAGGGTTTTCCATGATTGTGGCACCATTAACCAAGCTACTTCAGAAAGAAGTTCCTTTTATATGGAATGATAAGTGATAAGAGACATTTGATCGGCTAAAGGAAATCCTCATACAAGCCCCCGTTTTGACACACGAAATCGGGTAAATACTTCACCGTATTTAATGATAAATCTCTAAATGGTTAGGGTTATATTCTAATGCAAGAATAAAATATTATCGCCTATGTGTCTTGTCAGCTCAAGCCTCACGAGCAAAACTATCTTACTCATGATTTGGAGCTTACCGTAGTGATTTTTGATTTAAATATTTGGAGGTACTACTTGTTCAGAGAGAAGTGTCACATCTTTACGAATCATAAGAGCCTTAAGTATCTGCTCACTCAAAAGGAGTTGAACTTGAGGCAACGGAGTTGGGTAGAGCTTTTGAAGGACTATGATTATGTGATCGAATACTATCCAAATAAAGTGAACGTGATTGTGGATGCGTTGAGTAAGAAGACCGTAATGGAGTTACAAGCTTTGCTAGCTTATCTGAGTTTAAAAAATTCAGGTAGTCTTTTGGCCTAATTGAGAGTTATGCCTGAGTTAGTGGGTGAGGTTAAGAGGTTGCAAGGTTTGGACAACCATTTAAGGCTCGAGTAGAGCAAGTCTTCCGAGGTAAGGCCTCAGGTTTTGAGTTACGTGACGAAAGAATGATATACTTCTAAGGGCATTTATGTGTATCATATTACAGGCAGCTTTGGGACAAATTCTTATGAGGCTCGTTGTAGTCCTCTTTCCATTCATCTGAGTAATAATAAGATGTACCAAGAGCTACGATCATTGTATTTGTGGCTGGGCATAAAGAGAGAAGTGTCTGAATTTGTTGCTAAGTGCTTAGTGTGCCAACAAGTTAACGTGGAACACCAGGTTCCCTCGGGATTATTACAGTTGATTCAGATTTTGTTATGGAAATGGAAAAGAGTAACAATGGACTTTGTGATCGATCTCTCAATGACAAGGTTCTGACATGATGCAGTTTGAGTTATAGTGGATCAATTGACCAAATCTACTCATTTTCTTCCAGTTTGTATGGACTACACATTAGAGTGATTGACACAACTGCATTTTAGCACTTTCTTTCCTCCTCAGACAGACTGATAGTCTGAGCGAGTTATTTAGATTTTTAAGGATATTCTCAGATGCATTATTTTGGATCTCGAGGGTAGTTTGGAGGATCACTTACCCTTGTGGAGTTCATGTACAACAATAACTTCTATGTAAGTATTCAGATGGCTAAATATGATGCCATGTATGGATGCAAATGTAGAACTCTATTTTGTTAGATGAAGCTCAGTGAGGGTAAGACAGTAGGCCCCGACTTGCTTCGAGAAACCAAAGAAAACTTAAATTAATTGAGAGTCATCTGAAGGAGGCTTCTGAAAAACAGAGGTCGTATGCTAATCTGAAGTGAAAGGATATTGAGTTTGTCGTGGAAGATAAGGTATTTCTCAAAGTTTCCCCTTGAAAAAAGGTAATTCGGTTTGGACACAAGAGTAAGCTGACCCTGTGATTTATCGGACCATATGAGGTTTTAGAGAGAGTTGGGCCAGTGGATTACGTTTGGTGTTGCCTCCAGATCTTAAGCGTATCTACAATGTGTTTCACGTCTCCATGCTTCGAAGATACCGATCAGACCCGTCTCATATTATCCCCCTAGATTAAGTCGAGGTGAGGTATGACTTGACTTATAAGGAAAAACTGATTCGAATCCTTGCCAAAGATGTCAAGGAGCTAAGAAACAAGAGATACCATTAGTGAAGATTCTATGGAGGAATTATGGTGTAGAGAAGACAACATGGGAGCCCGGGGAAGACAAACAACTATAGTACCCACACCTCTTCTATTCAGGAAAATTACAAGGACAAAATTTCTTCTTATGAGGGGAGAGTTGTAACGCCCCAAAAAATGGGTTAGGAGTTTCTTGTTTATTCGAATGGGCTTTAGGATAGTTTCCCCTTAGTATATGAAGTTTAGACCAAAGTTGACTTGATTTTGGTTTGGGAAGAGCCTAATACGTATTAAAAAGGGTTTTTTTAATCTGGATCAAAATATAGAGGGACTAAGGGAGTAATTAGCCCCTTTATTAGAACTAAAGATGATTTCCCATTAAGAGGGATGGCTTCACGTCTGAAACACCCCACCCTTGATATCTCATTTTCAACATTTCTTTTTATTTTTCCTTTCGCTTCAAATTCTCTTTGCTGCCTAACATTTCAAGAAAAAGGTGAGAACTATATCCCATTTCAAACCCCATTCAATTACTCTAAGGTGACCATATTTATCTTTTCCCTCTATGCTTTCATTCAAGCTCAAATTTGCAAGTTTTGGCTTTGGTAACCAAAAACGAGTTTTGTTGGGGCTTTATGGAACCTTTAGTTTTAATTCATTTTGTGAGATTTGAGTTGTATGGAAACATTTTTAGTATCATCCTAAGGCTCAAAAGTTAGTTAACAACTCATTTTCATGGTTTTGGTTTAGTGTAAGAGAATGATGAAAGCTCTAAGGCAAGAGGCAAGGAAAAACTAACTCTTGGAAAAATGTTTACCAGCCTTAAGGAATGAATAGGTGTGTTTTGGGTATGATTTCTTGCTCAAAATAGAGCACCCAGGTTCGTGGATATTGGTACTAGAAAAATAGTACCGATATTGTTCATCGTGAAAGGTAAAAATTGAGTGATTTATAAGGATAGTATCGATACCCCTTAAAGGGGTATCAATACTCAGGGTCTAATGTTGATACCCAAATGGTCAGTATTGATACTGAGGCATTTTTGAAAATGTCAAAATTGATTTTGGTATCGATACTCATGGGATTATCGATACCTAGAGTAGATTATCAATACTCTCCATAGGGGTATCAATACCTAGATGTTTTTCAAGCAACGAAGAAAAATTTAGTACTGATACTGAGGTGAGTATTAATACCCAAGGGTCCAGTATCAACACTGTTGGCACAATATCAATACCCACATAGATTTTTGGGTAATTTTGGTTAAATTATTTGGTGTTTGGGCTAAGGTGTTTTGAGTTCTTATAAGCCATAACTATTCAATGCAAGTGAAAACAAACAAGTTAACTAAATTATCACCTAGAAATCAAGCAAGATGGATGACATAATATTTGCCTTGTGTGACACTCGGGGAACGGTTCAGACAAACGAGTTACTCTAGTATTATGATGATCGTCCTTTGTTTGTAAATATACATATATTGTCTATTTTGTACGCATATGATGCATGTAAATTCTAGGTCGTACCAATACGAGTTTTGATGCATGTATATTCTAAAATCGTACTTATGCTTGACTAGATCAGATGTGAGCTTCCGATCCAACCTCGCTTTTACCTAAACCTCTATTAATCGGCTTAGATCTAAAATGGTTATCTACGAAAAACCCGTAGTTCCGACGACGGTTTAAAGGCTTCGACAACAGGGTAAGTTTTTCTCCTCATTTCTATTCTTATTTTTTTATCTTTCATTCTGTTTAAAAAGTTGATGTTGACTGTATGTTTTTTCGTAGTTACTTTTATTCTCTTCGAATTGATGCTTTTTTTCTCTTTATATGTTCAACCCTTTTATAGGGTTCTTTGAATCACCCTATGGATCAATTAATTGAGGGAAGCCTGGTGAGTCACCATAGGTATGGTAGTAACTCACCATAAGGAGACTGGGTGCATTAAATACACCCAGATCTGGCCGGTGGGCTGGCAGTTGCTTGGCAACAGTTGGATGGAACACTTGGAGGCAACGACAGTAGTGGGCTTATCCTCGATCTAAGGTGACGGTCGACATAACCCTAAGATTATGATGAAACCCTAGGGTTTCATCTAAAAGTATTACCTGGACCGTTGGATCAAGGCCACATCCAACGACTGAGAGCTGTAGCGGCTAGAGAGTTGAGATAAAAACCCTAACTGGGTTCTGGGCCTGGATCAGGTCTATTGTTGGGCTTCCGGGTTGTTAACTATAAATGGGTTGGCTTGTTATTGGGCTCCAAATTTTGTTGTTGGGCCTCTGGGTTGTCTTCGGATTTGGGCTTCTAGGTTCTTATAAATGGGCTTTGGGTTTGTTGTTTTGTAACTGGGCCTCCGATTTATATTTTTAGTCTGTAATGCAAATTTGAATTAATAATAATAATAATAAAAATAAAAGTAGAACAAAAAAAGGTTTCTACAGCTGTCCCTCCTTGTACATTCTTGTGTTAACAAAAGTAGGGCAAAGACACCATGACAACAAGTTTTTTTCTGGTTCTCCATTTCACTTTGAAACTTTACATTAAAGATGACGTTGCTTATATGTGGTGAGGAGTTCTGGTCATTTTTAGGTATATAGAGACAACACGGTTCCTACGCGATGAGGAAATCTGGTTATCTATGGGTGACGCGGCTCCTACGTGATGAGGAGATATGGTCGGTGGATGCCATTCTTTCTTCGTGATGAGGACATCTAGCCATCTTTAGGGATAATGAAGATAACACGATTCCTACACGATAAGGAAGTCTGTCTATCTGAGGATGACACGACTCTTACGTAATGAGGAAATCTAGTCGGTGGATGAATGATGAGGACGTCTAACCATCTTTAGGGATAATATAGATAACATGGTTCCTACGCGATGAAGAAGTATAGCTATCTAAGGATGATGTGGCTTCTAAGTGATGAGGAGATCTGGTCGATGGATGACATTGTTTCATCATGATGGAAACGTCTAACCATCTTTAGGGATAATGGAGATAACACGGTTCCTACGCGATGAGGAAGTCTGGCTATCTAAGGATGACATGGCTCCTACATGATGAGGAGATATGGTCGGTGGATGATATTGTTCCTTTGTGATGATGACGTATAACCATCTTTAGGGATAATGGAGATAATATGATTCATGCAATGAGGAAGTTTGGCTATCTAAGGATGACGTACTCCTACAAGATGAGAGATCTGGTCGGTGGATGACATTATCCCTTCATAATGAGGAAATCTAGCCATCTTTAGGGATAATGGTGATAACATGGTTCCTATGCGATGAGGAATTCTGGATATATAAGGATGACACGAATCCTACATGATGAGGAGATCTGATCCGTGGATGACATTGTTCTTCGTGATAAAGACGTCTGTCCATCTTTAGGGTTAATGGAGATAAAATAATTCTATAAGATGAGGTATTCTGGCAATCTAAGGATGACGCGGCTCCTATGTGATGAGGAGATGTGGTCGGTGGATACCATTGTTCATTCGTGATGAGGATGTCTTGTCATCTTTAGGGATAATAGAGATTACACGATTCCTACGTGATGAGGAAGTCTGGCTATCTAAGGATGACACGAATCCTATGTGATGAGGAGATCTGGTTGGTGGATGACATTATTCCTTCGTGATGGGGATGTCTGTCCATCTTTAGGGATAATGGAGATAACACGGTTCCTACGCAATAAGGAATTTTGGCTATCTAAGGATGACGCGACTCCTACTTGATGTTGAGATCTAGTCGATGGATGACATTGTTTCTTCATGTTGAGGCTGTCTGGCCGTCTTTAGGGATAATTGAGATAACACGCATCTTCTCCAATCTTGTTTCAGGGAGGCTTAAGATTGATTTTCTTCACTACTCTTCCGTAGAGATCATACTCGAGGTTGATTTGATTCGCTACTTTGATAGGAAGACCAAATCTGACTTAATTTACTTCATTGCTTTTCATAAATATCAAATCAAAAAGATTGACTTCTCTTCACGAGAAAGTCAAGGATTGACTCTACTGTGAAATCAAGAATAACAAAGGTTGACTTCTCTTTACGAGGAAGTCAAGTATTAACTCTACTGGGGATTCCTGAATAAAAAAGTTGAATTCTCTTCACGAGGAAGTCAATGATTGACTCTACTAGGGAGTCAAGGATAATAAAGATTGACTTCTCTTTACAAAGAAGTCAAGGATTGACTCTACTGGGGAGTCAGGGTTAATAAAGATTGACTTCTCTTCATTAGGAAATTAAAGATCGACTCTACTGGGAGTCAGGGATAATAAAGATTGACTTCTCTTCACGAGAATGTCAAAGATTACAAAGATTGAGTTTCTTATAAAAACAAGTTCCTAGAAAGCCACAATTGAAATCTTTAAGGAAACCAACTTAAGAGAGACAAAAATTCCTCAAAACATATACATTATTATGAGAATGATCAAAATTTATCATGTATGTATGAAATGATGTATGATGTAATGACAAATTAATGTATAAATACATGTTTTCTTGATCTATATTTTTGACTACATGAGCGATCTTCATCAATGTGCACTCTCGTAAGTCTCAATTGTGAGAATTTCTTCTTACCCCCAACAAATTCTTGCCCATGATAAGATTGGCTTTACCTAAACTAGTGTAGAAATCCAATAAAACTCTTATCTTTGAAAGGAAGATCTACCATCTTGGAATAGCAACGTATGTTCTATTTTGACTTTTGAAACACATCAAATGAAGGATATATCCTAATTCCTTTCATGCTCCATATCTAATAGGATCTTGAACAAAGCTATTTGTACCATATCATGTTGTGACAATTAACAACAACTCATCATTCAACCTTAGTTGGCTCTACTAGCTTCTTGCTATTAAAATTCCTTTTTCACTTTTAACCTCGGGGTTGTAGAAGGAAGCCTTTTTATTGGGTAATGGAAACACCACATAATCGCAACATTGGTTCAGCACCATAGTTATTGGTTTGTAAAACATTTGAAAACACTACATCATTTCCTATGGCTTTTGCCTAGGTTTTTAACCAAAGAACTCTTTGCATGATTTTCAGGGCTTTGTATGTCATTACAAGAACACCAAGAAACAAAGCTCAGTAGGAATATAAGTGGGATACTTTGGCTTGCTAACATTATTGCAGGTGAAATTTCTAGAATAATGCAATTATATGATGGTCAAAATGATCATATATGGTTAGTTATACTGTCATTTTTCACCATTTTCATTCTTTATACCTTTCTATCTCATTGAAATATTTACTCAATTCAATTATCTTTCTACAGGATGATATGGGCCTTCAACAATGCCTCAACATTAATACTTCTAGATGATATGGGCTTTCAAAATGTTCCAACATTATTTTATACTGGTATGGGTCTTCAAAATGCTCCAACATTTATTTCTTGTTGATATGAGCCTTAAAATGCCCCAACATTCTAAGTTGTAAGGATCGCTCTCAATGTCTGTTTGATATGAATATTATGATCCCTACAAGGTATGGTTTTGATAATGCCCCAATGTGGGTACTCATGGCTATTTCCATGCCCCAAATTTCTTAATCTTGAATGTTCTCATTCTGGTTCACTAAATAGCAATATTGTCAAATAGCTTGAGGGTTTCTCTTCATGTTACCATAGACACTTAAGAAGTGATCAATTCTTCTAACAAAATTGTCTTGCATTTTTTGTATGATCTAAGATATGTTCCTATTTCAAATGAGGTAATAATCATCTTCTTGACGGGTTATTAACAACGTCACACGAGAGTGTTACAAGTTATATCATCCAACCTGTTTGATCTCTCGACTTATGGAATGTTTCTTATTCTGCATCGCTTATTCTTTTTCTCCAATAGAGGTAGAATATGCATCATCTGTTTCAAGGACCTTTCTCATTTGAGATTGTCAAGTTTGACATTTTCTTCTCATTTCTTTTATTTTAGAAATTAAAGAATGAAAGAATCATGTAAAGTATTATCCCTTAATTCAGGCTCACAAACAAATCAAATTATAAACATGAGTTCACATAATATCAAAATAATCAACAACTGCTTAATGTTTTCAAAGTGTCAAAATTGATGGGTTGGTTTCAGGTTGGTTTTCCCTATTTTCTGAGGTTTTGGTCACCAAAGATGTTATTACCTCATGCCCCACTTTCTTGGCTTAGTATTTTAACCAGATGCGAACAAAATGACGTAACTAGCATATTCAATTACTAGATTTTCTAGAACACTTCTATTTCAGTTCTCTGAAATCTTCCATTTGTTCAAGCTTCGCAGACTTCTTTAGCATAAGTAATGTAGAGAACTTAGTCTAGATATAAAATCCCTGAGTGCTTGTGTGAGGTTAACTATAATAGGTGTTCCTCATTCTCTTAGTCCATCTTACTGAAAATCCTCATTAGATTTGCCATCATTTGGCTAGTTGAATTCAACTTTATTGTAATTTGCCTTTATTGGGCTAACTGAAGGATTCATATTATCACAAAGTCTTTGACTTGACAACCATAGTGGATCAAACACCGAACTATCGAGTACCCGAGTGAAGTCATGGTTTGAATACAATCTATTCATAAAGTCGAGGCTTTTGAGTTTGCTCTATAGCCAATTGCTTTGGTGGAATAGCTCAGCTTTATTGTATAATACATAATAATAATAAATCTATCAACATTTTTAGTATTCATATTAGAATTTTTTAACCTCATCGAGAAGAACCTATTATAACCTATGTGTCTTTGTTGATGGTCAGATAATCCTATATTTAGAATTCAGTTCTAGAACAACTGACCCATACTAAATCCATTTACTCCACCATTCCATTTGTTAAGATTAGGATCATCATTGAACGTCTTCAATAGAAGTGTAATCTTGTTGGTTTTGCAATGTCAATACACAATAGATGCCCCATGTTGTCTGCTCCTATACATATCTAAATATCAAACCTCTTGTTCATTTCCTTATAGAAGGAGAAGGCTATATTTGTAAGAGAAGGGTATGGTGCTTGAGTGTATCTTCTGGGGTTAAGGTCAAAGGTCCTTGTTTTATCAGTTTTCAATTTTGTCACTTTGTCAAAGATTTATAACTCTCATCACTTAAAGAGTTTTTAATTCATTTGATATTTAAAGAATTGTAGGATTGCAAATTTGATTCAATGCTCACCATATTTAAAGGATCACAAATTTATTTATATAACCTTACAAAAAGGGGAAAACAGATTCAAACAAGATGCTGCAAATGTGAGGTACAATACTTAGAAATCAATTTCCAGTGAGCAGAATGTAAAGTTACAAAATGAGAGGGATTACAGACGTGGTTTACCCATACACAAAATACATAGATAATCCCTCCCCAAAACGAAATCGTTTTGGGAGGATATAAATACCCCCAAAACCGACCTAAAAGGCCATTAAGCTTCATTTTCCTATTTTCTTTATCTCACTAAAAGAGAGAGGAGAGAAATCTCTCTGCCCTCTCTCTAAAACTCCTCGCTGGAGGGAAACCGACAGCCGACCGCTGTACTTCGGCACCGACGACCACCGCCCATGGTGGTAAGAATTCAACCAAAATACCCCAAATTAACCATCTCTTTCTCCTAAACCCAGATCCAACATTCGTTTTACCTAAACCTCTATTAATCAGCCTTGATCTAAAATGGTTACCTTCGAAAAATCGGGAGTTCCAGTGATGATTTGAAGGCCTCGACGAACAGGGTAAGGTTTTCTTCTTATTTCTCTTCTTTTTTTGTATCTTTCGTTCTGTTCGAATGGCTGTTGTTGGCTATATATTTTTTTTGCCGTTGCTTCAAATTTCTTCGAATATATGCTCCTTTTATTTCTCTTTGTAGGTTTTGCCCTTTTTAGGGTTCTTTGAATAACCTTATGGACCGATTATTTGAGAGAAGCCCGGTGAGTCATTGTAGCTATAGTGGTGACTCACCATAGGGCATCTGGGTGCATTAAATGCACCCAAATCTGCTGGATCTGGCCAGTGGGGAGGTATATGTGTGGCAACGGTTGGATGGAACACTTAGAGGTGACGACGGTAGTGGCTTATCCTCGATCTAAAGTGACTGCTGCCATAGTCCTAGGGTTTCATATGGAAACATCATTGGATCGTTGGATCAAAGACAGATCCAACGATGAGAGCTATGGCGGTTGGAGAGTTGAGATGAAAACCCTAACTGGGTTTTGGGCCTACTAAGTTATCTGGGCCTGGATCGGGTCTACTGTTGGTCTTCCGGATTGTTAACTGTAAATGGGTTAGCTTGTTATTGGGTTTCAGATTTTTTTGTTGGGCCTCTGGGTTATCTTCGGATTTGGGCATTCGGGTTCTTGTAAACGGCTTTAGGTTTACTATTTTGTAACTGGGCATCCGAATTATATTTTTGGCCTATAATGTAAATTTGAATTAATAATAATAATAAAAACAATAATAATCATAAAAATAAAAGTAGAACCTAATAAAACGGGTGTCTACAATTACCCCTCTTTACACATTCTTGTGTTAACAAGAATAGGGCAAAGACACCAACACAACAACTTATTTTCATAGATGCATGTAATATTACATTGTTATTTTAGTTGCACTAAGCTTGTGGACTCAACGTATGGAATGTGTTTCCATGCACATGTTAGTTAGTAGAGGATCGTTGAAGGAGCTTATCGCAATAGACCGTTCCAGACCAGATAACTTTCAGAGTATGTCTTGAGTATTTGTAGAGGGCATGTATTCTATAAGGATCTTATGCATTCAAGTCATAACTATATTTTGATTTTAAATTCTATGGTTGTATTGTACGTATTTTGTAAACTATTTCGATTTCGTAATATGATATGATGGATGATTTTGATATTTTAAACTGTTTTGAAAAGAAATTTTTGGGTTGACCATTTTGGTAGTTCTGTGTGGCATCGTAATCAATGGATCTTCGGGTTGGATTAGGTTAGGGTGTTACAGAATTGGCCAATTGAAAATTTTTCGCATGGAGAGAAATAATAGGATAATTTGCACAAGTATTTAGAATAGTTCAACTTTCTCAATTGAAGTCTACATTCTCAACCTTAACTCCACACTAAGGTTTCTAACAAATTCACTAATTTTTCTTTCTTTTTCTAAGCTTAGATTTTTCCTGCACAAATCCCTATCTTTTCAATGGATAAGATAAAACCAAACCCCTTTTACAAAAGAATAAAAAGATTGTAAACATAAAAAACCCTCACAAGGTAGGTGTTTACATAATTAAGCTCACAAAAACACTCTATGTACAAGAGAAAATGAAAAATAAGATTGAAAGAGCTTTTCTCTTGATGTTGATTACTTGGATAGGTTTTTAACCTTCTTTTTGTGTCCTTAACTTGTTTTATATGTTGTATTGTGTTTGTAGTCATTTCTAGCCGTTGGGGATTAATTTTCTAAAAAAATAAACTACCAGTACATGGCATATCAGTACTCGAGTGATAAGTATCAATAATGCCTTTAAGAAACTAGTTGTTTTTTACCTTTGGGCTGAGTGAGTATCGATACTGCAATGAGAGTATGATACCTCTCTTACCTTTGGTATCGATATTATAAGAACAATATCGGTACTTCTTACCAATATAAGTTATTTTGTGTTCAAATTCAAGTTTTATAAACTTTGAAATATTTTTAAAAACTTTGAATAAATTCGATCAAGTCCAAAAATATTTCTCCCTTAAATTTGTTATATCAAAATAGGTCCAATAGTCTCCCCCTTTTTGATATAACAAAACATTTGAAAATGGTTTTGGAAAAACTACCTTTTAATAAAATATTTAATGAAAAAGAGATACATTTTGGAAAATATTAAAGATCTGAGTTTTCATTCTTAAAATTGAATTTTTCAAACATAGTCTTCTCCCCTTTTTGTTATGTAAAATATAATTCAAACTTTTAGGTTAAAAAATAAC
Source organism: Hibiscus syriacus (assembly GCF_006381635.1). Taxonomy (NCBI): domain Eukaryota; kingdom Viridiplantae; phylum Streptophyta; class Magnoliopsida; order Malvales; family Malvaceae; genus Hibiscus; species Hibiscus syriacus. The sequence continues at coordinate 2,687,603 of NW_024061878.1, read as the reverse complement.
AATGGAGAGTATGTAGAAATTTCAATCAAAAAAATCATTTGAAAAATCAAAGCTCCCTCTCAACAAATGCATTAAAAAATTGGCTCTAAAAGCTTGACACCTAAAAACTGTTAATTTCAACAAAGATGAACAAACATGTTAGTAACATATGAAATTAAATAAAACCATGTCTATTATACTTTATGAAATATTAACATGAAACAATAAAGTTCATATGCAAAATACTTTTTTAAAGTGTTTTGCATGGAAAAATTGATATCAATTGTTACAGAAATATCATTTGCAATAAAAGGCCTATGCATAAACATTTAAGTGTAAGGTCAAAATTCCAAGTCGTAAAAAATATTAAAAACATATTTGACCAAAAATCATTATAATGAACAAAAGGAAATAAACAAATCATTAAAACTTTAAAATGTTCACCATAACACATTTTAACATACATGAGATAGAAAAACAGCATATAATCATTTATGCTCAAAACTCATGTATGCATAAAACAAAATAGGCAACCAATATGTAAAAACAAAAACTTTAAATTTAGAGGTTACCCATTCCTTATCTTGTGTAGCTAGAGCATTTGAATTTCTTCATTTTTGTCATTATTGCTCCCACACACCTACAAGAGACATTTATTTACACTTTGGTATCCAAATTGCTTTGGATCATTGATTGTTATTTCTAATATTCCTTGTTCCCTTAGGAACTCATACTTGTCTAATTTTAAAAATGTTTTTTAAGTTCTAAAGAAAAGTATGTTCCATGTATCCATGAAAATGACAGTGTGAGCATTTTGCCATTTTTAAACATGATGAATTATTTTGAGAAATAATTTTTATTTTGTTATGCATTCAAACTTAACTTCCAAATCAATTTTTATTTTCTAAATCATTAATTTTGATTTTTGAAAACTCAAAATCATTTTTCAAAATTTCATTTTGTTTTTCAAAATCCATGTCTTCATCACTCCAAGTAGCCACAAATGCATTATTCTTACTTGATTCCTTATTCTTTAAGAAAGGACAATCATGGTTGACAAGTCTCGTTCTTTGGTATTTAATGCACACCGGAGGACCATTATTATTGCTCGATTCATGCTTCAGTTCCTTTCCTTTGCAAGACATGAATCTTGTGAATATTTTAAAGAGCTTATCTATCTCTTCATCTTTATCTACCTCTCATTGGTAGATTTGAAGGCGATTCCCACCTTTTTTCTTCTATTCTCTTCTAATTCATTATTCTTTTGGAGTTTCACCTTATGAGTGAGTAATTAACCGACGAGCTCATCGATGTTGTATAACTCCAAATCTTTGGCTTCTTCAATGATAGTTTCTTTGCTTTCCTAAGGTGTAGGAAATGAGGCAAGCATCTTTCTCACTTCTTCTTCATTGGGATAGACATTCCCAAAGTTCTTCAACTCATTTATTGTAATACCCCCAACCCGTACCCGACCCGGATACGAGTCCCAGGTGTCACATTGACTTTTCAAACTTTGACTCATGACAAAAACTCGAGAAAATTTAAAACTTTCATTAAAGTCAACGCGGTTTATTTAACTCAATCAATTAGTACATGCCAACTATATTCAATATACAGAATCCATCTAATTCAAGACATCTTTTCTGATCTGATCTTCGGTAACAAATAACTGACCTGTCTTTCTCCTCTTCACTTTTCTTCTAGCTTTCCGGAATCTACGTGTGAAATACTCACACGCGAAGTCGATGACTTAGTGAGCCATAAAAACATATAATTCCTACTAATGCATTCATAATCTATACTTACTATATCATACACAATCATGCATTCTGTCATGCAACCACTATCCACTTGTACACACACACCATTCACATATTCTTATCATATATCATTATAAGTAATTCAATTTAACAATTGATCTAGTACCTATTATATTATTTTTGTCATATAACACGCATATTATTTCTCAAGGAAGGACACATCACATCATATAATTCTTATAACAAGTTTCATAGCACAAAACATGTAAATCATATGTAAGGTATTTATTATTGTCTCTTTATTAGTCTTTTCTTTCTTTATCTTTTTGTCATATGTTCTTGCATATATTCCTCTTAACCAAGCTATATACACATCATCATATCACATATATCACTTCACACCATAAAGATTATAAACAAATTACATACTATCATGCAAGGTTCTTTTATATTATTTCCTTTATTAGCCCATGTACAAATCTGAGAACCAAAGATATGTGAGTCTATAGAGGTTGTGCACTAATGCTGTCACCACAACTCATATAAATTACACCGAAGTGCCACGTAGAATTTCACCGTAGTACCGCGTAGAAATGCACCGAAGTGCCATATAAGGTTGTCCCTAAGGACCACATATCATTCCTTCAGAATCATATACATATGCCAATGATCAAGTATGTTTCTCAAAAAACCTCACACATGTTCCAAGGAATACATATATGTCCCTAAGGACAGCGTAAACCCTCGACTCTTGGCATGGCAACTATACCCCTAACTCTCAAGACACATAACATGGGCATCTTCTTTTATACTTATCATTTCACATAACACATAGTTCACTTTCACATATCACGTAGCTTATATAACTTTTCGTGTCAATTTACATTTCTTGACACATTGCTTACATTATATTATTATGACTTCTCATAATTACATATACACATAATCTTATAGTTCATTCACATAGCTCATCATAAATTTTCATAAGATCACACCCATTCACGTAGTTCATTTCCATATAATTCACCTGTACCTATTTTGTTTCTCATATAATCGCATAGTCTTATAATATTTCATACTACCTCATACATCACTTCACCTAGATACATACTCAAATACTCATAATTATATAGTATTTAAATTATTCCTATTCACATTATTCATGGTCATATAGCTTCCATTCTCCATAAATCTTATAACTCTAATGCACAATTTCCCATAATTGATCATATCATTACTTACTTGTATCATTTATGGTTCTATTATTTATATAACCTTTGCACATATTTACCTAATTCAGTTTCACATACTTATCACATATGCAAGTCTTCTAATAAATTATCATCAAAAGCTCCTATAACATCTTCCTATACTTCATAGATATTTACCATATAATTGATCTTACATATCCCTATAACCAGTTCTATCAATATCTCCTAATATACATATATCTATTAATCTCATATTGTTCTATAGGTCAATGTTATTTAACTTATCTCACATTTTATTTAATCCCTTAAGTTGATTCCAACAATTCCCTTATATCTAAATCAGGTAATTTATATATTGTTCCATATTTTATGTCACTTTCTCTTGTTCACATAAGTCGTGGTTACTTTACATAATTTGTGATCCTATAACTTATATCCCATGTTCATATAGCTCATATAACAATTTTCCTATAATACATAAATCATTGTCATATAACACATATCATATAAATTCATACCATATAACATATAATACGAACAAAACATATTCACACAATATCAAACATAATCATACTTCTACTCCTACAATCATATTGGAAACAGACTTGTCGCAAGTCCAATTTGCATATACAATTCGTATATTATAATAATAATCACTCACATGGCCTCACTAGTCAATACCGATCTCTTATCTTTTCCTTGATCGATCTTACTTGCCAAATATTCCGGAATTGCTTTACGCTTAGAATCTACATAAATGTACATTTTAAGGCAATTATTATATACCTACACCTTGTAATTGGATATTAGCAACTTAAACGAACCTATTAAACCATTATTCACAACTTTCATTTAGAGGGGGAATCAGTTCCCTACTGTGGGGGAATCGGTTCCCCTATGACATTCTGGAATTTCTGGTTCGGTTGAGGGGGTATTGATTCCCCTTGAATGGGTACCAATTCCCATTGAATGGGTACCGATTCCCCTAGCCCAGAAATCTTGTTTTGAGCTCAAAAATCACTTCATTTTCTGCTCCACACTTCCTATTTCACTTCCTTTAATATTCTTAACTTATATATACATAGTTAAACTAATTTATACCCATTTATTTCATCTTAAACCTCAAAATTCTATTCTCCATATAGAAATCAATAATCACACCAAATTTTCCATGTTACTCAAACTTAATTCTAACACTTCTAGCTTCTCATTCTCATAGATGACAAGTCAAATTCATCCTCTAAATTCATTTAAACCTTCTTATTCAAAATTTCACTTAAAAACTCCAATCTTTGATCCATATTATCTTTTTCATCTTATAGTTTTAAGATAACTTAAGATTTCCTTAAGCTTAACTACCATCTTATGATTAAACCCCAAGCTTAATTTCAACTAAAACCAACTAATAAGAAATCTCACATTTGCTCTTGGCTTCCACACGTGACGAAGAAAGGAGAAGAAGAGAACTCTGAAAACTGGAACCTTGCTCCCTTCATTTCCACGTGTTATATCCTATATAAAGGAGGAAGAAAAAAATATTTCTTGTGAAATTACTATTATACCCTTCATCTAATCCAATAAGGAATTTTTCATATCTAAATCATTGAACTTTCAACTATCATACTTTTATCCCCATATTCTAAATTTTACCATTTAATCACTAACCCGATATTGAGGATGTTACAAATCTCCCCTCATTTTAAGAAAATTCGTCCCTGAATTTTCATTGCACACTTATTGATAAGAACATTTCTCCTAATTTTCTTATGTTGTCTCATCTACTTACTCTATCCTTCCTTTGGTTCTTCAACTAACTTTTCCTATTTTCATTCATTTACTGTCGTTATCATATAACCAGTAGTATCAAATTTTTTTATCGCTCAAAATTCATAACTCAATCAAATTCTTGAGCAATCTTTAATTGCCTTGCAATAATAACCAACTTTTATTCCAACATCACTTAACTACTTATTGCCTTCCTTAATACATATAAATCATTCTTTATTCCTCTGATTAAATCTGCTTGACCAAGAACCATAACCTTTATCACATCTGCTTCTTTAAACTTTATCCTTTCATTTCCTTATTCCATTATTCCTTTATTCAATAAAAATAAAAATATTCTTATACAAATCATATATTTTCTTTCATGCTCACATACTCTTTTCCTCTCACTTATGCTCATCTCAGATTACTGATCTTTATCATCTCTTTATAACTTCGATAATCAACACTCATTGCACAGATCTTATTCTTCGTAAAGTCCTTATTCAAATCACAATACACATATCCTTGACTTCCTTCAAACATAATAAGCTTTTACTCTTTCACCACATCACCCTTACATAATCAAATCCATAACCATTTACACATTTACTCCATACTCTGTTAGCTTATCCTGTCATCATCTTTAATCTTTTAACTACATTCTTCATCACTTAACTTTGTCAGTAACAGTTCTTCCAATCATATGCACTCTTTCCGGTCGAAACTAACTCAGTTTATTTGTTTAATTTATTCAACTCACATTCTTACTCGTTCACAACACAGTTTTTCCTGGGTTCAAACTCAGACATTACCCTTTCCTTTCTAAACTTAATTTCATATTCATTCTTAACTCCTTATTTAATCTTCCAGTACCAAACTCTATTATTCAAACATATTTGTCTTTCCTTAGATTTGATCATTTGATATGGAATACAACTAATTCCAACCAAGGTTGTATTTGAAACCCAAACTACCAGTTCTTTTAATCCTTCTGAACTCTCTCCTTAGAACTTTAACATTATAACACTCCTTCCATCGGAGCACAATCCATTCACAGCCACTTGCATATCTCATTTCCTTTACTTTAGCCTAATAGTAATTCCTTCAGTTTATAAAACTGCACTCTTATCCATACACGTTGCAATTCCCTTTGTTTCAAATTCATAACCTCTATCTCCATATATTTTATACACTTTTACTGATGCACTTATTCTTGAGCTCTTCTGCAAATACTCACCACATCATTTGATCTTTTAACTTTCTTATGATGACACTTGTTCACCATATTCTATCGTATCCATGAAATAATAAGAATACTTCATATCACTTTTCTGATTCAAACCTGTGAAAACTTTCTATCATTATTCTAATATGATTTCAACTTTCTGAAATCAGTCTTTGATCTTATGAGGCACTTCCTGAGGTGTCCGCTCTTCCTCCTGCCTGGCCAGGGCAGGTGAATTGATACTACCATCAGGTTCACCCCTCAATATCTTTGAAATTATTCTAATTATATTTCTACTATATTAAACTAATCTTATTCTATTAGCAAGACAACATACTCCTTACAATGTCAGATCAGAAAATGTTTCACTCTGTGTTGGCATGTACACATTTTATGACACTTTGGACTTCGGTTTATGCCGAGAATCGGCAAAACCTTAGCTCTGATACCATTAAATGAAACACCCCCAACCCGTACCCGACCCGGATACGAGTCCGAGGTGTCACATTGACTTTTCAAACTTTGACTCATGAAAAAAACTCGAGAAAATTTAAAACTTTCATTAAAGTCACAGCGGTTTATTTAACTCAATCAATTAGTACATGCCAACTATATTCAATATAAAGAATCCATCTAATTCAAGACATCTTTTCTGATCTGATCTTCGGTAAGAAGTAACTGACCTGTCTTGCTCCTCTTCACTTTTATTCTAGCTTTCCGGAACCTACGTGTGAAATACTCACACGCTAAGTCGATGACTTAGCGAGGCATAAAAACATATAATTCCTACTAATGCATTCATAATCTATACTTACTATATCATACACAATCATGCATTCTGTCATACAACCACTATCCAGTTGTACACACACCATTCACATATTCTTATCATATATCATTATAAGTAATTCAATTTAACAATTGATCTAGTACCTATTATATTAGTTTTGTCATATAACACGCATATCATTTCTCAAGGAAGGACACATCACATCATATAATTCTTATAACAGGTTTCATAGCACAAAACATGTAAATCATATGTAAGGTATTTATTATTACCTCTTTATTAGTCTTATTTTCGTTCTTTATCTTTTTGTCATATGTTCTTGCATCTATTCCTCTTAACCAAGCTATATACACATCATCATATAATATATATCATTTCACACCATAAAGATTACAAACCAATCACATACTATCATGCAAGGTTCTTTTATATTATTTCCTTTATTAGCCCATGTACACATGTAAGAACCATAGATATGTGAGTCTATAGAGGTTGTGCACTAATGTTGTCACCACAGCTCATATAAATTGCATCGAAGTGCCACGTAGAATTGCAACTTAGTACCGCGTAGAAATGCACCGAAGTGCCATATAAGGTTGTCCCTAAGGACCACATATCATTCCTTAAGAATCATATACATATGCCAAGGATCAAGTATGTGTCTCAAAAGACCTCACACATGTTCCAAGGAATACATATATATCCCTAAGGACTGCGTAAACCCTCGACTCTTGGCATGCTAACTATACCCCTAGCTCTCAAGACACATAACATGGGCATCTTCTTTTATACTTATCATTTCACATAACACATAGTTCACTTTCACATATCACGTAGCTTATATAACTTTTCGTGTCATTTTACATTTCTTGACACATTGCTTACATTCTATTATTATGACTTCTCATAATTACATATACACATAATCTTATAGTTCATTCACATAGCTCATCATAAATTTTCATAAGATCACACCCATTCACGTAGTTCATTTCCATATAATTCACCTGTACCTATTTTGTTTCTCATATAATCGCATAGTCTTACAATATTTCATACTACCTCATACATCACATCACCTAGATACATACTCAAATACTCATAATTATATAGTATTTAAATTATTCCTATTCACATCATTCATGGTCATATAGCTTCCATTCTCCATAAATCTTATAACTCTAATGCACAATTTCCCATAATTGATCATATCATTACTTACTTGTATCATTTATGGTTCTATTATTTATATAACCTTTGCACATATTTACCTAATTCAGTTTCACATACTTATCACATATGCAAGTCTTCTAATAAATTATCATCAAAAGCTCCTATAACATCTTCCTATAACTTCATAGATATTTACCATATAATTGATCTTACATATCCCTATAACAAGTTCTATCAATATCTCCTAATATACATATATCTATTAATCTCATATTGTTCTATAGGTCAATGCTATTTAACTTATCTCACATTTTATTTAATCCCTTAAGTTGATTCCACCAATTCCCTTATATCTAAATCAGGTAATTTATATATTGTTCCATATTTTATGTCACTTTCTCTTGTTCACATAAGTCGTGGTTACTTTACATAATTTGTGATCCTATAACTTATATCCCATGTTCATATAGCTCATATAACAATTTTCCTATAATACATAAATCATTGTCATATAACACATATCATATAAATTCATACCACATAACATATAATACGAACAAAACATATTAACACAATATCAAACATAATCATACTTCTACTCCTACAATCATATTGGAAACAGACTTATCGCAAGTCCAATTTCCATATACAATTCATATATTATAATAATACACACTCACCTGGCCTCACTAGTCAATACAGATCTCTTATATTTTTCTTGATCGATCTTACTTGCCAAATATTCCGGAATTGCTTTACGCTTAGAATCTACATAAATGTACATTTTAAGGCAATTATTAGATACCTACACCTTGTAATTGGATATTAGCAACTTAAACGAACCTATTAAACCAATATTCACAACTTTCCTTTAGAGGGGGAATCGGTTCCCCTATGACATTCTGGAATTTCTTGTTCGGTTGAGGGGGCATCGATTCCCCTTGAATGGGTACCGATTCCCATTGAATGGGTACCGATTTCCTAGCCCAAAAATCATGTTTTGAGCTCGAAAATCACTTCATTTTCAGCTCCGCACTTCCTATTTCACTTCCTTTAATATTCTTAACTCATATATACATACTTAAACTAATTTATACCCATTTATTTCATCTTAAACCTCAAAATTCTATTCTCCATATAGAAATCAATAATCACACCAAATTTTCCATGTTACTCAAACTTAATTCTAACACTTCTACCTTCTCATTCTCATAGATGACAAGTCAAATTCATCCTCTAAATTCATTTAAACCTTCTTATTCAAGATTTCACTTAAAAACTCCAATCTTTGATCCATATTATATTTTTCATCTTATAGTTTTAAGATAACTTAAGCTTTCCTTAAGCTTAAGTATCGTCTTATGATTAAAACCCAAGCTTAATTTCAACTAAAACCAACTAATAAGAAATCTCACATTTGCTCTTGGCTTCCACACGTGAAGAAGAAAGGAGAAGAAGAGAACTCTGAAAACTGGAACTTTGCTCCCTTCATTTTCACGTGTTATATCCTATATAAAAGAGGAAGAAAAAATTCTTTCTTGTGAAATTACTATTATACCCTTTATCTAATCCAATAAGGAATTATTCATATCTAAATCATTGAACTTTCAACTATCCTACTTCTATCCCCAAATTCTAAAATTTTACCATTTAATCACTAACCCGATATTGAGGATGTTACATTTATGTTTGAAGTGAACCGATCAGACATAGTCTTAACGACTTTATCGGGCTTCATCTTAAAGTTCTCGTAGTTGAGAGTGAGAATGCTTATCTTGGACTTATTCACTTGACTTGTTGCTTCATGGGTCACATATAACTTGTTTCATATCTCCTTAGCATTAGAGCATGAAGGTACTCTACTATATTTGTTCGGGCGAAGAGCAAAAAAAAATGTGCATGGCTTTGGCTTCATATCTTTATTTGTCCATTCCTTTTCATTCCTCGAAGTAACGACAGACCCATCGAAGATGACATCCCAAACCATAAGGTCAATGGCCTAGTGATAGAGTGGGAGTCTTTGAGATAATATGCACCATATTTGGAAGTCATCTTCTCGGTTTAAAAGGGAATTCATAGAGAGCTTAATGGATCTTTATAAAGTTGTAAAATTGTCGATTGTAACCCACTCTAATACCAATTGTTGGGATTTGCATTTCTCTATCGATCAACCAAATAAGTTTCCAAAAGGGGGTGAATTGACACTGTTTATAGCTTACTTATTCTGCATTTATAGCTTACTTATTTGAGAAATGGGGATTATTTATTTGACAATTACGATAATGTCAAATTGACACCGCTGCAGCAGATCACGATAAAATTATTTATTAAAATTTTGTTTGATTTATGACCAGAAAAATCCAAGTGAACTAATAGATTGGATATTTGATATCGAAGCACTAACCCGAAGAATATATTCATGTACATTACGAGAATGATGTCAACAACAAGAACAACAACAATCTAAAAGAAATTCAAAACCTAATCCGGGGATATCCTTTGAAGCCAAGACTTTTTCTGATGCCAAATAAGAATTTGAAAAACTAATTTCGATGGTTGAACAGACAATCCGAGAATTAGTTGTTGCACCTATTGAACAACAACTGTTATGCATTGTATTTGATAACTCCATAGAAAGACTCAATTGCTAGTCTAAACAAAGTATGCACAACATTTTAGTTGTATTTAGGTTATATTTGTGGTGGATAAGTTTTGATTCGACAAAATTTATTTGATTTAACTGATGCTGCTGAGGAGAAAGAGTTTATGTGGATTGTGTATGTGCATGAAATTTACTTAGGAAGAACATTTCAGTCGCGACAACGTAATTTGTAAGGGCCAATGGGATAGAGAAGTTAAAGAAAGTGAGGAGTAGATTTATCTCACCAAGGCAAGGTTTATCTGGAAAGTTTGAAGCGGGTGTTCGACTTCTTTCACGTGCAAGCAAGCCCTCAAGATTATGACAACAACCAGCCGTCTTTCCTTTTTTAGCCCAGAGAAGACAATAACGGGTGTCTAGGGAATCTTTACTTATACGAAACTCTAGGACATTTCCCTTTATAAATACCCAGCCATAGCCACCAAAAAAAGAGGGAGGCAAGGAAGTTAGAAGAGCTTTAGTTAAAGTGTGAGCGAGCAACTGCAGTGCTTCCCCACCGTTTACCAACCGACCTTCCTTGGTGACCTCCATAGCTAGACTGTAGCACAGCGGCAATTAGGTCTCAAGAGAGGCTGACCGCCAGGGCAGGCGTGGTGTTGATCATAATTGTCACGATAGAGCCCCCGATTTTGGGAGTCATTCTTCCTTTGTTCTTAATTTCTTTACGTATTGGGGTTGTATTAAAATAATGATACTTGGTTAACTTTTTGATAACACCATGAACTTTCTTACTTGGTGTTAATCTTTGTTTTTCCTAAATAATTATTTTATGGTTTATGAATGATGAATTATGATTCTACTCATAATTGTTTTGTTCATTGTTTGAATATTTCATCTTGACACCGTAAGAGCTTTGAGAGATTGCCTAGGGTCTTAGAGAAACATGTATTGGCAGTGTAAGAGTGTCGAGAGATTTCCCTTTGTCTAGATATTGATTCTTAGATTCAATATAATTAAGATAGATCTACGTGAGCAATAGAATGGATCCGGGATGGTGATGTTCTAACTTGTCTACCTTAGAGATGAGGAGCGGGTTTCAATCGACTAAAAGGGATATACACTAAAGTAGGATAGACAATGACTATAGTTTACGCTGAGAGGTATTGCTACAACAACAGTCTGAGAAACCAAGGGTTGTAGTTAACGCTGAGTAGTATTACCATAGCAACCGTCTAAGAATACTTAGTAATCATGTCTGACAGCTTAAGCATGTCGTAACAATTCATTATGGAGTTAGAATAATTTCTTGTCAATACAAAAGATTAGCATGAGTGCTCTGTGATCAGTCTGAATATGTGAAGTTGTTTTGGATATATTTAAATCAACGTTTTTCCGTGCTTTATTTATTTTACTTTGATAGTTTTACATATTTATTTTGTCTCTACCAAACTTTTCTGCAATATACTTTATATAATATTTTCTTACTTTGTTACTAATAGTTTTTAAGTTTGACAAGATAGTAGGAATTAGATTGCGACAACTAGTTCTGATTGTGGTGAGGCTTAAAAACATTCGACCAATCTCTGAGGAGACGATAACTCACTTACCCTATATTACTTGATTTGATTGTGTATACTTGCACATAATTTCTTGCCTTAGCATATACATTTACAAGCGATCAAGTTTTTGGCACTGTTGCCGGGGATTGGTAGCTGACAAAATTTTTATTTTTCGCCATAACAAGTTTTTCTTATCATCCTATATTTACTTAGTTTAACATATTTTATTATTTTTATTATAGGTTTTTATCATTGCATGATCTTGAGATCTGCTAGTAAACCATTGGAACCATTTGACCCTGAAATTGAATAGTCGTTCAGACTAAGGCGACGTAACCAAAGAACCAGAGAGTATATGAACCAACTACAATTTCAAGGAAACAACATGAGAGATCAAGTAGATCCTAATGCAACAATTAATCTTCAGAGAGATGTTGCAAGACCATGAGCAATACGAGATCATTTGAATCCAATTCTTGATGATCTCAATCCAGGCATCGTGGCACCTGAAATACAAGCAACCCATTTTGAGCTTAAATTGGTGATGTTTAACATACTAAATTCTATCGGTCAATTTGGTGGTTCACCTAATGAGGATGCTAGATAGCATATTCGTGTCTTCCTTGAAGTATGCGATTCATTCTAACAACAAGGAGTGCATGAACATATGCTTAAACTAAAACTTTACCCTTATTCCCTACGCGATAGAGCGAGAGCTTGGCTCAGTGGAGTCCCTTTATGCTCAATGGAATCTTGTGCGGATCTATGCAAAAGTTTCCTACTTCGATACAATCCACCCAATATGAGTACACAACTTCGCAATGATATTGCAAGTTTTCACCAAGGAGATGATGAATCAAGGTATGAATGTTGGGATAGGTATAAAAGTTTTCGCAAGTGTGTAAACCATGGATTTCATGACTGGACTCAAGTAGTGATGTTTTACAACAGAGTTAATACACCTACTCAAATGATGTTATATGCCTCAGCAAATGGCACCTTACTTGACAAATCACCCGAGGAAGCCTTTGATATCCTCGACAGGATAGAAAATAACGATTATCAATTCCCAAATACAAGGCTCGGAACCGACAGAAAATCATCTGGATAATATGAAATAGAAGGTAAAGATTTAGTAGCTGCTCAACTTTCTGCCATATCTAATATGTTGAAAAATTTGCAGCGTCCTAATGAGGTGAGAGAAGTCAAGACAACTAGTAATGCTGCATATTATTTCATGGCAACCATCATGAGAGTGAATGTCCAAAAAACCATGAATCTACCAATTTTATGGGAAACTACGACTGAAGCAATAATAACCCTTATTCAAATACATACAATCCTGGCTAGAGACAACATCCAAATTTTTCATAGAGTAATCAAGGGAACAATAACAATCAAGCAACAAACTACAATAGGCCACAACAGAGTAGCTCAACTATTAACATTTTCAAAATTAGCATCATCAGCTGCATTGGCAAAACACTAAAGGTATACTTTATTCCTCTAATACCATTCCAATTCTAATTCATTGGAAGTTTCATTGCAGGAATTTATGGCATCGATAAAAGATTTCATGGCTTCAACAAAGATCATGATGCACAAGAACTCATCAATGATAAAAAACAAGGAAATTTGTTGCAAAGCCATAGTTCATCTCTAAGAGTATTGGAGAACCAAGTGGGTCAAATTGCCACGACATTGCATTATCGCCCACAAAGAAATCTCCCTAGTGATACTGAAATCACTAAACATCATGGAAAGTATGCAATATACTTACTCTAAGGAGTGGAAACGGATCAACCAGAATGACAAGTTTGGGGGAGAACAGCTGAACAATTCTTACCAATGCACTACACAACCAGAAGATCAAGCCAAAGATGTGGAGAATGATGAATCGCTCGAAGAGATAGAAAATGATGAAGGCTCAGAAAAATATCAACCAAATAATGAGAAATTCATGGCCAATACCAGAGATTCCTCAGCACCAATAACGGATAATGTAAGACCTCTACCACCATTCCCTCAACGATTAAAGAAACATAATGATGATATCCAATTCAAGAAATTTGTTGATGTTTGGACCAGTTGTATATCAAAGTGCCCTTACTTGAAGCCATCGAGCAAATGCCTTCCTATGCTAAATTTCTAAAAGACATCGTTACAATGAAAAGGAAGTAGAAAATGTTGCCACGACAATAGAAATCTCCTCTGCAGTAAGCAAACTCCCACCAAAACAAAAAAGACCCTGGCAATTTTATAATACCATGTTCAATTGGTAACAAATTTGTGGGATGAGCTCTCGTTGATTTAGGGTCAAGCGTAAATTTGATACCAGAGTCCATATTCTTAAAACTAGAAAGGTATCAAGCTTGTCCAACCACAGTTATCTTACAGTTAGTTGATTGGTCTTATGTGCGGCCTGAGGGCAGAATAGAAGACATCATAGTGAAGGTGGATAAATTCATATTTATAGTCGATTTCCTCATCTTGGACTTTTAGGCCGAAGAAAATGCACCTATCATCCTGAGACGACCCTTTTTAAGCCACTAGAAGAATCCTAATAGATTGTGAAAAAGGAGAGTTCACAATGCGGGTATGAGAGCAAAGTGTCACAATCAATGTATTCAACTCCATGAAATATGTGGACGATTCAGAAGAATGCCAATACATTAGAGACATGTACTCAATATAAGAAGTAGAAAAGGTAATTCTTGGCCACGATGAATTTTTAAAGCTAGATTAATATAATGCTTTATGCCACAACTCAATAATAATGACGCAGAAACGAAAAGCATGCCCAGGCGAATTATTTTTAGAAGGCAATTCTGAGAACTATGGCCATGGCAACATCAATCTGAATAAAGCATTGAATGAGTTCCCTACTAATGACACCAAGGCAGATTATGAAGGAGAATCAGTGGAACAATCTAGTCTCTTTCATACTAGATTAGGTATGAAATTCAAATCGTTAGATTTTAATGAAGTTAACCCTCTAGAAGTATCTTTACAACATGCACCTAAATTGGAACTTAAACCTTTTCCATCACATTTGAAATATGCCTACCTAGGTAGTAATGAAACTTTACCAGTGATAATTTTTGCCAATCTAACCTCCGAGCAGGAAAATAGTTTGTTAAATATTTTTTCACAGCACAAAAAGGCTCTCGGATACACAATGGCAGACTTGAAGGAAATCATCCCTACTATATGCATGCATAAGATCAATTTAGAAGATAGTCATAGTACTTCAGTAGAACCACAAAGAAGACTCGACTCGATCATGAAGAAGGTAGTCATGAAGGAAATCATAAAATTGTTGGATGCGGGAGTGATTTATCCTATATCCGATAGTTCATGGGTAAGCCCGGTGCAGTGTGTGCCAAAAAAGGGTGGTGTGACCGTGGTAAAAAACGAACATGATGAACTCTTAACTACTAGAACAGTCACGGGTTAGCGCATATGCATGGATTACAGGAAGCTCAATAAAGCCATAACGAAAGACCATTTTCCCATTCCTTTTATTGACCAAATGCTTGATAGGCTAGCAGAAAAAGCATTTTACTGTTTCCTTGATGGATATTTAGGATATAATCAAATAGACATAGCACCAAAGGATCAAGAGAAGTTTATTTTCACATGTCCATATGGTACCTATGTATTTAGGCGATTGTCATTTGGGCTGTGTAACACCCCAACTAGCTTTCAAAGATACATGATGGCAATTTTTTAGATATGGTAGAAGAGTGCATGGAAATATTTATGGATGATTTCTCCGTCTCAGGTGACGATTTCAACCGATGTCTCAGCAATTTATCCAAAGTACTGAAATGATGTGAAGAAGCCAACCTAGTACTAAATTGGGAGAAATGTCATTTTATGGTAACCGAGAGAATAGTGTTGGGTCACAAAATTTCTTGTCAAGGCATTGAAGTCAATAGAGGTAAGGTGGAAGTAATCGAAAACCTACCTCTACCCACCAACGTGAAAGGCAACACAGTTTTCTTGGACATATAGGCGGTTCATAAAAGACTTTTCTCAAATCTAAAAACCCTTATGTCTTTTACTTCAACAAAATCAACCATTTATTTTTAATGATGATTGTTTGAATGCTTTTACAAATTTAAAAAAAATCTTTTAGAAGGACAAATCGTTATTCCACCTGACTAGAACAAAACTTTCGACCTCATGTGCGATACTAGTGATTATGCAGTTGGGCCAGTGTTAGGGCAACAAAAAAGTAAAATCTTTCATGTTATCTACTATGCTAGCCATACTCTTAATGATGTACAAGTAAACTATACCACCACTGAAAAAGAACTTTTAGCAGTAGTATTTGGATTCGATAAGTTTAGGCCATAACTCATAGGCACTAAATTAATTATGCATACATATCACCCTGCCATTAAATATTTGATCAATAAAAAAGATGCAAAGTCTGGACTAATCAGATGAATGTTGTTATTACAAGAGTTTGATTTAGAGGTCAAGGATAAAAATGGTACAAAAAATCAAGTAGCAGATCTTTTGTCTAGACTAGATAACAAAATTAATATTGATCCCAAATTATCTAGTTACTATAAAAAGAGCTTAAGGAAGTAATGTCTTTCGATGGGACTGAGAATGCAATCAGTGTTTAGACCTGGTCTGAGTTCGGGCAGTCACGGTTCAGGGATAACCTTGTCACTACAGAAGAGTCAGTTTTGCTAGAGAATGTAATTATTAGAGTCAGGCAAGCGCATTGGGCTGAATTTTCAAGAATTTGGGCCACCTGAGATGATAATGAGAAAACACTGTTCAGAGAGATATACGGCGACATCATAGAACTGCTGAAAGTACCAATAGATTCAGTGGTGGTTCAAGCCCTGGCCGAGTGTTGGAATCCAGCTTACATGTGTTTCACTTTCGGTAAAGTGGACATGACCGCTACCTTGGAAGAATATATGGCTTTGTTGAACATCCTGAATGTTAGAAGGCATTCCATTTACACCAAGGCAATCCGACCTAAGGGGTTCATAACCAAGATGATCATGCTGACAGGAAAGACCAAGGAATGGGTCGAAGAGTACGTTCGTGATGAGGGGATCTCCTGGGCTCAGCTGAAGAATTTGATTTACGAGCATATTCTATCAAAAAGAAGAAGAATCACTTAACACTTGCATAATATGGCTTGGTAATTTTACTCAGGAATGAGGATCACTTCGACATCGCCTTAATTGATTTCGTCGAAGCAATTGCCAGAAAGAATCTCGCACCAGCCATCATTGCAAAACATTCTTATCATTGAACCAGTGTAGACGATTGAGGGAGGTCAATTCATCGGATATGCCTCACTGTTACTGGTTTGGTGGCGGAGCCACTACTGGATAGTCAAGAAAGGTTGGGCTCGGAGACATCAGTTAAATTTTTCGCCTCTAGTGGATTTCCTCGACAAATGTCAAATCCTAGAGTATCGCAAGAGGAAAGATTGGGTTGAAGCTCTCCGTAATATGAAAGATACTGAGATACTGTGGAAGGCTTAGTGGTTACCCAATGAGGACATACTTTTCAAGTGCGATAATGATAGCTTTGTAATGTTATACAGATTATGGGGTGATCAGGTATACTCCACTAATTGCATTCAGACATTTTAGTACCCGACAATTCGTACCAGCTACCCACGGCCTGAAGGAGATAGAATTTTCTTTCTCCATAGTAGGTTACAGAGAGCGGATTTTGAAGATGTATAAGGCTTGGGAACCCCACTGCATGAGCTTTAAGATGTTAGAGCCTGTATTCACGCCGACCTATGAGGTTTGGAGGTCGCAGAGAATTAAAATAATACACTAAAGCCAAATTTAGAAGACAAGTTGACTATAGAGGAGCGATTAAATAAGCTCCCGACAGAGGTTGAATTGTTAAGATAGAAAATGCGACTGATGCATATAGAGAGATAAAAGAATAGAGAACCTTCTCGGATAGGAAGACAATGTAGAAGCTCGAGCTGATTAAAAAGGACGGGGTGATAAAACAGTTGGCCAAAGAAAAAGATAAGGTCCAGGAGAGTTTTGATGCACTAAACCAAGATTTTTGAGCCTTAGAGAAGAATATGAGAGCCCAGGATCTACATCATACTGCTAAGACCATAAAGATAAAACTCGATAGGGTAGAAAAAAGCACAAGAAGATACCAAGAAAAAAAGAAACGAGCCTTGCAGCACGCTTAGAGACTGAGGGAACAAAGAGATGAAGTTAACAGGAATTGGCATAGAGGCAGGCACAGATTGAACAACTCGAAGCATAACTACTTAGTATGGATGAGACTTTTCAAAACCCCTATAACATCGATGGGTTCTGTCTTAAAAAAAATGAGATGTTAAAGAAAATGATAGCGGAGCTAGAAGGGGCAAGGTTAATCCACTCATCTACACAAGATATAGCTAGACAGAAGAATGAGGCCTTAAAAACCAAGATTGAGTTACGGTACAGAAAGGCCATTAGTGAATCCAAAAGTTAGAAGAAAGTCAACCATTGACTAATCTAGAACTTGGAACCGCGCTACGACAGGTTCAGGACACCATTCTGAGGTAACATGAAGCAATGGAGAGAGAGAAGTGAACCAGGCCCGCAGTGTTGCTCGCTAAGTCTATGAATTATCTGAAAAGTGGCAGCCCTAAGAGTTTTCGTGATCCCAGAATCAGAAGAAGAATGACGCATCATGGGATTGATGATAGAGCACGAGAGATTAGGGGATAGGGCAAGATTCAACGTTTATTTTACATGTTGATGTACTATCTTTGCCTAAGTTCTTAGACGTTGTGTGGTGTTGAGTACTTTTTGTATAAACTAAGTTATTTTGGATTCAATATCGGCTTGCATTTGCATTTTCGTAGGTTTTTCTCTAAATGTTTAAAATCCAAATGATTGCATTATAACAATTCATTCATTCATTAAAATTCACTAAATAATAAAATTTAATTTCCAACCATTTGTAGTTATCTTGGAATTCACCTCACACCCATACGGTACTCGTAAAATAACCAAGAAAATGGAGGCAAGAATGACCTAACTTGAAAATGACCAAAGTCAAGCTCAAGAAGAAATGAGAGAGACTAAGTAAGATGTAAGAAGAGATGACAAACTCGCAAGTCGGTCTACTTCAAAGGATCGAAGAGATGTTTAAGAAACATGCTACAGGTAGAAAGGCTGCGGATGACCAACTAACGTCATCCGAGCAAGATCCCTCGTATCCTCTAGGGTTTGGACCAAGAGCATTGCATCCTGCTGGGCTTACATCTGACCCCCATCACCCACCAGACCCTCTGCATCCTCCCGGTTTCACCCCAGTGCACATTTCTATTAGATCGCCAGCTTTACAGAAAGTTCGCCCAGGAGTCTACATGACAAATCAATAGAATCATATTGAGCCCACATTTTAAACCAAT
This sequence comes from Hibiscus syriacus, assembly GCF_006381635.1. Lineage (NCBI taxonomy): Eukaryota > Viridiplantae > Streptophyta > Magnoliopsida > Malvales > Malvaceae > Hibiscus > Hibiscus syriacus. The sequence continues at coordinate 2,668,117 of NW_024061878.1, read as the reverse complement.
TATCCATCGGTTGCTAGGGTAAGACCTATTGAATCAGTCGTGGAGGAGTTACCACCTAACTTTCAGGAAGTATCAGAAAAAGGAAAGGTTAACAATTAAATAACCCAACAGTTGAAAAACCTGGAGGAAAGGGTAAGATCAGTAGAGGTGGAGCCATTCTGCGGAATGGACGCAAGGGAGCTAAGTTTGGTTCCTGATCTAATACTGCCCCTTAAGTTCAAAGCACCATACTTTGAAAAATATGATGGAACTACTTGCCCATCGGCCCACCTCACTATGTTATGTAGGAGAATGACAGGTTATACTGAAAATGAAAAGCTGCTGATACATTGCTTCCATGAGAGTCTAACTGGATCGACAATCAAATGATACAATCAGTTGACCTGATCCCAGATCAAATCATGGAGGGATTTAGTACGAGCATTTTTGAACAATATCGTCACGTCACTGACCTGGTACCTGACAAGTGGACATTACAAAACATGAAAAAGTGACACAGCGAAATCTTTAGGCAGTACGTCCAAAGATGGTGCGATATGGCATCACAAGTACAACCTCATTGCTAGAGAAGAAGGCTACAATTATCTTTGTGAATACCCTGAAGGCTCCATATTTGGGGCATCTATTAGGAAATACTACCAAGAATTTTGCTAACTTGGTCATTTCTGGAGAATTAATCGATAATTCATTAGAAGTGGCAAGATTGAAGGAGGGGAAGGGTCGAAGAAGCCTTATTTTAAGAAGAAATAAAGTGAAGTGAACCACGCAAGCACTTTCCACAAGAACTACGATGTCAGTGTTATAATCACCCATCTTAGGGCAGAAAAGGCAAACACCTATAAGAATAGGGGACCGATAAGGGAGAATACAAGACCAACTTTCTCTCCAGTGCCAGTACCATATTAAGATATTTACGCCTCGCTCTTGAATGTGGATTTAGTGCGTCCCTATAAATTAACTCCGATGCAACCACCTTACCCTCACTGGTATAATGTAAATGCCCATTGCAAATACCATGCAGGGATCGCTGGGCATGATATCGAGAACTACATGCATTTTAAGAAGGTTGTACAAAACCTCATCAACACTGGAGATTTGGAATTCAAAACACAGCCGTAAACACTCATCCTTTTCCCAATCATGGGGGTAGGAAATCAAAATGGTTGAAGAAAGAGATATCAGGATGACCAAGAGAAATTTATCAGAAGTCAAGTCTCCCCTCTGTTGGGTATTCAGGCAGCTTTGTACATTAGGAATGATTGAGGGTAATCATGAATCAAGGCTATTGGGATGAGAAACATACTGTGATATCACAAAACTGAAGACCATGATATCCAAAATTATCCCGAATTTCGGGGATTTCTTCAGAAAATGATGGATAGCGGAGAAGTGGAAATTTTTAGTAAGGAGGAAAAATCGCAAGAGATGGACATATATATGGCAGATGGCTCAAACAAGATGCCGGGGATGAGAAAACCGGTAGTTACCACAGTTAATCCAAGACAAGAGAGATAATCATCAACAACTCCACAGGTTGTGATTACAACTCCGTCCCCCTTCCCATTTAAGGATGCCCGACAGGTTCCTTAGAGTTATGCAACCAACATATCAATACCGGAGGGGTCCAAGATGTCTGAAAGAACAAACAAGGAAAATAAATCAAGCTGAGAAGAAGTAGATGAGATGGGCCACTTAACAAAAAGAGGAAGATGCTACTCACCAGAAACATCCACCGAGGTAGACAAAGGAAAAGCTAAAGCCAAAGCCGTCGTGGTGCCAAAAATTTTCAATGAAGAACCTCCAACGATCATTAAAGAACCTGTTACTGAGGCTCAAGGTCGTTAATTTTTGAGGTTTCTTAAGCAAAGTGAATACAATATAGTGGAGAAGCTTTACAAACAGCAGGCAAAAATCTCAATATTGGGTCTTTTGATCAATTCTGAAATACATCAGAATACCTTGCTAAAGGTGCTCAACCAAACATTTGTCCCTGAGGATATCTCGTCTAATAAATTGGACCGAATTGTGGGACACATAGCTGCTGACAACTATATCACCTTCACTGATGATGAAATCCCGGAAGGAGGATGGGATCCATTAAAGCTTCAAACATCACGGTGCACTGCCACGGTCATGTCCTGTCAGGGTTTCTTATAGATAATGGGTCGGCACTGAATGTAATGCCTTTAGTTATACTGTAGAGGATTCCCTTTGATAGCTCATACATGAGTGTATCATAACATCGTTAGGGAATTTAACAGAACCCAGAAGGACGTGATGGGAAAGATAGAAATACCCTTAATGATCGGTCCTGCTATTTACAACGTTGATTTTGTGATAATGGATATCTACCCGACATACAATTATTTGTTAAGGAGACCTTGGATCCATACGGCAGGAGCATTTTTTTCATCCCTGCATCAGAAGCTGAAATTTGTAATTGATGGAAGTTTGGTCAGCATTGGGTCTGAACAAGAAATTATAGCTTCTGTAACGTCCGAGAACCCGTATATTGACATTAATGAGGATGCCTTGGAGTGCTCATTCAGGGCTTTGGAATTCATCAATGCAACCTATGTGGCTGAAGGCAGTAGAATTCCACGTCCTGCACTGTCGAATTTTACTAAGATGACATTAAGGCAAACCCTAGGGAGAGGAGTGAGAATCGGTAAGGGACTGGGAAAAGAGCTGCAGGGGCATGTAGGATCCATAACTGTGGAATGGAAGAGATACCATTTCGAGTTCAGATTTAAGCCCAACTTCCAGTAGCGTGGCCGAGAGATAAAGAAAAAGAATGAGGTGAGAAATGCCAGATTAAGAGGAGAAGATGTCTCAAGAGAACGCATGTCCTTCCCTTCCCTGAAAAGCTCTTTCAAATTTAGAGGAGTATACAACGCATAAAAACAACTGACTAGTGCCATCGAAACCGAGATGATAAGCGAAACTCTAAAAGGATAATTAGTCAACATGATTTTTGGGGGCAACCGACCCGAGAAGTTTCTAACTGGAATTCGTCCATGCTTACTTGGTGAAAAGCTTGATAATTGGACAACCAAGAACCTCCCCGTAGTTTTTAGGGTCAATCCAAAGTAATGCCCTGAAATAATTTGTATTAGCATCTAAATAAATATCTGCTGAACTTTTTGTAAAATTTCACGCTTCTCATCAATCAATAAAAGATATTTTTCTCAAATGACAAGCATTTTCATTCTTTACATTTTTCATTACATCATATTCTTTATTTATTTACTTTACAATATATCTGAGTTAAATTTCTTGCAGATGTCACAATAATACTAGCATAATTGTTCCTGTGGCCAGTTGCAAGACAGATTTCAAGTGACCACTATGTCTGGAAGAAGTCAATGAATGTGAAGACGAAGAAGACTGTTAAGTCTAATGAGCTATTAAGATTGGTGGAAAGAGATGAGAAACAGATCCTACCCTACAATGAAGAAGTAGAACTTGTAAATTTAGGGACCGTGGAAGTATAGAGAGAGATAAAGATTGGCACTAGGGCTAAGTACTAATATAGTAGTCCACACGTTGCCCATTAAACCAGAATGAAGCCAGTCCAACAAAAACTCAGAAGAATGAAACCATAGATGTTATTAAAGATTAAAGAACATGTAACAAAACAAATTGATGCAGGTTTTCTTAAGGAGGCAAAATATCCTAAGTGGGTAGCCAATATAATGCATGTACCTAAGAAGGATGGGAAGGTCTGTATATGCGTAGATTATCAAGACCTTAGCAAGGATAGCCCAACGGAAAATTTTCCCTTACCTCATATAGACACCTTGGTGAATAATACTATGGGTCATTCATGGTTTTCCTTCATGGATGGCTTCTCAGGTACAATTTGATCAAAATAAACCCTAAGGATATGGAGAAAACGATGTTTATAACCGTGTGGGGAACTTTTTGCTACAAAGTAATGCCATTCAGGTTGAAGAATGCTGGGGTAACCTATCAAAGAACCATGGTGATTCTTTTCCACGATATGATGCATAAGGAGATAGAAGTATACTGGATGACATGATTGACAAGTCCAGAACGGAAGAAGAGCATGTACAAAATTTGAGAAAACTATTTCAATGATTGAGGAAGTATCAATTAAAGCTCAATCCAGCCAAATGCACGTTCGGAGTAAAATCTAGGAAGTTATTGGGCTTAGTGGTAAGCCATAAAGGAATCGAGATAGATCCGGATAAGGTTAAGGCAATTCAAGACCTTCCAGCACCACACACACAAAAAGAAGTTCTGAGGGTTCCTAGCAAGGTTAAATTATATATCGAGATTCATTTCTCAGCTTACCGATAAATGTGATACGGTATTCAAATTGCTCAAAAAGAATAATCCTGAGGTATGGAATGGCGAATGCCATGAGGCTTTGGAAGTTATCAAAAAATACTTGTCCAATGCCCCCATATTAGTATCACCAGTACCTGACAGACCAGTAATTCTCTACTTAACAGTTTTCGAGAATTCAATGGGTTGTGTACTAGGGAAACATGATGAATTAGGAAGAAAAGAAAGAGCCATTTATTACTTGAGTAAGAAGTTTACCAATTGCCAGACTCGATACCCACCGATTCAAAAGTTGTGTTGTGCCTTAGTTTGGGCTACCCAAAGACTCAGGAAGTACATGTTATACCATACTACATGGTTAATATCGAAGATGGATCCATTGAAATTTTTTATGGAGTCCCCTGCTTTGACTGGAAGATTGGCTAGATGGCAGATATTTTTATCCGAGTTTGATATTATCTATGTGAGTCAAAAGGCAATAAAATGGAGCGCTATAGCTGACTTTCTTGCAAGTCGTGCCTCGAAGGACTATGAGTCTCTGAACTTCAATTTCTCAGATAAAGATTTAATGTGCATTTCTACCGAGGAGGAGAGCTCCGAAGGAAACAAATCTTGGACTTTGTACTTTGATGGTACCTCTAACGCTTTACGAAATGGAATTGGGACAGTGTTGATTTCCCCAGAGGATATTTACTTTCCTTTCACAAGCAAATTAGATTTCTTTTGCATCAATAACTTGGTCGAATACGAAGTTTGCATTATGGGGATAAAAACGGCCATTGAAAGAAATATCAAAACGCTCAAAGTATACGAAGATTCTTTGCTAGTGGTGTACCAACTAAGGGGAGAATAGGAGATGAAATACTCAAAGCTAGTCGAATACAGGAATTTAATCCTTGAATTACTAGAAGAATTTGAGGATGTCACGTTCAAATATCTCCCCCGAGAGGACAACCAAATGGCAGATGCTTTAGCTACCTTAGCAGCAATGTTTAAAGCTAATAAAAGAGCAGACATGATGCCCATAACAATACAAGTATACGAGACCCCAGCCCACTGCTATCACCTAGAAGAAGAAATAGATAGTCATCCATGGTACCACAATATCCTATAATATATGAGATATCAGACTTATCCTCCTGGTGCATTTGAAATTGACAAGAAAACCATCAGAAGAATGACAGTCGGGTACTTCCTTGATGGGGGAAATCCTATACAGAAGGGGCAGTGACCAAGTTTTACTAAGATGTGTAACTGCCGAAGAAGTAAAGAATGTGATGGAAGAAGTGCATGGCGGAACGTGCGAAACACATGCGAATGGTTTGTCCATGGCCAGAAAGACTATGAGATATAGACACTATTGGGCCAAAATGCATACGGATTGTGTCAATTACGTGAGAAGATACCATAAATGTCAGATATATGCAGATAAAATCCAATCATCGCCTTCACCTTTACACGTCATGAGCTCACCCTGGCCGTTCTCTATGTGGGGCATCGACGTCATTGGGGCAATCACACCAAAAGCTTCAAATGGGCACCGATTTATCTTAGTAGTAATTGATTACTTCAAAAAATGGGTAGAGGATGCTTCCTATTCCAGTATCATGAGATCTACAGTTTGTAGATTCATAAAGAGGGAAATAATATGTCGATATGGATTGCCAGAAAGAATCATCACAAACAATGCTACTAATCTGAATAACAAGATGATGGATGAACTCTGTTCATAGTTCAAGATAAACCATGCCAACTCTGTTACTTATCGCCCAAAATGAATGGAACAGTTGAGGCAGCAAACAAGAACATCAAAAGGATCATTACAAAGACTACAAAAACTTACAGAGATTGGCAAGAGAAATTACCTTTTGCCCTTTATGGGTATAGAACGCCCGTGCGAACATTGACAAGGGCAACGTCTTTCTCCCTGGTATATGGAACAAAGGTAGTCGTACCTATTGAGGTTGAAATTGCATCACTTCGAGTCTTGAAAGAAGTGGAGTTGGATGAAGCAGAATGGATTCAGTCTTGCCTTGATCAACTCAATCTTATTGAAGAGAAAAGGTTGAATGCTATATGTCATGGGAAATTGTACCAAAAGAGGATGATGAGAGCCCACGACAAAAAAGTTCACCTAAGAGAGTTCCAAGAGGGAGATCTAGTATTGAAGAAGATTTTGCTAATCCAGAAATATTTCCATGGAAAATGGATGCCCAATTGGGAGGGGCCTTACGTTGTCAAAAAGGCCTTCTCCGGGGGAGCTTTAATTCTGGTAGAGATGGACGGAAGAGTACTGAAAAACCCTATAAATTCAGACTCTGTCAAGAAATACTATGCCTGAGAAGAAAAATAAAAATAAAAAATAAAAATGAAAGAAAATGAGATGAGAGGTTCGAAGTGAAAACCAACGAAGGGTGCTTGAAACCAAAGGAGGATTTGAGATGAAACCCCGAAAAAGGTGGCTCAAATACATTTTGATATGGAGGCATCCGACAAGTAACCCCTCGAGAGACTAGTAGTTCATGAAAGGCTTAACTTCTGTAAACATCTTTACCACATTAAGATCTCTCAGACAGAGGACTACCTCGGGGTGTCAAATCAAATGGTGCATGAACAATTGTGCTAGAATTCATTAGGATATATGCTAATTTGTTTCCAGAGTCTTTGTTCAATTTTTTTAAATTTTCATGACTTTGTATAAAACTTATCTTTTGTCAATAAATCTCATTAGTATCATTTCAATCTTCAACTCATTTTTTATGTGTGCCACAAGTAACTTAGCATAATACAAATTCCAGAAATTTTTCGGTATTACTTTTGATTGACCTGTTAAATGCTAGGAATACAAGGTCGTCCATTTGGTCGATATTTGCACTAATTAAAGCAAAGAATTGATGAAAGGGAAAAGCAAGAAATGATAACAGCCCGAATAACACAGAAAATAATGAGAAGAATTACGAATCAAATAAAGAGTCGACAAAGATAGGGATTCGACAAGGATAAAAATAGGAAAACATAGGCTTACGAGACCTTAAAAAACCCAAAAAAAAAACACACACCATGCATACCCATGCATTCATTGAATAGGAGCATATGCATACATTTACATCAAGTTTTGAAAACATGACAGGAACTCAAAGAGTCAACGAAAGATCGAGAAGAACTTGTTCAACTTTTTGCTCGATTCTATCACAGAAGAGGTAGATAAGCATCAACATCTCGTTCGATCCCATCACAGAAGGAGAGTGATCGACATTTTCATTTCACTCAATTCTATCACAGAAAGAGGTAGATCAACACCAACATCTCATTCGATTCCATCACAGAAGGAGGTGGATCAACACTTTCATCCAACGCATAAGGAGTTGGACCAGTATCAACTTTTTGCTCGATTTTATCGCAGAAAAAGATAGATCGACATCGACATCTTGTTCGATTCCATCACAGAAGGATGTGGATCGACACTTTCATCTAGCGCATAAGGAGTTGGATCAGTATCAACTTTTTTCTCGATTTTATCATAGAATGAGATAGATCAGGATCAACATCTCGTTCGATTCCATCACAGAAGGAGGTGGATCAATATTTTTATTTCGCTCAAATCCATCGCATAAGGAGTTGGATCAGCATCAACTTTTTGCCCGATTTTATCACAGAAGGAGGTAGATCAGTATCGATATCTCGTTCGATTCCATCACAAAATGAGGTGGATCAACATTTTCATTTCACTCAAATCCAGCACATAAGGAGTTGGATCAGCTTCAACTTTTTACTCGATTCCATTACAGAATGAGGTAGATCAGTAATGACATCTCGTTCGATTCCATCACAGAAGGAGGTGTATCAATATTTCAATAAAATGTTCATAATGAGAAGAACTCATCCGAACAAAAGAGTGAAAAGTTCATAATGAAAAGAACTTGGAACTTAAAATTTCACTGATATACCAAATAGATGAAAATTGGTGCTTTACGTATTTGCTCTATTCTTATTTCACAGCAACAAGCAAAGAGGGGCAGTTGTATTGACCAATATTCAAAATAAAAAGTCAAAAAATAGCTTACCCACTACCACCTATTGCTCCACTACCACCGAATTCCAATGGAACCACAGAACAAACAATGATACCAACTATTTTGACTTTAAACATTTTTGAAGAAAAAAAGCAAGAAAAAAGAAAGAAAAAACATGTGAAAAACAATGTAAATCGGGTTTATAAATACCCGAATAAAAATGTAATGAGCATCATTTTTCTTTCAGTTTCCAGCAGAAACACAAAGTAGTGTTGCAAGGTAGTTGGGTTCTTCATTGTTTTTATTTATTTTGAAATAACAACATTCAGTTTATTTATTTTTTTAAATTTCGAAATAATAAAGAAAACGCATAAATAATATGTATTTACAGAAAAAATAAATAAAAAGGGTCTAGAAGTTACATGAGGAAGGAGGCACTATCGGAGTTGGAGTCGTCGAGGTGGGTCGTTGGTGGAGGAGGTTGAATAGCATAGAAGTTCCAGGGTTCTTGCATGTTAGATTTTTGCCTAGATATAGGCTTTAGGAAAGGATGTATGAAGTTTTGTGGTGGTTAGGGTCTGCTCCACTGTCAAGGGTTGTCAGAGTATGATGAACACGAAAAGTCAGGTCACTTTTTGATTAATTTTAGGGTCTCTTTTGGGTTTTTGGTGTCGGGATTTTGTTTGATAGGGTAGATCTGAGGAAAGGGGAGCATTTTAAGCGAATGTTGGGTTGGTAGTGTTGATTTCTAGCGAGGTTCTCGGCTGCGGGAGAGAGGGAGAGTTAAGAGCGTTTAGCCATTTTTTAGGGTTTGAGAGAAGAAGATATAGTTTAATTTTATGGATTATTTCATTTTAGGTCCCCTAGTTTTGGCCGTGTTTTGCATTTTCAGTCCTAGCTATGTATGTTTGGGCGATTTGCTTCTTAGTCCCTTTAATTTCCAGCTTGTTTTACATTTTAATCCCTAAATCTATCATTTTATTTTATTTTCAATTAACTTTTAAATTAATAACTATTATTATTTTTATTTCATTAATTATTAAAAAAAGTAACGGGCATAGATTGTTTTTATATTTTTTAAATTATTAAAAGGTGTAACCTTTATTGGTAAGAGAAAATAATAATAAAACCAAATAAAGTCTGCACCAATTACATCAATTTTCGGTTACCAATGCATACGAATTTGTTTTTATTGAAAGCTGTAGTTTCGACGTTTTTCCCGAATAATCACCCTAACCCTATATTTTTCCCTGTCAGACACCGTTCAGACTATATTTCTCGATCTAACACCCTTTGCAGGAAGGCACGCCCCTTGCACCGCGCTTTACGCCACGTGGTTGAAGGCGCGCCCCTGCACCGCGCCTAACATAATGTGTAAAAAATCGGGTGTTAATTTTGTAAATATTTTTAAACGGGTGCCAAATATATAATTAATTTCTATTATGGTTACATTTGTGTAAAAACATCAGCATTATTTATCTTTTTTTGAATTGTGCAAACACCGCCACACCACACGTTCCTGGATAAGCTTTTTTTTTTCCTTTTCCAGCCTCAAACTCAATTCATATTATTTATATCACACTACCTGAATATTTTACAAGTCATTAAATCTTGGTTTATTTCATCAAGTTTCTTTTTTATTATAATAGAAGCATGTCAAGTTATTTGCCCACCTTATAATTTGATTTAAATAAAATATAATTAAAATGAAATTTCAATAATTCAAAGGGTAAATTCTAAAATTTTTGGAGGATAACCACTTAATTTTTATATTTGAATTTCTGCTTGCAGACACTTCTTTTTTTTCATATTATAGCCTTGAATAATCGTGTTTTTATAAAAGTATAATGTGATTATTGTTTTATTTGTTTTTCAATTTGGTGATATAAGTGAATATTGTTTTTTTAATTGGAGTTTAAGTAATTATATCATTATATATATATATATATATATTAATGATTAAAAAATTAGAAAAAATATTATTTTATAATCATTTTTGGCTATTTAAAATAAAATTTAAATATTATTTATTATTTTGACGGTGCTAGCTTCTTTTTCAAGTTGCTAGATCATTTTAAAGGTGTAGCAAGTTAGAACATTATTTTTTATTGCATTTAAAGCATTTAAAATTTTTGCTATTTAACGGGCCGCGGGGAAGCTTGTTTAGCCCTCAGGTTAAATGGACAGGTCGCGGGCCTTAGAATTCCAAACCGTTTATTATTGCGGGCTTTTTAAACCGCTCCGTTTAAGCCCACACCGTCAAAACCCACGAGCTAAACGGGCGGGTAACCAGTATACCTAGTTCTAATTTTTATGTTTTTATCAATAATAAATTTTTAATAATAATGAGTCAAAGTTTAAAATTTTTGACCTGAACCAATTCTAGAATTATTTTCGTGATGTAAAATTTTATAAGCTGTTATGCTCCAAAAAATTTAGAATTTACCCTTTGAATTATTGAAATTTCATTTTAATTAGATTTTATTTAAATCAAATTATAAGGTGGGCAAATAACTTGACAGGCTTCTATTATAATAAAAAAAACTTGATGAAATAAACCAAAATTTAATGACTTATAAAATATTCATATAGTGTGATATAAATAATATAAATTCAAGTTTGAGGCTGGAAAAGGACAAAAAAGCTTAACCAGGAACCGTTATAGGTGTGGGCGGTATTTGCAAAAATAATGTTGACTTTTTTACATAAATGTCACCATAATAGAAATTAATTATGTAGTTGGCACCCGTTTAAAAATATTTACAAAATTAACACAATTTTTTACACATTTTGTAAAGCACGGTGCAGGTGGCGCACCTTATCCCACGTGACGCCAGATCAGCGTAAAGCGCGATGCAGGGTGTGCCTTCCTACAAGGGTGTTAGATCAGGAAATATAATTTGAACGGTGCCTGAAAGGGAAATATATAGGGTTAAGGTGATTTTTCGAGAAAATCGCCGTAGTTTATATTGATTATAAAAATGTTCAATTGCTTTTTCCTGCACCAATTACATCAATTTTGGTTACCAACGCATAGAAATTTATTTTTATTGAAAGATGTAGTTTTCATTCATTATAAAAATGTTCAATTTTTTTTAATGAAGTTAATTATTAATTGGTTTTGTTTTATGATTTATTTTGTTAGATTTAGTTTTAAATTAGATTAATATTCGAATCAAATTTAGAAATTAGGATGTCACTTTAGTTTTAATTAGGGAGCCATTCAAGTCGAGTTTTCGCATAAGATGTCCGATTACTCAAATCGATTGCTCGAATTTTAAAATTTATTAATAATTAATATTATTTTTAAAAATTACGTTTAATAATTTAGATAAAAATTAGGTTTTAATTACTTAAAAAAAATTAATTTAGGTCCTTAATCTTTTAATTATTTTAGAACTCGATATTTTAGATATTGATTTTTTAATCCCGAATTTCGATTAGAATTTTATTTTTGACATAATTAATTAACATTAATTAGAGCCTCCACTTTTAGTTAGATTTCGAACTAGTCTTTTAATTTAGGGGATAATTCGAGTCGGCCCTCGCGTAAATGCTCGAGGGACCATCTCGGTTATTCGATTCAATAATTATTTAAAATCAAATAGAATTGATACTAGAGTCTACATTTTAGATTTGAGCCCCTAAGTTTCTTAATTCTCATAATTTGACACCTTAAGTTAGAGAAAACCTTAATTTAATTTAGATTAATTAGGATTGAATAAAATTTTGCTTGATCACATTGTTTTTATAAATCTAAGGCATTGTTCACTTATTTAAGGAATTAATAGTATGTCTCCCGCGATCACGCTCAGGGGGTGACTACTGGTGATTCCCTAAATAGGTCGACATCATTTTCAAAATCGTATCATGTTTTCTAAAAATGAGGCAATGTTCGGTTATTAGAAACAATAGTTGATCTTCCATATTTACGTTCGGGGGCGAATGCTATCGGTCTCAATAAACGAATATCCTTTTCAAACTCTCCATCCTTAATGATTTTTAAATTAAATAAAGATCAAACTCAAATTTTTTATTTTAAATATAGGGTAATCAACTAGGTATCAATTTTTGGGTGCTTGTGGGGGTGCTAATCATTCCCCACGCGTAACCAACTCCTGAACCTGATTTTTGGATTTTCATATACCCCAAAACTCAATATTTTGATAAAAATAAAGCGTTTTATTAAAATCACCCGTTTTTATGGTGTCCCAATCGCACCTTAAATGATTGGTGGTGACTCTCACATTTTGAAACGATTTTTAAAGAAAACCCCCGGTCGGTATCAGTCTTTTCCCCACCCGGGCGAAAAACGGTGTTGACAGCTGTGCATTTGACAGAAAGGTGTCAGTTATGCCAGTTAGATGACAACTTAAATACCTTTGAGTAAAAGATTAATAGCCTAGCTGTGCATTTGACATAAAGATGTCAATTATGCAGTTAGATGAAAGGTGAAATACCTTTGAGTAAAAGATTTATAGCCTAGCTGTGCATTTGACAGAAATGTGTCAATTATGCTAGTTAGATGAAAGGTTAAATACCTTTTATAAAAGATTAATAGCCTAGCTATGCATTTGACAAAAACTTGTCAATTATACCACTTAGATGAAAGGTTAAATACCTTTGAGTAAAAAATTAATAGCCTAGCTGTGCATTTGACAGAAATGTGTCAATTATGCAAGTTATATGAAAGGTTAAATAGCTTTAAGTAAATTTTAATGGCCTAGCTGTGTATTAGACAGGAAGATGTCATTCATGCAAATTAGATGAAAGGCTATATGCCTTTGGATAAAAGGCTAAATGTTTAACGGTGCAATTTTACATAAATGAAATGCATAACGGTACATTAAAGGCATGAAAGGATGCCATAAATAAGATTAATGATTAATTACTAAAGAATAATGGGAAAATATACAGAAGGAAAGGTATGTTGGACATACTAAGAATGTTTACAATGATAGTATGAAAGAAATTTGGTTTAAATAATAGGGACTTATATAATCTTTGTGGATGATACAAATTAATTCGAAACCAAATAAACATGATATACTTGTGTATATAGAAATGTTTCTTTACAATACTATGTCTCAATAAATAAGTATTTAACGAGTGTTGATTTCACGCGTAGGTAAAGGCAGAGATTAGTCGAGTAAGGAGTACAGCAGTAACATCTATCATTAATTAAGGATGACTCGTCAGTAACTACAGGACAATCTGGTTTGTTTTGGAAAATTTAGTTAGCATGTAATTAAAGTACGAAAAATCCTCTGAATTATATTTAAGTAGAACCTCTTAACATATTTCAATTAATGTTTTTCTTTATATTAAAAATTTTATTTTTTAAGAAAATTTGGAAACAAAATTTTACGGGTTTTTAAAAGTGATGCGACATATGTATCTCGTATACAGAAAGATATACGGGAGATGAGTGTTAGATTATTGGTATCAGAGCTATAGGTTTAGCCGATTCTTGGCCAAAACTGAGTTCATTTGAAATGAGAAAAAAAGATTAAATGCCACTAAGATTGTCAATGTTACTGATATGGTGTCATTAAAGTGTAATTGATAACACTCCTTACTAACTATAATGTTATTACTATGCATGTTTTAATAGATGTCAGACTCCTCGAACTCACGTAGAACGAGGGAACTAGAGATGAGAGAAGGGACTGGTAGTGAAAGTTACGAGGCCAATAGTGAGCAGTCGGTCCCATCTGAGAATGCTAGTGCGCCTACACATCAAGGGATGTCGGTACCAGAATATGGAGATTTTATGCAAACTCTCGATGCTATATTATCCCATTTTCAACCTCCTCCGCACCCCCTGCTCCTCTTGCACTGAGAATATTGATTCCAAGAGAGCTGAAAAGCTTGGGAGCTCTAGAGTTCTGGGGAGAAGAGGGTGACAATCCTACGAAGGTCGACTTATGGCTTAATTATATTATAATAATGCTCGAAAGTCTTCACTGTTCGGATTCGGAAAAGTTGGATGAAACTGTATCTTTACTTAGAGGATCAGCTCGAGTATGGTGGTTAAATACTACGATGTATGCACCACCGGAGCAAGTGACCTGGCAATTCTTCTTGGAAGAATTCAAGAACAAGTATGTGGGTGAACAGTTCAGACGGGCAATGCTGTTAAAGTTTATTAATTTGAAACAAGGTGATCGAGCAATACATGAGTATGAGGTGAGTATAATAAGTTAAGTTATTTTGCTACTGAAGTGGTTCCCAATGACAAGACCCAACGCTATTGGTTTATTGAGGGGTTGAGGCCAAAGTTGAATGAAATGATGTTGGCTTTGAGTTTGCCTAACTTGCAAGAAGTTATTAACCGAGCCAAAGCTATTGAGAGAGCCCAAGCAAAGATATTAGAAGCGAATTAGAGTTTGCAGATGGGGAAAAGGGTTGGAATGCCTTTAACTCCCCATTATGTTAAGAGAGGCAAGGGCTCGAGTTTTAGATATACGGACATAGAGGGTTCTACTGCAGCTTCACAGAAAATAAAATAGTCCCAGTCGCTTGCTACTAGTTCGGGTAGAGCCTTGAAGAAAGAAATGCATGTCAAAGATGTAGTACAGTGCATACAGACTTCTTAGTGGAGCTTGCTTTCAATGTGGCGAGACTGGTCACATTGCCCGAAATTGTCCAAAAAAATCTGGGGACTATTCGGTGCAATCTGAAAGATCTAGGGCAGCCTCTAATATAAGAAGAGAAAGGGGAAGATTAAGGGGACAAGATGAATCCTTGCAGATGTGATAAGAGATTCGGGGAGTCGCCATAATCTATAATATTAAGACCAATGGGGATCGAGCTGACCCAGAAATCATAATAGGTACTTTTCATCTTTTTGATGAGCCTGTATTTGTATTAGTTGACCCTTGATCTATGCACTCATACATTAGTACAAAGTTGGCTAAATCTAGAAGAATTCCTTTAGAACCAATGTTGAGTTAAATGATAGCCGTAAATGGGTCATGGTACAAGTGTGGGTGGGCAAATAGAAAACAATTAATTAAGATTCCAGGAGCTATATTCCAGGTGAATCTAATGGAATTACCAATTGATGAGTTAAGATCATATTAGGAATAGGTTATTTGTCTCTATAGACAACTAGTTCAGCAAGATGCAGAGGGTATGGAATTATAGTTTTGGAGGGAAAGTAAAATCATTGCTTAAAGTGATATTGAAAATGATTGTGAAAAAAATGATGTCAAAAAATATAATATATATATATAGCTTTTCTGACTAATATGATAGATAGTTAATTAATTAAAGTATAATTTTTAGATAATTTCATAAAAATCAATAATTGATAGATGTCTTTGAAGATAAATCTATGGGGTTATACATAGATTGTGACAGTTAAATATGACTCTTCGAGAGAAGAACTTGTATGACAAACTATCCCAATGTGAAATCTTGGTTAGCTGAGATGACTTTCTTTGGCCATGTTGTTTCGGCAGAAGGTATAAGAATAGATTCTAAGAAAAAACTCATGTTATAGTAAATTGGAAACTTTCAAAGAATCATCCTGAAGTTTAGATTTTTTTTGGGGCTTGTTGGTTATTATCGAAGGTTAGTGAAAAACTTTTCGATATTTTTTTGGTTGCTAACCAAGTTTTAAGGAAATATATGAATTTTTTAGAACGAAAAAGGGTCAAGAGATTTTTGAAAGGCTAAAGAGAATTGTAATAGAGACATCAGTGTTTATATAACTTGAGTTGGATAAAGATATGTGGCTTTTACTGATGCATCTATCAACGGTTTAGGAAATGTGCATATGCACAAAGGTAAGGTTGTGGCATATGCCTCAATAAAGTTAAAGACTCACAAGAGGAATTATATACGCATGATTTAGAGTCAGCAGTAGTCGAGTTGCCTTAAAAGATTTGACGTCATTGTCGGTATAATGAGCGGTGCTATAGTTGTGCTAAATTCAAAAGCCTAAAATACTTGTGGAATTGAAGAGAGTGAATATGAGACAGAAAATATGTATAGAACCTCTAAAGATGTATGAAGTTATCATTGATTATATTCCAGGAAAGGTTAATATTGTTGTGGAGGCACTTGCTCAGAACCTTTTACAGTTTTGCGAGATATGGATGTGCAATTAACATTGAATGAAAATGGTATTTGGGATGAATTAAAGATGAAGCTGATGTTTTTATTAGATCTGATCAGAGAATTAAAAAGGAAAAACAAAAAATTTCTAGATAAGAATTTTATAAGTAGAAAATGAAGAGATTAAGGACTTTTGAGGTCAAATTGGGTAGATATTTGTATTATCGTGGGAGACTTTGTATTCCCGACGATTAAGAATTTAGAAAGATGTTCTTTTTGAGACATTAAATACATTGACTATGCATTTAGGTGAAAACAAGAGGTACGAATATTTAAAGAATTGAATTATGAAAAAGAATCAATACAGATTTGGATTAGAGAAATCCAGAAATCGCGTAACAAAACGATGCCTCTGGTTGAAGTATTGTGGTGAATGCATAAAGTCTTTAAATCCGAGGATGAATTTTCTTAAGGGGAGAATTGTAATACCCCAAATATTAGGTCAGGGACTATGTTGAATAGATTTGAAATTTGAAGATTTATTTGAATAAATGGTAAAAGATGAGAAAATGATTTGGAATAGTGCATTGAACTAAATTGTATCAATGGATAAATTAAGAGGGCATTTTGGCCCTTTAAGGGGGAAGTAGATTTAAAATTCATTTTTAATAAGGTATTAAAGTAAAAGGGGGAAAGGAGAAAATAAGTTACCAAAAGTCATTTCTCTTTTCTTATTCTTTCTCGTGAAAATAGCTCTCCTCCATAGCAAAGGTAAAATTTTAATTGGTTAGTGTTTTCTTTCGATTCTGGTTGGTTCTTGCAAACTTAAGTGATATGTAAGCTTAAGGAAAGGTTCTATAATATTAAAACTATGAGATGGAGGAAATATTAGAGATTTAAAAAAATGGGTTTTGAAATGATATTTTAAGATATGAGTGTTATTTTTATGTTTACTAGTAGATTTGACTTGTCAAAGAAGTAAATGAGAGATTAGAAGAATTGAATGAGTTTAAAAACAAGTTAGAAAACATGGTGTGATTCTTAGATTCAAATGATCTTGAGAGATTTTAGATGTTTTAAGAAGCTAAATGAAGGAAAGTTAGTAGGGATAAGTAGAGAAGAGTTTAATAGTATTGTATGGGGTAAACATAAGGAAATTTGACCATATTTGGGTAAGATTCAAGATGAAAAATGGAAAATCTGGGTAAGGATATTGGCACTGATAAAACAATACCGATACTATAGGCTTAAAATTAGTAGAATCGGCTGAGTAATATCGATACTGATGCAAGTAGTATCGATACAAGAGGGGGTATCGATACTATGAGGATTGTATTGATACCATTGATAACATAATGCAGAAATGGTATCGGTACCGTAATAGATTATTGGAGCCATGGTATAGTAGTATCAATACCATGGTAGGGGTATCGATACTCATGAGCCAGAAATGTGAAAATAGGCTAAGATTGTTATAGAAAATATAATAATAGTATTTTTGAGTATTGTTTAAGAATAAATGTTAGTGAATATACTAACAATTGATATTGTACGTGTCTTTAATGAATGCTTGAGTAGATCGAAATCAAACTCCTGAGTCAAGCAAAACTAAAGGCAAAGGCAAAGTAGCTGAGTAATCAGATTGACGTATTGGGTATACTAGCGAGGCAAGCTAGGTGAGTGCATTTATTATGCAATTATATGTTGTAATAGTTATATATACATGTTTCTTACTATATGTATAATGATTTCCAAATGGCACTATATGTGCAAAACTAAGAAATTCATAATAAGTTTATGAATTTTCGTATGGGCACTTTGTGTACAAAAATAATAAATTCATAATAAGTTTATGAATTTCTGTATTGGTAATGTGTGCAACCCACGTAAATAATAATAATTTTATGAATTATTGTAATTGGCACTACGTGTGTAAACTATAGAGTTGATAATGAGTTGAAAGAATTAATTGATATTAAAAATAATTATTAGAGAAGAAACTATTCCAAAGTAAAACATTAATAGACTTACTGTGCATTTGACAGAAATGTGTCAATTATCCCAGTTAGATGAAAGGTTAAATACCATTGAGTAAACGATTTATAGCCTAGATGTGCATTTGACATAAATTTATCAATTATGCCAGTTAAATACCTTTGAGTAAAAGATTAATATCCTAACTGTGCATTTGACAGAAATATTTCAATTATGCTAGTTAGATGAAAGGTTAAATACCTTTGAGTAAAAGATTTATAGCCTAGCTGTGCATTTGATAGAAAGGTGTCAATTATGCCAGTTAGATGAAAGGTTAAATACCTTTGAGTAAAAGATTAATAGCCTAGTTGTGCATTTGACAGAAAGGTGTCAATTATACCAATTAGATGAAATGTTAAATACCTTTGAGTAAAAGATTAATAGCCTAGCTATGCATTTGACAGAAAAGTGTTAATTATGCCAATTAGATGAAAGGTTAAATACCTTTGAGTAAAAGATTTATAGCCTAGTTGTGCATTTGACAGATATATGTCAATTATTCCAGTTAGATGAAAGGTTAAATACCTTTGAGTAAAAGATTTATAGCCTAGCTCTGCATTTGACAAAAAGGTGTCAATTATGCAGTTAGAGGAAAGGTTAAATACCTTTGAGTAGAAGATTAATAGCCTAGCTGTGCATTTGACATAAATGTGTCAATTATGCCAGTTAGATGAAAGGTTAAATACCTTTGAGTGAAAGGTTAAATACCTTTGAGTTAAAGATTAATATCCTAGTTGTGCATTTGACAGAAAGGTGCCAATAATGCCAGTTAGATGAAAGGTTAAATACCATTGAGTAAAAGATTAATAGCCTAGCTGTACATTTGACAGAAAGGTGTCAATTATGTCAGTTAGATGAAAGGTTAAATTCCTTTGAGTAAAAGATTTATAGCCTAGTTGTGCATTTGACAGAAAGGTGTCAATTATGCCAGTTAGTTGAAAGGTTAAATACCTTTGAGTAAAAGATTAATAGCCTAGCTGTGCATTTGATAGAAATGTGTCAATTATGCTCGTTAGATGAAAGGGTAAATACTTTGAGTAAAAGATTAATGGCCTAGCTGTGTATTGGACATGAATGTGTCAATCATGCAAATTAGATGAGAGGCTATATGCCTTTGGGTAAAAGGCTAAATGCTTAACAGTTCAATTTGACATAAATGAAATGCATAACGATACATTAAAGGCATGAAAGGATGCCATAAATGAGATTAATGAATAGTTATTAAAGAACAATGGAAAAATGTTCAGAAGGAAAGATATGTTGGACATACTAAGAATTTTTACGATGATAGTATTAAAGAAATTTGGTTTAAATAATAGGGACTTATATAATCCTTATGGATGATATGAATTAGTTCGAAACCAAATAAACATGATATACTTATGTATATAGAAATGTTTCTTTACAATACTATGTCTCACTAAATAAGTATTTATCGTGTGTTGATTTCACGCGTAGGTAAAGGCAGAGATTAGTCGAGTAAGGTGTGCAACAGTAGCAACAACTATCATCAATTAAGGTTGACTCGCCAGTAACTATAGGACAATCTGGTTTGTTTTGGAAAATTCAGTTGGTATGTAATTAAAATATGAAAAATGCTCTGAATTGTATTTAAGTAGAACCTCTTAACATATTCAATTTAATGTTTTGCTTTATATTAAAAATGTTATGTTTTAAGAAATTTGGAAACAAAATTTTACGGGGTTTTAAAAGAGGAAATATTTTAAAATTGATGTGACATATGTATTTCGTGTACGGAAATGTATACGGGAGATGGGTGTTACATGATAGATGGGCTTAATTGGGTTTTTAGCTAAGTTTGATGGCATAATTGATTTTTTAGAAAGATTGAAGATATTTATGTTTTTTTTAAATTAATTTAAGGACTAAATTGAGTGTAAAAAATTCATGGAGTATATTAAGTTTTTTTTTTACAAAAGTTTATGGGTTTTAGATACCTTTAAGTCAAAACATGATTTGAATCGTTGTAAGTTATGTTAAAAATCTAGATCTCACAATTCAAAAAAATAATAAAAATCCAGATCTCATGTTTCCTTATTTTAAAATTTTTTCAAAACATTTTTAATGAAAATACTGAAAACGTTTTTTTTTTATAATTTCATATTTTCACTTATTTTTATTTTATTTTCTCGAAATCACTTTCCAATTTTACATCAAAAAAATGTTTCCTTCAACGTTTTCTATTTTGAATAAAATAAAAATAAAAGTAGCATATTGTTTTCTAAAACTAAATATACCCTTAGTCTTTCTAAATTATAGTTAGAAATGTTTTCAAATAAAAACTCAAAACTTAAAAATTAAATGAAGAATAGTAAACTTTTAAAATTCTAATGAAGTATTCATTTCAAAGACAATCTTTTTGAATCTTGACCATTCATCTCTTCAGAAATAAAATTACCCACAGAAAATCTATAACAATTTTTTATAATATTTTTTAAATTGTCTGTCATAATTGGACATTAGATGCATTAAATGACGTCTAATATTCAAAAATTGATATTATGAATGTAGTAGGTTAATTTGGGAGGTCGCCCTCGTATGTGTCTCTGTAAAACTCAATCCAATCGGTCAATAAATTAAATATTAATTGTCATACAAAAAATTACAACTAATTAACATTAGAAAAAACATAATCATACTTATATTTTAAATTTTTATAATTTTAAATATATTTTTAGAATTATTATAATTATGCGATTATTTTTAATTATTTAGAATTTAGAATAACTGTGTTTAGTTTGTCTGCTATTTTATTATTTTATAATTTTTCAATTTCTTTGGTAAGTTTTAAAGACACTTTAAGGTTTTTAAAAGAATATTTTTTTAACTTTTTAAATTTAATAATTTTTAACAAAAAATAGATTTCAATCAAATGTTATCATGTCAATATGTTCAACGATCAATAGAAGCTTTTATATGTAAGCATTGCAACTTTCGTTATCTATAATTGAGTTCCTTTTTTTTCATTTTTAGGGATTTATTTGATCATAAATTTTCAAATAATAACGTAGAAGATGGGTCATTTCACTTAGAGGTTTACACGACTATCGCCTGACATTATACGGCCAATTTGTTATATAAACATTTCTCGAACTAGTCAAATTTTGATACAATACGCTAAACCCCTTTTCACCTATAAATCAAAGGGATGTAGCACACATAAATGTGCTCGAACTCATGTCTTAAGCTTTAAAACGTTATAATTGATTCTTAAGCTTTAAAACGTTATGATAGAGCCTCAAAGTATTAAGATGTAATAGTAAGATCTTTACATTAGTTTAACGTTAGTTTGGGAGCTAAACATCATCTCTGATTTAACATGAAATATATTTAAAATATATGAATCAAAATCAAAATATATTTATGTTATGAATAATGTAATTGTGATATGCTTAAGAGGATTGTTTTTTTTTGACAAGTCATATCTAAATTGTTTATATAGTAAATGTAAACATATTTAGAATGTGATCACTTTAAATATGCTAATGTAAGATCTGAAGTATATTTAAGACAAAATTTGATTGAAAAACTTTTAATGTAATATTAAATATTGTTACTTCAAAGACTCGATTGTAATATTTTTGAAGTTTATATAGTGATTTAAATTCTAAGCAATAATGAAAGAACCGTCGTAATAGCGTTAACCCTTTTCATTTTTACCATAGCTTATAGAATTCCCTATAAAGTAATTAAAATGACAGGACATTTAACAACCCCAATCATGTTTTGTTGGAGTCAAGATTAGGTGAGGACCTTTAAAGAGAACAAGTCAACTCATCTTTTCTTTATTCTTTTCCTCTTTAATAATCTTTCTTTCAAACTGCTTTGAACTTTCTTATAAAGTTTGTTTCTTTTGTGCGCGCAAGCAAATGGAAAAGGTCGTGATCTTCATTTAATTTAAAGGATATTGCAGTCTTGTTAAACTATTAAATACCCATTACTTCAAATTAGGAGACGGGCTTTACAATTTTGTCAAACTTGCTTTGGAAGACGCTCAAAATTGTCAACAGTCTTGGGAAATATTATTTTATTCTCCTGAATTAAGTTTGAGGATTTTTTTAAAATATCTTAAATCAATAGCACAGTGTTAATAATTAATTGAAAAATAGGGTTTGTAGTTTATAAAAAAATATAAGGAAATAAATTTTAATTTAAAGTTAAAAAGGGCATAAATTGGTGCAACCGAAAATGTGATAAAAAATAACATTTCAGATTGGACACAACATAAAATGTTAATTTTCCCTAAGATTTTGGTGACGTCCAACCTAAAATGTTATCATTTTTATCACATTTTTAGTTGTGCCAATTTCCATTGTTTATAGCCTTTAATTAAGTTTTCGTACTATAGAATTACCCTTAGTTTATCACACATCAAACTTTTAACTTTGGTCTGACATTTCTTATGGAAAAATGTTCTGAACTCTTAAAATTTCCCATTACTTGCTCTGATGAGATATTTCCCCTAGCCTTTCCTGCTCGTCAGCCTGATTTAAAACTAATTTAAAGTAATTTTCACTCTAAAATATTATCATGTTTAACCTAAAAAGTTATATAATTTTTAACATTTTCAGTTGCAACTAAAAAGTTACATCGCAGTGGATTTAGAGTTTATGACTGAAAAAGTTATATAATTTGTAATAATTACAGTTGCAGCTGAAAATGTTATGAAGAAGATAATATTTTTGATTTCAATATAAAATGTTACTTAGTCCAACCTAAAAGTACACGTTTGATAAGATTTGTGGTTGCAACTGATATATATCGCTATTTAGCCATATATTAAAATGTTGTATTTTAGACTCCCTCTCTTGTCTCAAGTTGCATGTGTAAATTTCATGCGCAAACTGTGCAAGTATACACATCGATCAAGTAATAAAGTGATGAGTAAGATCATCTCCATAGGGATTGGAAGGAAATTAAGATAAGTAATTGCACTAAAAAATAAACAAAAGTATTGTTATTGAAGTTATATGAACATAGTGTAACAAATGATGTAGCAAAAATAATGAAAATTAGGGGTCAAGAGATAAACGAACAAAACCACACACGAGTTAAGTCTTTAGAAAAAAAATAAAAGGCTTAAGTTTGCTATGAAATCCTATGCTTTGTCCTAAAGAGATGTCTAGCAACTTACCATTAATACACTGGTCGACAAAGTTTACAAATATGACTCTTCACTATCTTTAGCAATAAAATAGCAATAAAATGATAAAGTAACACATCTCTGCGTGAACCCTAGCAAGCTATTATGTATAAAGCTATACTCCTTTTAGTCCTTGAAACTCTATCTTATCTTTAATGTGAGTTAGGGTTAAGCTTCCTAGCTCAACTCTCTCGAATGTTAACTATCTAACTAGGATATGGCCAACTCTTTAAGGCTAAGCTATTGGATTAAAATCCCTAATTATGGGTATATATTTGTAATGTATATTGTTATCATAAAATATGATAAAAATTAAGTGACCAATATCATAAGGTATTAGAAGTGTCATGGAAATAAAAGTGTAGATACTATTAAAGTTGTATTTATAATTTGATGAGGGGTACAATTCTAAGTAAAAACAATAACTTATTCTTAAATCGTCTATATAAAGGGGTTATGGTCCCCAAGAAACATACAACCTCGTATTTTCCCTTATCCCGTCACGAAGTTTATGCTAAAGGGAATTATATCTTCTTGGAATATCACAAATAATAAAGATTCAAGGATTTCAACCTATTAATTAATCCAGGTACGCTTCCACAAATCTAGTATTTTATTCTTTATGATTTGACATGATTAGATCCTGGTTTGTTTTCATATTTATTATGATTTAATTCTAACATAACCAACCAAAATAGTGAACAAAACAAGTATTAATAAAGAAATACTAAGACATTCATTTAAGCAAAATTATCATCATCCATAATAAACCTAAGCCAAGCTAAATCAGATAATGGTTGGACAAGAAATATCGTTAGTTAAACATTCAAATAACATCTCAAGAAAAATAGTAAATATCACAAGAGAAAAACAAAAATAAAAGAACTCTTTTGTTACCACATGTTGAGTCGAGCTTTGCAAGCTTCTCTTGAGAGTCGGCATGATATTACGTTGTATGGGAAACATTTCTAGAGGCGATAACTTGTCTTACGAGGAGGAGGAGGAAATAAACATTGGGGAGGAAACAATTTTGGGACTGAGAAATATAGATGATGGAATGGGGAAGGTTCACAAGCAAAACGAGGAAGTGGTGGAACATGAGGAGATAGTGGTAGAATATGACAGTAGGAATATGTTTTTGTCAGTATGTGATAAACAGGAAATAAAGGAAAATTTTAAAGACTTGACGATATGGGAAGGTCGAATAAAAATGAGGGTTGTGGAGGATGTGGTTAATATGGGCCTCTTAAACCAAGAGCTGAGCGAGGATACTTTAACTCTCAAATACAGGCAGATCCAAAGAGAAAAGGCAGGGAAAAACAAAAAATACAGTTCTCTTCAAAGTATTCAGGAGAAATTCGCAAATTCACGAAGGAAGAATAGAATTTGTCGAAGGAAGAAAAGCCAGAAGAAGAAACAGAGCGAGGAGGAATTGAATGAACTTGAAGGTATGTCCCTATTTAATTTTGACATTCAAGCAGGATGCCAGAGACTAAAGAGGGAAGCAATGTTAACATTACAGTTTGGTAGAGAATTAGGAATAGAGTTCAAAGGCTCAAAAGAGAAGTTGGTTCGGGAAATAATAGCCTTAGAGGAATTGGAAGGTGAATCTCAGTCTAAGTCTATTGAATTTTAGCTGTATTCATAAGGGGAAGTTTAAAAAAAAGTTTTTATCTTGGTTGTTAATCTGTTATATTTTTCTCCATTACTATGATGGCTTTGTTTTATATTCGGTGTATTTAGAGAGTTTGTGTGTTTAATTCATGGTTTTTCTTTCCTGGGGGTTATGGGGGAAGAGTATTTGGTTATTTTTTCAATGTTTTAGTGATTGCACTACCTGTTTGTTATCTTTGAGTCTGGAATGGAACAGAGGATGATGCTATTGTTAGACAGAAGTTTGGATTCTGCTGGTATGAGATGGTGTGTGTCCAAGAAATTTCCAATTATGATAAGGTAGTTGGTTGTTGTTGATATGTTGTAGAATTTGAAATAGTGGCATCCGAGACGATATGATGGATTACTTAAAATCTAAGGTTAAAGTGATGAATTTAAGTATCATTGTTCTTGAGAAATATGGACTTTGAATGTCCTTGATAAGCTGAAAATTTTGGATCTTTTGTTTTGTAAGATGTCTTTTGTGGGAGAATGATAGTATTGCATGAGGTTTTGTGGAGGCATAATTTTGATCATATCGGATTGCCTTAGGGGTCTTGGACAACGTACTGTATAACAGAGTAGTGTTTGTTTCAATGCAGTGTATGGGAAGAAGATTCAAGGGCTGGATTTTGGTGTCAATTTGGTCTTGTTCTGACGAATATTAAGTGAAGGTTATTTAGCAGGAATAATTAAGGAAGAGCCATTATCATTGGTGTTGTAATTGCACTACTGGTTGAAAGAAGATTGTGGTCTGGTTGCTTGATTAGTGATTGTTTGGTTTGTTGAGAGTTTCATGACTCCAAGTTTGGTGACATTAGGATGGACCTTGTACTGGATTCCATATTATTTTTATTGTAGCGTAATCTTCTTCGAGAATTAATTCTGGTGGCCCGCTCTGGAGTGTGTGAAAATTCTTTTGTGCCTCGATATGAGTTGTTGGTGTCTAGTGTTGAACTGTCGACTGGATTTGCTTTTCTGTTTTTTACCTTTGAGTGCTTTGATGGCTGTAATCTTTTTTTTATTTTAGATGGTCAAGAGTTGATTTTGTAGGGGGTGGGTTTCTTAAGTATCTGGTTTCTGTTTTCGGTTCCTTGTGTTTGTATTGTTCTCTTATGTAGTACTCTTTTCCTCCAATTAGATTAGGGAGGTTTTTAATGAGGCTCATAAGTTGAACTTTGACTCTTTATTTATGTTAATAAATTGTCTTTTGCTGAGCAAAATAATAATAATAATAATAATAATAATAATAATGGAGGTCGTATTACGAAGAAGGATAAAAGAAAAAGGTGCCACATTTCTTCCTCTCAAAGTTCTTATTTTTTATCCTTATTTCTAACATCCCTTTAATGTGCCCCATTTTCTTTATACAGTTGGGGCTCCTAGGTTTTGTGCCCTAACTTTTTATGCCCTAGGTAAATGTTCCTTCATGAGTTGGGAATAACAATTGGCAGAGGGACCATATGCGTAGACGCTATATATCTCTTTTATCTTTTAGCTCACAAAATACAATTAGTAATTCATTCACTACTTACCCATGCAAACGCCATGGGAATTTACCACTTCACACCATACCTTGTAAACTTGCACAAATCACCACAAAGCAACTACCTATCCCTAATTAAATCATCATTTAATGAACAATTAAAACCCTCAAGAAAACTCCACTAATGCATGATTAATACAATTAAATGGGTTGGAAACCAAACAATAACGCAAGTAAAAAGGCACAAAACATCCCTTTTACATGGTTGAACATCAACAAACTTAAGCTATTGCATGTCCTTAAGCAATGACGACTAACTAATTGTAAGAATGCTACGACAATAGTTCATCTCAAGATAGATTATGGCAAAATTTTCATTCCTCAAAAAATAGTCTTTAACATGTTAAATATGTCAAGATTCTAAGAACTTTTACCTAGGACTAGGTTCCCTGCATGCGTGTGCGTAATTACATCCAATATATACTTAATAGGTTTAGAAAATTTCTAATCAAGTAATCTAGTAGACTTTATTATTTTTTACAATTAAGCACACTTTTACTCTCATTACTTTCACATTTTTTAACACAACTGTTTTGAAAGGGCTACAACTCATTACACCTATTGTCCTAGACCTAAAGATGAAGTGGAGCAGACACCCCATCCCTGAGTCTATTAAGTAGAGTCATCTCGTGAATACTTTCATTCACTCATATGCAATTGGTGCCATTTATTTAAGAGGATTATTAGGCTAAATCACAAATTGGAGTGTCCGCAAATAGTTTATGCTATTGGCATTTTTTACAATTAACAATGAAGTTCAAATTAAGCCTTTTATGCTAATATTGAGTATCAACGTTCATTAGTTTCATTTTATGCTAAGACATGCAAGAGTTCTTCTAAATTTTTTTAAAGCTCTTAAGTATAGAGAAGTTACAATCGTGTAAAGATTTAAAAGCAGAGAAACAAATCCTATGGCTAATTCTACTAAATCATAAATGTTATGCACATTCAATTCATCACCGTAAAAAATATTTCTCATCATTGGACATCATCAAATCATTCATAAACAATCTCAAATAAAATGTCGTAGCAGAATACTTTTAATTAATCTAAATACTAATGACTAACTATGAACAGTGACCTCCCTCAAACTTGAAGGAAACATTAACCTTAATGCATGAAAAACTAAACTAAAATGCAATTCAAGGCAAGGTATCTAGACTTGGAGTCCTATTGTGGTGGTTGTGTTAGCTTGTGTGCCATGTACTTGGGACGTTTCTTCTTCTTTAATAATGCGATGAATAGTTCTAGTTTAGCGGTAGTAGTTCTATCATCATTAGAGCCCTCTGAAATTGGTGGGTTCAATATATGCCTTACGATGTGGTTGGTCTTGTACTTCTTGGTGGGTGTTACAACAGGTGGTGAAGCAGGTGGTAGAGGGACATTATCATTCATTCATCGACTGTCTCGTTAGGGAAGAGATCTTCTTTCTGAGTGGGTGCAGCATCCATATAGTTGTTTTCTTGATCAACTTGTTAGAGGGTTAGTTTGTTACAACATTTGATCACTTCTCCTTCTGAGTGGCTTCCTTTGGTAAGATATCGAGTAGCTACTCAGGGGATATGGGGAACTCTACAGGCCTGTGTGGTAGTAACTTCTTGGAAAATAAGAGTAGCACTTGATCCCTTTCTTTAACATAGATAAAAAGATCACTAGATTGATATTAACAAGGTTCAACTATTCCTCAGTATTTCTAGTTGTGGTTACAATGGATGCCAATCTTATAGTAGAAACGTTTTTAGCATATCCTTCCATCAACTCCTTTTCGGATGTTGGAGCATCTTCATCAAATCCCCTCAGCATTGAGATTTTATCAGGAGTCATTCTTTGCTTACTTATGCAACCTTATCAAATAAGTCCTTATAAACCATTCTCTTACGACATAAGTTCATGATCAGGCTCGAAAATAGTAAAGGGCTTGATTTCTTCTTTATCACGATAGGGTGCATGAGAAGAATTTTTTAGAGGGACATCATGATATGTTTTGAGGTGGGTATTAGGCGTATTTTGAGGAAGTGATTCTAAAGTTTGATGTTTGGTTTGAGGTTTGTCCTTTCTATGATTAAACGTTCATTTGTTAACTCCACCCACTTTACTCATTCAAAGCACAAGTTTTTTAAGATTTGTTGGTCAATCCCATTACAGTAGCCTCCACAAATGGGGTATGTTGATCCTTGATTCATTCAAGCCAAAGATTTTGTTGATTGTTGTGGTGATGGACTTGGTCTTCTCATCATGTACAAAATAATTGCCTAAGTAGTGCTAGTGAGATGCACATAATATTCTCGGACCAACGTCACAGTAACCAGTCTTGGTTGCTTAGCAAATTTCTTTCATTGTTGCTTGGTGATAACCTCCATGATTTCTATGTCAAAGCCTTCTTCAATTATTGGAGGAAAACAAAGCCTTGTTCATAATAGAATTTTCGTTCTTTCAACTATTAGAACTTTAGCTTTGCTACTTAATTTTGGAACTTGGATATTTAGAAATGTTATGGTCAAAGAGCTAGGACCACCGATTACATTTTTACTATGGGGCATGTTGTTTGGTAGGAGATAAAATATTTGTGTAGCTAGGGTTTCATTTGGCAGGGAGGTAGTAGAAGAATAAGTTAGAGTAATAAAGAAGGAGGTGGGGGCAAGAAGGAGTTTTTGGGTTTATGAAAGATGAAAAGGGTTTTTTTAGTTAAGGGGTTTTTCAATAATCAAGTAACTAAAAAAATAAAAGTAATAAAAATAAAAATAAAAAGGTAAATTGTAGAGAATTAATTAAGATGAGAGATAGCCTCCATCTTCGCTTTGCTTCAATCTATATCGATCACTGAAATATATTTTATTTTGGATACTTGTCGGTTATAGTATACAAGACCCAACCCTTATAACTTGCTCTTCTCTCTGGTGAACTAATTTCCAAAGCCAATCCTTGAAATTTAGCCCTTGTTTGGATTAATATTGACTATCGATATTAATGCCAATGCTAGTTTAGGAACTGGAAAAGCATGCACTCAGATTATGGTGTCTCGATGAGAATCGAACCTGATCTTGATTTCCCTTAGCGGACTGCCTCTAAGTTTGTTCATAGGGAATTGAATTTGCTACAATTCGACTCTTCTCCCCGATTGTAGATTACAACGTCGATTAAGCCAATGTGCACTCCTTAGATTGAAGATATTGAGATGTTTGAAGAAAGGCTATTTTCCTCTCCTTGTCTGCTGAAAATCAAGAAAGAATATGAAGATGTTAAGCGTTTTTGCGATTCTCAAAAGATCGGATCGAGTCGCAACTTAGCTATTGGCTAAGAAAAAGTTTAGCCAAGTATGATAGAATTCATACGTGGCGTGTGAAATAGAGAAAATTAATAAGAAAATAAATTTATTGAAAGAAACTAGAACAAATAAAAAAGTCAAAATCAGTTTTATACTAAATTTTGAACATGTTTAAAGCTTCACCCTAGAGCGTATTTATAGCTTTGAGATAACCTAATGAAAATAAAATATTAACTCTTAAGAAAATTAAAACACTTAATTCCTAATTAATAGTGAACTAAAAACCGTAATAATAAATAATTAAAATCCTAGTTGAAATTCTAAGCAAACTAGAATCCTAATTAAATAAATAATAAAATCTAAGATGTTTGAATTTAATTACAACTTTTAATTCCTAAAGAATTTGCGTTCGCTTTGCTTTTCTCCTTTGATTTTGCTGACTAGATTATTTAATCAGAGTTGTCACTTGGATTGGTCTTCTAATTAGATTTGGCAACAACTTCTTCCCCAAAAAAATAGGAAAATCAATTTAATTTGCACTTAAATTGTTGTTTCTTGGAAAATAAATACCTACACAGTTTCAAACATATATAACTCATGGGTTAATTGATAACAAAATATTAACAAAATAAAACACTCATCAAATTCCCTCTCACTTATTCAATGTTTATCCTCAAGTAGTCTTAATCAATTATTAAAATATCAAATCACCAATCTTTCATCTCACAATATATAAAATAAAACCAAACAGGTCAATTATCACATCAACTATCACAAACAAGGTGATGATCAAGCAAATAGGCATAACTAGTATGAATTTTAAGTAAAAGACAAGATATCCCAATTATTTGTTAGTTTCAATGTAACAAGACTCAATACCTTACAAGAATTCATTCAATATCACTCAAAGTGTTTAGGGTAAAAGAAATCTCATCAAAGGCAAGATTAATAAAGACATTACCATAGGTTTGTAAGAAAATCAAGTCTCCATCACTAGAATGAACATGATGCATTTAATCAAAGGGCATTTAATAAGGTTGTAACTGGGCTTAGGTTAGAGTAGGGATAAGGTCGAAAGATTGGGTTTAAATATAAAGACAAAAGATGCAGACACATATAAGTTCAAGCCATGAATTCAACTAAGTAAAAAAACTTGAATAAGCATAATCAAACAATCAACTTTTTTTTGGGTCAGTTTTTTTCTTATTATTTTTTCATTCTGTTCAAACACTTTATTTTAACTAGATTTTTTTCCGAATGCCTCTTGCTTCTTCTCTTGATTTGTTGCTGTCCATGGAATAAATTTATCATTGTCTTAACACATGTGACCAAAGAGGAGAAAAATAAAAATAAAAGGTTTCGAGTTTTATATTGTGGTGAAAATAAAGAAAGGGATAAAAGTACAAAATTGGTTCACTAATGGATAAAAATAAATGCGTAGGCAATTTGGGTAGAGAAGTGAGTTAATCCTATGTGAGCTAATCATCTTAATGCATCAAGTTCAACATGTGGTCTCGATATGACTTTAATCACAAGTTCTAGAATATTAAAATTAATTTGGTGCACTTAATCAAACAAATGAGTAAGCATACGAAGGTATGATTGTTTAGGCTCAAATCTCACAAGAAGGGGTAATTTGTATCGAGTCAAGAAATACATCAACCAACGGATCCATGGAACATCAAGCAAAAAATTGTAAGGAAAATACTAATCATGCCATTTTTACTCTCATGCTCCCTAAATCTGATAAAAGTGTGGTCATAAACCTAGAAAGTAATCAATGAAACAAAGCAAGATTCAAGATTAATAACAAGAGATTTCAACAAATCAACCAAGGTGAATCAATTTCAAGCATATAAACAAGCCAGCGATAATTCGATGCAAGTGTGTCTATTTTCTTTACCCCTCACTTAAAGTAGATTGTCCCAATATGTAAAATTAAAGCATAGGAGAATGAATAGAGATACTCCTAGTGTTTAGTGAAAGTCGTGGCTGCGACCTCAACAAGAGGTACTCTCGTTTGGGTTTGATCTCCTTAAAGATAAGTTGTAACACCCTAATCTTTTCTGACCAAAGATCCAAGGATTACGATGCCACAAGCAACCACCGAAATAGTCAACCCAAAACTTTCTTTTCAAAACAATTTATGCTTATTAAAATCATTCATCATACCATAAACGAAATCGGATCAAAGTTTACAAAACATGAAAGTCATCCAAATACATACAAATACAATCCATAAGTTTAAATTCAAAACAGAATTATACTCGAATAAGTACAAGGTCCGTATAAAATACATACCCTCTAAAAATACACTCAAGACATACTCTGGAACGGTTGATTTGGAATGTATTGATGTGATAGGCTCCTCGATGATCCCTCTACTAATTTGTGCATATAAACACATTTCATATGCTGAGCTCACAAGCTCAGTGCCAAGAAAATAATTGTGTAATATTGCATGCATTCATTACATGAACATGCGGCGTGCAAGTCACAAACATGTAAAAGTACATAACAAAAAATGAGATAGACCAAGTGGTATGGTCGGAGGAATTTATGTGCATCTCAAATAACACACTAGCCTATCTAGATCGTGATATCTTTGGGGTAAGAACTAAAATTTACATGAATAAAAAATTATTACCCATAGTCTATCTCGGATACTCGAGAGGTTGGGGTGATGATCAGAATATACGCGTATCAGAAACTCACATTTCAAACATTGTCCAACATAAGGTATGATTCCAAAATTTACGTACGTCAAAATTCATACTAGTACGACTCAAAATTTACGTGCATCGGATGTGCACCAAACAGATAATATCTAATATTCTCAAACAAAGGACGATCGTCATAATGCTAGAGTAACTCGAGTGTTCTAGCCATTTACCAAGCATTATACAAAGGTCAATCTTATGTCATCCTATCTTGCTTGATTTATAGGTGATAATTGAGTTAACTTGTTTGTTTTCACTTACATTGAGTACTTCTAGTTTATAAGAACTCAAAACACCTTAGCCCGAACACCCAACTGATTAAACCAAAATTGTCTAAAAATAATCGTAGTTATTGATATTGTACCAACAATATTGATACTCACCTATTGGGTATCGATACTCACCTAAGTATTGATACCAAAATTTACTTCGATGCTTTGAAAAAATACCTTGGTATCAATACTCCTATAAGGATTATCGATACTCTACCCTGGGTATCGATACTCCCATGAGTAATGATAACAAATTTGGCTTTAATGTTTTGAAAAAACCTCAATATTGATACCGACCCTCTGGGTATTGATATTGGACCCCAAGTATCGATACCCCTACATTGAGAATCGATACTTCCCTTAAAAAATAGCCTTCTTCTGGCCTTTCACGAAGAAGAATATCGGTATTGTTCCTTTAGTACTGATATCGACGGATCTAGGTGCTTTATTTTGAGCACAAAATCAGAAAAAATCTCACCCTTACACTCCCCTAAAACTAGCTAACATTTTTAAAGTCTTATTTAGTGTATTAGAGGTTAAAAGGTACAAACTTTCACTCTTCCAAACCTTAAATATGAATTTTACCATGGATTTACTCTAGCATGCTTTCATGAACAAACAAACCTTATATATACATACAATGATCTACATGTGGTATGAACAAGTTAGAGTTGTGTTACCTTGAAACTAGGTGAGTAAAAAGGTTCACAAATCACCCAAGGATGAACTTTTCCTTGCCTCTAGCCTTTGAGCTCTCCTCTTGCTCTTGCATTATTTTAAACAAAGGAAATGAGTTATCAACTCATGGAAATACTTAGGATGAGGTTAGAAACATTTTAACAAATTAAAACTTTCCCAAATTGAATTGAATCCCAATATTTCATAAACCCTACCAAAACCCAACTCTTAGAGAACTAAGTCAAAACTTAAAAATGGAGACTTGAATAAAAGCTTGGAAAATGAAGATTGTAAATCTTACCTTGGATTTTCAAATGGATGCCTGAAAATCTTAAAACGTCTGACATTTACTTAGCTCTTGAAGGGGAAAAACAGAGAGTGGAGAGGAAGAAGAGACAAAGTTGAGATGAAAAAGAGGTTAAAGACCACACATGAGATCACCAACAATTAAGAGTATTCAACCATTCATTTGAAAAATGGGATAATTACTCTCCTAGCCCTTTCAGATTTGGGTCTTGATTAAAAACACCCTTTTTAAGGCTTGTTGGGCTCACCCCAAGCCCAAAACAAATCCAATTTTGTCAAAAGCTTCATAAACTAAGGAAAAATTATTCTAAAGTCAATTCAAACAAACCTGAAACTCACAACCTTAATTTTGGGGTGTTACAGAAGTCGTAAGAATGTGTATCAATGTTGAATTTTTATTAGATATGAAGGAGTACCAGAAAAAATGATGTGTAATGACCGAATTTTCAAATTTTGTAAGTACCTAAATCTATAAAGAAAAATGAATAAATAAAAATAAAGTAAGTAGTGAAAATGGGTTACCTCCCATTATAGCACTTTTGTTTAACATCGTTAGCTCGACAACCTGGTTCAGACTATATGTTCCGAGAGATATTCTTCCTCTACTTCATAGTCTTTTTCTATCAAAGAAATTTCTTATGAGAATTCTACAATCATATAGATTTTTTTCTTTTATCCTGTAGGTTATGTTATTGTCACAAGTTTTTCTTCGGATCTTTTTCAACTTTAGAATTTTATCCAAAATTGATAAATTATCTACTTCACCCAAAAATATGTTATTTAAATGTTCAAAAGCGATTTTAATTCCAACTTTAATGCCTGCAAAACATATGAAAAAAATTATATTGAGAAGGCGTCAAATTTAAATTCTCACCAAGCTTTTCGCTAGTGAGTGGGAGTCCACGTTAAAAGTGATATCAGTTTCAACCTTTGAATTCATGTACAACTCATCAAAAGAATTATGTTAAACATGTTCATTCACAGAAGTTTAATTATATCAACAAAGATAACATTAGCCATAGAGTCAGGATGTTTCATCGCCTTATAAACATCAAATTTCACCACTTCACTATCAAACTTCATGGTGAGAGTTCCTATAACACCTCAAATTTTAAGTTAAGAGTTCCGGGTATATTCGATTTGTACCTTAGAGTAGTTCCCCCTAGCCCATGAAGAGTTTAACCCAAGTGACATATGAATTCGACTTGAGATGACCCAACGACCATTAAAAAAGGTGTTTTTAATATTGATTCAAATATGAAGAGACTAGGAGGGTAATTAACCCAATATTTCAAATATAACTTGAATTCCATTTATAAAAAATGATATCACTTCTGGAAAGCCCTCCTCTTTTTCATCCCTTTTTTGTCTTCTTCATATCCTCTTCATTATATTTTTCCACTTCAAGAGTATACAAAGCTTTTAACTTAAAGGTTTCCAAGTATCCTCTGAAGCAACCAAGGTAATAACTATAATCTGCACCTTCTAAGATTTAATTCAAGCATCTAATCATAAGTTTTGGTTGAGTTTACAAAAAGTGGGTTTTATAGGGGTCTATAAAATCCAATAATTTGAGTCTATTTTTGGAGAGTTTTGTGTTTTATTGATAACTTCGTAAAAGACTCAATTTATAGTCTTTTCACTTAAATTATTGCTCGTCTAAACAAAGTATGCATATCATTTTAGTTGTATTTAGTTGCATATAGGTTATATTAGCTTGTGGTGGATATATTTTTGCTTAGGCAAGATTTATTTGGTTTGACTGATGATGCTGAGGAGAAAGGGTTGCTTGGATTGTGTTTGTGCAGGAAACTTACAGAGGAAGAATATTTCAGTCGTGACAACGTAAATTTGCAAAGGCCAACGGAACAGATGGGAACGTGAGGAG
Organism: Hibiscus syriacus; assembly: GCF_006381635.1. Classification (NCBI taxonomy): domain Eukaryota; kingdom Viridiplantae; phylum Streptophyta; class Magnoliopsida; order Malvales; family Malvaceae; genus Hibiscus; species Hibiscus syriacus. The sequence goes on along the minus strand of NW_024061878.1, from coordinate 2,632,203 downwards.
CAAATTTATCTCACCGAGGCAAGGTTTATCAGAAGAAGTCTGAAGCAAGAGTGACGAAACCGCCTATGTCACAAGCCAACTGGATGACCTACTTCACGTGCAAGCAAAGCCTTAATTATTCTGACAGCCACCTTTCCTTTTTAGTTTGGACATTTAATAACGGTTATTTAAGGAAACTCAAAAATCATGCAAAGCCCTAGGAGATATTTCCTTATAAATAACCAGCCGTAGCCAACAAAGAAGAGGGGGCAAGGAAGAGGAGAGAAGAGATTTACCCAAGGCATGAGCAAGCAACTGCAGTGCTTCTTCACCGTCTACCCACTGACCTTCCTTGGTTTCCTCCATAGCCAGACTTTAGAAGAGCGGTGATCAGGCCTCGAGAGAGGATGATCACCAAGGAAAACATAATGCTGATCAGAATCGTCGCGACAGAGCCCCCAGTTTTGGGAGTCATTCTTCCTTTGATCTTAACTTTTTATCTATTTGGGGTTGTATTAAACGTTGAATTCTGGATGATCTTTGATAGCACCATGAATGTTTACTTGGTGTTAAACTTTGTTTTGCCTGAACAATATTTTTATGTTTTATGAATGATAAATTATGTTTTGCGTATGACTGTTTTGCTCAATTTTTAAATATTTTACCTTACGCTGTAAGAGCATCGAGAGATTGCCTGGGGTATTGGAAAAACATGACTTGGCAATATAAGAGCATCGAGAGATAGCCTTTTGTCTAGATAGTCATTCTTAGATTCGAGAAAATTATGATAGATCCACGTGAGCAATGGAATGAATCCAGGATGGTGAAGTTATAACTTGTTACGCTGAGAGGTATCGCTACAACAATAGTTTGACAAACCAAGGGTTGTAGTTAATGCTGATTAGTATTGCCATAGCAACCATCTAAGAATACCTAGTAATCCTGTCGGGCAGTTTAGCTTGTCATAATAATTAGACTTAGAAATAATTGTTTTCAAAGCAAGGGTTTAGCATAAGTGCTCTGTGATATGTTTGAATATGTGAGGTTGTTTGCATCAACACATGTCTAGTTTTATTTTACTTTAGCATTCTGCATACTTATTTTGCCTCGACCAAACTTTTTTACAATTGTTAAATCAATTATTTGTCTTATATATTAGTTCTTAAGTTGATATTTAGTAGGACTTAGTTTATGACATTAGTTCCAGTTGTGGTGAAAATATATTTCTCGACCAATCCCTGTGGAAACGATACTCACTTACCCTATATTACTTGAATCGATTGTGTATACTTGCACAGATTTGCTTGCCTTAACATATACATTTACAAGCGATCAAGTTTTTTGCGTCGTTGCTGGGATTGGCAACTGACGAAATTTTTTAGCCATAACAATTTATTTTTGTGTCACCTTATATTTATTTAGTCTAACGTAGTTTACTATTTCCTTTTTGTAGGTTTTATTATTGCATGACCCTGAGATCTTCTGGTAAGCCTTTGGAACCATTTGACCCTGAAATTGAGCAATCACTCAGATAAAGGTTGTGTGCCCAAAGAACGAGAGAACAATTAAAGCAAACTCAAATACAAGACAACATGGGAGATTTAGGACCCGTTACAGCTATCAATCTCCAAGTTGCAAGACCAAGAGTGAAAGAGATATTTTCAACCCGATTCTCGATGATCTCAATCCAGGCATAGTGGCACTTGAGATACAAGCCACTCATTTTGAACTCAAACCGGTGATGTTCAACGTGCTAAACTCTATTGAACAATTTGGTGGATCACCCAACGAGGATGTTAGGAAACATGTTCGTGCTTTCCTTGAAGTATGTGACTCGTTTCGACAACAAGGAGTACATGAAGATCTGCTCAAACTAAAACTTTTTCCTTACTCCCTACGCGATAGAGCAAGAGCCTGGATCAGCGGAGTTCCTTCTGGCTCAATGGAGTCATCGGCAGATTTATGCAAGAGTTTCTTACTGTGATACAATCCGCCCAATATGAATACACAGCTTCGCAATGACATTGCTAGTTTTCGCCAAGGAGATGATGAGTTAATGTACGAATGTTGGGATAGGTACAAAAGCCTACTTCGCAAGTGTGTTAACCATGGCCTTCACGATTGGACACAAGTGGTAATGTTTTATAACGGAGCCAATGCACCAACTCGAATGATGCTATATGTCTCAGCAAATGGCACCTTATGGACAAATCACCCGAAGAAGCTTTTGACATCCTCGACAGGATAGCAAGTAATGATTATCAATTTCCAAATACAAGATTGGGAACCGACAGAAAAATATACGGAGCATATGAATTAGAGGGTAAGGATTCGGTAGCCGCTCAATTTTCTTCCATGACCAATATGTTAAAAAATTTGCAACGTCCTAATGAGATAAGAGAAGCCAAGATGACCAATAACACATGCTTATTTTGTCATGGCAACCATCATGAGAGAGAATGCCAAAAAAACCATGAGTCAGCCAATTTTGTGGGTAATTACAATCGAAGCAACAATAACCCCTATTCAAACACGTACAATCCTGGTTGGAGACAACACCCAAATTTCTCATGGAGTAATCAAGGAAACATCAATAATCAAGCAGCAAATTACAGGCCACATAAAAATAATTATGATCATCAACATTTTCAGAATCAGCATCATCAGCAGCCCTGGCAATACAATAAAGGTATAGCTTCTTCCTATAATACTAATTCCAATACTAATTCCTTGAAGTTATCATTGCAGGAATTTATAGCCTTGACAAAAGATTTCATGGCTTCCACAAATACTTTGATGCACGAACATTCGACAACAATTAAAAATCAAGGAAATTTGTTACAAAGCCAAGCAACACTTTTGCAAAGCCATAGTTCATCCCTAAGAGCATTGAAGAATCAAGTGGGACAAATTGCTACATTACTACATTCTCGCCCACAAGGAAATCTCCCTAGTGATACGGAGATCACTAAACATCATGGGAAGAAACAATGCAATGTACTTACACTAAGGAGTGGAAAACATCTCAACCAAGATAACAAGTTTGGGGGAGAAAACACAAACAGTCTTCGCCATGGCCTAACACAACCAGAGGATTGAGCTGAAAATGTTGAATGAAAGGAAGCGTTGAAGATAAGGAAAGAACTGCAGAGCATCACTCAAACAAGGGGAAATTCATGACCGAGGCCAGAGATTCTTCAACAGCAATAGCAGACAATGCGAGACCTCCACCACCATTCCCTCAATGGTTAAAGAAGCATGATGATGACATCCAATTCAAGAAATTTGTTGATGTTCTAGATCAGTTTTGTATCAATGTACCCTTACTAGAAGCCATTGAGCCAACGCCTTCTTATTCCAAGTTTCTTAAGGACATTGTTAGAAAGAAACGAAAGGTATAACGTGTTACCAAGGCAACAGACATTTGTTCAGCAGTGAGCAAACTCCCACCAAAGAAAAAAGACCCTGGCAGTTTTATAATACCATGCTCAATTGGTAATGAATTCATAGAACGAGTTCTTGTTGATTTGGGATCAAGTGTGAACTTGATACCAAAGTCTATATTTATTAAACTAGACGGGTATCATGCCCATCCAACCTCAGTCATCTTACAACTAGCTGATTGGTCATATGTATGACCAGAAGGAAGAATAGTGGACGTCATAGGAAAGGTGGATAAATTCATATTTCCAGCTGATTTCCTTATACTGGATTGCGAAGACGATGAAAACACCCCAATCATTATGGGATGACCCTTCTTAGCCACTTAGAGAATCCTAATCGATTATGAAAAAGGAGAGTTTACAATGCGAGTAGGAGAGCAAAGTGTCACCATCAATGAATTCAATTCCATGAAATATGTGGACGATCTAGAAGAATACCAATGCATTAGAGAAGTAGAGGAAAAGGTAATACTTGGACGAGGTGAATCGCTAAGACTCGATGAATACAATACTTTGTATCATGACCCTACAACCGAGATACACGAACAAGATACATTTGGTCCAAGTGAATTATTTCCAGAAGACGATCCAGAAAATCATGGCATTGACAACGGAAAACTGAACAATGAACGCCCCGAAAATGATATCAATTCATGCCTCGAAAACGATATCAATGCACGACACAGAGGAAAGAAAAATGATCAGTCGAGATTTATTCATAATATATCAGGTATGAAATTCAAACCCTTAGATTATGATAAAGTTAAGTCTCAAGAACATGCACCAAAATTGGAACTTAAAACTCTGCCATCACATTTGAAATATGCTTATCTAGGAGTTGATGAAACTTACCAGTAATAATTTTTGCCAACCTAACCTCCGAACAAGAGAATAGTTTGTTGAATGTTTTGTCACAGCACAGAAAAGCTCTCGGATGACAATGACAGACTTTAAAGGAATCAATACGACCATATGCATGCACAAAATCAACCTCGAAGATAGCCATAGCACTTCACTAGAACCCCAAAGAAGGTTCAATCCAATCATGAAGAAGGTAATCATGAAAGAAATCATTAAATGATTGGACGCAAGAGTAATATATCCTTTATCCGATAGTTCATGGGTCGGCCCGGTGTAGTGCTTGCCAAAAAAGGGAGGTGTGATCGTGATTAAAGGTGAACATGGTGAACTTCTCACCACAAGAACAGTTATGGGTTGGTGCACATGCATGAATTACAGGAACCTCAACAAAGCCACAAAGAAAGACCATTTCTCCATCCCCTTCATCGACCAAATGCTTGATAAATTAGCGGGAAAAGCATTTTACTGCTTCCTCGATGGATACTCAGGTATAACCAAATAGCAATAGCACCAGAGGACCAAGAGAAAACCACTTTCACATGCCCATGTGGTACCTATGCATTTAGATAAATGCCGTTCGGATTGTGTAACACTCCAGATACATTCCAAAGATGCATGATGACAATCTTTTCAGATATGGTGGAAGAATGCATGGAAATATTTATGGATGATTTCTCCGTCTCAGGTGATGATTTTGATCGATGTCTTAGTAATTTATCCAAGGTACTGAAACGATGTGAAGAAGCCAACCTAGTGTTGATTGGGAGAAATGCCATTTTATGATGACCGAAAGAATAGTGTTGGGTCACAAAATTTCATGCCAAGGCATCGAAGTCGACAAACCCAAGGTGGACGTAATTGCAAACCTACCCCCACCCACCAATGTGCGAGGTGCACGTAGTTTCCTTGGACATGCAGACTTCTACATTCAGTTCATAAAAGATTTTTCTCAAATCTCTAGACCTTTATGTCTTCTGCTTCAACATCATCCATTTAAATTTACTAATGATTGTTTAAATGCCTTCATAGATTTGAAAAAAAAAAGCTTTCGGTAGCACCTATCGTTGTCCCGCCAAGCTGGAACGAACCTTTTGAGCTCATGTCCGACGTTAGTAACTATGCAGTCAGCAGTGCTAGGGCAACGAAAAAGTAAAATCTTTCATGTCATATACTACGCGAGCCATACTCTTGATGATGCACAAGTAAACTATACCACCACTGAAAAAGAACTTTTAGCAATAGTATTTGCATTCGATAAGTTTAGGAAATACCTAATAGGAACGAATGTAATTGTGCATACATATCACTCAGCCATTAAATATCTGATTAATAAAAAAGATGCAAAGCCTAGACTAATTCGATGGATATTATTACTATAATAGTTTGATTTATAGATTAAGGATAGAAAAGGTATAGAGAATCAAGTGGCAGATCATTTATCTAGGCTAGATAAAGAACCTGATTGTGTTGACATAATAGAAATTAATGAGGATTTTTTCCTGATGAGAAAATATTATTTGTCACGGTTGCGCCGTGGTATGCTGGCATTGTTAACTTTATTGTTAGTGGAATTATTCCTCCTGATTTATCTAGCCAGGGTAAAAAGAAGTTTCGACATGATGTGCGACATTACTACTGGGATGAACCGTTTTATTCAAACAATGCGGAGACCAAATAATCCGAAGATGTATTCCATAAGAATAGCAGAGAGATATTCTAGACCAGTGTCACTCATCACCATATGGAGGGCATTTCGACGGAATGAGAACATTAGCGAAGTTGTTCTAATCTGGATTTTATTGGCCAACCTTATTCAAGGATACGCATGAATTCTATAAGTCATGTGATAGATGCCAACGAATAGGAAACATATCAAAAAGGCATGAGATGTCATGGCAAAATATTCTGGAAATTAAACTCTTCGACGTATGGGGAATAGACTTCATGGGACCTTTTCCCACATCTTTTGGAGATTTGTATATTCTCTTGGCAGTGGATTATGTATCAAAATGGGTTGAGGACATTGCTACACCTAAAAATGATTCCAAGACGGTGTTAAATTTTTGTACAAAAATATATTCACCCGATTTGGAACACCACGAGTTATTATCAGTGATGAAGGCACACATTTTAACAACAAATTGATTGCCAAGGCATTGAAGCGATAAAGAGTACGACATAGGATTGCTATGGCATTTTACCCTCAAACGAATGGACAAGCCAAAGTGTCTAACCGAGAAATTAAACAGATCCTTGAGAAAGTGGTCAACCCAAGTCGAAAAGACTGGTCGCTGAACCTAGATGAAGCACTATGGGCTTATCGCACAACATTCAAGACACCGTTGGGAATGTCACCGTTCAAACTGGTCTATGGAAAAGAGTGTCATCTACCCGTTGAATTAGAACATAATGCCTACTAGGCCATAAAAAAGCAAAACATGGATGCCTAGCTTGCTGTAGAAAGAAGACTCTTGGAACTGAACGAGATGGATGAATTCAGAGAACACACATTCGAGAATGCCCGCCTATACAAAGAGAAAACAAACGATGGCATGACAGAAAAATTACCGAGGCATTCTGTTCTAGACAACAAGTACTACTACATTCAGTCTTAATTTATTCCTAAGCAAGCTAAAATCACGATGGTCAGGAACATTCATCGTAACCAAGTCCATGATAATGGAGCAATTGAAATCCAGAACCAAAACGATGGTTCTATATTCAAGGTGAATGGACAGAGACATAAATAAATTGAGTTATTTTCTGCTTTCATTATAAGTTTTATTTTATTTATTTTTTCTTCTTTCTTATTTTAGGTGAGCAAGAAACACATGGTAGTGTGGGGAGTTAGAGCATGCATGAGAAGAAAAGGAAACCCTACGATGCATGGTTTTGACGGTAGAATAAAGAGGGAAAGAGATCTTTCCCCCCTCTTTGTGTCCAATCAGATATTTTTCATTAAATGCAAAAATATTTCCCCTAAGTGTAAGGACAAAAATAACCCGAAACCACCAATTACTTTCCAAAGAAACAAACCGCCCAACTTATTCTTTTTCTTCATCGTGCCTCATTTTCACTCTACTAAACAAGAAAAAAAATTCTCTAAACAAATTTCACCCCTTTGCCACCACTGATTTCATCCAAGTACAATGGTAAGGACAATGAAAGCCCTAGCCCCAACACGGAGTTTCAAACATTTCCAAACAGCCAAAACAGAAGCACACTTCAAGATCTTTCAGAAACGTCAAACATATTTGGAAGATGGATTCGTTTTCCCAGCCGTGGATGAGGAACCATTTGGACCGGAAGTGATGGACGTAATAAAGAAACACAACTGGGAGAAGTTTGCTCGCCATCCCAAAGCCATAGCACCAGCGATGGTAAGGGAGTTCTACGCTCATCTCGAAGACCCATACAACCACACAGTGTACGTTCGAGGGAAGCTCCTTCTATTTTCTCCCTCAACGCTCAACAGATACTTTAAGTTGGGGAAAGTGAAGGAATAGAACAAGCGATTCATGGCTGAGGCGGATCAAGAAACGTACGATGGAGTACTGCATGATTTATTCTTGGGGTGGGCCAATTTTAAAGGAAACGCCCCCATGAGGAAACGAGTAGATCGACGAGCCCTAAAATTAAACGTGAAGTTATGGAACCATTTTCTCAAAGGCAAGCTGATGTTAACCTCCCACAACAAAACTGTCCTCGTTAAAAGATTGATGCTCTTACACTCGAGTATATACGGGAGGAATATCGACATTGGAGAACTCATCTTCGAGCAGATCCATGAATGTGCCAAGAGGAACTGGGGTAACTTACTATTTCCTAACCTGATAACCGCACTGTGCTAAAAGAAGAAGGTTCCTGAGGAGCTATAGTAGTCACAGGATGACTCTGCCCGACTAGCTTGGGGTGGAAGGTATGCTCATTTCACCTAGAGTGTGGAATGGTAGATGATGAGCTGACTCCCCTTGGTAAAAAAAAGTTGATAAATAACTAGGAGTATAAACAAAGCCTGACAAATAATTTGTTGCCTTGACAAACCAGAAGTGCTTACTTAAGTTTTCTAATTACCTTTATGCATATACTGGTTACAATCACACACACACTATAGCAAGGAATCCTGACTAGGGAAGGGACTTGATTGATATGACTGTCGAACATGTTGAGGCTAAATAATTTTTACTGAGGGCTGAAATCTCAAACCCTATGATTTTCTTAACATTGCTTGCCATGAAAATTTTGATTTTCTTCTAGCTATTGTACATTTCTTGAGGACAAACAATAACTTAAGTTTGGGGGTGTGATAACTCCGTAAAAAGACTCAATTTCCAGTCTTTTCACTTAAGTTACTGCTCGTCTAAACAAAGTATGCATAGCATTTTAGTTGCATATAGGTTATATTAGCTTGTGGTGGATAAATTTTTTCTTAGGAAAGATTTATTTGGTGTGACTAATGCTGCTGAGGAGAAAGGGTTCGTTGGATTGTGTTTGTGCAGGAAACTTACAGAGAAAAAACATTTCAGTTGTGACAACGTAAATTTACAAAGGCCAGCGGAACAGACGAGAACGTGAGGAACAGATTTATCTCGCCGAGGCAAGGTTTATCTGAAGAAGTCTGAAGCAGGAGTGATGAAACCGCCTATGTCACAAGCCAGTTGGATGACCTACTTCAAGTGCAAGCAAAGCCTTAATTATTCTGACAGCCACATTTCCTTTTTAGTCTGGACATTTAATATCGGTTATTTAAGGAAACTCCAAAACATACAAAGCCTTATGAGATATTTCCTTATAAATAACCAGTCGTAGCCGACAAAGAAGAGGAGGCAAGGAAGAAAAGAGAAGAGCTTTACCCAAGGTGTGAGCAAGCAAATGCAGTGCCTCTTCATCGTCTACCCACCGACCTTCCTTGGTGTCCTCCATAGCTAGACTTTAGCAGAGCGATGATCAGCCCTCGAGAGACAGTGATCACTAAGGTCGGCGTAGCGCTTATTAGAATCATTACGATAGAGTCCCCGATTTTGGGAGTCGTTCTTTCTTTGTTTTTAACTTTTTATCTATTTAGGGTTGTATTAAATGTTGAATTATGGATGATCTTTTGATAGCACCATGAATGTGTTACTTGGTGTTAAACTTTGTTTTGCCTAGCAGTATTTTTATGTTTTATGAATGATGAACTATGTTTTGCGTATGACTGTTTTGCTCAATGTTGAAATACTTTACTTTACGTTGTAAGAGCATCGAGAGATTGCATGGGGTATTGGTAAAACATGACTTGGCAATATAAGAGCATCGAGAGATAGCCTTTTGTCTAGATAGTCATTCTTAGATTCGAGAGAATTCAGATAGATCCACATGAGCAATCGAATGAATCCGGGATGGTGAAGCTCTAACTTGTTACCTTAGAGATAAGGAGTAAGTTTCAATCACTAAAAGGGATAGGTGCTAGAGTAGGATAGACAACGCCTATAATTTACGCTGAGAGGTATCGTTACAACAATAGTTTGACAAACCAAGGGTTGTAGTTAACGTTGAGGAGTATTGCCATAGCAACCATCTAAGAATACCTAGTAATCCTGTTGGGCAATTTAGCAGGTCATAATAATTCATTCTAGACTTAGAAATAATTGTTGTCAAAGCAAGGGTTTAGCATAAGTGCTTTGTGATATATCTGAATATGTGAGGTTGTTTGCATCAACACTTGTCTAGTTTTATTTTACTTTAGCATTCTACATACTTATTTTGCCTCGACTAAACTTTTCTGCAATTGTTAAATCAATTCTTTGTCTTATTAATATTAGTTCTTAAGTTGATATTTAGTAGGACTTAGTTTGTGACATTAGTTCTTGTTGTGGTGAAAATATATTTCTCGACGAATCCATGTGGAGACGATACTCGCTTACTCTATATTACTTGAATCGATTGTGTATACTTGCACATATTTGGTTGCCTTAACATATTCATTTACAATCGATCAAGTATGAATCATTTATAGTACTCCCTTAAATTATGAAATGATTTAACAACTCATTTTCATGGTTTTGATTAGTCCAAAGGAAGAATGAGAGTTCATAGACAAGGGGTAAAGAAAAACTAACTCTTGGGTGATTCAAGACGTTTTTCTGTCACCTAAGCACTAGGTAACACGATTCTAACTTGATCATACCACATGTAGATCATTGTATGTATATATTTTGGTATGTTAGCTCATGAAAGCATGCTAGACTAATTTCATGGTGAATTCCATATTTGTTCTTTGTAAGCATGAAAGTTAAGACATTTTGACCTCTAAGATAACAAATAAGACTTTAGAAATGTTTGTTAGTCCTTGGGGAGTGAATGGGTTAGGTTTGGGTATGAATTCATCCTCAAAACAGAGCACACAAGTCAGTCGATATCGGTACTAGAAGAATGAAGCATATATTGTTCTTCATGAAAGGCAAAAACAAGGTAATTTTTAGGGTGATTATCAATACCCCTTTAAGGAGTATCGATAATCGGAGTCCAGTATCGATACCCAGAGGGTCGATACTGATACTGAGGCATTTGTGAAAACATCATAGCCTATTTTGGTATCCATACTCATAGGAGTATCAATTCCCATGGTAAATTATCGATCCTCCCCATAGGAGTATCAATACCAATGTATTTTTTCAAAACATCAAAGCAAATTTAGGTATCGATGCTTAGGTGAGTATCGATACTTTACCCACTGTGATTTTTTTGGAAATTTTGGTTTAGTCGATTTGGGTGTTCAAGCTTGGGTGTTCCAAGTTTGCGTAAGCTTCAAGTATTTGATACAAGAGGAAACAATCAAATTAACTAGTCTCACCTAGAAATCAAGCAAGATAGAATGGCACAAGGCTTGCCTTTGTATGATGCTCGAGAAACAGCTAGGACACTCGAGTTACTCTAGCATTATGAAAATCTCCTTTATTATGAATATCCAGATATTGTCTATTTAGTATGCATTTGATGCATGTAAAATTTGGGATGTACCTTATGCTCATTTAGGTTCTAAATGTGAGTTTCTAATGCACGTAAATTCCGATCCTCACCCTTACCTCTTGAGTGTCCAAGATAGACTAAGGGATATAGGTTCCAATGCACGTAAATTTTGATTCTTACCCCAAAGTTATCCCATTCTAGATAAGCTAGTGTGTCATCCGAGATGCACAAAAATTCCTCCAATCACACCACTTGTCTTATCTCATGTTTGTTATATACTTTTTCATGTTTATGACTTTGCACACTGACATGTTCATGTAATGAATGCATGTAGCATTGCATAGTTATTCTCGTGGTAGTAAGCTTGTGATCTCAATTTATGGAATATGTTTTTGTATGCATATTAATAGAGGGATCATTGAGTAGCCTATCGCATCAGTGCATTCTAGACCAGACAATTTGCAGAGTATGTCTTGAGTCAATTTTAGAGGGAATGTATTCTATATGGACCCTGCATTATTCAAGTCATAACTTTAATTCTATTTTGATTTAAACCTTATGGTTGTATTGTACGTATTTTAGAAGAATCATATATTTTATAAACTTTGATTTAAATTCTACTACAATAATGAATGAATGCTTTTGATGTTTACCAAGGTTTTTGAAAATAAATTTTTGGGTTGAACATTTTTGAGGTTTTGTATGGCATCGTAATTCATTGATCTTCGGGTCGAACTGGATTAGGGTGTTACAGTTTTGTTTCTAAAGTCAACTTTATTGTTAGTCGTGCCTAAGATGGGCGACCAAGAAGTATTTCAGAGGAGGTGTTGGTTCGGTCATTTTCCATGTCGATGACATAGAAATTTGTCGAAAAAAATTAACATATTTACCTTAACCAATACGTTTTCAAGAAGTCATTTGGCATAGATGATGAATCTTTCGGCGATCTGAAAAGTTACTTTAGCTTTCTTTAAAGGCTCAATAGAAAGTGAGTAGTAAACAGAAATGACATAAAATTTATAGAAGCACCAAGATCACACATAGCACGCTTAATTCCTACCTTACAAATTTTACAAGGTATAGCAAACAAACTTTGATCTTTTAATTTTGTTGGAATCTTATGTTGAAAAATAGTGGATACGTTTTCAACTAAATTTACCTTTTTATTACCGGTAAGTCACTTTTTGTTTGTGCAAAGATCTTTTAAAAATATGGCATACAGTGACATTTTTCAGATTACTTCAAGTAGTGGTATATTAATCTCCACCTTTTGGAAAATATCAAGAATCTATTTTTTCCTCGGCTTGTTCGTCATGTTTTACTAACATCGAGGGGAAGGGCAGTGGCATGGAATATATTATAGGATGAGTTGGTGTTGAATCTTTCTTTTTATTATGAAGTTGTGCGTTAACTTCATCTTTTTTTCCTGGGATTTTTCTCTTCTTTCTTTTTCTTCCTCCCCTTTGTCAACCTCTTGTTGATTCCTCTGGGATCTTGATTCTTCTTTTTCTGTTTCTTTATTTGGATTTACAATATGATGTTTAGGGATTGGTGTGATTACATTGCCACTCTGAAGCGTGATGGCAATAACGTTTTCTCGTGGGTTTGCCTTAGTTTAAGGTGGTAGTTTTTCCTTTAATTCTATGTTTTCCATGGTCTGATCTAGTTGACTTATTTGTTTATCCAATTCCTTTAGATGTGCTTAAGTTAGATTTTAAAATTTCACTTGAGACAGTGCCAACTTCCCAATGATGGATTCCAGTGAAGGTTTTGAAGGTTGGTACTGTTGTTGTTGAGGTGGCCTCGATTTATATGGTTTTTGTTGAGAAGGCCTTTGGTTCTGTGCATAAAAAAATGATATTCTTTTAAGGGTTAGATATGACAACTCATTCGTATTTAATATTGATTGAGAATTGGAAACATATACCATTTAATAATTATTCTGATGAAGTTCATATAGTCCCTCTGCCCTAGATTATATGTATTTGCGTAAGGGTTGTATTGTCTCTAAGGAGGTCCCAAAAATTTTCCAATCATGTTCATTTGTTCGGTAGAGTCTTCTTGTAATATTAGACAATAATCTGTGGGACATATTCACAAAGTTTAGTTGTAGTCATTTTACTAAAATGAGAGATTGAACAATATCAGCTAATTTATCAATTTTATTTTCCACTAAAATTATACTTATCTCGTGATCTTGTTGAGAGGGTTCACTCGCAAAGTCAAATTATTGAGAGTTAGCAGACAAAGTTGAAATTATATTTCTGTTTACATTCGAAGTCATATGAACAAGTGCTCATCCACCAGTTGTTGCGTCAACAATTTTCATTTCTAAAAGAAGTAATCCTTCGTAAAATTATTGAAGAAGTGTTTGCTCCGACAGTCCATGTTATAGTCAGCTAGTGCAAAGTTTCTTGAAACGTTCTTAGTAATCATATAAGGATTCTCCATTTGTTTGGTGTACTCTTAAAATTTTCTTCTTAGTTCACTCACTTTTGTTGCAGGGAAGAACTTGTTAAGAAAAAGACGAGTCATAACAACCCATGTATTAGCAAAATTATAATGTAAATAAAATAATCAATATTTAGTTGAGTCGGTTAAAGAAAAATGAAAAGCGGAGTTTAATTTCATCATAAGATACTTTCTATAGTTTCCTTCTAGAGTAAACCATATGAAACTATGTAAGATGCTTGTGAGGAGTTTCACTGGTTAGTCCATGATAAGTAGGTAAAAGATGGATCCAACCCATTTTCAACTCAAACGGTGTCTCTTTATGAGCGAATAGTGATCGCTTGTAAATGTATATGCTAAGGAAAGTAATTATGTATAAGTACACACAATCGAATTGGTCGAATGTTTTTAAGCTTCACCACAACCAGAACTAGTTGTCACAAGCTAATTCCTTATATCTTGTCAAACTAGAAAAATATCATTAATAAAGCAATAAAATATTATAAAGTATGATTGCAAAAAAGTTTGGTTGAGACAAAAAAAATATGTAAAACTATCGAAGTAAAATAAATAAAGCACGGACAAACGTTGATTCAAATATATCCAAAACAACCTCACATATACAGACTAATCACAGAGCACTCATGCTAATCTTTTGTATTGACAAGCAATTATTCTAAGTCCATAATGAATTGTTATGACATGCTTAAGCTGCCCGACAGGATTACTATGTATTCTTAGACGGTTGCTATGGCAATACTACTCAATGTTAACTACAACCCTTGGTTTGTCAGACTGTTGTAGCAATACCTCTCAGCGTAAACTATAGTCGTTATCTATCCTACTTTAGCGTCTATCCCTTTTAGGTGATTGAAACCCACTCCTTAACTTTAATGTAGACAAGTTAGAACATCACCATCCCAGATCCATTCCATTGTTCATGTAGATCTATCTTAATTCTTTCGAATATAAGAATCAATATCTACACAAAGGGCAATCTCTCATCGCTCTTACATTGCCAAGACATATTTCTCCAAGCCCCAGGCAATCTCTCAAAGCTCTTATAGTGTCAATGTGAAATAAAATAGTTATGAGCAGAATCATAATTCATCATTCATAAAGCAAAAAATAATTGTTTTGGCAAAACAAAGATTAACACCAAGTAAGACAATTCATGGTGTTATCGAAAATTCAACCAAGTATCATCGTTTTAATACAACCCCAAATATGTTAAGAAATTAAAAAAAATAAAGAACAATTCCCAAAACCAGGGGCTCTATCGTGACAATTCTGATTAACATCGCGTCTGCCCTGGCGGTCAACCTCTCTCGAGACCTAACCGTCGCTCTGCTACAGTCTGGCTATGGAGGACACCAAGGAAGGTCTGTTGGTATATGGTGGGGAAGCACATTAGTTTCTCCCTCACACTTCAATTAAAGCTCTTCCAAATTCCTTGCCTCCCTTTTTTTGGCCGCTATGGATGGGTATTTATAAATGGAAATCTTATAGGGTTTCGCATAAGTAAAGATTCCCTAGATACCCGTTATTATCTTTTCCAGGCTAAAAAAGAAAATATAGATAGTTGTTTTTAGAATCTTGAGGGCTTGCATGCACGTGAAGGAAGTCGTACAATTGGCATATGACATGGGTGATTTCATCATATCCACTTCAGTCTTTACAGATAAACCTTGCCCTGGCGAGATAAATATGCTCCTCACTTTCTTTAACTTCTCTATCCCATCGGCCCTTACAAATTATGTTGTCGCAGCTAAAATGTTCTTCCTAAGTAAATTTCCAGCACATACACAATCCACACAGACCTTTTCTCCTTAGCAACATCAGTCAAATCAAATAAATTTTGCCGAAGCAAAACTTATCCACCACAAATATAACCTAAATGCAACTAAAATGTTGTGCATGCTTTGTTTAGACGAGCAATAACTTAAGTGAAAAAACTATAAATTTAGTCTTTTAATGGAGTTATTACACCCCCAAACTTAAGCTATTGCTTATCCTCAAACAATGTACAATAGCTAGAAAAAAATTAAAATTGTCATGGCAGAGCAGTATTAAGAAAATCATGTGGTTTGAGATTTCAGCCCTCAGTAAAAAGTAGACCTCAACATGTTTGACTGTCATATCAGTCAAGTACCTTCCCTAGTCAGGATCCCTTGCTATTGTGTGTGCGTGATTATAATCAGTCTATTATCAACTTTTTTTGGGAGACAGCTCATCACACCTACCCTCCCACACTCTAGGTGAAAGGGAGCATACCTTCCACCCCCAAGCTAGTCAGGTAGAATCATCATGCGACTACTTTCATTTACTCATATGCCTCGGTAACTCTTAGTTTTTCATGGAGTTTTCTGATTATGACATTACATAGAGGAGTGTCCCTATTATTCTTCAAGTTTTAAATACTAAGGTGGTCAATCTTAACCTTAATATTTTTTGATGTCTCGACAAGAAGAAAGTTTTTTCCAAAAAATTTTACTGATTACCTAAAGCAGAGACAACCTACAATAATGTTTATAAATTTTCAAAGAATTAGGCCCAGGGTTGGTTCCCTTCTTTAGACAGTCTTTAGTAATAATTTTGGCCTAGACAAACAAATTATGCATTCATCATTTGGCATCCCTGATCCTTTACAAACAATAAACTTAACATGTTTATATCATGACAACCAAAATTTTCAACCAAATATCATCAATTGCTTTTTAACAAAGTATGTTACAATACCTCCCCAAACTTGAGGGATGCATTGTCCTCAATGCATGAAAAACTAAACTACATGTATCTATATGCAAATGTTAAAAAAATTAAAATACAATCTTACTGTGGTGGTATGGCATGACTGGATACCCTCATTTAGCATCATTTAGATGAGGGGGACTCTTTGATCCCGAATCTACTGCTGCTATCGTTGAGGGGGATGGCTGAAGGACACGGCCTGCCATTCCATTGATGCATCTCTTGGTGCTCAGGGCTCGTGCTGATGTTAGTTGTTCTTCGATTGGAGTGGGTTGTACAGGAGAAGGAGATTGGCTTTGAGTTGTTTCAGGGACTTGCGTTGCTTGATGGATGGGTGACTATACTGGAGCTTGCTCGGGTTTAGTCGGGGTAGGAGTGAAATATTCATCGGTGAAGAAGTTGGGTGGAATCTCTCGAGTGCTTTCGGAAGTAGAAAAGGAGGATGAGTTGAGGAATTCATCTGTGTCGTTGTGGCCTTCCTCTGGTATGGACGAGACATGAGTGGCCAGTGGGGGAACATCTATGGGTACCTCTAGGGGAGTATTTTGTGTCGAGACATGGAAGTTACTACTGTCAGCGGTGTATTTCAAGATGACCTCAGGGAAAGGTAGCAAATTCTCTTTTGTGATCATGAGCAACTCCTTGAAAAAGGTATTGAGTTGTGAGTCGCGTGCCTTGACATACCCAAGAAGATCTCCATGTGATTCTCTAAGTGCTTGATCTTCTCACGCGTGTATGTGACCACTGTTTCCATTCTGGCCGTGGCAACAGATTTTGCCCCTCTATGCAAACCTTCATGCGGGGCATTGTCATCAAAACTCATTACTCTCTGGTACTTTCTTTTTGGTAATTCCCTCCTTGGATTTGATAAAATCTTCAAATGGTTCCTCGGGAACTTTCTTTTTTCCTACATAGAGCAGTTATCAAGTTAGGAAATAAGAGATTCCCTTGGTTTCTTTTGGCGCATTCATAGATTTTATCGAAGATGAGTTCTCCAACATTGATTTTCTCCCTATATTATCGAGTGTAAAAGCATCAGTCTTTTCATGAGCATGATCATCTTATGAGAGGTTGTAATAAGTTTGCCCTTGAGAAAATGATTCCACAACTTTACTATCGGTTTAAGGGCTCAACGATCGACCCTTTTCCTTGATGGTGCGTTTCCCTCGAATTTAGCCCACCCAAAACAAAGGTCTTTGAGTACTCCGTTGTAAGTTTCATGGTCTGTTTTAGCCATAAACCTTTTATATTGATCCTCCACTTTCACCAACTTGAAATATATATTGAATGAAGAAGGGGAAAGCCGAAGGAGTTTTCTTCTGACATAAACAGTGTGTTGGGAAGGGTCTTCTAGATGCGCGTAAAACTCTCTGACCATTGTTGGTGCTACGGCTTTAGAGTGGGGAGCAAACTTCTCCCAGTTTTTCTTTTGAATCACATTCATGACCTCCAGTCCGAATGGCTCTTCGTTTTCTGCTGGAAAACGAAACCGTCCTCCAAATATACTTGCCATTTTTTGAGGTTCTTGAATTGTGCCTCGGCATCGACTGTCTGAAAACACTCAAAGTTTGGTGTTGGTGATGGGTTTTTCTTCGATATGCCCATGATACTTGTTGGTACAGTATGTTTCACTACAATGATGGGGGAAATATTTGAAGTAGAGAGAGAATAGTGCACGATGATGAAGATGAAGTTGAGGTTGGTTTTTCTGGAAAGGTAATGGGTAGTTTCTTCAGGGCAATTTGGTCAAAACAAGAGGGCAAAAAGATTTTGCATTGAATGCTTAATACCTGATTGGATGTAAAGTGGGAAAAAAATATTTTCCCTCTTTACAATTGCCGGCCAAAATTTTCTTTACCCTAGGGTGTCTCTTCCTTTCATGCTTGAACTCTCTCCCCATGCTGCCACTTGTACTTTGAATGCCTATAATAAATAAAAAAACATAAATAAAGTAAAAAAATAAATGGTGCATAAAATAATTTAATTTATTTATGTACAAAATGCATATTTTCGTTGCCTATGCAACGAATTTTGTTCAGGTGAGTAAGGCAAACTCTTGGGCATCATGTGATGTTGATGTCGGTTTATCATGCATGATTGGTGCTCCTTTGTATTCCTTTAGTCTCTACCCGTTCACCTTGAAAATGGATCCATCATCTCGGTTATTGATTTCTGTTGCTCCATTGTTATGGACTTGATGTACGATGAACGGTCCTGACCATCGTGATTTTAGCTTGCCTAGGAATAACTTGTCTTGAATTATAGAGCAGTACTTGTTGTCCAGAATAAAATTGCCTAGGCAATATTTTTTTGGCATGCCATCGTTTTGTTTTTTCTTTGTATAAACAGACATTTTCGTAAGCGTGGGCTCTGAATTCATTCATTTCGTTCAGTTCCAAGAGTCTTCTTTCTCCAGCAAGCTGAGCATCCATGTTTAATTTCTTGATGGCCCTATAAGCTTTATGTTCAAGTTCTACAGGCAAATGGCATCCTTACGATAGACGAGTTTGAACGGGGACATTCCTAGCAGTGTCTTAAATGTTGTGTGATAGGCCCATAGTACTTCATCTAATTTTGGCGATCAGTCCTTTCGACTTGGGTTAACCACCTTTTCTAGAAACTGTTTGATTTCCCAATTGGAGACTTCGGCTTGTCTATTAGTTTGAAGGTGATATGCTATAGCTATACGATGTCGCACTCCATATCGTTTCAGTTCCTTGATAATTAATTTGTTATCAAAATGTGTGCCTTCATCACTAATTATAGCTCGATGTGTTCCAAAATATGTGAATATGTTCTTGTACAAAAACTTTAGCACGGTCTTGGAATCATTTTTAGGTGTTGCAATGGCTTCAACCCATTTGGACACATAATCTACTACCAAGAGAATGTACAGATCTCCAAAAGGTGTGGGAAAGTGTCCATGAAATCTGTTCCCTATACGTCAAAAATTTCCACCTCTAGAATGTTTTGCCATGGCATATCATGTCTTTTTTATATATTCCATGTTCGTTGGCATCTATCACATGACTTGTAAAATTAATGTGCATCTTTGAACAAGGTTGGCCAATAGAAATCGGATTGTAGAACTTTTATCGATGTTCTCATTCCACCAAAATGTCCTTTATACGGTGATGAGTGACATTGAAGTAGAATTTCTTTGTGCTCCTCTTCTGGGACACATCTTCTGATTAGTTGGTCTCCACATTGCTTGAATATGTACAATTCATCCCAGTAGTAATGTCGCACATCATGTCCAAACTTTTTTCGGCCTTGGCTAGATAGATCAGGAGGCACAATACCACTAACAAGAAAGTTAACTATGTCAGCATACCATGGCACAGCCGTGACAAATAAAAATTTCTCATCAGGGAATCCTCTTGAATCTCTGTCATGTTATGACACCGTTTATGAAATGATGTGATATGATAATGATACATGCAATCAGGAAACAAATCAACAAGTTAGTGATATAAAAAATCAAGGAATAATTAGCTAAGATTTAAAGTATCGAATACGAAACAATCAAAGAAAATTGAAAATCCTAACATCATGTGATCTAGTTCTTCTAAGTTAACCACATGGCTTTAACAGTGTAGGCTTACTAAATTCTCTATATGAAGTTGGGTTCTAGTAAAGGTTCCCAAGCCATCTTTACAACCTGCTAAGGTTGCCCTCAATTCTGGCCCATTACAGACTTGCGAATCAGGTTCAGCTTAGGGGATTACACCACTAAAAGCGTACCTCAGATTCGATATCTGGATAGACAACTTAGGGTGCTTTCCAGAGATACTTTATCAGACCCACACAAGGAAGCTCAATGCTCCTCGTGAGGTGTGACGTTTCTTTCTACCTAGGTAAATTAGGTTAGAGCTCGGTTTAGAGCTATGATATGCAACAATCCTAAATATTCACATAAGTGTAAGCATTAACCAAATAGAAAATCTATTTTTTCTTTTGAAATAACATAATGAATCATAAATTAAACAAGATCGAACTCGTAATTTCCAAATAATGAATATAGGGTAACCAACTCGTGGCTCGACTCTCAATTTGTTTAAAAAAAATTCCCCAGTGGAGTCGCCAAGCTGTCGACACCGTTTTTCGCTCAGGCGGGGAAAAGATTGATACCGACTTGGGGGTTTTCTCTTTGAAAATTGTTTTGAAATGTGAGGAATCACCACCGATCATTTAAGGTGCAATTGGGACACTATAAAAACTGGGTGATTTTAATAAAATATTTTATTTTTATCAAAATAATGATTTTTGGGGTCTGTGAAAATTCAGAAATCAGGTTCGAGAGTCGGTTATGCGTGGGGAAGGATTAGCACCCCCACAAGCGCCCAAAAATTGGTACCTAGTTGATTACCCTATATTTAAAATCGAAAATTTTGAGTTTGATCTTTTTTTAATTTAAAAATCATTAAGGATGCATAGTTTGAAAATGGTATTTGTTTATTGAGACCGATAGCATTCGTCCCTGAGCGTAAATGCGAAAGATCGGCTATTGTGTCTAATAATCGAACATTGCCTCGTTTTTAGAAAACATGATGCGATTTTGAAAAGGATGTCGACCTATTTAGGGAATCACTAGTAGTCACCCCCTGAGCGTGATCGCGGGAGATATACTATTAATTCCTTAAATAAGTGAACAATGCCTTATATTTATAAAAACAATGCGATCAAGCAAAATTTTATTCAATCCTAATTAATCTAAAGTAAATTAAGGTTTTCTCTAACTTAAGGTGTCAAATTATGAGAATTGAGAAACTTAGGGGCTCAAATCTAAAATGTAGGCTCTAGTATTAATCCTATTTGATTTTAAATAATTATTGAATCGAATAACCGAGATGGTCCCTCTAGCGTTTACGTGAGGGCCGACTCAAATTATCCCCTAAATTAAAAGACTAGTTCGAAATCTAACTAAAAGTGGAGGCTCTAATATTAATCTTAATTAATTATGTCAAAAATAAAATTCTAATCGAAATTCGGGATTAAAAAATCAGTATCTAAAATATCGAGTTCTAAAATAATTAAAAGCTTAAGGACCTAAATTAATATTTTTAAAAGTAATTAAAACATAATTTTTATCTAAATTATTAAACCTAATTTTTAAAAAATATTAATTATTAATAAATTTTAAAATTCGAGCAATCGATTTGAGTAATCGGACATCTTATGCGAAAACTCGACTTGAATGACTCCCTAATTAAAACTAAATGTCGTCCTAATTTCTAAATTTGATTCGAATATTAATCTAATTTAAAACTAAATCTAACAAAATAAATCATGAAACAAAAACAATTAATAATTAACTTCATTAAAAAAACAATTGAACATTTTTATAATGAATGAAAACTACAACTTTCAATAAAAATAAATTTCTATGTGTTGGTATCCAAAATTGATGTAATTGGTGCAGGCAAAAGCAATTGAACATTTTTATAATGAATGAAAACTACACCTTTCGATAAAAACAAATTCCTATGCTTGGTAACCGAAAATTGATGTATTTGGTGCATACTTTATTTGGTTTTATTATTATTTTCTCTTATCAATAAAGGTTACACATTTTAATAATTTAAAAATATAAAAATAATCTTTGTCCGTTACTTTTTTTAATAATTATTGAATTAAAAATAATAATAATTATTAATTTAAAGGTTAATTCAAAATAAAATAAAATAAAACAAATTTAGGGATTAAAATGTAAAACAAGCTGGAAATTAAAGGGAATAAGAAGCAAATCGCCCAAATATACATAGCAAAAATTAATATTCATGTCAGCACCTATAAAAAGGGGAAATAACTAAACTAGTCGTCCTCTAAGACTAAAATGCAAAACACGACCGAAACTAGGGACCTAAAATTAAATAATCCATAAAATTATATTATATAACATATCTTCTCTTTTTTTCATTTTTAAACCCAACCCTAAAAAAAAGGCTAAACGCACTCAACCCTCCCTTTCCCCCTTTGTCGAGAACCTCGCTGGAAATCAACACCACCGACCCAGCCATCGCTCTGGCCACCACACGCGGTGGACGGAGCCCCTAAACCATATTAAAACGCTCCCATTTCCTCAGATCTACCCTATCAAATAAAAACCCGACACCAAAAACCCCAAAGAGACCCTAAATTTAATTAAAAAATGGCCTGACTTTTCGTGTTCATCATACTCTATCAACCCTTGACGGTGGAGCAGACCCTAACAACCACAAAACTTCATACTTCCTTTCCTAAAGCCTAGATCTAGGCAAAAATCTAACATGCAAAAACCCTAGAACTTCTAAGCTATTCAACCTCCTCCACCAACGACCCACCTCGACGACCCCTACTCCAATGGTGCCTCCTTCCTCAGGTAACTTCTAGACCCTTTTTATTTTTTTTTACTGTAAATACATATTATTTATGTTTTTCCTTTATTATTTCAAAATATAAAAAAATAAATAAATTGAATGCTTTTATTTCGAAATAAATAAAAACACTGAAGAACCCAACTACCTTGCAACACTGCTTTGTATTTATACTAGAAACCGAAAGAAAACTGATGCTAATTACATTTTTATTCGGGTATTTATAGACCCGATTTACATTGTTTTTCACTTATTTTTTCTTTCTTTTTCTTGCTTTTTTTCTTCAAAAATGTTTAAAGTCAAAATATTTGGTATCATTGTTTTTTGTGTGGTTCCAACTGAAATTCGGTGGTAGTGGAGCAATCGATGGTAGTGGGTAAGCTGGTTTTTTTTTACTTTTCATTTTGAAAATTGGTGATTACAACAGCTAGGCTATTAATCTTTTACTCAAAGGTATTTAACTTTTCATCTAACTAGCATAATTGACACCTTTTTGTCAAATGCACAGCTAGGCTATTAATCTTTTACTCAAAGGTATTTAACCTTTTATCTAACTGAAAAAATTGACACCTTTCTGTACAATGCACTGCTAGGCTATAAATCTTTTACTCAAAGGTATTTAACCTTTCATCTAACTGGCATAATTGACACCTTTCTGTCAAATGCACAACTAGGCTATAAATATTTTACTCAAAGGTATTTAACCTTTCATCTAACTGGCATAATTGACACATTTCTGTCAAATGCACAACTAGGCTATTAATCTTTTACTCAAAGGTATTTAACCTTTCATCTAACTAGCATAATTGACATTTTTTTGTCAAATACATAGCTAGGCTATTAATCTTTTACTTAAAGGTATTTAACCTTTCATCTAACTAGCATAATTGACACATTTCTGTCAAATGCACAGCTAGGCTTTAAATCTTTTGCTCAAAGGTATTTAACCTTTCATCTATCTGGCATAATTGACACCTTTCTGTCAAATGCACTGCTAGGCTATAAATCTTTTACTCAAAGGTATTTAACCTTTCATCTAACTCGCATAATTGACACCTTTCTGTCAAATGCACAGCTAGGCTATTAATCTTTTACTCAAAGGTATTTAACCTTTCATCTAACTGGCATAATTGACACATTTCTGTCAAATGCACAACTAGGGTATTAATCTTTTACTCAAAGGTATTTAACCTTTCATCTAACTGGCATAATTGACACCTTTCTGTCAAATGCAGAGTTGGGCTATAAATATTTTACTTATAGATATTTAACCTTTCATCTAACTGACATAATTGACATCTTTATGTCCAATGCAGTTAGGCTATTAATCTTTTACTTAAAGGTATTTAACCTTTCATCTAACTGTCATAATTGAAATCTTTCTGTCAAATGCACATCTAGGCTATAAATCTTTTACTCAAAGGTATTTAACCTTTCATCTAATTGGCATAATTGACACATTTCTGTCAAATGCCCAACTAGGCTATTAATCTTTTACTTTGGAATAGTTTCTACTCTAATAATTATTTATAATATCAATTAACTCTTTCAACTCATTATCAACTCTATAGTTTGCACACGTAGTGCCAATTATAGTAATTCACAAACTTATTATTATTTACGTGGGTTGCACACATTACCAATACAGAAATTCATAAACTTATTATGAATTTATTATTTTTGTACATAAAGTGCCCATACGGAAATTCATAAACTTATTATGAATTTCTTAGTTTTGCACACATAGTGTCATTTGGAAATCATTATACATATAGTACGCAACATGTATATATAACTATTATAACATATAAGTACATAATAAATGCACTCACCTGGCTTGCATCGCTAGTATACCCAATAAGCCAATCTGATTACTCAGCTACATTGCTTTTTCCTTTAGTTTTGCTTGACTCAGGAATTTGATTTCGATCTACTCAAGCATTCATTAAAGACACGTACAATTTCAATTGTTAGTATATTCACTAACATTTATACTTAAAAAATACTATTATTATATTTTCTATAACAATCTTAGCCTATTTTCACATTTCTGACTCATGAGGATCGATACCAAGAGGGGGTATCGATACTACTATACCATAGTATCGATACTCTATTACGGTACCGATACCATTTCACCGATACTATTTCTGCATTCTTCTATCAATGGTACCAATACCATCATTATAGTATCGATACCCCCTCTTGGTATCGATACTACTTGCATCAGTATCGATACTACTCAGCTAATTTTATTGATTTTAAGCCTATAGTATCGGTACTGTTCTATCAGTACCGATACCCTTACCCATATTTTCCATTTTCAGCCCGAATCATACCCAAATTTGGTCAAATTTCCTTATGTTTACCCCCAACAATACTATTAAACTCTTCTCTACTTATCCCTACTAACTCTCCTTCATTTAGCTTCTTAAAAAATCTAAAATCTCTCAAGATCATTTGAATCTAAGAATCACACCACATTTTCTAACTTGCTTTAAACTCATCAAATGCTTCTAATCTCTCATTTACTTCTTTGACATGTCAAATCTACTAGTAAATATCAATAAACACTCATATCTTAACATATCATTTCAAAACTCATTTTCTTAAATCTCCAATATTTCCTCCATCTCGTAGTTTTAATCTTATATAACATTTCCTTAAGCTTACATATCACTTAAGTTTGCAAGAACCAACCAGAATCGAAAGGAAACACTAACCAATTAAAACTTTACCTTTGCTATGGAGGAGAGTTATTTCCACGGGAAAGAAGAAGAAAAGAGAAATGGCTTTTGGTAACTTATTTTCTCCTTTCCCCCTTTTACTTTAATACCTTATTAAAAATTAATTTTAAATTCATTTCCCCTTAAAGGACCAAAATGCCCTCTTAATTCATCTATTGATACAATTTAGTTCAACACACTATTCCAAATCATTTTCTCACCTTTTACCATTTATTCAAATAATTCTTCAAATTTCAAATCTATTCAACATATTCCTGACATGATATTTGGGGTATTACATACCACATCATCTTTCACCGCGTACTATCACAACAGTATAGTAAACTGTCACATTAATATTATATATATTGTAATGTAAGTTTGGTAATTTTCATTTAAGCGTAGTGACAGTCAACGTTTGATTTTATTCTTTAAAGGGTTAGATTAATTTTTTAGTGCACATAACATTCAAGGGTTATACTAATTATTTTTATAATTTTTATAATTATATTTTAAAAAAACTAGTTTTAATTTTTAAAAATGTACACTTTTATTGTTTTTTGGTTTTTTACTTTTTTACTTTTACGAATTTTTAGAATTTAATTATTTATAATTTGAGATAATTTTTTTATTTTTTTAATTATTTTGACGAAAAATAAATTCCAATCCATCGTATTCTCGTCGTCAATTTTTTAATGACCAATAAAAAGATCACCAGCATAATATATATCTAAATAAAAATTTAATTAAGATATTATTTTAAATAAGATATTTACTTCGAACAAAAATTTAATTGAGATTTTATTTTATATAAGACTTGTTTGATTATAGTTGGAAATAAGAAAAACAATTTATTATAAAAGCGTTTTGGAGGTTCGAATAAATTAACCTCAGTAAAATAAAAGTTTACTACTAAGTACTAACATGTTGAAAAGAAACCAAGACAGATTTGACGTTAGTTGTATCCGAGAGATTAAAGTTTTAGGTAGCTATATATTGCTCTAGTAGCAGATCTAGAAATTTTTTTAAGATAGACACATACATATTAATAATATAAAAATTTTATTTTTAAATATGTACGATAAAATTTTAAGGCGGACAAAATAAAATTTTAGACTAGATACACGCATATATTAAGTGAAAAAACATTTTAATAAAAAAATCGAATTCTAAAAAAATTTGAAAGTGAACACGTATCCACTCTAACACAAATATACATCCACCACTGTATTGATCCATGGTTGATATGGTAAGATGATAATTTGAATCCGCCCAATGTGAACTGAAAGTAGGTGTGGCCAAATCTTTAGGTGATCTTAAGGGAATAGATGGGCATGACTATTTAATCCTATGTAATGGGTTCTAATTTGATTCCACTCTATCATATCAAATTTTTATTGTGAAAATTTTAAGCTTAAGTTAGATTAAGTTTTTACAAATAATGCGTCGGTTTGAGTTTAGAATAAAAAATTAATTTGACTTAACCTAAAATTATATTAGAATTATACTTTATATATATAGGTCGAGTTGAGTTGGATTGAGTATAAATTTTGACCTAAAAATCAAGTTAATTTTAGATTGGACAGTTATTTACTAAACCTAAAATAAATCAGATACATGTGAAGAACGTTCATTTACGTGTCGAGTTTGATGAGTAAAAAGTTTGATCTGACCTGGTCATTCCTAAGATCAGGGGTGAATATATTTGGCCTCTCGAGTCAAATTCATATCCATTATTTTAAATACATTTTAAAATATAATTTAGCATATTAAGAAATGAAAATTTTTACATCCTCAGTTTATTGAGAGAAATATTAGAATTTGTAAACCTTTTTTTATTTTTTTTTTTTTTTTTTATTTTTAGATCTGTTAGTAGGAAGGAGATCATCGGCTTAAGTTATTAGCAAAGAAAGAAGTTGAATAGTGGGTGGGTTCAGTTCAGGATGGTAGCAGCGGGGGTGGGGGGCTACGGCTACCATGTCTCATAAAGTTGCATCGGGTAACAGGGTTTTTGGTACGTTGTTTAAAAAAGTCCAAATATCAAACTTTTTCCCATGCAAAGCCACGTGAAAATAAATTTCTTGATAAATAGCATGCATTTGAGTCATGTGAACTGTGCAGAAAGACCCAAAGCCCCAAGACACTTCAGTGTATGCTTGTGCCAAAAGCGTCAAAAGTTCTTTTAAAAAAACCTAAATAAGATGAAAATTTTATAGTCAATCACGCACACCGAAACATACCACTTATAATGAAATACATTATTAATGAAATTATATAAGATAAAATTACAAATAATCATCAAATTATGATAAAATGATCTTTTATAAGTTCTTTTAAAATACCCGAATAATAGGAAAATTTTATAATGGACTTCGCAAACCGAAATATATTATTACATTAATATATCAAAATACATAGTTAATTAAATTAAAATGATGTAAAATTACAAATGTCATTAACCTATGATAAAATGATCTTTCTAATCATTCAACTTTTTAAAAGTTATAAAATAAATATTAAACTTCATATTTTTTAAACAATATAAACACCAACCATCAACTATCCTTAAGAGATGATATGACATTTTAAATTGATGAAAAATATCTTCTTTGGTCCTCAATTGTGACTAAAATTTCTTTTGATATTTTTTCAATATTTTCAAGTAAAAGTTTTAGAAAAATGAAAAAATCTATTTTTAAAAAATATATTAAATTTTAGAATTTATTTTTTAAATGATAAATATATTTATAAATTATATTAATATTTACTAAACAAAATTTAAATAATTGAATCACATTGTTTAACAAAAAAATTGATTTCACTTTCTGATAATTGAAATAGTTGGATCTCAAAAATTATAAATTATATAATTTTACAAACTGGATCATAACTAAATAAAAATTTATTTATAAAATAATTTGATGAATTAACAAATTCATATAATTATAATTTTTAAAAAATATTTTATTCTTTTAAAATTAAAATTTGAATTTCTATACATTTAAAAAAAATATTTTTAGAAGTATTACTTAGAAATATTAAGTAATTATCAAAAATGAAACTTTATTTGTAATTGAGGAGGTAAACGAGATTATTTTATTAATTTTGTCACACTCAAATTTCGGGGCTAAAATTTATTAATTTTAAGTTATCAAATTATAGTCGTAATAAGGGAAAATTGAGGATTAAATTGTAAAAGTTTAAAAGTTTCGACTATGTTTTTGATCCTATGGAAAGTTCAGGACTTAATCCAGAATTTAACCATTTTTTTGGTAAGAGAAATAAATTCTCCCTGATCGGTTAACCCCAAATTTCCCCCAATTTAAACCCAAATACCTAGCCCTAAAACACAATCGCCCATTGCCTTATCCGATTTGGCCTCATCCAGCCGGTGGTGATAATTGAACCAGTGACCCACCCAGACCAAAACCTCTCAACCCTCATCCCAGGATTGATCGCCAAACGTCATGTAAGGCCCGACAAAGCTTCGATCAAAACCTGTTACCAATGTATTCCTCTGCCAGTTCCGATCAAAACCCGACCCGTGGGTCACCGCATCGTCGTCATTCTCGTTGTCCGCCATGGGTAAGCACATATTTTTGTGTTTCCAGTGATTTTAGAGAATTTTATTGTGATTGTTGGGTTGATATTAGTTAGTTTGAATATGTGGATGAACACGGAGTGTTCGACCGTTTACTCCAAGCCCGTCGTCACTGTCATGCGCCGCCACGCACCGCCACCCGAGCGTGGGGCTTGCTTGGTCCAAGGAATTTTCCAAAACCGGGTTAAACCTACCCGACCCGATCCGCCTGGTCTGTTCCACTGAGTCAAATCGGTTGGGTTAACTCACCGAGCCAATTCGACTGGGTCAACTTGGTTGAGTCAACTCGTTGACTTTGATCGAGTCAACTCATTGACCATTGACCAGTCGTTGGCCGATGAATTTTTCTAGGTACATATATTTTGATGTTTTTCGACATCCTGAGTTCGTTTTTGAGGTCCGTTTCACCAAATTAAAAGCTGGTAAGCTTTTTCACTGATTAACCACTCGATTGGATCCGTTTTCCGCAATTAAGCTCCATTTCTGATGAAATTTCTGTTGTTGTGTATCTGAGGAATAATTGGACATTGAATTCAATTTTGAGGGCGATCGAATGGAGATTAAACTACCTTTTGCATGCATTTTGGAAAACATTGATAATTAGTAATTACGTGAATGAAAATGTTTGGTCCATTAGATGTAATTATTATCATTAAACTCATACATAAATTGGAATAAAGACAGAAAAATATTCAAGATTCAGACTATTAGAAAAAGCGAAATTGGTAAATCGATCAGAAATAAATCTAAGTTCAATGATTTAATCAATCAATCCCATGACTCACAAACTATGATTAATCTAGTTATAAGTTAAATATTGGGAATTATATGGATAAGAAATTATCTAAAATAGCCCTAAGGGGTAAAATTATGAAAACACCACTGTACTGCAAAAGACCAAGACTTCCTAGATGGTGAAAAATAACACTGAAAGGACATATTTGACTAATTACATAGAAACTGCATAAGATTGAATTTAAAGGAATTAATGAAATGTACTCGAGCTTCGTAATAACTATAATAATCTCCATTGATCAAAGGAACAAAATACCATGAACAATAAAGAAACTAGTTTTCATTCAAGCCTAATGTATCAAAAGTATGCACTGATAGAATAGAGTGGAATGATGATGATACGCTTAATGTGTAAAAAGTATAATGGATGGCTATGATAATGGAGACGACCTGAGAACTCATATATTGATACACTTGAACTTGGAAATCATCAAAATAAATTCCGGATCTATATTAGAATGCCTCTGAAATGTAAAATGATACAAGGAAGGTATAAGCACTATAATAAATAATACTTTCAGCTCTGAAAAGAATAAATCAATCTCGAATACTAAATGACCTAAGTAACCTCAATATCTTAGGATTAAGTAAGTGACATGGATAAGTCTGGAAATGTGGATGAGCTTACATGAGATAATGTCCCCATGGGTTATAAATCAAGTATGTTGATATTTCCTGATTGTGTTGCAACGTGGAAATGAAATAAAGACCATTAGAATATTTGTTCGTCTCCTTAAGATATATTCAGCGATGATTCTGAAGGTGATCTATGGACAACAAGTGTTGGTAATAAAGAATAAATACCTTGGAAGGGCAACGAATTGACCGATAGACATGCATTAGTTCTAGGAGTTGTTCAGCTCGAGTTATTTCGATAATCCGATAGATCGACACAGATTGTAAATGTCATAAATCTTCGTTTCTCCCTTATCAACTCAAATCACTCTGGTCATATTTGAACACACAAGTAACTCATATGCAAAGGATTCTGAATACCCCATTTGGTTCAATTAGACTAAAATCA
This sequence comes from Hibiscus syriacus, assembly GCF_006381635.1. Taxonomy (NCBI): domain Eukaryota; kingdom Viridiplantae; phylum Streptophyta; class Magnoliopsida; order Malvales; family Malvaceae; genus Hibiscus; species Hibiscus syriacus. Next base: position 2,601,268 of record NW_024061878.1, on the reverse strand, counting down.
TGTTAATTCAATGCATAATCCTAAATACCCCTAATTATTTGAGTAATAAAATCACTCTCCGTAAATCTAAATCTAGAATTTATTTTGTATAAAGGTTCATGAACACCTTCCTGATGCACCTGAATTGTAACGAGATTCTAAAGTATCAACTTTAAATGTCTGATTAGATCCATTAGTAATTGATCCCTTCAATTGGACTTTGTTCTTGGAATCCGATCAAAGTATATAAGTTTCACGTTGTCTTAATAACTATTTAGTGCTTTTGAAAAATAATTGGAGCCTTTAGTGTGTTCCACATGTACTACATGACTGTTTTATATGTTTTGAAATGAGTTTTACCGAAATTATTGATTTACTGGTTTATGAACCACGGCAACATGGTATGTGTTCTCCGATTACAGTTTGCACCAAATAAATATGATTTTTTCCTGATTTATGAACTATGGTTTCATGTTTTCTCAAGTTACTACTTGAACCGTTTTATTGGGACATTATCTAGGTAGGCTAAAGGTTCAGCGCTGATCAAGCTGGTAAATCCTTACAGACCTAAGGTGATCCTTGGGTAGGCTCTCAGGCCTCAAGGCACTCCCTTGGGTTAATCATGGGACTACTTATGGTGTACAGGTGGAGATCAGTTATATGGTTTATTTCATTATCATGGTTATGACATATTATTGGATCACGATCCAGATACTATGTTTTATGGTTAAAACTTATTTCTACTATTTTTATATGGGTAGGATTCTGGAGTATGAAAGTTCGACCCTGATCCAGCTAGTAATTCCTTACAGACCTAAGGAAACCCTTGGGTAGGCCCATAGACCCAAAGGTATTCCCTTAGGCTGGCTCCGTTTGTTGTGTGCTTAGGGTAAGCCCTTATTGATGTAGTTCCGGGAGCTCCATAACGATGTTGTGTTGGAGGGTTCTACTATGGTTTTGAAAATATATTGTACAATTACTATTTTAAAAGGATTTATATCTTTTCACTTGTTTTGGTTGGAACACACTAGATATCCTATTCGATCTCTTGAAAATCTGATACTATGAATATTTCCTATGAACTGAGATTTTCATGGCTTCTGCTCGATGAACTACCTGTGGAACCACAGCTTATCCTGAAAACATATATATCTCTATTAAATAAGGAAATTTTATTGATCTATGTTTATCTTGATGTCATGTAGTATCAACTGGTAGTATTATATTACTGTGCTTCCTAAAGCTCACTATTTGACTTACTATTTTAGGTTAAAAGTATCAAACCTGTGCAGCTATCGACATCAGTAAGGGAGTTCCACCGGCGTTGCTTGTGGAGTACGGTGCATGTGATTAGGGGCATGTAGGTTGTATTCTATTATATATACGAGTTTGAAAATATGTTTTATTTCTGAATATTGATAAATTTTACTTTTGTATTTATAAATTGATTTTATGATTTTACATGTTTTAACAAAAAATTTAATTTTTCTGAGATTTTCACGGTGGGTCACTCTGGTTGGCCTAATGTGACACCCCGGATTAGATCGGGCCACCCCCATAGGTCTGAGGGGGTTATATTTAGTGGTATCAGAGCCTAGATTAAATCAAATTTTTCTTGATAGATCGGCCGGTCAAATGTCATAGGATGTCTTGTCAGTACATGCCCCTAGACTACAACCATACTTCTCTAAGTCGGAACTCCAAGGTCGAATCCCTCTCTGTAACGAACTAATCTAAGTTTTCTATCCATTAGAGCTCGACCAATGCCTAAAGGAATATCAGTAGCATTTGTTCAAATTCTGTAACTTGCCTTCTGAGTAATGTGAGAGTTACTCATTCGAGAAATTATGACCCGACTCCCAAAATAAAATTTTAATATGTTATTGCTCTATTAACCTAACCTTGTAACCAATAAGGATAATTTCGTTTAGATTCTTTTATTGGGAATAAGGGAGAATTTTGACGAGAATGTATATTCAGCTGGATAAAGATTTGTAAAGGACCCATATTTCTGTAAAATCTACATGAATATAAGGAATAATTTCTGAAAGCTTCGCTTATGCATTTCTGTGACTTTATTGAATTTCGAGGACGAAATTCTTTTAAAGAGGGGAGAATTGTCACACCCTAATTTCGGGGCTAAAATTTATTAATTTTAAGTTATCGAATTATAGTCATAATAAGGGAAAATTGGGGACTAAGTTGTAAAAATTTAAAAGTTACGGCTCTATTTTGGAACCTCTAAAAAGTTCAGGGACTTAATCTAGAATTTTACCATTTTTTGTAAGAGAAAAATAAATTTCCCCGGATCGATTAACCCTAAAATTTCCCCCAAATTAAACCCAAATCCCTAGCTCTAAAACACAATTGCTTATTGCCTTCTCTGATTTGGCATCATCCGACTGGCGGTGTACATCATCGCCCATCCCAATTGAACTGGTGACCTACCCCGACCAAAACCCCTCCACCCTCATCCTCGAATCGGCCGCCAAATGTCGTGTAAGTCCCAACAAAGCTTTGACGAAAAACCTTTCTATGCCGTTTAAATTTTCGCCAATTTCGATCAATTAGCCCGATCGTTCACCTCACTGCATTTACCAATGTATTCTCCTGCCAATTTCGATCAAAACATGACCTGTGGGTCCCTGCCTTGTCGTCATTCTCGCCGTCTACCGTGGGTAAGCCCGAATTTTTGTGATTTTGAAGAATTTTATTGTGATTATTGGGTTGATATTAGTTAGTTTGAAAATATTGATGTACATGAGTATTTGGTCGTTCGCCCCGAGCTCGTCGTCGTGTCATGCACTGCCACCTGCATGTTGGGCTTGCTTGGTCTAAGGAATTTTCCAAAATCGGGTTGACCCGACTTGATCGATCCACCTGGTCTAGTCCACTGAGTCAACTCGATTATTTTAACTAACTAAGTCAACTGGGTTGGGTCAACTCGTTGACTTTAACCGAGTCAACCTGTCGAACAGTCGTTGACCGTTGATCGACCATTGACCGACCGTTGACCTTTTTCGGGTACACCTAGTCTAATGTTTTTCGACGTCATGAGTCCGTTTTTTTAGGTTCGTTTCACAAAATTTGAACTCGGATAAGCTTTTTTTCCCTAATTAACCACCCAATTCGATCTATTTTCGTAATTAAGCTTTGTTTCTGATGAAATTTCTTTTGTTGTGTATCTGAGAAATAATTGGACATTGAATTCAAGTTCAAGGGAAATCAAATAGAGATTAAAGGGTCGATCGATATGGCACAAAAATCGAGGTAATACTCTACTACCTTTTGTATTCATTCTGGAAAATATTGATAATTAGTAATTGTATGAATGAAAATGCTTGGTCCATTAGATGTAATTAATTAACATCGAACTCAGACGAAAATTGGAATAAAGACAGGACAATATTCAAGATTCAGACAGTTCGAAAAAATGAAATTGGTAGATCGATCGAAAATAAATCTATGTTCAATGATTTAATCAATCAATCTTAGGACTCGTAAACTATGATTAATCTAGTTATAGGTTAAATGTCAAGAATTATATGGATAAGAAATTATCTAAAATAGCAATAACGGGTAAAATTACAAAAATGCCCTTGTACTGCAAAAGTCCTTCCCCAGATGGTGAAAAATAACTCTGTAAGGACATACTTGACTAATTATCATAAAAACTGTACATGATTGAATTTAAAGGAATTAATGAAATGTCCTCAAGCTTCTTAATAACTATAATAATCTCCAATGATCAAAGGAACAAAATACCCTAAACGCTAAAGGAACTAGTTTTCATTCAAGCCTAATGTATCGAAAGTATGCCACTGACAAAATAGAGTAGAATGATGATGATATGCTTAAAGTGTAAAAAGTATAATGGATGGCTGTGATAATGGATACGACTTGAGAACTATATATTGATACACTTGAACTTTGGAATCGTCGAAATAAATTCCAGATCAATATTAGAATGCCTCTGAAATGTAAAATGACCCAAGGAATGTATAAGCACTGTAATAAATAATACTTTCAGCTCTAAAAGAATAAATCAATCTCAAATACTAAATGACCTAAGTAACCTCAATGTCTTAGGATTAAGTAAGTGACTTGAATAAGTCTGGAAACGCGAATGAGCTTACATGAGGTACTGTCCCCATGGGTTATAAACCACGAATCAACTAGTCGACATTTCCTAATTGTGTTGCAACGTGGAAATGAAATAAAGACTATTGGAATATTTGTTTGTTCCCTTAAAATATATTCAGCGATGATTCTAAAGGTGATCTATGGACAAGAAGTGTTGGTAATAAATAGTGAATACCTTAGAAGGGTAACGAATTGACCGATAGACATGTATTTGTTCAGGGAGTTATTCAGCTCGAGTTATTTCGATAATTCGATAGATCGACATATATTGTAAATGTCTTGAATCTTAGTTTCTCCCTTATCAGCTCAAATCACTCTAGTCATATCTGAACACACAAGTAACTTAGATGCAAAGGATTCTAAATACCCTATTTGGTTCAATTGGACTAAAATCATGTTAATTCAATGTATAATCATGAATACCCCTGATTATTTGAGTAATGGAATCACTCTCCGTAAATCTGAATCTAGAATTTATTCTGTATAAAGGTTTTTGAACACCTTATTGATGCACCTGTATTGTAGCGAGATTCTAAATTATCAACTTTTAATGTCTGATTAGATCCATTAGTAATTGATCCCTTCAATTAGACTTCGTTCCTGGAAACCTGATCAAATTATATAAGTTTCACGTTTTCCCAATAACTATTCAGTGCTTCTGAAAAATACTTTGATCCTCTAGTGTGTTTCACATGTACTACATGATAGTTTATATGTTTTGAAATGAGTTTTACCAAAATTATTGATTTACTGGTTTATGAACCATGGCAACATGGTATGTATTATCCCATTACCGTTTTCACAAAAAAATATGAATTTTTTTTCTGATTTATGGAATCATGGAATTTATTGATTTATGAACTATGGTTTCATGTTTTCACTGGTTACTACTTGAACTGTTTTATTGAGACATTATCTGGGTAGGCTAAAGGTTTAGCTCTGATCAAGCTGGTAAATTCTTACGGACCTAAGGTGATCATTGGGTAGGCTCTCAGGCCTAAAGGCACTCCCTTGGGTTAATCATGGCACTACTTATGGTGTACATGTGGATATCAATTATATGGTTTATTTCATTATCACGATTATGACATATTGTTGGATCACGATTCATATACTATGATTTACGGTTAAAACTTATTTCTACTAGATTTTTATATGGGTAGGATTATGGAGTATGGAGGTTCAGTCCTGATCCAGTTGATAATTCCTTACGGACCTAGGGAAACCCTTGGGTAGGCCCCAAGGCATTCCCTGAGGTTGGCTCCCTTTGCTGTGTGCTTAGGGTAAGCCCTTATGGATGCAGTTATGGGGAACTGCATAACGATGTTCAGTTGGAGGGTTCTACTATGGTTTAGAAAATATATTGTAAATAATTATTGTTTTAAAAAGATTTATATATTTTCACTGGTTTTGGTTGGAACACACTAGACATCCTATTCGATCTCTTAAAAATCTGATACTATGAATGTTTCCTATGAACTGAGATCTTCATGGCTTCTTCTGGATGAACTACGAGTGGAACCCCAGCTTATCCTGGAAACCTGTATATCTCTGATTAAATAAGGAAATTTTATTGATATACATTTATCTGCATGTCCTGTAGCATCAACTGGTAGTATTGTATTACTGAGCTTCCCAAAGATCACTATTTGACTTACTATTTCAGGTTAAAAGTATCAAATATGTGCAGCTATCGACATCAGTAAGGGAGTTCTACCGGCGTTGCTTGCGGAGTACGGTGCATGTGATTAGGGGGCATGTAGGTTGTATTTTGTTATATATACGAGTCTGAAAATATGTTTTATTTCTTAATACTGATAAATTTTACTTTTGTATTTCTAAATTGATTTTATGATTTTACATGTTTTAACAAAAATTTTAATTATTCGAGATTTTCACGGTGAGTCGCTCCGGTGGCCCTAATGTGACACCTCGGATTGGATTGGGCCATCCGCATCGGTCTGAGGGGGTTACAAATTTAATATATCACTTTGCCCCTTTAATGATAGTTAAAATTTTGTATCCATTTTATAGAAAAATTAAAATTTAATATCCATTATATAACTTTTCAAAGTTTATATTACTTTAACATAGTTTAATTAGTGGATTAATCATATAGCAGTCCTTCAATTTTTTAATGTTTACTTAATAAGGACAATCTAGTTAGTGATGTGCTTCGCTATGTTGCATTAATGATGTGTTTCAGTATGCTACATATACTATAGACTCATCTTGAATAATAATTTTAAAAATAAACATCTTAATTATGTTAAAGTTTTTGGTAATTATTTTATTATGAAAAGTTAGAATTTGATTGTTTCTTTTGAATAGTTTAGAGTGATTATAGGATTTAGAATTTGATTATTTCTTTTGAATAATTTAGAGTAATTATAAGGTAATATATATTTAGAATTTTTTAATTTATTGATAAGACACATTTTACAAATATAATTACTCAAATCTAAATCCTCTAAAAAGGACATCACTCTCTTTTACTACTTACAGAAGCTACTTTTTATATGACCATGCAATCCTAACCTTCCTAGTTCAACATCTCCAGCCAACGACCTCATCTATTATACATACCTCATTACAGGAATACTCATCAATCGTCATACATGTTAAAGAAATGAATAAACTATAAATTTTCTCATCTATATTTTGATTTTATCAAGTTTGGTATTATAAATAAACAGTTATCAGGTTTATATTGTTATATCTAGTTCAATATTTTCTAACAGTAAATCTTTTGATAATATTAGTGAATAATGTGATCTTTGAAATTCAGCGTTAACGTCGGAACCGAGTCTAAAGAATTATAAATATAAAAAAAAATTAGCTACTGATTGAATATAATTTTCTTTTTTGGTTGTCCTCTCGGTGTTTAGGACTACACTCTGATTATATATAGAAATTTCGTATTAAATGTTTACAGAAAAAATTAATTATTTAAAGATTATTCATAAAAAATAGTTTTACGAATAATTAGTGGAAGCATATATCACCGCAAAGCATATAAAAGAATGGGTGAAGTACACAAATGGTCCCTTTATTATAAGGTTTTTTTTAGTTCCTTGACTATTAAAGTTATAAAGTTGTCTCTCAACTATAGGATGTTGTTTCGTTGAGTATCCAAACTTTTAAAAGTTACAAAATGGTCACTGACTATTCATATGTTCCAACACATTCATTTTCGTTAAAAAATTGACGATCGTTTGAGTTGGGTGTTGATTGAGATATGATAAAATCTGATCTCAAAATTGTTTGAGTTGTATTTCATGGATTGATTCTTTGTTTATATTATGTCGTCAAGCCAATGCTCGAAATATTCTCCCGTCGAACCAGTGCTTGAAAGCAACGACGGTGCCAATATATATCATTAAAATATGATTTTATCATATCTCAATCAGTAGGTTAACGTCCAGTTCAAACAACCATTAATTTTTAACGAAAAAGGGTGAGTTTAAAACATTTGAATAATTGAGTGACAATTTTGTAACTTTCAATAGTCGAGGGATTCAATAAAGCAATTCCCTATAATCAGGAGATCATTTGTGTAATTCATCCAAAAAGAATCAATATACAAAAAATGTATGCAAGCGTGCGATTTATACATAATTATATCGGAGAAAATCTGAAGCATAGGATTTGAATAGTAAAAATGGTGAGAAATATACTTACATAATTCCTTAGGGGTACACAGTGCAGCATAGTTGTGGTAGTCTTGTGTATCAAACCATAGATGAAATTTCATTTCCCTTCCGATTATATTCCCATCGCCACTTCTTTTGATATACACGTTTGTCTACAAAGTGTAGAGCTGATCTGGTGTTGTTCCAAGGAACTCAATATCAATTTCATCATGGTTTCCAGGGTGATCTTCATTGTTTGAAAGCTGTAAATTTTTTGAGTTTGAGCCTCAAATTTAGGGTATTGTATTGTCTATGTTTTCTCTATAATTACTCTTACACCAAATAATGTTTTTTACTATAATTTAATTAAGATTATAAATTTAAGCATTATAAACAAGCCAAAATTGAAATTGAACTTTAATCTTACGTAGAAAGATGTAATGACTCCGGCTGTATAACCAGGTTGGACTTTCATGGCAACTCCAAAATAACCAGACCGATATGGCTGTACTGACTTGAAAACACTTCCTGTTTTCACCATGAATGCAAAGGGTAAGCTCCTAATGTTAGTAATGGGTGATCTTGAACTCATTGAGTGGTCTCGGAAGTTAAAAAGGAAGTGTTGTCTCCCTTAAAATCTCTGGTTCGAGCAGTAATAATATGAACATATACTAACTTAATATCACGAAAAAAGAAAACGCAGGATGTTTGAGTGCAAGAACCTGAGGTTTTATCAAGCCAGATTGTTAACGAATCCTGATCTCGTCTCTGATGTTGTTGACCCCATAGAGTTCTAAAAACCTGATCGAATTTCACGGTGCTCACCGGAAGAGGGGGAGTATCCGGGGGAAGTTGGACCCTGAGCATCGCTTGAGGAAACCATGAGAAAATGGAAGCCATAGGAAAAGAATTGTGGACTACCAGTAGTACAACAGGTACTAAAATGTCAAGTGCATATTGGGACAATTGGAAGAGAATGGCAACACAGATGGTATAAATAAGGAGATAAAAGGCCCACCAAATATATGGTGCTGATTTGGTTAATGCGGCAGTTGTACATGGTGACAAAAACAATGAGAAAATGATGAAATGTGACAATTGCCATAGCCTGTTTTTTAATGTCTCTTGCTATTATATTTTAACAATGTGATACAATGTTTATGTTTAGTATATCCTGTCCTATCCATAAACTAGAAGATATTGAGTATTTAAACATGTACTTAAGCACGGTCAATTCCACATATTTTAATCTATCCCTAAATAAGTGGATATTAAGCGTTTAAGCATGAAATTAAGCATGCTTAATCATAGATATTTTATTCTAGTTAATAACAACTTTTAAATTTTCCAATTAATCATCCCATTAAATGTTTTTAACTTCAAACTTATACTTTTTTATTTATTCCTAACTTTGTTAGTTTAATGATTACCCCCATTTCCTGTAAGACGTCGAATCTGGGAGTAAATTTCACTTTAAGATTAGTCGGACCAATTTAAAGTTTCATATGACTTTTAGGTACTCAATCATCCTAATTCTAAAATATGGAGGAAAAGTTAGTTAAATTCATAATTTGGTGAGCAAATTGAGATGTCTTATGTATTATATGATCTAATTTGAAAAAAAAAACAAGAAATCTCAGTCTTAAACGGATTGAATTTTAAATTAGAATGAAATAAATGAATAAAATCAGAATTGAAGTTTGGAGCCAAAATCGTGAATCTTGGAAAGTATACAAGGTTACCTTACAATTTGAACCAAACTTAGTGGTATAAATACCACATTTATACCCTAAAACCATTTAGTCTCCCATTTTTCTAAATCAATTGCCTTCGCTCGTCAAAATCCTCTATTGGGATGATTTATGGCTATTATACTATCACTTGAGCTTCAAATAAAATTTTATCATCAGAGAATTCTTCATTCATTTCTAATTTTTATTGCTTTCAACCTTGTTCTCAAGCCTGGCAAGATACTTGATTTTTTCATGTCCTTTCTATCCTTAACCTCTAAGTTAAATTCTTACAAAAGAAGTATCCACCTAATAAGTCTACGCCTGCCATCTTTTTTTAGTCATTAAGTATTTAATGGCTGAAAGATTCGTATGTACAATTACCCTAGTGCCTACCAAGTATGCCATAAACTTATCAAAAGAAAATACCACAACAAGTAATTCTTTCACAGTAGTTGTGTAGTTAATTTGTACTTCATTTAAAGTATGACTAGCATAATAAATAACATGAAATATCTTACCTCGACGTTGCCCAAGCACTGTTCCCACAACGTAGTCACTGCATCACACATCAGCTCGAATGGTGAGGTCCAATCCAGGTGAACAACTATGGGTGCTGAGATGAGTCTCTCCTTCAGCTCATTGAATTCGTCAAAAATACATTTTAATGAATGTATTGCTTCAAAATCCTCACTTGAGCTTGCACCTATTTTAGAGTTAAAACATTTGCCATCTCACCTTAAATATGCTTATTTGGGTACAAATAAAAATTTGCCTGTGATAATCTCTTCTAGTTTTAAGGCCATACAAGAATGTAGCTTGATAAATGTGTTAGCCCAACATAAAAAAGGTTTAGGTTGGACTATGACTGACTTGAAGGGTATAAGCCCTACTATTTGCATGCAAAAAATTTGCTTGATGATTGCCACATCAATTCCTTTGAACCCCAAAGAAGGCTCAACCTAGTCATGAAGAATATATTAATAAGGAGATCATTAAATGACTCGATGTTGGAATTATCTACCCTAAATTCAATAGTTCGTAGGTTAGTATTGTGCAATGTGTACCCAAGAAAGGATGCATGACCATGGTGAGCAATGAGGATAATGAGCACCTACCTACAAGAACTGTCACAGGGTAGAGGATTTGCATAAACTATTGAAAACTCAATAAGGCGACCAAGAAGTACCATTTCCCTCTATCATTCATAAATCAAATATTGAATTAATTGATGGGAAAATCTTTCTACTTCTTTCTTGATGGATACTCATATTACAACCAGATTGCTATAGCGCTAGAACATTAAGAGAAGACAACATTCAGATGCCCATATGGTACTTATGCCTTTATGAGGATTCCTTTGGACTTTGTAATGCTCAAGCAACTTTCCAAAGGTTCATGTTGGCCATCTTCTCTGACATGGAGGAAGAGTTTTTGGGGATCTTCATGGATGACTTTGACTCATGCTTGGGTAATCAAGCCAAGGTTCTTAAAAGATGTTAAGAAGGTGATTTTATGTTGAACTGGGAAAATGTCACTTCATGGTGATCGAAGGCACTATTTAGGCCATAAAATTTCACAAAAAATGATAGAGGTAGACAAAGCGAAGATTGAAGTGACCGAGAAGTTACCTCCCCTCCCATAGTTAAGGGAATTCGAAGCTTTTTGGGACATGCAGGCTTCTACAAGAGATTCATAAAAGAATTCTACAAATTCTCAAAGCCATTGTGAAATTTGCTACAACAAAACCAACCCCTTGTGTTTGATGAATTTTGCTACAACATTCAAGGAGCTGAAAGAGAGACTCATCTCAACACCCATAATTGTTTACCCGGATTAGACCTCACCATTCGAGCTGATGTGTGATGCCAGTGACTATGTTATGGGAGTAGTGCTTGGGCAACGTTGAGGTAAGATATTTCATGTTATTTATTATGCTAGTTGTACTTTAAATGAAGCACAAATTAATTACACACGCACTGTGAAAGAATTGCTTGCTGTTGTATTTTCTTTTGATAAGTTTATGGGATACGTGGTAGGCACTAGGGTAATTGTACATACCAATCATTCAACCATTAAATACTTAGTGACTAAAAATATGGCAAATCTAGACTTATTAAGTGGATACTTCTTTTGTAAGAATTTAACTTATAGGTTAAGGATAGAAAGGGCATGAAAAATCAAGTTGTTGACTATCTTGCTATGCTTGAGAACAAGGTTAAATGCGATAAAAATTAGAAATCAAGGAGGAATTCTCTCATGAGAAAATTTTATTTCCTACAGTAATTCCATGGTACGCTGATATTGTTAACTTTCTTGTTAGTGGTGTTTTGTCTCATGATTTAAATGGCAATGGAAGAAGGAAATTTATGCATGATGTGTGATTCTATTATTGGGACGAGCCTTATTTGTTTAAGCAATGTGCCAATCAAATATTAAAATGTGTGTCCCTGATTAGGGCGATAGGAAATCATATTTCATTGCCACATAGCTCCTTGTGGTGGTTATTTTGGAGGAAAAAATTGCCGCAAATGTAATTCAATATGGATTTTACTAGCCCACATTCTTCAAAGACACACATGAATTTTACAAGGCTTGTGATAAATGCCAAAGAATGGGGAACATCTCTAGAAGACACGAAATGCCATTACAAAATATCCTAGAGGTGGAGCTCTTTGACGTATGGGGTATAAACTTCATGAGACCCTTCCCTTTATTATTTAGAGATATTTATATCCTATTAACAGTAAACTATGACTCAAAATGGGTTGAGGCAATGGCTACACCAAAGAATGGCTCCAAGACATTCTTGAAGTTCCTTTACAAGAACATCTTCACAAGATTTGGAGCCCTACAATCCATTATAAGTAATGAAAGAACCCACTCCGACAATAATCTCATTGCTAAGGCATTGCAGAGATATGAGGTAAAACACAAAATTGCTATAGAATACCACCCACAAAAAAATAGACAAGCATAAGTATTCAATCGTGAGATTAAATAAATACTTAAGAAGGTGGTTAACCCTAAGAGAAAATATATGCCTTCTAAACTGAACGAAGCATTATGGGGGTATTGCACAACATTCAATACACCACTTGGGATGTCACCTTTAAAGCTCGTTTATGGAAAAGTATGCCACCTCCCCGTTGAGTTAGAACATAAATATATTGGGTAATCAAAAAGCTCAATCTAGATACCCAACTAGCCAGTGAGAGAAGCCTGCTAGAGTTAGTTGAATGAGATAGAGGAATTTAGAGCTCATGCTTATGAGAATGTGCTCTTACTTAGAGAAAAGACGAAGAGGGGCATGATAAACATCTTTTGCCATAACATTTTTATGAAGGCCAATAAGTCCTTCTCTATAACTCAAGAGTCAAGTTGTTCCCAAGGAAGCTAAAATCAAGATGGTCTGGTCCATTTCAAGTGTACAAAGTCTACCCCATGGGGCTTTTGATATCAAGAACCTATAGAATGGTACAATCTTCAAGGTTAATGGCCAACATCTAAAGGCCTACACTGGTGCTCCTATCTTTCGCAACAAGTCTTCCTTCCTTCTCTATGACGCATAAGAGTTTACACCATAGTCTTTTTTCTTATTTTTCTATTACATTTTTCTTTTGTGTTGTGTTCATAAATTAAATTTTTATCTAATTTTATTTGTATATACTTTGTCTTCTGATTCTTTATTTTGTAATGCTTATTTTACATGTCTTTTAGTTTTTTTTTTGTGCTAAATTTTTAGACAAATGGCAGCTTAGGATAAAGAGCCAATATGATTACAAAATTTGTTTAGGATTGTCCATAGTTGAAACAAAACCTTAGCTTTTATTTCCTCTAGCTTTTGAGCGGTAAAAAGAATAATTTTCCTTAAATTCAATTTTTGATTCCCACTAAATCAAATCACTTTTTTACTTTATCTCCCCCTCTTTTTCTTTTACATTAACTCCTCATTGACCTTTTTACGGGAATGTCTCAGGAATGGCGGGTTAATATACGACTAATATACGACGTTATCGGATATATTAAAAGATATTTAACAAATTCGGTTTAGCGCTACCAGAAATGTTGACTAATAATAATGTAGTAGGTCTAAGTCATGAAGAAATATTAAAAAAATGTGCAACCGGCAAACTTAACTTGTTGGTTCGTGTCGATCCAAATTAAAAATGTATCGATCCACAACGATATAACAGGTAAAACTATGACAAAACCAGTATTGAAATGATAAAACCGGTAAAGCGGTACTGAATATATTTAAAGTGTCGGTACTTTAATATAAGGATCGACACTTCGTTAATTTAAAAGAGAAGCAGTTTTAGCGCCTATAAAGTGTCGATACTTTCAAAAAATATATCGATCAACAACGATAAACACGTAAAAATATGATAAAACTGGTATCAAAATGATGAAACCGGTAAAATGCTACCGGATATATTGAAAGTGTCAAAACTTTATATAAGGATCGACACTTTGTGAATTTAAAATAGAAGCAGTTTTAGCGCCTATAAAGTGTCGATACTTTAAAAAAATGTATCGATCAAACAACGATATAACAGGTAAAAATATGATAAAACAGGTAAAATGATACCGGATATATTAAAAGTGTCGATACTTTCGTAAGTACGTGTAATAAATTATCGATACTTTCAAAGAAATACGTAATTATCCTTTCGAAAATATCGACACCTGACATAAAAGTATCGACACTTTTGTATTTGTATCGATTAAATATAAATAACATATCCGATGAAAATATAAAGGTCATAGCTAAATATCCTCTGAAAATAGATAGAACGGATGAGTTTTTGAAATCAAAGCGTAATTGTTGTTGCATTTCAGAAGGCGTTTCTAAAGCGAAGTTTGTTTGTTTGTTGCTGCAGTCGAATCGAAAAGTATGTTGTCGAAACCCTAATTTTTTATTATTATAGTAATCACGATAGGGTTTTTATGTGTTGTTTGGGGTTTTGGAGTAAAGAAGCATTTGGGACCGATTGCAGGTAGAAAGTGATATTCAAGGAAAAATATAAATGTCGATACTTTTATTAAATATTATAGGTAGAAAATGATATTATAGGTTGTATAAATGTGCCGACACATTTTGTAGTGGCCATTCAAATTCTTTTGAAGAAAACTGTTTTACCACAAGAGTAGTTATCTATATTTGTATATTGAATAAAGTGTATGTAACAAAATAATTTGATTTGCGTAAACTGATATATAAAGGCCAGGAAAAATGGAGTCAATGGGTTGGAAAATTGTTGGTGGCGCATATGACTTTGAAATTGAGGTCGAGACTCGAAAGCAACCAAAGGGTGGATATATGTACTTCTAGTAAGTATCAATGTCTTTTTGTTATTATTGTTGAAATGGTAATTGGATTAAAGTATCGATAAAATTTAAATTGATTACAAATTTTAAATGTTGACAGTATGGCCGAATGCAAAAGGATGAAGGAAGATGGCACACAGAGCGGTTCGGTATGTAAAATGAAATTGACATTGAGTATTATTTAGTGTTAATGTATTGATTAAGAAACGTTTATGTTTAATATTAGGTGACAAAAGATGTGAGGTCCAAATGGAATTCGATGAGTGATGCTGAAAAAGAACCTTGCATCACACAGTCAAGGAATGATAATAAAGAATATAAAGAACGGAGGAAAGCACATGAAAATAAGGTATTCATTAAACTTGTAAATACGTTGATACAAAATATATAAGAACTATAACATTATATATTGTTAAAAAATGTAGGAAGTGTCGACAAGATGCATCATTAAAAGAGTGAATTCATTAATTAAACACCTTAAGGAGAAGGGTCAGTTGAATGTGCTGGGAGAAATAGGTTTTGGATCGTTGGTAGGAGTAAGGGATCGACCTATTCGGAGGGAATTGTGTCGATCCTTGATGGCGCAATTTGATGTCAGACAATGTATTGCTAAGTATGGTGATTTTTCATTTCCTCTCGGGATCCCATGTGCTGCAGCCGTATTGGGGGTAGAAAATGAAGGCAAAAGTGTTGTAGAAGTCTGTTAGAGTAAGGAATGGAAAGCACTTTCCTCCAAATATGGTTTGAAGCAGAAGGTGACATATGCTGAAATTGAAGAGGAAATAAAAAGTGGATCTTACGGGGGGATGAGCTGAAGGCTAGAGTTCTATTATACCTTGTCGGTATCTTTCTTTGTCCAACGGGTGATACGTCAACGAACAAGGAATATATGAAGCTCATTTGCGATGAAGGCTTGAAGGGTGAATTCAATTGGGCTGAATATATCCATTCGAGATTGATTGAATCAATAATCACCTTTAGAAAGGGAAGCCAGAGATACCTCAAAGGATGCATAGCAATCTTAGAGGTAAATGAGTTGAATAACATTTTTGTGTTTTTATATAAAATGATAGTATAGTTATTATATAAAAATATAAATTTTATTATAAATGCAGGTTGCACTGTTCGATTTTTGGTCGGGCTGTGAGGCAGTGCCGCTTATGAAAGAACCGGAGTGGCACGCATCCATGCATGGGGGAAGGAAGAGGTGGTTAGAGTGATGGTGAAGTTGAAGTTGGATAGAGCGAAGAAGCAAGAAAGGGTAATAAATGTAATTAAATAATATTAAGAATATAATCAATGTCTTAATATTGTAATTTAATTTTGAAGGTTATTGGCAAGGATGTAAAGGAGGTAGTGGAGGTAGAGGAGAAGAAAGGAGAGATGGTTGTATTGGGGAATGACGGTGAAGGGGACGACGGTGAGGGAAAATAGAGTAACTTCGACATTTTGATGTCTGAATTGGTTGATATCAAAAAAATCCAATTTTATATCATGCAAAGACAATCAAGAGTCGAAGAGAAACTTGATAGAGTTGAAGATACACTTGAGAGGCATAAGGGGGTAGTGGAAGGAAAAATAGATGGAGTGGTGAAAGAAGTAGAGGTGTTGAGGGGTGAAGTGGTGAGGTGTTAAGAAGTTGAGGTGAGGGGTGTTAAAGACGGGTGAAAAATTTGAGGCAGTTGAAGGAGTGAATTACGGGGTGAAGGGGGTGGTTGATAAATACTTGGATGAAGGAGATCAATTGAAGGGTGAAATAAAAGAGATGAAGAGCTATGTACGGAATTACGAGAATTGAAAAAACGGAGGACGGAGGAGGAAGAAGAGATGGAAGAAAAGAGGGAGGAGGAAGAAGAAGAGATTGAAGAAATGAGGAGGAAGGAAGTCGATGTCATTTATACACCGGAGAGTGTTATGGTAGCAGATTTGGATTCGGAATGTCCTGCACCCCAGAAGAAGAAGCAGAAGGTAAGTTGAATAAAATAAAACTTAATTTGATCTTTATTATGTTGTTGTGACAAAAATTTGTATGCAAAATTGTAGGTTGAAAAAGCGGATATTCAAAGCGAAATTGATGACATCGAAGCTGCAATTTGTGATTATTTATGGAATAGTGAGTTAGAATAGGGGTAAGTGAAATATATTGCTTTGTGAGTGATATTTAAATATTTCATGACAATATATTAATCCTAATGATTCATACAGATATTCTGTAATCTCAATGGGAAATCAATTCGCTACTGTATACGACGTTGCAACGTTGAAGCCTACGGAATGGGTTGGCGGTGTGGTAAGTAGAAAGTATAAAATGTTAAAACTTATTGAATATGTTCTGATTGTGTAATTAATTTTGTTAGGTTATTGATTTGCTCGCATGGACAGTATGCTATGATTCTCAAAAGTCACTCCGGAGGATTGGCTACCTTCCATACCACTTAGCGGTGAGTTAAATTAATTAATGGAGATAAGTAGTGTTATAGACGGTAAATTAATAATGTTTGTTGCGTAATTGCAGCATCAGGCGTTGGATACCAACAGGAAAGAAAGTGTTGAGAGTATTGCTACCTTCTGGGGTCCCATATTGGATAACTATGTGAAATTCACCGACTGTGAGAAGGTAAGACACCATACCAATTGCAAATGTTGTTTTCGGATATAGAATGTTGAATTTTGTCAAATTGGGTGTGAAATTTTTTGCAGATCATGATCACAATAAACTACCATAATTCACATTGGTATCTGTTGGTGTTGGATATGGTAGATCGTGTTGCAACAATATATGATAGTATGTTTACATCTGAAGCAGCTAAACAGAGAGTGAAGGATGCTAAGAGATTGGCATGTATGTATGTATGAAAGGACATTATATAAATTATAATGCATAACTTTTTTGGATCATAACTTATTTTTTAATGCAGATTAAAATATTAGATTTTTATAATAAGAAACGCATTTGGGTTGAATATTGTGGATCTCTAGGAAAGTTTCCCTTGAAAAATTTCAAATTTGTGGAGCATAAGAAGAATAAGCAATTGAATGGGTATGAGATGTTATCATAAATAGAAAGCTTAATTTATGCAGGATTCATCATATTGACATGTGTGGTTTTCAAATTTTGTAACAGACATGATTGCGGCATGTATGTGATGATGTGGATGGAATCGATCGGTACTACAGGTGCAACTGGTGATTTTGTAAGTGGAAAGAAAAAATTCGTTTGTGGTAAAATTGTTAAATGTCGTAGATTGAATGTTGTAGTTTACAATACTTAACATTCTGACAATTTGAATCTAGGTTGTTGGAGAGTGGGATCGATCGCGAATATTAAACGATCTCGTAAGCCACAATCAAAATCAACGAAGACAGGAGATAACAAAAGCTGCCATGAGACATAAGAATAACAAAAGGATGCAATGATGTAAATATAAGGTTAATTTTATATTAGATTTATAATTTTGTATACGATTTATAATTTTGTATGTGAATGTAATTATGAATGAGATGAGAAAAGTTAGTAGTAGGTTGTTGTACAAAACATGTTTCTTATACACATTAAGAGTCATGTTGATACTTACTATATATGGAGATTGTTGTCTGTATTATACCAAATGTCATCATAATTGTCATCATGTGCGAGACTGAATGGCCATTCCATAATGAGGGTATGTACAATAACTACAAAATTAACTTTAAAGCAAAAGGTAAATTTACAATATGGCAAACAGGGTGCAACCATAAAGTGTCGATCCATATATAAAAGGTGTCGATCTCAGAAACATCGAAACCCATAAGTATAATGTAATAGGTAATTTTTCAATCTAACCGGTATAATTATATCGATTTATAAGAGAATAGGTGTAATATATATATCGACACTTTTTAATTTTGTGTCGATACTATTGGTCTAGAATGAATGGAAAATAGGGTGCAACCATAAAGTGTCGATCCATATATAAAAGGTGTCGATCCCAGAAACATCGAAACCCATAAGTATAATGTAATAGGTAATTTTTCAATCTAACCGTATACGTATACCGGATTTATGAGAGAATAGGTGTAATATATGTATCGACACTTTTTAATTTTGTTTCGATACTATTGGTCCAGAATGAATGGCAAACATGGTGCAACCATAAACTGTTGATCTATATATAAAAGGTGTCGATCCCAGAAACATCGAAACCCATAAGTATAATGTAATAGGTAATTTTTCAATCTAACTGGTATAAGTATACCGGATTTATGAGAGAATAGGTGTAATATATATATCGACACTTTTTAATTTTGTGTTGATGCTATTGGTCCAGAATGAATGGCAAACAGGGTGCAACCATAAAGTGTCGATCCATATATAAAAGGTGTCGATCCCAGAAACATCGAAACCCATAAGTATAATGTAATAGGTAATTTTTCAATCTAACCGGTATAAATATACCGGATTTATGAGAGAATAGGTGTATTACATGTATCGACACTTTTTAATTTTGTGTCGATACTATTGGTCCAGAATGAATGGCAAACAAGGTGCAACCATAAAGTGTCGATCCATATATAAACGGTGTCGATCCCTGAAACATCGAAACCCATAAGTATAATGTAATAGGTAATTTTTCAATCTAACCGGTATAAGTATACCGGATTTATGAGAGAATAGGTGTAATATATGTATCGACACTTTTTAATTTTGTGTCGATACTATTTTTAAATATCGAGTGTTTTTCCCCCGTTCATTATATTATATATAGTATACAAACTCTAAATCGACAAACCCTAAACTTTTACTAAAGGCAAGCAGGCAAAAGAGAACTCTTCCTATCCGAAGAATACTAGCGGTATCATAACAGTGACGATCAGATATTCAGGTAAATGTATCGATATTTTATGGGTTTGATTGATTTCTATATTGGAGTTTTTTTCCTGAATGTTTGTGTTCTAATTCTAATAGCATCCAACCAAAATGGCTCCAAAATGTCAACGTCAGAAGCGGTCTTTCTCAAAGCTCTTCTCAACCCAGTTCTTCTCAACCACAACCTCCTTCTGAAACAAACAATTCTTCTGAGGAAATCAGGTCCTTCGAAACTCTGAACTTTAGATCTGATATGGAGAAACAAAGATGGCAGACGAGTTTTAAAGTAAGGAAGATTCGTCCCGAACGTGTCATTGACCTGGGTTTCTTGTTTGATGATAAATATGCATTTAGTTTTAAATCCACATTTAAATCTTGGGGTTGGCTTGAATTCCTTGGTGTAGAACCAAAATATTACCCCAACCTAGTTAGAGTCTTCTACAACAATGTTTCCTTACAGCACGAGCCTAATAAGACTAATATAATAGGAATTAATACACATGTCATGGGGAAGGATATATATATATCTCCGGAAACTATTACGGAGGGTTTAGGTGTAGCGAATAAAGGGGATTCAGATGAAATGATGTAGATTGGTCTACAATTAAACGGGTTGCTAGAAATAGCCCAATTCACCTAGATGTAGAGTTGAGTGTATTTCACAAAATGCTCACATGGTATATCCGGCCTAGTGGGGGAAAACATTCAACGCTTCGAGACAGCGATTATTGGTGGATATCAAAGTATAAATCCAAATCCAAAACGGCTCCAAACATTGCTAAACTCATATTTAATACAATTGTATATATGGTCACAAAGGGAGCAACAATTTCAACTTCACTACCATATGGATGTGTCATCACCCATCTGTTGAAGAAGAAAGAAGATGATTTTTCGCATGATGCCCTTGTTCGATTAACCCGCAAGATTGATATGTTATTTATTAAAAAAGCGGGATATGATTTTGTTGAAAAACTCGGTTGGAAGCGTGTCAAGGAGGTCGGATTAGATCAAGAGAGGGAGGAAATGGACCCCATTGGCCATGAAGAAAAGCAACCAATTGGAGACTGTTGAGTTAATCGATTGACGGAATTGGCCAAGAGGGGGGTGAATTGGCAATTAAAAATTTGGTGGAAGCTTTTGCAGAAAATTGAAAGTAATTGCACAACGATTTAGAGTGGTTCGACTTTCTCAATCAAAGTCTACGTCCACTACCTTAGCTATCCACACTAAGGATTTTCCAATAAATTCACTAATTTGTTCTTTCTTTTGAGGCCAAAGAGATAACCTTACAACCCTCAAGAATATACCCCAATTCTTGAGAACACTCTTTACCAAATAGAAGATTACAAATTTGCAAACTTACAAGGAAAACCTCAAAGGTAAGATGTTTGTACAATTCTAGAACAAGAAAAGAAAACTCAAAATAATTACAAATGAGCACAAATGGTGTTATTTGAAAGCAAAAAGAATATTGAAAGGAAAATTGGCTTGATTTGCACAAACTTGGTGTTTGATGCTTTCTCTCTTGTTTCACTATATTTTCATATTGATCAAGGGCTTCAGAACTTGTTTAAATACACCTTGAATCACTTCTGAACGTTGGGATGATTAGTGAAGATCATATAGCCGTTTTAGTGTGAAAACAATTAATAAAACAGCTTGGAGCATGGGGGGAATCGGTACCCCCTATGGGGAATCGGTTCCCTAACTGTAAAATTCAAATATTTCGACCGTTATACAAGGGGGGAATCGGTTCCCTCCGAGCATACTGGAATTCTCGGAGCCAAACCATTCAGGGGGAATCGGTTCCCTCTGAGCAATCTAGAATTTTTGGCTTTGAAATTGTTCGAAATACTTTGTAAAATTATTTTGAAATTGTTTTAAGATTAAAACTTTATTTTACATTTTGAGTAAGGATTAAAAATGATCTTTGAAAGATTTGGAGTAATGTTTTGATATTCGAATAATTCTATCGAATATACTTAGAAAATCATTTGGAAAATCTTAAAATTCATTTAACTTAATTTGTTATATCGAAATATCAAAATGTTTTCAACAATCTCCCCCTTTTTGATATAACAAAACATTTTAGTAATTTTAAGATTTTGAAATCAAGTTTTGAAATTACTCCCCCTTACTTTAACACTTCTCCCATTTAGCATTTAGAAAACGCATTTAACACCATTTAACACTTCTCCCCCTTTTTGTTAAATCAAAAAGACATTTTAAAGAATTTAAACAAGTTTTTTGAAGTCATTTAGCCAATTGATTATATATAACATAAGCTGCTAAGATCACAAGCAAGAGAAACGTTAGCCATTAGTTTCATAATCAATATTCATAATTAATGTGAAGTGGCAAAATTGGTCATATATCTAATCATGAAGTAAATAATGCAATAATGAATAATTTAATCACACCAAATAGATAATTTCTAACCATTCATAAATCCAAACAAATTCAAAGTCAATCAATCCACAAATTCAAACATTCCAAAATATTCAAAATGTTAAAACAGTAAGTTTGGAGTTCAAAGCAAAACATAGAATCACATATCCGGATCAGGAGGAGGAAAACGAGCTCGCATAGCGGCCATTTCGTTAGTGAGGTCATTAATACGTGCGTTGGTTGCTTCATTATTTGCACGCATTTCCCGAAGAATTTCTAATTGTTGAGCTCCCATTGTGGATAAATGGTACTCTATAGAAGTAAAGCGCAAATCCATAGTAGCGTATCGAAAATCGAATGTCTCCATAAAGGATTGGAAATATGGAGGCATTGGATGCGTTTGTTGTGCTTGCTCTTCGGGCTGCTCCTCGGGCTCATCTTCGGCTTTATCGATGTCTCGCATTAATTACTCAAGCTCGAGATCTTCGTCAGCTTCGGGTGGAGCTTGTGAAGAACTAGCTCCCGAGTATTTGTAGAAGATCGAACCCATTCACCGGTTTCCTTATCCTTAATCCATCCCGCTCTCATTAAGGAAAGAAGGTTAATTTGTTTCTTAAGGGGAAAAACGGCATCTAGACCGACTCTAAGCCCAGCTTTGGAAAACAGATTACTCAAGATGCAACCGTAAACAAGAGATGAACAGAGTTTTTTGTTGTGAACAAGATTTACGGTTTCAACAATTTCAGCAAAAATAATCTGAGGAAGGTTGATTTTAATATTGTTTTCAAAACAATGTAACCACCAAAGATCTAAGGATCTAAGAGTATAATAACGATCTTCGGATGGTTGAAACCACCAAGAAATCATTAGATGAAGAAAACGTTCATGAAGGTCTAGGACACTTGCACTATCCCTTCTTTTATAACGAGATCCTAAAACCTGTTTTTCATTTGAAATACCATCATTATCTAATCTGAATGTATTGGCTATGTAAGCCGAGTCAATATATAAGAATTGTCCTAGAAGGTAGGAACGAATTCCTATGGTTTCGGTTTCAGTTTGGTTTTTAACACAAACGATATTAGAATAGAAAATACGAACAAGTTGATGGTAAACGATGGGTTCAAGGTCAAAGAGTTTATCAAATTTTCACTTTTGTAAAAGAGGAAGATATTTAAAATTGATAGCTAACATAGCTTGACGAGAAGGAATACGTTCTTCCCGGATTTTGTAAGAGTCAAAATATTGATAATACCAAAAACGATGATTTCTAGGTCCAGATGATTGAAACACGAATTTTGGATGGTCAAGTTAGGATCACTGGGATTAGGATTAGAAATTGGAATAGGAGGAGGATTTGGTTGACGGTGTGAACGACTAGATGATGAACTAGCACGTTTAGGATTGGACATGGTTTAGGGAATCAGAATAGTGTGGATAACCTGCAATTTAGAAAACACATGTATGTAATTCAATCAATCCCAAAACTCAATTGAGTCCTCAATATTTCAAGGTTCTCTAAATCAATCTTAATGGGAAAAGTTTTTGAAAACCTTTGAAAAATATGGTTTTGAGAAATAATATATACATAGTTTTCATAACAGCAACATAATTCAATCAAAACACAATAATTTGAAAATCAACATTTTTTTTTGAAATTTTAGAAAATTCTTGTGTTTTTGATGAAATTAGTTGTGATATCTAGTTTCTAATCACTAAATAATCAATGCCCGATCTAAAGTTCAACCTAGAACTAATTAAAACTAGTTCTATGATCATAAGTTGATGAAATAGAAGTTTTGGAAAAATGCCTTGAAGGATTTCGGATTTGAGTGAGATTAGATGAAGTTTGCACGTTTTTGAGGATTCCAACAGGTTTAGAGGATGATATTTGAAGTGAATTCTGATTAAAAACGTTGATTTGAGGCAAGAATGGAGATTTGAGAGAGTAGAGGGAAGAAATGGCGTGAAGGAATAAGAGAGGGTTTGAGCAAATATTGGGTTCTGCCCGTGTTAAAACCAGAACCCTAGGGGGGTATCGATTCCCCTGTGGGGGGAATCGGTTCCCCTTCAAAGGGGGAATCGGTTCCCTCAAGGGGGGATCGATTCCCTTGCACCAAAATGCTAAAATCCGATTTGAAACATCCAAAATGCTAAATTAATTTCCTCTAGTGGTATTAGCAACTCATATATTGAAAATTAATCATGTTCAAACAATTCAATTAATCTTTAAACGATATTTGAACATAAAATTAAATTTTCATCAAGAATCATAAACTCCCCCTAACTAATAGCAATGAATGCAATAAAAAATTACTATTATAAGCATTTTTCATTTATTATTAAAAGTGCTAAAATTATTTTAAACACTCAGGGAAGATAGATTGGTCAAACCTAATTCTCTCCTAAGTGTCCAAAATCGTTCCTTGTCTAAAGGTTTTGTAAAGATATCTGCTAATTGGTGCAAAGTATCAACAAATTCTAGAACTACATCTTCCTTAGTGACATGGTCTCTAATGAAGTGATATCTTATTTCAATGTGCTTAGTTCTAGAGTGTTGGATGGGATAATAGCACTAGTATTGTCACACTTGATAGGAATGGTACCTACTTCAATTCCATAATCAAAAAGTTGTTGTTTCATCCATAAAACTTGTGCACAGTAACTACCAGCTAAAATGTATTTGGCTTCAGTGGTAGATAATGCAACACAATTTTGTTTCTTTGAAAACCAAGAAATTAGCATATTTCCAAGGAATTGGCAAGTACCGGAGGTGCTTTTCCTATCTAATTTGCATCCTCCATAATCCGCATCAGAAAAAGCATGCAAGCTAAAGCTAGAGTCTCTAGGATACCAAAGTCCTAAACTATGAGTGTCTTTAAGGTATCTAAAGATTCTCTTAACAGCTAGTAAATGTGATTCCTTACGACATGATTGAAATCTAGCACATAAGCAAACACTAAACATAATATCCGGTCTACTTGCAGTTAGATAAAGTAGAGATCCAATCATTGACCTATATAATTTAACATCTACACATTTACCTCCTTCATCTAAGTCAAGCTTTGTTGAAGAGCTCATTGGAGTGTCATGAGGTTTCCCATTTTCCAGTCCAAACTTCTTGAGCATATCTTTGACGTACTTAGCTTGATTGATGAAGATGCCATCTTTTCTTTGCTTGATTTGGAGTCCCAAGAAAAATGAGAGCTCCCCCATCATGCTCATCTCAAACTCACTTTGCATTAGCTTAGAAAATTTTTGGCGAAGAACATTATTAGTAGAACCAAATATTATATCATCAACATAAATTGGAACTACTAATAAATCTTTACCTTTATGCTTCAAAAACAATGTAGTGTCAACCTTCCCTTTTAAAAAACCTTTTTCAATTAAAAAATTTGACAATCTTTCATACCAAGCTCTAGGAGCTTGCTTTAAACCATAAAGAGCTTTTGTCAATTTTAAAACATGATCCGAAAAATTTGAATCTTCAAAACCTGGAGGTTGTTCCACATACACTTCTTCTTTTATAAAACCATTTAAAAATGCACTTTAAACATCCATTTGATATAATTTAAATTCATTGAAACATGCAAATGCTAATAACATTCTAATTGCTCCCATCCTAGCTACGGGAGCGTATGTTTCATCATAGTCTATGCCCTCTTCTTGAGTATACCCTTGAGCAACAAGTCTAGCCTTGTTTCTCACTATATTACCACTCTCATCAAGCTTATTCCTAAATACCCATCTAGTACCTACAGTAGATTTATTACTAGGCCTTTCAACTAATGTCCATACTTTACTTCTCTCTAATTGATTTAACTCTTCTTGCATAGCCATAATCCAATGTTCATCATTTAATGCTTCTTTAATATTCTTAGGCTCTATGCATGAGATAAATGGAACATAATTACAAATATTTCTAAGAGAAGATCGAGTTGTTACCCCTTTTGATGGATCACCTATAATTTCACCATCCTTGACATAGTTGTACTCTCTTGGATAAGATACTTCCCTTTCTTCAATGGTTGGATTCTCAAGAGGATCATGAGTTTCCTTATTTTTCGTTTCTTCCTTTGATGATGGTTCTCCAACGTCATGTCTAACGTCATTTGTATTTATAACACCTACATCATCATTCACACAAGAATCCTTTCTCGGAAGGGGATTATCATCGAAAACAACATGTATAGACTATTCTACAAGTAAAGTTCTTTTATTAAATACACGATAGGCTTTAGAATTTAAGGAATAACTCAGAAAAATTCCTTCATCACTTTTAGCATCAAATTTGCCAAGGTTTTCTTTACCGTTGTTTAAAACAAAACATTTACATCCAAAAGGATGAAAATAACTAATGTTAGGCTTTTTATTTTTAAAAATTTCATATGGAGTTTTCTTTAAAATTGGCCTAATCATTACTCGATTTACAACATAACAAGCGGTATTTGTGGCTTCCGCCCAAAAATATTTTGGCAAATTATTTTCACAAAGCATGGTTCTAGCCATTTCTTCTAAAGTTCGATTTTTCCTCTCAACAACTCCATTTTGTTGAGGGGTTCTAGGTGCTGACAAATTATGGCTAATACCGTTAGAGTTACAAAATTCAGTAAATCCAAGATTTTCAAATTCAGTTCCATGATCACTTATAACACTAGTTATAGAGTAACCTTTTTCATTTTGGATTACTTTTGAAAACGTGATGAATTGTTCTAATGCTTCATCTTTAGTATTTAAAAATAGAACCCAAGTATATCTAGAATAGTCATCTACCAATACAAATGCATATTGTTTTCCACCCAAGCTAGTAGTTCTAGTTGGCCCAAAAAGATCTAAGTGGATCAATTGTAAAACTCTACTAGTTGATACATCATTAATGGATTTAAAAGAAACTCACTTTTGTTTTCTTTTAGCACAAGCATCACAGATTTTATCATTATCAAATTTAAGCTTAGGCAACCCTCTTACTAGGTCTCCTTGAATTAACCGTTGCAAACCACTCATACTAGCATGTCCTAGTCTCCTATGCCATAACCAACTATCATGTTCATCCTTAGAAACTAGGCATAAATTAGTCATATCAAAAGAATATAAATGCACCATGTATATGTTTCCTATTCTATGACCAACAAGCATAATCCGATTAGATGCAATGTCAATGACTTTACAACCATTAATTTCAAATAAGACATTGAATCCTTTATTGCATAATTGACTAATACTCAATAGATTATGCTTTAATCCATTCACATATAAAACATTTTTAATTTGTATGGAAGAAGTATTACCTATTGTACCAATACCTTCAATGTGACCTTTTGAATTGTCTCCAAAAGTCACTTCTCCTCCATTTTTGGCGTTAAGCTCAATGAACCGGCTTTTGTCTCCGGTCATGTGTCTTGAGCATCCACTATCAAGGTACCATGAATTTGAATTTGTTTCCCGTGCCTTGTAGAAATGCTCCTTTTCCTACAAACATAGATTAATTTTTGATTTTTGGTACCCAAATTCTTTTGGGTCCATATTCATTAGTTTCCAAAATCCTAGTCCCCTTAGGTATCCATTTGTGTAGGATATTTTTATCTTTAGTAGTAATAAGTTCTTTAGGAACCCACATACTTCTAACAATTTTTCCATTAGAGGTTCCTTGGGGACCTCTATGATTGTAGTTTCTAAAACTTTTTCTAACAAAGTTGGATTTTGAATTTCCACCTTTTTCAAAATGTTTTGTTCCAACTTTATCAAAAGAAATTTTAAGATCATCAATTTTCTTTTGATGATCATCATTGATCTTTGAAAGTAAATTTTACAAATCTAAATTTTTCTTTTCAAACTCTTCTAGTTTGATTTGCAAATCTTTGATTTTACTTTCAAGATCGTTGTTGGTTTTGGATATGAGTTTGTTTTCATTTTTCAATTTTGAAACATCATTTTTATATTTTAAAAATAATTTATCATAATTCGAAGCCAACCCATTATATTCCTCTAATAACTCATCATAGGATAAATCATCAAAATCGGATGAGTTAGAGGTTACCTTAGAATCTTCCCCAAATGCCATCAAGCACAAGTTAGCTACTTCTTGTTCCTCTTCATCGGAACTTTCTTCATCGCTCCATGTAGCCACATGAGCCTTGTGCTTATTCTTTGATTGACCCTTTTTCTTCAATTGTGGGCAATCATATTTGACATGCCCTGGCTTTTTACATTCGTAGCAAATGATTGGGTCCTTCTCTTTTGGTTCATTTTTGAGGCCTTCATTTCGTTTTAATTTTCTTCCTCGATAAGGCCTCATCATTTTTCTGAACCGTTTGGCAAACAATGCCATTTCTTCGTCATCGTCATCGTTATTCGAATCACTCTCATCTTTTGCGGATTTGAGAGCAACTCCAATATTTTTCTTCTTCTCCTTCTCCTTTGGTGTCTCGTCAATCTTGTCGAGGTCCACCTCATCTTCGAGCATCATTTCATGAGTGAGGAGTGACCCAATTAGCTCTTCAAGAGTTAAGGACGTTAAGTCCTTAGACTCGATGATTGTCGTCTTCTTTGATTGCCACGATTTTGGGAGGGAGTAGACTAACTTCCTCACAAGCTTTTCATTTGAAATGATCTCTCCATATGATTTGAGACCATTGACAATCGTTGAAAATCTATCCGTCATAGCTTTGATATCTTCATTTGGTTTCATCCTGAAATTTTCATAGCTATGCGTTAGAATACTAATTTTAGATTTATTTACCTCATCGGTACCTTCATGAGTGACTTGAAGTTTGTCCCATATTTCTTTGGCGGTTGTACACGATGAAACTCTTCTGTATTCATCTGGTCTAAGAGCACAAAAAATGATATGGATGGCTTTGGAGTTGAGCTGGAACATTCTTGTCTCTCCTTCACTCCACAACCTTGGATGAGTGAGAGGTTTGATGTATCATTCTTCTACAGCATTCCATTCTCCCATGTCACTTGCTTGAATGAAGTACATCATTTATTCTTCCAATAGGCATAGTTAGCTCCATTGAAGAAAGGAGGCTTGTTGACGGGCATCGAGTCGAGACCGGAGTCGAAGTTTGAAGCAGAGGCCATTGATGACTTTGATTATCGATATAACTCTTCCCGAATGGACTCAAGAGGCGATTAAACCTTCAAATGGGTTAGGCTCTGATACCAATTGTTGAGTTAATCGATTAACGGAATTGGCCAAGAGGGGGTGAATTAGCAATTAAAATTTTTGGTGGAAGCTTTTGCAGAAAATTGAAAGTAATTGCACAGCGATTTAGAGTGGTTTGACTTTCTCAATCAAAGTCTACGTCCACTACCTTAGCTATCCACACTAGAATTTTCCAACAAATTCACTAATTTGTTCTTTCTTTTGAGGCCAAATAGATAACCTTACAACACCTTCAAGAATATACCCCAATTCTTGAGAACACTCTTTCCCAAAGAGAATATTACAAATTTGCAAACTTACAAGGAAAACCTCACAAGGTAAGATGTTTGCACAATTCTAGAACAAGAAAAGAATACTCACATATAATTACAAATGAGCACAAATGGTGTTCTTTAAAAGCAAAAAGAATATTGAAAGGAAAATTGACTTGATTTGCACAAACTTGGTGTTTGATGCTTTCTCTCTTGTTTCTTTATATTTTCATATTGATCAAGGGCTTCAGAACTTATTTAAATACATCTTGAATCACTTCTAAACGTTGGGGATGATTAATAAAGATCATATAGCCGTTTTAGTGTGAAAACAATTAATAAAACAGCTTGGAGCGTGGGGGGAATCGGTTCCCCCTATAGGGAATCGGTTCCCTAAGTGTAAAATTCAAATATTTCTACCGTTATACAAGGGGGGAATCGGTACCCCCTGGGGGGAATCGGTTCCCTCCGAGCATACTGGAATTCTCGGAGCCAAACCATTCAGGGGGGGAATCGGTACCCCCTTAGGGGGGGAATCGGTTCCCTCTGAGCAATCTGGAATTTTTGGCTTTGAAATGGTTCGAAATACTTTGTAAAATTATTTTGAAATTGTTTTTAGATTAAAACTTTATTTTACACTTTGAGTAAGGATTAAAAATGATCTTTGAAAGATTTGGAGTAATGTTTTGATATTCGAATAATTCTATCGAATATACTTAGAAAATCATTTGGAAAATCTTAAAATTCATTTAACTTAATTTGTTATATCGAAATATCAAAATGTTTTCAACAGAGACGCAATGATGGAAGAAGCTCCAGAAGCTCCAGTTGCAGAGGATGTCACAATTAAGACCGTGATGGAATACATGGTCAATTTTCGGGAGCATATTGATTCCCTTGTGAGTGGAATGCGAGCCGATATTTCATCATTGCGCGATGAAGTCTCCATGTTGCGTGACGAATTACGTCAACGATATCAAACGAGTTAGGTAATTCAACCCTAATTCATTATTTATGTTTCTAAGCATTTACACGTTCTGAACTGTATTGTATTTTCTTTTAACAGGTGTGGACAACCAAGCGGTCAATGAAGATGAAGCTGACGATGAAGATGACGATGAAGATTACGATGATGATGATCCAAACAATTATATTGTGTCTGCAACGCCGCCTTCAAGAAAACTTTTAATTTTTGATCTCAATGGTGTCCTTGCCTACATCCCAAGACTTCCTGCAGGTTTTAATTCTATTCTTTTGTATCCATTATTTTAACATATAAGCGTATAACTTTAATCTCATTTTCTTCATGTTGTAGATGTTGTCCTCAGAACAGGATTATTTGAATTTATGCAATTTTGTGTCGACAATTTTGTTGTTGCCCTTTGGTCTTCAAAGATGAGGTTAGAACATGTTTGGATCAATTGAATTACTGTAGTCAAAATCATTAATATACATTTGAATGTTAATATTCAAACATGATTACAATCTCAGGCATAACGTCGACCGTGTACTTGAGAAACTACCTTTATTTTCTGAGCATTTTTTATTCGTTTGGGTAAGACGAATGTCATTACAGTTTACTGACTTTTCGTTGTCTATGATTCCTACATATTTATGTTCGACTGTTTGTGAACAGGATCAAGCAAAATGCAAAACATACGATAATGTTACCTACTGTAAAGATCTCAATGATGTTTGGAACGCGTGTCCTGATTTTAACGAGCTAAATACACTTTTGGTCGATGATTCAGCGGAAAAAATGATTTATAATCCGGTAAGTTGCATTTATGCAATATGTTTTTCCAGTTGAACAGGTGTTCAGACATTGATTATTTTAACAACTTATGTGTTTATATAGAAATACAATTACATATGTTCACATACCTTTCACGCTGCTTACCATTCGAACGACAATGTTCTAGGTATGACATTCAATTTATTCATGCTTATGCGAATTTAGTTAATTGTTAGTAAAATTGCACCTCATTAGTTTGATAATTGAAATTATTTATGTATGTCCTTAGAAAAAGGCAGAAACATACGAGAGTATTTGGAAAATTTGTTGAAGGCCCCTAATGTTCCGGACTTCGTTAGAAATAACCCTTTTTCATCGGATTAATTTCGTTTGTCGGTACATTATTTGAACATTGTTGTGTATGTATCTTTTGGTTTGATTATATTGTATGTATATTTTCATTAATTATTCCATATTTGCTTCTCTGTATACATATACATTTGAGGATTGTTGAAATATCAATTATTAATGTATTTTACATCTGCTTGCAAATGTATCCAAACTTAAAGTCTCCCGTAAAGTATCGATCAATATATAAAAAGTAACGACCCCAAAAACATCAAAACCGATAATTATATTGTAATGGGTAAATTTTCATTATACCCAAAAAAATATCAGCAAAAAGTGTCGATACCTTTTCAAAAAATGTCGATTGAAAAAACATCGAAACCTATAATTATAATATAATAGGTAATTTTGTAATATAACCGGTATAGATATACCGGTTTTATGAGAAAATAGGTATACAACCTATATCAAAACTTTTTAATATTGTGTCGCTACTTTATGTCCATAATGGATGAAAAAAGTGTCGATACCTTTTCAAAAAGTGTCGATTGAAAAAACATCGGAACCCACAATTATAATGTAATAGGTAATTTTTTAATATAACCGGTATAAATATACCGGTTTTATGAGAGAATAGGTCTACAACCTATATCGACACTTTTTAATATTGTGTCCATGCTTTTAAGTAACGCGGTTTTTCTTCCTTCATTCAATATTTATATGTACATCTTATACACAATAGGAGAGGAGTCATGTTGATACTTAAGATATATAGAGATCGTTGTCATTCCATTCCGTCTTCAAAAAAATCAGTTGATGTAGGCTGTGTGCTTATACTCAAACTGAGCTTGACTTGAGGACATGTTAGTTTGTTATGTCCCTCACCGTTGCAGTACCTACATCGCCTAATTTTCTTCTTGACCTTGTTCTTCGGCACTTCTTTTCACTTGCGTTGTTTTCGTTGAGGGTTACGAACATTGTTTACTACAATGCTCTGGTTGACTGAATCATTCAAACCAAACGAGTTTTCTAATTCTTCTATTAGTTTTTTCATCTCATCTCTTGCGGTTTTGAAAGACTCGTCTGTCTTTGATGCAATGTAGCATAACCTACTTGACGTTGAACGTAGAGCAGCGAACCTTGCCATCTGCATCACTTCTGGAGACACATTAATGTCAACATAACTGGGTGCAGAAGCCTTCGCATCATTAGTCCACCTACTTTGAATCAAAGTCCCGGTCAAATATGTGTAATCCAAGTTCTTCAAAATGTGAAGTTGATGGCGACACGGAAGTCTAACGGTCTCGAATTTTTTGCAGGAGCAAATTAGAGTTTTCGTACGAGAATCAAAACTAATTTCAAATTTCCTATTTTTTTCTACGTACTTTGACAAAATATAATATTGACATTCATCTGATAAGGACTTAATCTTTGCCTCAATCCGGTACAATGTCTCCCGTATAAGTTCATCTTGGAACGTACGAAAAGATTCGCGGGTAAAAATCGCAGCGGCATGGCTTTCAAGGTCGACCAGTTTTGTGATCTGGAAGGGCTTCGTATGGAACTTAAGTAATCCGCTTTCAACTCGTTCATACGCATTCTACTAATTCCATCTTCAATTGCATGAACAACATCTAAATATGTCTTCTTGTGTTTCAGTGCAATCGCTAGTGAAGCATTCATAGACTCGCACCTTTGTGTTGAGCGAATATTGGCAAAAAATGACCGGATAGGTATGCTTGTGCCCATAAGTGTCGTGTATTTCCCTTCTCAATCACCCATGGATGCTTTTGGACGTTGAATTCTGAAACAACCGAACGCCATTGAATATCAAATTTCTCGGTTGTCCACCAGGAAGCCATGCATTTTGAGAATGCTGCTGTAAACTTTGGGTCACCAATGTTAGCTTGTGCATTGCGAGAAAGATGCCAAGAACATAATCTGTTCTTAGCATAAGGGATAACATATCTGATAGCCCTCTGCATTGCCCTATCCTCATTGGTGACAACTGAAATAGGTGATTTATTTATCATGGCTTCTAAAAAATTCTGTAGCACCCACTCGAAAGATTGAGACGTCTCGTCAGCGATTATGGCAGTGGCGAACACAATTGTGTTATGGTGATGATTGACACCGACAATAGGCATAATTGGTCGACCATACAAATTATCTTTGTACGTTGTGTCGAACTCAATTACATCACCGAAGCATGTGTAATTCGATCTCGATGTAGAATCTGACCAAATAAGATTATACAATGCCCCCGATTCGTCTACCGAGTATGTCATAAAAAACCTGTGATCATCATGTTTCTTATAATCAAAGTAGGCAATAAGCACATTCACATCCCCATCGACGATTTCCTTTGCTTTACCTCTTTGAAGTGCATTGTAGAGGTCTTTATGTGTAAATCCAACATTATGATAGCCCCCTGCCTGCTGCGTTAAATAGTTCATTACTTGTGACGTGCCAACACCGACCACTTTCAATATTGTTGCCTCATCGATATCAGCCTTACTTACAGCTCTATTAGAACGCCTAAATGGTGTCATAGCAGGTGTGCACAATGCATGATTATGTTTCTGATCAGACTTACTTATAACCCACTGATCGTTTGTATTTGTTGCTGTAACTAAGACTCTAGTCTTACATCCTGTTCTTGTGACTGGCGTATGAGCACGTTGACGATCAATAGTATTGACTTTTGATCCTCGAAACCCTTCTTTGGAACAACAAAATTCTTGTGTCTTCACATTCCCTTCCACGTCAAGCCGTGTTGTTCCCTTACGTGCACTAAACCCATGTTCCCGTGCGAATCCCTTGTAAAAGTACCAAGCTTGATCACGTGAACAGAAGAGCTGACCAACCAATCTGTCAGATTCATCAACATTATGTACTTCATGGCATTCCTCGGTTGGCTTAACACTGTCTACATCAGTATGATCCATGGCAAAAAATTTGTTGTGCAAGTTCAGTGGTCCCGGAGTTGATGGAGATGTAAGCAAATGTTCATTTTGAACATGTTTCAGTCGTGCTGCTTTCAATAGGATGTGGTATTGGTAATGGTAGTTAAAGGGTGGGTACAACATTAAATTCGCAGTACATATTTAGGTATGTACAATAACTACCTAAATATGTGTCAATACATTTTCTACCTAAACATATTGTTAAATTTAAATTCTAAATAATATTTTATAAAATATCAAAACAATCAAATAATTTTTTGTGTAAATGAAATTATTAAATTAATATTGTTGGTGGAAAACATGAAACACTATTAAAAAAAATTGAAACATAAATTACATAACTTTAAAAAAAGTATGGATCCTTTTTATAAAAAGTATGACACTTTCAACATATCAGGTAAATTTTACATTTTTTAAAAGAGAAGAAGTTATACCGTCAATAAAGTGTCGATACTTTATAAAAATGTATCGATCCATAACAATATAATAGGTAAAAATATGACAAAACCGGTCTCGAAATGACAAAACAGGTAAAGCGCTACCGGTTATGTTGAAAGTGTCGATAATTTATATACGTATCGACACTTTTGGAATTTAAAAGAGAAGAGTTATAGCGCCAATAAAGTGTCGATACTTTATAAAAATGTATCGATCCATAACAATATAACATGTAAAAATATGACAAAACGGTCTCGAAATGACAAAACAGGTAAAGCGCTACCGGTTATGTTGAAAGTGCCAATAATTTATTATAAGTATCGACTTTTGGAATTAATAAGAGAAGAAGTTATAGCGCCAATAACGTGTCGATACTTTATAAAAATGTATCGATCCATAACAATATAACATGTAAAAATATGACAAAACCGGTCTCGAAATGACAAAACAGGTAAAGCGCTACCGGTTATGTTGAAAGTGTCGATAATTTATTATAAGTATCGACACTTTTTGAATTTAAAAGAGAAGAAGTTATAGCGCCAATAAAGTGTCGATATTTTATAAAAATGTATCGATCCATAACAATATAACAGGTAAAAATATGACAAAACCGGTCTCGAAATGACAAAACAGGTAAAGTGCTACTGGATATGTTGAAAGTGTCGATAATTTATTATAAGTATCGACACTTTTGGAATTTAAAAGAGAAGAAGTTATAGCGCCAATAAAGTGTCGATACTTTATAAAAATGTATCGATTCATAATAATATAACATGTAAAAATATGATAAAATCGGTCTATAAATGACAAAAGGTGAACGCATATAGTGTCGATACATTTATAAAAAGTATTGATCCAAAAAATATCGATCCAAAAAATATCGAAACCGATAATTATAATGTAATAGGTAAATTTGCAATATTACCGATATAAATATACCGATTTACTTATAAAATATGTTAATATAAGCGCTACCTATTACATTATATAAGCGCTACTTAATATGTTATTGTACTTGATAATATTTCCGGTTAAATAATATAACATAACCGATCTAAATTTTAATCGATCACTTGTTTAACCGATCACGCCGTATATTAGCCGTTTTTTAAACGTTGCACAGAACTACCCTTTTTACTCTTCCCAAAACTACCACGCATCACACGTCACACCCATTAAAACCCCCACTCCCCTTTTAAGTTTCTTTTTACCCTTCTTTTCCCTTATTTTGTTTTTCTTCTTATTCTTCTTCCTTATACCCACTGCAAAACACCCTAACCAAACACAATATTTTTTTCTTTTCATCATACCTCCGCCATGCCCCTCTTTAAGCAAGTAATCGATGCATCTTCTTCAGTACAAATACCACAACAATTACAAATCAACAAGTTCAAGAATTAGGTGGTTAAGGAGAGTTTCAACACATCAAAGGTCGTCAGGTTTATTTCAAACATGGGCTCATCTTTTCAACTGGTGACGAAGACATTGGCCCTGAAGTGATAGAAGTAGTGAACACACACAAGTGGAGAAGATTTATCCAACACCCTGGTGATGTAACGGTGACGTTGGTGAAACAGTTCTACGTTCATCTAACCGACCCTACTTAATCCTTTGTTTTAAAAAAAAGAGAGAAGATTCAATTCACCCTCTCTACCATTAATCATTTTTTTAATTTGAAAAATATCGTGGATCAACACTCCTCCTTTGTTCAACATGCGGACAAAGAAACCTATCAAGGGGTCCTCCAAGACTTGTGTTTCCAAGGCAGTAAAGGGAAATGTTCCTCTACAAGAAAGCTGACCATGGAGCGAAGGTGCCTTTAACTGAAGGCAAAGTTATGGAATCACATCTTAAAAATGAAGTTGAAGCATGTATCCCACAAGATAACCATCGCTACAGTGAATGTGATTGCTCCACTCTATCATAGTTTGTCGTTCCACAGACTTTGGAAAAATTATTATTGAAGAAGTTTATGCTTTCTCAAGAGAAAATCAAGTCCACTAATTTTTCCAAGTCTGATCACTACACTTTGTAGGAAGAAGAAGGTCTATGAGGACGTGTTTGACGAAATTATCCCTGGAAAGAGTGGCCTCACTTAAGATTGGTACGGAGATAATTGGTGCAACCAGATTGGCTGATGTTTTTGAGACTTCTAGGTAAATCAAGGAGTAGTTAGAAGGTTTGAGGAGTAATTTACAGATTTTCTTTACCTTTGTGAAGCAAAGAGACAAGGTCTTATCCTCTCACTTTAAGGACATGCTCCCCTCACTACAGTTGATTTTCCTCCTTTCCTTGAATCTTTACTAGCAACACCCAAGGATGTTACAACATCTTTTGAAGGTGCATTCGGAAGCGAAGCAGCTCACGCTGAGGAGATGACCACCACGATGCCAATCCCAGCTCAGGTAATCACTACTTATCCTTCCTCGATGATAGATAAGGGAAAAACACTAGCGGGAGTGCAACATAGCAAAGAGCCCCAATTCGAGCAAGAGTGTTCTGAACATGTCGAGAATGAACCTGATGAGCCAACTGATGAGATTTCTCTATCACAAAAAAATGTCACAGCGCACCACCCAACTAATGACCAAAAATCGCTTGAAAAGGTTGGCATGTCGCACTTGGACTCCTCTTCCTAAGGCGTGTGAGGCCAATACACCACCACCCACTGCCCAAGAACATGAACAACCCAACCCTACACCAAGGAAAAAGCACGCCAAACACACTGCAAGCACAACAACTTCATCACACCACCACCACCACCACAGTGAGGTACCTCTATTTCCATTCCCATTCCCATTTCATTTATTTTTGTTTATTTAGTTCTCATGCATTAAGGACAATGCATCGTTTAAGTTTGGGGGAGATAGTATTCATAGCTAGTTGTTTGCACTGATAATGTTAACAACATTTTGCTATAACATTTATTTAAGTTAGAGACAGCTTATTAAATAAGTTAACGATGTCCGGTGATAACAATTATTTTTATGGCTGTGATTGAATTACATGATTGTTGAGATTAGTAGAATTGACTTTAGGACTTGATTTTTTGTGATTGAACTCTTACACATTTACATGTTCTCTATGCTTAAGGACTTTAGAAACTTTTTATCAAAGAACTCTTGCATACCTTAGTATGAATTCATATTAATGAATGGTTAATGCTCAATGCTAGCATAAAAGGCTTAGATTAAACTCTGTTGTGCTTATTGAATATTTTAAATTACGAATAAATGGTTTGGCATAACTGTATATAGCATTACTTGGAAACCCCTTCAAAAAAATGGCCATAATAGCACATGGTTGAACAAATGCTAAGGTAGAATGGAAAAATTGTTTAAAAAATTTCTAACTTTGTTAAGCATTGATTGGATGAAATTATATACACACATGCAAAGAACCTTGCCCTAGGTAAAAGTTCTTAAAATCTTG
This sequence comes from Hibiscus syriacus, assembly GCF_006381635.1. Lineage (NCBI taxonomy): Eukaryota > Viridiplantae > Streptophyta > Magnoliopsida > Malvales > Malvaceae > Hibiscus > Hibiscus syriacus. The sequence continues at coordinate 2,562,875 of NW_024061878.1, read as the reverse complement.
ATGTGTCTATCATGTTGAATCTAATTACTTCTAAGGACTAAACTTTTTCCATACAACTGTATCTATTAAACTTTTCCATAGTATTCTTACAGTTGAATAATACTCATTTCTAGAGGACAAGTAATAGCTTAAGTTTGAGGGTGTGATAACCCCTTAAAAAGGCTATATTTCATGCATTTTTACTTAGGTTATTGGTTGTTTAAAAACCCACTTAGTTGTGTATAGTTGCATTTAAACTCTTGTAGTTACATATGGTGGTCTTGTTTTACTACAAAATTTTATTCATGAAATTGATGTTGCTTAAAAGGAAAGGTGGTGTTCTAGTGATGATGTGTAGGTAAATATGACCGAAGGAGAAGTGGAGAATTGCCATATCAAACCGGGTAAGGAGACTCAAAGAAATGTTGTACCATTCTGGATAACATTCATGGACGTAGAAAATGACAAAATTATGAAGATATTTTAATGATGCTGCCAGTTATCCATCTCACGAGTGAAATTCCCTTGCCATCCATGCCTACCCTTTACGTGAAAGGAATGATTCGTTAGGGTACAAAAGGAATTAGGGTAAAAACCCTAGGAGCCCTCATTATATAAGGCTAAAGATACCTCATTTTAAGGGAACTTTTAGGGGAAACATGAGATAAGAGAGAGATGAAGAGGCGATTGCAACAAAAAAAATCCATTTTTTTCTTTTTTTCATCCTTTCATGGTGTCCTCCATATCCAAGCTCCAATGGGATTGTAAGCTAGGCCTTTGAGAGAAGCTAGCTTGCTAAGGCGATTCAAGGCTCACGACAACTCACACTTGGGGGTTTCCTTCTCCTTTAGTTGCTTTTTATTCTTATTTTCTTGTGGGTTTATAATGAAACAAATTTTGAAGATGTTTGATTCTAGCCCCGCCATGAATTAACTTCTTTGGCACGAGTTTATTATGGATGTACATGCTTTTGTTTGAATGAATTATTTAATATTTTCCATGCTAAATATTTTCTTTGTTCATTGTTTAAATGCTTAGATTTGTAAGAGATTTCAAGAGAGAACTATTATCTATGTGTGATGTTTGATATCGAGAGAGTTAACCTTAGATCAACGTGAATAATGGGGTTGGGCTAAGAAGTAAAACCCTAACTCACCTTAGAAATAGGGATAGGGGGTTTCAACGACTAAAAGAAGTAGGACTTATTTGATAGTATTTTGCTGCTATTTACGAGGAGAGGTATTGTTGTAGCATTTTAACTTCGGGTTTCTTGCTAGAGATAGCCTAGAAACACTTTAGCAAACATTTTCGAGGAGTATACTCATGGAAGATTTGAACTACTCTAGCAAACAAGGTATACGATTCCTTAGTAAACCCAATTGTTTATCCTTCTTGTAGCTTGTTTGTGTGAGGTTATCAAGTTATATTTTCTCATACCCAGTGCTCAACTTAATTTTTCTATAGCATTCTTTTTGTACTTTTTGTCACAACATCTCACTCACTTCAATAATTTGTTACAACATTCACACCATCTGTTCATATCATTTTACACTTTATTATTTTATTACTTTATTACTTGTTCAACTTGTATAGTTACATAGCTTTTGTGCCATAATATAAAATACCCCCACACAACACTTTGCTTTTTTTATTTCATATAATCCTGAGTAGGCATGTCTCTGGCTGTTAAGACGTCGGTTCAGAATAACTTCTTCCATGAATCCGAGATGGTTTTGATCCTCATTTTATAATTGTCTCCTTTTAAAGCAAACTCACATTTATGAAGCTCTTGCATGACCATAATGAACTTTCTTTCCCCCATACTATTGCAGAGTTAAAAGTGGGTATAGTCAACTCCTCCCCATAGTCCGAGTAACATCACTCTACTAAAATCCTCGAAACAGTAGAGGATGTCAATACGTGTCAAACATGAGCCCTCCAGAAGATTTATTTATCCTTAATATGCTTGAACATCATCGTTCACCTTTCTTTTGGAACATCATCTGATACATGCATAACAAGTATCACATCAAAGGAAGATGGACTAACTCTTCCAATTGATTCACAAGACAAAGCCTTGGAAAAGAAGACCCAAAATAGCAGCATACTTCCAATGCCTTTTTGAATTGGATCTTGATTTTATTTGTCAACATGTCTACTGGAGTTACGATCGATTGTTTCTTACCTTTGTAACAGTTCTTGAATCGCATCATTCCGATATCAAAAACTCAAGATACACTCATTTTAGTGAAGACAACACAAATATCAATTCCTATACGGGATTAATACGAGATTTTATAAATATTATGAATTTTTAATAGTTTATTGATTATTTATAATATAATTTAATATAGGATGATGTATTATATTTTAGGGTTATATTTATTATTTTATTAAGAATTAAGGTAGAATTAAAACAATTATCTTTAGTTTATTGTTATTAGGAATTAGGATAATATTGTTATTGTTATTTTTATTATTATTTTCAAGTATTATGCATATCACAACAAAGACTCATTCACCCTATATAAAGGAGGCTCTTCCCACCATTGTAAATACATCTTTTCTTGAATATAATACAACGAGAGTTCGTTTTTGCAAGTGCTGATTGTCTTGTGCCTTCAAAGCATTTTTCATCATTAAGTTCTTTGAAGTTCTTCGTGATGGAGATCTTCACACTCAGGTTTGCCTTCTTATTGCGATTAGGAGGGTTGGTTAGAGCCGACTATCGAGTTTTCCTAGTCAATTACGGATAGGAGGGTTCGTAGGACAACTATCTATCAATCATCATCATCATCATCAAATCACCATTCTCGCCCATCACCAATAAAACCTTAACTTGGCTAAGTTATTCCTATCATATTATTATTATTATTATTTTCCCTTATATTTATTTTATCTTTATTGTTTGAATCTTATTCTTCTTATTCAATTTCCAAAAACCCTAAAAACCTTAATTACCACTGCCCCTTCATCCCTTTCCCCTTTATTATTTGATCGAGTTTAGATCTTTCTATGTTTGATTCTTTAACGACTAGTAACATTCATAACGCTACTGTCATTCTTTATCAATTGGTATCAGATTTGGGACAATTATTGGAGAATCAATTGGTTTTGCTTTATCTTGCACGTATACACTGCCAAAAATGGTAAAAGACGAAGAAGTTAGTGAGGCATTACAAAGCCTCACGACTGCTATTGACCAACAAATGATAATACTTACTACTCTACAACAACAATACAAAGACAAATGTCTGATCTTATCATTAAAAGACAACAACAAACAAATCTGAATGATGATAATCAACCAAGGGAAGTCGTAGGAGATTATCAACACAATCCAATACAAACTAGACGTGCACAACTTCGACTTCAAATGCCCTAACTTTTTACTGTACCAAAATATACAATTTCACAGTTCAAAGGCGAGTATGACCTGGACGGCTACATAGATTGGGAGAGAAAAGTTGACCTTTTATCATCCTACCACGCATGTCTCATGGAAAAAAAGTACCGCTCATCACCTTGGAGTTCCAAGATTCGAGGACAAATCTTTTTGAAGAGAGAGAGAATGATACATGCATCATAAGTCTCACATCAAAGGAAGATGGACTAGCGCTTCCAAATGATCCACACGACCAAGCCTCGGAAAAGAAGACCAAAATAGCAGCAGACTTGTGATGACTTTTTAATGGGATCCTGGTGTTATTTGTCGACATATCTATTTTATTTATGACCGTCTATCTCTTACCTTTCCAACAGTTCTTGAATCACATCAATCCGATATCGGGAACTCAAGATACGCTCATTTTAGTGAATACAACGCATGCAGAAATTCCTTTACGGGATTAATACGGGATTTTATAAATATTACGAATTTTCAATATTTTTATTGATTATTTATAATATAATTTAATGTAGGATGATGCATTATATTTTAGGGTTAAATTTATTATTTTATTAAGAATTAAGGTAGAATTAAAACAATTATCTTTAGTTTATTGTTATTAGGAATTAGGATAGTATTGTTATTGTTATTTTTATTATTATATTCAAGCATTATATATATTGCAACAAAGACTCATTCACCATATATGAAGGAGGCTCATCCCACCATTGTGAACACATCTTTTCTTGAATATAATACAATGAGAGTTCGTTTTCTCAAGTGTTGATTGCCTTGTGCTTTCGAAACATTCTTCATGATTAAGTTTTTTCAGGTTCTACGTATGAGAGATCTCCACACTCATGTTTTCCTTCTCATTACGATTAGGAGGGCTGGTTAGAGCCGATTATCGAGCTTTCCTAGTCAATTACAGCTAGGAGTGTTCATAGGACAAATATCTATCAATCATCATCATCATTACCATCATTATCGAATCACCATTCTCGCCCATCACCAACAAAACCTAACTTGGCTCAGTTATTCCTATCATATTATTATTATTATTATTATTTTCCCTTATCTTTATTTTATCTTTATTGTTTTAATCTTATTCTTCTTATTCAATTTCTAGCCAACCCTAAAAACCTTAATTGCCACTGCCCTTCCATCTTTTTCCCCTTTATTTTTTGATCGAGTCTAGATCTTTCTAGGTTTGATTCTTCAACGACGAGCAACGTTCATAACTCTGTTGCCATTATTTATCATCATCATTTCATTTTTGTACTAGGAATTCCTCCAACGGTGAATATGTGGTACTAAAACGACAATAAGAGATCTCATCAGTCCTTTACAAATGGTTGTGGATCCATACTTGTAGCAGTTGCACACATCCTATGAATTATCCTCTTTTTATCCTTTGATAGTGGTTCAACAAATGAAGTGTTTCAACTAAGATTGTCGGGACAGATTTCATCTTTCTAAGCAATTGCTCGAACAGTTCCACCACAGTGTCTTCGATGTGCCCTAGAGTTTTCAAAAAAAATGACCAAACCATAGATCCCTAATGAAAAAAGATCTATCATCTTCCACTCATTGGGATGCTTTACCATCAGCTTCTTAATATGGGTCCATGCGATTTATTATTCTTCACCTTTATGTAATGAAGCAAATGATGAGAAGTGAAAATTACAAAAAGAAAAAAGGAAATAAGTTAGTACGATAAGTTAATATTAAAACCAAAAAAAATATAATAATTCATACCCAGCATGATATCTACCTCACATGCTTTTGTTCCTACCTGAAAATGATTTATATCCCACATGTTTTCTAACATAATAAATCCTAATCACATATATTTCTAGTTCACATCCTTTGAATAATAAATTTAAGGTAGAAGAAACAATTGAGTATCCTAAGGTTTGAATGTGGCTTTGGGGTGGGCTCTAATCTCACACAATAACATAGTTTGGTTTTAAAAAGGGACCAAATTTCTACATGTAAGTTCCCCCTTGGGCCTAACAGACCCATGATCCTAAACACATCATAGGCTTATGTACATCGAGTTAAACTCGAGAGGTTATGCTTCCCTATGTCTAACACAAGGAATAAAATCGTACGAAGACATAAGGTATATGAACCGTGAACGTTACTTGTTATGTATTACATGGAGAATAAATTTTCACGAAGGCGTCACATTCAACTCCTCTTAAAAAGGTTCAGAGCTTGGGTATAAAGCCTGGGACAAGTGGTGTTTTTTTTATAAAAAATCTAAAAACATTAGAAAACCGTTAGTCCAAAGATTTATTTGAAAAATAAAAAAAATAGTCAAGGTAAGTAAAAAAGATTGAAAATAAATTGAAACCTAAACTTACAACATTCACCTAATAATGTAATAGGTAACTGATATTTGGCTTGACCATCTTGTATTTACCAATAGAGTTGCCAAGTTGTTGCAACAGTCCCTCAGGTGGCTCGAGATCACATTTCAAATTAAATTAATTTTACCTTTTTGGAGTCACCACCAACCTTTTTGGATTAGGTAAGGTCGGATACCTAAATTTTTACGTCTTATCATCTACGTTTTACCAGAGATTCACATGGAAGGGTAAGGGAGTCAACTACGTGTGGGGAAGGATGAACACCCCTACATTGCTCTTTCGATACCAACACGGTTACAAGATGTCTTAATAAAGAAAATGAAAAGTTGAACTGAAGTTTAAAGAAAAGATTCAAATTACTTACATTTGAGTTTTGTTACTATAAATACAACCGTAATTGGAATTACAAAATTGGTTTTCCCCGAATTCCCGTGTTTGTTTCACGTAATTCGTTTTCCAAAAAATGTTTTCCCGTGTTTGTTTTACGTAATTGGTTTTCCGGAATGTAATTCATTTTCATAGTAACAAAATTTCCTTTGTGTTTTCTGTAAAATGACTTACGTCCGAACTTTTCACTTCAAAGAATAAATACTAAAAATAATTTTATTTTATGAATTTAATATCATTTTCATCAAAATATTATTTATTTATTTATTAATGTTTATAATAATATAATATTATATTTTTAATATTATATAAAATAATCAATCATATTATAATAATATAAGATATTATATTTTTATTTTAAAAATATATAATAAAAGTTTTATATATTTCATAATGAATAATATTATTTATATGTTTAAATAATATTTTAATAAAGATATTTAAAATATACTAATTAATATTTTTAAAATAAAATATAAAACTATTACTTTAATAAATAATTAATATAAATTATAATATTTTATTTCACTAAAATATACAAAATTAATATTTTTATTAATAAAATTATAAAAATAATATTTAATAATAAATAATTTTTTTAATATTTTAAAATAATAATATTAAGTTTTATGATAAATAATATTATTTATTATATTTAATATTTGTAATAAATGATTTTTAAAAAAACTCTTCAACTAGTGGAAAAATGTTTAAATAATATCTTCCAAACATCATAAAACGTTTTCCAGATGTTTTTCAGAAAAATGTAATTTATTTTACGGAAATCATTTTCCAGAAAACGTATTCCAGAAATGTAATTCATTTTCCAGAATTCAAATTTCAGTATTTCATTTTCTAGTTCCAGTAATTCAAATTCCAGTAATTCATTTTCTGGAAAACCAATTACAGCCAAACAAACAGACCTTAAGTTAGGATTGTAAAAAATAAAAATAAATGATTTAAGTGTAATATGCACAAGTAAAACAAAAATATTACGAATACAAAAATAAAGAAATAATAAATAATGTACAATATGAATAAAGGTTAAGTAAAAATTAATATTCAACTTAAAAAGTATTAATGGAATAAACAAATAAGTAAAAGCATGAATATAAGTTGTGAGTCAAAAAGATTGAATACAAACAAAATATAGATATAAAAAATATCAAGAATAATAAAATAAAATAGTAAACATATAAATTAAGAAAATAGTAAAACGGAAAATAAATTATATATGAAAAAATACGAATAAAAAATAATAATAACAAAAAGGTGAAAATTTACACATGAAATTAAATATATATATATATATATATATAATAGTAACCAAAAACATATATTTACATATTAATAATATAAAATATAAATATGTATATAAATAATAGAAAAATAAAAGTTATATATATGTAAAGATAATATAAATAAAATATTTACATATTAATACTATAAACATATATATATATATATTATAATGAATACATAAAAGTCATATAATATAAATAATACAATATATAAAAGAAAAACACTTAAAAGGATGAGAATTAGAAGAAGAATAAATATTATCCATGTGAAGTTACAACTAAAAAAATAAACTTATAAGATTTGATGTAACAATTCATCCAGTAATTGAATAAGGCGTCGATCCAAAATAAGAACGAAACAGAAGAAAACTTGAACTAAGAAATAATAGAGCTGGCAAATGTGTCACTCGGATCAGATTCGATTCGGGTTATTTCGGTTTATATTTAATTCGGGTCGAGTCAGGTCATTTCGGGTTTCAGTGTTATTTGGGTCTATAATAAGTCGGGTATGGTCATTTTGGGTTTTGGTTTTATTATGGTCTATAATAAGTCAGGTCGGTTCGGGTATCGGGTCGGGTCAATATCGGATTAGTTTATTTCGGGTCGGATCAATATCGAATCGTTTTATTTCGGGTCAATATCGAATCGGTTTATTTTAGGTCTATAGTTTGTGATTGTTTTTGTATTGATCCGGACTAAAAAGTTTATGGCGCGATCTATTTGATTAAAAAACAAAAATTTTAATTATAAATTTTATTATCTATTAAAACTTTAAATTACATACTTTATTTTTAATTATAAATATAATATCTTGTTAAACTTAAAAGTAGTAGTAATAATAATAATATACTATTTATATTTAAATAATTATTATTCTAAAATATTTATAAATGATATTATATTATATTATTATATCATCGATAATATTTTAATTTTAAATTATAGATATAAATAGATATTTTATATTGTAAAAATATGTTATTTGTGTAGTATAAAAATTATATTTTTACATTAAATTTAAATAACTATATTTTTTTATATACAAAAGGATTAAAATAATTTGTAAATTAATTTAATAGTTTCGGAAAGTTATTTTAGTAGTTACAAAGTAAAAATATTAAATTAAAAACGAATTAAATCATATGTCTCTAAACTATGACTCTCCTTTCAAATTATTCCTTAAACTTTTAAATATTCTAATTTTATCCTTAAACTATGACTCTCATTCTAAATTACTCCTTAAACTTTTGAACATTCAAATTTCATCCCCAAACTATGAATCTCATTCTAAATTAGTCCCTAAACTTTTAGATCTTTCAATTTATCCCTAAATTCATTCAAACATGTAATCCATTTCAACCATAGTTTAACCTAAATTTTAATTTTTTCGAAACATATAATAATATAACTTGCCTAATGATTTTATTAACAAGAGATATGATTAGTATATAGAATAGTTTAGAATAAAATTGAAATATTCAAAAAGTTTGGGATCAATTTAGGATGAAGATCATAGCTTGGGGATGAAAATGAAATGTTCAAAAGTTTGAGGACTAATCTAGAATAATAGTTATAGTTTAAGGATGAAATTGAAATTTTTAAAGTTTAGGGACTAATTTAAAATGAGGGTCATAGATTGGGAACATATGATGCAATTAACCCATTAATAATTCATAATTTGATTTACCTAAATTGAAAACCAATTTAATAAGTTATTTTAGTATGATTTTATACATTTTAACTCAATTATCGGGTTAAGATCGGATCAATGTTCGGTTCATATCAAGTTTGGATAAATTAAATTCGGGTTACTTTCGGTTTAGGTTATTTTCGTTCAGTTGCTTTCAGTTCGGGTTACTTTCGGTTTGACTTAAATTCGAGTCGATTTTAGTTCGGTTCGGGTTACTTTCGGATCAGGTCACTTTCAGTTTGGCTAAAATTCGGTCGATTTCGGTTTGATTCGGTTTTTTTGAGTTTCGGATCAAATTTAGATCATCGTGTTCAGGTCTATTTTGGGTCTCGGTTCAAGTCAAGTTTGTCAGATCTAAGAAAGAAGTCTCTTAATGTAAATTTGGAAAAGCTAAAACTTTTATTGATCCCCTCATTTTCTCTCTTCATTTTTCCTTCTTAAAACAAAAGTCCCTCGTCCAATTACAAAATAAGTGTGTCTATTTATAGGCTCCCAAAAATGCTAAAAGTAAAAAATTGCTAGCATCTTTTCATTAATACTAGATACACTAATTAAGAAAAATAATATTAACATAAAGAAAAGACCCTAAATTGCCCAAAATAAATAATGGAATGTATAAAGTTTAATTTAATTAAAAAATAATCAATAAAATAATTGAAAATTTGTAATAAATTCAAATTCTCATATTAGACCCATACTCAATTTTTTACACGCGTTGTCCTCAATAAAATAAGTATGCTTTGAGTTTTCAATATCTGATTAAGGAGTTTGAAAATACATTGGAAATCTAAATATAAGTCAGTTCTAACTCAAGGGACATCATGGTTTGGATCTTACTTGAAAAGTTATTGCAAGTCAACTGATATCCCAGACATCAAAATCAGCTTCAGTAAAAACGATTAGACCTTGAAAAAGAAACTAAACCGTAAGAAAATCTGATATTACACTTATTTTAACCAAAACATAATTTATGTATTTTAAAAATGGTACATTTTATGTTCTTGTTTATCATATAATCCTTTTTAAAAATTATAGAATGGATCTCATAAGCTATTTTTGCTCCAATGCAAAGCTAAATTCACTGAAAATGTGTTTGATAAAAAAAATGAAGACCTAAGTTATCAAGAAATCGAATGAAAGTAATTAATTTTTTTAGATTTTATTATTTTTTTCAAATATATCCGTTGTAAACTTTCATTTTCATAATATCTAATACTTTTTTAAAGGTTTAAAAGTAATAAATTAATATAGTTTTTAATATATTTGAATTTTTCTATATTTTTAAATGTTTAATAATATTTAAATTTTTAACATTTTAAATACTTTTCAAATGTTTAAATTTTTAAAATGATTTTAATTTTCAAAATTTGAAGTTTTTTTCTTTTTTTCTTTTTCATATATCTCGTGTAAGTTTTCGAATAATTAATATTATTTAATAATTTTATGAGTATATATATTTAAATTATTTTACTTAAAGATTAAATAAACCCTTTAATTAAAAAATAATAATTATGTAAATCTTCCATAACAATCCATCACATATTTGTAACAATCTAATCCAATCCAACTCGAAGATCGGCGGATTAAAGCTTTACACAAAACCATAAAAGTGACAAAGTCAAAAAATTTCTTTTAAAACAACAATGTAATCATTAAAATGTCATCAATTAAAATCATGTATGAAAACATAATTACTAAAGTTTACAAGCAGGGAGGTCCCAAATACATCCCAAAATGATAGCATAATAATTGTATCAAAATAGAGTTATAATTCAAATATACAAGATCTATGAATACTACATGCCCTTCAAAATAAACCCAAGATGTATTTTATGCCTCGAACGATCTGGAATGCAAGATGGGCGATAAGCTCCTCCTAAGAACTTGCACATTTAGAACATTAAGCTTAAGCTCAGTGCCACACTAATAGCTCTACTATACTACACATGTTCATCATATGGGCATGCTAGCAGTTATATACATAAGCACACAAGAACATTAAATACACATGATGGGGTATGCATCATGGTGTGGTTGGAGGGTTTACTGCATCTCGGAACTCACACCCCTATAACCTACCTATGATATCCTCAGGTACCTAGGGTGAGATCCAAAATTTTTGTATCGAAAACATACACCCGATCGATTAACTTACTCCTTGTGAGTACTCGGGACATCTGTGCCCAGCTAGTAAAATAAATGTCTTGAAACTAGTTGAGATATATTCAAATATTTTTAATCAAACAACGCAATCGTCATACTTACTAAAGTAACTTGGTGTCTTTGTTGTTTTCCGAACATCACACAAGGACATAAATTTTATGGCATCCTACTTCATAATATTCCTATGCTTTTATTGTAATTATTTGGTGTTGTCACTAATAAAATCATTACAATAGTTTTAGCTATCCTAGACCCCTTCCGAGCCCTTAACTCAAAGTTAGGCTTCTTGTAAATTTCAGTATGATAGTACTGATACTAAGACTTTTGTTATCAATACTGACCTTATAGTAGTGATACCCTCCCTTGGTACCGATACCAGTTTGACATTCTATGTTTTAAGAAAACCTTATAGTGTTTGTAACGATATATGGAGAATCAATACTTCTCTAGTAGGGTATCGATACCATCATGGGTATCGATATCAAATTTGGGTTTGATGTTTGAAAAAATAAACTAGTGTAAATACCATTACTTAGGATATTAGTAGTTATTCTTTATGTGGTATCGATACCAAGGAAAAATATTGATACACTATGACCAGAATACCGATATTACCCAACCAAAAATAACTTGTTTTAGTTATATAAAGAACAATATCAATAATGTTAATTCTGTATCGATACTCAAACCCATAAATACTCTATTTTACGCAAAAATGACACCCAACTTCACTCTTAAGTCTCTCTAAGGCCCTTAAACATTATTTAAAACTTATGTAAATTAAAAATGATCATAATAGGTGATTTATCATGCTTTATAACATCAAAAGACAATTCTACCATGAATACACTTACATGCTATAAGGACCCATACAAGCTAACCAACACACATAATGACTTACAAGTGGTATAGGTGAGTTAGATATGTGTTACCTTGATCCCAAGTTCCTACAAAATAACCCAAGCTTTCTCCAACTTTTTTAACTAATCAAAAGACAAGTAATGAAGTAACTAACTCACTTAGGAACCCAAAAAGAAGTTAAGAAGGTTCCCAAAGGCTCAAAATTTTCAACAAAAAAAATTGGTTTGCCAAGGGTTTTAAAACCTTTCTGAACCCCCTTATAGCCACCATGGCCAACTAATGAGAAAGGGAGTTTAAAATGGAGCTCTAGTGATGGTAATTACAACACTTACCTCAAGAATCTCGGACTAGAGGTAAGCTTAACAAAGTTCTCTCCTTTGAGCTTCAACTTGGGAGGGAATAGAGGAAAGATAAAACAAAGAAGACAAAAAGGGATGAAGAAAATGAGAACAAAAGGGGCAGCTTTGTTCCCTCTTTTCAGTCGTGTGACCTCATGCCCATTAATGATAGTCGGTCTTTGAAATTATCAAGGGTATAATTACTTCATTGGCCCCTCCAACTTTACCCTCAACTAAAAAAATGCCCTTTTTTATGTCTATTTGGGCTCAAACTTGGACCAAAGTTTCCTACAAGGTTAATGAGTTATCCAAAATTCTCTTGAGGTGATCTAAAACTACTAACCCGAGATTCAGTACACTAATAGTTGAAGACAATTTCTTTTGGTTAAAGGGTTTAAATTAATGAAAATTTTGAATTTGGTGGCAAAATGGTCATATCATAAAACATACAAGTATTTAACGTCAAACAACAGAATTTATCAGTTTATTAGAATTTAAAAACTATGAATTATTCATGTTTCAAATTACAGCGGATTCGGGTTTCAAATAGGCATTCAATTGAACATATTATAGTTTGGGACTAAATCGTAAACCTTTAAAAACATGATACACAACGAGGAACAAAGAATTAAAGGATACTACGTAATTAGTAGTATTAATGATTAAAAGAATAAATCTTATGCAATTACGACTTAAAACTAATATTTAATTAAAAATTAAGTTTTGGATCATACAACCACTAACCGAAATGTTTCTTGATGCAAGATCGCAATGAAATTGATAACAACTTGATGCGAATTCTTCTCCAATGCAACACTTAATCAAATCACTACTTAATCATGTTAAAGAACATATTTATGTTATTAAAATACTCAAAATACAACATTTTACTCTGCTCTAAAACTGAACATTAATAATCAATTCAAAGACAGAAATTTTTATAGAGTTATCAAGAGCATCGGTGTTTATTGACAATGTAGGTAAGAGGACCCATCAGGCATCCCTGAAGGAAGCGTTTCTAGCATAAGGTAGGGTTAAAGATATTTTCATCGCTTTCAAAAACCCAAGGAGGAAGCTCAAGCAGTTTACTTTTGCGTTCATAAGATACTGGAACATGTCAGATGCAAACAAAGCTGTTCAAAAAGGGAATATGAGAATAATGGATGGAACTAGGATTAGGGTCATGCAAGGAACAACTCAGACACCCCACAAACTGGTAGTAGAGGTAGAGTTACTCGTAGGATATTCAAACCAGCAATGAGAGATGCTAGGTCTTTCAAGGAAGCAGTTGTGGGTCATTTGGCGTACCCAAGGGAACCAACCTTATATGGAGTGTCTAATCAAGCTGGGAACAAACCCAAAACCGCTAGCAGTGAATCAGGAATTGATGTCGTCGTCGTAGGTGACAAGAGACCTGATTGTTTGATGAAAGAAGATTCCAATCAAATAACCGTTCCAAATAATATGGATACCTGGAGAAGCTGTGAATTTGTTGGTCAAAACAAAACAATGTATAATGTGGATGTAGCGCAAGATGTGTTGAAGTCAATTGGGTTTGAAGCTGTCTGCCCGTGTTATGGGTTACTGGTCGTTATCAGGTTCTCCTCCATCGGAAGCCGTCTACAGTTATGGGAGAGAAGAGAGGAAATGATTAGGCTTTGGTTCAACGAATTGGAAATGCTGGAAGAATATGAAGGCAAGCGACAAGTCAAGGTATGGACTGTCTTAGAGGATGTGCGAGACAAGTTCTTTTTCATCAAGCGAGTCCCGAGGATTTTAATGATTAGTTGGTTAATGTAAAATCTAAAAAGACTTATGGAAATTCCCAAGTTATGGAAATAGCATATAATCTTACTTCAGATACTTGAGTATCTATTACCTTAGCTAGAAAAGCTATGCATCCTTTTTACATCATCTTAATCGTAACCATAGCTGATATCACTTATTGATGATTTCACTTTTTCATCAATCATTAAAATTTTTAATTTCTCTGCATTTTTTTAATTAATCAGTTCTTGCGACCATTAACCCAACCTTATTACAGAGACAACCAAATCATGATCAAAATGATCTTAAACTCGTTAATGATAATCCCATCAGATTCATCAATAACAAAAACTCTTAAATCTTTATCGGACATTTACTAATTGTCCGTCTAATACTTGTATCATGACCGTGACCTATGGGTCTTCCACTATAATATCACTCGATATCAAGTAGAATTGAATATTTCTACTTTGGAATTCCTTATTTCATCTTAAGGAAATATGTATAACTTCTCCAAATCCATAGATAATATTCTTGAGCAATTGCAACATTTTCCATCTCAAATGAAAATTTCAATGTTCACATCGTTCAATAAGGAAACTTGATAAATTTGTAGCAATAACTTCATAGCAGTTAATGCTAAAATCACACTATTTTTCCTCTCACTATGAACTTGACACTTTTCAAGTTCTTGAGAATCAATCTCGATCTATACAACAATTCATTGCAACATGGAAGATTAGACAATCTTTTTTCTCATATTTACCTTCACAAGGTAACTCTATCAAATTTTATGGACTTGATATCTATTCTCAATCCAACTCATAACCATTTGATTCACTAATAACTCAACTTTATTTAAACTTTTAGTGGACAACTTATTACCTCTTATTTATTTCCTCTTACTCAAATCAACAATGATTCAAACAATTTAATGTTTAGCTTAAATATTCCTCACATATTTAAGCTTACCTGGAGAACCTCATAATCATCACTAGATTCAAAATTCTCCTCTGAATCCTTATCTGGTTCAACTTTTCTTGTAAGTCCATTTAAACTTTTTAATCGATTCTTTTCATTTAAAAACTTCGTTGAAACTGAAACATTTCTTCCACCAAATGGAGAAAAATCCTTTATAACATCCACACTTCTAAGGTGTTTTACATAAATCATAGCGAGTCCCTTTTTTATCGATTTCAATCTCGACATTCTTTTCAACAATTTTGACTTTATTATCTTTGTCTTTATTTCCATCATACTTTAGTAAAGAATAACTTTACTCCCAATAAGCATCATCATAATATATATACAACTATTAGTAACTTTTGACATCCTAGTGGCATGTATACACTATTTAACTCAAAACATATTCGGTTTAGTCATAGAATCGGCTAAACCTGTAGCTCTGATGCCAATAAATGTAACACCCATAACCCGTATAATTATACCTATACAGATTATAGATGCTATCCGAATTTCTAAAACCATTTTACGATTCAAAAGCGATTTAAAATTTATTTTCTTAAAATAGTAAATGATATTATAAAAATATCATATCATATAAAATTTTGTTTCGTTATAAAAATTTAATTCAAAATATTTTTATTTATGAATAGTAAATAGTACCCGAACAGTGAACAGGGGGAATCGATTTCCTGTAGCAGGGGAATCGGTACCCCTTTAACAATCTGGAAATTTTGTTTAAAAACATGGTTATTATTCATGCTACAGTATTTCCGAAAATTACATATTAACTTATAAAAACTTAACATTTCCTCACTATAAAAATTCTATTTTTGTTTCCAACTATATTCAACAAAATAAATTGAATATTATTAATTATATGCCACTATCTATTTCAAAATTTCACAATTGGATGTCTTACTGATATTGAAATATACTCCCCGATGCTCGATGTCACTTTGAACTCTTTATTCCATTAAAGGCTTTTTACCTACGCGTGAAAATCATCACACGCTAAGTATAAACTTAGTGAGGCAATTAAAACATTTAACAGTGCAATACAATTCATGCATGATTTTCAATATCAAAAATCAAATTTCTATAAAATCATTTTACTAACATATCCAATATTTTACCATGATCAAAATAATATAAAATCTCTTACCATTTATCCCATAAGCTCGTAAGCTTATTTTACCAAAATACAAATTCCATAAGCTCGTAAGCTTATTTTTCCTATATACTTGCCATTATTCCTTAAGCTCATAAGCTTATTTGCATGGTTACCATTTATTAACCAATAAAACATAATCCATAGCCAATAGCCCAACATTAAACCTTGAGGACCCTGAGTATTCGAGTAATATTTGCACCGTACTGCTACACATAAGGTCGTGCCCACCATATACACCGAAGTGTATTACACATAAGGTTGTGCCCACCATATACACCGAAATGTATTACACATAAGGTCGTGCCCACCATATACACCGAAGTGTATTACACATAAGGTCGTGCCCACCATATACACCGAAGTGTATTATAAACCTGCAGCTGCTATACTCTATGGCATGCCAACTATACACTGTCCCTCAATGACTTACTTGGGCATATAGTCTATTTTATTCGATCCATCCATGGAAAAGTATACTATCAAATTTAACATTGGGCAGTTCATACCCGAAAATATTCATGTTAAAATATCACATTTTTTTCATGATCAATGCATTTTAATTTCATACTCTGACATCTCAATGTCAATTTATAAAAAAAGATATAAAATCATGCCGATATAAACAAGGTCGACTTATCGCATGTCTTCCTTATGATGTATAAAACATCCATGTATAATTTCATGCATGTATTGCACTCACCTTGACACTTTATATCTTTCAAAATATTTGAGCCTCACTATTGTCCACAATATACCCTTTTTATACTTGACTTGCTTCAATTGCAAATCAACCATGATCTGTATAAATCACAATTTCATAACAATACATATGTTAGTATTTTACTAACATAAACATATCCCGAAATAACTCTATAATATAATTGAAACTCATTTCCTTTCAAAATACTTAACACTTAATAATTTCCTTTTAACATTGGAACCAACTTTTCCAATTTACTCAAAATGGTCTTCACCATTTTACCACTTAAATTCTTAATACCAATAATTCCAACATTGAAATTATTTCCATTCAAATGCTTTTACAAAAGCATAAATACATTTAAGTACCCCAACTATGCAATTGTTGTACTTAAATCACCAATCATTTCAATCTTCCCAAAATAATCAATTTCACATCTAACACTCATTTCAATTCTCAAACAACAATTTCCAGCATAGTACATCAATTATACAACTCTTACACAACAACCCATTAATTTTCCAGAATTCAGACAACTCGCACTACCCTTAAAGAATCATTATTCTGTATTGATATAAACATGTAATTCAATTCCGTTTCTTCCGTTAAAAACTAGACTCGAATATGAATCTATCCATATAAATAAATCCTTCTAATTCATTATGTACAATTTATGGTGAATTTTCAAATTTCACCAACAGAATCTGTTTTGTACAGAATTCTACTGTCTGACTTTTCTGACCTTTCCTCAGTAAAAAATTCATATATATTTGTATACAACTTGAAATTGATCCCCGTTTGTTTTAAACAAAACTAGATCCATATATGAACACAATATATAAAATTAACCTCCAAATTATTTTTATATATTTTCTGGTGAATTTTCGAACATACTGCCAGAATCAAAATCCAAACTGTTTTCTTTAACTTCATCCTTAGGTTCTTCATCAATTCTTACAACCTCAAAATCATCAATAATCATCATAAATTTCAACAACCATAGTATAAACCCAAATTTCCAGATTTGGGGATATTTGAAATCAAGCTATATTATCATGCAATATTGGTACAAATGATAGCGTTTTTCGCAAATAACCATTTTCTATTTTCATCATACTCATAATCCTAAAGAAATTGCTTGAAAAATGAGTTGAAGATCTCTTACCTTTGAAGAAACCCACGCAGCTTTTGAAGGAGAAGATGAACACATTTGGTTGAAATGTCATTTAATTTACATTTCATTCCACTTTAAATGAATATATTATTCATTTAATTGTGATAAAACCAAAACACCCTTAATGAAACTTCTTATTCACCATCAAACCAAGCCATCTGATTATTAACCTATTACAAAGTCAAATATAAATTATTTTGACTTTTATATCCGAAATTTCCCATGAATTTTCAAATCTTGCGGTTTAGTCACTAAATTCCACTGTTTCGGTTAAATCTGAAAAATTGCACATTTCCAAACCAACTTTCTCTGATCTAAAATATTACAATAATATTTCCAACCATTTTATAACATCCTTCAAATATTTGTAAAATTCCAATTCGATCGGAATTTACCGATTCCTTACCGGCTTTAACTCTTTCTTTACTAAATTCCATATCCAACAATATGATTTCCATAAAACTTCAATCTCAAGAGTAAACCATATATTTATGGAATAAAATTCTTTTTAGGAAATTATCACTTAATTCCCTAATTTTTTTCCAATCTTTTACTTTGACCATCTAACTTTCAAAAATTACATTTTGGTCATCATCTAGATTTTTGGGGTATTACAGGGCCTATCAAGGTAATGACCTCAGTTCAGACATTCCAACATGTAATGGTGTCATAGACGGTAAGTTTCTTTAGCTTTTTAGGGGGAAGTGATTTGGTGTTGAGTCTCCACCATCCCCTTCACCCTGAGCTAGCATGTGGAGCTACCATGGTATAAGCGACCTTCTCCTAGGTTTATGTGGAACCTAGGTGTGATGGCATCGGAACCAAGTGGTTGGTACGATGTCTAGGATGATACCTAGGGACGATTTGGGGCCAGTGGGCCTCATATCGCGCTCTTTATTGAGGAGTGGGGTTGCAACCTAGCATTCACTATGCCCCGCGAGATCTCCCTTACAAGAGTACTTGTGGCTTTGGGAATTATATTATGGTTTGGGACTAATGTGTGGCTTCTCTGTTCGAATAAGATACTGTTGGATCGACTAATGAATTGAGGGATGATTCTTAAACAATGTGACTTGGTTTCATGACGAGTTAATTCGAGGCATGGATCTATGTTGAGAAAGGTTGACTTGTTTGGGAGTTGTCCCATTCAAGTGCCGCACAGTATAACAACAAGACCGAGATGTTATGTCCATGACACTTTGGTTGTATAACACGATGAAACATCTATTTCAAAAGGCTCAAAACTTCAAGATATTCCCTTTCAGATAGTTGAGAACCAGAGCCCCTTTCTTTATTTGGGCTTCCCATCAACCCGGATTGTAATTTAGTAAGCGAGCAGATCCGAGCAGTATCATAGCATCTCAATGGTTTTTTTGCCCAATACGGCAAGAGAAGTTATTATTTGGCCCAATAGGGCACCTCTAAAATTAATTTGGGATCTACGACATTTTCTACAGTGCATGGGAAACTCGACGCCTCGAGGTGACGAGTTCCATGGGATATTATTTTATATTTCGGACTCAATATTTTAATATTTCTTGAGAAACTCATCACCTCGAGGTGACGAGTTAGGTTTAGGTTTTTTTATGTTGTGAATTATGTTGAAAAGAACAACATACTATGAACATTAGATTAGACCATCAAAAATGCACATTAAGAAGAAAAAACAGTAAACTTAATACATTAACATAAAGACGTAAATAGCACTAACCTTACGAACACCATAAACATCAAAATAAAATCATTAACATAACAGTATTAACTAAGAA
Organism: Hibiscus syriacus; assembly: GCF_006381635.1. NCBI lineage: Eukaryota > Viridiplantae > Streptophyta > Magnoliopsida > Malvales > Malvaceae > Hibiscus > Hibiscus syriacus. The sequence continues at coordinate 2,542,846 of NW_024061878.1, read as the reverse complement.
GTTTTAATCTTCATAATTAGTAGAATCTCCAGAAGTAATATTATGTTCTTCAATTCTTCATTCTTTTTGTTGTTGTCGTTCACGTACAAATTGAAACCATGCTTCTAGGTCTCCTATCATCTATGTTTGTTTCTTGGTTATTTGTCTGGGTTGGTAGGTTATTAGAGCTGGAAGTAACATCCTCATTGGTACGAGAAGGTCATGATCATCGAACTCTACAAACAAATTGACATTAGAGAAAGCGTGATAGAAGTATGTCTCAATCATGCCAGCAAGGTATACATCATCGCTTAGATGAAACGTCATGCATGAAACTGGAAATTTATAATATAAGGAATATACTCTTCTACTGCTTCCGAGTAGAACTCTTGTTTCTACATTGAACTTCAACTTGTGTAGTTGCATATTTTTTTGAGAAACGCATGGTTATAGGTTTGCTATCGTAAAAAACAATTGCGCAAATAGTTGACATGTTTGAAAGTAACTCAAGCTTTGGAAGTAAAAGATTGAAGGTCTTTTTTGTTTTTTGTTTTGTTTCAATATTATAGTAAAATGGCTTTCAACTCACACATATTAATAGTTGCTGAAGATGATTAAATGAGCACTGAAAAGTTGGTGAAATAGGTATTATTTGGCTTTTGTGAAATACACGTTTTTCTTATATGAAGTGATAAATACACAAAAAAAAGTTCTCTGATTTGAGTTTATACATCACTAAAAAGTTTCTGAAAAAGCTAATCGTTGCATTATTGCTGCAATAAATGACCTCTAAAAAGTAGCTGCCATGGTGCATTAATTGAGCACTGAAAAGTAGCTGAAACAGTGAATAATTTGGCATGTTTTAAATACACTTTTTTTTTATTTGAAGTGATAATTCAACACTGAGAAGTTTTAAGATTTGAGTTTGTATTACACCGAACAATAGCTGGAAGGGTGCATTATTTTGCCTGAGTTAAAAACACGTTATCTATTTGAATTGATATATCACTGAAAAGTTGCTGAAGATGATAATGCGCCACTATTTCACCCGTTTTCCAAAAAGTTGCTTGAATTCTGCAATAAATGTCTAACAAAATAATTCAACCGTTGCATTATTACTGCAATAAATGACCTTTGAAAAGTAGATGGCACAGTGCATTAATTGAGCACTGGAAAGTAGTTAAAACTGTGAATAATTTAGCATGTTTTAAATACACATTTTTTTTATTTTAGTGATAATTCAAAACTGAAAGTTTTAAGATTTGAGTCTGTATTTCACTGAACAATAGCTAGAAGGGTGCATTATTTTTCCTGATTTAAAAACACGTTATTTGATTTGAAATGATATATCACTGAAAAATTGCTAAAGATGACAATACACCATTATTTCACCCGTTTTCTGAAAAGTTGTTTGAATTTTGCAGTAAATGTCCAACAAAATAAGCCAACCATTTCATTATTGTTGCAATAAATGACCTCTGAAAAGTAACTGACACTGTACATTAATTGAGAACTGGAAAGTAGCTGAAAAAGTGCCTACTGAGATGACATTTCACTGGCCAAACAATGAATGATAATTAATGGTGGGTTGTATTTGTTTAAATTAGCTCACTTCAGATGAATCTTTACAAGACTTGTTATTTTTACAATTGTATTGAACAAGCATAAATCAATATCTTTATGAAGCTATGGCAAACAAGTTTTTCACAGTCGTCTATCCAAATGACCAAGTTGTTGAAACTGAAGATGATGTTCAATTCATGTCACAGAGTGCCGTGAACATGATGTTCCCGACAGATGTAAATCATAGGCAAATGAAGATGAAAATCGATGATGATGACGATTTAGCTATTATGGTTGGCCTTTAATAAATCTTCTAATAATCAAATTATTGAGATTATTACCGAAACTGTAGATGTTCCTAATTCCTCAACTGCTACACCATGTGACTTCAGAAACAAGACCATCAGAGGATGTAGATAACCTCATCGGACGATTCGGTGAAATCCTTGTTGATTTTAGCGAGGACGATGAAACTTTTGTTCCACTTATAAGGGATGGCGATACACCAATAATCGATGAATATGATATCGCCGAGGTTCCTTCATAAGGATAAGCCTTTCATATATAGGGTGATGCCTGGGAGGCAGTCGTTTCTCGTGGCCAAGCAATGCCAGTTTGGGAAAATCCACCAAAAGCTATGGAAGCAGAAAGTTTGCACCCCCCGGTGCCTCAATATCGTCATGCACTTGCGATGCAAGATATAAACTATGGTGCCATGAGGAATCCTGAGATTCCTGATATGACTGACATATGATCAGCCCACTAGGGGACCTCAGATGAAGAATTGACGGAGTTTGGAGTTGGGTCTCAGTTTGGGAGTAAGAAGGATTAACAACTAGTTGTGAAGGAGTTTTGTATCAAAGCTCATATGAAATTCACTATTGTGGAGTCTGACCAGAAGACATATTTTGTCAGATGTATTAACAACAATGTCGGTTGTAAGTGGAGGATACATGTCTCATACCAACAACAAAAGATGTTGTGGGAAGTGACAAGGTTCCACAACCAGCACAGTTGCACATTCAACTCCTTGAAGAAGACTACAAGCACCTAGACTCTGATGTCATTTGTGCATATGTAAAGTTACTGGTGGAGAAAAATACAAGGATCCTAGTATCAATGATTGTGGCATTAATATGGAATACATTTGTGTATATTTCATCTTATTACAAGTCCTGGGTGGCCAAATGCAAAACTATGAAACTTCTGTACGGTGATTGAGATTAATTGTACAATGAGCTTCCACATCTGTTGCATACGATGGAATATTTCATCCCATGGACCATTGTTCTCCTTATACTTACCCGGCAACAACATTTGTTGGACAAGTTATCCATGGGAAGAGAGTTTTTGGAGGCTTGTTTTGGGCTTTAAAGTCACAAATTCAAGGATTTTGTTACTGTAAACAGATGGTTCAAGTGGCTGGCACTTTTCTGTATGACTTATACAAACACATCCTTATGATAGATGTTGCACAAGATGATGACGGAAACATCTTCCCCATTGCCTTCGCTTTTGTTAAAAATGAGTTCGAGGAAACGTGAAATTTTTTCTGTCAAACTTGTGCTCTCATGTTGTCACTCAAGATGGGGTTTGTATAATCTCAAACTGTTCACTTGGGTTGTTGGCCACGATTGACAGAGTGGGAAGTAGGTGGTCGCCTCCACATGCATTTCATACATGTTGCCTACATCATATTACTTTAAATGCTATGACGAGTTTCAAGAATAAGAAGATAAAGAAAGATTATCAGCATGGGTAACTTATTCAGTTTTACCATTCATTTTTTGGTCTTAGTCTTCGTTTAAAATTATTATACTTACACCTAACTATTTTTTCGGGCCACATATTACTACAATTGAGCCTCGATCGATGCAAGTTCTAGTCCTGGATATGGTGGAGTATCGCTCTTCCTTTACAAAATTCTCTAGATAGCTTTTCTAGTAACATTCAATTCAATCTAGGTGATAGAAAAGCAATTAATTTTTAGACGGATATATGCACTGGTAGTTAAAAAAGTAGGAGCGGTTTGTGAATTCTGGAAATTTGTAAATGATACTTGGGAATGAAAAATCCAACTCCGAAGAAGACTGTTTGATTGGGAAAATTGATTGTTGGAATGGCCTACTAAACACTATCTCAATTGCATCAAGGAATCCAGTGAAAAAAGACTACATCAAGTGGAATGGAGCCTCAAACTGAATGCATTTACCAAAGTCCTGTGAATTAATTTCATTAGAACGAAGTACTATCGAGTTTCCATGGAAGCTGATATCGACGGGTCTGGCACCTCCAAAAGTTGAGTCGTTTATGTGGAGAGCAGTTCATGCAATCGAACCAACCTGTTGTACTTTATGTCTTGATAGTTTGGAACCTGTTGATCTTCTCTTCTGCCAATACAATGTTTCATGGAAGATTTGGCAGGCATGGAGTCTCTATGGAACATCCAGGTAGTGCTCCCAGGTTCGCTGAAACATATGCTTTTATCTTGGTCTCAGTCTCTGATCAAACCATCCTTAAAACCACTTTGGTTGCTCGCATTTGTGGGCATCGTTTGGACTATTTGGTTAGTTCGTAACGATCTTGTTTATAATAGAAAGTAGGTTGAAGTGTCACATATGATCGATCTTGCTTGCTAAGGATTGGATCTTGGTGTAATTCTTTATGGCCTTAGTCGATTATGTCTATTTTAGATTTTATTCGTTGCCCCTATGCAACATCTATCCCCTTTAACCCAAAATTTAGACCAACAGGTTATTGAATTGCTGCTTCGCTAGGGAAGCTTAAGTTTAACGTAGAAGCAACAGTTCAGGGGAGGTTCGGTATTGCTGGAATTGGTGGCGTTCTTCGCGACCACAATGGATTATGCCTAATCCAGTTCTCCAAATCAGTTGGTACAGATTCAACTGGAGCAGAGCTCGTCACAATTTTGGAAGCCTGCAATGTGCTTTAGGTATCAAAGTGGTTTAGTCATGACAAGCTCTTGTTAGAATCTAATTGTAAAGCAGTTGTTAGCTGGATCGATAATCCTAGGTCGTCCCACATCATTTGCGATTCTGGTATCAAATTCGTACTGTGTGTGATACTCTTCGAGTCTTAGCTTTGTGTTCAGAGAAAGGAACACAGAAGCACATGTCCTAGCTCAAGCGGGCATTGTGTGAGATCCATCGTTCATGTGGTCCAGAGGGTGGGTAGTTTGTCATTATTTGCTATTGCATTTGTTGCTCTTTTGGCAAGGTATCAAGGTTTTTCGTGGGAGTTCACAGTAATGTAGTGCTTTGATGGCCTCAAATTTTGTCTTCTAAGCAGATCGCTCGAGTTTCTCTAGTCACAATGTCATCATAGCTTCAGTCCGCCACTCTTTTTACTCAATTTAGGTGTAGGGAGATTTTTTAACAAGCACGGATCCAAGCTTCCGCTAAAAGTCAATAAAAGTGATTTTCCTTTAAAAGAAAAAAACATTTAATTATACCCATTCCCACTGATCAAACCTGATTAGAAATAATATTTACATCACATCTAACACATCAATTACAACAAACCAATAGCAAACTCAAATTTCCATAATAATGATCCAAAATCATTGTTGTTTACTCAAAATCTTTAATCTTATTTCTCTCGGTTGAAAATCTGTTTATAAACTAATATAACCTCCTAAAAATACATCAAAAATCTTTAAAAACTAATAAGAAGCATTAGAACCAATGCATTAGAACCAATGAAAGTAAAGAAGAATTTTGAAAATCACAAAATCATTTCAACACTTATTTCAAGAACAATGCATGAGAAGATCATATAGTTGGAGAATTACTTTGGATGGAGATGAAACAATTGGAATTGATTTCTTGAAAACTTGAAGGAAGAAAACTTGAAATCAATGGAGATGATCAAGGGAAATTACATCAAAAAGCAAAGAAACAATGGATGAACTGAACTTGAAATTTTCAGCAAGACGGAGAAGAGAAAACAATTTATTTGGTGTGTAGAATAGAAAAAATGTAGAGGGTTTTTATGAGTGAAATTGTGTTTGACTAATTAATTAAAAACAAGAAGAAAATGTAGTTAAAACTAATTAGGATTTGGTTATAAAATTGATGGAAAAAATGGCATGAAGTTCGCGGAAAAAAACAAGAAAAATAGAGGGAAATTTGATCTTCGAAAATATATTTTTAGATATGAATTTTGATCTTTTTACAACTTAGTCATTAAATTTTAATTATTTTAAAAAATCCAAAATCACCTTATGAAATTTCATTTTTACTTTTAAAATTAATTATATTATTCAAAAAATATTTATCATTAAATTTTCAAAAAATTTCAATTCCCTAAAATTAAGGGATTTTACTCAAATACAAGCGTAATTCTACTAACTCAAATTTAGGACGTTACTATTTCAGGTTCTTGAGACAACTAGAAGCAAGGGAAGGGTAAGCAAAGTAATTCCCTACTCATTTGATTTGGCAAATAAAGTCTTTGGTGACTTTTAGTTGTTGATATTGATTTGCTTTTGGATTTTGAACTTTAATTTTCATTGACCATTGATTGACTGTAGTAATGGTTGTATGTGGTTTAATGTTTGGTTTGTGGATGCTTGATAATTTTTGGCATGTTGATTAGCTATTGCTGGTGTGATTGTTAGTATAATAAATTGAATATTACCACATCAACTTGAGAATTGCTATGTTAATATGAATATTGCCATGATTTGGGTTTGTATCTTGATGGTTTAATTGAAGTTTGCATGTATTAATTTCTTGTTAGTGTGCTTAGTTTAGGTAGAAATGATCAAATATGTCATATTGTGCATCAATATGTTCAAAATAATCTTTATATCTAAAGTATGCCCTTGGATGTTCATTAACATTAGATTGTAGTAGGAGTTGAATAACTTACAAATAGATGCATGTTCTAGCTTATTGTTGCATGATCTTAGTGAAAGCATTGATCGATTGTTAGAAATGATTGATATTGGTTATTGCAATAAAAAGAATCAGTCCCTTTACTCGAAGGATCAATCACTCAGGTTTTATCGCTAGAGAAATGATGTGATCTTAATCAGGCCCAACTTTCATTTTCATCTAATCAAATCATTAAAGTTCACCAAGGCTGATTCTAAGGGAGTTTTACCTGCTTGCTCATTTATGCACTATATCTTATCATAAGTTTGCATTTGCCTTTTAGAATATGCTTTTCATATGATATCATTCATTGCATGATTTTTACTAGTGCATGAATTTGCATGAGTTTATTAGTTGCATGACATTAAATTGTATGAATAAATAAGCTCATTCAAGCATGTACTTTAATTAGCTTCATTTTAGCATTTAGTTCAATAAAGCATGTAGTTTCTTTAATGCAATCAGATAGTTCATTAAGGCATTAATTCCTTTAAGCTAACTACTTCATTTAAGTATGTTGGATCATTCAATAAATCTAGTCCATTACTTAAACTAGCTACTTTAATGTTTGCATGACATGTTTAATTGTCATTTCATTTTAGCGTGAACATTTTCTATTTTTGTGTCTAGGTTCATGAGGGAAATTGAATAGTCTCAACAGAATCAAGAATATCATTTAGAATGTCTTCCAATTCTGGATGTGATACAGATGTGTTTGGGTCCATAAATCAGTTGGATATTATTCCTCTATCTCTTAGCTTTCCAACTCCTTTTGAATTACCTCAATCCGATATCGGTAGCTTGAGATATGATCGATTTATCGAAGACAGTGTAGGCTGGAATTTTCAATACGGGAATTTTATGCATGGATGGTTTGGATGAGTTTGAGCCAAGGAAGAGTCTTCTCATCTTCAGCCAAGAGACAAGCCATTGAAGGCCTTCTTTATTCACCTATTCAAGGCAATTCAAAGTTGATTTTATTCATGCAATCAAGGCCATCATTATTCATATATACATGGCATTCAAGGCTGAATTTATCATCCAATTTCAATGGCTGTTCATATTCTTCAAGGGAGCATACAATGAAGGTTGAATTATTTCACTTATTATTACAATTAAGTGTTGTAAATCAACACGGAATGGGAAGGGACACTCTAAAGTGGAAGGCAAGTATATTACTACCATTCAAAGCCTCCATTCAATTCTTTTTATCTCATAATCAAGCAAGACAAGGCAGCCCAAGAGTCATTCACCCCCTTGGACAAAAATAAGGCTAAATTCATATTTAATGTGCCTAGATTCATTCCCAAATGATTTGGAATATTTAACATCCTTTTATGTAAGAAAGACAAAGCATTCAAGTGCATTTTAACTCAAAATTGATGAGAATGTTTCATCTTTGTAAAGACCTTTCATATGTTGCCTAGAAACACTATAGATAGGCTCCTTAGGATCATTTGTAAATACACAATTTGATAAATATTAAACCTCTTGTGAGGTTTTTTCTTTGTAGTACTTGTTAAGAACTTTGTCGGCTTTAAGTTGTTCTTGTGGCATTCATTCATTCAATTCTTTATATTGTTGGTTCCTAGCACTTTATAGCTAGAGGGTCACAATTCATACCCTACCACTTCAAATTCATCTTATTATATTGTTGGTTCCTAGTTCTATATAACTAGTGGGTCACAATCCACCTTATCTTTACAATACCTTCCACGCCTACACCATTTATAACCTTCACCATCTTTCTTTTCGTAAACATCAATTCCTATCATTTCCATTACTTCATTCCAAACCTTAACATCTTCTTTATCACCATATCACTTTCTTACTTGCTTATCTTCTATTCAAGTATCTATTCCACGAATGAGTTACAAGTGCGACTATGATAACTCCGTAAAAAGGCTATATTTAGAGCCTTTTCACTTAAGTTATTATTGATGTTAAGGCGCATGTACGTTCAAATAGATGCATTTAGGAGCATATTATTGCATTTGGTGGATTCTATTTATTGTGTTATTTTATTTTCAAAATGGTGCTATTTAATGGGGAAGGTAGTGTTGGCAGTTGATGTGCATGGTTATGGAGCCAATGATGAGCTAGGAGAATTGCTGCAACAAATTGAGATGACAAGGCAACCACAAATGTCGTGGCATTTTGGATAACATTTATAGGCAGAAAAAGAAAAAATAACGAAGATATTTTTATGGGAGCTACCAATTGTTCATGTTTGCACGTAAATGTCATACCCAACTATTATTTTTGGGACCACATGACAACCTAGCATCCCCTTTATGTGAAGGGCATGAATCGTAGGTACAAAGGGAAGTTTGGCACAAAACCCTAGGACATTCTCCTAGTATAAATAGAAAATGATGCCAAAAAATGAGGAGGATTCTTTTAGGGAAAAAGTAAAGCAGGCAAGAGTGAAAAGGGGCTGACAGTTTTCATTTTTTTCATCTTCTTGGTGGTAATATCCATAGCCAAGCTCAAGGGTGTGGAGAGCTAGACTTCCGAGAGGAGTTAGCACACTAAGGTGTCATTCTTGGTGGTGCGAGGAGCTACCGGCAACGCGTGTTGGGAGTTTCCTCTACCCTTATTCTTTTATTTTCTTTCAATTAATTGGGTTGTATGGAACGAATTATTCTTTTGGATATTTTGAACTCCACCATAAACTAAATCTTATTTGGTGTGGGTTTTTTATGGATGATTAAGTGTTTTTTCTTTAAGGAATGGTTGATGCTTTTATGTTTATCACTTTTTTTGTTCATTGTTTCGAATTACTTATGATTGTAGGAGGCATGAGAGTGACCATTGTTTCTTAGGTTAAAGAAACTAAGTTAAAGATCCTTAGTGTTCGAGAGAAACTAGGGGAAGATCAACATGAACAATGGGTTTTATCTGATAACTAGAGCCTAATCCAAGTTAGTGTTCGAGATAAACTAAAGGAGGATTTCAACTACTAATAGGAGTTGAGCTTAACCGATATGTTAGATGTTGCTGCTCAAGTCGAGAGGATTTGGCGTGGCATTCTTGTCTGTCAAGTTCCATTACTAGAGATAGAATTAGAGCACTCTTAATGAACTCTGGTGAGAAGGTGAACCATATAAGTTTAGACCATTCTAAAAGACAAGGCCCCCACCATTTATTCCATTGTAGCTTGTTTGTGTGAGGATTACTAGTTATCTCATTCATTCTCGGATTCTCATTTTAATTTGCTTTAGCATTTTCATTTTTTTACACTTCATATGTATCATTTTTCCATAGCATTTCCACCTGCTATTTTTCCACACTACCATTAAGATTCTACCTCCATACATTTTATTTTGTCTCATCATTTTCATCTTACTTGTTCATACCACATTAACTATATTTAGTTATTTTAGAATAGTGGATAAACTTTACTCAAGATCCCACCAATCCCTTTGGAGATGATACTTACTCACTACTATATTACTTGTTCGATTATGTATACTTGCACATATTTTACGTAAATTTATAGTACTTACAACACACAACACGTTTTTGGCACGCTTCCCGGGATTGACAATTGAAGATGTTGAGTTTAGTTGTTGCATCATTTTATTTCTTATTTTTGTACATATTTACTTGTTTTTGTGTTTACCTTTTTTTAGGTGTTATGTTGTCTCATGACCCGTAAAAGATCCAAAGAACCATTATTTCTTTTTGAACCTGAGGTTCCTATAGTTCAAAGTCAAGTGGAGGATTCTGCAGTTCTAAATACCAAAGCAATTCAAAATGATGGGGGTTATAGCTCGACCATGAACTATTAGAGATCACTTAGCTTCCACCTTGGATAACCTCAAACCTGGTATCATAGCTCCAGAGATTCAGGAAGCCCACTTCGAGCTCAAACCGATGATGTTTGACATGTTGGACTTGATTAGATAGTTTAGTGGTGTGCCTCATGAGGATGCAAGACAACATATTCTAGCATTTATAGAGATGTGGTTCTTTTGACAGCAAGGTGTGAATTAGGATGTGCTGAAATTGAAGTTTTTCCATATTGATTGAGAGATAGAGAAACAACATGGCTTAATAGAGTACCTTTCAGCTTGATAAATTCATAGGAAAACTTGTGCAAATTTTTTTTTGCTACGATATAATTCACCTAATATGAACAACCATCTTAGGAATGTCATATCATCTTTCCGTAAAGCTGATGACGATTCATTGTATGAGTGATGGGATCGATATAAAGGATTACTTCGTAAATGTACTAACCATGGATTCCATGACTGGACCTAAGTCGTGATGTTTTATAATGGAGTTAATGCACACACTAGGATGATGCTGGATGTCTTGGCAAATGGCACTTTGCAAGATAAATCACCTGAAGAGGATTTTGACATTCTTGATAGGATAGCAAACAATGACTACCAATTTTATTCTTCATGCCTTGGAACAGAGAGTAAGACACCAGTGACATTTGAGCTAGTTGCTAAGGATTCAGTCTCTGCCCAACTCTCTGTTATCAAAAATATGTTGAAGAACTTACAACGTTCCAATGAGGTGAAAGAAGTAAAAATGGCCAGCTCAGCATGTCTTTTATGTTATGGCTATCATCATGAGAGTTAGTGCCCTAACAATCAAGAACCCATCAACTATGTGGGGAATTTTAACTGAAGCAACAACAATAACAACCTCTATTCCAACACCTACAACCCAGGATGACGTCAACGTCCTAATTTCTCATGGGAAAATCAAGGAGTCCCTAATGCTAATCATTCCACTCGGTAATAGAATATCAATGAACCCCAAGATTTTCAAACGAATATGTTGTAGAATAATTCAAGTAAGGGGCGTAGCATCTTCATCAAATACAAATTCATTGGAGGTTATTATGCAAGATTTTATAGCAGCTACTAGGACTATGCTGCAAGACCACTCCACAACCATCAAGAACCAAGGAGTTTCATTACAAAGTCAATGAGCAATGTTGCAAAGTTATAGATCATCTTTAAGAGATCTTGAGGGTTAGGTTGGTCAAATTGCCACAACATTACAAGAACTCCAACCAAACAGTTTGCCAAGTGATACATAAGTCACTAAGGCTCATGGAAAGGAGTAGTATAGTGCATTCAACTTAAGGAGTGGGACCCAAATCAACCAAGAAACTAAGTTTGGGGGGAGATACTCGGTGAACCCAACCATGAGACTGTGCATGAAGATTCTCAGTTGTAAGAGGACTCATCTTCGATTAAAAGCAAGGTTGACAGTTCGCTGAGTGGACCTAATGATGAAAAGCAAAATATTGCCACAACAAAAGATAACCCCACCAGTAGGAGTGGATGACCAAAGGGTAACTATCAATGTCTTCAACACTCTCAAATATGTTGATGATTCTAGGGATTGTCAATCACTTCAAGATGTGGAATCTATAATGGGAGAGGAAGCTACATAATTTTGTTGTGGCGATTTTTTACACACTAATGATTTCTTGAAGGTTGATGAAGAAGACAAAGAGGAGCTCGAGGAAATTCCAATGGAGGTGAAGTAGTCTAGCTTACTCGTAGCTAGACTAGGTATGGAAATTAAGGCCTTAGATGTTACTGAATTTATTCCTCTCAAACCCTCAGTTGAGCACCCACCCACTTTAGTGCTAAAACCTTTACATTCACCCTTTAAGCATGTTCATTTGGGATGCCATGAAAATTTGCTTATGCTTCATAACCAAGTGGCTACCCATCTTTATAGGCTAGAAATTATGAAAGAACTAAGGAATGAAATAGAGATTAAGGAAAAATTTCTCTAATGAAATAGAAATTATGAAAGAACCAAGTGCCAATTTTCTCGTTAGTGGTATTTTCCTTCTAATTTGATTAGCAAGGGAAAGAACAAGTTCATGCACGAGGGTGGGTACTGTGATTGGGATGACCCTACCTCATGAAAGAATTTGCTGCCCAAAAGAGTAAAAGATGCTACAACAAAGAAAGGCGAAAAAAGTTCCTCTTCCATTACCATTCAACTTCATGTGGAGAGCACTCAGGATGAGAGAGGACTACTGCAAAATGTCCTACAATTTGGGTTCTATTAGCTTACACTGAAGGTGACACTGTTATATGTGTAGAGCATTTTGGTCTATACTGGTGCTCCAATAGAACGCAACAAGAATGACATACCAATTTAGGATGTTTTGGAGTTTGCATCCTTTTAACCCTCTTTAATTTATGCTATAGAATTTTTTTTTGCCTTGTGTTTTTGTTTGTTTGTTTTTCTTTGCTTTATTTCTTTATTTTTTTAATTTTAATAAAAGTTTCTTTTAGTAGAACAAATTCCCATGCATGTTTTCCAAGGGTAAAGCCCACATGGATGCTGCACCCACTTAGGAAGAATGGCGTTATAAATGATGAATATGATGAAATCTTACCTGGGTTGAAGAGCAATACTAAGGTAAAGGTGTTTGTTCTATTGGGATTCAACGAGGATAACTCAAAGGAAAATGTGGAATCTGGTGCAAAATCAACTTCCACCGCAAAGTTAGTTGCCTGCAATGAGTCTTCCAAGCAGTAGAGGGAGCGCTTTGAAGCTTTATCTAGTGATCTTCGGACGTTCTTTGCTTATGTTAAGAAAAGAGATATTGTGCTAGAGACCTATTTCAAGGGGATTCTCCCCCAATAGGCCCATTATCTCTCGATTTTTCCCGACTCCAAATTTCAACAAAATGAAGATGCCCCGACATTTCCAAATGTCACCCAGCCATAAACATAAATCGGGCCAAAACAACCAACAGAGGCCCACGCTGCTGCTGAGGAACCTCCTAGCTTGATGCCCACACAAATAGAAATACTACAACAATCTCCCTCGTGCATGAGTAGACATCGCTCAAAGAAGTTTGTTGGCCGTGTGGAGACCCCGGTTACCAAACCCACTGAGAGCCCAAGTACCCCACCTATTGCACCAGGCGCAACACAGCTACCACGGCACCACCACCATCTTAAATAAGTCAAGGTACCTTGCATTGCATTGTATAGCATGTAGCTTAGTTTTAACTTAGTTTTCTTATTGCATTAAGGACAATGCATCCCTCAAGTTTGGGGGAGGTACTATTCTTAGGAGGTCGTTTGCATGATAATGTTTGCAGAATTAATTTGCCATGGCATTAGTAAGAATTAGTTTAGTTTATTGGAATAAATTGATGATGCCCAATGATGAAAAATACTTCATGGCTAGATTTGAATGTACGTGACTGTTGAGAATAATGAAACCAACCTTAGGACTTTATTCTTTGTGATTTATTAATACACGATTATATGTTTTCTATGCTTAAAAAACTTAGAATTTTTTTATGAAATAACTCTTTATGAAATAGCATAAAACTTTGACAGTGAACTTAAATGTTGAATGATTGCTTAAAGGTTGAATTAAACTCCCTTATATTTTGAATTATGTTTAGTTGTGAATAAATGTTTGGGCATAACTGTAAAGGGACACTCCTCTTTGTTATGGCATTTCCTGGATATTGTGTTTCAATAAATAACAACTATAGCATACGAGTGAATGAAAGTAGTCACGGGATGCTCTGCCTGACTAGCTTAGTGATAAAATGTTTGCTCCAATTCATCTAGAGGGTGGGATGGTAGTTGTGATAGACTGACTCCCCTCACAGCAGTACAAAAAAAAAAAAAAAATTAATTAAGTGCTAAGGAAATGGGAGTGAATCTTGTGCTTAATTGAATAATAAATGCTATAGAAAAACAAGAGTGTTTGATTAAAATTTTCTAGCCTCAGTAAGCATAGGCTAGATATAATCATGCACACACATGCAAAGGATTTTAGCCTAGGGAGTAGTACTTGATTTCTCAACTTGTCTAGCTTGTTGAAGCTAATTATTCTGAGCGCTGAGATTTAATCCCATATGACTGTCTTAAATCTTAACTTTGTTGTGGCATTTTTCTTTTGCTGACTACTATCCATTACTTGAGGACAATAATAGCTCAAGTTTGGGGGTATGATAACTTCATAAAAAGACTATATTTAGAGCCTTTTCAACTAATTTATTGTTGATCTTAAGGCGCATGTAGGTTCATATAGATGCATTTAGGAGCATATTATTGCATTTGGTGGATTCTATTTACCGTGGCATTTTATTTTGAAAATGGTTCTACATAATGGGGAAGGTAGTGTTGGCTGATGATGTGTAGGTTTATGGAGCCAAGAATAAGATAGGACAATTGCCTTAGCAAATTGAGATGACGAGGCAACCACAAATGTCATGCCATTTTGGATAATATTTTTTGGTAGAAAAAGATAAAAATGATGAAGATATTTTTATGGGAGCTGCTAACTGTCCATGTTTTCTCGTGAATGTCATACCCAACTGTTATTTTGGGACCACATGACAACCTAGCATCCTTTTCATGTGAAGGGAATGAATCCTGGGGTACAAAGGGAATTTTGGCACAAACCCTAGGACATTCTCCTAGTATAAATAGAAATTAATGCCACAAAAATGAGGAGGATTCTTTTAGGGAAAAATGAGGCAGGCAATAGTGAAAAGGGGGCTGAAAGTTTTCATTTTTTTCTCATTTCATCTTCTTGGTGGTAACCTACATAGCCAAGCTCAAGGGTTTGGCGAACTAGACGTACAAGAGGAGCTAGCACGCTAAGGTGTCGCTCGTGGTGGTCCGAGGAGCAACCGACAACGTGTGTTGGGAGTTTCCTGCACCATTATTCTTTTATTTTCATTCGATTACTTGGGTTATATAGAACGAATTACTCTTTTGGATATTTTAAACCCCACCATGAACTAAACCTTATTTGGTGTGAGTTTTTATGGATGATTAAGTGTTTTTTCTTTAATGAATGGTTGATGTTTTTATGTTTATCACTTGTTTTGTTCATTGTTTCGAATTACTTAAGATTATAGGAGGCATGAGAGTGACCATTTCTTAAGTATATTACTTAGTGTTCGAGAGAAACTAAGTTAATCATGCTTACTGATTGAGAGAAACTAGGGGAAAATCAACATGAACAATGGGTTTTAGCTAATAACTAGAGCCTAATCAAACTTAGTGTTTGATAGAAACCAAAGGAGGATTTCAACGACTAATAGGAGTTGAGCTTAATCGATAGGTTAGATGTTGCTGCTTAGGCCGAGAAGATTTACCATGGCATTCTTGTCTGTCAGGTTTTGTGACTAGAGATATCATAGGAGTACTCTTAATGAATTATGTCGAGCAAGTGAACCACAGAAGTTTAGACCATTATAAAAAACAATGCTTAGGATTCCTTAGTATCCCCACCATTCATTCTCATTGTAGCTTGTTTGTGTGAGGATTTCCAGCTATCTCATTCATTCCCAGATTCTCAATTTAATTTTCTTTAGCATTTTCATTTGTTTACACTTCATAGATCTCATTTTGTCATAACATTTTCAGATTCTACTTTTCTACACTACCACTGAGATTTTACCTCCATACATTTCATTTTGCCTCTACATTTCCATTTCACTTGTTCATACCATATTAATTATACTTAGTTATTTTAGAATAGTGCATAAACTTTACTCAAGATCCCTCCAAACCATGTGGAGACGATACTCACTCGCTATTATATTACTTGTTCGATTGTGTATAATTGACCATATTTCGCTTAAGTTTATAGTGCTCACAAAACGCGAACATACTACTTACTAGAATCACGATCGGGAAACAACATATATGTCTCGGAACATACAACCAGGATAATATCAAGAAACTTTAAAATTAAAACAAAAATTTTACAAGTTAGTCACTAAATCTTTGAACTTGAAATTGAGGGCCAATTCATAATCAAATTGAATTGAGTTTTATTTTGTGAGTTAATATACTTTTAATTTTAGACCTAAACTGGAAAACTAGAAAACTCATGTTAGTACTAAAATTTATTACTGGAATCCAGTTTAGTCCCTATAAATGTTTGCTTAGTTGAAGGCTCAAATGTTGCCCACATGTTTTTCAAAAAAATGTTGCCCGCATGACTTAAATTTTTCATGCTTAATTTAAATTACCTTAATTTCGTATTGTTAAATTAATTTGAGTTTTGAACATGTTTTGCATATTGATGTGAAAAAATTACCCATATGCATGTAATTTTCACGAAATTTTGTAAGAACGATCTTGCAATTGATATGCAATGTTTGGTGTAATCTTTTATTGTATGTTGTGTGTCTATGGTTACAAGCATGCTTGAATGAAAAAAAAAGTAACGATTCGTTTCATGTCTATTAATTAATGTGACACTTGATATTTGAGTCGGGCCTTTCGACCGGCTATTGGGTGTTTCAAAAATGATTTTACTCGTGTATATTGGGTTTTAATGCTGACCGTTGTAATTGTGTATTTGGTTTTAATGTAACGGGCTGCTGTATTGGATTTTAATTAATAAATCAACTTAATGAAAATAAACCCAACACTCGAATCAAAATTCAACCAATCAAATACATATCCAAATGAAAAGTCTGATGCCTGTCAACCCAAACCTTAAAGGCTATTTAATTCGGTTTGAAATATAAGGGCCCACATGTCCTTCAATTTAAAAATATGCCTTCGACCAAAGCTCGGAAAACCCAAATCAATTTTCGAATGTCTCGAATTCAAACTAAATCATTCGAACCAAATTGAGTGTCTACAACTCCTATTTGAACCAATTATTCCACAAGAATAATCATTATTAGACTGACAAATTTGACCCGAATCGATTTACTCGACCCAATACCTTATATTAACCCGAACATGACAATAAAATTTGATCCGAAACTCAAACCATAACCGATCCAAAATTTAACTGACCTAATATGAAATCATATCCAATTTGACCCAAACCAAAATTAATCGGAACTTAAAACAATTCGAATCGAAAATAAACCAAACTGAAAGCAACCCGAACCGATTATAACCTAAATTGAAAGTAACACAAATTGAATTTAACCTGATCCAAAAGTAACCCAAACCGAAATTAATATGAACCGAAAATCTATATATACTTGATTAGACATATAACCGAATTAAACCTAAATGATAAGAAACAAACAAGAAGGCATACTTTTTAACAAGAATATATCAATAATTTTATATAAACTTGATTAAACTTGTAACAAATTCAACCCGAATTGACTTGTTCCAAAGGTTGACCTAAACTGAAAATCAACTGATCCCATATTGACTCGATTCGAAAATCAACCTATTGATATTGACTCAACCTGAAATATAACCAATATGATATTAATCGGATCCAAAAGTCAATTGATATGATATTGACCTGAGCCGAAAAAACAACCAATCAAATAATCACTCGACTTGAAAATTGACTCACCCAAAAATTGACCAGACCCGGTTTATCATACACCCGAACTAAATCTAAATCAGATCCGATCCGAATAAGATTACACCGAATATAATTTAAATCATAAATAATCCGACTCAAATCCGATCCAAATGATCTGTTTACCACCCTTAATCATTATTCAGTATGGACTTTATTAAGAATAGTATTGTCGTTAAACATGACTGACTTTCCAGTCTATTGTAATCTTTTTCCTATCATTTTACGACACATCACGTTCATTAATTTGTAACACTTCCTCTCATTATTAAAGACCCTAGTACAATACAAAAGTCAAACTATAATACATATAAAATTCAACACTACTTTAGGACTATAACAGGGTAAATGGACACTTTGGAGAAGTACTTAGAAATTTGTGCTAAAAAAAGTTGAAAAAATAACCAAATTCTTCATTAGTTCATAACAGAACATAATATTAAATTATTAGTAGTAGTAATTATTATTATAATGAAGTAGATACATCATGCATAATTTGTCTATCTTAGTTCGCCAACCATTGAGAAAGATAAGAGAAAACCTAAGTTGTCCCTCTTTCATGTTCAAGGGTCAATGAAGATAAAAACACTTGTCGTATTTTCAAGTTTCTTTAATGATCATTTTATTTGGTCCAATCATATAATTATTTGCTTTGTTTAACTCTTGTTTGTTATCTTGATTGTGAAAGCTTAACATTAATAAGAAAACCCTCTAATCTTTTTTTTTAATTTACATAATAAAAAGAAAGATTCCACTTATAGAAATAAGATAAAGTTCAATAGATTCATTTTCTAGAGAAATCATTAAAATTTGATTAAAAAATCCATTAATTTAGTTTCATTGTATTCATTAATTTTAGGTTTAACGCATCCGATGAATCCTTTAAAAAATTAATATAACCAACAAAAACCCTCATTATTGTAAGATAATATTTGCATTCATTTACAATTTTGTAAAAAAAAAAGAAATTATTAAAATTTAAAATATTAAAAATGTTTTAAATATAATAGATTATTAAAATATTTAAAAAGTAAATATTAAGAATATACTAAAAATAAAAGTACTATTAAATATTTCAAAAATAAAAAAATAACTAATTATAAATTACTAAAATTTAAAAGTATTTAGAAAGTATTAAAATAATGAACACTTTCCTTGCAAATGCATTTGACAGACTCACGCTAGTTTCAGCCTATTTCTACTTATTGAACATATTTTCAATTAAAAATATAATATTTTTGGTTAGTGAATCAATTATGTTCCTCTCAAACTTTATGTACTCCATTTTTTATTAGGTGTCTCTAGGGATGGCAGTATGACCCGAATCCGACGGGGAAACCTGAAATCCGGTCAAGTTCGGGTCGGGTTGAATGTTATCAGGTCGGGTCGGGTTGAATGATATCGGGTCGGGTCGGGTATTAGGGATATTTTCGAGTCGGGTTCGGGGCAAGGTATACATGCCCCGATTATATATATATATAATATTTTTTATTTTTTATATTAATTATATATATAATATTTTATATTTTTTATATTAATTATATATAAAATATTTTCGGGTTCGGGTATAATATTTTAGGTCATGTTCGGGGACGGAGCAAAAAAAATCCCCGATGGGGCACCCTGATAAAAAACCCATCGGGGATCGGGTCGGGGTCGGAGATGGAGATTTATTTCAGGTTCGGGGACGGGGCCAGGTTCGGGGATGGGGCGAGCAAAACCCGCCCCGAACCTGAGCCGTTGTCATTCCTAAGTGTCTCTGTAACACCTTAATCTTATTAACTTAATGTCACACGGAATCACCGAAATAACTAATCTTTTTTTTTGAAACCATACTCAACTTTTTAACATTTACTACAAAAATGTAACAGTTTACAAAACGGATCCCAATTTGAAAACCCAACATATAAATACATGAGTAAAATATTACAAGTTAAATAATTTTCAAATCATAACCTTTACATACTCACTAAATTGTCATCATTGTACTCTAGTTGAAACACCCTAATCCAGCCTGACTCGAGGATCCATGGATTATGTCACACGAAACCACTGAAATGGTCAACCCTAAAATTTATTTTCAAAACATTTAAAAACATCAAAATCATTCATCATAAATTGTGTGGAATTGAAAATTGAGTTTACAAAATATGAGAGTGTCCCAATACGTACAAATACATCCATAGAATATAAACCAAATGAGAGTTATGACTCGATCGCACAAAGGTCCATATAAAATACATGCCCTCTACATATACTCAAGACATACTCTGCAAATCGTCTGGTATGGAATACTGACGCGATAGGCTCCTCAACGATCCCTCTACTAAACTGCGCATGGAAACACATTCATACGCCAAGCTCACAAACTCAGTTCCATGAGAATAACTAAGAAATACTACATATATTCATTACATGAACATGTCGATGAGCAATTTATGAACATGCTAGTAAACAAACAAACACAAGATAGGTCTAGATGTGGTCGAAGGAATGTACGTGCATCTCAGACACATACTAGCCTACCTAGACGTGATAGCTTCGGTGTAAAAACTGGAATCTTACATGCATCGGATCTTAGGGCCCTTAGTCTATTACAGATTCCTGAGAGGTCGGGTTAGGACAGGAATTCAACATGCATAGAAAGCTCATTTCCCGAACCTAGTCGGGCATAGGGTACGATTAAGAAATTTATCTTGCAACGGAATTCGTACCAGTACGACCCGAAACTTACGTGTATCAAATGAGTACCATCAATCAATATCTGGATACTCACAACAAAGGACGATTGTCATAGTGCTAGAGTAAATAGGGAGTCTGAACTGTTTCCCGAGTGTCACATAAAGGTCAATCTTATGTTGTCCTATTGTGCTTGGTTTCTAGGTGAGAAATTAACAATCTTGATTGTTTTCACTTGTATTAAATACTTGTAGCTTATACAAACTCAAAACACCTCAGCCCAAATACCCAAATCAATTAACCCAGATTGTCCAAAAATCACTGTGGGTATCAATATTGTGCCCACAGTACCAATACTGGACCCTTGGGTATCGATACTCAGATGAGTATCGATACCAAAATTTTCTTCGATGTTTTGAAAAATATTGTGGTATTGATACCCCTATGGGGAGTACTGATACTCTACCCTAGGTATCGATATTCCCATGAGCATCGATACCAAATTTGGCTTCGATGTTTTCAAAAGTGCCTCGGTTCGATACTAACCATATGAGTATCGATGTTGGACCCCGAGTATCAATATTGCTTGAAGGGGTATCGATACCCCCTTATAAATTACTTGGTTTTTCCTTCCACGAAGAATAGTATCAATATTGTTCTTCTAGCATCGATACTGACAGACCTGGGTGCTCTGTTTTGAGCACAAAAATATACCCAAATCTCACCATTTCATTCCCCTAAGACTAACAAACGTTTTAATTATTTAGTGTCTTATAGTTCAAAAGGTGTAAACTTTCAAGCTTGTAACACTCCAATATGAATTTCACCATGAACTAAACATACAAAAATGCACATACCAAGACCTACATGCAGTATGGTCAAGTTAGAAATGTTTACCTAGAAGCTAGGTGATCGAAAAACGTTAGGAAGAAGCTAATCAAATAAAGCAGAATGAGTTGTTAACTCATTTTCAACCTTAGGAAGAAGCTAGAAACGTTTTCTTACAACTTAGAACTCATAAAACGAATCAAAACTAGGATTCAATAAACCCCCACTAAATATGTTTTTGGGTATCTCACTCAAACCTTGCAAATAAGAGCTCAAATTGAAGTTAGAAGTTGTAGGATATTGTTCTCATCTTATAATTCATAATGGATACTTGGGTTTCTTAAAGCATGGACCTTTTTTGAATTCTTAAGGAGGAAGAAGATGTCAAAAAGAGAGGAAGAAAACAAAGAAATGGTGAGGAAAAAGAGATAGCATGCAACAGACAATGATATTATCCCAATTAATGGGATTTCAACCTTGTTCCAAAAATTGGTGAAATTACTCTCTTAGTCACTCCTCATTTAGCCCAAGATTAAAGACACCCCTTTTTAAGATTGTTGGGCTCTCCTCAAGCCCAAATCAAATCTACTTGGGTCAAACGTTTTATAAACTAAGGGAGAATTATTCCAAAGCCCAATCGATCAAACCCAAAATTTGGAGCATTACAACTCTCCCTCCTAAGAAGAAATTACATTCTAAAAATTTACCTGAATAAAAGAGATAAAGATACGGAAGCTGCTTATCTTCGTCGAGTTCCCATGTTGCCTCCTTAATGCCATGGTTCCTCCAAAAAATCTTTACTAATGGTATCCTCTTGTTTCGCAATTCCTTGACGTCTCTGGCAAGGATACGGAACGGTTCTTCCTCATAAGTTAAGTATTGCCTCACTTCAACTTGCTCAAGAGGAATAACATGGGATGGATCATATCGATATCTTTAAAGCATGGAGACGTAGAACATATTGTGAATGTGCTCCAGCTCTAAATGAAACACCAAATGATAATCCACTGGCCAAACTCTCTCTAAAATCTTTTATGGTCCGATGAATCATGCGGTCAACTCACACTTACGTCCAAACTGAATTACATTTTTCTATGGGAAACCTTGAGAAACACTTTGTCTCCCACTGTAAATTCAATATTCTTGCACTTCAAATCGACATGTGATATTTTTCTGTCAAAAGCCTTTTTCAATCGACTCTGAATCAATTGAACTTTTTCTTCAATTTCTCTGATCAAGTTAGAACCTACAATCATGTCATCACTAAGCTCCGTCGAACACAATAGAGTTATGAACTTGCTCCCATATAAGGCTTCATATAGAGCCATATAAATACATGCTTGAAAACTATTGTTGTACGCGAATTCCAATAATGGTAATTGATCCTCCCAACTACCCTCAAGATCAAAAATAATGCATCTTAGCATATCCTATAAAATCTGAATAACTCGCTCGGACTGCTCGTATATCTGAGAATGAAATAAGGTGCTATAATTTAATTTAGTACCCAAAGCTCCATGCAGTGCATTCCAGAACCGAGAGGTAAACTTTGAATCTTTTTCAGATATGATCGAGATGGGGACCTCATGCAACCTCACAATCTAACGGATGTAAAACTGAACCAATCTCAATAAAATGTAGTCCATACGAACTGGGAGAAAATGAGCAGATTTGGTAAATCAATCCACTATAACCCACACAACATCATGCTGGAATCTCGTCATTGGTAAACCAGTTACGAAGTCTATCATCACTCTCTCTCATTTCCACTATAGAATATTAATTGGTTGCAGCAATCCTAAGGGAACCTGATGTTCCGTCTTGACTTGTTGGCACACTAAACACTTAGTGAACAACTCGGGCATTTCCCTCTTCACACCCGGCCACCAATACAATGGTCTGAGCTCTTGGAACATCTTGTTTCTACCTGGATAAATGGATAGGGGACTATAATTTGCCTCATGAAGGATCTTGTCATAAAGTTGTCTGTCGATTGGCACAGATAAACATCCTCGGAAGTACAGTACACGTCCATCACGTAATTAGAAACCTGTGGCTTCACCTCGAAGGACTTGTTCTACTTTGGCCTTCAATCAGTCATCTAAACCTTGCAACCTCTTAACCTCACCCACTAATCTAGGCTCAACTCTCAATTCGGCAAAAGACAACCAGAGTCCATCAATCTCAGACGCGCTAGCAAAGCTCACAACTCCACTATAATTTTTCTGCTCAAAGTATCCGCCACAACATTCGCTTTACCCGGATAGTAGTTGATTACACAATCATAGTCCATTAGAAGCTCTACTTATCTTTGCTATCTCAAGTTCAACTCATTCTCAGTGAACAAATACTTAAGGTTCTTGTGATCCATAAAGATATGACACTTCTCCCCGAATAGGTAGTGTCTCTAAATATTCAAGGCAAAGACTAATACGACAATTTCTAAATCATGGGTATGATAGTTTCATTCATGAGGCTTAAGCTGATAAGACACATAGTCTATAACTTTCCCTTTTTACATCAAGACACATTCCAACTTATTTAGTGACGCATAACTAAACACGGTGAAGTCTTTACCCGATTTTAGTTGGCTTAAAACAGAAGCTTGCGTGAGAATCACTTTCAAATGGTCAAAAATCTCTTGATGTTTCTCGTTCCATACAAACAAAACTTCTTTCTGAAGTAGCTTTGTTAATGATGCCGTAATTATGGAGAAACCCTTGACGAAACGACAGTAACACCCTGCAAGGCCTAAGAAACTATGAACCTTAGTGACATTATTAGGTTGTTCCCACTCTAACACTGCCTTAATCTTCTAGGGATCCACTTGAATGCCATCGGCTGCTTCAACATGACCCAAAAATACCACTTCAATCAACCAAAATTTGTACTTCTCGAATTGGAATACAATTGATGCTCCCGAAGTGTCTACAAAATGATACGGAGATGTTGATTATGCTCTTCTTCAGACCGAGAGTACATCAGAATGTCATCGATGAAGAACACCATAAACTGATCTAAATAGGGATGAAAAAACCGGTTCATTAAATCTAGGAATGTCACCGGGGCATTGGTGAGTCCAAACGACATCACGAGAAACTCGCAATTACCATACCTTATCCTAAAAATGGTATTGGCACTGTCGACATCCTTGACTTTCAGCTGGTAATACCCTGACCTCAAATCTAGTTTAGAGAACACACAAGGGCCTTTAAGTTGGTCAAACAGATCGTCAATCCTAAGGAGAGGGCAACGATTCTTGATAGTTAACTTATTCAGCTGCCCATTGTCAATGCACAACTTCATCGACCCATCTTTTTTCTTGACAAAAAGGATTGACACTCCACAAGGTGAAACGATTGGTCAGTTGAAGCCCCTATACAACAACTCTTAAATTTGATTTTTAAGTTCCTTCAACTCTTTCGATGCCATAAGATAGGGTGTAATAGACACTAGTGCTGAACCTAGCATAAACTCTATGCTAAACTCAACCTTGCGATCAGGAGGTAACCCCGGGAACACATCAGATAACTCTTGTACAATATGGATATCTTCAAGTGTCAGAATAAAAACTCGCGTATCAAAATCATGAGCTAAGAAAGTCTCACACCCCTATCTTAACAACCTCTGAGTCTTAATCATCAAAATGACCTTGGTAGTGAAACCCGAGCTCCAACTGATCATCACTACCTTGGTCTTATCATCCTTGCAAAGTTTGAGTTATCTCACATTGCACCTCAAACTTGCATCATGCTCGGTAAGCTAATCAATGCCCAAGATCACATCGAACTAATAAAATGGTAGCTCTATTAAGTCAGCTAAGAAAACTTCACCTTGAAGCTCCACGGGGTAACAGCGCTGAACATTGTCAACCAATACGTCTAATCCTAAGGGACTAAACACTTTGACCCCCATTTCTAAATCCTCAACTAGAATATTCCTTTCTCGGATAAGGTCAAACATACATAGGATTAGGAGGAACACAGATCTACCAATGCAATAAAAGGAATAGAGAAAACTATAAAGATACCTAAAATCACATCTGGAATATTCCTCTCTCGAACAAGGTTATAGCACTCCTCCTAAGTATGCACGATATACTAGCGCTTAAAGTAGTATTGGATCCAATGGTACTCCTACTGTACTACCCTGAAGCAGATTTTCCACCCTTAAAGTGCCCTCGATTACGCCGAATGGATGGCATGGATCTCTAAGATAACTCAAGGATTGAACTCTGAGTTTGAGGGTAGTCTCGGAGAAAATGGTCAAAGACCCACAACTGAAGTAACCTCTGGTCACTCGGTAACACTCTCTGAGGTATCTATTCCCGCAAGTCACATACTAGGTGAACTGGTATCCATTCAGACCAACTAGCACTCGAACCACCAACTGATGACAAAGACCTATCTGTCTCCACAATATGATCTCTGAGATGCCCCTCTAGATGACCCTGCTGGCGGTCTTACTGAACTCTGTAAGCCCTTAGCACACTTGTTGATGATTGAGATGACCTAACAGTCTCTAGAGCCCTCTGACTCTGACCTGTTGAGTCTCTCACCATATAAACTTTATTGAGCATATTTCTCTCGTAGCCTCACAAGTCAAGTCCATAAAAATACGAGGTGGGTCGGCTGCCATCTGAGTCTGAATATCCATATAGAGACCCTCCCTGAACCTCCGACATCGGCGAGCCTCCGTCAAAATGAGCTTTGGCACATACTTACTTAACCAAGGAAATTCCCTCTCGTACTCAAGTACGATCTTGTCAGTCTACGTCAGATTCAGAAACTGGTCACTCAGATCATCTGTATGAGACTACCTAATGTACTTCTCCTTGAACTCTATCAGGAAGAGCTCCCAAGTGGGTCTCTTTGGCTCCATCTCAACAGTCTCAAACCAATCTATTGTGTCACCCTTTAAAAGGGAAATGACGCACTTAAGCTTACCCTCAGGAGTGAGGTGCAACTGACATAACATGCAGAGTGTCTCTCTGAGCCACTGGTCCACAGAGATGGAATCGTCATACATAGATTACGAAAAAATGTCACCTCGTTGACTTTAGTTTCTGCAGACATATTCGTCATCAGAATCTCCGGCCAAGGAGGCACGACTCTCCTCTTGGCCTCATGACTAGGAACGTCGTCATCAGCTATAATCAAATATTAAAATTAGAAAGGAATAGAGGTCACAATCATCATTCTAGAATCTTTAAGTATTCTTGACAATCTAGGGGTATATACTCACATTGAAACTAACTCTAACCCGCGGGTCCTAAGAACGACTAAATCTGGACGCTCTGATACCACTAAATGTAACACTCTAACCAGTCTGACATGAGGATCCATGGATTACGATGTCATACAAAACCACCGAAATGGTTAACCCAAAAATTTCTTTTCAAAACATTTAATAACATAAAAATCATTCATCATAAATTATGCGGAATTAAAAATCTAGTTTACAAAATATGGGAGTCTTCCAATGCATAAAATACATCCATAAAGTATAAACCAAAATAGTGTTATGACTCAATTTTACAAGGTCCATATAAAATACATGCCCTCTACAAATACTCAAGACATACTTTGCAAATCATTTTCTGTAATGTACTGACGTGATAGGCTCCTCAACGATCCCACTACTAACTTTCACACGAAAACTCATTCCATACGCTGAAATCACAAGTTCAATGCCACGAGAATAACTAAGCAATACAACATGCATTCATTACATGAACATGCTAATTAAACAAACAAATGTGAGATAGGCTAGATATAGTCGGAGGAATTTATGTGCATCTTAGACACACATTAGCCTACATAGACATAAGAGCCTTGAGGTAAGAACCAAATCTTACATGCATCAGATCTTATGGTCCTTAGTCTATTACAGATACCCGAGAGGTCAGGTGAGGACCAGAATTCAACTTGCATCGGAAGCTCACATCTCGAACCTAGTAGGGCATATGGTATGATTCTAGAATTTATGTGCATCGAAATTCATACCAGTACAACCCAAAATTTATATGCATCGAATGGGTACAATTAACCAATATATAGATACTCAAAACAAATAACGATCGCCATAGTTTTAGAGTCACTCGGGTGTCCGAACCGTTTTCCGAGTGTCACAAAAAGCCCAATCTTATGTCAACCTATCTTGCTTGATTTCTAGGTAAGAAATTAACAATATTGATTGTTTTCACTTATATTGAATACTTGTAGCTTATACGAAACATACATCTCAGTCTGAATACCCAAATTAAGTCACCAAAATTACCTAAAAATCACTGTATGTATCGATACTGTGACCACAATATTGACATTGGAACGTTGAGTATGGATACTCAGATGAGTATCGGTAGCAAAATTTGTTACGATGTTTTGAAAAATATTATGTTATCGCATACCCCTATGGGGAGTATCGATCCTATACCTTGGGTATCAATACTCTCATGAGTACCGATACCAAATTTGTCTTTGATGTTTCAAAAATACCTTAGTACCGATACTAACCATCTCAGTATCGATGCTAGACCCTGAGTATTGATACTCCTTGAAGAGGTATCGATACTCCCCTTATAAATTACTTCGTTTTTACCTTCCACGAAGAATAGTATCGATATTTTTCTTCCAGTGTCAATACTAACGACCTGGGTGCTCTATTTGAGAACGAAAACATACCCAAATCTGACCCATTCACTCCTCTAAGACTAACAAACATTTTTAAAGTCTGATTTAGTGTCTTAAAGGTCAAAATGTGTCAAATTTCATGTTTACAACACATCAATACGAATTTCACCATGAATTTATTCTTACATTCTTCATGAACTAAACATACAAAAATGCACATACCATGACCTACATGCAGTATGGTCAAGTTAGAAACGTGTTACCTTAAAGCTAGGTGACTGAAAAATGTCCTCAAATTACCCAAGGACTAGTTTTTCCTTGCCTTTAGCTTTTCAGCTCTCCCCTTCCTCTTGCACTAATCAAATCAAACATAATGAGTTGTTAACTCATTTTGAACCTTAGGAAGAAGCTAGAAACGTTTTCTTACAAGTTACAACTCATCAAATGAACTATACCTTAGGATTATATAAACCCCCACTAAACTCAATTTTAGATATCTCACACAAACCTTGCAAATAAGAGCTCAAAATGAAGTTTAGAAGGTGTAGGATATTGTTCTCAACTTATAATTCACAATGGATACATGGGTTTCTTGAAGCTTGGACCTTTGTTGAATTCTTAGAGAGGAAGAAGATGGCAAGAAGAGAGGAAGAAGACAAAGCAATGGTGAAGAAAAAGAGATGACATGTAACACACAGTGATATCATCCCAATTAATGGAATTTCAACCTTGATAATCCCTCCTCATTTAGCCCAATATTAAAAACACCCCTTTTTAAGATTATTGGGCTCAACTCAAGCCCAAATCCAATCTATTTGGGTCCAAAGCTTTATAAACTAAGGGAGCATTATTTCAAAGCTTGATTAAACAAATTCAAAACTCCTAATCCAGAATTTAGGGCGTTATAACTCTCCTCTCCTAAAAAAATTTTTCCTCGAAATTTACCTGAATAGAAGATACGCATATACTGAAGCTTCATATCTTTCTCGGGTTCCTATGTCGTTTCCTCAACTACATGGTTCCTCCACAAAATCTATACTAATGGTATCATCTTGTTTCAAAGTTCCTTGACATCTCTGGAAAGGATTTTGATCGGTTCCACCTCATATGTTAAGTCTTGCCTCGCATCGACATGCTAAAGGGGAATAACATGGGACGAATCGGATCAGTATCTTTGAAGCATGGAGACATGGAACACATTGTTAATGTACTCAAGTTATGAAGACAACGCCAAACGATAACCACTGACCCAATTCTGTCCAAAATCTCATATAGTTCGATGAATCGCGGGGTCAACTTACCCTTACGTCCAAACTGAAGTACTTTATTCCACAAGGAAACCTTAAGAAACACTTTGTCTCCCACTGTAAATTCAATATCCTTGCACTTCAGTTTGACATATGGCCTATGTCTGTCAGAAGCCTCTTTCAACCAACATTAAATCAACTGAACTTTTTCTTCAATTTCTCAGATCAAGTCAAGACCTAAAATCTTGCCCTTACTAAGCTTCATCCAACACAATGAAGTTCTACACTTGTGCCCATACAAGGCTTAATACGGAGCCATCTAAATACTTGCATGAAAACTATTGTTGTATGTGAAATCCACCAAGGGTAATTGATCCTCCCAACTACCCTCAAGATCTAAAATTGTGCATCTGAGCATATTCACTAAAATCTGGTTAACCTACTCGGACTGTCTATCTGTCTGAAGATGAAAGCCGGTGCTATAATTTAGTTTAGTACCCACAGCTCAATGTAGTGTTTTTTAGAACCGAGAAGTGAATCACAGATCTTTGTCTGATATGATCGAGATGGGGACCCCATACAACCTCACAATCTCACAGATTTAAAGTTGAGCTAATCTCTTTAGCGTGTAGTCCATACAAACTAGGAGAAAATAAGCATATTTGGTCAACGATCCACTCCAAGTCATACAACATCATGCCAGAATCTCGTCATTGGTAAACCTGTTACGAAGTCCATCGTCACTCTCTCCCATTTCCAGTACAGAATCTGAATCTGTTGCAGCAATCCTGAGGGAACTTGATTTTCTACCTTGACTTCTTTACACATTAAGGACTTAGCGACAAACTCAGAGACTTCCCGCTTCATGCCCAGCCACCAATAGAATGTTCGGTGCTTGGTACATCTTGTTACTACCCGAATGAACGAAGATGGGGCTACAATTCGCCAATTGAAGGATCTTGTCACGAAGTCATTTGTCGATTGACACACATAAAAGTCTTCCGAAGTACAATATGCGTCCATCGTGTAACTCGAAACCTAGGGCTTCACCTCGAAGGACTTGTTCTACTCGGGACTTCAATCGGTCTTCAGAACCTTGCAGCCTCTTAACCTCACCCACTAACTCGGGCTTAACTCTCAACTCGGCCAAAAGACAACCTGAGTCCGTTAATCTCAGACGCGCTAGCAAAGTTCACAACTCCACTACGGTCTTTCTGCTCAAAGAGTCTACCACAACGTTTGTTGTACTCGGATGGTAGTCGATTACACAATAATAGTCCTTTAGAATCTCTACCCATCTTCGTTACCTCAAGTTCTACTCCTTCTCAATGACCAGATACTTAAGGCTCTTGTGATCTGTAAAGATATGACACTTCTCCTCGAATAGGTAGAGTCTTAAAATATTTAAGGCAAATACTATTGCAACAAATTCTAAATCGTCCGTAGGATAATTTTATTCATGAGTATTGAGCTGACGAGACTCATAGGCCACAACTTTCCTTTCTTGCATCAAGACACATCCTAACCCATTAGTGACACATCACTAAATATGGTGAAGTCTTTACCCAATTGTGGTTGGATTAAAATATGAGTTTGCATGAGGTCACTTTCAAAAGATCAAAACTCTCTTGACGCTTCTTGTTCCATAAAAACGAAACTCCTTTCTGAAGTAGCTTGGTCAATGGTGCCATAATCATGGAGAAACCCTTAATGAATTAATGATTATACCCTGTTAGGCCTAAGAAACTACGCACCTTAGTGACATTCTTAGGCGATTTCCACTCTAACACTGCCTTAATCTTCTAGGGATCCACTTGGATGCCATCGACTGCAACAACATGATCAAAAAAATGCCACTTCAGTCAACCAGAATTCACATTTCCCAAACTTGACATATAATTAATGCTCCTGAAGCATCTATAGAATGATACAGAGACGCTAATCATGCTCTTTTTTAGATCAAGAGTACACCATAATTTCATCGATTAAGACTATAACAAATTGATGAAAAACATGATTCTTTTAATCCATAAATGTGATTGGGGAATTGATGGGTCCAAACATCATCACGAGAAACTCGTAGTGATCGTACCTTGTCATGAAAGTGGTCTTGGCAATGTCGATATCCTTGACTTTCAACTCATAATTCCTTGACCTCAAATCTATTTTGGAGAAAACACAAGCATAACTAAAATATAACTTGAGTTCCCACTGGTTATCACTACCTTGGTCCCATCATTCTTGTGAAGTTTGATTCGTCTCGCCTTGCACCTCAAACTTACTTAAATATAACTAAAATCACATTGGTAGCATAACAATCCTCATGAGCACACACGATATACTGGCGTAAATCTACTATAGGCTTCTGAACGATCTCGGATTTAGCGGTATCCCTACTGTACTACCTTAAAATGGATCATCCACCCTTGGAGGACCATCGACAATGCTAAACAGATAGTGCAGATCTCTGAGATGACATCAGGCCTGAACTCTGAGCTCGGGGGTAGTCTTGGACAAAATGGTCTAAAGACCCACAGTTGAAGTAACCTTCATTTGCTCGGGAAAACTCTATGGGGTGTCTACGCCCGCAAGTCACACATACTAGGTGAGTTAGTGTCCATTCATACCTACTAGCATTAAAACCACCAGCTAATGACAAAGGCCTTCAACGGGAGTCAGATCTACCTCCATGATCCAATCTCTGAGTTTCCCCTCCAGATATCCTTGTTGACTATCTCTCTAAACTCTGTGGGCTCTTGGCCCGATTTATTAATGGTTGAGATGACCTAACAATCTCTAGAGACCTCTGACTCTGACTTGATGAGTCGCTCATAATCTGAGCTTTCTTGAATAGAATTCTCTCGATTGCCTTAGCCTAATGAGTCAAATCCATAAAAACACGAGGGGGATCTGCTGCCAACTGAGTTTGAATATCTATGTGGAGGCCCTCCCTGAACCCCCGAAATTAGTGAGCCTTCGTCAAAATGAGCTCTGATATATAATTACTTAACCGAAGAAATTCTTTCTCATGCTCAAGTACGATCCTATCACTATACGTTAGATACAGAAACTGGCCCTTCAAATCATCGTTATGGGACTCCCCAATGTACTTCTCCTTGAACTCCATCAGGAAGAACTCCCAAGCGGGTCTTTCTAGCTCTATCACCATCTCAACAGTCTCCCACCAATCTATAGTGTCACCATTTAGAACGCAAATGATGCACACAAGTTTGCACTCGGGAGTGGGGTGTAACTGACATAATATACGAAGTGTCTCCCAAAGCCACTAGCCCGCAAAGATGGGATCATCATCACAAATCCATAAAAGTTAGTCACACAGTACCTACGAAGCCTCTCGATAGGGGACTCTTGAGGTACTATAACAGAATGAACAGGTGGCATCAGAGGGGGATGTGGCATAGCGGATATATTTAGAATAACACGAACTATCTGCCTAAAGGTCAAGGTCAAATTATGAAATAAAGGTCGACTCGTCGACTCTAGTTTCCTCATGCATCTCCTACTCAGAATCTAGGGCATACTAATCACTAAAATCTATGGCCAAGAAGAAACGACTCTACTCTTGGCCTTCATGACTAAGAACGTCATGGTCAGCCATAATCGAATCCTGAAATTAGAGAGGAAAGAAAGGTCACAATCGTTATTTCAGAATCTTAAGTATTCTTGACATTCTAGGGGCATGTACTCACATAGACACCTACTAACTTTGAGCCATAGGTCTTAGGAATGACTAAACCTGGTCGCTCTAATACCGCTAAATGTAACACCCTAATCTAGTCCAGCCCATGGATCCATGGATTACAATTTCACATGAAACCACAGAAATGGTTAACCCAAAAATTTATTTTCAATACATTTAATAACATCAAAATCATTCCATCATAAGTTATGCGAAATTGAAAATTGAGTTTAAAATATGGGAATCTCCCAATATGTACAAATGCATCCACAAAGTATAAATCAAAATAGAGTTATGACTCGATCGTAAAAAGGTCTATATAAAACACATGCCCTCTACAAATACTTAACACATACTCTGTAAATCATCTAGTCTGGAATGTACTGATGTGATAGGCTCCTCAATGATCTCTTTACTAACCTACGTAGGAAGACACATTCCATCATGAAAATAGCTAAGCAATACTATATGCATTCACTACATGAACATGTCGATGCGCAAGTTATGAACATGCTAAGTAAACAAACAAATATGAGATAGGTTGAGATGTACTCGGAGGAATTTACGTGCATCTCGGACACATACTAGCCTACTTAGACGTGATAGCCTCGGGGTAAGAACTAGAATCTTACATGTATCAGATCATAGGACCCTTAGTCTATTACACATTCCCGAGAGGTCAGGTGAGTCCCGAACCTAGTCAAGCATAAATGATTTTGGAATTTATGTGCATCAGAATTTGTACCAGTATGACCTATAATTTACGTACGTAAGATTCGTACCATCAATCAATATATGGATACTCACAATAAACGACAATCGTCATAGTGCTAGAGTAACTCGGGTGTCTGAATATCGAGTGTCACACAAAGGCCAATCCTGGTATCCATACTCATATGAGTATCGATGCCAAATTTTGCTTCAAAGTTTTGAAAATATTGTGGTATCGATACTTCACCTTGGGTATCGGTACTCCCATGAGTATCGTTACCAAATTTGGATTCAATATTTTTAAAAAGGACTCAGTATTGATACTAACCATCTGAGTATCGATATTGGACCTCGAGTATCAATACTCGATACTCACCTTATAAATTACTTGTTTTTCCTTCCAATAAGAACAGTATCGATATTGCTCTTCCAGTATCGATACTGACGAATCTGGGTGCTCTGTTTTAAGCATGAAAAATACCCAAATCACACCCATTCACTCCCCTAAGACTAAAAAACATTTTTTTAAGTCTTATTTAGTGTTTTAGAAGTCAAAAGGTGTAAACTTTCATGCTTGTGACACACCAATACAAATTTCAGCATGAATTTAGTATAACATGCTTCATGAACTAAACATACCAAATGCTCATACCATGACCTACATGCAGTGTGATAAAGTTAGAAATGTGTTACCTTAAAGATAGGTGACTGAAAAACGTCCTCAAATCACCCAAGGACTAGATTTTCTTTGCCTCTATATTTTGAGCTCTCCACTTGCTCTTACACTAATCAAATCAAGCATAATAAGATGTTAACTCATTTTCAACCTTAGGAAGAAGCTAGAAACATTTTGTTACGACTTAAAACTCATAAAACAAACCAGGACTTAGGATTCTATAAACCCCCACTAAAATCGTTCTTGGGCATCTCACCCAAACGTTGCAAATAAGAGCTCAAATTGAAGCTTAGAATGTGTAGGATATTGTTCTCACCTTAGAATTCACAATGGATACTTGGGTTTCTTAAAGCTTGGATCTTTATTGAATTCTTAGGGAGAAATAAGATGGGCAAGAAGAGAGGAACAAGACAAAGCAATGGTGAAGAAAAATAGATGGCATGTAAGAGACGATGATATCATCCCAATTAATGGGATTTCAGCCTTGTTTCATTCCTCATTTAGCCCAAGATTAAAAACACATGTCTTTAAGCTTGTTGGGTTCATCTCAGACCTAAATCTAATATATTTGGATCTAAACCTTCATAAACTAAGGGAGAATTATTCCAAAGATCGATCTAACAAACTTGAAACTCCTAACCTAAAATTTAGGGTGTTACACTAGTAGTATGCTGAGACTCCTCAGATGATATCATTTTCCTATCGTGTTCCATATAACATGTAACCATTGAACGAAAACATATTTTGAACGTTGAGCTCACAAGCTCAACACCACACAAAACCTCTACTATATTACACACATTTGTAACACAAGCATGCCAACTTGTATAGTTAGAGAAGTAATACTACCAATGTTATCGATGCTACCTAACCATTTATCTCATGTATATCCATATCAAAATCTCAATTAAAATATAACAATAAGGATGAGGTTGGGTTCACATATCTTAAACATTTATTCAGATGAGGTCTGAGTCATAAAGCTCGAATACTTATCAACAACACATAAGTATAAATCATGGTATAATCTGGGACACATGCGCATCAGATGACTCACATCCATCTAGTCTATGAACTAGGTAGTTTGGATTAGGCTTGAGTTACACTCGCATCAGGAACGTACATCTAGTGGCCCCTCAAGGCTAGTACCTTAGGTGAGACTTGGGTCACATCTGTATTATGAACATACACTTGGCTAACCTACTAATCTAGACTAAAAGATGAGTATATGTCATAATAGAATTAGAGAACCATCTGACTAACATACTTTTAATGCCTTGGCATGAGTCTTAGGATATCCGAATAACCCATCATACATACATCCATCAACACAATAGATGCTTGTTACACATAACTAACTCGGGTGTCCTTGTTGCTTAACAAGTATAAAGAAGATACATAAGTTTTATGGAATCTTACCTATAAGGTTCTTATGATTATCATACATATATTCTTTTCATCACATTATTTTTATCGAGTCTCTATTTTCAAACTCTCACTATAGAGCTAAACATTCTATCTCATATAATTAATCTTCCCACTATTAGTCAATTACATTATTTTCGAGCATCATTATTCTTCTCATTATTAACCAATTTCAATGTTTATAGGCTCCCCACTCAAGTCTCACATTATTATTTAATCACTTTGCAACCTAAACACTTATCAGTTCATGTTATTTCATTTACTTAGGCTCATAAGGAAAAATTGATAATTTTAACCCTTTAAGGGTATTTTCATAATTTCCCACACTCACTCTAAGTGCTCGTTTTCAACTGCTATTAAACTTCCCACTCTAAATTCTATTCGACATCTCGAAGTCCACTAAATAATCATTAACGTTGGTATCAATACCTTCACATGTGTATCGATGTGTACCCTAAGGTATCGATACTCTCCTTGAGTATTTTTATAACCTCCTAAAAACCACCTAGGAGTTACAACTGAATCAAGGTGATAATGTTGATCACATGAATGACCCATAAATTATTATTTTAACAAATCATTAAAAAACTTACCAAATATGTTACCATAAATAAGCTCATGACACATTTTAAAGAGGTTGAAAAAAAATATTAAACAACATACATATACAATCGAGACTACACCTTCGATAGCCAAACTAATCTTTTAAATGGATAACCTGAAAAGGAAAGACAAAAACAGAGTGAGCTACAAAACTCAGTGTGTCTACTAAATGCAATAGATGTTAATAGCATATAACAAAAAACTCAGATATGACATAAATATGCAACTGTAAATTCAGGCAACAGTAAACCAACTAACCAATATTGAAGTATTATAATAGAAAATTCACACAACCTTATCTTTCATCATAGATAACAAGATGGGTATGTTACCCTCTGAAGAGGTACCCAAAATAGAATGTAAAAATCGAGATGAGGATGTAAACCTCCCTAAAGGATCTCGGTCAGAAAAAGGATGGGATTTAGCCCTCCATAGAGGATTCTAATTAGAAACGTGATGGGGACATGACCCTCTGTAGAGGATCCCAAGTAGAATCAGAAATCAAAATTGGGATATAGACCTTCGAAGAGGATCCTAAATAGAAACAGAACGAGGATTTTTTCCTTCGTAGAAGATCTCATGTAGAAATAAGATAGGGATGCTACCATCTATAGAGAAACCCATGTAAATGACAAAAAACTAGAAATATATCAATACATAGATAAAAAGTGATGTAGTATCATTAAAAAATTGACATATCTCGAATATAAATAATCAAAATATAACATGCATAAAGATAACATTATAAAATATAAAAGTATAAATTTATTAAATACATTATTCAGGTCAAGGGAACACATCTAAACCAAAAAATCCATACCAGTTAAGCTTTATGCTTCCTATGAATAGTAGTACTAGACCCCACAAAATGAAAACCTAATGATAATGTATTATGAAAGAGATGAAATAATACATAATTAAGTAGAATTAATTAGCAATTCAATTAACAACACTCTTGCATATCTAAAATTAAATTTAAAAAGTCAAGTTGAGTTTAAAAGATGTGATTTTGACCTATTGTTGAGTAGTGTAAAGACATGTGATCATCTTCAGAATAAAATATCAAAGACTAAGTCCTTAGATTCCATAATTTACTTAACATAACTATACTTTAAAGCATTAAAAGATGCAAAACATGGCTTTTGTGTCAAAATTTTGAAAAAGGGCTACGGAAACGGGCTCACGACATCAAAAGACGTCAGGATAAAGGTCTTAAAAAAGTTAATGACTCAAATTCAAAGTCAAATTCAATGATCAAGTTGATGGTCAATGGTCAACTATAACATCCCAAAATCAAGGCTAGTGACTAAAATGTAAGTTTTGAAAGTTTGAGGTCTGATTTTTATGTAATAGTATAAGAATATGATAAAATTGAGTTCATGAGAAATGACATGAGCTAGGTAAGCATGTGTAAAGGTTATATAAACAATAGGAACATGAGTTGGGCAAGTACATGGTTGTGTGATCATTGATGTAAACTAGTATAATAAAATTATATGATTAAATGAGAAGAGAGATAAGCTAAATAATATTGACCTATAGGATGATATGAGAATAGTATATCAACTAGGAGACTTGAACATAAGTGATGATACAAACACATAAGATAAGCTATATTGGGAAAATTCATGTGCTTAATAAAATTGTGACATGTAGGTTATATGATAAAGATTTATGGTGCCATATGAGAAGGTTATAGAAACTATATGGAATTGAACTAAGTAAATAGATTAAATTAGTATATAAATGAAATAATAGAAGTGATATATGGTTATAAGTATGACATAAGTTACGTGATCTATGTGAATATAAGAGAGTGAAGCATAAGTTGAATTATATGAAATAAGTTATTATATACATATATGATATATTATTAAACATGACATATGTGATTATGAAAAGAAGAATATAAACTATGTGAATACAAGTATATGTTATATGATATATGACTATGAGCTAAGAGAATGTTATATGATCTATACAAGGATAAATTATGAGACAACATATGAAATGAAATGAGTCATATGAGTACATATTTATGTAATGAAATGGTTGATTATATGAACATGTGAATATATGTCTATGAGAAGACATAAGAATAAGATATAAGAAATGTGACAAGAAATGTGAAATGACTTGAAAAGTTGATATAAGTTATGCAAAAAGTGATCTACGTGACTATATGTATAATATGTGATACAAGTTATGTGACAAGTATAAATGATAATGCCCATGTTATATGATATGATCTAGGGGTATAGTTAGCTTGCCAAGAGTCGAGGGTTATGTGTGGTCCTTCGGGATATATATGTTATATGTGGTCCTTCGGGACATCTACAAGGTCTTTCGGGACAACTTTTATATGCCCCTAGTGCGACCTTATATGAGTTGTGGTGACAACATATGTGCACAACCTCTATGTACTCATATATCTTTAGTTTTCAGAAGTATACATGGGCTAATAAAGAGAATAAATAAATAAACTTGGTATGATGCTATGTGTGTTTCTTTGTGAAATGATATATATGTTATAAGATATATAAAAATGATAAGTACAAGATCATATGATAAAAGGAATCAATGATAATAATATAGATAATGATAACCATGTTAATGATGATCTATATGTGTGTGTGTGTGTGCATTTCTTTATATGTAATATTATATAATTTTATATGATATGATGATATGAAATGTTTTGTATTTAAGTATTCAAATTTTCATTATAAGTTTTATATGCCTTACTAAGTCATCGGCTTAGCGTGTGAATGTTTCACACGTTGGTTCCGAGTTGCAAGAGGAGCAAAGTTAGGCAAGAC
Source organism: Hibiscus syriacus (assembly GCF_006381635.1). NCBI lineage: Eukaryota > Viridiplantae > Streptophyta > Magnoliopsida > Malvales > Malvaceae > Hibiscus > Hibiscus syriacus. Next base: position 2,503,761 of record NW_024061878.1, on the reverse strand, counting down.
AGGTCAGTCTCTCCTTTTCAAAAGATCATATCAGAAAAGAATTTGAATTATATGTATATTTTTATGTTGAATATAGTTGGCATGTAACAAGAGATTGGAGTCAATTGTGCTCTGATATGTTTTGTAAAACCAACTAATTTGAATTAATGCAAATTATTCAGTTTGAGTTAAAGTTGAATTTGAAATTATTTAGTTATTTTCAAAAAGTAAATTATTTGAAAAGTCAATGTGATACCTCGGACTCGTAATCGGTAGGGTACGGGTTAGGGGTGTTACATCAACAGTCAATAATCAACAAGCAACAGTCAAGTTAACAACTGATGATCAAAGGTCAAAGTCACCGATTAATGGATAACGATGAAAGTCAAAGGTTAACGGTTAATTATCAAAGTCAACAGCCAATGGGTCGGGTTTGATCAGAGTGGTCCAACCTAGTTCAGTCAAAATGGTGTGGTCATGTCAAATAGATTCAGTCCATCAAGTTGAATCGGCTATTTTTGAAGCTCTCCCACATGCGTACGGTGGCACGTGTGACAGCCTCTAGTGGTACAAAAATTCATTTTGAAGTATGGGGAGTCATTTACTGAGGTTAGTTCACAGCGGTGGACGGTTGAGATCGGACTTTTGAGAAACTTGAACATTTAATTACTCCTAAAATGCTAACGACACTAACAATGGAGAAGGCAAATACGTCGGGCGAACAAGGATAATGAGTTGAACTGAATGGTGTCGGTGGTGACAACCACGGTGGTCGGTTTGACAGTGAAAAAGAGAAAAACCCATGATGCACAAGTTTAAAAAATAGGGGAAATGAAAAGAAAAATCTAAAAGTGGTATTTAAATATTTTAAATATGGTCTAATTATAGTAGAAGTCCTTGCACTTTTAGAGAACTCATACAATGACACCAAAATATTATATATTTTTAATTAAACAAATTTTGAGGTGTTACAACTCTCCCCCTTAAGAAAATTTCGGCCTCGAAATTTACCTGACAGAAAAGGTAAGGGAACAACATCATCATAGACTCATGAGTCCCTCCAATGGCCCTTACAATGCTATTTGTTTTCCAAAACTTGATCCTCATGAGAAATAATCTATAAGCTCCTCCTTTTTAAGTTAAATCAGGTCTCAGCTCCATATTCTAAACAAAAAAAACATAGGGCAAGTCAAAACGGTAATACCTTAACATAGAGACGTGAAAGACAATGTGAACAAGCTTCAGCACTGACGATAACTCAAGTTGATATGCAACTATTAATACTGGCAAACTCAGTTAAAGACACCAATTGTCTCGGAAACCTAAAATATACAATCTCAACATATGCTCCGGAATCTAAAACCACCCTCTCAATCTAACCAACAAATCACCCGTTTTTGCTCTAAAATCAGTATGGATTGCAATAAATCAGACAAAAACTGATGTTTTTCCTTCTTACCTTCAGAATAATACTTGAATTGATTTGCTTCACTAAAATATATTTAAGAGTTTCACACTTCTGTTGCACACTCTACTACACATCAATCAGAGCTATAGTCCCTTTGACGGTAACATGCAATTTATATTCAATACACAGAATTGAACATACATTATCCATAGTATGTTTACTAGATAAGAAATAAACATGTTTATGTAATTGTATATTATACATTATGTTAGATTTCTTTAAAGGAAAAATGTTTTTTTTATAGAAAATAACATCTCTAGATTCACAAATTGAATATTCATATAGGAAAATAAATTTATATAACGAATTTTTTAAAGCATGACCAATAAAAATTGCATCAAAAGCTTAAACCCACGATGCTCTTTTTAAAAGCAAACAAACCTACTTTTATTGAGCACGTTTACGAGTTAAATTTTGACTACTTAGAGTAAACTCTTTCACAATTCATACGTGGTGTAATCTAATTTTTATGAGTCGTCCTATTAAGAATATAGTTTGCAAAAAGTACAACCCTAAAAAAATATTAGGCAAACTAGAACTTAAAAGTAAAGTGCTCATCGTCTCTTTCAAAGTTCTATTCTTTACTTTAGTTGTTCTATTTTGTTATGAAAAATAAGGGGTAAAAAAATCATATATTATGTCTCGGAATGATCATTAAGTATGGATCAAAACTTGACCAAAATGAAAATTTTACATTTAGCGTTATCATCAATCATTTAGTTTAGGTAAAGTCGGATACCTAAAATCTTCTTTTTTAAAGATATTTTAGAAAATCCTTTTAAAGAAAAAATGTTTTATGTCTTATCAAAGATTCACTTAGAAAAGTCGGAAAGCCGATTACGCACGAGATATGATAAGCATCCCCACATTGATTGGAATCGGTACCAAATTGGTTATAAGTTGTCTTAATAATAAAAATTATAAATTCATGTCAAAATTTAAAATATAATTCATTTAATTATTTTTGAAGATTTAATACGCATAGAAAAATAAGTTAGATGTTTTAATAATAAAAATATAAGCTAAAGTTATGATTAATCTGTAAAAACAAGTAAAAATGTCATGTATACTAGATTAATCAAAACAATAATAAAATATAGGGTAAAATACATATTTAGTTCCTAAACTATCACTTTTGTTCCATTTTAGTACCTAAACTTTCAATTTTTTTCAAAATTATACATAAAATTTACTTTTTGTTTCATTTTAGTACCCCGTCGTTAAAAATTCAGGTACTAAAATAAAATAAAAAGTTAACAATGGGGTACTAAAATGAAATAAAAAGTAAATGTTATGTATGAATTTGAGAAAATTAAAAGTTTAGGTACTAAAATGGAACAAAAGTGATATTTTAGGTACTAAAAATGTAGTTTACCCTAAAATATATACAAGAATAAGAGTTTAAATATAATTATTAATGTTGCGAATTAAGGGCAAAGATGATGGTTGCTGAATGGGCGGCGATTGATGGGTGACCGTGACGACAAAGGCAGTGGCTGAAAATGGTTAAAGATGACTGGCTACAGCTGAAATGGGATCTGAAAGTAAGGATTTTAGGCTTGAGTTTTTTGTTATTTTAAAGAAATTTATGTCCTTTTTAGAATAATAATATTTTTAAGTTTTTTTAATATAAAACTTTCATATATATAAACACGATACATATTAGATAACCATATTTTTAATGGTCGTTACAATGTAGACACTTAAAAGAGTAACACTGTAAATATTAAACAAGTATTTTTAGCAAAAAAAAAGTTCTTTACACACCTAAAGTTAAATTAAAATATAATTTGATTATTTATTTTTTGATTAACCTATAAGAAACAGTCAAATCTATATAAAAAAAATTGATGTAAAATTTACGCAAACAATTGTCCATAAAGAAATATGCATGACCAAACAAGATCGGAGCAATAACATGTATTGACTTTATCTTCTATTACTCAATAAGGATAAACTCAAAAAAAAAATTTAACACTTTAGACCAAAAACTAGTTAATATGAGATTTTATTAATTTATATTACGCACCATATGAACTCCAGATTTTCAATCGATCAATAAGAACTATTAGTGTCAACAGGGGGTTTAGATATATTTTTATGCGTGAAAATACGTATATTAACTACATAAAATTTTTGAATGAGGTAGACATAAATAAAATTTTAGAGTGGACACTTTCAATAAAATAAATAATTGATCGAAGAAAATTCAGATTTCAGGATGAACATATACCTTCACTATTTAAATTATATTTTTTGATTGAATCTAATTATGAATGAGGTTTTTAATAAAACAAATATTTATTTAAAAAAGGGTAAAACTTAAATTTTATCTATTGTATAGTCTTACCTTACTTGTGCATGGGGGTATTGAACGTGAACGGAGATATGTAGGAGCTTGAGAGCCACTTCCTCTCCTAAATTTTCTTTTATCATTGAAGAATACAGGAATAATTACCTATTTAGACCTTTAAATTTTAATTTATTTTGATTTTACTCTCTCATTTTCTTTTGTTAATTATATTTTATCTCCCTTTGACTAAAATTATGGCTTCCTATGGGTATTGGGAAGTAACGATTTAGAGCTAGGAAGAAGCATCAAAGCATGCTTTTATCTGCGCAGCACATCTGCTATGAGCTTATATAAATGCACATAGTACCTATCCAGGGAAGTAAAACAAATTTGGTTTTATATCCCGTAGGGTACTCATCCCCAAGTGCTAAGGGGTCCCTATCCCTACATAGGGACAACACTTCTCTCTTATGTCACTTGACCAAAAACAAAAGGGCTCTGAAGCAAGTTAATTTGGCAATGCTTTAATGTATCATGAACAAAATGTAAGTTATTGTTTTCTCATTTTTTACTACTTACTATTCTGTTGTAATAATGGGCTCTGTTGTGTGAGCAGGTTGGAAAAGTGTTGCATTCATTAGTCAGTCGGAAAAAACACCTGATCAGATGATATTCGTGATAATGAAGCCGAGAGATGATGGGAGAAGGGCTGGGGGCCCCGGGGGGGGGGGGCACTTCGTTTTATTATTTTCTTCACCTTTACAATTTTATACCATATGTAATTGTGTACAAACTTCAATTTTCTAGATTTTAAATTATATTCTTTCAATATTTTTATATTTATAAAGTATTAAATATAGTTAATTTCGTATATTAATGTATAGAAAAATACATTAGTGAATTGTTTATCTGGTGATAAAGAAATTGTTGTTATTCATTGGATAGATTATTAATTTTATAAAAAAAACTTAAATTTTTATTAAAATCTTAAAAAAAATATCAAAATTTCACTAAAATCTTTAAAAAAACTTCAAAAATTTTAATCTCAAAGCATAAACCTCACTTGTTAACTTTCTCCCATCGACTGCCTACCCACCCATTTTTAGTGGATCATCCCCTTATCACAGCCTCAATCCTAAACTTAGATTCTTTAACCTAAACTCAATCTCAAAATCCCATAACCAAGATTCCTAAATCCAAACCTAAATCCCAAAATACCAAAATCTAAATTTCTAAATCCGTAAATTCCAAGGCACACATCTTTAAACCCCAATCGACAAATGAGTGAGTGATCGCCGACGATGATAATCATAGACTGAATTGAAGGACTGTTGTTATAATCTTATGAATTTTAGAATATATTTTGAAGAATAAAAAATATTTTTTTATTTATAAATTTTATTTTTTTGAAAAATATTAAAGAAAATTAAAAATTAAGCTACTTGTTAAGCAATGATTGGTTGATTTATTTTTAATGAATGATGATGTCGAAAATGCTAGACAACTATATTAATTAAAAAAATTAAATACCTAAATAAAAAAATGACATAATTTAAATAATTACTTTATATTAAGCCTATATTTTAAGTCAAAAGTTTATCACGTAGTATAGTCTAGTGCAATGCTAAATATTATAATGTTAATCGAAGATTGCATATCACGTATCTAACAACCGAAATGTCTTGGTTGTTTCTTTTCGGGTAACCTAATGCTTACCAGTAAATTATGGTCTAGTTAGTTATAATACTAGCATTAAAAATTTATCTGCATGGAGAACTGTCCCTACTGTTAGGAAAATGTCTCAATTTGAAAAAACACAACTTCTACTTCTTTACGTTTTCTATCTATCCTTTGGTTGGATTGGCTTCGCTTTGTTTATATTTTAAAATTTTGAGTTTGAATCAATTTAGGTTTAAGTCATTTAAATTTGTTAATTGGATTTAAGTCGAGCCAATTTGGTTTCAAGTTACTTTTGGGTAATTTTAGATAACTTATAGGAGTTATTTTCATTTTTAAGTTTATTTGGGTAGATTTGGATTATTGATTTCTTATGGTCAGATCGAAATCTAAAATTTTTGAATTAAATTTTCAAATTCAAATCACTTTCGTATAAAAGTTAAAAATATATAACATATTGCACTCATTGAGTGATTTCAGTGGTAAAAGAATATAATTTTTTCTCTAAAGGACTCGAGTTTAAACAATTGTATATATGTAATCAATATGCTAATAAAATTTTGTATAAATGTTACTTTATAATCGACTTATATTATTCAGAAAAAAGAAGAATACATATAAATTTTTTTGCAAGTAATTTTTATTATTTTTAAATTAACCCAGAACATCAATTCAATTATATATTGAATTTTTCGATAAATATGGGATGAGTACTCTTACTTACGCGGAGCTTATATATAAAAAATCTCAAGAGATAACAATAAATACGTTAATTATTAAGTTTATTTATTGGTACAAATCCATATATAAACTTAAATATACCTGAAAATATTTTTTATTTTTACTTTAAGACAAGTCCTCCCTATTAAAAGGCAGCAAGCATCACAAAGTTTAACCGTAGAAAGGTAGACCTTTGGTTTCTTAAAAGAGGTGAGCCAAGCGATCACAAGATTAGTGTTGGAGAAATAAAGAAAGCTAAGGAAGAGAGAGATGGGGAGGGCTCCTTGCTGTGACAAAGCAAATGTGAAGAAAGGACCATGGTCTCCTGAAGAAGACTCCATCCTCATGGACTACATCCACAAATATGGAACCGGTGGCAATTGGATTTCTCTTCCTCACAAAGCCGGTACGTATTGCATTTTCATCACAAATTTTTCTCTTTGCTTCCCTAGTTTCTTAAGCTAATTAATATGTTATTGTCTTTTCGTGTTTAGGCCTGAAAAGATGCGGGAAGAGCTGCAGATTAAGATGGCTAAACTATCTCAGGCCCGACATTAAACATGGTGATTTCACTGACGAGGAAGATAGGGTTATTTGCAGCATGTTTGCTACCATTGGAAGCAGGTTGGTTAACCTTTCATTTTATAACACTATCATTCATTTCCCCTTCATTACCAAACCTATAAGCATGGACTTCTTGTGGAATGTTTTTCTTTTTCTGATATCCAACTTGCAGATGGTCAATAATGGCTGCTCAGTTACCAGGCAGGACTGACAATGACATCAAGAACTATTGGAACACCAAGCTCAAGAAGAAGCTCATGGGGTTGAGTTCTCAATCCCAGAGAAAACTCCCAACATTCCCATCTTATCATCAAACTCTGCCTACTTCTTTAGCTGGCTTTGAACCATTCTCATCGGTTCAATCTGACATTTTGAACAACAATACTGCTTTTTTGGGTACCAATCCTTGTTTTAATAACACCAGTACTACCACAGAGAGTTTGGTGAGTTATTATTATCCGGTAAAAGGAAAGTTAATCATGTTTGGGAGAGAACCGAGTTGCAGTTCTTCAGATGGTAGCTGTAGCCAGATCAGTTATGGCAGAGAGATGAAGCGAGAAGACATGGGTAATTTTCAGGGTTTTCGTGACCAGAAGTTCATGTTAAGCTGTGGAGTAACGCCACTAGAGTATGATCTTGAAGATGTTAAGCTACTGATAAACTCTAGTGGTGATAATAATTGGTGTAACAACAACAACCACATCTTCATTGATGAAAACAAGACGCAAGAGGAAGTCATGGACTATTACTACTGACTGCAAGTGTAGAATCACAGAGATTTGATGGGGTAAGGGAGTGGGTATTTGATGGATGGATGGATGGATTGATATAAAAAAGACTTCCAGTTTGTGGGGCTTTGTGTTCTCTGATGAAATCAAACTTTTCTTCTTTTGACAGTACATAGTAAAGGCTTTTTATTTTCTGCATTTTCGCGTTCATGATGATGTTATTACTGTGTACCGAGCCTGTAAATCAATGAAATCATTTCGTTTTTTTTTTTCTAATTAGAGAAGTAATCATCATTGAAGAAGAAGAATCATGAAAGAAGATAAACTATACATGCTATATTTAATTATTGTATTAGTGGGATACCGAATCCAATTGAAAAGGTTAGAAAACTAAGTTGTTGCGTCCATCCAATGAATATCCGGATCTCTGCTGGTACTGTTTGTCAATAATATTTAAAAGAGTCCTGACTTTGTTGTATTCTTAATGGAACTAAGTCGGACTTAAAGGTGGACTTGTTTAGCATCTCTCACACACGTATATATACTTTTAGGTGGTGTTTATTTTTGTAGAGATAAAATGTTTATTGTAGTCTGCGGATCATATCTGCATGCATCTACAACAGAAAAGGTTGATCAAAAGTCTGCAGTCTGCAAGAAGAAGACTGTTTATTTTTAACGTCTGCAGACTGTTAAAATAAACTGAAATATAAATAAACTGATTTTTTAAACTTAAAAGATTTTTACAATACTGAGATTTAAATAATTTTAGTTTTACAATACTGAAATTTAAATAATCCATACAACTATAATAATAAATTATTTAAAATAAATTAATCCATATTTTTTGCTTAAATCAATCCATACTACTAAATTATTTAAAATAAATCAATCCATACAACTACAATAATAAATCAATCCATATTTTAAAATAAATCAATCTATACTGATAAATTATTTAAAATAAATTGATACATATTTTAAAATAAATCAATCTATACTAATAAATTATTTAAAATAAATCAATCCATACAACTACAATAATAAATCAATCCATATTTTAAAATAAATCAATACATACTAATAAATTATGTAAAATAAATCAATCCATATTTTAAAATAAATCAATCCATACTAATAAATTATTTAAAATAAATCAATCCATATTTTAAAATAAATCAATCCATACTAATAAATTATTTAAAATAAATCAATCCATATTTTAAAATAAATCAATCTATACTAATAAATTATTTAAAATAAATTATTTAAAAATAAATCAATCCATATTTTATAATAATTTATTTAAAATAAATTATTTTATAATAAATTATTTTAAAATAAATTATTTTAAAATAAATAACCTTATTAAATTATTTTAATAAATAACCATTCTTTATAATTGTTCTTGAAGAGGTTTGAAGACATTTGAAGACATAAATTCATGTTTGCACTAAAAAGAGCTCGCGCAGACGTTAGAAGAGGTTCAGTCTTCTAAAAAAACGGTCTGCGAAGCCTAAAGTCTGCACGTGGTCTGCGCGGCGCAGACATAAGAGGTTTGAATAGGTGGAACAGTCAAAACAAACACAAGCTTAGTTTTACATCTTTTAGGATCGTTAGATTGAAGGAAATTAAAGGTCGAAATTAACTCATTTTTTGCCGTGAATATCTTCTAATTTTCTACTGTTAATCTCATTCTTTAATTCCTCTCGTCTAATGATCATAAAAAGGTGTAAAACTAGAAGAAGATATTACAACATATAAAATTCTTTTAGTTTTACACCTTTTTAAGATTATTAGACGAGAAGAATTAAAGAATGAGATTAACAGTAGAAAATTAGAAGATATTCACGGCAAAAAATGAGTTAATTTCAACCTTTAATTTTCTTCAATCTAACTATCCTAAAAGATGTAAAACTAAAAGTATATATATATATATATATATATATATTATTTTCGTATTTATTTTGTAAGATTGATATTCGTGGATTAAGATTTTGGGAGAATTCTTTCATAGTAAAAGTTCGAGATAACATCTCTCGAGATAGAATCTCAAACGTCTAACACTCCTCGAGAAATTACAATCTCTTAACACGATTTCTGATAGATCAATGTGATTTATCTTAATCAAAAATTAATTGTCATTTGATTGTATCTATTGGGTCTATCAACCTACAAGTAGTTATCATGACCTTACGTCTGACACTACCAGTATAGGTCACAATAAAACTTCTCAACCAAGATCGATAAAAAGATCTGAAATCGTTCACCAGTCATCCCTCCTTGCCCTCCTTATGGAGACAAAAGATCTAAACATCAATTAATCATTTATCTATTTATTGTATCATCTCTGAATTTTCTTCATAAAATCAGTATCAACATATCAAAATCTTTGGAGAATTTCTTTGGAGTGCAAGTTTCGTGAGAATATTTTCGAAGGTAGAATCTCAAACGTCTTGTACCATTTGAAAAGTAATGACCTATTGACATACCTACGTGACCCGCCAAAGTCAAAATCAATTATCAGCTGGTCATATATATTGGACTTGCCAACCTACGAGTAACTATCATGACCATACATCTGACAGTGACACCAATATTAAAAATCACTATAAAACCTCTCAATCAAGTCCGAGAGAAGGATCGAGAACCACTCATATTTCTTTTATCTCCTTATGGATACATGATTTGAATATTAATCAATCATCGTATAATCGCCAACTATGACTCTCCATTCAAATCAAAAGAATTTAATTATCTACGGCTATAACAACATCGTTGTTCCATCCATATATATGTGTGTAAATTTATATATAGTCAATAATTATATATTAATACTATGATAATTTTTTTGAAAAAATGAATATAAACAAATAAACATTTTAAAATTCAATAAAATTTGTTAGTACATAAAATCATATTATTCATTGATACTTCAATTATTTACATATGTAAAGCTGCTTTAAAGAAGTGAAAAGCACGTCAACTCTATGCATACTGTACCGTGAAAACAATAAATAAATTCAAATGTTTGTTTGAAAGTTGGTATTTGATCGATTAATCACTATTTGCAAACTAAATTGATGACTTTCTGGTTGGTAGTGTTCGGGATTCATTACAGCACACATATCTGACTATTGTTCTTCATCATTATTCCTTTTTGTCGTTTAAAATATTGGTTAAATGTATTTGAACAAGAAATACCTTCAAACCCCAATCAATTATTGGAAAATTACGCATTTAATTATTTGCATGGATGATTTCACTGCCTACGAGTCTCGTGCATCTCTTTTCTAATTATAGTTTTTCAATTCCCAATAATTTGCTGCCAGTTGATACTTCAATTGTCTGATTCAGCAACAAAAACTTAATCTAATTCAAATCCATAAAAAATATTATAAAGTTTCATGTTAACATACACTGAGATCTTAGCCGGTATATATATATGAGTAGGGATGGGTAGAAGGAATTGATGGGGTAGTCCTCTAATAATATCGGGAGATTATAATATAGTTATATTTGAAAGGCTCTCAATCTTTTAACAACGAACATTTATACACCTCTCTAAACGTCGTGCTCGAACTTGAGAGCTCAATGAATAACAATATCCCTTTAACTATTGAGGTCTTTTGGTTCATGCCTAATGAAAATTTTAAATTATCATATAATTTAAATTTTTTTCTTTTATATTTTCTATTGATAATTTGTTTCCGTCCCTAACGTTTTATAAGTTCACCCCTTAAAATAAAACCTTGTGTCCGTTCTTAGTCTAAGTATGAAGATTAACATGAAGTGGGGATGGACAATGCTGTATGCATGAAATCAAAGAAGGATTAAAGTTGACATACTTTCAAAATGTAATTACGGATAGATGAATGATTTTATATTTAAAATTAGATTACAAATTTAATGATGTAAAACTATATTATCAATAAAAAATACATAAATTATATGATAATTTAAAGTTTTTCAAAGTGCGACAACACTTTTGGATTTATACTTGAATACAGGGCCGACTCTTAAGGGGAACACCCTATGAAACAACTCAGTGCTCCCAATTTTTTTGTATTTATAATTAGGTCTCCCAATTTTTTATATTTATAATTAGAGCTCTAAACTTATATAATTTTATAAAATTTATAGTTTTTGACATTCTTTTTCCATTCTCTTGTTAATTCATACAATTTTGAATTAAATTAATTATGTTTTTCTCTTTTTTACAAATCTTACTCTTTAATTTATTAAATAATCTTTAATTTTTAATATTTTTCAGTCTCAATCTAACAATAAAATAATATACAATTATTTTTATTTATTTATTATTCAAAATCAAGCTATGTATCATACACTCATTCAATTTTTTTATATTTATTATCTCTTAGTTGTATTTATGGTGTTTTCTTAATAAAATAATAAAAATAATGTGTTTTCACAAAATCTAATCATTTTCTATGATTTATTTATGTGATATTGAATTAATTGTTCGAAGTAATGAAATACACTTTCATTTTATAAAGACGTTTTTTTTTTAAATTTAAGTTCAAGCTAGATCAGGTCGAGTTCGGGTTTAGGTTGTAAAAAATCTGACTCGACCTATAATCATCCCTAATAGAACAACTTTCTTAGAACAATAAATTATCTGGGAAAAAAATTCTTGATTTTCATGCAACAGTTAAAGATTGTTTTTGTCTGTTTGAGAGAAGTTAAATTACTTTCTATCTTATGATTTATGGATCTAATGTGAATTTAATCTTATATTAAACAACTCTTCCATTTTAAGAAACGATAATGAATATTAAAGAAAAAAGCAAATGGGTTTGTTAATTGTAGTTAGAGATGCAAACTGAATCTTTCTTCCTAACTTAATTGTTGGTGATTTATGTTATTAAATGTGATTAGTTAAGTATCACCGATATATTAAAGATGTCCAAACACATTCAATAACTCGTAATGAATGGAGGCAGGTTAGGAAGGTTCCCAACATTACACCATTTATGTTTGGAAAGGGAACTAGTTTCCTTTTGGCTTAAGGGTCACTTTTGCCCTTGTAGTAAGCTCAATTTATCAATTTAGTCCTTATTGTCTTTTTGCATGAATTTAGCCTTCGAAAGTTGTTTAGGGTGTTCATCCTAACCCTCGAATTCTGTTCTGAGTAATAGAACCGTTAATCTTCTACGTTTATCAACATCAGCAATTTCCAGATCAACCATATTGCAGACGTGACTTGATGATGACGTCACATGTATTAAAAAATAAATAATAAAATATTTACTAAATACAACAATTGGAAAAAATATCAAAAATTTGACTTACTCCCTTAATCTCGTTGAAATAAATAATAAAATTTTGTGAATTTATTCTATTTATTGTGTTTAATACATATTTTAACATAATCCCTTAATCCATAGACGCAGAAGACTGACAGTTTTGTTAGTCAAAACGGTTAATAGATTTCAATGGCTAGGATGAATACCCTAAATAACTCGAGGGCTAAATTGATGGGGAAAACGATAGAAACAAAATTAATAAATATGATTTACTACAGAAACAAAATTGACCCTTAAACCTTTTCTTTTTAAAGGAGAAATATATTCATATAATAAATTCGTAAATAATAACATGATATTTACAAGGATTATTACTATTTCAGCTAAAAGATTTATCTTGTACATTCAATTTTGACCCACAAAAATATTAGTATCAATAAAACTATCAACAATAGTTATAACATTATGTATTAAGAAAGGAATAACATTGAGCAAGTTTCCTAACGATAAAATGTAATATTATTCTCTCTTAAAGTATTGAATTTGATCATCCTTGAAATTCTGAATTTAAACAGTTACATATGTAGGATGTGCGTTGTTAATTAATTAAAAAGAATTTAAACAAATATTATGTATCATCTTTAATAACAGTCATCGGAGTAATACTAATTCTTTCAGCGGACATCAAAGAGACAGTAACATTTTCTCCATCACTCGAAAGTTTATCACTCCTAGAAATTTTCATCGTTGCCACCGAAAAAATCTCAGCCTCTAATTCTTAGATAGATAAAGACTTTAAATTAAATTTTTACTGTATCGTAGAAATAAAAAAAATCAACAAGGTAATACAAAATATCATACACGGTATGGATCAACTTAATCTCAAAAAAGAGCTCAAGGTAATACAAAATTTGAAAGCATTTAAGTATGGAAATATGGACATTTATGAAGACGCATTAACTTTGGGGAGTAATTCACTACCAGTCCTGTTATTTTCAAGGGTGCAAACCCTGGACTAGTTTCACGTTTTGTCTATGCATCTTTAAGCTTCTTTCCAAAACATATTCAATAGCCCTCCAGAATTTATAACCGTTCAAATTAATGCCCATCAAGATTCCAGCTGATGTCAATATAAACCAAAATTGGTAAAATTTGGATATAATTATGGTTGAAAATGTAGAAAACAGAGTAGAACAAGGGTGGATGGCTTAAGGCCTAAAGGGAGTAAGTGTTATCTATTATTTCGAATAAGAAAAAATATTAAATTTAGTTTAGTGTGTCAAAGGAGAAGGAAAAAAAAGAAAATTTACTTATTTTTTTTAAAAAAAAATGAGTATTAAAATTTTGAACCCGTATTTTAATTTTTGAATCCGTCATTGGTTACCAACTAATTCCACAAGAGAGATGATTTATAACTAGGTATGGATTCGAACCGGACGGGTGTTGATCCAACTCAATTCTATTAGGATAGATTTTAAAGAAAATTTGAGGTCAGGTCAAACTTTTTACAGTACAAGTTTGGGTCTAATCATGTTTGTATTTAAGATAAAAAAATACCCGATTCAACCCTAAAAAATAAGATACTCTCTATGTGCGTGTGTGTGGGCGTGCGTGTGTGTGGGCGTGCGTGTGTGCCTGTCGAGTCAAGTAAGGTGCGAGTTTAAACTCAAAAGGTGGATCATGTGTGTAAAATAATATACTCTCTATATGTGTGTTTGCGCGCGTCTGCGTATGCCAAATCAAGTCAGGTGTGGGTTTAATCTCAAAAGATAAATTGTGTGTGCGCGTGCGCGCGCCAAGTCAAGTTTTGGGTAGGATAAAGTTAACTTAAATGCGACTTGGATCGAATTTTGGATAAAAAAGTTATCTTTATTGAGTAGGGTCGCGTTAGCCGAAAATTTGACTCCATCCAAGTCATGCACATCCCTATACGTAACATAATTTACATAAGAATAATCAATGGCAAGACATAACGTTAAGAGGGTTGATTTACATTTAACACTCTTTATTATGAAAATAATCCACTGGAAGTAATAGTTGTAGATGAAACAATTAAACATCACTGAAGCAACAATTACCCATTAAAGATTAGGTCAGGTTGGTTTTTTATTTAAATTTGTTAGGGCAAGGTGGAAGTGGGTGTCTTTGTATCCTTTTAATTAAAGTTCCATTGGCCATTCTTTAAGTGTTTTCAATATGATAGGTGTGGCTGGTGAAGGCAAGCGGCAAACGCTAGAATTGATGTTAACTGGGGATTATTGAGTTGCAATCTACTGAATTATTAACAAGGCCGAAAAGAAAAGAAAAAACAGCCTTCGTTGTGGCCCAAATCCTTAAAACACTGAATAATTAATTGTCATTTTATCTCTGCGTGGGTAGTAGGAAGTGCCAATGAATTTCATGATTAGTATTAGGTGGAAACTAGGTTTTATATATTTCCACTGGGAACTGGAGCCATGGGCTTTGATTTCCCGTCTGCTCTGTTTATTTCACTAACAGACGTGATTTATTGTTTAAAGCAATCTACAAAAAAAAATGAAAGCTCATGGTTTAACTTTTAGTGATTTTTGATGGGTTTGGACAAGTCAGATGGTAGGGGTAAACATTTAATCGAGTCAAATTAAAAATATCCGAGTTATTCGAGAAAACAAGTTATTTTTTTGTGACTCAAACTTTATTTAAAAAAAAATTCAATTCGAGTCAATTCATTCAAGTTTCTATACAAATTTAATTGTAATTATTTATAACATTATGGTACGAATTGGTTCTAATTTATCAACTTTTTCTAACCATGTAAGATATATATATTTTTCCATATTCATTTTCACATTTTAATGTTATTTAATAAATCAAATACAATCTAAAATTATAAAATATATTTATAATATTATTTTTCAAAAAATATATTTTGAGGATAAAATATTAATGGGAGTATAAAAGAGTCATTGAATTGATGAAAAGAAGGAATTTGCAATATATATATAGCCAGAAGACCAAAATGAATAAAATACAAAGTTAAGGGAATAAATTGAAAAAAAATAATAATTTTATAGTTAAAATGAGAATTGAAGTTACATAGGTATTATATATTGGTAAAAGAGCATGCCGCTCAAATTTGATCAAAAATGGACTTAAAGTGAAGGATAAATTGAAAAAGAGAGAGGAAATCATGCAAAGTTGATGGATTAAATTGAAAAATAAAAAATTTGTTATCATAAAGATTAATTGAAGATACATAGGTAATCTACAATGGTTTAGGAGCATGTGGTTCAAATTTGATATAAATTGGATTTAAAATGATTGTGGAATTAAAGGAATTAGGAACTCATGCAAAGTGTAATGCCTCAAATCCCGAGCTAGGAGTTTCGGGTTGACCCGAGATGGGCCTTGAATAAAAGTTCATTAGCTTATAGGAAGCTTTGACCCAAGTTTAAGTGGAATTGAGCTTTAAAATGATTAGCTTTAAAAAAGATATTTTTAAGTGGTGATCAAAACTTGAAGAACCAAGGAAACAATTTACCCATTTTGAAATCAAAGGCTAAAATCTTTTAATTGTGCATATGTCACCCCTTGGTCTCTTTTTCCTCTCATTCTTTCTAATTTTCCTTCTTTCAAACTCAAGCTCTTCTCTTCATCTTCTTCCATAAGCTTAATGTAGAAAGGTAGAAACTTTGTATACTTCCAATTGTTGCAAAGGAATTTTGAGGTAAGAAACACAATGTTCTCTCTTCAAGCTATCATTCAAACGCTTACTCTTTACATTTCACCAAAGTAGTCAAAAGTGGGTTTAGTGGGGGTTTTATAAACCTAAGTCAAACTAGCTCATTTTTGGAAGATCCAGTCCTCTAGAAATATTTTAAACTCCTTTCTAAACTCTCCAACAACATTAGTAACATATATGTTTGATTTTGTTTAGTGAGAGAAGTCGGAGAAAGCTCCAAGGCTCGGGGAAAGGATAAACTCACACTTGGTTAAGCCTTTGAGAGTTTTCAGCAGCTTAGAACATCAGGTTACTCACTTCTAACTCAACATTACCACATGAAGATCATTAGATAACTTTTGGTAGGTTGCATGAGTTATGAAGCATGTTCATGGTAGCTTTTATCTTTTAATGTTTCAGCATGTTAAAAAGCCCTTTTATGATCCCTTTAATCAGAAATAAAACTTAAATAACTGTTAGAAACCTCAGTAGGGCGTTTAGGGTAGAAAGTTAGTATTTTTCGTGCCCAAAACAAGGCATTTATGGGCTTGAGTACTCATTCATGGAGTATCGATATTGAGGTCCCAGTTTCGAGACTCACATGAATGGTATCAAGACTAACGTTCTAGTGTGCATTTTTTGTATCGGTACTCATGTAGGATACCTGTAACACCCAAAGTTTGGGTTAACAGTTTTGGGTTTACACGAGAGGTAAGTGGACCCCGTGAATTTTATAAATTAAGTTATTGGGTTTAATTGGGTCGAGTTTGGGCCCAATTAGTCTTAAAAAGGAGATTTTTAATATGTAGAAATGAGAAGTGTTTTCCCCCATTTTCTAAAGTTAAAGCCTATATACATATATATCCTTTCATTTCATTCTCCTTATTTCTCCATTTTTCTTCTCATCTCCAAGGTAATAATTTAAGCCTTTTCATGCTCCATTTTTGTTCATAATTCCTCCAGCAACATTGTTTTAATATTTCAAGCCATGAGTTTTTATAGATAAAGAGAAAAGTGAGAGTTTTCAACCAAAATCACCAAGGAAAGTATTGGGGCTAAGGAAAGAGCTTTATTTCTGAATTCTAGCACCAAGGTAGTTTATTTCTAATCCTTTAAAGTATTAAGTTTTTATAAATTTCAAGAGTTGGCTAAGATTTTAGTATTTAACCATTTTAGGGTTTATTTTTGATGTTATGATCAAAGGTTGTTTTACAGTTTAAAAAGATGTTTTTCTGACACTTTAAGACCATAATCAACTTACTAAAGCTTTAGAACAATATTAGAAACCAAACCATGACCTTTAGGATGATTTTTGGGTGTTTTTTGAACCTAAATACTCATTTTAGAGTTCGAGTATCGATACTGGGATGAACAATATCAATAATGGTTGAATCGAGGTAAAAATTAGGGATTTGAATAGGGAGTATCAATACTGCCAGGGAGAGTATCGATACTCCCCTTACAATATCGATACTCAGGGTACCAGTATTGATATTGAGCCCCAATTTCAAAAATAGAATACATTTTCGGTACCGATACTCATAGGGGTATCGATACTTGATCCTAGGGTATCGATACTACAAGTAGAGTATCGATAATACTCATTTTGGATGATCAGTTTTGACCCAATTAAGGACCGTAAGAGCTAAGAATGATCTATAATAATAAGAATGAGTCTGTGAGGGACCTGAATGCTCAAACATACCTAGAAACACTTGTGGGAATGATATTACAACAGAGGTGACCATTCTAAGTGGTATGCATCAAAGCATCTTCAATTGAGAAAATATATAGATTTTGGAGAAAAAAAAATCATTGTAGAGGGATGTACCTGTAACATCCCAAACACCGGGTTAGTGACCAATTTGAAAGATCTTAAAAGTTTGTGATCAAATTAGAATAAATTGAAAAATTTAGGGACTTAATTTAAATATCTTTATGTAGGATTGAATAGCAAAGAATGAGGAATGGAAGGGCAAAGTGGTCATTTGGATAGTAAATGAATTAAAAATTTGTTATGGGTATGTTAAATACACGTGAAAAGCTAAAAACCAAATATCCATAAATATCTTCATTCTTCTTCCTCTTTCATCCGTGCACCCCATATAGAAAAGGTGAGTTTATCTTAGTTGATTATTTAGCAAATTCAAGCTCGGTTTATGTTCTTTAGGTAATACTTAAGCTTAAGGAAAGCTTAAGATGTCTAAAAACCAAAAGATTGATGAGTTATGAGAGATTAAATATAAGAGGTTTCTAAGTGAAATTGTGAATAAGAGGAAATAAATGGATTATGAAGTTGGAATTGAATTGTCATAAGTTAGAATAAGAAGTATTAAGTGTTAGAAATGAGTTTAGAACATGTTGAAAATTGAGCAAGATTCTTGGTTTCAAGAATTTGGATGAGACATTGAAGATAATGATGATTTATATAGATATAAATGATTTGAGTAAGTGTAGTTAAGTTTAGTGGCAAGAAGGGAGTTCAAAATGGAAGGTTAAAGTCAGTATTGGTAAATTTTCGGGTATAAGGAGTGACTTATGGGAAAGGAGTATCGGTATTGATTCATCCAGTACTAATACTTCAAAGGGGAAATAGGTGATATTTGGAGTGGGGTATCGATACTGTACGAACAATATCGATACTATAAGCCAAACAATGATAAGATATTCAAGGAGTATCGATACCTAAGGGGTAGTATCGATACTAAGAGTATCGATACCATGAGGTGAATATCGATACCATTTTTGAAATAGAATTCCAGAACCAGGAAAGGGTATTGATACAAATGAACAATATCGATACCAGAGTGAATGAAGTATCGGTACCATACCTTGGGTACCGATACTACTCAAAGTGAAAATTTTAAATTAAACACTTCTTTTAGTTTAGGTTATTAAGGATCGAATTATAATGCTTAGAATTCTATATTCATATCAAATGTATAATTATGTAGATATCTAGCATAAGCAAGTTCCAGAACGACCGAAGGGTTAAGAACAATCAAAAGAGAGATAAAAGTTATAGGAGTTGATCAGACTTAGTGAGGCTAAGGTGAGTGTAGACCATAGTATTGATGTTGTTTTATGGAAATAATACTTGTGATAAGTCTATTTCCTATGTTTTATTTCATGATCCCATAATTATGAACATGTTGAGTACATGCATAATTTACATATGTTTTATATGTTATGATATATGCTATGTGATCCATGTGAACATAAGAGAACAAAACATAAGCTATATGATATGAGATAACTGATTATATGCACATTTGATATATGAGATGAGATAAAACCTATGTGATTACATGAGAAATGATAGGAGATATATGGATACATATATATGATGAATAAGTTGACCATATGAACATATGAAACATATAAATGTTCAATCCCATGTTATGTGATATGAGAGTTGTAGATATAGTTGGCATGCCAAGAGTCGAGGGTTCTATGTAGTCCTTCGGGACATGTATGTAATCCTTTGGAACATATATGTCGTTCTTTGGGACACATATGTGGTCTTTCGAGATATATATATGGTCATTTGGGACATATATGAGGTCCTTAGGGACAATTTTATATTCCCTTCAGTGGGAATTTATACTAGCTATGGTGACAACATATGTGCACAACCTCAATGTACTCGCATACCTTAAGTTCTCAATAATGTACATGGGCATATAAAATATATAAAAATAATTAAATACCTATAAGATGACATGTTATTATTTATTCAATGCACGATTATATATGTTATGGTTGAGTAGATATATGATAATTGTGATTCCGTGTTAGAATTATAAGATTTCATTTTTCATGAGTTCATTATTGCATTTTATATTATGCCTCACTAAGTCTACGACTTAGCGTGTGAGTGTTTCACTCGTACGTAACAAGAAATAGGAAGATCAAAGTTAAGGTCTATAAAGGCAACATCTCTTTTGCATACGATCAGATCAGAAGTGATTCAAACAATATGTCATTTTGTTATAGTAAATATGTTGGCAAGTAATCAAAGTTTAAATCATAAATGCTCTGATCGATTTTGTAATTATTTTGATTGTACTTATGGAAATTATTTTATTGTTATTTAAATGAAAGTTTAAATTTTCAATGATTTTGTAAGAGTAGACATTTTGAAAAGTCAATGTGACACCTCAGATTCGTATTCGGGTCGGGTATGGGTTAGAGGTGTTACATTTAATTGTATCAGAGCTATTGTTTAGCCGATTCTAGGCATAAACCGAAGTTCTGAGTGTCTTTAAATGTATATATGTCAATAAAATAGTGAGAACTTCTGATCTGATAGAGTAACGAATATGATGTCTTGCTAATAGAATTATATGGTTATGTCTTAATAGATGTCCGGACACGAGAGCTCCCGAAGTGAAGTGGGAGATGATAAGCCTGAAGAGAGTAGTAATTCACCTACCCTGGCTAGCCAATGTTAAGAACATGCACCTTCAGGAGTGCCTGTAGAAGATCAAGATATCTTCTTCAGGACGTTGGACGTTATCCTGACGCGTTTCCAACCGCCTGCTCCCTCTCCTCAGAGAATGAATGTTACAAAAGAATTGAAAGGATTATGAGCTCTAGAATTCAAGGGTGAAGCCAAAGAAGGTCCTGTTGCTACAGACCTTTGGTTAAGGATGTGAAGATATTGTTAGATGAACTCCACTGTTCTAAGGTGGAGAAGCTAGATGGAGTGGTCTCCTTGCATGGGCAAGCGAGAATATGGTGGACGAATGTCACCATGAGAATGACAAGTGACCACGTGACATGATCATTGTTCTTGGAAAAGTTCAAGCACAAGTATATAGGAGATTGGTTTATCGAGCAAATAAAGCAAGAGTTTATAAACCTGAAGCAATAAAATCACACGGTATATGAATACGAGGGTGAGTTTAACAAGTTAAGTCGCTTTGCTGTTGAACTTATTCCGACAGAAAGGGATGCCTGTGAATGGTTTGTGGAGGGCTTGTGTCCTCGATTGAAAGAAATATTGATTATGTTGAATCTGTCCTCGTTTCAAGAGGTAATTAATCGTGTTAAAGCTTTAGAGAAAGATCGGAATGAGAGATTTGGAGAACAAAAAGCTCAGATGACAAAGAGAGTGGGTGCTTTCTCGAGTTTCGTACTATCTAAGAGGGGTAGAGATGTTGGTTTTCGATCTCAGACGAGGTCTAATTCAGTTGCATCCTCTACTAGAGGAACTAATCCAATGAGATCTAGACAGACTCAATCTGTAGGATCTGAAATTGGAGATCTAATCAGGGTCAAGCTAGATGGTGTCAACATTGTGGAAAGAATCATCCTAGAGTACGTAGAGTAATTTCTGGAGCTTGTTTTCAATGTGGGAACACGAGAATTTCATTTGGGATTGTCCAATGATGGCCGGAGAGCCTACACAGTCGGAGCAATCTGCTTCTATATCCCAGAGAGGACGAGGTAAAGGTAGAGGAAGAAATCAGCCTGAATCCTCTGCTCAATAGGAAGTGCGCTCAACTGGCCGAGTATATAACATCAAGACAAATGAAGAGCGTGATGATCAGGAGATCATTACAGGTACTTTCCAATTGTATGATAAATGTGTTTTGGTATTGATTGATCCGAGTTCCACATATTCATATATTAGTAGTAAGTTGGTGAGAGAATTGAGAATTCAGCTAGAAGTCACTAGTAGTGATGTGATAGTGACAAATCCATTAGGGCACATTGCTCGGGTAGATAGAGTATGTCGAGGGTGTCCCATAAGGATTCAGGGAATTGATTTCTGTTGAAAATATTTTGATGTTTCAATATAACAAATAAAGTATTATTGAATTTTAAGATTTTATATTCAAAATTATATATTCGATTAAATTATTCGAATATAAAAAATATTACTCCAAGTTTTTAAATGTCAATTTTAATCCTTAGTTAAGCGTAAAATTGTGTTTCAATCTTAAAATATTTTTGAAACAATTTTTACAAAGGATTTCGAACCATAATCGAGCCAAAAAATAAGTTTTATAAAGGGAGGTACCGATACACTCCTAGATGTACTGATACACCCAAATTTTGAATGAAATAAGGGTACCGATACATAGTCGATGTACTGATACACTCCAGGTTCTGAAAAACATCGAATGTAATTAGTGTACCAATACCCCTGGGATGTATTGATACACTTGGTCAAATAACAGTCGAAATATTTAAATTTTACACTGAGTGTACCGATACCCTTTGATGGTGTACCGATACAACTACGCTTCAAACATATTTTTTAAATGGAAAACATACAACAACGGCTCTATTGACTTCACCAATGATCCGAAACATTCAGAATTGATCCAAGGTGTATTTAAACAAGTTCTAAAGCCATTGATCAAAATGAATTAAGAGAGAATCAAAGAGAAAGCATCAAACATCAGGTTTGAGAAATTCAAGCCTATTTTCCTTTCAATATTCACTTTTCTTTCAAGAACACCATTTGTGCTCAATTGTATTCATTTTTTAGTGTTCTTTCTTTTTTTTTAGAATTGTTCAAACATCTTTCCTTGAGAGTTTTTTCTGTAAGTTTTCAAAATTTATAATTTTCTCTTTGGGAGAGAGTGTTCTCAAGAATTTGGTGTATAATTCTTGAGGGATTTGTAAGGATACTTTTAGTCCTCAAAAGAAAGAAAAATAAGTGAATTTGTGGAAAATCCTTAGTGTGGATAGCTAAGGTAGTGGATGTAGACTTTAATTGAGAAAGTCGAACCACTCTAAATCACTGTGCAAATATTTTCAATTTTTTGCAAAAGTTTACACCGACGTTTTAATTACCAATTCACCTCCTCTCTTAGCAGATTCATCTGATCCATTAACTCAACAATTGGTATCAGAGCTATACTTATTTGAAGGTTTTAACACCTCTTGAGTCGATTTGGGAAGAGTTATATCGATATTCAAGTCATCAATGGCCTCCACATCAAATTTTGACTTCGATCTTGAGTCCTTTCCCGTCAATAAGCCTCCTTTCTTCAATGGTGCTAACTATGCTTATTGGAAGAATAGGATGAGGTACTTCATTCAAGCTGGTGACATGGAAGCATGGAAAATCGTGATGAACGGATACTATGAACCATCCACAGATCCAAATTTGTAGAGTGAAGAAGAGACAAGAATGTTCCAGCTCAACTCAAAGGCTATTGATATTCTTTTCTGTGCACTTAGACCAGATGAATACGAGAGAGTCTTATCTTGTACAACCGCCAAAGAAATATGAGATAAACTACAAGTCTCTCATGAAGGCACCATAGAGGTAAAAGAATAAAAAATTAGTCTTCTTACTCATAGCTATGGAAATTTCAGAATGAATCTAGGAGAAGATATCAAAGCTATGACAGATAGATTTTCGGTGATTGTCAATGGTCTCAAAGCATATGGACAAATCATTCCAAATGAGAAGCTTGTATGGAAGATAATTTATTCTCTTCCAAAAGCTTGGCAATAAAAGAAGACATCGATTATCGAAGCTAAAGACCTAAAGTCTTTAACTCTCAATGAGCTTATTGGTTCTCTCTTCACGCATGAAATGATTATTCAAGATGAGGTAGACCTCGAGAAGAAGGATGAGACAAAGAATGAGACGGATAAAAAGAAAAATGTTGGAGTTGCTCTCAAATCCACAAAAGATGAGAGTGATTCTGATGATGATGACGATGATGAAGAGATGACATTATTTGCCAAATGGTTCAGAAAATTAATGAAGCCCAACAGAGGAAGAAAATTCAAAAGAAATGAAGGCTTCAAAAATGAACCAAATGAGAAGGACCCGATCATTTTCTATGAATACAAAAAGCCCAGGCATGTCAAATACGCTTGCCCATAATTAAAGAAGAAGGGTCAATAAAAGAAGAAGCACAAGGCACACGTGACTACTTGGAGCGATGATGATGAATCATCAAATGAAGAGGAACAAGAAGTAGTGAACATGTGCTTGATAGCCACCGAGAAAATTCTCAGGTAACCTCTAACTCATTTGATTTAGAAGATTATTCTTATGATGAGTTATTAGAGGAATATACTAGGTTGGCTTTGGATTATGCAAAATTATTTTCAAAATAAAAGAAATATATTTCTAAATTGAAAAACAAAAATAATCTCATATCCAAGACCAATAATGATCTTGAAAGTAAAATTAATGAATTGCAAATCAAAATCAAAGATTTTGAAAAGAAAAATTCTGATTTGCATAATTTACTTTCGAAAGTCAACGATGATCATCAAAAAGAAATTGATGATCTTAAAGATTCTTTCAATAAAGTTCGACCAAAACATTATGAAAAAGGAGAAAGTTCAAAATCCAACTATATTAGAAAGAATTTTAAATCTTACAATCATAGAGGTCCCCAAAGAACCTCTAATGGTAAAATCGTTAGATGTATATGGGTTTCGAAAGGATTCAATACTACTAATGATAAAGATATCCTAAATAAATGGATACCCAAGGGGACTAGGATTTTGGGGACTAATGAATATGGACCCAAAAGAATTTGGGTACCAAAAATAAAAAAATAATCTATGTTTGTAGGAAAAGGAGTATTTCTACAAGGCAAAAAATACAAGTTCAAATTCATGGTTCCTTGATAGAGGATACTCAAGACATATGACTAGAGATAAGAGCCAGTTTATAGAGCTTAACGATAAAAATGGAGGAGTGATAACCTTTTGTGACAACTCAAAATGTTACATTGAAGGTATATGTACTAGGTAATACCTCTTCCATACAAATAGAAAAAGTATTATATGTGAATGGGTTAAAGCATAATCTATTGAGTATTAGTCAATTATGTGATAAAGGATACAATGTCTTATTTGAATCAAATGGTTGTAAAATTATTGACATTGCATCTAATCGAATTATGCTTATTGGTCATAGAATAGGAAATTAATATGACTAATTTGTGCCTAGTTGCTAAGGATGAACATGATAGTTGGTTATGGGATAGGAGACTAGGTCACACTAGCATGAGTGTGTTATAAAGACTAATTCAAGGAGATTTATTAAGGGGGTTGCCAAAGTTAAAATTTGATAAAGATAAAATCTGTGATGCATGCTCAAAAGGAAAACAAAAGAAAGTTTCCTTTAAATCCATTAATGATGTATCCACTAGTAGAGTATTACAATTGATCCATATAGATCTTTTTGGGCCAATTAGGACTACTATTTTGGTGGAAAACAATATGGTTTTGTATTAGTAGATGACTATTCTAGATATATTTGGGTTCTATTATTAAGTACTAAAGATGAAGCATTAGAAAATTTCATCACGTTTTCAAAAGTAATCCAAAATAAAAAATGTTACTCCATTTCTAGTGTTAGGAGTGATCATGGTACTGAATTTAAAAATCTTGGATTTATTGAGTTTTGTAATTATAATAGAATTAGCCATAATTTTTCGGCACCTAGAACCCCTCAACAAAATGGAGTTGTTTGAGAGGAAAAATCGAACTTTAGAAGAAATGGCTAGAACCATGCTTTGTGAAAACAATTTGCCAAAATATTTTCGGGCGGAAGCCACAAATACCACTTGTTATGTTATAAATTGAGTAATGATTAGGCCTATTTGAAGAAAACTACATATGATTTTTTTTAAAAAGCCTAACATTAGCTATTTTCATCCTTTTGGATGTAAATGTTTTGTTTTAAACAACGGTAAAGATAACCTTGGCAAATTTAATGCTAAAAGTGATGAAGGAATTTTTTTTGGGTTATTCCTTAAATTCTAAAGCTTATCGAGTATTTAATAAAATAACTTTAGTGGTAGAAGAGTCTATACATGTTGTTTTCAATGATAATCTCCTTCCGAGGAAGGATTCTTGTGTTGATGATGACGTAGGTATTGTAAATGCACATGACGTTAGAGAATCATCAAAGGAAGAAGTGAAGGATGAGGAAACTCAAGATGCCTTCAAGAATCTAACCATTGAATAAAGGGAAATCTCATACCCAAGAGAATTCAACTATGTCAAGGATGGTGAGATCTTAGGTGATCTATCCAAAGGGGTAACTACTCGATCTTCTCTTAGGAACATATGTAATTATGTTGCATTTATCTCATGCATAGAGCCTAAAAATATTAAAGAAGCATTAACCGATGAAAATTGGATTATGGCTATGCAAGAAGAGTTAAATCAATTTGAGAGAAGTAAAGTATGAACATTAGTCGAAAGGCCTAGTAATAAATCTACTGTAGGTACTAAATGGGTGTTTAGGAACAAACTAGATGAGAGTGATAATATAGTGAGGAACAAGGCTAGACTTGTTTCTCAAGGCTATACTCAAGAAGAGGGCATAGATTATGATGAAACATATGCTCCCGTAGCTAGGATGGAAGTGTCGTAACTGTCTTTCGGTTGGGCCCCGGAATTGGGCTTCGACTTGGGAAAATGGATTAGGAGTCGCCACCGATCTTTTATTTAAAAATAAATAGGTTGATCGGATACCTTATTTCTTACCTGATCTGCGTCTTACCAAAGATATGTCGGGTTCAGGAGTCGGTTACAGTCAAGGAAGGGTTAACACCCCTGAACTGCCCTTTCGGTACTATATAATTTCCAGTTGTCTTAAATTAAGAAAATCGTAATTTTAAATTAAAAGGTAAAATGACGATCCGAATTACTTACCTTTAACAAATTTATGAAAATACCCTTAAATGATTAAATGTTAAATAAAAAGGAGGAACAAAAATAATGCAAGGAAAACGAGTTTCTTAACGGAAAAAAAATAACCATGTTAAATACAATATCAAAAAATAAAATAAACACAAATAATGAAAAAAATAAATCCCTGAAATTGGCTAAGACATAAAATTAAATAAAAAATAGATAGAATAAAAAAATAAAAAATAGATAGAATAAATAAAACGAAAATAGAATGATAAAATAAAACAAAACAAAATGTAGGGAAGAATGAAAAGAAAATAGTGTTGATAAAAAAAGTTAGAATAAATATCTATATATATATGTAAACGGTTGAAGAAAAAACAAAAAGAAAGAGAATAATAAAAAATAAAACAAGGGGGCCCTATGTTATCAATCCAACGGGAAAATATAGTAAAAAGGGGAGGTTAGGGAAACAAAAGCCTAGGAAGAAAAACTTATAAAAAACAAATTAGTTAGGTAATATGTATAATATAATATTTAATAAATTAATCTAAAAAATGATAAAAATATAGATATATATATATATATACATAAGGAAAATAATATACAAACAAATAAATAAAAAATATATATTAAGACAAAAAAGGATTAAAAAGTAGAATATATATATATATATAACGTACATAACGGAAAAAATGTATATATAAGGGTGAAATAAAATATAGGTAATACACATACATAATAAAAAATAATAATTAAAAAATATAATAGTATAAATAAAAATAAAAAATAGAAAAAATATAATGAATAGAAAAATAATAGTATATATATATATAAAGGGGTAAAATGAAATAAAACAAAATTAGATGGTCGAATTAGAAGAGAATTAAAGTTAAAATCGGTTTGGGGGCTAAATTAAATGTTTTAAAACCTAGAGGACCAAAACGCGAACCTCTCACTTCTTGTTAAAAACACGCGGGTTTGAGGGTGATATGGTCGGCCAGGCGGCTGGATGGGTATTATTTAAGCCAAAAAAATTTTAAACTAGCTTCATTTCCCTCTTTCACGTGTGAAACTGTAACATAAGCAATACCGGGTTAGTGACCAAATTGTAAAGTTTCAGAATTTGGTGACTAAAGTATAAGAATGAAATAGTTTAATGATTATTGGATAATATGATGAAGGTTTTAGTAATTATTAAAAGAAATAAAGGGCAAAAGGGTCAATTGACCAAGAAATGAATAAAATGGGATTATAAATGCACGTGGAAAGGGAGAGAATTCTCCAGAGTTCTTCTCCTTTCTCTCCTCTTCACGTGGAAGCCAGAGCCAAAGGTAAGTTTCTTATTTATGAATTGTTGATTTTAAGGTTGGGTTTTAATATTAGATGATAACTAAGCTTAAACATCTTAAAAGCAAGGATGTTGGAGCTAGGAGAGATTAAAGATTTAGAGTTTACAAATGAAATCTTGGAATAAAGTTCATTCTTAAATTGGAAGTTAAATTTGACTTGTCAATGGTTAAATTAAGAGATTTGGAGTGATAGATTGGATTTAGAACATATAGAAAATTTGGTATGATTCTTGAATTACATATGAAAGATAGGATTTTGGTTTAAGATGAAATAATGAATATAGATTGGTTAAGTATGTGTACTAGAGTTAAGAATGAAAAAGGGATGATATATGAAGTGTTGAGCTGAAAATGAAGTGATTTTCGAGCTAAAAATATGATTTCTGGCAAGGGAATCGGTACCATTCAAGGGAACCGATACCCCTCAAAACAGAATTCCAGAATGTCATGAGGTATCGATACCCCAGTAGGGAATCGATACCCCCTAAAGGAAAATTGTAATATTGGTTTAATAAGTTCGTTTAAGTTGCTAGTATCAAATTACAAGGTGTAGGTATCTATAATTGTCTTAAAATGTATAATTATGTAGATTCAAAGCCTAAACGATTCCGGAATCATTAACAAGTAGATAAAAAGGGAGATAAGAGATTGGAATGGACTAGTGAGGCCAGGTGAGTGCATATTAGTATTATATGTGTTAATGGAAATAAGACTGCGACAAGTCTATTTCCATAATAAAATGTATGAATTCATAAATAGAAGTATATATGTGTATGATTTATATGTGTTAAAAAATGTATTGTATATATATATTTAATGTTATGTGAATATGTGATATGTTTGATGATATAAAAGGATATGATAATAAATTAAATAATATATTAACTAGGAGACTTGAAATTCAGTGTACTATGAGCATATAAGATAAGATAGAGGAGAAAGATCATATGCTTAAATAAAATATGATACATAGTTGTATAATAGAAGCTATGGATATGAATGATTATAGGAGTTGTACGAATTGAATTAAGTAAATAGATTAAATTACATAAAAGAAATAAGAAGTAATATATTCAGGTTTATAAGTAAATGTAGGTTAGGTATGTAAGGGTATACTAAGAAATACGAATAAGGTAAAATATGAGTAAATTATTATGAATTAGGGATGTAGGTATGAGATATAAATATGCAATAAAACTTATGTGTTATATGATAAATGAATATGGAATAATAGATTAGATAAGTGACTTGGTGAAAAAGCTAATGACCATGGATTAGGTAAATATGAATATTTAAGTGATATGTAACTATGAGTATTTGGTATGTATCCATGTGAGTGTTTCATGAGGTATATGAAATATTATACTATGACTATGTGAGTATATGAAAAAGAATATAGGTACATGCAAGTTATATCGAAAGGAGTTGTGTACCATGCTTGATGATTA
This sequence comes from Hibiscus syriacus, assembly GCF_006381635.1. NCBI lineage: Eukaryota > Viridiplantae > Streptophyta > Magnoliopsida > Malvales > Malvaceae > Hibiscus > Hibiscus syriacus. The sequence goes on along the minus strand of NW_024061878.1, from coordinate 2,473,933 downwards.
CATGTATGGAATATAAGAGAATAAAGCATAAACTATATGAAAGATATGATTCATGTGATGTGAACCATGTGAACATATGAGAAAGTGTATAAGTTATATTATTACATGATATGTGATTTTACAAGAAATGACATGAGCTATGTGATTACATGATTATAAGAGATCAGACATGTGATAAAAGATAATTAATATGCATGTGTGAATATGAAATGATATAAATGACAATGCCCATGTTATTTGCATGAGCTAGGGGTATAGTTGGCATGCCAAGAGCGAGGGTCTATGTGGTCCTTCGGAACATATATTTCTTTGGAACATGTGAAGTCTGGTGAGACACATACTTGATCCTGGCATATGTATATGATTCTTAAGGAATGATATGTGGTCCTTCGGACATATATGTATTCTTTGGAACATGTGTGAAGTCTGGTGAGACACTACTTGATCCCTAGTATATGTATATGATTCTTAAGGAATGATATGTGGTCCTTATGACATTATTATATGGCACTACGGTGCAATTCTACGTGGCACTATGGTGCAATTCTATGTGGCACTTCGGTGCATTTTATGAGCTGTGGTGACAGCATTAGTGCACAACCTCCATAAACTCACATATCTATAGTTCTCACATATGTACATGGGCTAATCAAGAGATATAAACAAATATGTTAGTGGTATGATAAATGTTATAGAAATGATGATGTTTGTGTGTATAGTGTTTGATTGAAAAGGTTAAGCATAAAGTAGGTGATTACATGATAAACTGTTAATGATGAGTTATGTATGTATATTTACTGTAATTAATCTGATATGATTTATATGATACGAAGAAAGCATGTAATTTGGTATAACATGATAGAACAGAACATGCATGTATTGATATATGTTATAAGTGCATTATAAGTTTTTTATGCCTCACTAGTCTTCGACTTAGCGTGTATTGTTTCACACGTAGGGTACAGAAGCAAGAAGAGAGAGAATAAGAGTAAGACAGGTCAGCACTCCCTTACAAAATTTCAGATCAGAAATAGAGGATTTAAATGTTTTTGGTTATTTTGAATATAGTAGGCATATACTAATTGATTGAGTTAAATATGCTCTGATCGATTTTGGTTATTGTGGTCAAATTACGTAACTAAACTGCTTTTACTCTAAGGAAGTTTTAAATTTTCTTTGAATTTTGTCAAGAGTCAAAGTTTGAAAAGTCTGTGACACCTGGACTCGTATCCGGGTCGGGTACGGGTTAGGGATGTTAAATTTAATGGTATCAGAGCTACGGTTTAGTCGATTCTCGGCATAAACCGGAGTCTAGAGTGTCGTATAATGTATACATGCCAACAAAATAGAAAAAAAATTCTGATATGAAATTGTAAGGAATATGATGTCTTGCTGATAGAATAAGTTTAATAGATACAATAGAAATGTGATTATAAGAAATGACAAAGTGAATCGATAGCTGACAAATCTGATGTGATAGCAATTCACCTGCCTGGCCAGGCAGGAGAGCAAAAACCTCAGAAAGTGTCTTATAAGATTAAAGGTTGATTTCAGAAATTGAAATCATATTCGAATAGTTATAAAAGGTTCTCACTGTTTCGAATCGAAAAAGTGATACAGAGAAGTTTTGTTATAAAGTGAATAAGATAAAATATGGGGAGCAAGTGTCACCATAAGGATGTTAAAAGATCTAATGATGTGGTTAGAATTTGTGGAAAGTTCGAGAATAAGTGCATCAGTGACAAGCATATAAGATATACAGTCAGAGTGATGAGTTTGAAATAAAGAATAGTATTGTGTAATAAGAATGTGGATAATAAGGGTTTATATTTTGGATAAAAAGTTAGCGTTGACTAACCAGATTATGTGATGGAAAGGTATAATTTAATATTTTTAGATGTCATGATAAGACAACCAATATGAAATGGATCTGGATACAATTGTATATTAGGATCATAGTACTGTGGTATAGTAAAGGGAATAAGGATTGGTATATTTGAGTAAAGCTGAGGATTGATAAGAAGAGTTTAGGAATGGGTATATCGATGATCAGTTTATAAGACAAAGTAAGTCAGAATGTTCAGTTGAACAACGAAAATTATAGGATGTAGAGAATGGAGGTGAAATTGACAAGTTAAGTAAAAATTTTGAGATAATTTCGATTGGAAAGGATGTATGTGATTGGTTGATTAGGGTTGTGTTCTAGATTGGACATATGTTATTGATTAACTGTCAGAGTAAAAGTGATAGAGTTATAAGATTGGAATAAAAGGTAAAGTTGAGTTAATCAATTATGATGTGAATCTGAATATAGTTGGGTATTCTGATCAGATAGCTATGATGTAGAAAAGGAGATAAGTATTTGCATGGAATTTTAAGAAATGAAAATACAAGTGTAAGAAATAATAAAGAACAAAGTTCTGTACAAGAAATAGGTTATCAAAGTTATGAGGATGCAATGAAGATTGTATATAGCGATGATATAGGTGATAAGACAAGAGTATGTGAACATGAAAGGAAAGATATGATTTGTGTATAAGGAATAAATAAAGGAAGAATGGAATAGAAATGAAATGGGATTGAGTTAAAGGATCAGACACGATAAAGGTTATATGGAAGTGTAGGTGATAATTTTGGATATACAAGTGAGAAAAGAGGGATTGGTGAGGTGAAAAGATTTATAAAATGTATGTTGAATCATATTTAAAGAAGATTTAAGGTCGTGTTCTTGGTTAAATGATGATGGAAAACGAATTTGGTTATTATAAGGTAATTAGAGATGGATTTATGATGTTGATTGATGAAAATGGATTGAAGTTGCTGGTTGTTGTTTAAGTGATAAGTGACATGATATGATATATATATATATAAGGAAAAAGGTAATTGAAAAGCTAAAGGATTGAAAAGTAAGTTTCTGATGACAAGAAAGATTAATTAAATGAAGCAACATGAGAACTTTAGAAGATATGTTTCTATCAAGATGTCCAGTGAAAATTCGAGGACGAATTTTCTTAAAAAGGAGGGGAGATTTGTAACATCCGCAATACCGGGTTAGTGACCAAATTGTAAAGTTTCAGAATTGGTGACTAAAGTAAGAATGAAATAGTTCAATGATTATTGGATATATATGATGAAGGTTATTTAGTAATTATCAAAGGAAATAAAGGGCAAAAGGGAAAAATTGACCAAGAAATGAATTAAAAATGGGATTATAAATGCACGTGGAAAGGAAGAGAATTCTCCAGAGTTCTCTTCTCCTTTCTTCTTCTTCTTCACGTGGAAGCCAAGAGCCAAAGGTAAGTTTCTTTGTTTATAATTGAATTGTTGATTTTAAGGTTGGGTATTAATTATTAGATGATAACTAAGCTTAAATCATCTTAAAAGCAAAGGATGGTGGAGTTAGGAGAGATTAAAGATTTAGAGTTTACAAATGAAATCTTGGAATAAAGTTCATTTCTTAAATTGGAAGTTAAATTTGACTTGTCAATGGTTAAATTAAGAGATTTGGAGTGATAGAATTGGATTTAGAACATATAGAAAATTTGGTATGATTCTTGAATTACATATGGAAGATAGGATTTTGAGGTTTAAGATGAAATAAATGAATATAAATTGGTTTAAGTATGTGTACTAGAGTTAAGAATGAAAAGGGGATGATATGAAGTGAGCTGAAAATGAAGTGATTTTCGAGCTAAAAATATGATTTCTGGGCAAGGGGAATCGGTACCCATTCAAGGGAACCGATACCCCTTCAAACGACAGAATTCCAGAATGTCATGAGGGTATCGATACCCCCAGTAGGGAATCGATACCCCCTAAAGGAAAATTGTAAATATTGGTTTAATAAGTTCGTTTAAGTTGCTAGTATCAAATTACAAGGTGTAGGTATCTAAATTGTCTTAAAATGTATAATTATGTAGATTCAAAGCCTAAACGAGTTCCGGAATCATTGACAAGTAAGATCGATAAAAAGGAAGATAAGAGATTGGAATGGACTAGTGAGGCCAGGTGAGTGCATATTAGTATTATATGATGTTAAATGGAAATAAGACTTGCGACAAGTCTATTTCCATAATAAAATGCATGAATTCATAAATAGAAGTATATGTGTATGATTTATATGTTGACATGTTATTATATATGTATTATATGGTTATGTGAATATGTGTATGTTATGATATAAACCATATGATATGATATAAATTATGAATATAAAAGATAAGTTATGTGATAAGATCTTTGATATATATATATAAATGAAATATTACTACGTGAATACATGTTATGAGATAATTTAAGTAATAATATGAGAATATGGTAAAAGTGAGTTTATGAGAAAGGATATGAATAAGTAAGAAAGGTTAATAAATAATATATTAACTAGGAGATTGAACTTCAGTGATACTATGAGATATAGATAATAGAGGAAAATTCATATGTTTAAAAAATTATGATACATTAGTTGTATAATAGCTATGGAGTGATATGAAATGATTATAGGAGTTTACGGAATTGAATTAAGTAAATAGATTAAATTGTACAAAAGAAATAATAGAAGTAATATATTCAGTTTATAAGTATAATGTAGGTTAGGTAATGTCAGTGTATACTAAGAAATACAGAATAAGGTAGATGATATGATGTAAATTATATTATGAAGTAGTGATGTAGGAATGAGATATAATATGCAATAAACTTATGTGTTATATCAAATATGAACATATGAGAATAAAGATTAGATAAGTGACTTGGTGATAAAAGCTATATGACCATGGATTAGGTAAATATGAATAATTTAAGTGATATGTAACTATGAGTATTTGAGTATATCCATGTGAGTTGTTTCATGAGGTTATATGAAATATTATACTATATGACTATGTGAGTATATGAAAAAGAATATAGGTACATGCAAGTTATATCGAAAGGAGTTGTGTAACCATGCTTGATATGTATTACATGTATGGGAATATAAGAGAATAAAGCATAAACTATATGAAAGATATGATTCATGTGATGTGAACCATGTGAACATATGAGAAAGTGTATAAGTTATATGTATTATGATATATGTGATTTTATAAGAAATGACATGAGCTATGTGATTACATGATTATAAGAGATCAGACATGTGATAAAAGATAATTAATATGCATGTGTGAATATGAAATGATTAAATGACAATGCCCATGTTATGTGTCATGAGAGCTAGGGGTATAGTTGGCATGCCAAGAGTCGAGGGTCTATGTGGTCCTTTCAGGACATATATGTATTCTTTGGAACATGTGTGAAGTCTGGTGAGACACATACTTGATCCTTGGCATATGTATATGATTCTTAAGGAATGATATGTGTCATTCGGGACATATATGTTCTTTGGAACATGTGTGAAGTCTGGTGAGACACATACTTGATCCCTAGTATATGTATATGATTCTTAAGGAATATGTGGTCCTTATGACATTATTATATGGCACTACGCAATTCTACGCGGCACTACGGTGCAATTCTATGTGGCACTTCGGTGCATGAGCTGTGGTGACAAATTAGTGCAACCTCCATAAACTCACATATCTATAGTTCTCACATATGTACATGGGCTAATCAAGATATAAAATATATGTTAGTGGTATGATAAATGTTATAGAAATGATATGATTTGTGTGTATAGTGTTTGATTGAAAAGGTTAAGCATAAAAGTAGGTGATTACATGATAAACTATTAATGATGAGTTATGTGTATGTATGTATGTATTTACTGTAATTAATCTGATATGATTTTATATGATACGAAGAAAGCATGTAATTTGGTATAACATGATAGAGCAGAACATGCATGTATTGATATGTTATAAAGTGCATTATAGTTTTTTATGCCTCACTAAGTCTTCGACTTAGCGTGTGATTGTTTCACACGTAGGGTACAGAAGCAAGAAGAGAAGAGAATAAGAGTAAGACAGGTCAGCACCTCCCTTACAAAATTTCAGATCAGAAAATAGAGGATTTAAATGTTTTTGGTTATTTTGAATATAATTGGCATGTACTAATTGATTGAGTTAAATATGCTCTGATCGATTTTGGTTATTGTGGTCAAATTACGTAACTAAACTGCTTTACTCTAAGAAGTTTAAATTTTCTTTAAATTTTGTCAAGAGTCAAAGTTTGAAAAGTCAATGTGACACCTCAGACTCGTATCCGGGTCGGGTACGGGTTGGGGGTGTTACAGAAACCCTCTCCCCTTTCTCTCTTCATCCTCTCATCTGTTCATCGAGGATGAATAACAACAGCCATGCGCCGCCTCGTGGCGGCCGCCTGTCATCGGCGGCGATTTACAAAAAGTTTTAATTTTTTTGGTAGATCCCGACTCCCACTTTTTAATATCCGAATGATTCTTACAAAAGGGCATTGTGATTGTGTAGATCTAACGAAATGTTTTCGAAAAAGAACAATCCTTTTGGTAATCGGCCGAACATTTCAACAAAAAAAAAATCAATGCATGCAAGGCTAGGAACGACTATAACAAAGGTAAAACGAAACTACCTTTTATTTCTCTGCGTTTTTGAAAAAATGATACAATTGTTTTCGATGGCTTTCTCTATTTGCTTGAAATTTTGCTTTTATTTCGTGTAATCTGAATTTGTTATAATGATGTTGATTTACACTTATTTAAACTAAAAAAACATGTTTTTAGATTACATCTTTGAATCCTAATAGAAGTCTAATGTTGGGTTGTTTTTTGTTGTTGGTGATGAATGAGTCTCGGTTGTCGGACGTTTCGGGACTGTTGGAGAGGCGTACACGGCGAGGACTTGTGAGGAAGGAGGCGTTCTGCGTGAGGGCTTTTCGGCTGGGACGTGTTTCCCTCATTGCGGCGCTGTGGATGAGTGAAGGAGTGCTAGGGTTTCGCACAGTCTCGGCTGCTGGAGTGTGTTGGGTCACGTGGGACTTGGGTGTGTTTGGGCCACACATGAGATTTTGGGCCTGTAAAATATGAATATAAAAATAAAAACAAACAAACAAACAATAAATAATATATGTTTGTTATATACATATGTAACGAATGAATTGATAAAATGGGGGGTGTCTACAGCTGCCCCTCTTTGCTTATTATTGTGTAACGAAAATGGAGCAAAGATTAATAGATACAAATTTCATCCATATCGAATGTCCTCTGTCGTAGAGTTGAAAACTGATGTTGAAACTGGTTTGTCAATATGAATCACGAGATGACCCCCTCGTCGTGAGGTTGAGTCAAAACTAGAAAATTCTGAGCCTGAATCCTTCATCATGAAGTTGAAATCAAACTCAGAGTACTGGAAGTAGCTCATGAATTGCCTTCTAGCCAAAGATACTTCGTTGTGAAGCTGAAACTCGACTTGAAGACTTTGGTGTTGTGGTGTTACAAATGACTCATTCGTCATGAGGTTGGGTCAATCTGTTTATGAAGTTGGAATTGTATATATATATAGCCCCTTCGTCGTGAAATTGAGCCTGGTAATTGGATATCCTTCATCGTGAAGTCGAAATTCGAGTAAGTAGTATTGCTCCGAGTCCAATATCCTCGGCTGTGAAGTTGAAATTGGTTCTGGAACTGGGAAATGCTTTGTTAACAGCCGACCGCCCCTTCACTGTGAAGTTGAGCTTGTGCTGTCTCTAGTCTATATCCTTCGATGTGACGTTGAAATTGACAATCAACCACCCCTACGTCGTGAAGTTGAGCTTGTGTTGTCTTGGGTTCAAGATCCTTCGCTAGGAAGTTGAAATTGGCTCTGAAATTGGGAAGTTGTTTGTTGACAGTTAGCCGCCCCTTCGCTGTGAAGTTGAGCTTGTGCTGTCTTGAGTTCAATATCCTTCGCTGTGAAGTTGAAATTGGCCCTGAAACTGGGAAACTGTTTGGTGACAACCAGCCGTCCCTTCATTGTGAAGTTGAACTTGTGTTGTGTCGAGTCCAATATCCTTCGCTGTGAAGTTGAAATTGGCTCTGAAGTTGGGAAATTGTTTGTTGACAACCAGCCATCCCCTCACTGTGAAGTTGAACTTGTGTTGTCTCAAGTCCAATATCCTTCGCTGTGAAGTTGAAATTGGTTCTGAAATTGGGAAATTGTTTGGTGACAATCAGTCATCCCTTCGTTGTGAAGTTGAACTTGTGTTGTCTCGAGTCCAATATCCTTCGCTGTGAAGTTGAAATTGGCTCTGTATTTGGGAAATTGCTTGTTGACAACCAGCCGTCCCTTCATTGTGAAGTTGAACTTGTATTGTCTCGAGTGACACGATATCCTCCGTCATGGAGTTGAAATCACGGGTGGTCCCTTCGTTGTGAAGTTGAAATCCAAGTATTGTATGTCGCGGGTGGACACGATTCCCTTCACCGTGAAGTTGAAATCATGGATGACCCCTTTATTGTGAAGTTTGGCTTCGAGCTAGATATCCTTCATCATGAAGTTGAAATCTACTCTCGAGCAAATTGTGTCACTTTGAGTTCAATATCCTTCGCCGCGAAGTTGAAATTGACTCTAGCTAAAACCTGAAAAAGTGATGCTATGAACATATGTTTTCTTGGGGCTCTGGAGAGAAATCTCGATCTCCAGTTGCCTATCTGGAATCTTGATTCTGGAATCTTGAAGTTTCGATCCCGGGTCTGGAATTCTTCAAGTGTTCAAATCTGATATTTATTTTTTTATCCTTGATCTGGGAAATGCCTCTCGACCATCTCAAGTATATGCATGAACCTTGATCGGCTTCCGAGTACCTACTTTTCAATGAGTCTTTGTACAGTAATATGCGAATATATTTTTCATAAGTAAATAAATCATTAAGTTTAAGCTCAATCCAAGATGCTCAAAAGGAATTGGTCCAAAAAAGATTGTCTTTTATTAATAAGGAAAAAAGAACAAATAATACATGACAATAATTGTGGAAGATGAAGACATGATGAGGTGTAAATGAATGTCTTAGATTTCAATAATGTGGGCACTTCTGAGCTGAAAAGCCGTTAGGTGACCTTGAATACAGCATTTGGCAAAGGATCTTCGAAAAATGTGACAATCTTCAGGAGAGTACAACTTTTCTCCAACTTGTTGAGTATGTGGAAATTCATATGCCGGGGAGTTTCAACCGTCTAGATTTCTTGAATTATCCAAATTGCCTTTTTGGGTTTTCAATTCGGATCCATCCTTGGTTGCAAGATGCCCTTTGCGGGTTTTCATCTTGAACCCACCTTTTTGTTCTCTCTTTTTTTTTCGACTTAGGGCACCTTTTCGGGTTTTCACCCTAAGCGAAGTACTTCTTGACTATGTCTGTATTGATGGGATGTGGCAAGTCAGGTCCGTCCATTTCAGCTAGGACAAGGGCTCCTCCGGAGAAGGCCTTTTTCACGACATAAGGTTCCTCCCAATTTGGCGTCCATTTTCCTCGGAAATCTTTCTGAACTGGCAAAATTCTTTTTAGCACCAGATCTCCTTCACGGAATATTCTTGGGTGTACCTTCTTGTCATGTGCTCGAATCATCCGTTTCTGATAGATTTGACCATGATAAATGGCTTTCAGTCTCTTTTCATCTATCAGATTAAGCTAATCGTATCTAGATTGCACCCATTCTGTGTCATCCATTTTAACTTCTGTTAAAATCCGTAATGACGATCACCTATTGCCCCGGGTATAGACAAATAGGGATAGTTTGAATATTACTCTGAAAGACTCTTGTAAACCACAGGTAGTTCTTCGACCGACCAACGGCTAGGCACGAACCCAGGTGGTAGAGGGCATATCCCAGATCTAACAACGTCGTCAGCATTTCCAGAGATTACAACATTGATGCTCAAATCTTTCAAATCTGCTTCTAAATCTGACAAGTGGTCTCAAATACATAACCACCTGACTTGAATGTGTGACAAAAAGGTGGGATCATTAGACTTTGATTTCCCAGACGAAGACTTGATGGCTTTATCCTTAGAAGAAATAGATACTTCAACAGACAGTTCCTGGAGAATGTACTTCGATGGGGCATTCAATGCATTAGGACATGGCATCGGGGCAATACTGATCTCTCCAGAAGGGAGTCACTACCCATTTACCAGCAGACTGAACTTCAATTGTACTAATAATATGGCAGAGTATGAGGCCTATGTTTTGGGAATTCGAGTTGCACTGGGGAAATCAATCCTCCTTTACAGAAACTTCCCAAACCCTTTTCCAGTCTTGGCACCTCGTCCCAATGTTTGCATGATCTCCATTCTGGTACACTTGGAAAGCCGAGGTCCAGGAATCATTCTCCTATCTGCCAAAAAGGTGACATTCACAAATTCTAAAGAGCGGAATGAACACTCCACCATTTCCTCATCCATCTCGATATATGGGGCCTCCGTGGTCACACTTGCCATAATATCTTCCTTAGCATTGATAATTACTAAGGCCCCGTCAATAACAAATTTAACCTTTTAGTGCAGTGTGGATGGTACTACACCAGCTTGATGAATCCATGGCCTTCCCAAAAGACAATTTTAAGAAGGCATAATATCCATCACCAGAAACTCAATGTTGTAGGTGGCTGGTCTGATGGTTAACGGAACCTCGATCTTGCTAATTACCTCTCTCTTGGTTCCGTCAAGTGCTCGGACCACGTTCTGGCAGGCTCTCATATGAGAGGCATCTATTGGCAGCCTTTTCAAAGTGACTAAAGGCATTACGTTCAGAGCTGAGCCGTTTCAATCAATACACTTGGTAGAGCATGCCCCTTGCAGTAGGTAGTGATGTGTAATGCCTTCGTTCGGCCTCTTCCTCCGGATGGAATCTCATCATCTGAAAATGAGATGAGATTATCAGTTGAATATTATTTACCAGTCGATCCATCTTGCTGACTGGTATGTCTTGTGGCACGAATGTTTGATTCAGAACTTTCAACAGTGCCTCCTGATGTGCTTTTGAGTTTAACAAAAGTGTCAATATTGAAGTGCGTGTTGGCAAGTTGTGGAGCTGTTCTACATTATTGTATTCGCTATGCTTCAAGAATTTGAGGAATTCTTTAGCTTCTTCCTCCTTTATGGGTTCATTGATAGCTAGAACATCTTCCTTGAAGGGCTCTAACGGTCTCTGTCCCACTTTACCGTCACATTCTTTGGAAGTACTCACCTGGAATTCGTACTTCCAAGGTACTTGTCGATTTTCCTTATACTGAAAAGGTCGAGGTGCTGTAACCACCACTTTTTCCTGTGTAGTTGATGTTGTCATCTTTGCTTTAGGGGTAATGATTAAAGGACTACCCCTGCCGAGTCTTTTGTCTGATGATTCTCCGATAGCACAAATTTATACTTCTGGGGAATCCTGAACTTCTTCGTAAAACTCCAGCTCTTTCTGGTCTATCATGAGTTGGACTAATATCTTGAATTCAGAGCACTCTTGCACCTTATGCCCCTCTTCATCGTGATAACAACAATAATTACCACCTTCACTCTTTGCTACACATGACAACGGTACAAGAAACCCTGCCTTTACCATTTGGCTCCATACCCAAGCCAAAGGAACTTTGACTTCTGAAACATTGGTTTTGATTCTCCTGCCATTTCCAGTGGTGATTGTATTAATTCCGATCTCCGGATGATTAGGCAAGGTATTATGGGCGACGTTCGGTGTTTCAGAGTAAAAAATGATCCAATTTTTATTCCGCATTCGCTGTACAAGCCTCTTGAATGCGAGACAACCTTCGATCGAATACCCTTGCACACCACCATGATATTCACAGTGAGCGCTCTCGTCATACCATCTCGGATACGGGGGCTTCATTGGATCCATTGGATAAGGCGACACTGCGTGAGTATCGAAGAGTTGCTGATATAACTCTTTATATGTCATGGGAATGGGATCGAACTGCTCTCTTTCCCTTTCTTTCCTTGGTTCTCTCTGAGCTTGATTAGAAGTACCAGATGGTACAGCTGCAGTGGTTTTTGAGTTTGAGACCGTAACTCCCTTGTTGACGTTATAAGTGTTGACATTATTGATCTCTCAGTCTTTGTTCTTCATGGGAGGCTTTTTACTGGAGTCTTCTCCTTCGATTTTTCCTTGTCTGATTGCCAACTCAATCATTTCACCAGCCATGACTAAATCTGAGAAACCTCCATATGTAATTGCTACCAGGTGCCCGAAGTAAGGTGTCTTCAGGGTTTGTACAAACAACTTTCTAGTCTCCTTTTCATCCAAGGGTGGATGAACCTGCACAGACAAATCCCTCCATCGCTGCGCGTATTATCGGAAACTCTCATTGTGTTTCTTCTTTAGGCTTTGTAACATAACCCGATCTGGTCTCATATCATTAATATGTTTGTATTGCTCTAAGAAAGATTTGGCTAAGTCCTTCCATGTCTTGATATGAGTTTGGCTGAGTTGGTTGTACTACCGGATAGCCGAACTAGACAGGCTCTCCTGAAAGCAGTGGATCAGGAGTTGGTCATTCTCTCCATATCCTGTCATCTTCCAACAGAACATAGTGATATGGGCTGATGGACAGCTGTTCCCATCAAACTTCTCAAACTCAGGAACTTTAAACTTTGGCGGAAGCACCAAATCTAGAACTAGGCTCAACTCTCTTGCGTCCACCCCATAATAGTCATGATTCCCTTGGACCATCTTCATTCGATCTTCTAACATCCTGATCTTCTCTTCCATCTTTCTTACTTTGTCATCTTCATTGAAATCCGAGATACTGTAATCATCCGGACGATTATCGAGATTAGTTGTGGAAGTTTGCACCTTTACAGTAGATGGTGCTTTTCCTTTGACAGCAGAAGAGTTTTCTTGTGGTTTTGGTAAGATCCCGGGTGAAATAACCACCTGTGGGGTTGGTGATATGGTCACCCCTTCGGAGGGACTTCCCCCTACTACACTAGCTTGCTGTAAACCTGATAACTTGGCCACGATCTGGTCGACCAAGGACTCCTGGTTTTTCTTGATGGACTCCAGGGTGCTTTGACGGTTTTGAGCCAACTTATCTTCTAGTTCTTTTTGTAGTTTTGCCATGTTCTCCTCGAGCTTTTCCATTCTGGCCTCCATTTGTCTCTTCTTTGCTCGAGTATTGTGCGGGTGATGCGTATTTAATGTTGGCGGTGGTAAACTTGGTGTTTGCTCTTTCTCTTTCTGAGACATGTTCTGTTAGTTAATATGAATGTAAAAACATGACAAATATAAAAATAAACATAAAATATAAAATGCAAAGTATGCAATGCATGATGTATGCAATTTAGAGGCACTGATCCAGAAAAGTGTTCATTATTATAAATAATCTTTATTTAGACAAAAATATTTTATCTTGTAAGAGATATGAAAATAATCAAAGGTACATTCGGACTAAATCCTCTAAACCCTGAATAACTTCTAGTAGGTTAACAAGTCTTATTCCTTCATCTGTCACTGGTTGTATACCTTGTCGAACCACTCCAGCTTCCCTTGCCAGGCCGTATAGATGGCGAGCTGCCTTTTGTACTTGATCCAGGAAGTCTCGGATGATTGCGTCTCTGGCCTTCACTCTTTGTTGTGCTTGCTCCCAACGGAAACGCCACTGTAAACCCCCATCGAAGGGCATTATCTGAAGCTCGCTTGCTTTTTTCTTGAACCCATCTACAATAGCTTCTAACTCAGCTATTGTTTTGCCATCTCTCTCATGTTGTTTCTCCAGATCAGCCATCTGGATTTTCAAGCGTTGGTTTTGATACTGGCTGTCTATTAAGTATCTCTATGCAGTTTTTACCTGTTCTTTCCAGGCTCTCTCATCAGGCCCCTCGAACTTTCTTTTCAAGCTGTGAGCTTCATCTTTCCAGTACTCATAAGACACCTTCAACTTAGAGTTATCCTTGACCGTATCTTGATACCCCTTTCTCAAGTCTTCAAGCTCAAAACGGATTCTTTTATGTTCTCTTTCTAGTTTGTCTACTTTATCTTTCTGTGAGTCGACATCGAGTTTCCATTGATAACGTTCAGTTTCAAGTTCCTTAATCCTCTGCTTCAGCTCGTTATTCACAGCTTCAAACTCTACCTTGGCTATCTCCAGTCCGGAAGAGAGATGCCTGAGATGTTATTCCATAGTCCGAGTGTCTTCACAGTCTAGCACCAGGACGTTATCATTCTTTCTCAATCTTCTCCACTCCACATAATCCGGAGTAAGCATGTCACTGGCAGCAACGACATTCATTCAAAATATTTTCTTCCATGACTCAGATGCTTCCCTGATCATCTTCTTATAATTGTCACCGCTATACACAAACTCTGATTTAATTAGTCCGTATGTTACGGGGACAAACTGACTTGCCCCATACTGTCTAAGTGCTAACAATGGAGCATACCCAACTGCACCCCAAAGTCTGAGTAAAGTTATAGTATCAGAATCCCCACACCGAAAAAGAACGTCACCGAGGAACAACCAGGGGGCTCTCCAGGTAATATCCCGATCCTGAAGATGTGTAAAAACTTTCATCCACTTTTCCTTTGAAGCACCTTCATTCCATTTCATTGTGATGAACTCCCCCAAAGGTGAATACGTGGTGCTAAATTGGCGATAGGCGACCCCGTTAGTCTTCCAGAAATGGCTGTGAATCTAGACTTGAAGGAGCTGAATACACCCAATGAACCTACCTCCACCAGATCTTTGACAATGATTAAGAGACCGAAAGGTCTCGGCTAAGATGGTCGGTGCGGGGTTGATTCATCTCAGAAGTTGTTCAAAGAATTCTACCACGGTTGCGTCAAAGCAACCCATACCTTCGGAAAGATAATCAACCCGTACAGACCTAGTGAAAAAGGTCTATAGTCTTCCACTCATCAGGGTGGTTCTTCATTAATTGCCTTATGTGGATTCATTCAAATCCTTCCCCACTGCCTCTGCGCTGAGTCCGGTATATTACCCATTTTTTGTCTACTCCCGCAACTCTGGCCAGTGTATTCTTAAAAGGCTGACTTTTAATGTGTTTAATGTAGGCTCTCTCTAGTTTAATGTTTTCACAATGCAGTAGTGCAGTGTATTCTTCAATGGTGGGCACCATGTCCTCCCGGTTAAAAGTGAAACAACTAGATCTCGGTACCAGAACTGAACCAAGGCTCTGATTAAAGGCTCATCAGTCTTAACCTGGAGTAGAAGTGCAATGTCACCGTACCGTTGGCTAAACTTTTGTTTTCGAACATTCTTCCAATTGTCCCAGATGTCTCGAAGCTCTTGAACATTGTTCTGTTTTAGGCTGATAGAGGCATAATTAACCAGCTCTGACATATAATTTCCTTAAAGACTGTCTCCCTTTTCCTTCTGGGTCTTCTCAGACCATAGTCGTACATTCGGTCTTTAATCTCTTGTATTACAACACCTTTGTCCATTTGTTCAGATTATTTTGTGTGTAATAAATACTTTTTAGGGATCAATGACCTCTTGTTATGATGAAAATGCTAGAAAACAAACACAAAGGTAAAAACCTTAGTAAAATGAAAACATATAAGTAAATATGAAATGACGAAAGAAAAAAATAAGAAGAGTAAGAAGGAACAAAAACATGGTTAGGGTAAAAATGTCATAGGGTTTCAAATATGGTTTCGGGGTAGGCTCTATTTCTTCATAGCTTCCCGGTTTAGGTTCTAAAAAACGGTACCCGAGTTCTCCTTGCCGGTTCCCCCGTGGGCTTGCCAGACCCTTAGTCTTAAACCCATCACAAGCTTGTGTGGACTAAGTTAACTCGAGATGACACATTCCCTTATGCCCATACGGAGAATAAATTCACACGAAGGCATAAGGTATATGAATCCCGAAGGCTACTTGCTAGGCCCATACGGTGAATAAATTCACACGAAGGTGTCACTTTCACCCCACTTAAAACGGGTTTGGAGCTCGGGTTTAGAGCCTTAAGTGAAAAAACTTTGAAGGCTGAAATCATGAGAAAATGATTAGTACAACAATTTACTCAAATATATAATCAAAAGTAAGTAAAAAGGATCGAAATATTACCTCAAAATTTAAACTTACCCTTTTCGTTAAAAAGACAACTGTAAATTACCTTAGCCTGACTCACTTACCTGTCCCCAGCGGAGTCGCCAAGCTGTCGTAATCTTCTTTCAGTTGGGCCCCAGAATTGGGCTTCGACTTAGGAAAATGGATTAGGAGTCGCCACTGATCTTTTATTTAAAAATAAATAGGTTGACCGGATACCTTATTTCTTACCTGATCTGCGTCTTACCAAAGATGTGTCGAGTTCGGGAGTCGGTTACAGTCAAGGAAGGGTTAGCACCCCTGAACTGCCCTTTCGGTACTACATAATTTCCAGTTTTCTTAAATTAAGAAAATCGTAATTTTAAATTATAAGGTAAAATGACGATCCAAATTACTTACCTTTAATAAATTTATGAAAATACCCTTAAATGATTAAATGTTAAATAAAAAGGAGGAACAAAAATAATGCAAGGAAAACGAGTTTCTTAACGAAAAAAAAAATAACCATGTTAAATACAATATCAAACAATAAAAGAAACACAAATAATGAAACAAATAAATCCCTGAAATTGGCTAAGACATAAAATTAAATAAAAAAATAGATAGAATAATAAAATAAAAAAATAGATAGAATAAAAAAACGAAATAATAGAATGAATAAAAATAAAACAAAACAAAATGTAGGGAAGAATGAAAAGAAAATAGTGTTGATAAAAAAAAAGTTATAATAAAATATCTATATATATATGTAAAACGTGATGAACAAAAAACAAAAAGAAAGAGAATAATAAAAAATAAAACAAGGGGGCCCTATGATATCAATCCAACAGGAAAATATAGTAAAAAGGGGAGGTTAGGAAAACAAAAGCCTAGGAAGAAAAACTTATAAAAAACAAATTAGTTAGGTAATATGTATAATATAATATTTAATAAATTAATCTAAAAAATAATAAAAATATAGATATATATATATACATAAGGAAAATAATGTACAAACAAACAAATAAAATATATATATTAAGACAAAAAAAGGATTAAAAAAGTAGAAATAAATAAATATATATATATATATATATATATATATATATATATATATATATATATATATATATATAACGTACATAAGGAAAATGTATATATAAGGGTGAAATAAAAATATAGGTAATACACATACATAATAAAAAATAATAATGAAAAAATATAATAGTATAAATAAAAATAGAAAAAATATAATGAATAGAAAATAATAATATATATATATATATATATATATACATATAAAGGGGTAAAATGAAATAAAACAAAATTAGATGGTCGAATTAGAAGAGAATTAAGGTTAAAATCGGTTTAGGGGGGCTAAATTAAATGTTTTAAAACCTAGAGGACAAAAACGCAAACCTCTCCCTTCTTGTTAAAAACACGCGGGTCTGAGGGTGATATGGGTCGGGCCAGGCGGCTGGATGGGTATTATTTAACCCAAAAAAATCTTAAACTAGCTTCATTTCCCTCTTTCACGTGGGAAACCCTATCCCCTTTCTCTCTTCATCCTCTCCTCTGTTCATCGAGGATGAAGAACAACAGCCATGCGCCGCCTCGCCGTCGTTGTTCAACGACGGTGGCCACCTATCATCGGCGGCGATTTACAAAAAGTTTTAATTTTTTCGATAGATCCCGACTCCCATTTTTTTAATATCCGAATGATTCTTATAAAAGGGCCTCATGATTATGTAGATCTAACAAAATGTTTTCAAAAAAGAACAATCCCTTTTGGTCATCGGCCGAACGTTTCAACAAAAAAAAAATCAATGCATGCAAGGCAAGGAACGACTATAACAAAGGTAAAACAAAACTACCTTTTATTTCTCAGCTTTTTTGAAAAAATGATACAATGGTTTTCGATGGCTTTCTCTATTTGCTTGAAATTTCTGCTTTTATTTCGTGTAATCCGAATGCGTTACAATGGTGTTGATTTACACTTATTTATACTAAAAAACATGTTTGTAGATTACATCTTTGAATCCTAATAGAAGTCTAATGTTGGGTTGTTGCTTTGGTTGTTGGTGATGAACATGAGTCTCGGTTGTTGGATGTTTTGGGGACTGTTGGATAGGCGTACACGGCGAGGAATTGTGAGGAAGGAGGCGTGCTGCGTGAGGGCTTTTCGGTTGGGACGTGTTTCCCTCATTGCGGCGCTGTGGATGAGTGAAGGAGTGCTAGGGTTTCGCACAGTGGGCTGCTGGAGTATGTTGGGTCATGTGGGACTTGGGTGTGTTTGGGCCACACATGTGATTTTGGGCCTGTAAAATATGAAAATAAAAATAAAAACAAATAAATAAATAATAAATATTATATGTTTGTTATATACATATGTAACGAATGAATGGATGAAATGGGGGGTGTCTACAGGAAGCAATTAGAATGTTATTAGCATTTGCATGTTTCAATGAATTTAAATTATATCAAATGGATGTTAAAAGTGCATTTTAAATGGTTTTATAAAATAAGAAGTGTATGTGGAACAACCTCCTGGTTTTGAAGATTCAAAATTTCTAAATCATGTTTTTAAGTTGACAAAAACTTTATATAGTTTAAAACAAGCTCCTAGAGCTTGGTATAAAAGATTGACAAACTTTTTAATTGAAAAAGGCTTTTCAAAAGGGAAGGTTGACACTACATTGTTTTTAAAGCGAAAAGGTAAAGATTTATTAGTAGTTCAAATTTATGTTGATGATATAATATTTTGTTCTACTAATGATGCTCTTTGCCAAGAATTTTCTGAGCTAATGCAGAGTGAATTTGAGATGAGCATGATGGGGGAGCTTTCATTTTTCTTGGGGCTCCAAATCAAGCAAAGAAAAAATGGCATCTTCATCAATCAACCAAAATACATCAAGGATATGCTCAAGAAGTTTGGCTTGGAAAATTTCAAAGCCTTAGCCACTCCAATGAGCTCATCTACAAAGCTTGACAAAGATGAAGGAGGTAAATGTGTAGATGTTAAACTTTATAGGTCTATGATTGGCTCTTTGCTTTATTTAACCGCAAGTAGACCGGACATTATGTTTAGTGTTTTCTTATGTGCTAGATTTCAATCATGCCCTAAGGAATCACATCTAAAAGCCATTAAGAGAATCTTTAAATACCTTAAGGACACTCTTAGTTTAGGACTTTGGTATCCTAGAGACTCTAGCTTTAGCTTGCATGTCTTCTCTGATGCGAATTATGGAGGATACAAAATAGATAGGAAAAGCACCTCTGGTACTTGTCAATTACTAGGAAATATGTGATTTCTTGGTTTTCAAAGAAACAAAATAATGTTGCATTATCTATCACTGAAGCGGAATACATTTCAGCGGGCAGTTGTTGCGCATAAGTTTTATGGATGAAACAACAACTTTTAGACTATGAATTGAAGTTGGTACCATACATATCAAGTGTGACAATACTAGTGCTATTTTTCTCACTAAAAATCCCATCCAACTCTCTAGAACTAAGCACATTGAAATTAGACATCATTTCATTAGAGATCATGTCACTAAAGGAGATGTAGTTCTAGAATTTGTTGATGTGTTGCATCAAATAGCTGATATTTTTACAAAACCTTTAGATAAAGAAAGATTTTGGACACTTAGGATAGAATTAGGTTTAACTAACCTACCTTGAATTAGTTTTAAAATAATTTTAGGACTTTTAATTAGTAAATGAAAAATGCTTATAAAAATGACATTTTTATTGCATTCTATGCTAATAGGTAGGGGGAGTTTATGATCTTTAATGAAAATTAATAAAATGTTCATATAAAATTTAAGGGTAGATTTTTTTAATGAACATAGTTAAGTTTCGAAATATGAGTTGCCAATACCACTAAGAGTTGATTAATTTAGCATTCTAAGTGCTTAAAAACATATTTTGACATTTTTGTGCAAAGTGTATCGATACCCAGGTATCGGTACCCCCTTGCTATGTATCAATACACCTTGAATGTGTACCGATACATTCCTTGAATGTGTATCGATACCCCTCACGGGGTACCGATACCCCCCGTCGGGTTTTGGCCTTAAATCCCTAAAAATCACATTTAGCCAAAATTCCCAAAATACAAAAACACTCTGTCGTTCTCATGCTCTCAACCCCTACTCTCAACATTGCTTAAAATCAACAAAATCAAGTCAGTTTTCATTAGTTTTTCAACTTCTGAACATGCTATAAGCATCAAAGTAGTGTGCAATCAACAATAAAATCCACTCAAATCCGAAATTTTCAAGGCAACTTTTCAAAAATACTATTTTATTGATTTTTGAACATAAGACTAGTTTTAGTTAGTTCTAGTTCGAAATAGATATCATACATTGCTTATATTATATTTTAAACTAGATTCTACAAATAATTTCATCAAAAACAAAATTTTTTAAATTTTTTTAATTTTTTGTTCAATTTTCGAAATTTAAAAAATGTTTTGTTTCTAAATTGTTGGTTTTGATTAATTATGTTGTTTTCATGAAAACTATACATATATTGATTTTTCAAACATTATTTTCAAAATAGTTTTCAAATTTTGCTCATTAGGATATTATTTAGAGAACGTTGAATATTGAGTACTCATATTGAGTTTTGGGATTGATATTGTTGCATACATGTGTTTTAAAATTGCTAGTATCATTATCCCATTTTGATTTAAACCATGTCTCATTCCAAATGACCTAGGACTTCGTTTAGTCGGTCAAACCAACCTCCAAACCGACCTCCTATTCCACCTCCAAATCCAAACCCGAATGAATCCGAGATGACAATTAGGAATTCTTGTTTTAACGAACCTGCTCGTCGGGAAAATCTCTACACTAGGTTTGTTGACCTAATCGAGTCCTATAACATCCGGGAAGAACGTATCCCTTATATTCAAGCTATGATCGATATAAAATTTAGATATCTTCCTACCCTTAAAACTTGGAAATTTAATAAACTTTTTCAGCTTCAACCTGTGGTTTATCACCAACTCATCCACATTTTATATTCTAATGTGGTTTGTGTCCAAAACGAGTCCCAAACTACCACTGTTAGTATTCGATCTTCTCTCCAAGGCCAATACATTCATATTGACTCTGACTCAATCACTAGGATATTTGGTTTAGATAATGAGGGTTTAGATAACGATAGAAAAATTCTGGCTACGCGATATAGAGCCAAGGCTAGTGCTAGTACGTTGTCAAATCATCATGAACGTTTTCTTCATTTGATCATATCTTGGTGGTTTAGACCATCCAAAGATATATATTCAACTATTAGAGCACTTGACCTTCAGTGGATACATTGTATCCAAAATGATAATAAAATAAATATGCCACATATTATTTTTGCTGAACTAGTTGAAACCGTAAACAGGTTCCGTCTAAACATGTAGAAACCTTAGTTTACGGTTGTCTTCTTAGTAATTTCTTTATCAAATCCAAGCTTAGGGTCCAACTTGATGTAGCCATCCCTCTTAAAAGCCAAATAAATCTCAAAACTTTGCGTAAATCAGGATGGAGCGGGGATAAAGAACAATGGGTTCGATCAACCCAGAAAACATCGGATGATAGTTCTTCACGAGCGGCACCGACACCGGCTGATGATGATCCATAACTTGAAGATCTTCTTCGGATATCGATGATCCCGTTAATATAGCTGAGGATGAGTCGGTCCAGCAAGATAGTCAGATGCCTCGATATTTTTGATAATTCATTTAGACATTTGACATGAGGTTTGCATCCATAGAGTCCCATTTAACCGCTATGGGGGCTCAACAATTGGAGAACAACCGGGAGATGCGAGCTAGCAATGAAGCAATGAATCATCAACTCATTCTATGGATGATAGACTCAATGCACTAACACTCGATATGGCTGCTCTAAGAGACATTTTCCTCCTCCCGACCCACCAATGGTTGACTAAACCTTGTCTTGCTTAGTTTTCAGAATTTGACTTATTGTTAAAACATTTTGAATGTTTTGGATTTGTGTGTTTTGGATTTTGGATATATTTGTTTGAATTGTATGAATAGTTTGTTTGAACTTCATGTTTATATTAATTTCAGTTTTACATTATTTACATCTTAGTTAAAATATGACCAATTATCATTACACATTTATGAATATTGTTTATGGACTAATGGTTAACAATTCTCTTGATTGTGATCTTAGCAGCTATAGCTATAAATATATAAATCAATTGGCTATTTTCCTTAAAAACTTGTTTAAACGGTTTTCATAGGGTCTTTTGGATTTAACAAAAATGGGGAGAATAAAGTGAGGGGAGTAATATTTCAAAATTGATTTCAAAAATGATTTTCAAAAAGAAAATCTTAAAATTACTAAAATGTTTTGTTATACCAAAAGGGGGAGATTGTTGAAAAATATTTTGATGTTTCGATATAACAAATAAAGTATTATTGAATTTTAAGATTTTTATATTCAAAATTATATATTCGATTAAATTATTCGAATATCAAAAATATTACTCCAATTTTTCAAATGATAATTTTAATCCTTAGTTAAGCATAAAATTGTGTTTCAATCTTAAATTTTTTTTGAAACAATTTTTACAAAGTATTTCAAACCATAATCGGGCCAAAAATAAGTTTTATAAAGGGATGTACTGATACACTCCTAGATGTACCGATACACCCAAATTTTGAATGAAATAAGGGTACCGATACCCCTGGGATGTACCGATACACTTGGTCAAATAACGGTCGAAATATTTGAATTTTACACTGAGTGTACCGATACCCTTTGATGGTGTACCGATACACCTACGCTCCCAACATATTTTTTAAATGAAAACATAAAACAACGGTTCTATTGACTTCACCAATGATCCCCAACGTTCAGAATTGATCCAAGGTGTATTTAAACAAGTTCTGAAGCCATTGATCAACAAGAATTAAGAGAGAATCAAAGAGAAAGCATAAAACCTCAAGTTTGAGAAATTCAAGCCTATTTTCCATTCAATATTCACTTTTCTTTCAAGAACACCATTTGTGCTCAATTGTATTCATTTTTTAGTGTTCTTTCTTTGTTATAGAATTGTGCAAACATCTTGCCTTGAGAGGTTTTTCTGTAAGTTTGTGAAATTTATAATTTTGTGAAATTTGTAATTTTCTCTTTGGGAGAGAGTGTTATGAAGAATTTGGGGTATAATTCTTGAGGGATTTGTAAGGTTACTCTTTGTTCTCAAAAGAAAGACAAATTAGTTAATTTGTGGAAAATCCTTAGTGTGGATAACTAAGGTAGTGGTATGCAAATATTTTCAATTTTCTGCAAAAGCTTCCACTGACGTTTTAATTATCAATTCACCCTCTCTTGGTCAATTCATCCTATCGATTAACGCAATAATTTCCCTGTTTATCTGATGAAATTACCCTTTGATGAATTCAAGGTGATACTGAGAATGGACTGGTTATATCATTATCATGCTAACGTTCATTGTAGACTAAAGAGGGTAACGTTGATAAGTTCAAAAGGATTGAAAGTTATAGTATTCAGTGAAAGATGGAATCAAAATGTAATATTAGTGATGTCGGTGAAAAGTTATTTCTACAAGGATGTCGGGGTTTCATTGATGTGATGGATAATAGAACCAAGGAGAAAGGGTTATAAGAGATTTCCACAGTTAGATAGTTCCTCGATTTCTTTCCGGCAGAGTTGCCCGGATTACCTCCAGATAGAGAGGTGGAATTTCAAATTGAAGTAATGCCTAGAACAACGACTATTGCAATGGCACCGTACAGAATGGATCCGAAAGAGTTACAAGAGTTAATGATTTAGTTAAAAGAATTTTTGGATAAAGGATTTATAATACTAAGTGTGTCACCTTAGGGATCCCTAGTGTTGTTCGTTAAGAAGAATGATGGTTCAATGCATCTTTGCATTGATTATCGACATCTTAACAAGATGACCATAAAGAATAAGTATCCCCTCCCTAGAATTTATGATTTGTTTGACCAGTTAAGTGAGCTTCAGTATTCTCGAAGATCGATTTACATTCTGGTTATCATCAACTGAAGATTCAGGAGAAAGATATTCTGAAAACGACTTTTAGAATGAGATATGGTCACTATGAGTTCATTGTTATGCCGTTTGGGGTAATGAATACACCAGTTGCTTTTATGGACTTTATTAATAGAATATTTTAATACTATTTGGACCCGTTCGTAGTTGTTTTCATTGACGATATATTAGTGTATTCAAAATCGAATGAAAAGCATAGTGCACATCTAAGGATAGTCTTGCAGATTCTATGAGGTAAGAAGCTTTATGCCAAATTATCTAAGTGTGAATTTTCGTTGAATGAAGTGACATTCCTTGGACATGTGATTTATGCAGAAGGAATTTGGGTTGATCTTCAAAAGATAAAAGCCATTTTGGAATGGGAAGTTCCAAAGAATGTGTCTAAAGTTTGAAGTTTTTTAGGGCTAGCAGGTTATTATCGAAGGTTTGTTAAGAACTTTTTTATGATACCTTTATTGTTGACTAAGTTGATGAGGAAAGATGTAACATTTTCTTGGACTTTTGAGTGTCAAAAAAGTTTTGAAACATTAAAGAAAATTTTGATAGAAGCTCCAGCATTGGTTCAACCAGAGTCTAGCAATAACTACGTGGTTTACAGTGACACGCCCCATAAAAGCTTGGGATGTGTACTGATACAAGAAGGGAAAGAAGTAGCATATGCGTCTAGACAATTAAAACCACATGATAAGAACTATCCAATACATTATTTGGAATTGGTTGTAGTAGTGCTCGCTCTTAAGATTTGGCATCACTACTTATATGGTGAACGTTGCTATCTATACACAAATCATAAGATCTTAAAGTATCTGATGACTCAGAAATAATTAAATTTGAGGCAAAGAAGATTGGTTGAATTCTTAAAGGATTATGATGTAGTAATTGATTTCCATCCTTCAAAAGCAAATGTGGTAGTAGATGCCTTAAGTTAAAAAATGTTTGCAGCCTTACGAGCTTTAGATGCAAGGTTGTCATTGGATGGAGATGGTGCAATATGTGCAAAATTGAATATTAAGCCAACCTTGTTGGATTGAATTAAGGAATTAAAAAACAAATATGCAAAGTGTTTGAGGAGGTTGTAACAAGTAAAGAATAAAGAAATTGAATATTTTGAAATTAAGTCTGATGGGAATTTGTATTATCGGGAAAGACTAGTGATTCCAGATGATGAGGAATTGAGGAATGATTTGTTGAAAGAGGCTACTGTAGTCCATTAACAATGCACCCGGGTGGAAACAAGATGTATATGGATCTTAAGAGTCGGTATTGGTGGTCGGGAATGAAAAGAAGTATTACAAAATTTGTGTCCAAGTGTTTAACTTGTCAGTAAGTCAAAGCTGAACATCAGTTTATGTCAGGATTATTGCAACAAATTTCTATTCCTTAATGGAAATGGGAGAATGTGACGATGGATTTTGTGACGGGGTTACCCTTAACTCTGAAGAAAAAAAATTCAATTTGGTGATCGTTGATCGATTGACAAAGTCAGCGCATTGTACATCAGGGAAATTATTTGATTGCATGGTGTGCATTTTTCGATTGTTTCTGGCCGAGATCCTCAATTTACATCCCGATTTTAGAAAACTTTACATGGAGCATTAGGGACTCCACTGAAAATTAGAACAACATTTCATCCCTAGACGGATAGACAGTCCGAGCAAACTATCCAAATTCCATAAGACATGTTAAGAGCCTGTGTAATAGAGTTTAAGGGATCTTGGGGGAATTATTTTCCACTTGCTGAATTTGTTTACAACAACAGTTACCTGTCAAGCATTAAGATAGCTCCCTATGAGGCTTTATATGGGAGAAACTGTCGTACGCCCTTGAATTGGTACGATCTTAAAGATGGAGAAGTTCTTGGTCCTAATTTTATTAAAGAAGTGGAGGAAAAAGTTCAAGTAATTCAGAACAATCTCAAAGTGGCATCCGATAGACATAAGTCATATGCTAATCTTAAGAGAAAAGAGATCGAATTTCAAGTTGAAGATAAAGTATTCCTAAAAGTGTCTCCTTGGAAGAAGGTGTTAAGGTTTATTGGGCTCTATGAGATCGTTAAGAGAGTAGGACCAGTGGCATACCAGTTGGCTTTGCCACCGGAAATGGAAAAGATTCATGATGTTTTCCATGTTTTCATGCTTCTGAGGTATAGGTCTGATCCCTCTCATATTTTTATACCATAAGAGATAGAAGTTCAGCTTTATTTGACTTATGAGGAAGAATCGGTGCAAATATTGGCTTATGAGGTGAAAAAGTTACGGAATAAGACTATTCCATTATTTAAGGTGTTGTGGAGGAATCAGAAGTAGAGGAAGCAACGTGGGAATGTGAAGAAGATATGTGCAATAAATACCCCAATCTCTTTATGTAGTGAAAATTCAAGGACGAATTTTCGTAAAGGGGAGATTTGTAATATCCCAAACACTAGGTTAATGACCAATTTGAAAGATCTTAAAAGTTTGTGATCAAATTAGAATAAATTTAAAAATTCAAGATCTTAATTGAAATATCTTTATATAGGATTGAATAGCAAAGAAGGAGGAATAGAAGGGCAAAGTAGTCATTTGGCAAGTAAATGAATTAAAAATTTGTCATGGGTATGTTAAATACACATGGAGATGGTGGAAAACTAAAAACCAAGTATCCTGAAATATCTTCATTCTTCTTTCTCTTTCAGACGTGCACCCCTTATAGAAAAGGTGAGTTTATGTTAGTTGATTATTTAGTAAATTCAAGCTTGGTTTATGTTCTTTAGGTAATACTTAAGCTTAAGGAAAGCTTAAGATGTCTAAAAACCAAAAGATATATGAGTTATGAGACATTGAAAATAAGAGGTTTCTAAGTGAAATTGTGAATAAGAGGAAATAAATGGATTATGAAGTTGGAATTAACTTGTCATTAGTTAGAAATGAGTTTAGAACATGTTGAAAATTTAGCAAGATTCTTGGTTCCAAGAATTTGGATGAGATATTGAAGATAATGACGTTTTATATGGATATAAAATGATTTGAGTAAGTGTAGTTAATTTTAGTGGCAAGAATGGAGTTCAAAATGGAAGGTTAAAGTTAGTATTGGTAAATTTTTTGGTATAAGGAGTGACTTATGGACAAGGAGTATCGGTACTGATTCATCCAATACCAATACTTCAAAGGGGAAATAGGTGATATTTGGAGTAGGGTGTCAATACTGTATGAATAGTATCAAACCATAAGTCAAAAGATGATAAGATATTCAAGGAGTATCGATACCTAAGGGGTAGTATCGATACTAAGCATACCGATACCATGAGGCGAGTATCGATACCATTTTTGAAATAGAATTCCAGAATCAGGAAAGGGTATCGATACCAAGGAACAATATCGATACCATAGTGAAGGAAGTATCGGTACCATACCTTGGGTACCGATACTACTCAAAGTGGAAAATTTAAATTAAGTACTTCTTTTAGTTTAGGATATTAAGGATCAAATTATAATGTTTATAATTCTAATATTAATATCAAATGTATAATTGTGTAGATATCGAGCATAAGCAAGTTTCAGAATGATCGAAGGGTTAGGAACGATCAAAAGAGGGATAAAAGTTATAGGAGTTGATCGGACTCATTGAGGCTAAGGTGAGTGCATACCATAGTATAGATTGTAGTTTTATGGAAATAAGACTTGTGATAAGTCTATTTCCTATATTTGATTTCATGATCCCATAATTATGAACATGCATATGTTATGATCATGATGAGTACATACATAATTTACATTTGTTTTATATGTTATGATATATGCTATGTGATCCATGTGAACATAAGAGAACAAAACATAAGCAATATTATATGAGAAAAGTGAATATATGTATATTTGATATATGAGATGAGATAGAACCTATGTGATTACATGAGAAATGATAGGAGTTATATGAGTACATGTATATATGATGAATAAGTTGACTATATGAACATATGAAACATATAAATGTTCAATCCCATGTTATGTGATATGAGAGCTGTAGGTATAGTTGGCATGCCAAGATTCGAGGGTTCTATGTGATCCTTCGGGACATATATGTAATCCTTTAGAACATGTATGCAGTTCTTTGGAACACATATTTGGTCCTTTGGAATATATATGTGGTCCTTAAGGAGAATTATATGTGGTCCTTCAGGATATATATGTCTTCCTTCATGACATATATGAGGTCCATAGGGATAATTTTATATGCCCCTCAATGGAAATTTATACGAACTGTGGTGACAGCATATGTGCACAACCTCAATGTACTCGCATACTTTAAGTTCTCAGTAATGTACATGGGCACATAAAATATATAAAAAAAATTAAATACCTATAAGATGACATGTTATTATTTATTCAATGCATGATTATATATGTTATGGTTGAGTAGATATATAATGATTGTGATTCCATGTTAGAATTATAAGATTGCATGTTTCATGAGTTCATTATTGCATTTTATATTATGCCTCACTAAGTCTGTGACTTAGCGTGTGAGTATTTCACAAGTAGGTACCAAGAAACAGGAAGATAGAGTTAAGGTCTATCAAGGCAGCATCTCTTTTGCAGACCATCAGATCAGAAGTGATTCAAACAGTTTTTTATTTTGTTATAGTAAATATGTTGGCATGTAATCAAGTTTAAATCACATATGCTCTGATCGATTTTGTAATTATTTTGATTGTACTTATGTAAATTATTTCACTGTTATTTTAATGAAAGTTTAAATTTTCAACGATTTTGTAAGAGTAAACGTTTTTGAAAAGTCAATGTGACACCCCAGATTCGTATCCGGGTCGGGTACGGGTTAGGGGTGTTATAGTACCAACCAGAGATAAAATGAGCAAGTCAATTTCAAAAATAGAAGAAAGCATTGGCTATAAGAGCATTAGTAAACCTAGGAGGTAAGCCATCTTTTCAATCCAAATGGTATTAAAATGAAGTTAATAAAAGCGATCAAGGTATCACTACTCGAAGTTAAACCCGAGTTGGGTATTGGGCTAGAGAATATTGCAGCCAGTAAGCAGTAACGCAGAAATCATCATAAAACCCCGAGAACGTGTAGAGGCTTTGCTAGAAGAAGAGAATGGCTCAAACACTCTTAGGTATTAAACGTCTCAAATAGGAAAACCTGGTGGATAATAGAAGCGATAGACCATTAAGCCTTCGTATAACGTTCTAAGCGAGATAACATCCAGAGTGAGGATGATCTCACCTTGGTAAGTCCAGTTATGCTAGGGTTTACCCAAGTTACCTTAGTTGCCCTAGTGGGGCATTGTTAGTACTCGAGGCATTTCAGGAGTTAGCGAGGGCGCAAAGCATGAACACTTACGAGGTGTCAGATAGAGATGTTAGAGTCGTGCGGCCTCTGGGCCTTAGGTATGCATGTATAGTCGCATTAGTCCAATTATACGGTGACGATCGTCTAGTGGTATTGGATATCTGAGAACACCTGAAGCAAGTGCGCAAGGCACTTTTGCGGTTGACTATGGGAGCAAGACCTACACTCACGAGGAGTGGGTTGGCATGTGCGATGTCCTTACCTGGATACACCACAGTAAGTACGTGAGGCACTTTGATGGCTAATTTCAGTGTGAGGCCTAACACTCGTGAAGAGGTGGGTCAAAATTGCATATAGATAGTATACAGTCGAGTTAGTGTTGCATTTAGTTAAAGCTAATCAGTTACAATTGGTTTGAGTATAGACCCGATAGAGGTGTACTCATGGCGAGGCCCTTGTCCAAGGACTAAGGGAAGCGTGAGACCCCTATTTTAGTGTCAATTAGTAAAGCCTTAAGTAGGTAGTACTTGATCAAGATCATGTATATTCCTACTGCTTAGTACCTAATCTTAGCACGCTTATGTTTATGAAACTCTCAATGCTTCTCTAGATTATTTATTATACTGTTGGGCTTCGTAAGCTCAGCATTCAGATGTTTTTCGTTGGCAGGTTAGCAACGAGAGCACCGTCGCAGTGGGACTTCCATCATCTTCTTCAGATATTGCACTGCAGCTTTAGTGGGCATGTGTATTCATACCTTACTTATGTATTTGAGTTGTAAACCTCGAGATGTA
This sequence comes from Hibiscus syriacus, assembly GCF_006381635.1. Taxonomy (NCBI): domain Eukaryota; kingdom Viridiplantae; phylum Streptophyta; class Magnoliopsida; order Malvales; family Malvaceae; genus Hibiscus; species Hibiscus syriacus. The sequence continues at coordinate 2,443,856 of NW_024061878.1, read as the reverse complement.
TTATTTTATTTTAAGTTAAGTGTCATGGAACTCCGTTTTATAAAATGTTTTGAGTACCAATTATGTGTTCTTTTTGCTATAATACCATTGAGTATATTTTTAAAAGAGAACAAGCAGGTTTTGAAAATCAGGAGTTGCCCTGGTAGCCTAATGTGGCATTTTAGGCCTAATCGTGTTTAGGGGTTACAATATCGATACCAAGGGTAAAATATCAATACTCCCTGTAGAGATATCTATATTGAGATATTTTTCAAAATATCAAACCTAATTTTGGTATCGATACTCAGGAAAATATCGATACTTAGTACTAGAGTATCAATACTCAACAAGGAGTATCGATATTGCCCTCCTCTATCAATATGTAATAATCAACAGGTATCGATACTAACATTTGGGTATCGATACTCAGGATTTAGTATTGATACTGAAGGGTTAATATTGGTACCATTGAACAGTTTTGGATAGGTAATCCAATGGTTAAGGGATTGGACTTGAGGACCTCAGTAATAATATATCAACAAATAAAACTACAAGTGAGAACATTAATTAGTTTCAACACAACTATAAACAGTAATAGCTAGGATTGCATAAAACTAGCCTTGTTTGACACTCGAGAAACAATCAGGACACCTGAGTCTCTTTAGTAGAATACGACAGTCAATTGGATATCCAGCCAGTGCCAAGGCACTTCAACAGCCAACTGGGCGTAAATACCCCAAGACTCGACGGGGTAGGGTTTATATATCTGATGCAGTTTTGGAACTCACTGCAAATACCCGAGAGTATCTCAAAAGGCTAGTGGGGTGTGTGAGCTCCGAGATACAGAACCATCAGCCGCACCATGATACCAACTCAGCAGTTCATACAGTATTTCCCTTGTTCATATACCTATGCCACTTGCATGCTTATCTAGTGAATGCATGTAGTATAGTACAATTATTAGTGTGGCACTGAGCTCATAAGCTCCGCGTATGGAATGTGTTTCCGTGCCCAGGTTCTTAGGTGACTAGTTTGAGAGTGTTATCGTCACTAGATATTCCATCTCAACAGAAATTCTCGGAGTATGTCTTGATTTGTATTAGAGGGCATGTACTATTGTAGGACTATTATGTATTCAAATGTAACTATATTTTGTCGTAAACTCAATATTGTATTATTTTGGTTTCCTTAGGAGCTCCCCCGAATTTGTAAACTTATTTATGATGTTTTATTTATTTACTATTGATGGATTTTTATCAGATGGTTTTACAATTAGTTTTAAAAGAAAATTTTGGGTAAGCCACTTCAATGATCCCGTGTGACATTCTAATTCATCGGTCTTCAGGTCGGACTAAATTAGGGTGTTACACACAGTTAAGAGACTAAATTGAAAAATATAAAATTTGTTGTCAAAAACATGAATTGAAGATACATTGGTATTCTAAAATGGTTTAGAAGCATGTGGTTCAAATTTGGTTAATAAAATGAACTTAAAATGAGAAATTAAAAGAACTCTGAAATCAAGGACTAAACCACAAAACTACAAAAATGCTCAAATAAAATTTTGATTTTTGAGTGACACGAAAATTTCAAATTCCAACTCTATTCGTAGTCGAAAACCAATTTGATAATTCTAGTTGGCTCAAATAACTCAAACTCACTAACTCTAAATTAACTAAAAATAATAATTTCTATAGTTGAGTCGAGATTTGCTGAGTCGGATAGTATATTTGTAGGGAAAGAAGGTGTAACTTTAATTTCAACTATTATAGCCAATCACAAATTTAGTCAACCTGTCAGGTAACCTAGGGAAGTTCAAGTTTCAAGCCTCGTATGAATTGTACTCGTTTGTCTGTCATTTTCTCAATAGTTAACTAATGCATAAGTGACGATCAACAAGACTCATCTTCCCATTTGTATTGATCAATGCAAATGATAGGGGTTTTTATATATTTGCTCATTAACAAACAAAGAAGAAAGGAAGGTAAAAAAAATAAAATAAAAGATACATGTACTGTTATACATGGTAAAATATCAACTCATTTGGGATACATTTTGATCCATTCAAAGCCAACTCAGTCTACTTCCACAAATGAAGTGCAGTCGATATCCAGAAGGGTGATTTTATCCATGAACAAATCATTTATATGATCAGGACAGAGAGGCAAGCAGATTTGATTCAAAGCTTCATGAATAACACCCATACCCTTAACCCACTGAGCTTCAGCTTGGGGATTCAAATTCTCTATACACAATTGTATCAGTTCTACCACAGAAATGAGCAACACAAAAATGTGATGGCTCATCGGATTCCAATCTGATCAAAGCCAAAGATGTAGCCTCATCCATGGGTTTCAGGTCCGAAATGTATTTACCACCCATCATCTTAATATCCCTCTCGATGGGGAAGTAAACTTCTTCATATCCATTCTTATTTATGACCTTCAAATCTTTCCTGTAACGTTTATTTGCTTCGAGTTTGGTGGATTTATGCTTGTGGGCCAATGTTAAAATACAAGAGAACCTCAAGTGATATGAAACAATTGTTTTCACCATTCTGACGTTGTGACAACAGAAAAAATCCAGTAAACTCCTCCCAACACCAAAAACAATGACTCTTCTGATCATAGTTTTATCTCTCCTTTGGTGCAAGGAAAAGAACAACCGCTTTGTTTTGTTCGAATGTTCTATCTTTTTCTTTAACTTCTCAATTTCTGATACTCTTTTTTTTCATGATTTATATGTTTTTATCGAAAATGTTATTTGTGTTGGTAATAACAATGGTAATAACTGGGAGGTAGTTTAATGTAATAGGTATTTTAATGTAATAGGTAGCGCTTATTTTATTTTATCGTTTACATTATTAACAACCTTAAAAAAAATCGGTAGGTAGTTTAATGTAATAGGTAGCGCCTATTTTTTTTTACCGTTTACATTATTAACAACCCTAAAAAAAACCTATAGGTATTTTAATGTAATAGGTAACGCCTATTTTTGTTTTACCGTTTACATTATTAGCAACTTTAAAAAAAACCGGTAGGTAGTTTAATGTAATAGGTAACGCCTATTTTTTTTACCGTTTACATTATTAGCAACCTTAAAAAAAACTGGTAGGTATTTTAATGTAATAGATAGAGCCTATTTTGTTTTATCGTTTATATTATTAGCAACCTTCAAAAAACCGGTAGGTATTTTAATGTAATAGGTAACGCATCTTTTATTTTAACCGGTTAAGTTTTAAATATAAGTATCTATGCATACAATATAACTATGCATACTTTTTCAGGACAATATTTCTATAAATATCTATACTTTTAGAGTAAGTATAGATACATAAGTTATGCAATTTATGTTTCAAAAATTTTTAATAGTTCTTTATATTTTCCACCTACAACATAAATTTAATAATTTTATTTACACAAAAAAATATTTGATTGTTTAGATATTTTATAAAATATTATTTAAAATTTAAATTTAATAATTTTAACCAAAAATAAAAATAAATATGTAATATATATGATTATTATTTTTAATTTAATAATAATATATACCGTAACATAAAAATAAATCATTAGACGCATATAATTTCTAAATTAATATCTTAAAACCCACTCAAAAGATAACCTTAAACTAATGTTTTCCACAGTGAAGTATGGACACTTATATATATATATGTATCGACATCTACCGTTAATCAAAGCTTACCGGTTTTCAAATTTTTTAATATTTTTTCATGTTTTCTACCTACAACATTATGAGTCTGTCAACATATTAGGTAGCGCTTTACCGAATTTATTAATTATCTTATTAAATTTTCGATCACGCCGTTTCTTAACCGTGTATTAGTCCACATTTTTTGAGACAATCCCATCCAAGACATAGCCATTTTTAGGAGTTCTTCCCAACTGACACTTTTTTATTTTCTTTTATAAATTATAATGACAGTTTCAAGATTCAAAAAGATAGTAAAATAAAAAATTAAATAATATTTATTTAGTAAATTTTATTGAATATAAAATTTAATTCTTTTATAATAGTTGGAGTGAAGATTAAGTGTTTTAGGAATGAATTAGTGGATAATGAGTTTATTTTTCTCTAAAATTAACTTATATATTTTTTAGCATATGAAGTGCGCCTCACATACGAAAGGTGTGTGCCTGTGCCTAGGTTCCAGAGATTTTTTTGCGTCTCAGTGCACCTTGCTCGCATTAAAAACAAGTTCCTAACAAGTTTTATAGGAGCAGAAACTCTTCATACACAACTTGGTCAGATCGTCTACCGTGCGCTCGGAATATTTAAGTTCCTTTGCTTCTCTTACATTCTTTTTTTTCTTCCACCAATACCATTCTAACTTTGGTAGGTGCCAAATTGAAATTGCTATTAATTTTAAAACTTTTCTATATTTTTCTAATTGAAAATTTATTTTACTCCTTAAAATTTTAGTTCGTCGTCTGAAATTTTAGGTCATTTCTCTTAAGTTTAAGTTTGTCGTTCTAACATAAAATCTTACGTCCGTCCCTGATTATACACTGTAAACGTTGACATTTTTTTGAGGTGTTTAAAGAGCTAATGGAGATTCCCAACAGTTAAGAATCCTCTTCGCCGCATCTACTCATGTATTATACGAAGGATAAGTCTCATCGTATATCCAAAGGTTTAATTAGACTCCTCAAAATTGAAGGTAAGCTGCTGAATTACCACACTAACCTCAGGTTATCGACAATAAGAATATTTTTTAAAGTTGTTATATGGCGGAGATAAAGGGTTATTACAGGACATTAACTTTGTTCATGTTGACCTTGACAGCCAAGAAGCTACATATATATATTTGATTATAAGGCGTGCCCGATGAAATGTAACGAATGAAAATCTCTTGCCCCTCGTTGTGCACCTACTAGTGCGCACCTTTAATTTGTAAGTTTTGCCTTCGATATTTAATCATTGACGGCTATTTTTATTTTCCTTTTGAGTCATTATTTTTAATATTTTTTTTAAATATATATATTCTAAAAGTAAATCATATACTATTTTTTTAAAGATCACGCACTGATTTTAAAGATATTACAGTCTTTCAAAGACCATTAATATTATGAGAAAAAATTAAGATTTATTTTTAAAAAGTAAAATAATAAAAATGATTTCAAATGATCTGTGTTCATGTCAAAATTTATTATTTTTCTAAAATAATCTGAAAAAAAAATTAAAAATAACTTAGTATACTTTTCTTAGATGAATAACTTATTATACTTTATATTTTCATTTATATTATTCAGAACACAGACAAAGAATATCTAAAATTATTTTTAATTCTTCTACAATTATTAAAAAATATTAAACACCTAAATTAAATTTTTAAATATTACTTTCCCGTATTTTAAGAAAATATTAAAATTTTTAATACCTTTAAAATTTATTAAAAAATTAGACAAGTAAAATAATTGTGTTCAACCATCAAGATTGTAAAAAAGATTAAAATATATTTTTAATAATTTTTTAAAATAAAAATATTTTTTAATGATCTTTGTTTATATTAAAATTTACTATCTATCAACACTCAGTTGATCTAGTGGGATGAGGCACTAGATCTCTAAGCAATGTCAGGGATTTGAATCCTGACGATTGCGAATGGAGCAAATTGGGTTGGGAGGGTTGCCCTTACCTCTGCAGTACTTGATCCAGATTAGTCGATCAATAGATCTGGTACCGGTGGTTATACCAACAAATTTTTACTGTCTGTCTAAAATAATTTGATAAATAAAATAACTATGAAATAACTTACTACACTTTGTCTTCTTGTTGGTGCTATTTAAATTACGAACAAAAAATATTTGGAAATTATTTCTAATTCTTCTAACGTAATTAAAAATAATCTATTATATTTTATATTTTTATTCGTATTATTTAGATATTGTGTCCATGCTTTAAACAATACGAACAAAAATATCAAGTGCAATAAGTTATTTTTAATTTTTTTATCAAATTATTTAATACAAATAATAAATTTTAATATGAATAAAGGCCGTTTAAAACTATTTTTGTATTTTTTAATTTATTTAAAATAGATCTTAATTTTCTTTCATATTATCAATAGTTTTAAAAAGGATGTAATCTATGATCTTTAACAAAATAGTATATGAGTTACTTTCGAAATATATGTTTTTTTAAAAAAATAGTTTAAAAATATATTTTTAGCCTTAAAAATATTAAAAAATTACAGCACTTGCGGAAAATAAAAAGAACGGCATTTTTTTTGCCATTACCGATTCCAAGTTTTTTATTTAGCACGTTAAGGCGTCTGAATTTTTATTTTGAAGAATATGATAAATATTATTGTAAATTTAAAACTTGTTATCTTGGGGTAACAAATTCTAATAAAATATAATTTTTAATTAAAATTTATCACGTTGATCTTAAAAAAAATAAAATAAAAAATATTTTTTATTACAACTCATTAACTTACGATAATGAGTTTCATGTGTTATAAAAAGTATCGTATATTCCCAAATAAAAGTGTACGTGATATATTTTACATATGTTTTTACAGAGCCCGAAAAACTAAGAACAGCACTTAGCCGTCAATGGTAAAATAGTAAAAACACGTGTTTTAACATTGCAGGAGATTTCTATTAGAAATCAAATCTAATAAACCAAGAAGATGTTGACCTTGATACAAGGGCTTTATAATTTTGTATATATATGACTTTAAAATGAAATTTAAGTTACTTGTGGAGAGTTTAATCTTTTTATTTATTTTTATTAAAGAGAGTTTAATCTTTTAAATATTTATGTCTGTGTTTATATTTAATAGATACTCTTATTTATATATAAGTTAAAATATGATTTTAAAATATACGATTTTTATTTTTTAAAAATTTGTGAAGTATGTTTTTATATTGAACATTTATAAAATAACCTAATATATCTTGTAATACCCCAAATATCAGGCCAGTGACTATATTGAAAGAATTTGAAATTTTGGGGAAATAAATTGAATAAATGGTAAAGTATAAGAAATGATTTAGGAATTGTGTTTAAGACCAATTAGTAAGAATGGAAGAATGAAAGGGGTATTTTGGTCATGTAAAGGGAAATGGATTTAAAATTTATTTTAATTACGGTATTTAAGAAGAGGAAAAAGGGGAAGGTGAGAAATCTAAGTCATCTTCTCTTCTCCTTCTTCCCTGTGACCGTGCTCTCCCCATAGCCCAAGGTAAGACTTAATTTAGCTAGTTTTTCCTTTAGTTTTGGTTTGGTCTTGAAACCTTAAGTGATGTGGAAGCTTAAGGAAGGGTTGGAGAGGATTAAAACTAAGAGATGAATGATTTATTTGAGATTGAAGAAAATGGGTTTTTGAATGATATGTTGAAATATGAGTTTTTATTGAGGTTTACAAGTATATTTAACTTGTCAAATAAGTAAATAAGATATTAAAAGCATTGGATGTGATTAAAAACATGTTAGAAAAAGTAGTATGATTCTTGGGTTGGAGTGTTATTTAGAGAATTTGGGTGTTATAAATGGAGGAAAGTTAGATGGGTTAAGTGATATTAAGTTTAAGGGTATTGTTGGAGGTAAAATCAAAAGATTTAGACGAAAATTGGGTAAAAATCAGGTTGAAACATGGAAAATCTGGGTAATGGTATCGGTATTGAAAGAACAATACCGATACTATATGTTTAAATTTGAAGAAATATGATGAACAATATCGATTTTATGAGGAAGGTATCGATACCATGGATTCCAGAATGTAGAAATGATATTGATACTGAAGGGGAGTATCAGTACCATAGTATAGAAGTATCGATACCATGGTAGAGGTACCGATACTATTGAGCTTGGAAAATTTAAGATATGAGGAATTTTGATAGAGATTGAATATAATAGTGCTTTTGAGTATTATTAAAAGTATAAATGATAGAGAGTATACTAACATGGGTATGGTATGTGTACTTAATGTATGCTTGTGTAGATCATAACCAAGCTCTCGAGTCAAGCAAGAAAAAGAGCAAGGATAAAGTTGACGAGTAGTTGGACATCATTACAGCATACTAGGAAGGTATATTAGGTGAGTGTATGTATTGTATTTATTGTATTTATATGAGATGAGGAAGACTCGCAATGAGTCAACTTAGAATGTTTTGATTTAATGTATGTTTTACAATATTTAATATACTTTCATAATGTGTATGAAAATGATATTATGAATAAGTTTTAGAGTATGAACTGCTCTAAAATAAATGAATAAAATGTGCCACTAATGAAAATACATAACGGTGCATTATAGGCATAAAAGGTGCCACTAATGAAAATGCATAACGGTGCATTATCGGCATAAAAGGTGCCATTAATGAAAATGCATAATGGTGCATTATCTGCATAAAAGATGCCACTAATGAAAAGGTATAATAGTGTATTATCGACATAAAAGGTGCCACTAATGAAAATGCATAACGGTGTATTATCGCCATAAAATGTGCCACTGATGAAAATGCATAACAGTGCATTATAGGCACAAAAGGTGCCACTCATTGTATTCATAAAAGGTGAATGACCATTTTGGCACATCGTTGCAATGAGTATACTTTACATTCTCATTTAACATACTTTGGGCAAAATAAAGGATAATTGGGAACAATATAGGTATGCTGGGCATACTAAGATTAGTTTTGATGACTAGATGAAAGAAACTTGGTTTAACTAAGATGGTTAACTGATTGTTATGAAATATACAATTTAGTTCGTATTTCAATAGCCATGATATGCTTATGTATGAATTATAGTTCATTTACAGTATTATGCCTCACTAAGTAAATACTTAACGTGTGTTGATTTCACGCATAAGTAAAAGCAAAGACAATCCGAGTAAGGAGTGTAACATTAGCTATCATCAATCTAAGGTTGACTCATCAGTAACAGTAGGGCAATTATGTTTATTTTGAAAATTAGCTGGCATGTAATTGAATTTAAGAAAGATGATCTGGAATGTGTTTAAAGTTCTAATTTTTGGTAATAGGTTATAAAGAATGTTTTATTATTATATTAAATGATTTGTTTTATTTTCGAAACAATTTTTTTATGAGTTTTACAATTAAGTAAATGTTTCTAAAAGTTATGTGACATCTGTGACTTGTGTACGGAAACGTATATAGCAAATGAGTGTTACATATCTTCTGCGGGGGGGTTTCATTATGGTGGTCGTGTTTTAGTGATTAAAAACTGAAACGATGATTAAAAATGATTGAATCATTCGAGAGATCAATCTGACAATTAAGAATTTAAGATTAGATTTGCTAATGTATGATAATTCTAATTTTTTTTTTACACTTTCTTGTGTTCTTTTTGCTCAATTTATAATATTTATCATTGCAATTCACCTTTTTTTTATTCAAGTATAGAATCATAATTGATTATCAACAATAAAGTTACATATAATTAAGGATATTTGTTTAATGATAGAGAGAATTCGAAGAAGGTTAAGAATATGAAAAAGAGGACTCCTCTCTTAGTCTTAATTGAGGAGTTTTATAATGATACTTAGTGTTAGTGTTATGCCTAGAGTTATGATTACTACTTCTAGGTTGACAGGATAAATAAGTATGATTAGTACTTGTAAGTTGATTGTCTAACAGTGGATTTGACTCTAATTGATTACAAAAATATACAAGAAATCTTGTTAAAGGTAACAATATCTAAACAGAAGATATAAATCTCGAGATATTAATCCTAGAAAATATGGTCCGCGAAGGAGATTTTTCAAAAACCTTTTATATAGGAGATTTAGATCATTGGAAAGAGTATTTGGGGAGGAAGTACGAAAGAAATATAACTCTAAATCCCCATAACAATCGGAGTAAAAGCTTACCTGGAAAAAAATTTATGATCATTTTAACCAAAGAGAGAGGGCCAGCAGATGGTGAATGATTTGCTTGACAAAGCGACAGGTCATGCAGATAAATTTTAAAATTAGAAGAAATGGATAAACTTATTCCTCTGTCTCATAAAATGTTTATTATTTATTTATTTTGGTTAATTTTTTTAATTTTGATTAATTATTTTTAAGAATTTATTAATGATAAAAATATGTAAAAATATATTTTAAAAACCTCCAATCAAATAGTTTTCAAATATATATTTTATAAAATTTAATTTAATATTTAAAATAAATATAATTAAAGTTTAAAAATTTGACTTTTAAAATTTCAAAGGGTAGGATATATTGTCAATTGAAAATATTTAAAATATATACTAATTTAATTTTTTTTAGAGAAAGCATTATTTTCACTTGCTCCCTTAAATCTATTCATGTCTTTTTCTATTTCTCAAAAAGTCAAACTTCATTTCCCATTAAGGTTAACATAACCCAAAAAAAGAAAAGAAAAAGGAATCCATGTTTCTTCATTTGAAAAATGCTCACAATCTAATAGGTCAAATGGATATTTTTTCCATGATGCATAACCTGGAATTGTTTTTTCTCATCATGGTTTGCTTACCTGCTCATTGATGCAGATAGAAACTATCTGACAGTTTCTTTGGGAGTATTGTTTTGATTTTTTGAGAAGTATATGAACGTTTTCAGCTTAACAATTATCTAATTATAGGTTGAAAATATAGAACAAAAATGTATATCATTTGAGAGTCATGTTAATACTAAGGATGTCTACAAAGGTAATACAATATTCCCATAATAATAACTATTTTGGTTCTTTGAATGTATGTTTTTACTATTTTGGTCCTTGTAATTGAAAATACTTATTTTTTGGTCATTTAATTTCAATTTGTAATATTAATTTGCTTGTATGTCAATTCTTTATGTATGTACATATTTTTTATGTTATGTATTTATTTATATCATTTGTAAATAAATATGCTTAACTTTATTTGTTGGGTATGTTTTATTTCGTATATTTTATTTATATTTATTTCTATTTCTTTAACTATTAATGTTATCCGAATAATTTTAAGAACGCTAATTTGTAGAACGGGCGTGGAAAGTATCACTTGTTCGAAGTAGTACGATCCAATACGACATTCGAACAAGTACGAACTTGAAATAAATCAATTTTATTTTACAAATTAATTTATTTTACTGATACAATGTGTGTTATTTTAATTCATAATTTATTTCATTGTATGCGATTGCAAATCATCAATTTTTATTTATATTCGATTTGTATATTTATTAATGAGGGAATATTGTTTTATTGATAAGAAATAGTCGAGTTAGCTTTCTTGATGGAGGATCGTTAATTTTGAGATTTCTTTTCGAGTTAAAGAATTTTCTATAATTAATTAATTCGAAGCAAATTAAACAATGTTCAATAAACATATCATCTTTTAACTTTATATTCGATTTGTTATTTCCACCATTACGACAACGTGTAAGCGACACAGTACCAGTTTTTGGGCGTTGTGGGGGTGTTAATCCTTCCCTACATGTAACCGACTCCCGAATCCATTTAAACGAATCTTTGGTGACGCATACCAAATTTTGTCTTATAAATTTTTTTTATTAAAATTGTTTTAAAAGACGTTTTTAGGTATTTGACCTACCTAACCCAGAAGTCGATGGTAACTCATTTTCAATTTTATACAAATCAATTCAAAATCACCCAATTTTTCCAAATAAAAGTCATAATCGTTTTTTTAAATAATATTTAATTGTTTTACCTAAAAAATGGTTATGACAACATTGTTTGGTTTGTTTAGCAGAAATGTAAGATTACAGTGTTTGGTTGGAGGAATATAAGATTACTTGGAATCAAACTTTTGAGGAGAAATTACATTTAATATATAATTAATATAATTAGTATATTAAATTTATATTTTTAAATAATATTCATAAATATCATATTTATTTATATAAAATATAATATGATATAACAAATAATATTATGGTAGTAAAATATTATTTTAAATAATTGCATTTTTACAATAATACTATTTTCATCCCATAAAATTATTTTTTCATCCCATAAAATTATAAATAGTAAAATATTGAGTATTAAAAATATAAAATATTTTTAATTCTCAAAATTATTAATATTTTAGTAAATCAAACTCTTTGTATATTATTTTTATTTTTATAATTTTGAGTAAAGTATAAAAAATAAGAATTTAGAAGGATCGTTATAAAAAGAATTCATTAGTCCAAGGGTATTCTTGTCCAAAGTAGTGTGAATATAAGATACCTAAGAATTTGGAGGTAATGACATTCCCACCATTTTAATAAAAATTGATACTATTGGGAAAAGAGTATTTCCGGTAATGTAAGATTCCGTGAACCAAACGTAGGAATATAATTCCGGGAAAAAAATTCCCCTTGGTAATGTAAGATTCCGTGAACCAAACGCACCCTAAATAATCTGATGGTGTAATTCATCAAGTAGTTAGGGCTATATTCGATTTGGTTTTTTTTTAATAAAAGATTAATCAATCACACTTTGCTATTTTCTAAAAATCAAAACCGAAACAAAAATCAAATAACATAAAAATTACGATTTTCGATTTGGTTTGATTTTACGGTCGTTGACTATTCACTACTTTTCAAGCTCAACATCCAAAGAAAGCAAACTTAAAGCTTTTAGAAGACAAGGTACCCACCGTACAAAACTACAATATATATATATATATATATATATATATATATATTCGTATATCAAGCCAAATTTCCAAATTACCTAATAAATAAATATATTAGAATTCGTATTATTAATGGGATGATAATGGAGCTGATCACATTAGAACAAAAGTCTTGTTATGTGGTTAAACATAACATAAAGCCATATAATTGCAGGCATACCCCTTCAAAAGGAATGAATCCATTGACTAAATGCCCAAAAAAAACACACACACACAAAGGCTTTAAGTATATGAATAAGTAACATAGGTTACCACCTAATTAGTTGAATAAAATGAATTAAAAAAATACTGTTAATTAAAAGAAAGATAACATAAAAATAAAAAAGTGACATGTTATGCTAAGTAATTACAAAGTAGTATATGTTTTAAATACTCAATCATTTGATAATAAATGCTTAATCACCTCACTCGTACTCATGACCTCTAAAAATAACAATAATACCTTTAACTACAGAAATAAATTAGTTCATGCTTCCATTATGGGATTTTATTTTCACTTCTATTGCATGTTAGTATTTAGGTGTGTTTGTTTTTGTTCTTTCAGTATATTTTTTGTTACTAGTATGACCAATTTATAAACTTTTTTAATCTTTCCTCTTAATACAAACATTTGCCGAACGAAAAAAATTACTTGCACATCTAAAAACTCACAACACCACAAATACTGGTTAAAAGGACAAAGTGCAGGTTTTATATATTTAGACAACACAAATTTATCTGGTACTATATATATTTTGATAGTATTATATGTTTATAATCTTTCTTAGGGTCAGTTTGATATAGTCTTTGAAAAATGATTTTTAAAAGTGTTGCATCAAAGTGCAGTTTAAAATTTAATTATTTGAGATTACTGTTAAAAAATAAATTTTAAAAGATAAAATTTTCATTATAGACATTATGTTGTAAATTAAAAATATAACATTTAAATTATAGTTACACATATTTTCGAATCATATCAATTTAAACTATAATAAATTCAAAAAATTATTATTATATATTGTTTTGAAAGGTTATTATTAATGAATTATATCAATTTAAATTATAATAAAAATAAAAAATATAATTATAGTAAAAATATATTTTATATAACTCACTATTAATATTTTAATAAATAAATCATAAATTTTTAAAATAATTAAAATAAATTATTACAAGTAAAAAATTATTTTTTAAGTATGTTAGTATTAAATTATTAAAAAAAATGTAAATATATAATTGATTGGATCCCATGTATTAATAAGGGTAAAATTATAATTTGCTTCCAAACGCAAAATTAAAAATAAAAAAAACCAAAAATCCTAACTTTTGTAGTTGGTTTGAAAATACTATTTCCACCGTAATTTTTTTTCATTTTTACGTGTTTAACATTAATTTTGCGGTAAAAACAGACTTTTCAGCTGAAAGTGGTTTTAGAAAGCATTCCCAAACATACCCTTAGTAATTGATAACGCACATACATCCTGCAAACACAATTACTCAAACTTAGAATCTCAAGAGAGAATAACACACTCTTTAACCACTGAAATCAATCATTAAGTTCCAAAAAATATAAATTTTACAAACAAAAAAAAGTTATATTTTAATATAAACAAAGAAAGCAATAGAGTAACATATATTTTAATATATGTTAAAGGAATAGATAAAGCTTTTTATATTTTAATATAAACAAAGAAAGAAAGCTTTTTATTTATTTCCGAATGTCAAACTTTCAGATTGAATGGAAACCTTCAAGCCAAGCGCTGCCAAACCAATAAATATTCTTTCTGCTAACTTGTATTAGAGTCTATTGCAACTAATTCCAGTCACAAGGGCAAACCGGCCAACCCGACACGAAAGTCTGGTCTCGATTCATATCTTAAGTACTGCTACTTCCTCTTCTTGGAACCGGCTTGTATAGCACAAGAGTAACATACTTCGAACGAAAACGTTGAGTGAATCCAAGTGCCACTACAGATCTTGGTGGCTCTCGGTCTTCAATGAAAAGATGATTTAGAATCACGTTGTCGGGGAAAGGAAGATCCCCGGATGCGTTCATGCTAGCAGGGCACCTAAGCAAGGTACGATGCAGCTGTGGAGGGACAAGTGGCGGGTCACGCGTGTCATCTTCGTTCCCAGGGTACACATTATTATAACTAGAATCAGGTGATCTCGACACTTCAAACCCCATGACGGTTGCTTCATCCTGTACAAAAAGACTGCATGTTTGATCTCTGCAAATCTTTTTCTAATGGTCTAAAAATCACCAAGATTCAATGACTTACTTGATCTTCACCGTAATGGTTGTTCACATTGACAACACAAGAGGCTATGTGGCCTAAATCATAACACAAGTGAGCCTGAAACAAAACCGTTATTCCAATTGTAAAAATTTCAGTCCAACAAAGCAACAGGTAAAATTAACAGCTAAATAAGTACACAAACACTTGGGATCTTACAAAGAAAAACTGTCATTAAACCAGAATTCAAGAAGGCTCCATTAAAACCAGAATATTTCTGTACAGAAGAAAGTTCGCCACAAGCCAATTAAACTCCACTTTGCACTCAAGAACATAAAAGATGGGCTTTAAGCAATTTTGCTGGATTGCATTGCTTTCTCGAAGACTAGAGAACACATTCAAGCTCCAACAGAGTTCAGCATGCAATATGCACATCGTCTAAAGTTGCTAATAAAAGTAGTTCCAAGGTCTTAATTTCATCTATTCCAAGAACAAGACATGGATAGTTCGTAACCCGATAACCACATTTCTCACTGATGGATTACTAAATAAGTGCCATAACATCTAAAATTCTAAATTTGAGAATCCAGTATTCTTTGAGCACAAATCAGCCTTGGTTTCCTTCTTTGTGAAGAAGAGATATTACTAGTACTTAAGCCAGTCAGGAAATGAATGCATGAGTTAAACTACACAACAATAGAAAATCAACAGATGTCCAACAGTGAATATAAAAATTATATGGGCCTTTTACATTATCATAAGCAAATACTGTAAGCTGTCTGACAAATAAAAAGACGAAATGTCTACACTATGAGCAATGTACCTTTTGCTTGTCTACAGGCACCGACATGGATAGATCTTCTTATTTAGTAGAATGTACAAAGTTAGACTTTCAGATGTATTTTACAGGGTCAACACTCACCAGCAAACTAATACCTCATTTCCTAGAGGTAGATCCCTTTCCATCCATTGGTGCATAGTCTTTATGAGGAAAACTCTGCTTATATGGCTTCCAAAGTAGGAATCATCCACCATATGGCACAAGTTAACAATCATTTCAATGACTGAACTTTTTATTTTTCTTTTACAATCAATAAAATTAGGCATAGCTTAACATTAGAAATAAAATGTTGTTTATGAGGGAAGAACTCAGTAATAAATTGAACGATTCAAATATATACTCACTTCATTTCTATGCTGCCAGAGAGATATCTTTGTCTTCTAGAGAGAATCACATTCATACCGCCAGAACTGAAAAAAAATAGAACCATGCATTTTTACACTTAATATTTTCCTTTACCACAACTATCACGAGCTAGCGACCGATCAGTACATTCATTTCTCCACACCATGTTATGCCGGCATCATGAACATAATCGATTTTATCCTCTTTGGATACTCGCCAGTTCCTCAAGGGATTGTTATTCGAAAGGGTGCCTCACAAGGTTCAAATCCAAGACCTCTTGGGTTCATTTCCGAGGAGGCAAACTTTCAGGTAACAAATCCTTGAACGGCTGTCAGACACACAAAGAGAACAATACTGGCTTTTAGGCACAACTTCGCAAGATGCAATGCAGGAGAATGAGGGTACCCAGTTGATCAGTGGGTCGCGACATCGGCATTTTTATCCCCAGAATTCTGTTGAACACCAATTCTAAGCAACTGTTAGACGTGGGCTTGTTCACTCTCTTAGGTATTCAGAATTCTCTAACCAAATACACTTAACTACCCTACAATTCACCACAGTATCCGTTCTCTATAACAAGAATGACCATAACATAGAAATGTAAATATCTTCAAAGCATAAAATGCAAAGTAAAAGAAGCAAAATCCTCTGAAGAAAATACACGCCACTACGAGCAATATTAGAGACTGAAATTATTTGTTAACTAACAATGACCCAATTTGATTGCGGCCAATCGACTTCAATCACCAAAACTCCTGCTTTGAACACCAAGTTTCTCCCATAAAAACCAAACTCTAACGCCAAATAATTGAATAAATTTTCAATGTCGTCAAGCTTACCTTCAAAAAAAAAAGCAAACGCAGATCAAATTAAATGTAACCCTTAAAAAGGGGGCCAAGAATTTAAACCCCAAGAATTCACTGGAAAACCATAAAAAAGATTAAAATTGAGCAACCCAAAGTTGTGAAGAGAATAGGGTAAGAAATTAAATACATAGGAAGATTGTGGCTTACCATGCGAAGAAGATAAATTTGCAGAGTAAAAACTGAGGGATAAATATAGGTAATTGCTGGAGATGAACCCAAAAATAAAAGTTGTACGGAATTCCGCCACGAGAATCTGCTATGAAATGTTTTTGATTTAAAGAATTAACGATAATAAAGTTGATATACTAAATAAATGAGAAGAAGAGAATAATTAATTAACCCTTTTTCCCCCTTTAAAAACTCAAAATCTTACAAAATAATTTCAAAATAGGGAGACTATAATTTAGAGGGTATGCATCACAGCAAAATGCATTCACTAAAAAAAGAAATAAAAACTAAAAAGAAGAAAAGTTTGAGGCAGAAACAAATTTCAGGGCGGAGTTTTTGCAAGACAAGATACGACCATGCCTACTATTTTACTTTCATAACTTTTTGCTTCCTAATTGCGTCTTCTCTTGAATTCACGTTGCTTATTCATATATGTTATACCTCTTTACTGTCACTTTTAGATTTATCAAAGCTTTAAAAAAAATTCATCACAAATTAAATTTTTAGAAGATTTATATCCTTAGACCCGCTATAATCTTTAAACATGATTTTTGACAGAAACACTTGATCTATTAAAATCAAATATTAGTAAGTGCCCATATCCATATACCTTGCCGCCAACCTATGAATAATCATAATGGCCATATGTCTAAGACTTGCATTATAAGCTATTATAAAATTACTCATGCAAAATTGAAGAAGGGCTTCTACTTCTTCTTCTTCTTCATCATCTCTTCATCTATAGGGATAGAGGACACAATACTGGCTACCCAACATTAAATCATTGACTGCGACTCTTTGCCTAAATCAGAAGAGATGAACTACCTATCGCTACCACAACCCAAATGTTACCATCAACAATTGGTGCATTAAGGATGAAAATCCTCTCGATAGAAAAGAATCGGTCAAGATGAACCCTCAAAAAGAAAATAATCAATGTTATTATGTATTCTTCCCAAAACCCCCTCGATGCACTTAGTTTTCCAAGTCAAGCTGATATGATTTCGATTATATGTTTCGAGTCATATATGTGAATGTCCGATCGTGATTCTAGTAAGAAACCCCGCCCAAGTGGCCCCATCACACGAGCAAGGGCTAAGGAATTTCAAGCAGCCATAGAGAGTATGTTTACATCACATTTGGAACGTGATGAAGAAGGAATAATAAGGGAGGAACACTTTACTTTTCTTATGCATGAATTTGCATGAGAATTTAAAGTTTGCATAACATTCATTGCATTTAAAAAGTGTGTTGTTCATTCAAGCATGCCTTGCATTTAAATCATCTAGTTCATTTAGGGAAGTAGTTTATTCATCAAACTAGATCGTTTATTAAATTAACTCTTGATTGTTTCATGCATGTTTTCAATTAAATATTGAATAAAGTTCATCTTTGTGTCTAGGTGCATGAGAGAAGTTGAATGGTTTCATCATATGCAAGAATGTCAGTCAGAATGTCTTCCAATTCTGGATTCGATACAGATGTGTTTGGTTCTATACATCAATTGGACATTATTCCTCTATCTCTTAGCTTTCGAACGCCTTTTGAATCACCTTAATCCAATATCGAGAGCTTGAGATATGATCGATTTATTGAAGACAGTGCAGGCTGGAATTTTGTTACGGGAATTTTATGCATGGATGATTTGGATGAGTTTGAGCCGAGGGAGAGTCTTTTCAACTTCAGCCAAGTGACAAGCCATTGAAGGACTCTTAATTCACCCATTAAAGGCATTCAAAGTTGATTGTTATAATCTAAGTTTAAGGGTTGTTCATATTCTTCAAGGGAGCATGCAATGAAGGGTGATTTAATTCACTTATCAAGACAATTTTCAGCATGGAATAGCAAGAGTCTTCCACCCCTTGGACGAAATTAAGGCTAAATTCAGCTTCAAATTGTCTAGATTCATCCCCAAAATGATCTAGAATATTCATCCAACTTTGAAGATAAGAAGACAAAGCATTCAAGTGCATTTTATTGCTAAATTGATGAGAATGTTTTCATCTTTTGAGTCTTTTCATGTGCTTCTTAGAAATACTATTAATGGGCACATTTGGGATCATTTGTAGACACACATTTGATATATAAAACATCTTTGAGAGATTGCTTTCATTCTTGTTCTCTTCTAGAACTTTATCGGCTTCAATATAGTCTTGTAGTATTCATCCATCTTCTAGAACATTTCCTTATTTTTTAGAAAAGATGATGCAATTTTGAAAAGGATGTCGACTTATTTAGGGAATTAACAGTAGTGACCCCCTGAGCATGATTGCGGGATATATACTATTAATTCCTTAATAAGTTAACAATGCCTTAGATTTATAAAAACTATGCGATCAAGCAAAATTTTATTCAATCCTAATTTTTCTAAAAATAAATTAGGCTTTTTCTAACTTACGGTGACAAATTATGGAAATTAAAGAACATAGGGGCTTAAATCTAAAAACGTAGGATCTAATATTAATTCTATTTTATTTTAATCGATTATTGAGTCGAATAACCGGAATGGTCCCTCGAGCTTTTAAGCGAGAGCCACTTCGAATTATCACCTAAATTAAGAGACTAATTTGAAATCTAAGTTAAAATAGAGGCTCTATCTAACCTATTTAATTATGTCAATATTAAGAATCTAATCTAAGTTTAGGGACTAAAGAGGTCGAGGTCTAAAGTACCAAGTTCTAAAAGATTTAGAAGTTTGGGACCTAAATTAATAATTTCTAAAGTTAGGGGGCTAATTAAAATCTAACTATTACCTAAATTATATTACACTAAATTTTTAGAAAATATTAATTAATTTTAGAATCGAACAATTGATTTGAGTAATCGGGCGTATAATGTGAAAACTCGACTCGAATTGCTCCCTAATTAAAACTAATGTGAAATCTTAATTTCTAAGCTTGATTTGAATATTAATCTAATTTAAAACTAAATCTAAGAAAATAAATCATGAAATAAAGAAATTAATAATAAACTTAATTAAAATAAAATAAAAAAGTACAATAATAAAAAACAATAAAAAAAGTAAAAAAATAAAAATTTAAAATTTAAAATAAATATAAATTAAAGGTGAATAAAATTAAATAACATAAATAAAATGCAATAAAATAAAAGTTAGTAGTTAGCAGAGTCCAATCCATAATAATGCATATCATACCCCGGATCGGGTCACCACAAGGCCGAATCAAATTTTGGAAATAATAAATAAATAAACAAAAGTTAAAATGCAATAAAATAAATGTCAATAGTTAGCAGAGTCTGAACCATAATAATGCAGATTATACCCCGGATCTAGTCACCACAAGGCTGAATCGAATAATAGAAACGGTAAATAAATAAATAAATAAATAACAATGATTACAGTGCAATAAAATAAAAGTTAGTAATTAGCAGATTCAGAACCATAATAATGCGGATCATACCCATGATCGGGTCACCACAAGGCCAAATCGAATATTAGAATCAGTAAATAAATAAATAAATAAATAATAATGATTAAAGGGCAGTAAAATAAAAGTTCGTAGTTAATTGTTATAAAATAAAAGTTAATAGTTATAAATAAATAAAGCGCATAAATTAGTGACCAAAATAAAACACAGTAGCAAATTTCAAATAAATAATGTGGCAAAATGAAGACTAAACTAAAATAAAATGAAACAATGAGCCAAAATCAAAATAAATAAAAAAAGGGAAGACCATATGACCAATTTGTAAATAAATGACAAAGGTAAGGGGACTAATGGGTGATTTACCCATGAAATAGGTGACCAAAATGTGAAATGACTGGAGCTGGGAGGACCTGTGGGTGATTTACCCAAAACACAAAGCAGAACATTCTCTCATTCTTTTCTTCTCTGCAAGCACGACCAGTCGACGAGACCTCAAACCATGCCAAAAATGACAGCAATCGAGAACGATAGTTCTCACATACCTCAACCAACACTAAGACTAACCGAGAAAACCCGATATAAATAAAAAAGAACCAAACCCCCTTTTCTTTAACCCAAAAATCTCAGACGAAAACCAAATGCTCTATGTGAGCACCGTTCGTCCCTCTAACCACCATCCATGGTGGTCGGAATGCTAAACCAAAGCCACCGACGACACCAAACCACAACCAAGACCAACGTTCTCACCACATTTACGTAACAAAGCTAAAAAAATAAAAATAAATAAATAAATAAAGAAATAAAGAAACGAAGGATAAAACCATAACACTCCTTTCTTTATTTATGTTTTCCAGACTTACAAAAATGGGCACGAGAAGGGGGTTGTTTCCACCTTTCTTTTTAGCTTTTACAGCCATACAAAAATTAAAAAGGTAAAATTACACGATTGGTCCTATATTTCATTCTCTTTTTTATTTTAGGAAAAAATTAGAGTATTACACTTTGAAATAAGTTTTGGGCCAAATTGGAATTTGGGTAAGTTTAGAGGACTTTTTTGAATAGGTTAAGGAGTTAAGGGATTAAGATGTGAATATACAAAAGTTGGTGTACTAGGCTGGAAATTTTTATTTGAAAATTCATTTGAATCATTTTGGGAAGTTGGAAAAGTTTGAGGACCCAATTTCAAACATGGGAAAGTTTGTGACAAAAGTGGAAGTGATGTAATTATTGAGGTATTGGGCTGGAATTAAATGCTGGAATTTTTCATTATGTAAATTGAAGCTTGAATTTAAGTTAAAAGGGCAAGGAATTATTTCGAGTAAAATGGAAAAGTTGAGATGAATTCAAAAAGAATTCATAATTAGTGGTTAAAATGAAAATTTGAAAATGTTGTGTGCCTTAATGATGAATATGGATAAGAAGGGACTTGAATGGTCAGTTTGAAGCTTTGAGATCAACATTTATGTTGTTACAAGAAATTAGTACCGGAAGATTTTTAGGAATTTGTTTTTTTATTGTATGCCTATGTTAGTAAGATTCTAACATTATGTTTTGTAAATGATGTTTATATAGATTATGATTAAAATCAAGATCAAGCAAAATTAAAGCTAAGGACAACCTTAAAGATGAATGTAAAATTTTAAGGAAGGTTTGCAAGCTAAGGACATCATGTGAGTGCATTTAATTTATATTTATATTAGCGAGCAAACATTGGCTTGTAATGACTAGTGACATAGTTACTATAGTAAAAAGTGACTCGTAAATATTATATGATTTGTGTTTCATGTATATAGATTCATTTCGTAAGAAAATAAAATTAGTGAATAAGTTAAGGATGCAAACTAGTGAAATCTTCCTATACTTGTGACTTTAACAGAAAGTTTAGAAAATCATCATAAATTCTACATAAATTGTTAAAGATGAATTTTATATCGATGGATTTGTATATCAATTTAGTTTCATCTAGAACAAACAGATAATGATTTCGATAAGTATACAATAAGATATGAATTTTTAACCGATAATAGGTTAGAAAACAAAGCAGCTGATTCTGTTCAAACAACTTTTGTAAGTCAACGATGGAAAATTTACTATAAATTGTAAAAGATGAACTAGAAGGATTTACTTAAATGGTTAGATTCATATTCAAATCTTGTTTTCATTGGTGCAAACAAAATAATTTTTAAGTGTATATATTAATACAAAATAATCTTTCTTTGAAGGTAGTGCAAACTGCCAGAGTATGAAATTTTGATAAATTTTGAAATCGAAGCATATTGAAAGTAAAGGATTAAATTTAAAGCTTAGTGAGGCTTATATTTTGGACCTATAAATAAAGTGTCAAAGTGAGTTCATTATTTAATTAAGTTATATCTGATTGAGGAAGACTTGTGATAGATGAACCTCGGATGATTTTAAAAGAAAAGTTTGAATTAAATCATGGGATATTTGCATACTGTTAACAAAATGATTTATGGTATATTTTGGATATAAAAAATCCAATATGTTTTTTATATGATATTTTATGAAAAGATATTTGACTGAAATTTCTAAAATGATTTTTAAGTAAGAACTGCTCAAAATATGTTATGTGATATATGTATTTTAAATTATGGATGATTTCGGGTATGAACTGCCCAATGCACTAGTTTTGATAAATAATATTGGATAATGCCACTGATTGGAAATGTTGAATTATAAATGATATGAATTTAAAGTAAAGCCCATTGTATATTGTATTTAGAGTTGTATGTATAATTGACATGCCATGAGTAGAAGTGATTCTGATTTTGATATGGTACATTTGGTACATTATGTATAACATTGTTGGTGCAAATAATATGATTGCACTTGGAGTGGTATGAGTTTGATGAAAGCACTAAAGTTCTTATTGCGCACACTAGTTTGACTCACGTACCTTGCATTCTCATAAATATACAGTTGACTATGATTCTGAAAGTAAAGTTAAGAATCTAAAAGTAAAGCTATGAATCTGAAATAAATTATGAATTTGGAAAGTTCTCAATCTGAAAATGAAGGTTCTGAAATGTATCTGAATGAAAAGAATATGATATACTTGTTATGTGTAATACTGATTATCATGGTTTTAACAAGATTATGAGATGATGATTTTCAAGCTTTTGATGAGGAAAGATGGTTTGAATAAACCAGTTTGGATATTTAATGATGTTATTTGAATTTAAGTTTGATGCTTATATTATTATGATATTTTTAAGTTATATATAAAGAAATATATTGTTTGATTCTATTAAGTTATGTTGTATTTTATATCACCTTAGTTGTTATATTGCATAACTAAGTATATACTTAGCATGTGATAATTTTCACGCGTAGGTAAAGAAGAGCAAGTGAAGTAAGGAGTTGAGTGTGGCATCAATAAACAAAGAATACTTACAGGTATCGTAATAACATCCTACTATTAAAATTTTCTAGATGACATGTATGCTAAAGAGAAATGCCTGAGATATATTATTATGAGTATAAATATGAATCTAAGCTTTGTATTTTAAATAAAAGATACTTTATTAGAATAACAAAATAATTTAAATTAGTTAGTTATTAGGCAATTTACTTTATGATAGGAAACAATATAAAATTGTATAGTTACTGCCAAAACGAATATTGATTTGGATGTTTAGATATTATAATATGATTTTTTTCATGATTATGTTATTCTATTAGAAGGATTAAATTTAATAAATTTTAAAGATTTAAATTTGTAATGGTTTTCAACTATAATATGTTTGTAAATTCTATGTGACATATTTAACTAGTATTCAGATATGTATACGAGTTAAGGATGTTAAATTTATTGGTATCAGAGCTATAGGTTTAGCTGATTCCCTAAACTACATCAATCTTATGTTGAAAATGTATACATCCAGTAAGATATCATTTTTATTGATATGATGTTTATATGATTCGATTGATGCCACTCCTTACTTATGAAACTTAGTAAGTGTAATGTATGTATTAGATGCTCGAAATAGAAGGTTTATGGTAAGTGATAGAACAGAAGGTTTGAGAATGAGTGAATAGTGGTTATAATGTAGCTTATTACGATTCTCATGTTTTGTAGGATTATAGTAATGCATTGACATGATGATAGTTCCACTGTAAGATTAAAGAACAAAACATTCTAATAGAATTGATCATATGTGACGTATGCGTGATTAACCCTTTAGGCCAGAGTACGAGGTGAGTAATATTTGTACATAATAATTGTCTGTTAAAGATTCAAAGGGTTGAGTTTTGATGGACTTGATAGAGTTAACTTTTGAAGAATTTAAGGTAATTTTGGTATGGACTGTCTATTTCCCGTACTAGACCTTATTCAATGGTCACTTAAAGTGATTAATTAAAAAAATTCGAAAGGTTCTGACGTGATTTTAGTAGTAACTGTCAATAAGTTATTGCTACAAGATTATTAAGTCTTCTTAATCAATGTGAAGGACATGAAAGTTTTCAAAGATAGTTTGAAAGATATCCCAACTTTTTAAGAAGTATACATATATGTTTCTAGAAGAGTTACCTATATTACCTCTAGATTGAGGTGTTGAATATAAAATAGAGATGTTATAAGGTACTACATTTATTTTTATATCCTTGTATTGAATAGCTTCGACCGAGCCCAAAAAATTTAAAGGCATAGTTAGTAGAATTGTGAAGATTGGATATTTACAAGACTAAGCGTGTCAACTGGGACATATTAGTGTTAATTGTGAATCAAATTTAAAGATGAGTCTATTCAATTATGCATGGATTATCGTCAATTAAAATAAAATAATAGTGAAGAATAAGTATCATATTCCTAGAATTGATGATATTTTGATCCGTTAAGAGCTACATTGATGTTCTTCAAGATTGATCTCATATATGGATATTATTAATTAAAGATAAGGAAGAAGATTTTTCTAAGACAATTTTCAGAATTCATCATGGACACTACGAGTTTATGATAATGTTGTTTGGTATAAAAAATGTTCAGTTATTCTTAGATTAATTGGTGGTAGTGTTCATTGCTGATATTTTGATCTATTATACGACCAAGAAAGAATACGATACATATTTTTGTATAGCTTTCTAACTCTTCGGGAGAAAGTAGCATGCTAAGTTGACAAAGTATAAAGTTGTCTAAGGTTATATTCCTTGGCTACGTGGTTTCAGTTGAGGGGATAAGAATATATCTCAAGAAAATATGAGCCATAATCAAATGATAAAGTCCAAAGAATGTTTTCGAGTTTCAATGTTTCTTGGGATTTGCTGGTTACTATCAAAGGTTCATAAAGAACTTTCCGATGATTGTATCCCCCTCTGATCAAGATATCGATAAAATATATGCTAATCATTTGGACTGATAAGTAAGAAGAAAATTTCAAGATGTCAAAGAGAATATTGAAAGAAGCCTCAATAACAATGTGACCACATCTGGAAAATATGACTTATAGTGATGCATTTCATAATGGTTTGAGATGCGTGCTTATACAAGAGGAAACGTTTTGGCTTATGCTTCGAAGCAACTAAAGAATCATGAAAGAAATTAACTAACTCATGATCTAAAGTTGGCAATAGTTGTGTTTACTTCATTGATATAACACCACTATATATATGGTGAGTGACACTATATCTATACGGTTCCCAAAAGTCAAAAGTATGTGTTAACTTGAAAGAGTGAAAAATAAAGGAAATGGATTGAATTACTTAAAGAATGATGGTGTGCTTATTGACTACTATCTGGAAAAGACTAATGTGGTGGTTGATACGATAAAAACGAAAGACATTTATGTTCTGAGAGTTTTGGATACGTGATTGTCATTAAAAAAAGATGGTGCTTTTATTATAAAATTAAAGTTAAAGCTTATGTTGTTAGATCATGTAAAGGATCCTCAAAGAAAAGACGAAAATTGTTATTTTTGACAAAGATAGAACAAGTGGGAAAAATGAAACTAAAGACCTTGAAGTTAAGTTTGAGGGATGCTTATATTATCGAGAGAAAAAAGGTCGATATTAGTAGCAGGTATAAAAAGAGCTATCACGAAGTTTGTTTCAAATGCCTGATATTTTAACAAGTTAAAGTAAAGCATCTAGTGCCTTTTAGATTGTTGCAAACAATTTCTATTCCTCATTAGAAAAAGGAACAAGTTACAATGAATTTTGTAACAAGGTAAAGATTATTCAAGAAAATCTTAAAATATCTATCAACTTATAAAAGACTTATTCAGAATTGAAAAGAGAAGGCCATATTATATGAAAAAGATAGTATGCTTATCTATTTACATTATGTGTGTATTGAAAATTCGAGGACGAATTTTTCTTAAAGGGGAAGAATTGTAATGCCCCAAAATTTTGTCAAGTGATTCAAATGGAAATTTTGAATGTTTAGTGTCAAAGTATAATTTTGCAAAAGTTTAAGGACTTAAGTGTAATTTTTAAAAGTTATATATTTTGTCTCTTAAATGGATAGTTCACCACTAGAATGATATTTTAGTCGGTTTCAATTTTTTGATCCGAAATTTGTAAAAAAGGCTATAAAGAGATAAAGTTCAGAAAAATATTCAGATTATTGGATTGAATCAAAAGTTTACAAAAATTCAAAGGATGATAGTACGAGGTTAGAATTATTATTTTGATTTTTTATCATTAGAATTTAACATGAAATAGTGTAATTAAGTGAACTTTCCATGTTAAATGTGAATAGTGAATTTAAGTGACTAAATTGGAATTTTAGAAAATTGGAAGGGTAAAGATAGTAATTAGTAAATGTGATCTTTATATTTATTTAATGTTAATAAAATGGAAATAAAACGATGACATGGGGGTAAATATAAGGATTCATTAATGGAAACTTGAACTTTTGCACCAAATTGAAATTTAAATTCATTTTTAATGGCTTTTTAAAGTGGAAATCAAGAAATATTTTGGGAGAAAATTAAAGAAAAGGCTCTCATCTTCAACCCGTGTCCTCCATGGATGGGTAAGCAAGCTTTCTTTTCCATGTTCATGCCATTTTAGTAGGTTTTTGGACTAAATTGTGAAATAAGAAAAAAACCTTCACTAAATTCTCTTTCGATTGGTAAACATTTTTCATGGTTTTCAAGATTAAAGTGTTGAATGGGTGTTTATGGTGGATGAAGGGAAATTTTTAAATATTTGAAGTAAGATAGAATTTAGATCCTAGGAGTGTTATGGAAGCATAAACAAACATAAAAGTTGATTAAAAATCATTAAGAGACTAAGTTGATAGCATTCCTCCATGGTGGGTTTGAATGAAGAAATGTTGATTTTGATTTTTTTTTATGGGAATGATTAAAATGATTGGAAATGAGTGTAGGTGATGAAATCAAGCTTGAATCAAAGTTGGAGATAATTAAGGAGAATACCTTATACCTTTCGACCCTAGTGAAGAAAATTAAGAAATATTACAGGAAAATCATACAAGGGTTAGAAATGATTATACATGCTTTGAAATAAGTTTTGGAAAAAATTGGAATTGGATAAATTCAGATGACTTTTTCTCATAGGATAAGGAGTTAAGGGATTAAGATGTAAATGTACAAAAGTTGGTGTACTAGCTAGAAATTATTATTTGAAAATTCATTTGAATCATTTTGGGAATTTGAAAAAGTTTGAGGATCTAATTTCAAACATGGGAAAGTTGGTGACAAAAGTGGAAGTGATGTAATTATTGAGGTATTGGGCTGGAAATGAATGCTGGAATTTTTCGTTATGTAAACCGAAGCTTGAATTTAAGTTAAAAGGGCAAGGGATTATTTTGAGTAAAATGGAAAAGTTGAGATGAATTCAAAAATAATTCATAATTAGTGGTTAAAATGGAAATTTTGAAAATGTTGTGTGCCTTAGTGATGGATATGGATAAGAAGGGACTTGAATGGTCAATTTGAAGCTTTGAGATCAACATTTATGTTGTGACAAGAAATTAGTATTGGATGAGTACTATGAATTTATTTTTCTATTGTATGCCTATCTTAGTAAGATTCTAACATGAGATTTCAAATGTTTATGTTTTGTAAATGGTGTCCATTTAGATTATGATTAAAATCAAGATCAAGCAAAATTAAAGATAAGGAGAAACTTAAGGATGAATGTGATATTCTAAAGAAGGTTTGCAAACTAAGGACATTAGGTGAGTGCATTTAATTTATGTTTATATTAGCGAGCAAACATTAACTTGCAATGAGACAGTGGCAGAGTTACTATGGTAAGAAGTGATTTATAAATGTTATATGATTTGTGTTTCATGTATATAGGGTAATGTGGTAAGAAAATAAAATTAGTGAATAAGTTAAGGATGCAAACTAGTGAAATCTGCCTATGCTTGTGACTTGAAAATTAAGTTTAGAAAAATCATCATAAATTCTACATAAATGTTTATTGTAACACCCATTTCCCGTATACGTTTCGTACAAAAGTCACAAGTGTTACATGACTTTTAAAAAACATTTTCTTTTTTGTAAACCCATAAAATTTTGTTTAAAAAAACAAAACATTTTAATAATAAATAAAACATTCGTTATAACATATTACAAAATTACAACTTTAATACATTCAGAGCATTTTCTTAAATTCAAATACATGCCATCTAATTATCAAATGAAGACATAAATGTCCTACAGTTACTGATGAGTCAACCTTGGATTGATGATCTCTGCTGCACTCTTACTCTGTTAGTCTTTACTATTTCCTACATGTGAATAAATACATGCTATGTTTACTTAGTGAGGCATAATAATGTAAGGAAATGTAATGATACACAAGTATATCATGACTATAAAAATACGAAATAAATCACATACTTAATAAGAATCATTTAAAAATCATCTCATTTAAACCAAGTTTCTTTCATATAGTCATCGAAACTATTCTTAGTATGCCCAACATACCTATTTATCAGTATTTTTCCAATTATCTTTAATTTTTCCTAATGTATGTCAACTGAGAATGCAAGGTACATGCATTTCACCGAAGTGCCGAAATGATAATTCACCTCATTATGAATACCATGGGTGGCACTTTTAGCCGAAAAGCACAGTTATACATTAAGAAAAATCGATCGATAACTTTCATACACGAAGTATGTCGAAATGGTAATTCACCACATTATGAATACAATGGGTGGCACCTTTTATGCCGAAAATGCACCGTTATGCATTAAACAAAATCGATCGATACTATCATACACAAAGTATGTCGAAATGCACCTATAACTCTCAATTCACATACAATGGGCTTTTAACTCAAATCCACATATTTAAACATTTATTTCTGCAATATCGAAAACAACTGAGCAACATCAACATTTATCTATTCATTTTAGAGCAGTTCATACCCTAAAACTTATTCATAATATCATTCTCATACACATAATGAAAAGATATCAAAATACTGTAAAAATACATTTAACAAGACCTTTGAGGTTCACTCATCGTGAGTCTTCCTCATCTCATATAAGTACAATAAATGCATCACTTGATATGCCTCACTAGTTATTACACATACCATTATTATCTTTGCCAATTTTTCCTACTTTATCTTTGCCCTTTTTCCTACTTTACTCTGGAGCTTGGTTACGATCTCCACAAGCATCCATTATTACACATACCATACAAATGTTAGTATACTTTCTAACATTTATTCTTTTAATAATACTTAAAATTACTATTATTTTCAATTTCTATTAGAATTCATCCTATCTTAAAATTCCAGGCTCAACAGTATCGGTACCCCTACTATGGTATCGATACATCTATACTATGGTACCGATACTCCTTTCAGTATCGATACCATTTTTGCATTCTATAATCCATAGTATCGATACCTTTCTCTTAGTATCGATACCCACAACAATATTGATACTACTTGCATTAGTATCGACACTATTCATTGAATTTCGTCAAATTTAAACCTATAGTATCAGTACTATTCTTCTAGTACTGATACCCTTACCTAGATTTTTCATTTTTCAATTCGAATTTTTACCCAAATTTTGTTTAATTCTCTTTCTTTTACCTCCAACAATACCCTTAAACTTATCATCACTAAACCCAATTAACTTTCTTCCATTTAGCTTCTAATATCTAAAATCTCCAAAGAACATCCCAAACTAAAAATCACACTACTTTTTCATACATGTTTTTAATCACTTTCAAAGCTTCTAATCTCTTATTTACTTCTTTGATAAGTCAAATATACTTGTAAACCTCTATAAAGACTCATATTTCAACATATCACTCAAAAACCCATTTTCCTCAATCTAAATTAAATTATTCATCTCTTAATTTTAATCCTCCTTGAACTTTCCTTAAGCCTCTATATCAGATAAGGTTTCAAAATTAGCCCATAAACTAAAAGAAAAACCAACTTGAAGAAAACTTACCTTTGGTTATGGAGGAGAGCATGAAACGAGCAAAGGAGAAGAAGAAGAAGAAGATAACTTAGCTAACTTTCCCCTTTTCTTCTTTTTAAATATCCCTAATAAAATAAGCTTTTAAATACATTTCCCCCTAAAGGACCAAAATGCCCTTTTATTCATCCATTCTTACTAATAAGTTTTAAACACAAATTCATAATTCATTTCTTTTACTTTACCATTTATTCAAATTTTAAATCCTTTCACTATGGTCTCTGACCTGATATTTAGGGTATTACAATTCTCCCCCTTAAAAATTTGTCCTCAAATTTTAAGAAATACATGATACGAAGAGGTGTGGAAACTATTTCCTCATGGCCTTATCTATTTCCCAAGTAGCTTTCTACCTTATGGTTTTGCCAAAGTACTTTAACTATAGGAATCTTCTTGTTACGTAGTTCTTTGGTTTCTTGAGCCAAGATCCGCACTGGTTCTTCCTCTCAAGTCAGATCTGGTTGGATCACTATTTCTTCTGGTGTGATAATATGGGATGGATCTGATCGGTACCTTCTGAACATCGAGACGTGAAAGATATTGTGGATCCTGTCTATATTAGGAGGTAAAGCTAATTGATAAGATACTGGTCTAACCCTTTTTAAAATCTCATAAGATCCAATAAATATCGGACTCAACTTTCCTTTACGCCCAAATCTGAATATTTTCTTCCAAGATGATACTTTCAGAAATACCTTATCTCCCACTTGAAATTCAATCTCTTTTCTTTTCAAATCAACATATGAATTTTGTCGATAGGAGGCTATCTTAAGATTATCCTCGATAACTTTCACTTTCTTTACCATTTCTTTCATCAAATCTGAGCCAACTAGGTTTTGATCTTTAAGTTCAAACCAATTTAATGGTGTTCGACACTTCCTCCTATACAAAGCTTCATACGGAGCCATCTTAATACTTGATTGGCAACTATTCTTCTAAGAACAATAAGCAAATTCTACTAAAGGTAAATACCTTTCCCATGATCCTTTGAACTCAATTACACATGACCTTAGCATATCCTTCAATACCTGAAGAGTTCGCTCTGACTGCCCATCTGTTTGAGGATGAAAAACTATGCTGAAATTCAATCGAGTACCCAATGCCTCATGCAAAGACTTCCAGAATCGTGAAGTAAACCTTGGGTCTTGATCGGACACTATTGATATAGGCACTCCATGTAACCAAACTGTCTCTTGTATATACTATTATGCATATTTATCCATCGAGTAATCCACCCGAACTGGAATAAAATGAGCTGTCTTGGTCAATCTATCCACAATTACCCATAATGAGTCATTTTTATCGAGTGACAAAGGTAGCCCCAAATAAAATCCATTGTAACTCATTCTCACTTCCACTCGAGAATGGATATCGGTTGTATCAATCTAGAAGGCACTTGATGTTCAGCTTTCACTTGCTGACATGTCAAACATTTTCCAACAAACTCCGATACAACTCTTTTCATATCAGGCCATCAATAACGACTCTTTATATCATGATACATATTAATTCCACCTGGGTGAATCCTCAAAGGACTATAATGTGCCTTGAAAAGAATATTTTTGTTCAATTCTTCATTATCTGGAATACAAACTCTTTCATGATAATACAAACATCCATCAATTCTTATCTCGAAGTCTTTAGCCTAATCTTTTTCTACTTGAGCAGTTTTAGTCAAACATGCTCCTACTTGTCCTTGTAGCTCTTTTATCTGATCGAAAAGCATCGGATTTAGCTTAAGCTCAATAATTAAAGTGCCATTTTACTTTACTGACATACGTGCATCCAAAGCTCGTAGAGCTGCAAAAGTATTTCGACCAAGTGCATCAGCTACCACATTAGCTTTTCCTAGATGATAATCGATCATCACACCATAATCTTTTAAAAGCTTGATCCATCTTCTTTACCTTAAGTTTAGTTCTTTTTGAGTAAACAAATACTTTAAACTCTTGTGATCTATATAAATATGGCACCGTTCACCGTACAGATAATGACACCAAATTTTCAAAGCAAACACGACCACTGCCAATTCTAAGCCATGAGTTGGGTAATTTCTCTTTTGATTCTTCAACTGTATTGAGGCATAAGCCACAACCTTTCCATCTTGCATAAACACACATCCCAAGACTACATATTCTTTACCCGACTCAGGTTGCACAAGCACTGGGGCCTCTTGATTGTGTGTAAATGTATATGCTAAGGCAAGCAATTATTGGCAAGTATACGCAATCAAATCAAGTAATATAGGGTAAGTGAGTTATCATCTCCTCAGGGATTGGTCGAATGTTTTTAAGCTTCACCACAACTAGAACTAGTTGTCACAATCTAATTCCTACTATATTGTCAAACTAGAAAACTATTAGTAATAAAGCAAAAAAATATTATAAAGTATGAGTGCAGAAAAGTTTGGTCGAGACAAAATAAATATGAAAAACTAATGAAATAGAATAAATAAAGCAAGGACAAACATTGATTTAAACATTTCCAAAACAACCTCACATATTCAAACTTATCACAGAGCACTCATACTAATCATTTGTATTGACAAGAAATTATTCTAAGTCGAGAATGAATTGTTATGACATGCTTAAGCTGACCGACAGGATTACTAAGTATTCTTAGACGGTTGCTATGGCAATACTACTCAGTGTTAACTATAACCCTTGGTTTGTCAGACTGTTGTTGTAGCAATACCTCTCAGCGTAAACTATAGTCGTTGTCTATGCTACTTTAGCGTATATATCCCTTTTAGTCGATTGAAACCCACTCCTTATCTCTAAGGTAGACAAGTTAGAACATCACCATCCCGGATCCATTCCATTGATCACGTCAATCTATCTTAATTCTCTCGAATCTAAGAATCAATATCTAGACAAAGGGAAATCTCTCGACACTCTCACATTGCCAAGACATGTTTCAACAAGACCCCAGGCAATCTCTCGAAGCTCTTACAGTGTCAAGGAGAAATATTCAAACAATGAACAAAACATTTATGAGCAGAATCATAATTCATCATTCATAAAGTAAAAAAGTTATTGTTTAGGCAAAACAAAGATTAACACCAAGTAAGACAGTTCATGGTGTTATAAAAAAGTCAACCAAGTATCATCGTTTTAATATAACCCCAAATACGTAAAGAAGTTAAGAACAAAGGAAAAACGACTCCTAAAATTGGGGGCTCTGTCGTGACAATTCTGATCAACACCGTGCCTGCCTTGGCGGTCAATCTCTTTCGAGACCTAACCGTCGCTCTGCTACAGTCTAACTACAGAGGGCACCAAGGAAAGTCGGTTGGTAGACTGGGTATTTATAAGGGGAAATCTACTAGGGTTTCGCATAAACAAAGATTCCCTAGATACCCATTATTGTCTTGTCCAGGCTAAAAAAGAAAAGGTGGCTGGCTGTTGTCAAAATCTTGAGGGCTTCCTTGTACATGAAGGAAGCCGTACAGCTGATATGTGACATGGGCAATTTTTCATATCCGCTTCAGACTTTCCAGATAAACCTTGCCTTAGTGAGATAAATCTTCTTCTCTCTTTCTTTAACTTCTCTATTCCATTGGCCCTTACAAATTATGTTGTTGCGACTGAAATGTTTCCCCTTAAGTAAATTTCATGCATATACATAATCCACACAAACCCTTTCTCCTCAGCAACATCAGTCAAACCAAATAATTTTTTCCAAAACAAAACTTATCCACCATAATTATAACCTAAATTCAACTAAATGCAACTAAAATGTTGTGTATACTTTGTTTAGACGAGCAATAACTTAAGTGAAAATACAAGAAATTGAGTCTTTTTATAGAGTTATCACACCCCCAAACTAAAGCTATTGCTTGTCCTCAAGCAATGTACAATAGCTAGAAGAAAATTAAAATTGTCATGGCAAAGTAGTATTAAGAAAATCATGTGGTTTGAGATTTTAGCCCTCAGTAAAAAGTTGGCCTCAACATGTTTGACTATCATATCAGTAAAGTACCTTCCCTAGTCAGGATCCCTTGCTATTGTATGTGCGTGATTGTAATCAGTCGATGCATTAATGTAATTGGAAAACTTTTAGTATGTGCTTCTGGTTTGTCAAGGCGTCAAATTATTTGTCAGGCTCAGTTTCCACTCCTAGTTATTTATCAACTTTTTTTGGGAGTCAGCTCATCACACCTACCCTCCCACACTCTAGTTGAAAGGGAGCATACCTTCCACCCTTAAGCTAGTCGGTAGAGTCATCCTGTGACTACTTTCATTCACTCATATGCCTTGGCAACTCTTAGTTTTCATGGAGTTTTCTGATTATGCCATTACATAGATGAGTGTCCCTTTTATTCTTCAAGTTTTAAATACTAAGGAGTTCAATCTTAACCTTAAATTTTTTCAATGTCTCGACAAGCAGAAAGTTATTTCCTAAAATTTTTACTAATTACCTCAAGCAGAGACAACCTACAATCACGTTTGTAATTTTCAAAGGATCAAGCCTAGGGTTGGTTCTCTTCTTTAGACAATCTTTAACAATAATTCTAGCAAAGGAAATCAAATTATGCATTTATCATTGGGCATCCCTAATCCTTTCCAAACAATAAACTTAACATGCTTATATTATGACAACCAAACTTTTCAACCAAATGTCATCAATTGCTTTTTAACAAATTATATTACAATACCTCCCCCAAACTTGAGGGATGTATTGTCCTCAACGCATGAAAAACTAAACTACATGTTTCTATATGCAAATGCTAAAAAAAATTAAAATTAAAATACGATCTTACTGTGGTGGTGTGGCTTGACTAGACTACCTCTTTCGGCGTCATTTTGGAGGAGGGGAACTCTATGATCCCAAATCTACTATTGCTATCGTCAAAGAGGATGACTGAAGGACATGTCATGCCGTTCACTTGATGTGTCTCTTGGTGCTCGAGGCTCGTGCTGGTGTTAGTTGTTCTTCGATTGGAGTGGGTTGTGCAGGAATTAGGGTTTGGCTTTGAGCTATTTTAGGGACTGGAGTTACTTGATAGACTAGGGACGGTACTGGAGCTTGCTCAGGTTGAGTCGGGGTAGAAGTGAAATCTTCATCGGTGAAGAAGTTTGCTGGAATCTCTTGAGTTCTTTCTAAGGTAGATAAGGAGGAGGAGTTGAGGAATTCATCTGTGTCGCCATGGCCTTCCTCTGGTATGGGCGAGATATGAGTGGCCAGTGGGGGAACGTCTGTGGGTAGCTCTAGGGGAACATTCTATATTGAGGCATGGAAGGTACTGCTACCAGCGGTGTGTTTTAGGATGACCTCGGTGAAAGGCGGCAAATTCTCTTTTGTGATCGAGAGCAACTCCTTGAAAAAGGCATTGAGTTGTGCGTCCCGTTCCTTAACGTACCCAAAGAAGATCTCCATGTGATTCTCTAAGCACTCGATCTTCTCATGCATCCCTCACGTGTACATGATCACTGATGCCATTCTGGTCGCAACAACATATTTTGCTCCTCTCTCCAAACCTTCATGTGGGACAATGTCATCAAAACTCATCAACTCTGGCACTTTCTTCTTGGTAATTCCTTTCTTGGATTTGATGAAATCTTCAAATGGTTCCTCGAGAACTTTCTTTTTCCTACATGGAGCAGTTATCAAGTTAGGAAATAAGAGATTTTCTCGATTTCTTTTGGCGCATTCATTGATTTGGTCGAAGATGAGTTCTCCAACATTGATTTTTCTCTCGTATATTATTGAGTGTAAAAGCATCAGTCTTTTCATGAGCACGGTCGTGTTATGAGAGGTTGGCATAAGTTTACCCTTGAGAAAATGATTCCACAACTTTACTATCGGCTTAAGGGCTCAGCAATCGACTCTTTTCCTTGTTGGCACATTTCCCTCGAACTTAGCCCACCTGAAACAAAGATCTTCGAGTACTCCATTGTAAGTCTCTTGGTCTGCCTCAACCACAAACTGCTTATGCTGATCCTCCACTTTCCCCAACTTGAAATATTTGTTGAGTGTAGAAGGGGAAAACCGAATGAGTTTCCCTCTGACATAAACAGTGTGTTGGGAAGGTCTTCTAGATGAGCATAAAACTCTCTAACCATTGCCGGTGGTACGACTTTAGGATGACGAGCAAACATCCATGACCTCCGATCTGAATGACTCTTTGTTCTCCGATGGAAAAATGTAACTTTCCTTTTGGAGGTTCTGAAACGCTCGAAGTTTGTGGTGTGGGGCTGGGTTTTTCTTCGATATGCCCATGATTCTTGTTGCTAAGTATGTTTCGCGTGACGATGGGGGAAATTTTTGAAGTAACAAATTTTTGAAGTAGAGAGGGAATAGTGTACTGATGAAGATGGAGTTGAGGTTGATTTTTCTGGAAAGTTATGGGTGGTTTCTTCGGGTAATTTGGTCAAAATAAGAGAGAAAAGATTTTGTATTGAATGCTTAATATTTGATTGGACGTAAAGTGAAGAAAATATATTTTCTCTCTATACAATTTCCACCCAAAAGTTTCTTTTCCCCAGGGTTTCTCTTACTTTCATGCATGAGCTCTCTCCCCATGCTGCCCATGTGTACTTTGCATGCCTACAAAAAAAAAACATAAAACAGATAACTGGTGCATAAAATGACCTAATTTATTTATGTAAAAATGTATGTTTTCGTTGCATAGGCAACGAATTTTGTTCAGGTGAGTAAGGAAAACTCTTGGGCATCATGTACTGTTGATGCCGGTTTGTCACATATGACTGGTGCTCTTTTGTATTCCTATAGTCTCTGCCCGTTCACCTTGAAAATGGATCCATCATCTCAGTTCTTGATTTCTATTGTTCCATTGTTATGGACTTGATGTACGATGAATGGTCCTGACCATCGTGATTTTAGCTTGCCTGGGAATAATTTGAGTCTTCAATTATAGAGCAGTACTTGTTGACCAGAATAAAATTACCTAGGCATTATTTTTCTATCATGCCATCGTTTTGTTTTTTCTTTGTATAAGCAGGCATTTTCGTAAGCGTGGGCTTGGAATTCATCAATTTCGTTGAGTTCCAAGAGTCTTCTTTCTCCAGCAAGATGAGCGTCCATGATTAGTTTCTTGATGGCCCAGTAAGCTTTATGTTCAAGTTCTGCAAGCAAATGGCATTCCTTACCGTAGACGAGTTTGAACGGGGACATTCCCAGTGGTGTCTTAAATGCTGTGCGGTAGGCCTATAGTGCTTTATCTAGCTTTAGCGACCAGTAATTCGACTTGGTTGAACATTTTTTCCAGAATCTGTTTGATTTCCTGATTAGATACTTCGGCTTATCCATTATTCTGATGGTGATATGCCATAGCTATCCGATGTCGCACTTCATATCGTTTCAGTACCTTGGTAATTAATTTATTATCAAAATGTGTTTCTTCATCACTAATGATAGCTCGCGGTGTTCTAAACCGTGTGAATATGTTATTGTACAAAAACTTTAGCACGGTCTTGGAATCATTTCTATGTGTTGCAATGGATTCAACCCATTTGGACACATAATCTACTGCCAAGAGAATGTACAGATCTCCAAAAGATGTGGGGAATGGTCCCATGAAATCTGTCCCATATACGTCAAAAAGTTCTACCTCTAGAATGTTTTGCCATGACATCTCATGTCTTTTTGATATGTTCCCTGTTCATTGGCATCTATCACATGACTTGTAGAATTCATAAGCATCTTTTAACAAAGTTGGCAAATAGAAACCAAATTGCAGGACCTTTGTCGCTGTTCTCATTCCACCAAAATGTCCTCCATACGGTGATGAGTGACATTGAAGTAGAATTTCTTTGTGCTCCTATTCTGGGATGCATCTTCTGATTATTTGGTATCCACATTGCTTGAATAAGTACGGTTCATCCTAGTAGTAGTGTTACACATCATGTCGAAACTTTTTTCGGCCTTGGCTAGATAAATCAGGAGGCACAATACCATTAAAAAGAAAATTAATTATATCAGCAGACCACGTCACAGCCGTGACAAATAAAATTTTCTCATCAGGGAAATCCTCTTGAATATATGTCATGTTATGATAATTAATTTTGTTATCTAGTCTAGACATATGGTTTGCTACTTGATTTTCCGTACCCTTTCTATCATTGACCTCTAAATCGAACTCTTGTAGTAATAATATCCATCTGATTAGCCTAGGATTTGCATCTTTTTTATTGATCAAATATTTAATGGAAGAGTGATCTGTATGCATAATAACTTTAGGGCCTATGAGATATGGCCTAAACTTATAAAATGCAAATACTACTCCTAAAAGTTCTTTTTCAGTGGTGCTATAGTTTACTTGTGCATCATCAAGAGTAAGCCTAGCTTAGTAAATAACATGAAAAATTTTACTTTTTCTTTGCCCTAACACTGCCCCAACTGCATAATCAATAGCATCGCATATGAGCTCGAAAGGTTCGTTCCAGTCAGGTGGAACAACAATTGGTGCTTCCGAGAGTTTCTTCTTCAAATTTGTAAAAGCATTCAAACAATAATCATTAAATACAAATGGTTGATTTTTCAAAGTAAAAGACACAAGGGTTTTGAGATTTGAGAAAAATCTTTTATGATCCACCTATAGAAGCCTTCATGTCTAAGGAAACTTCGTACACCTCTCACGTTGGTGAGTGGAGATAGGTTTGCGATTACTTCCACCTTGGCTCTATCGACTTCGATGACTTGATAAGAAATTTTGTGACCCAACACTATTCCCTCGGTTACTATAAAGTGGCATTTCTCCCAATTTAGTACTAGGTTGGCTTCTTCACATAGTTTCAGTACTTTGGATAAATTACCGAGACATCAATTGAAATCATCGCCTGAGACATAGAAATCATCCTTAAATATTTTCATGCACTAGTCCACCATATATGAAAAATGGTCATCATGCATCTTTGAAAGGTGGCTGGGGTGTCACACAACCCAAACGACATTCGTCTAAATGTATAGGTACCATATGGACATGTGAAAGTAGTATTCTCTTTATCCTCTGGTGCTATGGCTATATGATTATATCATGAATATCCTTTAAGGAAGCATTAAAATGCCCTTCCTTCTAGCCTATCAAGCATTTGGTCAATAAAAGGGAGGGAAAATGGTCTTTCTTTGTGGCTTTATTGAGTTTCCTATAATCCATGCATATGCGCCAGCCTGTGACTATTTTAGTAGTTCAGAGCTCATTATGTTCATTTTTTACCACGGTCACACCACTCTTTTTTGGCACACACTGCACCGAGTTGACCCATGAACTATCGGATATAGGATAAATCACTCCCGTATCCAGCCATTTTATGATTTCCTTCATGTCTACCTTCTTCATGATTGGGTTCAGTCTTCTTTGTGGTTCTATTGAAGTACTATGACTGTCTTCTAAATTGATCTTGTGCATGCATATGCTAGGTCTGATTCCCTTCAAGTCTGCCATTCATCCGAGAGCCTTTTTGTGCTATGATAAAACATTTAACAAACTATTCTCCTACTCATAGGTTAGATTGCAATAATTATCACTGGTTAAGTTTCATTACTACCTAGGTTAGCATATTTCAAATATGATGGCAAGGTTTTAAGTTCTAATTTAGGTTCATGTTGTATAGGTGATTTTGGAGTGTTAACTTCATTAAAATCTAAGGGTTCAAATTTCATACCTGGTCTAGTATGAAGGAGACTAGATTGTTCCTCTTACTTTCCTTCATAATATGCATTGGTGTCATTAGCAAGGAACCCGTTTAGTACTTTATTCAGATTGTTGTCGCCATGGACATAGTTCTCAGAATCGTCTTCTAAAAATAATTCACATGGGCCATGCTTTTTCGTGTTTCTGCTTCATTGTTATTGATCTATGGCACAAAGTATTGTATTCATCCAGCTTTAAAAATTTATCGTGATCAAGAATTGCCTTTTCTTCTTCTTCTTCTATTGAGTCCATGTCTCTAATGCATTGACACTCTTCTGAATTGTTCACATATTTCATGGAGTTGAATACATTGATTGTGACGCTTTACTCTCCTACCCGCATTATGAGCTCTCCCTTTGTGCAATCTATTAGGATTCTTCCAGTGGATAAAAAAGGTCATCATAGGATGATAGGTGTGTTTTCATCGGCTTCACAGTCCAAGATGAGGAAATCAACTGGAAATACGAATTTATCCACATTTACTATGACGTCTTGTATTCTGCCCTCAGGTCACACATAAGACTGATCAACTAACTGTAGTATAAGCATAGTCAGACAAGCTTGATACATTTCTAGTTTTAAAAATATGGACTTTGGTATCAAATTTATGCTTGACCCTAAATCAACGAGAGTTCATCCTAAAAAATGTTTTCAATTGAACATGGTATTACAAAACTGCCTGGGTCTTTTTGTTTTGGTGGGAGTTTGCTTACTGTAGAGCAGATTTCTATTGTCGTGGCAACATTTTCTGCCTTCCTTTTCTCTGTAACGATGTCTTTTAGAAACTTAGCATAGAAAACACATCTGATCGATATCTTCAAGTAAGGGCACTTTGATATACAACTGGTCCAGAACATCAACAAAATTTTTGAACTGGATATCGTCATTATGTTTCTTTAATCATTAAGGGAACGGTGGTGGAGGTCTCACATTATCTACTATTGGTGTTGAGGAATCTCTAGCCTTAGCCATGAATTTCTGATTATCTGGCTGATGTTTTTCTGAGCCTTCATCCTTTTCCGTCTCTTCGAGTGATTTATCCTTCTCCACATCTTTGGCTTGATCTTCTGGTTGTGTAGTCCCTTGGTGAGAATTGTTCAGTTGTTCTCCCCCAAACTTATCGTTATGGTTGATTTGTGTTCCACCCCTTAGTGTAAGTACATTGCACTTCTCCTTTCTATGATGTTTAGTGATTTCAGTTTCACTAGGGAGATTTCCTTATGGGCGGGAATGTAATGCCTGGCAATTTGACCCACTTGGTTCTCCAATGCTCTTAGAGATGAATTATGGCTTTGCAAAAGTGCAGTTTGGCTTTGCAACAAGTTTCCTTGGTTTTTTATCGTCGAAGAGTGCTCGTGCATCAGGGTCTTTGTTGAAGCCATGAAATCTTTTGTCGATGCCAAAAATTTCTGCAATGAAACTTCTATTAGAGGAAAAAGATGTACCCTTAGTATTTTTCCAAGGCAGCTGATGATGCTGATTTTGAAAATGTTAATGGTCTGAGCTACTCTGTTGTGGCCTATTGTAGTTTACAGCTTGATTATTATTGTTCCCTTGATTACTCCATGAAAAATTTGGACGTTGTCTTCAGCCAGGATTATATGAATTTGAATAAGGGTTATTGTTGATTCAGTTGTAGTTGCCCACAAAATTGGTAGATTCATGGTTTGCTGGACATTTACTCTCATAATGGTTGCTGTGACAGAATATACATGCATTACTGGTTGCCTTGACTTCTCTAACCTCATTAAGATGTGTAAATTTTTCAACATATTAGTTATGGTAGAAAGTTTAGTAGCTACCGAATCTTTTACCCTCTATTTCATATGCTCCTGATGCTTTTCTATCGGTTCCCAACCATGTATTTGAGAATTGATAGTCGTTATTTGCTATCCTGTCGAGGATATCAAAGGCTTCCTCAAGTTATTTGTCAAGTAAGGTGCCATTTGCTGAGGCATC
Source organism: Hibiscus syriacus (assembly GCF_006381635.1). Taxonomy (NCBI): domain Eukaryota; kingdom Viridiplantae; phylum Streptophyta; class Magnoliopsida; order Malvales; family Malvaceae; genus Hibiscus; species Hibiscus syriacus. The sequence continues at coordinate 2,401,361 of NW_024061878.1, read as the reverse complement.
TAACATCATTCGAGTAGGTGCATTAACTCCGTTGTAAAACATCACACTTGAGTCCATTCATGAAATCCATGGTTCACACACCTGCGAAGTAAACTTTTATACCTATCCCAACATTCATACATTGATTCATCATCTATTTGGCGAAAACTTGCAATATCATTGCAAAGCTATGTATTCATATTAGGTGGATTGTATCGAAGTATGAAACTCTTACATAGATCTGCCCAAGATTCCATTGAGCCTGATGTGACTCCACTGAGCCAAGCTCTTGCTTTATTGCTTAGGGAAGAAGGGAAAAGTTTTAGTTTAAGCACATCTTTAAGCACTCCTTGTTGTCAGAATGAATCACATACTTCAAGGAAGGCACGTATATGTTGTCTAGCATCTTCATTAGGTGAACCACCAAATTGACCGATATAATTTAGCATGTTAAACATCACCGGTTTAAGCTCAAAATGAGTTGCTTGTATTCCAGGTGTCACAATGACTGGATTGAGATCATCAAGAATTGGATTCAAATGATCTCGTATTGCACGTGGTCTCGTAACTTCTCTCTGAAGATTAATTGTTGCATTAGGATCTACTTGATCTCCCATGTTGTTGCCTTGAAATTGTATTTGATTCATATACTCTCTGGTTCGTTGGTTACGTCGCCTTTTTCTGAACGACTGTTCAATTTCAGGGTCGAATGGTTCCAATGGTTTACCAACAGTTCTCAGGATTACTATGTATTATTAGACGGTTGCTATGGCAATACTACTCTGCGTTAACTACAACCCTTGGTTTGTCAGACTTTTGTTGTAGCAATACCTCTCATCGTAAACTATATTCGTTGTCTATCCTACTTTAGCGTCTATCCCTTTTAGTCGATTGAAACCCGCTCTTTATCTCTAAGGTAGACAAGTTAGAACATCATCATCCGGATCCATTATGTTCTTTACGTGGATCTATCTTAATTCTCTCGAATCTAAGAATCAATATCTAGACAAAGGGCAATCTCTCGACGCTCTTACATTGCTAAGACATGTTCACACCCCAGGCAATCTCTCGAAGCTCTTACAGTGTCAAGGTGAAATATTCAAACAATGAACAAAACAATTATGAGCAGAATCATAATTCATCATTCATGAAGCAAAAAATAATTGTTTAAGCAAAACAAAGATTAACAACAAGTAAGATAGTTCATGGTGTTATCGTAAAGTTAACCAAGTATCATCGTTTTAATACAACCCCAAATACATAAAAAAAATTAAGACCAAAGGAAGAACGACTCCCAAAATCGGGGGTTCTGTCGTGACATTTTTTATCAACATTGCGCCTGCCTTGCCGGGCAATCTCTTTCGAGACCTGACCGTCGCTCTGCTATAGTCTGGCTATGGAGGACACCAAGGAAATTTGGTTGGTAGACGGTGGGAAGCACTGCAGTTGCTCGCTCACACTTTAAGTAAAGCTCTTCTAACTTCCTTTCCTCCTTTTGGCGGCTATGGTTGGGTATTTATAAAGGGAAATCTCTTAGGGTTTCGCATAAACAAAGATTCCCTAGATACCCGTTATTGTCTTGTCCAGGCTAAAAAAAGAAAGGCGGTTGGCTGTTGTCGGAATCTTGAGGGCTTGCTTGCATGTGAAGGAAGTCGTACATATGGTATGTGACATGGGCGATTTCATCATATTCGTTTCAGACTTTCCAGATAAACCTTGCCTTGGCGAGATAAATATGCTCCTCACTTTCTTTAACCTCTGTATTCCATTGGCCCTTACAAATTACATTGTCGCAACTGAAATGTTCTCCCTAAGTAAATTTCCTGAACATACATAATCCACACGAACCCTTTCTCCTCAAAGTCAGTCAAACCAAATAAATTTTTCGAAAACAAAACTTATCCGCCTCAAATATAGCCTAAATGCAACTAAAATGGTGTGTATACTTTGTTTAGACGAGCAATAACTTAAGTGAAAAGGCTAGTAATTGAGTATTTTTATGGAGTTATCACCTCTGTTATGTTCTCTTTAACATTTCAAAACTTTCTTGGCATTTCTCCATCTAAATAAAGGCACATCTTTCCGTAACAAATTAGTTAGTAGCGAAGCTAACATTGAGAAGTTCTTTACAAACCATGTATAATAACCAGTAAACCCAAATAAAACTCCGAACTTTAGAAACATTCTTTGGGGGTTACCAATCTACTATAGCTTGAATCTTTTGGGGATCTACTCTGATGTCTTCTGCGGAGACTATATAACCAAGGAAAGCAATCTCAGCTAACCAAAATTCACACTTGGATAATTTGGCATACAACTTCTTCTCTCGAAGAGTCTGAAGAATAACGCGAAGATGAGAATCATGCTCCTCTCTTAACTTGGAATACACCAAAATATCATTGATAAATACCTCCATGAATTGATCTAAGTAAGGTTGGAATACTCGATTCATCAAGTTCATAAATGTTACAGGAGAATTAGTCAAACCGAATGGCATTACCACAAATTCATAATGTCCATACCGAGTCTAAAAAGTTATTTTTGAAATATCATCCTCTTTTATCTTTAATTGGTGGTACCCGACCTCAGGTCTATCTTAGAGAACACTGTTAGGACTTCCAGTTGATCAAACATATCATCAATCCTCGACAGAAGATACTTATTCTTTATAGTCACTTTATTTAACTGACGATAGTCGATTCATAATTGTATAGACCCATCATTATTTTTCACAAAAAACACAATTACTCCCCAATGAGAAACATTGGGTCTGACAAATCCCTTATCAAGTACCTCCAATAATTGGGCCTTTATTTCTATTAACTCCATTTAGAGCCATTCTATATGGAGGCATAGAAATAGGTTCGGTACCCGGGTAAACCTCAATCTTGAATTCCACCTCCCGGACTGGAGGTAAACCTGGTAATTCTTCCAGAAAAACATCTAGAAACTCCCTAACCGTTGGAATATCATCTAGTCTCATTTCTGATACTTGAGTGTTTATCACGTTATCTAGGAAAGCTATACACCTTTTTGACATCATTTTCTTTGCAGTCATGGCCGATATCACATTGGATGGTGATTTCGCTTTTTCGCCGATCACTACAATTTTTAAGCCTTCCGCATGCTTCAAAAATAATCGCTTCTTGCGAAAATCAACCCATCCATGATGTTGAGACAACCAATCCATGTCCAAAATGATTTCAAACTCATTGAAAGGCAACTCCATCAAGTTTGTCAGGAATACAACCCCTTGAATATTTATCAGGTAATTTCTATATACTTGCGTTACTCTCGCACTGTGACCCATAGGGTTTACCACTATCATCTCAATAAAATTTGGTTATAAATGAATTCCTCTAGTTCTAACCAACTTTGTACAAATGTAAGAGTGTGTAAAAAAAGGGTCAACCAAAACAAACATAGGTTCATCAAAAAGATGGAATGTTTCTATTAAGATCTCCGAGTCATCCCGACCCTCATTAGTTTTAATGTTATAAATCCTAGCTACTCCCCGAGTCTCTTATCGTGGTATTGACTCAGATTTTCATTTGGATCTACCTCTACCTCTGCTCCTATTAGAAGCTGTCATAAATCTCTCAGATTGTGTTGAATTATCCCTGGATTTCTTAGGACAGTTTTGGCACAGTGACCAGTTTCACCACACTGGAAACAAGCTCCATTGCATACTCCACTGTGAAATTTACCACATGTCTAACATAGATTTCTCTCTCCAAATGCTCTACCCGAGCTAGCTATAAAAGAGTGGGATTGTTTAGTTTTCTGGGAAGCTACAGTAGAACCATCTCTATTAGTATATCTGGAACTCGAGCCCTTATCTCTCTTAGCATGATGGGTAATTAAAGACATTCCAACTCTTTTCCCCGTATGCATACTCTGTTCAGATGCTAGAGTCTCCTCTTGAGCTTTTTCAATAACCTTAGCTCGGTTTATAACTTCTTGCAGGCTAGGCAAGTTTAAAGCCAACATCATCTCTTTTAACTTTGGCCTCAAACCTTCAATGAACCAATCAAGCTGAGCCTTGTCATTGGGAACTACCTCAGTAGCAAAACGGCTCAACTTGTTGTATTTAGCCTCGTACTCATGTACTGCTCGATCATCTTGTTTCAAATTAAGGAACTTTAGGAGCATCACCCGTCTAAACTGCTCATCAACATACTTGTTCTTAAATTCCTCTTGAAAATATTGTCAGGTCACTTGCTCCGATGGTGCATACATCGTAGTATTTGACCACCATACTCGAGTTGATCCCCGAAGTAAAGATACAACTCCACCCAGCTTTTTTGAATCTGAGCAGTGAAGACTTTCAATCATTACCATAACATCATTTAGCATAAGTCAACCTCCATATGACCTTCATCCTTTTCTCCCCGAACTCAAGAGCTCCTAAACTCTTCAGCTCTTTTGGGATCAACATCCGTGCTGCTAGAGGAACAGGGGAGGCAGAGAAGGTTGGAACTGAGTCAGAATGGTATCGTGAGCTTGCATAAAAGCTCCAAATTCTGGCACATGCATACTCTGATGTGTAGGCGTACTAGCATTTTCATATGGAATCAGATGCTCGCTATTAGCCTCATAGCTTTTGTTACCCGATCCTTCCCTAATTTCTTGTTCAACCGCTCTTCGCGAGTTCAAAAATTCTGACATCTAATAGGACATACATAATAATAAAACTCAAGTTAGTAATGAGTGACATCAATCATACTCTAATGACACCATATCAGTAACCTTGTCAATCTTAGTGGCATGTAACCCTTTTTAAAGTCAAATAAACCCAGTTTTGACCGAGAATCAGCTAAACCTATAGCTCTGATACCAATAAATGTAACACCCATTTCCCGTATACGTTTCTGTACACAAGTCACAAGTGTCACGTGACTTTTAAAAACATTTTCTTATTTCTAAACCCATAAAATTTTATTTCAAAAATAAAACAAAACATTTTAATATAAAATAAAATATTCGTTGTAACATATTACAAAATTATAAATTTAATACATTCCAGAGCATTTTCTTAAATTCAAATACATGCCATCTAATTATCAAAAGAAGACATAAATGTACCGTTATGCATTTAACAAAATTGATCAATAACTTTCATACACGAAGTATGTCGAAATGGTAATTCACCTCATTATGAATGCCATGAGTGGAACCTTTTATACTGAAAGTGCACCGTTATGCATTAAACAAAATCGATCGATACTATCATACACAAAGTATGTTGAAAGGCACCTATAACTCTCAATGCACATACAATGGGCTTTTAAGTCAAATCCATATATATTTATACATTTATTTCTGCAACATCGATAAACATTGAACAACATCAACATTCATCTATTAATTTTAGAGCAGTTCATACTCTAAAACTTATTCATAATATTATTCCCGTTCATATTATGAAAAGATATCAAAATAATGTAAAACATACATTTAACAAGACCTTCGAGGTTGACTCATCCCGAGTCTTCCTCGTCTCATATAAGTACAATAAATGCACTTACCTGATATGCCTCGCTGGTATGCTTTAAGGATGTTAAACTATTCGACAACTTTACCTTTACCCTTTTTCTTGCTTGATTCTGGAGCTTGGTTACGATCTACACAAGCATCCATTATTACACATATCATACAAATGTGAGTATACTTTTTAACATTTATTCTTTTAATGATAATTAAAAAGTACTATTATTTTTAATTTCTATTAAAATTCATCCTATCTTAAAATTCCAGGCTCAACAGTATCAGTACCCCTACTATGGTATTGATGCTTCTATACTATGGTACCAATACTCCTTTCAGTATCGATACCATTTTTACATTCTGGAATCCATAGTATCGATACCGACAAACAATATTGATACTACTTGCATTAGTATTGATACTATTATTGAATTTCCTCAAATTTAAACCTATAGTATCGATACTATTCTTCTAGTACTGATACCCTTAACCAGATTCTTCATTTTTCAATTCGAATTTTTACCTAAATTTTGTTTAATTCTCTTTCTTTTACCTCCAACAATACCCTTAAACTTATCATCACTAAACCCAACTAACTTTCCTCTATTTAGCTTCTTATAACATCTAAAATCTCCAAAGAACATCCCATACTAAGAATCACACTACTTCTTCATACATGTTTTTAATCACTTTCAAGGCTTCTAATTTCATATTTACTTCTTTGAAAAGTTAAATATACTTGCAAACCTCAATAAAAACTCATATTTCAACATATCACTCAAAACCCCATTTTCTTCAATCTCAAATAAATCATTCATCTTTTAGTTTTAATCCTCCTCGAACTTTCCTTAAGCCTCTATATCACTTAAGGTTTCAAAACTAGCCCATAAACTAAAAGGAAAACCAACTTAAAGGAAACTTACCTTTGGCTATGGAGGAGAGCACGGGACAAGCAAAAGAGAAGAAGAAGAAGATAACTTAGCTAACTTCCCCCTTTTCCTCTTCTTAAATATCCCTAATAAATAAACTTTTAAATCCATTTCCCCCTAAAGGACCAAAATTCCTTTTCATTAATCCATTCTTACTAATAGGTCTTAAACACAATTTCCTAATTCATTTCTTGTACTTTACCATTTATTCAAATTAAATCCTCTAAATTTTAAATCCTTTCACTATGGTCACCGACCCGATATTTGGGGTATTACATTTAGGATATTAATTTTATGCCGATGGATTTCTATCTCAGTCTAGTTTCATTTAGCATAAACATCTAATGATTTTGATAAGTATACACCAAGATATGAATTTTTAACCGATAATAGGTCAGAAAACATAGCAGTAGATTCTGCTCTAATAACTTCTGTAAGTCAACTTTGAAAAATTACTATAAATTGTACAAGATGAACTAGAAGGAATGCCTTTTATGGTTAGATTTGTATTTGAATCTAGTTTTCATTAGTGTAAATGTAATAATTTTTTTATGTATATTAATACAGAATAACATTTCTTTGAAGGTAGTGTAAACTACCAGAGTAGGAAATTTCAATAAATTCTGAAATCGAAGCAAATTGAAAATAAAGGATTAAATTTAAAGCTTAGTGAGGATTATATTTTAGATCAATAAATAAAGTGTCAAACTGAATGCAATATTTATTTAAGTTACATCTGATTGAGGAAGACTTGTGATACATCAACCTCGGATGATTTTAAAAGAAAAGTTTGAATTAAATTGTGGGATATTTCCATACTGATTAATGAAATGATTTATGGTATATTTTGGATATGAAAATATCCAATATGTTTTTATATGATATTTTATGAAAAGATATTTGAATGAAATTTCTAAAATGATTTTTAAGTAAGAATTGCTCAAAGTATGTTATGTGATATATGTATTTTAAATAATGGATGGTTTCAGGTATGAACTACTCAATGTACTAGTTTTGATAAATAATATTGGATAATTGTACTGATTGGAAATGTTGAATTATAAATGATATGATTTTAAAGTAAAGCACATTGTATGTTGCATTGAGAATCATAGGTACAATTGGTATTCCATGAGGTAGAGTTATTCTGATTCTGATTTTGATCTGGTACATTTATTCTGTATAGCATCGCTGGTGCAAATGACATGATTGCACTTGGAGTGGTCTAAGTTTGATGAAAGAACTGAAGTACTTATTGCACACACTAGTCTGACTCATGTACCTTGCATTCTCATAAATGTACATTTGGCTATGAATCTGAAATAAATTATGAATTTGGAAAGTTCTAAATCTTAAAAATGAAAGTTCTGAAATGTATCTGAATGAAAAGAATATGACATGATTATTATGTCTAATATTGGTTATCATGGTTTTGACAATATCATGAAATAATGATTTTCAGGCTTCCGATGAGGAACAAATGGTTTCAATAAATCATTTGGATATTTAATGATGTTATTTGAATTTTTGTTTGATGTTTATATTGTTATGATATTTTGAAGTTACATATAAAGAAATATATTGTTTGATTCTATTATGTTATGTTGTATTTTATATAACCTTAGTTGTTTATAATGCCTCACTAAGTATATAGTTAGCGTGTGATGATTTTGACGCATTGGTAAAAAAGAGCAAGTGAAGTAAGGAGTTGAGCGTGGCATCAATCAACAAATAATATTTACAGGTATCAGTAATGACATCCTACTATTTTTAATTTTCTAGGTAGCATGTATGCTAAAGAGAAATGTATGAGATATATTATTATAAGTATGATTCTAAGTTTTTTATTTTAAATAAAAGTTATATTTTATTAAAATAACGAAATAATTTAAATTATATAGTGATTAGGCATTTTACTTTATGATAAAAATATTATGAAGCAGTCTAGTTACTGTCGAAAAAGATATTGATTTGGATGTTTAGATATTATAATATGAATTTTTTCATTATTATATTATTCTATTGGAAGGATTAAATTGAATAAATTTTAAAGATTTAAATTTGTACTGGTTTTCAACTATTGTATGTTTGTAAATGCTATGTGACATCTTTGACTCGTATTCGGATATGTATACAGGGTAAGGGTGTTACAAAGGCGACCCAACTATTGTTGTTGGTTATGTTTGTAAGTAATGCAAAAAAGTAGAGACTAAATATGGGGAGTCAGTTACCTATATTTAGTGAGATGTTAGGGTGAGTAATTGTCATTTGATAACTTTACCCCTCTACCACTCCTATAAAAAGGGATAGTCATTCTCCCTAATCATGTATACTTATGATGTCTTTTATATTTCTTTCTTGGAAAATCTATGGTCGAAGAGAGTAGCACAAGTGGGTTCCACTTCCTCCCTTTGGGTGTAAGAGGTTTGGAAGACTGTGTTAACCTTAGGCGCAACGTCCACTTTCGGTAATACACCAACATGGATGAAATTGCTTTTAAGATAGTAGCTTCTGTACCACGACACAATAAATCATTCTATATTCTGCATTATTTGATTATCACTTGGTAGTCAATGCTAGCAGTGTTATTTTGTGCTGATGTGAATTTACTCTTGGGGTCGGCTCGGTTATATGCTCTGTCTTTTAGTGTTGTTATATGAACACTTTTGGTTTGGCTTGCTTTGTGTGGTTCCAATGCATGTTATAATGTTTTCAGTATGTTGGCGTTCTTGTATTTTAGTTTAGATTGGTTTTGAGTGGGTGGACATGTAACACCCATTTCCCGTATATGTTTCTGTACACAAGTCATAGATGTCATATGACTTTTAAACAATTTTCGTTTTTGAAAACAAGTAAACTTTTGTTTCTATAAATAAAACATTTTAAATGTAATAATAATAATATGTAAAATAGTCTTAAAGTTCTAACATATTAAATATTACAATCATCATAAGTCAAATACTTTCCAAATCTTTATCATAAGTCTATAATATGCCATCTAATAATATCAAAAGTATACATCATTGCAATACAATTACTGATGAGGTAACCTTTGATTTACGATGTCAGCTACACTCTTTACTCCGCTCGTACAAATACCTACGCGTGAAACCAAAACACGCTAAGTATTTGTAACACCTATCTCCCATATACCTTACCGTATACGAGATATATATGTCACATCACTTTTAAAACGGTTTTTCTTTTTAAAACCCTTAAAATTTTATTTAAAAAATTTAAATTAAAACATTTAAATACAATCATAAAAATCATCAAAATATACTACCAAAATTCCACTTTATATACATTCAAGAGCATTTTTCTTTAAATTTGATTAAATGCCAGCAATTGTTCAAAAAAAACATGATTGTCCTACCGTTACTGATAAGGGTCAACCTTAAATGATGATATCTGATGCTATTGTTGCACTCCCTACTCGGCTAATCTCTGCTTTGACCTACACATGAAATCAACACACGTTAAATACTTATTTAGTGAGACATAAAATTGTATAGAAACGTTTCTATATACATAGGTATATCATGCTTATTTATTTTCGAACTACTCCGTATCATCCATAAGGATTAGATAAGTCCCTATTGTTTAAACCAAATTCTCTCATACCATCATCGTAACCGTTCTTAGTATATCTAACATAATTTTCTTTCTGTACATATTTCCTATAATTCTTTAGTAATTATTTATTAATTTCGTTTATACATCCTTTCATGCCTTTTATACAAAATGATACATTTCATTTTTGGAATCCTTTCATGCCTTTTATACACCATTATGCATTGCTATCCATTTAATCGTTTACTCAAAGGCATTTAACCTTTTATCTAACTGGCATAATTCACACATTTCTGTCAAATGCACAGTTAGGTTATTAATATTTTATTTTGGACTAGTTTCTACTCTAATATTATTTATAATATCAATTAACTCTTTATAATTTATTATAAACCTTATACATTTGCACTCTTAGTGCTAACATGGTAATTTACTAATTTCCAATTCATGTTCATTTATTAAGATGCACACGTAGTGCCTATACGGTAATTCATCAACTCATGATGAATTTCGTCAGTTGCACACATCGTGCCTGTACAGTTATTCATTTACACACATAGTGCTTGTACGGTTATTCATCATCTAATGATTCATTCTGTAGATTTACACAATAGTGCATGTACGGTTATTCATCAACTCATGATGAATTTCGTGGATTCACACACATAGTGCCTGTACGGTTATTCATCAACTCATAATGAATTCTGTGGATTTGCACACATAGTGCATATACGATTATTCATCATCTCATGATTAATTTCGTGGATTTGCACACATAGTGCATGTACGGTTATTCATCAACTCATGATGAATTCTGTGGATTTGCACACATAGTGTCTGTACGGTTATTTATCAACTCATGATGAATTTCGTGGATTTGCACACATAGTGCCTGTACGGTTATTCATCAACTCATGATGAATTCCGTGGATTTTGCACACATAGTGCATGTACTGTTATTCATCAACTCATGATGAATTATGTGGATTTACACACATAGTGTTGTACGGTTATTCATCACATAGCATGAATTCCGTGAAATGCACACTTAGTGCCGAAAAGGTTATTCATCCATATATGATGAATTCTGTGAAATGCACACTTAGTTCCGAAATGGTTATTCATCCACATAGGATGAATTCTATGAAATGCACACTTAGTGTCGAAACGGTTATTCATCCAGATAGGATGTATTTCGTGAAATGCACACTTAGTGCCGAAACGGTTATTCATCCACATAGGATGTATTCTGTGAAATGCAGACTTAGTGCCGAAACAGTTATTCATCCATATAGGATGAATTCCGTGAAATGCACACTTATTGCCGAAACGATTATTCATCCACATAGGATGAATTCCGTGAAATGCACCTTTAGTGTCGAAAAGTTATTCATCCACATCAGATGAATTCCGTGAAATGAACCTTCAGTGCCCAAACAATTATTCATCCACATAGGATGAATTCTGTGAAATGCATGCTTAGTGCCTATTTGGTAATCACCACACACATTTTTAGCAGTCATACAAAAATGATTAGTACTTCATATAGTTACACAATTAAATGCACTCACCTGGATTACCTTGCTATTATATCCAAGACGCAAAGTTAATTACTCAGGTACTTTGCCTTTGCCTTTTGTTTTGCTTGACTCGGGAGCTTGATTTCGATCTACTCAGGTATCCATTAAATACATGTACAATATCAATTTTTAGTGTATTTCTAACAATTAATCTTAAGCATCACTTAATAAAACTTATTATTAACTTTTCTACAACATTATCAACCTATCTAACAATTTCTGGCTCATCAGTATTGATACCCATACCATGGTATCGATACTACCATACTATGGTACCAATACCATTTTTGCATTCTGTTTTGAATTGGTATTGATACCTTCCCTTTGATATCGATACTCCCCCTTCGATATCGATATTGATTGAATCAATATTGATACTACTTAGCAGATTCACCCTATTTTAGCCTGTAGTATCGGTATTGTTCTATCAGTACCGATACCCGTACCCAGAATTTATAGTTTTCAACCCGATTATCACCCAAATGGTGTTAAATTTTGTTATATAAACACCATACAATGCTATTAAACTCTTCTTTAACTATCCATACTAATATTTCTTTATTTAGCCTCTTAAAACATCTAAAAGCTTCCAAGAATAATCAATTCTAAGAATCACACCACTTTTCCTAATGTGTTCTTAATCCTATCCAATGCTTCTAATCTCTCATTTACCTTTTTGACAAGTCAAATCTACCAGTAAATATCCATAAACACTCCCAATTTAACATATCACTCAAAAACTTATTTTCTTCAATCTTTATTATATCATCCAGAACTTAGTTTTGATCCCCTTTAATCCTTCATTAAGCTTATAGTATACTCAATACTTCAAAAACCAACCAAAATGAAGGTATAAACTAGTAAATTGAAAAATCACCTATGAGCTATGGAGGAAAGTTAAGCACGGGAAAGAAGAAGAAAAGATAGATAATATGTTAGCTTTACTTTCCCCTTTTGTTTCCTTAAATCCCTAATAAGGGATAAATTTTAAATTCATTTATCCTTAGAGGACCAAAATACCCTCTATATTCATTCATTTATATAAATTGGTCTTAAACACTATTCTAATCATTTCCTATATTTTATCATTATTCAATTTAATCCTCTAATTTTAAATCTTTTCAATGAAGTCACTGACCTGATATTTGGGGTATTACAATTCTCATCCCCTTAAGAAAATTCGTCCTCGAATTTAAAGACTTTATGCTTTTACCAAATACTTCAACTACAGGAATCGTTTTGGTTACACGGTTCTTGATTTCTCAAGTCCATATCCGTATTAGTTATTTTTCATAATTTAAATCTAATCGAAACTCTATTTTCTCCCTTGTAAGAACATGCGATGGATCTAATCGATAATTAATAAGCAACAACACACAAAGACATTCTAGGTCTTGTCCATTTCGGGAGGCAAAAGCTAATTGATAAAATCTCATCATATTTATCCATCGACTACAATGCTCGTACCCAAAATGAAGTGAGTTATTTTAGTAACTCTATCAACAATTACTCATATTGAATCTTTCTTGATAGGTGTTAAGGGTAGCCTTGTAACAAAGCCCATAGTGACTCGTTTCACTTTTTCCATTAATGAATCTAGATTGATCGAAACAATCCATAAGATAATTAATGTTTAACTTCTCCTCTAATAATACGTCAAACTCTTTGCTAAAATTTTCGTGATGGCTCTTTTCAAACCTGGCCATCAAACCAACTCTTTAATTCTTGGCACCCCTTGTCCATATTGAATGCATAAGATAATTACTCATATTGAATGCATAGTCAACGAACTTAATGCCTCAAAAGATTATCTTTCTAAATTCTTAATCATCGGGAATACAAAGTCTCCCACGATAATACGAATATCGGTCGAACCTGACCTCAAAAGTCCTTACTCTCTTCATTTTCTACTTATAAAATTCTTATCCAAAAATCTTCATCTTTCTTTTATAATTATTTCTATTAGATCTAATAAAAACATCGGATTCATCTTTGATTCATCCCATAATGCCATTTTCATTCAACACTAATCATTTATCCATAGCTTGCAAAATTGTAAAAGGTTTCTGACCATATACCTCTTTAACAATATTGGCCTTTCTTGGAAGTTAATCAATGATTACATCATAATCCTTTAAAGATTCTTTCCATCTTTTCTGTTTCAGGTTCAATTCTCTTTAATTCCACCAATACTTTAGGCTTTTGTAATTAGCACAACTATAGCACTACTCACTATACAGATAATGGTGTCAAATCCTTTAAGGCAAACTCGACTGTTGTCGACTTTAAATCATGCATAGGGTAATTCCTCTTGTTAATCTTTAACTTTATCGAGGAATATGCCACAACCTTACGTTTTTGCATAAGCACCTTTCTCCTTCCAATAAAAGACACACCTTTCTTTAAAAAAACTCGATTAGCAGTAAATCTAACGTCTAAAAGTTTTTCATTATCCTTCAATAGTAACCAACAAGCCCGAAAGAAATTCGAACTTCAAGATCATTCTTTGGGAGTTTCCAATTTTACCACAACATAAGTTTTTCTTAGGATCTACTCTTATACCTTATGCTGAAACAACATGGCCAAAGAAAGCCATCTCTACTAACAAGAATTTCACATTGGAATAATTTGACATACAAGTTCTTCTCTCGAAGAGTTTTATTTAACTGACAAAATCTACGCATAACCCTATATATTTATCTTTCTTTTCGTTAATAACACAAATACTTCCCAAAATAAAATACTTGGGCTGATAAAACTTTGATTAATCAACTCTTATAATTGAGCCCTAATTCTCTTGACTCACTTAAATCATTAGATATTAAATCAATGAAATATATTCAATACCTTAATAACCATCGACCTTAAGAGATAATTTTACTTTCTCACTAAAACTATAATTTCCATACCCTCTGTATCTTTTTGAATTAATTGTCTTTATAGAAAAACAACCTATACACAATATGATCTTGACTCATCAACTGATAATTCCATCAGGTTCACTGGAAACATAGCTCCTGGAATCTTTATCAATGTTTACTACATGTCCAACTCACACTTGCTCCATGACCCACTAGGGTTTACCGCTATGATCTCACTCGACATTAAGTTAAATAGAATACTTTTATTTTAAAATCTTTCATTTTCTTCTTGAGGAAATCCGTGTAACTTTTCCGGATCAATTTAAAATATTCCCGAGCAATTGAAACATTTTATTTATCATCTATGTAAGTCTAATTATCCTCATCATTTAATAAGAATACTTGACAACTTTGTAGCAATAACTTCATAGTAGTTAATGCTAAAAATTACACTAGTAACCAAATTTACTCTTTTTCCTATTATTACGAACTTGACACTTTTCCAAGTTCTCGAGAATTAATCTCGATTCTAAATAATAATTCATTGAGGTATAAAATGGGTAGAAAATACATTTCAGCATTTACCCAATAAAAGTAACTCTATTAGGTCCATAAACTTAACATTTATTCTTAAATTAAATCATAATAACTTAATCCACTAATAACACATCTTTCTATAAGCTTTTAGCGGTCAATGTATTCACCACTTACTCATTTCCTCTTACTCAAATTAACAATATTTTGAACAATTTAATGCTTCACTTAAATCTTTCTCAATTATGAAGAAATCTCATAATCATCACTAGATTCAGAAATCTCCTCTGGAACTTCATCCAATTCAACTTCTCTCATAAACCATTCAAACATTTTAATAGATTCCACCCATGCAGAAACATCGCTAAATGTGGGGCATTCCTTCCACAGAATGGAGGAAAATTCCTAGCATCTTTTACCCTTCTATGGCACGATATTGAAAACATGTCAAATTCTCTTGGGTCAATTTTGATCTCGAATTTCTTTTTAATATCATCTACTTTCTTACATTTGTGCTTAATTTCCGACATCTATTAGGACATACATAAGAATAACATTCAATTTAATAAGGAGTGACCTCAATCACACTCTAATTGACACCCTATCAGTAACTTTGACAATCTTAATGGCATGAAATCCTTTTTCTCAATTCAATTAAACTTGGTTTCGACCAAGAATAAGCTAAACCTATAGCTATAATACCAATAAACGTAACACCCATCTACTGTATACCTTACCGTATACGAGATATAGATGTCACATCACTTTTAAAACAATTTTTCTTTTTAAAACCCTTAAAAGTTTATTTTGAAAATTTAAAATAAAACATTTAAATACAATCATAAAACAATCATCGAAATATACTACCAAAATTCCACTTTATATACATTCAAGAGCATTTTTCTTTAAATTCAATTAATTGCCAGCAATTGTTCAAAACAAACATGATTGTCCTACCGTTACTGATGAGGGTCAACCTTAAATGATGATATCTGCTACTACTACTGCACTCCTTACTAGTCTAATCTCTGCTTTGACCTACGGGTGAAATCAACACACGTTAAATACTTATTTAGTGAGACATAAATTTATATAGAAACATTTCTATATATATAGGTATACCATGCTTATTTATTTTCGAACTACTCCGTATCATCCATAAGGATTAGATAAGTCCTTATTATTTAAACCAAATTCCTTTCATACCATCATCGTAACCATTCTTAGTATATCCAACATAGTTTTCTTTCTGCACATTTTTCCTATGATTCTTTAGTATATATATATTAATTTCGTTTATACATCCTTTCATGCCTTTTATACACCATGATACATTTCATTTATGGCATCCTTTCTTGCCTTTTATACACCATTATGCATTGATATCCATCTAATTTTTTACTCAAAGGCATTTAACCTTTAATCTAACTAGGACGATTGACACATTTCTGTCAAATGCACAACTAGGCCATTAATCTTTTATTTTGGACTAGTTTCTACTCTAGTAATTATTTATAATATCAATTAACTCTTTATAATTTATTATAAACATTATACATTTGCACTCTTAGTGCTAACATAGTAATTTACTAATTTTCTATTCATGTTCATTTATTAAGATGTACACGTAGTGCCTATACGATAATTCATCAACTCATGATGAATTCTGTGGGTTGCACACCAGTACAGTTATTCATCAACTCATAATTAATTCCGTGGATTTGCACACGTAGTTCTTGTACGGTTATTCATCATCTAATGATTAATTCCGTGGATTTGCACATATAGTTCATGTACGGTTATTCATCAACTAATGATGAATTTCGTGGATTTGCACACATAATGCATGTACTGTTATTCATCAACTCATGATAGATTTCATGGATTTGCACACATAGTGCCTGTACGGTTATTCATCAATCATAATGAATTCCGTGGATTTGTACACATAGTGTCTGTACGGTTATTCATCAACTCATGATTAATTTCATGGGTTTGCATACATAGTGCATGTATGATTATTCATCAACTCATGATGAATTTTGTGGATTTGCACACATAGTGCTTGTACGGATATTCATTAACTCATGATGAATTTCATGGATTTGCACACATAGTGCCTGTACGGTTATTCATCAACTCGTGATGAATTCCATAGATTTGCACACATACTACATGTACGGTTATTCATCAACTCATGATGAATTTCGTTGATTTGCACACATAGTGCTTGTACGGTTATTCATCACATAGGATGAATTCTATGAAATGCACACTTAGTGCCGAAACAATTTTTTATCCACATGGGATGAATTCGGTGAAATGCACACTTAGTGTCGAAATGGTTATTCATCCACATAGGATGAATTTTGTGGAATGCACACTTAGTGCCGAAACGGTTATTCATCCACATAGGATGAATTCCGTGAAATGCACACTTAGTTCCGAAATTGATATTCATCCACATAGGATGAATTCCGTTAAATGCACGTTTAGTGTCGAAACAGTTATTCATCCACATAAGATGAATTCCGTGAAATGCACGCCTAGTGCCTATTTGATAATCACCACATACATTTTTAGAAGTCATACGTAAATGATTAGTACTTCATATAGTTACATAAATAATGCACTCACCTGGATTACCTTGTTATTATATCCAAGATGCAAAGTTGATTACTCAGGTACTTTGCCTTTTCTTTTTGTTTTGCTTGACTCGGGAGCTTGATTTTGATCTACTCAGGTATCCATTAAATACATGTACAATATCAATTGTTAGTGTTTTTCTAACAATTACTCTTAAGCATTACTCAATAAAACTTATTATTAACTTTTCTACAACATTATCAACCTATCTAACAATTTCTAGCTCCTTAATATCGATACCCATACCATGGTATCGATACTACCATACTATGGTACGGATACTATGCTATGGTATCGATACCATTTTTCATTTTGTTTCAAACTGGTATCGATACCTTCCCTTTGATATAGATACTCCCCTTTCAATATCGATACTGATTGAATCAATATCGATACTACATATCAGATTCATCGTATTTTAGCCAATTAGTATCGATACTACGTAGCATATTCATCCTATTTTAGCCTATAGTATCGTTAATGTTCTATCAGTATCGATACTTGTACCTAGAATTTCCAATTTTTAACTATATTATCACCCAAATGGGGTTAAATTTCATTATATAAACACCATACAATGCTATTAAACTCTTATTTAACTATCCATACTAACATTCCTTCATTTAGCCTCTTAAAACATCTAAAATCTTCCAAGAACAATAAATTCTAAGAATCACACCACTTTTCCTAATGTGTTACTAATCATATCCAATGCTTTTAATCTCTCATTTACCTTTTTGACAAGTCAAATCTACCAGTAATCATCCATAAACACTCTCATTTTAACATATCACTCAAAAACCCATTTTCTTCAATCTCTATTATCTCTTCCATAACTTAGTTTTGATCCCTTTTAATCTTTTCTTAAGCTTCTAGTATACTCAATGCTTCAAAACCAGACCAAAAACGAAGGAATAAACTAGCCTTTGAGATATGGAGGAGAGTTATGCACGGGAAAGAAGAATAAAATAGAGATAATATGTTAGCTTTACTTTCCCTTTTTTTCCTTAAATCCCTAATAAGGGATAAATTTTAAATTCATTTATCCTTAAAGGACCAAAATACCCTCTATATTCATTCATTTATACAAATTGGTCTTAAACATTATTCCAATAATTTCCTATCTTTTATCATTATTCAATTTAATCCTCCAATTTTAAATATTTTCAATAAAGTCACTAACTCGATATTTGGGGTATTACAATATTCACTTAGTGAGGCATAATAATATAAAAGAGGTGTAATCAAAACATAAGTATTTCATAAAAAATCTAAATCCAAATTAAAATGTATAAATCACAGTAATACATAAAACTAGCTTGGTAAACCAAGTTTCTTTCACATAACTTGCAAAACAATATATTTAGTATGCCCAACATACCTATTAATCAGTATTTTTCCAAATTATCTTTTTTATTTTCCCAATGTATGTTGAATGAGAATGCAAGGTACATGAATTGCACCTAAATGCTGAAATGGTAATTCACAAACTCATTATGAATTCCATGGATTGCACACATAGTGCAGAAATGGTAATTCACAAACTCATTATGAATACCATGGGTTACACACATAGTGTCGATAGTACACATAGTGTCGATAGTACACATAGTACTGATATGAAAATGTAACATATGTATTAAACAAAATCGATCGATAACCATCATAGACAAAGTATGTCAAATGCACCTATGACTCTCAATGCACATACAATTGGCCTTTAAGTCAAATTTATAGATGAAACATTTATTCTGAAACATTGATAGTTGTTAAAACAATATAAAAGTTCACCCATCTATTTTAGAGCAGTTCATACTCTAAAATTATTTGTAAAATCATTTTCATAAAATTTATGAAAATATTTCAAAATAATGTTAAACATGCTTTTATAAAAACATTCGAGGTTGACTCATCGCAAGTCATCCTCATCTCATATAAGTACATAATAATGCACTTACTTGGTATGCCTCAATATTATGCCTTAAAGATGTCCGACTATCCTGCTACTTTATCCTTGCCTTTCTGTTTTCTTGACTCAGGAGTTTGATTACGATATACACAAATATCCATAATCACACATACAATACAAATGTTAATATACTTTCTAACATTTATACAAAATAATAATACTCAGCTTTCATTTTCGCCCTAACCGTAATACTTTCTTCCAAAGAGAAACTTTAAAAAATACCGTATCTCCCACTTGATATTCAATCTCTTTTCTCTATAAATCAGCATAAGACTTTTTGTCGATCAGAAGTTATCTTAATATTATCTTGGATAACTTTCACTTTATCTTTCATTTCTTTCATTAAATCCAGGCCAATAAGATCTCGATCTTTTAGTTCAAACTAATTTATTGGTGTTTGACACTTCCTCCCATACAAGGCTTCATACGGAGCCTTCTTAACACTCGATTGATAACTGTTATTATAGGCAAATTCCGCTAAAGGCAAATATCTTTCCTATGATCCTTTGAATTCAATCATGCATTCTCTTAGCATATCCTCAAATACCTGAATAGTTTACTCTAACTGACTATCTTTCTACAGATGAAAAATTATGATGAAATTCAATCGAGTACCCAATGCCTTGTGCAAAGAATTACATAATCTTGAAGTAAACCTTGGATCTTGGTCTGATACTATCGATACATGTTCTATATGTAGCCAAACTATCACTTTTATAAACAACTCTGCATATTTATCCATCGAGTAATCCATCCGAACTGGAATAAGGTGAGTTGTCTTGGTCAATCTGTCCACAATTACCCATATTGATTCCTTTTTACTAGGTGTCAAAGGTAGCCCTGAAATAAAATCCATAGTTAATCGTTCCCACTTCCACTCAAGAATGGATATCGGTTGCAACAATCTGAAAGGCACTTGATGTTCAACTTTCACTTGTTGACATGTCAGACATTTGGCAACAAACTCTAATATAGCTCTTTTCATGCCAGACCACCAATAACGACTCTTTAAATCCTGATACATCTTATTCCTGCCTGGATGCATAGTCAAAGGACTATAATGTGCCTCAAAGAGAATATCTTTCCTCAGTTGATCATTATCTGGAATGCAAAGTCTTCCACAATAATATAAACATCCATCAGTCATGATTTTGAAGTCTTTGTTCTCACCTTTCTCTATTTTTGCAATTCTTACCAAACATTTCCATCTTTTCCTTGTAGCTCTTTTATCTGATCCAACAACATCGGCTTTAACTTAAGCCCAGCAATCAAGGCACCATCTTCCATTAATGATATACATGCATCCAAAGCTCGTAAAGTTGCAAAAGTCTTTCGGCTAAGTGCATCAGCTACCACATTAGCCTTCCTTGGATGATAAAAGATTATCACATCATAATTTTTTAAAAGCTCGATCCATCTTCTCTACCTCAAGTTCAGTTCTTTTTTGAGTCAACAAGTACATTAGACTTTTATGATATGTATAAATATGGCACCACTCACCGTACATATAATGACGTCAAATCTTCAAATCAAACACTACCGCTACCAATTCTAAGTCATGTGTCGTGTAATTTATCTCATTAGTCTTCAGCTGTCTTGAGGCATAGGCCACAACTTTCCCTTCTTTCATAAGCACACATCCCAACCCATTATGAGATGCATCAGTAAAAACTACATAGTCTTTACCTGACTCAGGTTATACAAGCATTGGTGCCTCGGTTAAAATCGTCTTTAGCATTTCAAAACTTTCTTTCCATTTATTTGACCAAAAAAAATGCACATCTTTCCATAACAATTTAGTTAGTGGTGAAGCTAACATTGAAAAGTTCTTCACGAACCTTCGATAATAACCAGCAAGCCCCAAGAAACTCTTAACTTTAGAAATATTCTTTGGGGGTTTCCAATCCACTATAGCTTGAATCTTTTTGGGATATACTCTTATGCCTTCTGCAAAGACTATATGGCCAAGGAAAGCAACCTCTGCTAACCAGAATTCACATTTGGATAGTTTGGCATACAACTTCTTCTCTCAAAGAGTCTGAAGAACAATACAAAGATGAGCATCATGCTCATATATTGACTTTGAATACACCAAAATATCTTTGATAAATACCACCACAAAATGATCCAGGTAAGGTTGGAATACTTGGTTCATCAGATCCATCAAACTGAATGGCATCACCACAAATTCGTAATGTCCATATCAAGTCCGAAAAGTTGTCTTTGAAATATCCTCCTTTTTAATCTTTAATTGGTGGTATCAGAAGGTCTATCTTAGAGAACATTGTTGTGCCTTTCAGTTGATCAAACGAATCATCAATCCTCGGAAGAGAATACTTATTCTTTATTGTTACCTTATTTAATTGTCGATAATCTATGCATAATCGTATAGACCCATCATTCTTTTTCATAAAAAGCACATGTGCCCCCCAAGGAGAAACATTGGGTCTGATAAATCCCTTATCTAGCAGCTCCTGAAATTGGTCCATTAATTCTCTTAACTCAATTGGATCCATTTGACTTGGAGCCATAGAAATAGGTTCAGTACCCAGGTAAGCATCAATCTTAAATTTCACCTCACGGTCTAGAGGTAAACCCGGTAATTCTTCCGAAAAACATCTAGAAACTCCCGAACCATTGGAATATCATTTAATCTCATTTCCAATATTTGAGTGTCTATTACGTTACCCAGAAAAGGTATACACCCTTTTGACATCATTTTCTTTGTAGTTATTGTTGATATCATATTGGATGGTGATTTCGCTTTTTCACGGATCACTATGATTTATGATCCTTCCGCATCCTTAAAAAATAATTTCTTCTTGCGACAATCAACCCATCCATGACTTGGAGACAACCAATCCATGCCTAAAATAATTTCAAATTCATCGAAAGGTAATTCCATCAAGTTTTTCGGGAACACAACCCCTTGAATCTTTATCGGGCATTTTCTACATACCCGAGTTACCCTTGTACTATGACATATAGGGTTTACCGCTATCATCTCAATATAGATTGGTTCTAACGGAATTCCTCTAGCTCTAATCAACTTTGTACTAATATAAGAGTTCATAGAACCAGGGTTAACCAAAACAAATACATGTTTATCAAAAAGATGGAATGTACCTGTTAAAATCTCTGGGTCATCCCGATCCTCATTAGTATTAATATTATAAATTTGGGCTACTCCCCGTGTCTCTTGTCGTGAGATTGACTCAGATTGCCCTCTGGATCTACCTCTTCCTCTGCCTCTATTAGATGCTGCTACTGATCTCTCGCTTTACACTGATCTATCCCTGAATCTCTTAGGATAATTTCGAGCATAGTGACTAGTTTCACCACAATGGAAATAAGCGCCATTCAGCAATCTACATACTCCACAGTGAAATTTGACACACGTCTGATATGGAGTAGTTCGATCTCCAAATGTTCTACCCGAGCTAGCAGCAAAAGACTGTGATTGTTTATTCTTCTGTGAAGCTGCAGCAGAACCATCTCTATTATAGTATTGAGAACTCAAGCCCTTGCCTCTCTTAGCATGATAGGAAGTTGAAGAACTTACAACTCTTTTTCCAATCTGCATACCCTGCTCCACTGCTAGAGTCTCCTCTTGAGCTCTTTCAATCGCCTTAGCTAAATTTATGACTTCTTGCGGGCTAGGCAAGTTTAAAGCCAACATCATCTCTTTCAACTTAGGCTTCAATCCCTTTATGAACCAATCACGTCAGCCTTATCATTAGGAACTACTTCAGTAGAAAAACGACTCATCTTGTTATACTCAGCCTCATACTCATGTATTGCTCGATCACCTTTTTTCATATTAAGAAACTTTAGCTGCACCGCGCTCAAAAATTGCTCACCGATGTACTTGTTCTTGAATTCATCCTAAAAGAACTGCCAAGTCACTTGCTCAGGCGGTGCATACATTATAGTGTTTGTCTACCACACTCGAGTTGATCCTCGAAGTAAAGATACAACTCCGCCCAACTTTTCAAAATCTGAGCAGTGAAGACTTTCAAGCATCACCTTAATGTCGTTTAACCATAAATTAGCATCCATAAGACCTTAATCCTCTTCTCCCCATAACTCAGGAGCTCCCAAACTTTTCAGTTCTTTTGGAATTAATTCTCTAACTTCTTGCTCAGTCGCTCTTCATTAATTCTCAAATTTTGACATCTAATAGGACATATAATAATAATAACTCAAGTTACAAATGAGTGACATCAATCATATTCTAACGACACCATATCAATAACTTTTACATCTTATTGGCATGTAAACCCTTTTTAAAATAAAAAACACCCAGTTTCGGCTGAGAATCGACTAAACCTGTAGCTCTAATACCAATAATTGTAACATCCATTTCCCATATATGTTTATGTACACAAGTCACAGATGTCACATGACTTTTAAAACATTTCCGTTTTTGAAAACCAATAAAATTGTTTCTATAAATAAAACATTTTAATGTAATAATAATAAAATGTTCATTAACTTTTAATACGTCAAATAGTCTTAAAGTTCTAACATATTAAATATTACAATTATCATAAGTCAAATATTTTCCAAAGTATTTCATAAGTCTATTACATGACATCTAATAATATCAAAAGTAGACATCATTGTCATACAGTTACTGATGAGGCAACCTTTGATTTATTCACTTAGTATTCACTTAGTAAGGCATAATAATATAAAAGAGGCGTAACCAAAACATAAGTAGTTCATAAAATATCAAAATACGAATTAAATCATATAAATCATAGTAATACAATAAAATTGGCTTGGTAAACCAAGTTTCTTTCACTTAACCTGCGAAACAATATATTTACTATGCTCGGCATACATATCAATCAATATTTTTCCAAATTATCTTTTTATTTACCCAATGTATGTTGAATGAGAATGCAGGTACATGAATTGCACCTAAGTGCCGAAATGGTAATTCACAAACTCATTATGAATTCCATGGATTGCACACATAGTGCCGAAATGGTAATTCACAAACTCATTATGAATTCCATGGGTTGCACACATAGTGCCGAAATAGTAGTTTACAAACTCATTATGAATTTCATGAATTGCACACATAGTGCCGATAGTACACATAGTAATGATACGAAAATGCAACATATGCATTAAACAAAATCGATCGATAACCATCATACAAAAAGAATGTCGAAATGCACCTATGACTCTCAATGCACATACATTAGGCCTTTAAGTTAAATTTACAAATTCAACATTTACTTTGAAACATCGATAGCTATTAAAACAATATAAAAGTTCATCCATCTATTTTAGAGTAGTTCATACTCTAAAATTATTTGTAAAAATCATTTTCATAAAGTTTATGAAAATATTTCAAAATACTGTAAAACATGCTTTTATAAAAACATTCGAGGTTGACTCATCGCAAGTCATCCTCATCTCATATAAGTACATAATAATGCACTCACCTGGTATGCCTCAATATTATGCCTTAAAGATGTCCGACTATTATGTTACTTTATGCTTGTCTTTCTATTTGCTTGACTCAAGAGTTTGATTGCGATCTACATAAATATCCATAATCATATATACAATACAAATGCTAGTATACTTTCTAACATTTATACAAAATAACAATACTCAAAAGTACTATTATTTTTTAATTCTATTGACATTCATCCTAACTTAAAATTTCAAACTGAATAGTATCGGTACCCCTCCAACAGTATCAATACTTCTCTTGTATGGTACCGATACCCACTTCAGTATCGATACCATTTTTGCATTCTGGAATCCATTTTTCCATTACAGTATCGATACCTTCCTCTTGGTATTGATACATCCACATCAGTATGGATACTACTTTCATCAGTATTGATATTGTCCATCGTGTTCAACCTCTTTCCTTTAATTTAACCTTATAGTATCGGTACTGTTCTTCCAGTACCAATACTCTTACCCAGATTTTACATATTTTACTTCAATTTTTACCCAAATTTCACCTAAATCTCTTACTCTTATCACCAACCATACCATCAAACTCATTATCACTTATCCCAACTAACTTACATTCATAAATCTCCTAATAACATCCAATTTCTCCAAAGAACACTTAAAACTAAAAATCACACTCAAATTTCAAACATGTTTTCAATCACTTCTAAGGCTCCAAATCTCTTATTTACATCTTTGACAATTCGAAAATGTTTTTAAACTCCAATAAGTGATTATATTTCATCAAATCACTTAAAATCCCATTTTATTAAATCACTAATAAATCACTAATCTCTTAGTTTTATTCACTCTTAAGCTTTCCTTATGCTTCTATATCACTTAAGGCTTTAAAACCAACCCAAAAATAAAAGGAAAAAACCAACTTGAAGAAATTTTACCTTTGCTATGGAGGTACGGGGACTGAAAGAAGAAGAAGAATAGAGAATCCACCTTCTAGACTTAACCTTTTTTCCCTTATTCATCTAATAAATATCCCTAAAAGAATGAATATTAAATTCATTTCCTTCTAAAAGACCATAATGCCCCTCCATTCTTCCATTCTTAATAATAAGTCTTAAATATAATCTCCTAAATCAATCCTTGTACTTTACAATTTATTCAAATTAACCCACCAAAATTTTAAATCCTTTCACTATAATCACTGACCCAATGTTTGTAGTATTACAGGACAAGTGTTGAGGGTTGTGTAGTGTGGCATTATGTGTTTTTGTTCTTACCTAACCGCCTATGATTTAGGAGTTTTTAACGAGACTCATGGTTCGGGTTCTTTTACTTCAGTATTAATGTATCAGTTTGCTGAGCGGAAAAAAAAGGAGTTATTTTGCACAGTACTTTTTAAGCATTTTTTCGCTGTTAAAACATAACACTCGGATAACAACTGAAATATATTTCTACGAAAAGTCTGAATCTTACTCGGTTTGGGAAGTTTCAAATATTAGATTTTTGTCATTTGTTACTTATTATGTAAAGTATGTTTCTTTTTATTACAACTAATGATTGTGGTTTATTAGTTTTCTATTTGCATGTAATTCTAATATTTGTTCAATATCTGTGACGTTATCATTCTGTTTTTTAATACTTTAAGTGTAACTTTTTTGTTGTTCTTGATCTTAACAAAGTATTTAGATGTTAAAGCTCGAATAATCATACTGCACATCATCAATTTAGAATACACCCAACACTCAAATGTTTCTCAAGTTGTTCAACATTGTTACATAAAGCAGCAAGGACGGTAATAAATCATCATTCAACTGCTGGCACGATGCGGGAATTAATACGCACCACCGCTCCGACGATGAGCTATTTTTTTATGGCAGACTGCCTGAACGAGTTCATCCGATGACAGAAGAGGCTGATTCTTTTAATGACGATTGTATAGAGGTCGAGAATCAAGTAGGTCGACTATCCTCCATGTTTTGAACCCGTGTTTAATCCCTGTGAGAACATTTGATTCATTAGATAATCTCCAGGTATCGAAATAATAATAATAATAATAAAATAATTGACAGTGAGATTGTGGAAATGCCAAAATGGAATCAATAATCTCTCTTGGTGGCCTTTGTTGAGAGAGGTGCTACTTGAAAAGTCAAAAGTCAATTTGAGTGCAGTTGGAACTGCACTACTTGAATCTTAGAGAAAAAATGGTTGTCCCTTGTTCCCATATGTAATGGGGTAAGGGGAGGTAAGATAGTAGGTTTCCTCCAATACTAGGTTGAGAGCAACTTTCGTAAGAGACCTCCAAATTATGAAATGCCCTCCATAGGACTCGATCCCACAATCTCAAGGTTAAGAACCTTGTGCTCTACCAACTAAGCTGGATGATCATTATTTTATTATTTTTATTATTTTACGGGTCTTATGATCAAAATAAATCATTTTTCTTATATATATATATATAAATCAAAAGGGACTGAAGTCTACTGGGCTTTTAGTAAATATTTTCTATTTGTTCTCAAATCCGCTTTGGGTGGGTCCTTGGTAGCAACTATTTTTCAGGTGAGCAAAGTAAGGAAGGCTATGAACAATGGGCCTAGAAGCACGAGTCAAACACAAATATTTGAGACCCAAATACTTGAAAATTAACGACCCACATACGATGTTTAAAGCTAAGTCTTCTTTTCCATTTTTATACTCTCTGATACATAGAATTATCAATGATGTTAGTGACAACTATTTTGGACTTGATATCTATAATTTTGGTGTGATTTTCTTTATCACCTTTCGGTGATTATCAAAGGTCAGAGAAAATTGTATCATGATTCAAATTTAAAGATCGTAATTTGAGATGTTATATATCTAAATTCATGATCGATCTTGTAATTTTATATGATTAAAGGAACAAAGATAATAAATTTATCATTTGATTATTTTTCTCTTATGAAAATTATTTTATTTTTCAAGACTAATCTTGTTGAATTTTTTTTCTGAATTTAGAATTAATAAATCACTCTGATTAAAGTTGATAAGGAGCGGACATGAGCTAAAGGCGTGTTAAGGGCAAATAAGTATGCTTGGTTGTTATACTTCAACCAAGAACTTATTACTTTTTTTTATTTGTGTTTGTTACCACATGAAAAATCTTTCTTCCTAATTATTGTATGCTTATGGATAAGAAATATTAAGCATAAATTGTAATGGGACCTTTTATAAATGATTAATTAAAAAATAGTGACATAGAGTGAGAATGCATGTCTAGGATTGATTCTAGAAAATGTTTGATATTTAAGCGTGCCTAGTACATCACCTCTCTTTTTCTTGAGACTTACTTGGTGTATTTTTTATTTCTATGCTTAGCATGCAATTCATAAAATACTATGACTAGTATACACACTTTGTATCTTAAAGAAGAGATTAAAATGAAATTTAATAATTTTATTAAGACAAGACTTTTGATCATAGTAATTGAATTGTCAATGGTCTCTTTAAAGTCAATATTTGACTAATATGATAGTATTAATTTAGACACTATAAGGTTAGAGAATGTGAGGGTAATTGGAAATAGTTCTCTACCCTATGAATGATATAAAATGTGGGGTGTCTACAATGGATCTATGATTTCATGTTTTGTGTTGTGAAGCATATAAATTATATAAGAATGACTCTACAAATTGCATGAAACTAATAGAATTTTAATCCTTTTAATATGGAAATTATAGATGATATATGTGAAATCTTAGTGTTAAAAATTACTAGAATTGATAAAAAAAAGATATTATTTGAGTATAAGTATTTTTACATAAAAAATGTTTAGTATTAATATGATTCCTGAAATAACTCTCCTAGCATAAAATTGATACATAATTATTAGAAATAATGTTTGGATGCTAAAAAGTTATGAGAGTTTTTATATTGGACCTGATATCCATAATGTACCCTATCGTAACCGATTTTCGGTGATATGACGTGTCTCAACTTATTTTTGTGGAAAATTCAATTTTGTAAAAGAAATGTTTTGGAATCTCCATCGGCCTTTTAGGTTTGGTAGGTGAATAACTAAAACTTTCCTTTTAAAGAGTTTTTAAGAAAACATCATTTTAAAAGATGCACCAATCTACGTGTAACCAGAAATTCATTCTTTTTTTTGTAATAAAAAAGGGGTTCGTGGTCAATTACGTATGAGGAATGATAAGCACCCCACAACGCCCAAAACTGGTACTCATATATTATAAATTGTCTTTATTAGTGGAAATCTAAGAATTCAAATATAAATTTATGTTACGATCCTATTATTCCAAATTCAACCATACAATTTTTATTTAACAGAAAATTCTAAGGAGAAATAGAAAATATTCTAATATTTCCAATCGAATAGAAAATAATCCCTAAAATACTTTAGGACGAATATTTCTCTTTCCTACTGAAATGAAAAGAATATAATAATTTCTCTCAAGAACTTGATATTAAGATAATTTGATTCGACCAAATAATAAAAGAAGCCAATTAATCCAAATTACATATTTAATTAGAAAAGATAAGGAGTGTTCAATTATTTAAAAATATCAATACCAAATCCCTAATAAAAATTAGACAAATTATCTCAACAAGTTTAAATAAAAGAACATTTCCTTTTTCCTTTAATCTTGATCAATTTAAGCATGCTCGATTTTTTAGGTTTTTCTTGTAGGGTATTTATTTATTTTAAAATATAAAAATAGGACATCTAGTTACTTTAAGACGGTTCTTTCTTAATATTTTAAAATAAATAAATACTACCTTTAATCCAATTATGAAATTAGTTGAGTTATTCTCATGAGGCTTTCATATATATTCGAAGTCTCTAGATCTATATGCACAAACAAATTTACATGGAAAAAGCTAAAAAATTAAAAATACTAATTAGGAACAAATAAATGGAAATTAAAGCAAATAAGAAAATTAAATGATAATCAATGTTAGAAATAAAATTTGACTAAATTAACAAGTGCATACTTTAAAGTATAAATATCAAGTTAAATAAACAAAGAAAGAAAAATATATACTACAATGATCATGACAAAAATTAAAATGCGAAAATAGTAAAGCATAAATAATAAAGGGTTGTAAGTAAATTGCAATAAATGAAAAGTATTCAAATGTAAATAAAAGAAATTAAAGTTCCTAAAATCGAAACAGCATAAAATGATATAACAAGACAAAAAAAGGGACCAAAAATAAAATAAACAGAATGTAAGGTGCTATAACTAAAGGACTGAAATTAAAGTACTGAAAGATAAAGGACCGAAATAAAAAAATAGAAAATTAAACAATGAAACTTAAGGACTGAAATTAAATAAATAAAAAGTAAAGGGCAGAATTTAAATTTGAATAAAAATAAATAGCAAAAATAAAAGAGTAACAAAATAAATGTTAGTGTTAATTATAATATTTAACCCGGACCGTAAATAATGTGAATCATACCCCAGGGGACAGGTCATCACAAGGTCGTACGATAATTTGAACATAAAATAATAATAATAATAATGATAATAATAATAATAATAATAATAATAATAAAATTAGTGGTTAGAAGTTATTGGTTAGAAGTTTGAGAAAGTTAGTGTTAGATGTTAATAAAGTCCGAGCCATAATAATGTGGATCATACCCTGGATCGCATCACCACAAAGCCAAATCGAACATCAGTAATAATAAGTTAAATATAATTAGTGGTTAAAGTGTAAAAGAGAGAGCGAGAGTAAAAGTCAGAGGTTAAAATGCATAAAAAAAAAACAAAAGCAATGCTTAATTCGAAATAAACAAGCACACATAAAATACTAAAATGAAATAAGAATATAATAAGAGGCCAAAATCATAATAAATAAAACAGAATAAACAACATAGTGACCAATCTGTAAGAACATGCATAACTTAGGGGGATTAATTAGTAATGTTACCTAATTTAACTGGTTATAATGCAAAGAGACCCTAACAGTAAAGGACCTAAAGGTGATTTAAAACAAGATTAGTGACAAAAATGTAAAATAACACCTAAAGTCTGGGGGGCTAACTGGTGGTTTTACCCCTAAATTATGTGAACAAAGTAGGAAGCCCCTAGAAACCAGGGAACTAACGCGTGATTGGCCCAAAAAATTAAAATGAACCCCCCCCGTTTATCACTTCGAGAGACGTGAAAAAAAATCTTCCCCTTTCTTTCATTTTCCTCTCCAAGCATCATACTCCCCTTCCCACGTCCATGACTCCATCGAAACTTACAAAATCCCAACTTTGGCCATCGAAAAATTGAGGCCGCTCTCGCCCTCAACTCCGACTAGGTAAGTCCTAACTCCACTAAATAAAAAAAATCCTTTTTATGCTATTTCTTTTCAAAATGAAAACAAATATATAGAAAAATGGTTGTTGTTAGAAATGAAAAAAATGAAACCCTTTTTTTCCAGCTTCTCTTGTATTTTTTTCAAATATGAAGGCTTACAATCTATTTTTTCTTATGAATCCCCAAGGAGAGAAAAAACCCCTAAATCTCATTTTTTTGAGATTTATATATAACCCATTTTAACAGTGGTTATTTATTTGTTCGGTAACTTGATGAGGATGAGAGCTGATGGAAAGTTGATGGGTTGTTATGATGCTGATTTGATCGGGGTAGATGGTAGGGCGTGGGTGGCGCCTGCTCGGTTGGTGGTGCAGGGGTGAGGCAGCAACATAGGTTACTATAAAGCTGCCCCGTATATTGAGGGATTTAGTTCCCTTATTTTTTGTCTTATTTGTATTAATAAATATATTAATAAAATTGGTGATGACAACTACCCCTCTTTGCTCATTGATGTGAAATGGAATATAACAAAGATATAAATCACAAATTTTATATGGCCCCTGTTGTTGCAATTTTGGCGCTACAAGCTCTTCTCCTCGGGCGAGTTCTTCTCGATGTAAATCTACTCCTTTCTATAATGGAATCAAATATAGTGATGATACTGATCCAACTCTATATGCGATGCATGATCTAAGTACTGGTGTTGTTCCAACTCCTTATGGAATCAATCATAGTCTTTGCTGCAAATGATATCATCTTTGCTTCGTTCTCTTGGTTGAGTTTCCCTCTCCAGTTCTTCAAGCTTGATCTCACATAAGGGTTCTTCCTTGATCCTCAACCGATTCATCTTCTTATCTTACAATCTGACGGATTGCCTCTATGAGTATTTGAAAATCTTCTCATCTAGCTTGCTCTAACCTCACAAATAACGAACCTGAGAAGAACATATCTACCATTAATTATCACATATGTTAATTTATTATTCTTTTATTTTTTTAACTTACTTCACTTTTTCATTTTTTTCTTCTTATTTTTAGCATTCTTTTTCTTTTTTACCCTTTTTTACACATATGAAACATCATGCTTGAAGGTCTTACAAATGGTTCGAAGGACTTATCATCTTGCTCGAAATACTTATAGATGACCCGATGGTTTTAAGCATCACGCTCGAAAGACTTACCAAGTAAGAACATTGGAAATCATTTTCTTACTTTCAAGAAAAATCATTTTCAGAAAAGATTTAAATGAGACACTTTGGAAATCGCTTTCTCATTTTTCGATAATCATGTGAAAACATCTTGTCGAAGGTCTTATGGATGGCCCGAAGGACTTACAAAGTATGAAACTTTGGAAATTATTTTCTTACTTTTCTAGAAAAACAATTTTCAGAAAATATTTAAATGAGAAACTTTGGAAATCCCTTCCTCATTTTTCGAAAATCATGTGAAAACATCCTCCCCGAAGGTCTTATGGATAGCCCAAATGACTTATTATCTTGCTCGAAAGACTTATAGATGACCTGAAGGATTTAAGCACCATGCTCGAGAAACTTACTGATGGCCCAAAGGACTTTCTAAGTAAGAAACTTTGGAAATTGTTTTCCTACTTTTCAATAAAAATCAATTTTCAAAAAATATTTAAATGAAAAACTTTGGAAATCGATTTCTCATTTTTTATTGAAAATCATGTGAAAACATAATGCACAATGTCTTATCATCTTACTCGAAAGACTTACAGATGACTCGAAGGATCTAAGCATCATGCTCGAAAGACTTACTGATGGCCCGAAGGACTTACCCATCAAGAAACCCTTGAAAATCAAGCTTAGTTTCTTAAAAACTTTCGTTTATAGTTATCATCAAGAAACCCCTAAAAATTAGTCTTAGCTTATTTAAAAATTCTTTGGAAATAATCATCAAGAAACCCATGAAAATCAGGCTTAGCTTCTTTAAAAATTAATCATGTCAAGAAACCTCTGAAAATCGGGCTTAGCTTCTTTAAAAATTAATCATGTCAAGAAACCTCTTGAAAATCGGACTTAGTTTATTTGAAAGCTCGTTTAAAAATCATCATGAAACTTCTGAAAATCAGACTTAGTTTCTTTAAAAACTCATTTGAAAATCGTCAAGAAACTTTTGAAAATCAGACTTAGTTTCTTTATAAACTCATTTAAAAATCATTAAGAAACTTCTGAAAATCAGACTTAGCTTCTTTGAAAACTCATTTAAAAATCGTCAAGACACTTTTGAAAAGCAGACTTAATTTCTTTAAAATCTCATTTGAAAATCGTCAAGAAACTTTTGAAAATCAGACTTAGTTTCTTTAAAAACTCATTTAAAAATCACCAAGAAACTTCTAAAATCATACTTAGTTTCTTTGAAAGCTCATTTAAAAATTTATCAAGAGACTTTTGAAAATCATACTTTGTTTCTTTAAAAATCATCAAGAAACTTCTGAAAATCAGACTTAGTTTCTTTGAAAGATCATTTAAAAATCGTTAAGAATCTTCTGAATATTATACTTAGTTTCTTTAAAAACACATTTGAAAATCATCAAGAAACTTCTGAAAATCAAACTTAGTTTCTTTAAAAACTCATTTAAAAATAATCAAGAAACTTTAGAAAATCGGAGTTAGCTTCTTTCAAAATTCATTTAAAAATGTCAATAAACCCCTGAAAATTAGGCTTAGTTTCTAAAAAAATCGCGTTAGACGGGTAACATGCCCCACTTCAAAAATGACGATTGTTAATTGTATCGAGTTTCTCAATTCTTGAGGTTCTGCCACTCTTAATGTAATTCCCTCCATTTGAGGCTTGAATTCTGAATTTTCTTTTCTTTCTCTTATTTCCCTAGAAAATATGTAAGAGTTATGTATATGTATGACGATATGAATGCACTTAAATGTCTCTAAATGTAATGTATGACTTTCTTGTATGCAAAAATGTTTATCATTAATCCTTTTTTGACTTCAAAGTTGAGATCTCAGTCTTCCTTCACTTAATCCCTCTTGTATGGAGTTTACCCCAATATCAATATGGTCAATCTAATCATCTTGTACAAACATGTCCTTCTTGTCTTCTACTTTTGTCTTGTTTCTTCAATATAAGTTTGGAAGAAGTGTTTCCTCTCTTGAATTCTTGCTGCGATTAGGTAGACGATTGGGAACCTTACTTGTCCCTGACTCAATTATTCAATCAAAATTGTTTCTTAGGAATCCTTTGCCAACTGAAGCATGAATGGTCTATTTCTTGAGGTAAGCTCTTTTTGTTTTCATATTATGCCCTTGATGCTCTAAGCAGCGAGGTTTATTCTCAATATATATTCTTGATTTGAATCTTGTTATCCCAAACATGATTTATGTCTTTGGTCATGCCCCAATATGAGTATTTATGACGCTTTTGATCATCATTATCCAAACTACTTATTTTCAAACTTGCTCAAAAAAATGATCAATACATCTAATACAAGAATGCCTTGAACATTTGCTATGACTTGAGATGCCAGAAAATCCTAAAACAATATATGTCTCTTCCTTACTAAAGCGGTCACTTTCCTCTTGGTCAGTTATTGATGACGTCACAAAGAAATGTGAAAAGTTTTATTCTTGAGTTTTCTGATCTTTCAGACTTCATTGTTCCAAATATTGGAGAATGTCTCCCTTGCCCTTGCATTTTTATTTGAACCAGCATAAGTCTCACCAGCTTCAAGGATCTATATTTTTTTTTTTTTTATTTATTTTATTTTA
Source organism: Hibiscus syriacus (assembly GCF_006381635.1). Classification (NCBI taxonomy): domain Eukaryota; kingdom Viridiplantae; phylum Streptophyta; class Magnoliopsida; order Malvales; family Malvaceae; genus Hibiscus; species Hibiscus syriacus. Next base: position 2,366,305 of record NW_024061878.1, on the reverse strand, counting down.
TTTATTTTTATTATTTTCTTCCTTATCCTTTCTTCAGGTGTAGTACTTTTTAACCCTAATTTAATTTTATTGGATCACTTAATTCAATATCACTCCTCTGAAAACGACATCATTGACAACATTTGCTTGTTTCTCCATTAAGCATCCATTTCCCAAGGAAATCTTGATGAATTGGAAAGATCTTTTCAATCACTAGATCACCCTCTCAGACTTGTATTGAAAAATTTTCTTATCATGAGCTAGCGTTATTTTCTTCTGACTCCTCTTTTCATGGAGATAACTTTCAGTTTTTTTTAAACAGAGTTCAACTGATCACATCGTGCCAACTTCGTCTCAGTTTTACTTTTGTCCAAACTTGGAGTAATGAGATCTCAACTGCGATGTGTAAGACTATTTTTATTTCAAAACCAAATGGAAATGACGTTGCACCTCATTAGGGTAAATACTGAAGTTGGACATGTATGCACGATGAATGACAATTTCCTGTGGCAATTCTCATTATCTTTGTAGTTGACGGACTTCTAATCGAGGAACTTCCACATACTTTAAGCATTGAAATATTCTTTCCATGTCTGCTCTTATCCTTAAAGCGCGAGCCTCAAGTTCTACCACATTCTTAGTGCAAAAGAGCTCTAGTCTATTTATGAAAAGGTAACAAACATTTTCTGAAGAAATCACCACTGTCCCAAATTCTCATCCCGAAGCATTGAATGCCCCATTAAAGTTTCCAGGATTCATATCATGATTTAATTTCTTCTTCAGTAGAGATGCACAATAAATCCTCATCTGGAAAATTAAAACTGAGGGACTCATAATCATCTTATGCATGAAAATCTGCTACGACACTTCTTTTTTATCGTCTTTTAGCTCCCATACACAATGTAGATTCTGATAACAACCCTTGCTATTGAGAAATTCTTCTAGTTAATACTGGTGATTGTGTTAATCACTTTATATGATTGAGTCTAGAGATCAATCAAGCAATATGGTATAACATGTACTGCTTTTGCCTTCGGGTAGCACTTACCAAAGCACATCATGTCTCTTGCATTGGCAGGTATTGAATCTCGCAATCAATGTGTTTTTGCTAAGATAATATATGGCTCTTCCATTCTTTCCAGACTCATCATACAACCTCGACACATATCTCAATGAATGTTCAAAGACGTTTGGGCTATCATGAACTTGTACCCCTATTTCATATGTATTCAATACTGGCATATTTTGACAAGATCAAGAAAAGATACATTTGGAATCTTGAAGAAACTCTACCAGATCTTACATCATTTCATGTGAAAAGTAGAGCCAATTTCTATCTCTCTTATTTCTTTGTTCATTCAAAATCTTGATTTCTTCAAGTTAAGATAAGATTTGTTCATCATTCTTTTTCATCAGCGTCTATAGTTTGTTAGAAACATCACATTCTACCTAATTTTTACACTCATAGATTTCTATCAAGATATGTCGCTCAAAACTTATCTCATGATTAAAGTTTAGAAACATTCATGCTATTAATGATTAGGGCACCTGCAAAGAAAATTTTGAACGAATATTTACATTTGGAAGAGTAATAGACATTTTTATGGAATGGATAAAATAATAAAAAAATTAAAAATGAAATAAAACAATGTAAAGAATGATAAAGAATATGAAAATGTATAAAATGATTGTCACTTGAGAAATGAAGGAAAGCATCTTCAATCACAGAAAAAGTAGAATTAACATAGAAGCCCTTCACAAAAGATTCCTTAATGCTCGCGGGCAAAAGCATAAGGGTTAATTCCGAGTGTTACTCTAAATTCATAAAAACTAAAGAGATATATAAAATGTATAAAATGATTGTCACTTGAGAAATGAAGGAAAGCATCTTCAATCACAGAAAAAGTAGAATTAACATAGAAGCCCTTCACAAAAGATTCCTTAATGCTCGCGGGCAAAAGCATAAGGGTTAATTCCGAGTGTTACTCTAAATTTCATCTAAAAACTACAAGGAGATCCTATATAGTCCACTTGTCCAGTCCTTCTTCAGGGAAACATGGTTAGATTTCAGTGCGAATTTCCCAACCTCAGCATCTTTAGACATCATGGTGATGTGCAGCTCTTGATTAACTTTTCTTTTTGCATCAGTTGCTTTCACCAAATGTGGTTTAACATTAACTTTTCCAAACTGGAAAGTGTACTTCATATGCCCTAAAAACCAAACCTCTTTCTCTTCTTATCTTGGTTAGCTCTTTCTTCCATGGTTGGAAATTGGGCCCAAATATTGATCTAAAACGATTTTTTTAGGATGATAGTCTTAGCTGGATTTTGAGCATCAGTTGTTGTAGTGATTGGTGGAGTATTTTTCAGGCTCTTTGAAATGTCTAATGCCCCACTTGTCATTAAAAAATATAATATAGGCGTCTGAGATATTTTTAGGCTTGTATCTGTCCAATTCGTTCCCAATCCAATGGCCCGATATCATATTACATCCACTGAAACCTTCTTGATTGGATTTCCCTTCTCTTTCTCGTGCGCCATGTAGTCTTCACAGGACTTGACTACATTAATCTCTGTTGAGAAAGGAATTTCTAGGCATCGAATTTTAGCCTTTTTTTCATATCTTGGATCTCTTAATTTCTCGCTCTAGAGGATCTTGAATTTTTTCTTCAAGATTATTAGAAACCTTAGTTGAACATTATGAGGTTTCAATCTAGTTTATCCAAGAAATCTTCTTATAAGACCATTTCTCGTTCGAAGGCCATTGTGGAAGAGACTGATAATTCTTGTCTTTCTTGATCGGTATTTGGGCTTCCTCTATATCCTTTTCTTTGAGCGAGGCTTATCCCTCATTATCAAATCAACGGAGCCTTCTCGGACCACATCTGATTTCAAGAGCTGACTTGAAATACCCTACTCCCTAATAGGATCTTAATCACCAGTCGATATCATTTGGACCCCACCATTATTATTCAAAATTTCATTCACAGCCTTTACAGCGGGATCCTCTAGTGGCTTCTCTCCATGAATCAAAACAGTCATCATATGCATCAATTTAGACATCTTTTCTCTTGACTTATCTTGGAATTTATTTTCTCGATCAATCATCTTTTGCTGAGTCTTGATAAGCTGCTCGAGTTTCTTAATTCTAGTAACGCATGCTAAAATCTCATTCATGGCTCTTATCATTCCCTAGGAAGACCAAGTTGGCTTCAATTTGTTTTTTTAGGATTTTTATCATGGGACACTCTACAAATTACTCCTAAATTTTCATGATCGAATACTTGTAGAAAAATTTGAAAAAATAAAATACAAATGCATAATATAAGAATGAAATTACAAACATAACGATGCAAAGATGCGAATGCAAATACAAATGCAACGAAGGTGTTGATTCCAAATTAATTTTCATAAAACAACTTCCAAAAAATACACAATGTCTCAATACACTGAGGCATATGGAAATTACAAATCACATCACACTGCTCAACTTCTTCATTTTTGATCGAACATACAAGAAAACAAACACAATGTCTCAATACACTGAGGCATATGGAAACTACAAATCACATCACACTGCTCAACTTCTTCATTTTTGATCAAATATACAAGAAAACAATCTTCTTTTGTCCTTGGCTTGATGGAAAATTCCAATGCTTGACTTCTTTTCCAGAAATGCATTTGTTGAGCAACCATATGCGACTAACATCATCCACTGTCTCGTGTTGGTTATCGTTGTTGCTTGATGACTTCAAACATATTATTTCTTTTCGGCTAGTTGTATCAACATCGTCGTAGAACCCTTGAAAATCTTGTTTTACTGCATCATTTGAGCTTCATGTATTCAAACTTGGTGTACCTTCTTCGGCTACTTCTTAGAGCACCCCTCAAGACCAATGATGCATTTTTACAGTTATACTCTACCTCTTCCAGAGAAATTATTGTATTTAAAGCCTTCTAATGCGACTATTAACTCGAGAATCAATACCTTCTATGACATTATATGTATGAAACATGTGTTAATTCCAAGGTAATTAGCCTAGAACAACTTTCAAAGAACTCACAACGTCCCAATATGTCAAAGAAGATAAAAAAATATCTACCCCTTCGTGTGGCATTGTTGTTTTAAAAGCCTTATAATTAGATAATTACCCGGGAATTAACACCAGGCTTATGAACAAAATAAAGCAACATGTAAGGAAAATATGTTAGCATAAAATACAATGAATAAAACAACATAGAGGAAATTAAAACCTGACCACATAATTTCTAGTTCACATGCATTTATTCAAAAATAATATATTGAATAAATAAAAAGATGAAGGTTAGAGTTCATTTCTCCTTTGTGTACACTTATTTGTGTACCTATGGATAGAGTTTCGACATGGTCTTAGATTGGGTGAGTTTCTATAGTTTATTATATGCAGAGTTTCGATTATATAAGTAAAGGTACTCGAATTTTCCTTGTCGGTGCCCCTTGGGCGAGCTAGACCCTTAATCCTTACTCATTATAGGCTTAAGCGTACTGAGTTCAATTCTATAGGGCACATTTCCATATTCCTGACACGGAGAATAAATCCTCATGAAGACTAAGGGTATATGAGCCCCGAAAGCTACTTGCTAGGTCTGACACAGAGAATAAATTCTCAAGAAGACGTCGCTTTTGCTCCCACTTAAAGGGGAAAGATCTCGAGTATAGAGCTTATGTTATGCAATGCAAGTGTCATGTGTGAGGATAAATTCTCAAACCTTTGACAAATAACCACACAAAAATTGAACTAAAGCAAATCAAAAATTTTAATACCTGAAAATCAATCGAATACAAACATTAGTATAAATGGATATGAAATAAAATATAAATATAATAAAGGATTGAAAGAAATCAAAAGAATCGTGAATTAAATAAAATTGAATTCTCAATTTCCAAATATAGAGACAATATAGAATCGATTTAAGTTTTGACTCTCTAATGTCCCCAGTGGAGTCGCCAAGCTGTCGTAACAGATTTTCGACGATACGACGTGTCTCGACTTATTTTGTGAAAAGTTTGATTTTGTAAAAGAAATGTTTTGGAGCCGCCATCAACCTTTTGGGTTTGGTAGTCGAATACCTAAAAATTACCTTTAAAAAGAGTTTTTAAGAAAACATCATTTTAAAAGATGCATCAATCTACGTGTAACCAGAAATTCATTCTTTTTATAATAAAAAAGGGGTTCGGGGGTCGATTACATGTAGGGAAGGATAAACACCCCCACAACGCCCAAAATTGGTACCCCATCGATTATAAATTGTCTCTAATAGTGCATTCTTTTTATAATAAAAAAGGGGTTCGGGGGTCGATACATGTAGGAAGGATAAACACCCCCACAACGCCCCAAAATGGTACCCCATCGATATTAAATTGGTCTCTAATAGTGTAAATATAAGAATTCAATATAATTTAAGTTATGATCCTATTATTCCAAATTCAACCATACAATTTAACGAAAAATTCTAAGGAGAAATAGAAAATATTTCAATATTTCCAATCGAATAGAAAATAATCCCTAAAATACTTTAGGACAAATATTTCTCTTTCCAACTAAAATGAAAAGAATATAATAATTTCTCTCAAGAACTTGATATTAAGGTAATTTGATTGGACCAAATAAAAATGGAAGCCAATTAATCCAAATTACATATTTAATTAGAAAAGATAAGGGATGTTCAATTATTTAAAAATATCAATACCAAATGCCTAATAAAAATTAGATGAATTATATCGACATTTTTAAATAAAAGAACATTTCATTTTCCCTTTAATCTTGATTAATTTAAGCATACTCGATTTTAGGTTCTTCTAGTAGGGTATTTATTTATTTTTAAAATATCAAAATAGGACATCTAGTTACTTTAAGACGGTCCTTTTTTAATATTTTAAAATAAATAAATACTACCTTTAATCCAATTATGAAATTAGTTGAGTTATGCTAATGAGCCTTTAATATATATTTGAAATGTCTAGATCTATATGCACAAACAAATTTACATGGAAAAAGCTAAAAAATTAAAAATACCAATTAGGAACAAATAAATGGAAATTAAAGCAAATATGAAAATTAAATGCTATTCAATGCTGGAAATAAAATTTGACTAAATTAACAAGTGCATACTTTAAAGTATAAATATCAAGTTAAATAAACAAACAAGGAAAAATAGATACTAAAATGATCATAACAAAAATTAAAATGTGAAAATTGTAAAGCTTAAATAATAAAGGGTTGTAAGTAAATTGTAATAAATGAAAAGTATTGAAATGTAAATAAAAGAAATTAAAGTTCCTAAAATGAAAACAGCATAAAATGGTATTGCAAGACAAAAAAGGACCAAAATAAAATAAACATAATGTAAGGTGCTATAATTAAAGGACTGAAATTAAGGTACTAAAAAATAAAGAACCGAAATAAAAAATAGAAAATTAAAACAATGAAACTTAAGAACTGAAATTAAATAAACAAAAAGTAAAGGTCACAGATTTAAATGTGCATAAAATTAAATAGAAAAAAAATAAGAGTAATAAAATAAATATTAGTGTTAATTTTAATATTTAACTCGGACCGTAAATAATGCGAATCGTACCCCAGGATAGGTCGTCACAAGGTCGTACGATAATTTTAACATAAAATAATAATAATAATAATAATAATAATAATAAAATTAGCGGTTAGAAGTTAGTGGTTAGAAGTTAGAAAAAGTTAGTGTTAGATGTTAATAGAGTCTGAGCCATAATAATGTGGATCATACCCTAGATTGGGTCACCGAAAAGCTGAATCGAATATAAATAATAATAAGTTAAATATAATCAGTGGTTAAAGTGCAAAAATAAAAGGTTAAAGTCAGAGGTTAAAATGTAAAAATAAACAAAAACAATGCTTAATTCGAAATAACCAAACACAAATAAATGACTAAAATGAAATAAGAATATAACAGGAGGCCAAAATCATAACAAATAAAACAAAATAAATAACATAGTGACCAATATATAAAAACACACATAAATTAGGGGGTAATTAGTAATTTTCCCTAATTTATATGCTTAGAATGGAAAGAGATTCTAACAGTGGAGGACCTAAAGGTTATTTAACCCAGGATTAGTAATAAAAAATGTAAAATCACGTATAAAGTTTGGGGGCTAACTGGTGGTTTTACCCCTAAATCAGGTGAACAAAGAAGGAAGCTCCCAGAAACTGGGGACCTAACGAGTGATTTTCCTAAAAATTAAATTAAACCCCCCCCCATTTATCACTTACAAACTCCCAAGCTTCAAACTCCCCTCCCCACATCCATGGCTCGACCGTAACTAACAAAGTCCCAACGCCAGCCATCGAAAAATGGAGGCCACTCTCGCCCTCAACTCCGACCAGGTAGGTCCTAACTCTACTAAACAAAAAAACTCCTATTTATGCTATTTCCTTTCAAAATGAAAACAAATCTATGAAAAAATGGTTGCTGTTAAAAATGAAAAAAGGAAAAAAGGAAACCTTTTTTTTCAAATTATCTTGTATTTCTTTCAAATATCAAGGCTTGCAATCTATTGTTTCTTGTGAATTCCCAAGGAGAGAAAAGAAAAAGACCCCCTTAAATATAATTTTTTGGGATTTATATATAACCCATTTTTACAGTTGTTATTTCTTTGTTCGGTAACTTGCTCAGGATGAGAGATGCTGGAAAATTGATGGGTTGTTCTGGTGCTAATTTGATCGGGGTAGATGGTAGGGTGTGGGTGGCGCCTACTTGGTTGGTGGTGCAAGGGGTGAGGCAGCAACATGGGGTTACTGTTAAGCTACCCCGTATATTGAGGGATTTACTTCCCTCATTGTTTGTCTTATTTGTATTAATAAATATATTAGTAAAATTGGTGTTGACATACCCACAATCCAATATTGAATATCGAAAGAAATCTTAAGTATTTTCCTTGAAAAATTAAATTTTATAATATAACTTAATGCTTATATTACTTTATCGAAAAATATCATACGATCTTAAGAGGGTATTATGATTATGTAAATGATAATGCATCAATAAACTTATTTTACTGGGTATGTGTTCATGTTGAATATAGAAATTTGTGTGAAAGCTTGTATTTTTTTTTAAATAGCTCTACCCTTCGGAATATATCTTATTGGAAACCTTTAAAGAGAGAAAATTCTTTATCTTTTTTGGTTTTATGTGACTCATGATATAACATTTGAATGGTTTAAAACCAAATATACAATGATAAGAAAAGACACAAGATTGTAAAATAAAGAGATTACACTAAGTTGAAGTATGAGAGATTAAAAAATGATTATCCCTTAACTTAAGAGTGTAAGGGATTGGTCTTAAGCACATTTGATTGATGAACTAATGGATTCATAGCCAAGGTTTTGGGTAGTTCTAGTGAGAAAGACTTGGGTAGTTCTAGTGAGAAAGACTTGATGAATTAACTTACACAAAAGAATGAGGTTTACACTCTCAATAAATTTATAGCCAAAATTTTGGGTGATCATAGTGAGACGAACTTGATGGATTCACCAATTTGAGATGTTGAATTTTATGCTATTAATGAGTTCATAGCCCATGCTTTGGGTGGTTCTTGTTGAGACATACTTGATGAATTTACCAAATTGATAGAATGAACTATTATAATTTTCTTAATAAGCTCATATCCTAGGCTTTGGGTTATCCTCGTGAGACGGACTTAATTAATTCATTGAATCATAAAAGTGAGAGGTTGAGCTTTTTAAATGCTTTTAATGATTTATATCCCTAATTTGGGTGGTCTATATAGAGATAGACTTAATGAAATCACCTACGTAAGTGTGAAGAATTAGCCACCTTCTATGAAAGACTTTGGGCGATCTTTCTAGACCACTTAATAGCATCCCAAGGTATATTTGGGTAAATTTTTTGATCTATTGTGTAACTCACTTGGTGAAGAAGTTAGTCGTGTGTTGTGAGTTTACTCTTATTTTAACAAGTTCTAGATTCGTTCCCTTGTTAAGAGAAGAATTGCTCATTCAACTATGTATTAGTTCCAGATACGTTTACTAGTACTTAAGCAACTAATTTCATTGTTTCTCTTTTATTGTATTCAAAATCTTCTACTTATTTTTATTAGTAAGGGGTTGTAAGTAATGCAAATAGTAGAGACTAAATATGGCGAGTCATTTACCTATATTTAGTGAGCTATTAGGGTGAGTAATTGTCATTTGACAACTTTACCCATCTACCACTCCTATAAAAGGGATAATCCTTCTCTCTAATCATATATACTTATGGTGGCTTTTGTATTTCCTTCTTGAAAAATATATGGTCAAAGAGAGTAGCACAAGTGGGTTCCACTTCCTTACTTTGGGTGTACGAGGTTTTGAAGACTATGTTAACCTTGGGAGGCAATGTCCATTTTCGAGATTACACCATACCACGACACAATAAATCATTCTATTTCCTCCGTTATTTGATTATTACTTGGTAGGCAATGCTAAAAGTTTTATTTTGCAGTAGTATTTTTCTTAAAATGTTACAACCCCAAAGAAGCATATGACAAAGAGACTGAGGAAAGGGGACAAAATGGACATTATGATACGTTTTTCTTACTCAGATGACTCTTCTTAAGAACACTTACAATGTATATGCGAAATTATTTAAAGTCTTGCTTTTACGGGACATGATCTTTTGGCTTACCCTTGCTCGAACCCCGCACATATTTCGTTAATCTAAAGGTTCGAACATAAGAAAAAAAACTAGCTCATGTCTTAAGACTAAGATAAAAGGTTAATGAGTTTCCTGGTCTTGTTAACCGAGAAGTAGATGATGTTGTTACCATGGATGTTCGTCAGTATGATGTCACTATCACACCAAGGGTAGCATAAAAAAGGGATGTAATACCCCAAATTTTGGTTAGTGACCAAAACATAAATTTTGAAAGTTTAGTGGCCAAAGTATAAAGTTTGGGAAAAGTTTAGGGATGAAAGTGATAATTTTCCCTAAAAGAAATTTTATTCCATAAATGAATGGATCATCCCCAAGAATGATTTTTTCATGGGAATCAAAATTTCGGTACATGATGTGTATTAAAAGCAATAAGGCAGTAAAGTTCGGTATAGAATTTGATATTCCGATAGAATCGGAATTTCAGAAAAATTTGAAGGATGATAGATAAAGGTTGGAAATATTATTTCCAAATTTTGGAACAGTAAAATTTAATGTGCATATGTTAAATTGAAGTCGATTTTCCATGATTAGCCGAAATTGCAAAATTTAGTGACTAAATTGCAATTTTTGAAAATTTACAAGGGAAAAGGTAGAAAGTGGATTTTTATTTGTTCACCTTTTAATTTGAAGATGATATAGATAATATGGTGTCATGGATGATGTTATAGCAATGACAAAGTGGAAATTATCATATTTTTGTAAGGTTAAAATGGTAATTTCTAATTAAATGAATTTTAAATTCATTTATATTAAATTAAGACAAGTGTATATGTTAATTAGGAAGAGAAATCAAGAATTTTCAGCCCCTTTTCTTTCTCAAGTCGTGCACCCCATAGCTAGGTAAGGAGAATTTTTATTTTGATTTTAAGCTTATTCGATTGATTTTTGGATTTAGCTATTAGAGAGAGAATTAATCTTCTTGAAATTCTCTATCATTTGGTATAAAAATTACATGGAAATCTTGCTTATATGATGATATTGGAGATTAGAGTTTATGAAGGATATGCTTGATTTTGAAGATTTGATGAAAGATTATTATGTTATTGACGTTGTAGATTAATTCTAAAGCACGTATGATAGTTAAAATGATGTGTAGAAGTCTATATGATGTTCGACCATGACCTAGGGTTTTGAAAAGTTTGTGATTTGGTTAAATTATGTTAGGGGTTTAATTGTGGAAGCCTTGAAATGTTGATTAGAGATGAAACCCATGCTTGAATCAAGTGAAAATCAAAAACCCTAAACCCTAGAATATTCATCCTCAAGGAAATAATTGGGGGAAAATTATGAAAAATTTCCCTAGGCTTGGAAATGTTGTTTGAAAGATTCTACAAGCTTTTGAAAGTTATTTGGACCAATTTTTAATTTTTTGAAAGTCAGTGGACCTATTCGACAAATTGGAAAAGTTATGGGGATAATGTGTAATTGTTCACTAGATGTTGTAGTAAGCTGGAAATTAATGTTAAAGCGTTGAATTTGATGTTATAATGTGAAATTGGACTATTTTTGGAAGTTGGTAAAGTTTGAGTATAAATGGCAAAGATTAAGAAAGTTAGTGACTTAAGTGGTAATAGTAAAATTGTTGAGGTATTGGGCTGGAAACTAGATGCTGGAAATTTAATTAAATTGTTTGAGACTTAAATTGAAGTTAAAGGGAAAAGGGCTATTTAAAATAAAATAGAAAATTTGAGATGAATTCTGAAAGAACCCATAAATGGTAGTTAATATGTAAAGTTGAAAATGTTATGTGAAGTTTGGGTGGATAAAAAGGGACTTAATGGTCAACTTGAAGTTTTAAGGTCAACATTTATGTTGCGACTTGGAATTAGTATCGAATGAGCATCGAAAGATTTTTAGGAATTAATTTTCTAATCTGTGTCTATGTTAGTGAGATTCTAACATGTGGTTTGAAATGTATATGTCTTATAATGATGTTCATTTAGATTATGATTGAAATCAAGATCAAGTAATATTAAAGCTCATGAGAAGCTTAAGGATGAATGTGAATTTCCAAGGAAGGTTTGCAAGCTATGAACACTAGGTGAGTGCATATTTAATTTGTATTTATGTCATCGTGCAAACATTGGCTTGCAATGAGCCAGTGACGGAGTTACTATGGTAAGAAGTGACTCATAATACTGTGTGACTTTGTGATTCATGTATATATGTACATATGGTAAGTTAATAGAATTAGTGAATAAGTTAAGGATGCAAACTAGTGAAATCTGCCTATATTTGTGACTTGAACAATAAGTTTAGAAAATCACCATAAGTTCTATAGAAATTATTAGAATATGGTTTTTAAACCGTTGGATATGTATATCAATATAGTTTTATTTAAAATAAACTACTTGATTCTGAAAAGTATATAAAAAGATGAATTTTTAACCAATGATAGGTCAGAAAACAGAGCAGTAGATTCTATTCAAAACAACTTTTGTAAGTCAGATTTGAAAATTTACTATAAATTGTACAAGTTGAACTAGAAAAAAGTGACTTTTATGGTTAGATTATTATTTGAGTATAGTTTCTAGTGGTACAAATGGAATAATCTTCTAAATGTATAGATTAATACATAATAATATTTCTTTGAAGGTAGTGCAAATTTTAAACATATGAAATTTTGTCGTAAATTGTGTTTCATGTTACTCTTATGTTATATGGTATTATAAATGTTAGAAATGAGTCAAATTTATTATAATTGTCATGAGAATTATTATATCTATTAAATGATGAATATGATGTGTATATGTTAAAGAAAGGTAATTGATGATGATCATGATATATAAATGTTATGCGAAAATGAAATGTTTAGGGTATGAACTGTCCATTATGTTATGATATGAAAAGTTGGATATGTGGATATATTGATATCTTTGATAATTCAATAACATATAACAAATAATAGAAAATCCCATTGTATGTTTCATTAAGAGTCGTAGGTACACTTGACATGCCAGAAAGTTAAGTAAAGTTCAAGTTAAGTAAGTTATGGTACATTCATGTACATTACGTTTGGCACTGTTGGTGCATATGATATGATTTGCACTTGGAGTGCATCCTATGATGATGATTGGCATCGTGTAGTGCCTAATGTGGACATTATGTTTGACTCACATACCTTGCATTCTCATAAATATGCATTGGGCTATGAATTTGAAATTAAGCTATGAATCTAAAAATAAGTTATGAATTTGGAAATAAGTTCTGAATCGAGAATGAATTCTGAAATGTGAAGGTATTGATTATGAACTTGAGATGTGAAAATGAAAAGATGAAAGTTCTGAAATGTATACGAATGAAAAAAGAATATGATATGATTTTTATGTATGATAATATTTATCATGGCTTTGATAAAATCATGAGATGATGATTTTCAGGTCCATGATGAAAAAATGGCTTGAATTAATCGGTTTGGATATATATATATTGTTTAATATTTTACATCACTTTAGTTTGTTTATAATGCCTCACTAAGTGTATATTTAGCGTGTGAGGATTTTCACGCATAGGTAAACAAGAGCGAGTGAAATAAGAAGTTGAGTTTGACATCAATCAACAAAGATACTAATTACATGTATCAATAATGACATGCTACTATTTTTAGATTTTTTATATGGCATGTATACGAATAAAAAATGTCTAAGATATGTTATTAGGGTTATAAAAATGAATTTAAGTTTCCTGTTTTAGATAAAAAAAATATTTTTAAATAAAATAAAGAAATATTTTTAAATTAGATAGTTTTTAGGGAATTTACTTTATAATATGAAACATTATAGAACTATTGAGTTGTTGCATGAAACTAATATTGATTCGAATGTTTAAATGTTATATTATTATTTTAAGTGATTATATTATTTTATTGAAATGATTAAATGGGTTAAACTTTAAAAGTTCAATTTTTTGCTGGGTTTCCAACTATAAAATGTATGTAAAAGCTATGTGATATCTTTGACTCGTGTTCAAGTAAGTATACGGGTTAAGAGTGTTACAAGGGAGCTTTTAAAGACATAAAAAGTCACACCTTAGAAAATGATATCTAGCCTAAGGTGACGAGAAGAACTCCCACAATGGTCCTTCAAACTACCTCCCATGTAGGTACCTTTTATCATTAGAAATGTCTCCATTTCAAATCGAGTGAAGAGAACGAAAGCTTCAATGTTTTCTCAACTTTCTCTTTAGGTAGAGAGGAGTCATCATTCATCAGTGGCGTCTTGCGGCGGCTCACGGTGGTCAGAGAGGGAAAAAATACCCAGAAATGTCCCTCTCGACGCCCTCAACTCAAAAAACAAACCCGTTCAACCTAAAAACTCCTAAAGCCTAAGATCTAGGTTTGATACCTTCAAATGTTTTGAAGAACGGCGACCTTCGGGCTTCCAGATCTCCTAACCGAGGTAAGAATCTCTCTCTTTGATTTTTTTTTTACTTTCGGCTCCTCTTTGTTTTTGTTTCGGTGTGACTTGTTTGTTTTTCGAGTTTTCCTTCCTTTTTCTCTCTGGTTTTTCTTTTCCCCGATTCCCTCTGGTTTTTTTCTCTGATATTGTTTCTCAACCCTGAATGGTTCTTGATATCCCCTCTTCCAAGTGATATAATGGTCATTGATTTCCTTGGGATTTGATTTTATTTTTATTGGGATTTTTTTATTGATTCGGTCACTGTTGGTGTAGATGGGAACAGTCAGCGTCGATAGTGGAGAACAACATCAGAGACTGACGGCAGCAGCAACACATACCCCTAGGGTTAGGTTTCAAAAATCCTAGGGGGCCAGGTCAGATCCTGGGTTGGGTCGGTTTCTAAGTGGACTCGGGTTGGGTTTGTACTGTGTCAATAGCTGGGTTGATGTTGTAGTTGGGCTCCATTTGGGCCTAAACAAAATGTAATAATAATTAATAAAAATAAAAGTAGTAGTAGTAATAATAATAATAATAATAATTATTATTATTATTATTATTATTAATATTTTTGTAGACCCGAACAAAAACGGGTGTCTACACCCATATCCATGACCCCTTTATATTTCTTAGGATACAACCATTTTCTATAAGAATGTAACACCTCTTTGGTTGACGAATCAGTCACTAGCAGCTGAGCAAGATTGGAACTTATTGAGAGAGTATCATCCACCCCAAATCCCTTCTGTTGTATTTTCGCATCAACCAGCATAGACACAATCCCATATAAGGTAAACATTTCCCTACCGGCAGTGATCACAGTAATAAACGATCAGTACTCAGGCGGTAGGCCATTTAAGATCGTTACCACTTGCTCGTATCTGACTTTCACAGGCAGCAAGGTTATCGTAAACCTGCTTGAGCTGAGATATGAATGCATGCATACTCAGCTCTCCTTTCTGGATCGCCTTGAGACGATAATGTAGGTTCATTATTGTAGTCGTAGATTTGCTTGCAAAGAACTTAGTCACTCTGAACCAGATTTGTGGAGCTGTGTCGTTGTCAACCAAGTGAGGGAGAATAGTCGAACTTATCGTGGATAACAACCATGATGCAAGGGCACTATCTTGCACTATAAAGTATAAACAATACATAAGCTTTATTTTCCACAATTGCACTAAAATCCGACACCACTGTCGCATGGGGCAAATCAACCATACCAGCGAGAAACTTCTCAAGACAATGACTCCTTATAGTCAGGGGTACATGTTTCCACAACAAGAAATTATGCTAATCCAAAACAACACTAAGCTTTTTGTTAATGAATACTCTCTGCGCAGACGCCAAGAAAGACTCTGAATCTGCCATGAATAAGAAGACTACTGGAGAAAACCTACACGAGAAGCAATGAATCACGAGAGCCCTTAGATCCTAAGGCTACCGATACCATGTTGAACTTACAGAATATCGCTAAAGAATATAAAAACCGCTCTGATGATTTATTATCACAAAGTCATATTTAATGCCTTTACAGCCAGTTGCTAGAAGATTCTATGTTCCACTTATGGCATGTAGCTATAAATCTACTAACAAAATGATAGCTCGACCACCTAAATAACAAAATGCTAACACAACCCGACGTGTGTATATATATAATTTATTTTTAATATGTAAAATAAGGACTCAATTAAAAAATAAAATAGAAAGAAATATTTTCTATGATTATCTATAAATATATAAGAAATTATTATAGTATTATGTCAATTTTTTTATTCTAAACCAAAATCTAACATGATCACACTCTTAAATAAATCATCTTAATTGAATTTAACTTGAGTTTTTAAAATAATAAATTAATTAAATCAAATCAAAATTTATCAAATTTAAATGAAATGATTATACTTACCAAAACTCGGATCTCCAGTAAAATTTCATTTCAAGTACGTACTTCGTTGTACCTAACATCGATGTCTCTCGACAAATGATAAAACTTTTGAAGAACGCAACGCCTCGTGTTTTTGACCTTTGGGATCCCAAATAGATAGGACAATACAACACTTACACGCGCAAAAACAAGGCTTTTTGTCACACCCCATAAATTGCGTTATTATATAAAAAAATAAAAATATCCTATAGCACTATAAATAAATAATTAGCACTATAAATAAAATATTAGCACTAAGAATAAAATAAAATGAAGCGGGAGACAATGGCATGTTCATTATGCTATGTTTTATTTTTTTATTGGAAACAATAAAAGGTGGAGTTATTTTATATTTTGGATGATAACCATTTTCCTGCAAAACCCCCTACCCGTGCAGTGAATCAAAACTGAAAATTTTCATTAAGCTCATTCGGCCTTTCTCCTCCGATCGGTGGTGTGGTACACCGTCGTGTCCTTCGGTCTCAGCAACAACCATCGGTCCAACCCCGACTAACCCGATTCTGAAATCGTTCACAAATAGGCTGAATCGAGAAGGGAAATCGACACTTAAAACCCCAATTGTCGTTTTAAGTTTTATCGATTCCGGCCATTCCAACAACCGTCTTGTTTCGTCCATCCACCGTAGGTAAAGTCAGATCGTTTAATTTGGATAATATTTCAGTGTTTAGATTGGAAACATATTATAGTTGGTGTTAGTTTAGATGGGTGATAAATACATAATTAATTTTGGTTATGGTGTTATTGTGGGAATATTTTTAAAAGTGTGCTAGTTTCGTAAATATGTTTAAAATGATGTTAGTTTTGTAATTAATTTCATTAAGTGTTATTTTCGTAATTATTTTTAAAAGGGTGTTATTTTTGTAATTATTTTTAAAAAGGTGCTACTTTCGTAATTATTTTTAAAAGATTTTATTTTCGTAATTATTTTTAAAATGATATTTTGGGAATTATTTTTAAAACGGTGATATTTTGGGAATTATTTTTAAAACAATAATATTTTGGTAATTATTTTTATAGCAGTGATATTTTTGTAATTATTTTTAAAACAATGATATTTTGTTAATTTTTGTTAAAACGGTGATATTTTGGTAATTTTTTAAAAAAAGGTGATATTTTTCGTAATATTTGACTTTGGACTATTGAACACCTTTGACCATAACTTTGACCGGCGTTAACCGACCATTAAACGACCTTTGATTTTGTTTGAGAATACATATTCTGACATTTTTCGATGTGCCGAATTAGTTTCCGAAGTCCGTTTCGCCAAATTCAAACCCGAAGGCCTCCAAATCGTTAGTTAAACCTGTTGACTTTGACTTTGACCAATAATTCGAATTTTCAAAAAGTCATATTTTTTATTTTTCGATGTCCTGATTCCGATTCCGCAATTGGTTTGGTCAAATGTAGACTCGAAAGCCTCCGAATTAGCCCGTAAACCTGAAAAATTCATATCATTAAGTGTTTAATTTAGTTTTGAACGGAATGGTGAAGAACTAATTAGTTAGTTAAAGGTACTCGGGGGATCTCCAGACTGTTTCACTACTCGACCCGGTTCCTCCCGATCCGCTCGTCCACGAGAAACCGTGAATACTCGTATATTTCTAAAACCCTGTTAATTATTCTGTTTAAAATATTATTCTGAATATAACACTGTTCTGATATGGCTTAGGTTCCCATTTAGTTGAAGAGCCTAGTGAAGCTGGTGCTCGATAGATCTTTCAGACTGACCCTATTATCGAGGTGTGTTCTTTATGTGCAGAATAAATGTTTTAAATATTGTTTGAAATCTTAGCACATGATTGTTTTCTATGATTTGAATATAATATTTGATCTGATTTGTCTACTGAATGATTTATCTGATCTGGATTTACTGAAATGAAAAGCATGGTTGCCCGATTTCTGATTTCTGAACACTGGATTACTGAACTGATAATCTGTCTGAACTCTGAATTACTGTTACTACTTGTTACCGTCTGAAAAATGGTTTCTACGGGGTACTCTGGTTCTGTAAAGACTCTGGCAGGTTCATCGTTGTTGGTAATTCCTCTGATAGGTTCAGCATCGGTTGGTAATTCCTTATGGACCTAAGTCGAGCCTTGGGTAGGCTCTGCGACCCCGAGATTTTCTTGGGTAAGCCTTTGTGGCCCTGGGAATTATCTTGGGTAAGCTCGCAGGCCCCAAGGTACTCCCTTAGGTTGTGCATTTCTGGGGATCTGTATATGGAGTTCGGTTGGAGGACGATGCATAGTTTTTTAAATTAAAAACTCCTATGATGTTTTAATGATTGTGATCTGCACTGGTTTTGAAAATCATAACTGTATGTTTTTATTTCTGCACTATTGGGACACACTGAGCCTCTAGCTCACTTTTCAAATTGTTTTACCCCTTTCAGATACATTCGGATAGACACTTCGTATCAGGCACTTGGAGGATTGATACTTTAGTTCAGAGTATTGGTTGTAATATTTTATTTTCTGAACTGTTTTTAATTAGGGTGACATGTACCTTAATTCTGAAGTATTTATCGTTTTATGATGTTTTCTGCTGTTGTTACTGGTATTTGATTTTCGTTGCTCTGGATTTATTTCATGTAATATTTTTCTTGGTATCTTTCATGTTTTATATTTACAAATTTAGTTTTTATCGTTAATTATAATATACTTTTATATAAAGATCATTTGTAACATTATTTTAAATTATTGAATAATGTTTTTGGAAAAATGTCTTTAAGTATTTTTAATGTAATCAGTTAGACTTAGCCGAAACGTATAGGTCGGGTCTAGGGGGTTACATTTATTGGTATCAGAGCTTTTGATTTTTAAACCTCGGACTGTGAATGAGTCTAAACTGAAAATACGGTTTTGAAATGTTTTACAAAATAAGTGAGTAAGGTCATGTCACAAAGTTTTTTTTACGATTTTAATTGTGTTCGAGACTCCAAGTGCCTATCTAATTCTAGGTTTTATCTTATGTAGTAAACTCGAGATCCACCAAGATGAGTAGTAGACGTGGTCGTCGAACTAGCCGTGGTCGCGGCAGAGTGGCTAGATTTGCAGACCCGGTATATGAGATACGTCTAGATCCCCCACCACTGATAGATGATCATGCTCCTACGACCTTGACAAATTTGCCTCCTTTCTCTGGTATTGGCATGACTGCTCCGATAAGAGGAGCTACTGGTACTGAGCTTGAGTCTACCAGAGTTGTATTAGATGAGAATTTTGGTAGACAATTTCTTCAGATAATTCAGGGAGATGTCAGAACTGCTGGCGTTGTACCTGAGGTTCCTTTCTCTTAGACCCTTATTACAAATGGAGTCAGGACGTTTAGTGGCCTTACTGGTGGAGATCTGACTGAGGCCGAGGATTGGCTTAGTGATACTGAGCGACGCATGGATCAGTTAGATTTAGATCTGCATCGACGTTATTTAGGATCAATTTCTATGTTTGATGGGAATGCTCACACCTGGTGGGAGTCAGTGGTTAGTAGTGTTCAGACCGATCGTTTGACTTGGGATTTCTTTAGAGAGCGCTTTAGGAGCCACTTCTTGGGAGAGCGTTATTTAACTCAGAGACGACAATAGTTTCAGGACCTGGTTCAAGGAGATATGACCATTTCTGTGTACGAGATTGAGTTCTTGAAATTGCTGAAGTATGAATTCAGTTTGGTACCTACCAAGCGAGATAGATGTCGAAAGTTTTCTCAGGGACTTCGATTCGAGTTACGTCGCCAGGTAGTTACTCACCAGGACGAGATATTCGATATTGTAGTTAGGAGAGCAAAAGACGTGGAGGAAGTCGAGGCTTCTGCACCTGACAGTGATAGAGTAGGTTTAGAACAATCTAGGAAGCCTTCTGGTCAGTCTGCACCTTTTTCACGCCCTGATAAAAGGTCTCGTACTGTTCCTCATCAGATTAGTCGATCTGATTCGAGGCATGCATCTCCTCCAGATACTGTAGCTAGTCGAGAGGATTCTGCGTATTCCACTCCGAATTAAGTTGTGAGTTTTGTGGAAATCAACATGGAGGACAGTGTTGTAAGAAGATGGGTACCTATTTTCGTTATGGATCTAGCAAGCATATCTTGAGAAATTGTCTATTTCCAGCTCCTGTCGATCAGACACTTGTTCAGACTCCTATACGTTCTCAAACCTCTGTTCAGACTCTATATATGAGTCATAGTCTGGGTAGGACTTTCGAATTTGTTTCTAGGGTTGACAGTAGAGCTCGATCACAGAGTAGAGGACCAGATGCTTCTGAGGCTCGACAACCTGCTCTTGTTTACGCTACCGGAAGTTCTAGTGATCGATTTGAGTCCAATACTTCTGCAGGTATATTTATTATTAATTTTGTTTCATGACATACATTTCTAACAACACTCTTTATATGCCCGAGTTTCGTAACACAAGACTCTAAGACCTTGGATTAAGGCACCGAGACCATGTTTCCGCTCTGAGTTTATCAAGATATTATGATATTATCAATTTAACTTTGTCCACTTAAGGATCTATCAGAGACCTAATCTCAGTTTTCTATCCGATTCTGATGAATTTCGAGGGCGAAATTTCTTTTAGAGGGGAAGAATTGTCACACCCCATAAATTGCATTATTATGGGGTGTGACAATTCTTCCCCTCTAAAAGAAATTTCATCCTCGAAATTCATCAGAATCGGATAGAAAACTGAGATTAGGTCTCTGATAGATCCTTAAGTGGACAAAGCTAACTTGATAATATCAGAATATCTTGATAAACTCGGAGCGGAAACATGGTCTCGGTGCCTTAATCCAAGGTCTTAGAGTCTTGTGTTACGAAATTCATGCATATAAAGAGTGTTGTTAGAAATGTATGTCATGAAATAAAATTAATAATAAATATACCTGCATAAGTATTGAACTCAAATCGATCACTAGAACTTCTGGTAGCGTAAATAAGAGCAGGTTGTTGAGCCTCAGAAGCATCTGGTCCTCTACTCTGCGATCGGGCTCTACTGTCAACCCTAGAAACAAATCCGAAAGTCCTACCCTGACTATGACTCATATATGGAGTCTGAATAGAGGTTTGAGAACGTATAGGAGTCTGAACAGGTGTCTGATCGACAGGAGCTGGAAATGGACAATTTCTCAAGAAATGCTTGCTATATCCAAAACGAAAACAGGTACCCATCTTCTTACGACACTCTCCTCCGTGTTGATTTCCACAAAACTCACAACTCAAATTTGGAGTGGAATACGCAGAATCCTCTCGACTAGCTACAGTATGTGGAGGAGATGCATGCCTCGAATCAGACCGACTAATCTGATGAGGAACAGTATGAGATCTTTTATCAGGGCGTGAAAAAGGTGCAGACTAACCAGAAGGCTTCCTAGATTGTTCTAAACGTACTCTATCACTATCAGGTGCAGAAGCCTCGACTTCCTCCGCGTCTTTTGCTCTCCTAACTACAATATCGAATATCTCATCCTGGTGAGTATCTCCCTGAACCAGGTCCTGAAACTGTTATCGTCTCTGAGTTAAATAACGCTCCCCCAAGAAGTGGCTCCTAAAGCGCTCTCTAAAGAAATCCCCAGTCAAATGATCGGTCTGAACACTACTAACCACTAACTCCCACCAGGTGTGAGCATTCCCATCAAACATAGAAATTGCTCCTAAATAACGTCGATGCAGATCTAAATCTAACTGATCCATGCGTCGCTCAGTATCACTAAGCCAATCCTCAGCCTTAGTCGGATCTCCACCAGTAAGGCCACTAAACGTCTTGACTCCATTTGTAATAAAGGTCTGAGAGATAGGAACCTCGGGTACAACACCAGCAGTTCTGACAGCTCCCTGAATTATCTGAAGAAATTGTCTACCAAAATTCTCATCTAATACAACTCTGGTAGACTCAAGATCAGTACCAGTAGCTCCTCTTATCGGAGCAGTCATGCCAATACTAGAGACAGAGGCAAATTCGTCGGGGTCGTAGGAGCATGATCATCTATCGGTGGTGGGGGATCTACACGTATCTCATCTACCAGGTCTGCAAATCTAGCCACTCTGTCGTGACCACGGCTAGTTCGACGACCACGTCTACTACTCATCTTGGTGGATCTCGAGTTTACTACAGAAGATAAAACCTAGAATTAGATAGGCACTTGGAGTCTCGAACACAATTAAAATCGTAAAAAACTTTGTGACATGACCTTACTCACTTATTTTGTAAAACATTTCAAAATCGTATTTTCAGTTTGGACTCATTCACAGTCCGAGGTTTAAAAACCAAAAGCTCTGATACCAATAAATATAACCCCCTAGACCCGGCCTATGCATTTCAGCTAAGTCTAGCAGATTACATTAAAAATTCTTAAAGTCATTTTTCCAAAAAACATTATTCGATAATTTAAAATCATGTTACAAATGATCTTTATATAAAACTATATTATAATTAACGATAAAAACTAAATTCGTAAATATAAAACATGAAAGATACCAGGTAAAATATTACATGAAATAAATCCAGAGCAACGAAAATCAAATACCAGTAACAACAGTAGAAATAAAACGATAAATACTTCAAAATTAAGGTACATGTCACCATAATTAAAAACAATTCGAAAAACAAAATATTACAACCAAATACTCTGAACTAAATGTATTAATCCTCCAAGTGCCTGATACGAAGTGTCTATCCGAATGTATCTGAAAGGGGTAAAACAATTTGAAAAGTGAGCTAGAGGCTTAGTGTGTCCCAATAGTGCAGAAATAAAAACATACAATTATGATTTTCAAAACCAGTGCATATCACAATCATTAAAACATCATAGGAGTTTTTAATTTAAAAAACTCTGCATCGTCCTCCAACCGAACACCATGTACAGATCCCCAGAAATGCACAACCTAAGGGAGTACCTTGGGGCTTGTGAGCCTACCCAAGACAATTCCAGGGGCCACAAAGGCTTACCCAAGAAAATCTCAGGGCCGCAGAGCCTACCCAAGGCTCGACTTAGGTCCATAAGGAATTACCAACCGGTGCTGAACCTATCAGAGGAATTACCAACAGCGATTGTACCTGCCAGAGTCTTCTTACCAGAACCCAGAGTACCCCGTAGAAAACATTTTTCAGACGGTAACCAGTAGTAACAGTAATTCAGAGTTCAGACATATTATTAGTTCAGTAATCCAGTGTTCAGAAATCAGAAATTTGGCAACCATGCTTTTCATTTCAGTAAATCCAGAATCAGATCAAATATTATATTTCAAATCATAGAAAACAATCATGTGCACATAAGATTTCAAACATATATTTAAAACAGTGATATTTTGGTAATTATTTTTACAACAGTGATATTTTGGTAATTATTTTTAAAACAATGATATTTTGGTAATTATTGTTAAAACAATGATATTTTCGTAATATTTGACTTTGGACTATTGAACACCTTTGACCATAACTTAACCGACCATTAAACGACCTTTATTTTGTTCGATGATACATATTCTGACATTTTTCGATGTGCCGAATCAGTTTTTGAAGTCCGTTTCGCCAAATTCAAACCCGAAGGCCTCCAAATCATCAGTCAAACCCGTTGACTTTGAATTTGACCAAGAATTCGAATTTTTGAAAAGTCATATTTTATGTTTTTCGATGTCCTGATTCCGATTCCGCAATTGGTTTGGTCAAATGTAGAATCGAAAGCCTCCGAATTAGCCCATAAACCTGAAAAATTCATATTTATCTAAGTGTTTTAATTTAGTTAGTTGAACGGAATGGTAAAGAACTAATTATAGTTATGTTAAAGATACTCGGGGATCTCCAGACTGTTTCACTACTCGACACCCGGTTCCTCCCGATCCGCTCGTCCACGAGAAGCCGTGAATACTCGTATATTTCTAAAACCCTGTTAGTTATTCTATTTAGAATATTGTTCTGAATATAACCCTGTTCTGATATGGCTTAGGTTTCCGTTTAGTTGAAGAGCCTAGTGAAGCTGGTGCTCGATAGATCTTTCGAACTGACCCTATTATCGAGGTGTGTTCCTTATGTGCAGAATAAATGTTTTAAATATATGTTTGAAATCTTATGTGCACATGATTGTTTTCTATGATTTGAAATATAATATTTGATCTGATTCTGGATTTACTGAAATGAAAAGCATGGTTGCCAAATTTCTGATTTCTGAACACTGGATTACTGAACTAATAATATGTCTGAACTCTGAATTACTGTTACTACTGGTTACCGTCTGAAAAATGTTTTCTACGGGGTACTCTGGGTTCTGGTAAGAAGACTCTGGCAGGTACAATCGTTGTTGGTAATTCCTCTGATAGGTTCAGCACCGGTTGGTAATTCCTTATGGACCTAAGTCGAGCCTTGGGTAGGCTCTGCGGCCCTGAGATTTTCTTGGGTAAGCCTTTGTGGCCCCTGGAATTGTCTTGGGTAGGCTCACAAGCCCCAAGGTACTCCCTTAGGTTGTGCATTTCTGGGGATCTGTACATGGCATTCGGTTGGAGGACGATGCAGAGTTTTTTAAATTAAAAACTCCTATGATGTTTTAATGATTATGATCTGCACTGGTTTTGAAAATCATAAATGTATGTTTTTATTTCTATACTATTGGGACACACTGAGCCTCTAGCTCACTTTTCAAATTGTTTTACCCCTTTCAAATACATTCGGATAGACAGTCCGTATCAGACACTTGGAGGATTGATACATTTAGTTCATAGTATTTGGTTGTAATATTTTGTTTTCCGAATTGTTTTTAATTATGGTGACATGTACCTTAATTCTGAAGTATTTATCGTTTTATGACGTTTTCTGCTGTTGTTACTGGTATTTGATTTTTATTGCTATGGATTTATTTCATGTAATATTTTACCTGGTATCTTTCATGTTTTATATTTACGAATTTAGTTTTTATCGTTAATTATAATATACTTTTATATAAAGATCATTTATAACATGATTTTAAATTATCGAATAATATTTTTGAAAAAATATCTTTAAGAATTTTTAATATAATCCGCTAGACTTAGCCGAAACGCATAGGCGGGTTTAGGGGTTACACATGTTATCAGTTTAATGCTTATTTCTTTAATTTTTGCCTCACATCTCCACAAAGGTGAAAATGTCTCGTCTCCTTATTTTTATTATTAATAATAATAAAAAATATTCACCTAACCTTTCCCGTTTTTCTTCTGTTTCAGCATCTTTTAATGGATATTTTAATTCAATGGAATCCCATCAAAATATGTAAATATGTTAGAATCAATTTTAGAAATGTGCTAACGTACTAGTTGTAAACGATTTTCACTCATGCAAAATTCATCATTTCAGATAATCCTCCTTTGGTAGTTATAAATAAATAAAGAAACTAAGATTTGTTTTTTGAAATATGTAAACAACTATGTCTGATACAGTAATTGTTGTAAGATAGTGGGAGGTTGGTGACGTGTGAGCATGAAATTTTGGTGTAAAAAAAATTGTGTTGCAGTGATGGTGTTCTGGTTGGGAATAATTTATTAGGTTGAAATGGGGTTTAGTGGATGATGCAATGGACAATCGGACCAAATTGCCCACCACTTTATAGTGGTGCTGCCTGTTTCATGGAAATGGTGTTGGAAACATTGATAGAGACAAATATAAGCTCGACTATACCACAAGTCCACAAGCCGTCTACATGTGTCTTTTTGATATTCTTACATTTTTCTTCATTTTGGTATTGTCTTACTTCGTACTGTTCATATGTCGTTGTCCTCGAAAAAGAATAACCAAGGTCATGATACAGGTAGAGGGCACTTCAATTTTGATATCCACGTACATGGTATTTTAAGGCCTTTTTTTTTATCTAAATATACCCAAAAAATTGATTATCGAAAAAACACCCAATAGAGATTAATTTTCGATCTAATGTCCTTTTTTGCCACATGACAATAAGATGTTTTGTGCAAAAAAAATGTTTTACTGAGGTGTCGTCTAAGTCAGCAAAGGCGCTTTCCGCATAAAGCGGCTTTTACTTGTGTAGTTGTCCACTTGGAACGAGCTTTATGCAGAAACCACCTTCTTGATTAAATAAAAAAAATAAAAGTGATACTTTTTAGAATTTAATTCGATTATAACATACAATATCAAAATAAAATCTAAAATTTAATTCTAATATAACAACAACATCTGAAATTTAGTTTGTATATAATATAATAAAATCTAGCGATGTCTTATTCGCGAATGAGTTCCACAGAACGGTGGTTGTCTATTTCGAGCGATTTTGTCGTATAAATTGCTCTTCAATAGGATCTTCATTCTCACTATTTTTATCACTTTCATAGACATCAACTTCAACTTGTTGTGCCGGAATCGATGATGAAGGACCTTTATGGAATAACAAATATGGAGGTGTGTGATCAACAATCCCGCCGCTCAATGAGATCTGTAAAAAAAATTGAAAAAATGATCAACAATGATTGGGTTGAATGAGGTGGTGGTGTTGGTGGAGAGCATCACCCGTCAGATACGATGCATATGAAGCAAATATAGGGTCTACATCTGTGTAATATCCTCCTGACGGGTTCGATATATTACCCGATGGACTCAACATATAATCTAGAGGGCTCGACATTTATATCGGAGGACTCAGAATATCACCTTGCAGACTCAACATATAATACATGAATACTGCATTGGTTCGAATTGTGGATGTTGTGTTGTTTCTGACAGTGTTGATGAGGATGAGTTCAGGTTGTTTATTCTTCTGTCACGATTAGTTGGGGGATAATGATATTGAGTCGTTCCATGTCTTTCTCGATGACGACGAATAGACTCGCCTCGTCTCTTATCCCAGAATGTGGATAGCTTCACGTGTTCGATGAACCATGACATGTAATCAGGTAAAATTGTCAAATCAGTAGTCGAGAAAGGATGAAGGTCAAAATTACGATCATATCGGTTCTCACACATAACTTTCCACTCAATATGCTTCCTTCCCCAAAATATTAGGCTTGCCTCGTCCATCAATCTTATTCAAATTATCGAGGTTCATAGTTGGTATTGGAATAAATTGTGTGAAAAATAAATTGACGAACCACACGGTAACATTATGTCACTAAACGATAATATAACAAATAAGAGGTACAACTGCATGTCATATGTCCAATGTAGTTCTAAGCTCGGGTGGGATACAAACCTTCATTTTTTATTAGTATAAGACGTCCATTGAAACTAAAAACAATTATTATCAATATATAAATTTATAAATGAGATTCTAATTTAACAATAATTAGATTAAAAATTTAATAATTAAAAGCGTACATGTGAACTTGATTTTTTTCCCATCAATAATATGATATCTTGATGATTTTTAACTGATGGTCATCTATTTAATATAAAAAAAGTGTAATCAATTATTTAAAAAATAAGTTTATTTACAAGTAAATTAAGTATTGAAATTATCTTAATAAGAAAGGAAAGACAAATGACTTCTTGATATGCGAATATAAAAATATTGAACAATGAGACATCTAAACACTGAAATCTTTCCTATAATATGTCACTCTACACATTTCTCTAAAAAGAAATTCTAAAATCGTCGATCCTCAGTTGAACATATCTACTTCTTCAAAATCAAGAAGGTGATGAAACCACAGTATATGTACATGATTGCGAGATTGGTCAAACATCAAGATCCCTCCTATGAACTTTAAAAAATAAGCATTTGCAAATACATGTCTCTCCTCTTCTAAACAATGACCGTCCAAATCTTTAAAATTTGTCTAGAGCCACGTTAACGATATTTAGTCACCATTAAACTCATATGGGACTTTTCTGAGATAGTTGTGGCACAAAGCAGTCAAATTATCAACACCCACACTAGTGAAAAAAAGCGTACAACTATTGGGAGTCATAACCAATGAAACACCGTCCAAAGTAATGATGCACTTCCCATAAAGAAGATGAATTGTATGTCATTGGTCTATACCTCTCGATTAGTATAGAAATGAGGGTTGGTTGAACTTTATAACCTCCAATTATTTTAGATACGTACCAAAATTTAACTTGTCTTAAGTACTCCAAATACAAAGAGGTGTAGATATCTTACCATTATGAATAACAACTTCTAAAATAAGATCATTAACATTAATGATAGAAATTTAATATATTAAAAAATAAATATTAAATAAAATATAAAAAATGAAATAATAATTAAATTGTTGAAAACATTTTTGTGTTTCGATATAATAAATTAAGTTTAAATGAATTTTAAGATTTTACAAATGATTTTCTAAGTATATTCGATTTAATTAATCGAATATCAAATTATTACTCTAA
Organism: Hibiscus syriacus; assembly: GCF_006381635.1. Classification (NCBI taxonomy): domain Eukaryota; kingdom Viridiplantae; phylum Streptophyta; class Magnoliopsida; order Malvales; family Malvaceae; genus Hibiscus; species Hibiscus syriacus. The sequence continues at coordinate 2,337,951 of NW_024061878.1, read as the reverse complement.
GTCTTTCAAGTTCAAATTCAAACCTTACTAAATGTGTAAAATTGTATTTTTATACTTCAACTATTTTTGAAACAATTTTCATAAAGTATTTTGAACCAAAATCAAGCCTAAAATCAATTTATCAAAGTGATGCACCGATGCACTAATCCATGCATCGATGCACCATGAATTAAATTGAACATCAAATGCATTTCATGCATCGATGCACATACCATGCATCGATGCACTGAGCATTTTATGAAAACATCGAATGCATTTGATGCATCGATGCACCAGCCATGCATCGATTCACTCTGGCTATTTTGAAACATCGAATGTACTTGATGCATCGGTGCACTAAGATGTACTAAGGGTCCAACGGTCAAAATATTTGAATTTTACACTGATGCACTGATGCACCATGAGTATGCATCGATGCACTGACGCTCCGAACTGCTTTAATTAATTGTTTTCACACTTAAACGGCGAACTGCTTTAATTAATTGTTTTCACACTTAAACGGCTCTATTGACTCCACTAACCATCCCCAACATTCAGAATCATTTGAATGAGTATTTAAACAAGCTTAGAAGCCATTGATCAATAACAAGAAACAATAATCAACCAGAATCAAGAGAGAATTAAAGAGAAAGCATCAAACCTCAAGTTTGAGCATTTCAAGCCTATTTTTCATTCAATATTCATTTTACTTTCAAGAACACTACTTGTACTCAATTGTATTTATTTTTTAGTGTTCTTTTTCTTTGTTCTAGAATTGTGCAAACAATCTACCTTGGGAGGATTTCCCTATAAGTTTGCAAATTTGTAATCTTCTCTTTGAGAAAGAGTGTTCTCAAGAATTGGGGTATATTCTTGAGGGAGTTGTAAGGTTATCTCTTTGGCCTGAAAAGAAAGAACAAATTAGTGAATTTGTTGGAAAATCTTTAGTGTGGATAGATAAGGTAGTGGACGTAGACTTTGATTAAGAATATCGAACCACTCTAAATCGATGTGCAATTACTTTCAATTTTCTACAAAAGCTTCCACCAAAATTTTAATTACCAATTCACCCCCCTCTTGGCCGATTCCGTCGATCGATTAACTCAACAATTGGTATCAAAGCCTCATTCATTTGAAGGTTTAATCGCCTCTTGTGTCGATTTGGGAAGAGTTACATCTATTATCAAGTCATCAATGGCCCCTATTTCAAATTTTGACTCCGGTCTCGATTCGATGCCCGTCAACAAGCCTCCTTTCTTCAATGGAGCTAACTATGCCTATTGGAAGAATAGGAAGATGTATTTCATTCAAGAAAGTGATATGAGAGCATGGAATGTTGTAGAAGACGGATATATCAAGCCTCTTATTCATCCAAGATTGTGGAGTGAAGGAGAGACAAGAATGTTCCAGCTGAACTCCAAATCCATCCATATCATATTTTGTGCTCTTGGACCAGATGAATATGAAAGAGTTTCATCTTGTACAACCTCCAAAGAAATATGGGATAAACTACAAGTCACTCATGAAGGCACCGACAAGGTAAAGAATCTAAAATTAGTCTTCTAACACATAGCTATGAAAATTTTAGAATGAAACCAAATGAAGATATCAAAGCTATGACGGATTGATTCTCAACGATTGTCAATGGTCTCAAATCATATGGATAGATCATTCCAAATGAAAAGCTTGCGAGGAAGTTATTTTACTCACTTCCAAAATCATGGCAATCCAATAAGATTGCAATCATTGAGGCTAAGAACCTAAAATCCTTAACTCTTGAAGAGCTAATTGGTTCCCTCCTCACTCATCATGAAATGATGCTTGAAGATAAGGTGGACCTCGATAAGATTGATGAGACACCAAAGGAGAAGGAGAAGAAGAAAAACATTGGAGTTGCTCTCAAATCCAAAAGATGATAGTGATTTATATGAAGATGATGATGATGAGTAAATGATATTGTTTGCCAAACGGTTCAGAAAAATGATGAGACCTTATCGAGGAAAAAAATTCAAACGAAATGAAAGTCTAAAAAATGAACCAAAAGAGAAGGACCCTATCATTTGCTATGAATGCAAAAAGACAAGGCATGTCAAATATGATTGCCCATAATTGAAAAGAAAGGGTCAATCAAAGAATAAGTACAAGGCTCATGTGGCTATATGGAGCAATGAAGAGGGTTCCGATGAAGAGGAACAAGAAGTAGCAAACTTGTGCTTGATGGCATTCGGCGAAGATTCTAAGGTAACCTCTAACTCATCTGAATTAGATGATTTATCTTATGATGAGTTATTAGAGGAATATAATGGGTTGGCTTCGGATTATGAGAAATTATTTTTAAAATATAAAAATGATGTCTCAAAATTGAAAAATGAAAATAAGCTCATATCCAAGACCAACAATGATTTTGAAAGTAAAATCAAAGATTTTCAAATCAAACTAGAAGAGTTTGAAAAGACAAATTTGGATTTGCAAAATTTACTTTCAAAGGTAAATGATGATCATCAAAAGAAAATTGATGATCTTAAAGCTTCTTTTAATAAAGTTAGAACAAAAAGTTTTGAAAATAGAGAAAATTCAAAATCCGAAAGATAAAGATATCCTACACAAATGGATACCTAAGGGGACTAGGATTTTGGAAACTAATGAATATGGATCAAAAAGAATTTGGGTACCAAAAATTAGAAATTAATCTATGTTTATAGGAAAAGGAGCATTGGTACAAGGCACGGGAAACAAATTCAAACTCATGGTAACTTGATAGTGGATGCTCAAGACACATGACCGGAGACAAAAGCTGGTTCATAGAACTTAACACCAAAAATGGAGGAGAAGTGACTTTTGGTGATAATTTAAAAGGTCACATCGAAGGTATAGGTACCATAGGTAATACCTCTTCCATTCAAATTAAAAATGTTTTATATGTGAATGGATTAAAGCATAATCTCTTAAGTATTAGTCAATTATGTGATAAAGGATTCAATGTCATGCTTGAAACTAATGGTTGTAAAGTTATTGGCATTTCATCTAATCGGATTATGCTTGTTGGTCATAGAATAGGAAACATATACATGGTGCATTTAGACTCTATTGATATGACTAATTTATGCCTAGTTGCTAAGGATGAGCATGATATTTGGTTATGGCATAGGAGACTAGGACATGCTAGAATGAGTGTTTTGCAACGGCTAATTCAAGGAAATTTAGTTCGAGGATTGCCTAAGCTTAAATTTGATAATGATAAAATCTTTTATGCTTTTGCTAAAGGAAAATAAAAGCGAATTTCTTTTAAATCCATTAATGATGTATCAACTAGTAGAGTATTACAATTGATCCATATAGATCTTTTTGGGCCAACTAGGACTACTAGCTTGGGTGGAAAACAATATGCATTTGTGTTGGTAGATGACTATTCTAGATATACTTGGGTTCTATTCTTAAGTACTAAAGATGAAGCATTAGAAAAACTCATCACGTTTTCAAAAGTAATCCAAATGAAAAAGGTACTCTATAACTAGTGTTAGGATGATCATGGAACTGAATTTGAAAATCTTGGATTTACTGATTTTTGTAATTCTAATGGTATTAGCGATAATTTTTCAGCACCTAGAACCTCTCAACAAAATGGATTTGTGGAGAGGAAAAATCAAACTTTAGAAGAAATGGCTAGAACCATGCTTTGTGAAAACAATTTGCCAAAATAGTTTTGGGCGGAAACCACAAATACCGCTTGTTATGTTGTAAATCGAGTAATGATTAGGCCAATCTTAAAGAAAACTCCATATGAAATTTTCAAAAATAAAAAGCCTAACATTAGCTATTTTCATCCTTTTGGATGTAAATGTTTTGTTTTAAACAACGGTAAAGACAATCTTGGCAAATTTGATGCTAAAAGTGATAAAGGAATTTTTCTGGGTTATTCCATAAATTCTAAAGCTTATCATGTATTTAATAAAAGAACGTTAGTTGTAGAAGAGTCTATACATATTGTTTTCGATGATAATCCCCTTCCGAGGAAGGATTCTTGTTTGAATGATGATGTTGGTATTACAAATATAAATGACGTTGAACATGACGTTGGAGAACCATCATCAAAGGAAGAAATGAAAGATGAGGAAACTCAAAATCCTCTCGAGAATCCAACCATTGAAGAAAGGGAAGTCTCTTACCCAAGAGAGTACAACTATGTCAATGATGGTGAGATTATAGGTGATCCATCCAAAGGGGTAACAACTCGATCTTCTCTTAGAAATATTTTTAATTATGTTGCATTTATCTCATGCATAGAGCCTAAGAATATTAAAGAAACATTAAAAGATGAACATTGGATTATGACTATGCAAGAAGAGTTAAATCAATTTAAGAGAAGTAAAGTATAGACATTAGTTGAAAGGCCTAGTAATAAATCTACTGTAGGTACTAGATGGGTATTTAGGAATAAACTTGATGAGAGTGGTAATATAGTGAGAAACAAGGCTAGACTTAGGAAGCAATTAGAATGTTATTAGCATTTGCATGTTTTCATGAATTTAAATTTATCAAATGGATGTTAAAAGTGCATTTTAAATGTTTTCTAAAGGAAGAAGTGTATGTGGAACAACCTCCTGTTTGAAGATTAAAATTTCCAATCAGATTCTTAAGT